>NC_091464.1:66316951-67756951 GCF_027789765.1 Dendropsophus ebraccatus
ACCCAGTTCGCTCATCTCTAGCAATAACCCTTTAAGCTCCCTCTAGTGGGGGCTGTAGGTATACCAAATGCTATAATTTAAGTCTATGCACAGTAAAGATATATTATAAAAGTAAGGTTAAAAAAAAAGCTAGACTTTAAAGCATCTGTCACCAGATCTCTAGTTAATGTCATCTATAAGACACTCTTCTATGTAAAGATAATGGGAGCTAATGTATGCTTTATCGTGCGTTTGAGTTCTCTCAATATTAAAGGGCTTCAAGTGGTATATCCATTGTTCCTCATCTAAAGGAGACTGTCACCAATATTCAGCGCAAAGTTGGATATCCACTAAGCACAGTCAAGGAAAAGTTGTAGCTATGGTTATGATGTCAAAGCACAAAATCTGCTACATTTCTATCTATACTATCTCCATTAACATTCCTGCCATAGTGGTCCCAGGACATAGCAGTATGACAGACAGCAAAGACTTGACATCTCAATTGTAAAGAGGTGAAGCCCACCAGGATTCAATGGTATAATCACTTACTAGTGGCCCTGCAGACAAAGATGAGTGCAACCTGACCAGATGCAGCTGTGACCCAGTAAGCACATACTGTATTCTGCATAACATGAACAGTAATCTATAACACCCATTGCAATGATGAACAATCTATATGGGAATGCATACAAATTCCTGTTTTAATGAGCCCTTTAAATAACCTTAAAATCTTGCCTTTAATTCTCCTTAACCCAAATTCTTACTGTACTTAATAAACTTTTGTGATTCCAAATCCCATTCCAAGCTAAAACCATTTAAAACGATTAACGCATACACAATACCAGTTTAGCCGCACACATGACAATAGTTTATTTGAGGACATTTAATATATTTATAATGAATCAACAAAAATACTTTGTAGAACTGTACAGTACATATACAGTTTGAAGGAACTGAACTGGGATTTGAATGCTATGACAATCCACACCCCCTGGTGCCCCTCATCTGTGTCCATGCTGTTACCCCAGTGACCTGGTATCAAAGGATTGAAAAAAAATCAGACCATTTCAACAATGACATGGAAGGGAAGGGACTCGGAGAAAATGTCATTTTATTTGAAATTCTTACATTGCGTGGCGGCAGTAAGGAGTGACATTTCCCCTCTGCTTCCACCAATGGCTGTGTCTGGAACTACAGGGCTGCACAAGCCACAGTTTCATATTGTTAGTACTGCTCAACACTGCATCTCCCCTGATGTCTATGTTAATGCATGTTAGCATTAGAATAGAAGCTTAACTTGTGGCAGCCTGTTGCAGAGCAAGCAGTAACAGTGATAGTGACAGCTCACTTTGGTACAGTGCAGTGCTAGTCACATAGGCTGCTTCCCCAACTATGATGTCTATGCTAATGCTAATATGCATTAAAACAGACGTCAGGGGAGGCTCAGTAGTAATATTTAACTGCGCTGGGAACAGAACTTGCGCACTATACTGGCAGGAAGCTAGGTCGACATAGTGGAAGCAAAAGTATCTTTCCTGTGTTGATTGCTACACTGATTGTTTCCTTGTCCTGCATTATTAGGTTAGGTTAACACCTGGAAAGACAAGTGTCACAGAATGGCTGCTGTCTGTCAAGTTCTTGCCGGCTGTACTGGCCCGATGAACATCACTTCTTTTTATTTGGAATGCATTTGGGTGTACCTGCATTCCAAATCACCATAGCAAACAATGTAAAGAGCGTTTGGAGCCGCACTTTACATTGTCTGCACTGTCAGTTTTGTGTGGTTTGTTATTCAATGAATAGCGGCTGCACACAACTGACATGTCAGTTTTCTTTGCGGCCGCATGGAATCCCGGCTAGAGTATATACACTCTGGACGGGATTCCATAGGACACAATGTTATTTTAATTTTCAATAAATAGCGGCCAGTGTTGCAACAGCCATTAGTTATTGAAAATTTACGTTATGTTAACTTAGCCTTATATTGTAAAAATCTCTTGTAGGCTAGGTTCATGCTGAGATTTTGCATCTGTTTCACTGTATTCATTTTTGAACGTTTAATTTTAAAGTACAGAAAAACGCAGTCAACCATGTTTTTGTGTACACTAAAAAGTATCTTTTTAAAATGTAGGTGAATAGAGAATGGATCCTGTTGGATGGCATACAACTACTTCCGTTTTTACTGTTCCTTTCTTCCATAATACGGACAGCAAAAACGCAGCCTTAAAGGCAAAACACACAAAATATTTTAAAAAAAGTCTAAAGTTTTTGCTAATTACACTTATTTACATAATACTGAACACCTCTAGTAAGGCAAACAAACCAGAAGAACTGAAGTCCAGCTGCTGCATTAGTAAATATTTCTAGTACATCATAATACATATGTACCTTATATTTTTACAAATGTAAATAATTTATGATAGTAACAACTGAACTAGAAAAGTGACAATACTACCCCCTAGACTTATTAGGAGCCCTTCTGAACTAATGTAATGACTTCCTGTAAATCTTGCGGCTGCTAGCGAGTGAGCTATTTGTGGCAGAGCCCCCACTACTCGGGACTCCAGCTTTGATGTACTGACTACAAGCTACATTATACAAGAAAGGAAAGCCCTTGTTTTAATTGTTCTCCTAGGACTTGGAATAAAAAATGACTTTTAAAAATAGATACGACCCCGCTATGTTTTTGTAATGATTTCTGTGTGTATTTTGGTGGCAAACAAGTTGAAACAAATTACACCAATTGTGGAAATGCTGTAGAGATGCTGCTTTAATAATTTATAATCTGACAGTTTTCTCTTCTTCATTGTCTCTTTATCATAAGATGCACATAAAATAGATATATGTTGTAATAATGGACCCAGGAAATATAGCATAGAAGCATAGAAACTGACAAATAAAATACATGTGGCTAATAGGAGATTTTTTTTATCATCCTAATAAATATCAATAATATACATTTTCTGCAGGAACTTTATCAAGAATGTCAAAAAAGGTAAAAAAAAAAAGTAATTATTAAAAAAAAAAAATAATGAACACAGAGGATAAAAATATATAGATACTTTATCACCCAAACAAGTTTTATCCATATGTTGCATTAAGACCTATGGATACCCTTGGGAAGGGGGTAGCATCTATGTATTACATAGTGGGCCATTCACTTAAATAACCAGCATATACCGATCAACCATAACAATAAAAATGCCTGCCTAATATTGTGTATCCCCCATGGTCATTAAAAAACAGCCCTGATTAATTGAGGTGAGGAGTCCACAATGCTTTTAAGGTGTCTTGTGGCCTCAGCTATGGAATCCTAACCTACCTTGAGGTCAAAAGCTCCTGTTAAGGGTTTAGAGTATGGGTCTCCAAACTGCAGGTGTCAAACTGTTGCAAAATAACAATTCTCATCATGCCCGGACAGCTTAAGCTTTGCATTTGGCTGTCCAGGCATGATGGGAAACGTACAGTAGTATTGCAACAGCTGGAGTGTCGCAGTTTGGAGACCCATGGTTTAGACAATCTATGTAACTCCCATTGACATTAATAGGAGTTGCATAATTAGCACAGTACCATTAATGAATGTATACTGTGTACGCATATCCAGTTACAACAAAAATTATCCCCCCCACCCAAAAAAAAAAAAAAAACATTCAGCAGTTTTCAGATTTTTGCAACCACTTCTGGTGCCTGAAAAAGGGCCAATGGGGGTGAAGAACCCTTGCTCTAAAGTAAAGATGTCAGACATTGAAACACCCCTTTAGGTTCTGTAAGTAGGGTGGTGTGTCTTCCATGGATTAGAGACATTAATAACTTTAGGGCTTTTATGACATACATTGTTTAAAGGGGTTGTCCAGCAAAGATCAACTGATATCAGAAAGTTATATAGATTTGAAATTTACTTCTATTAAAGATTCTAAGGTCTTCCCATACTTATCAGCTGCTGTACACTCACCGGCCACTTTATTAGGTACACCTGTCCAACTGCACGTTACCACTTAATTTCTAATCAGCCAATCACATGGCGGCAACTCAGTGCATTTAGGCATGTAGACATGGTCAAGACAATCTCCTGCAGTTCAAACCGAGCATCAGTATGGGAAAGAAAGGTGATTTGAGTGCCTTTGAATGTGGCATGGTTGTTGGTGCCAGAAGGGCTGGTCTGAGTATTTCAGAAACTGCTGATCTACTGGGATTTTCACGCACAACCATCTCTAGGGTTTACAGAGAATGGTCCGAAAAAGAAAAAACATCCAGTGAGCGGCAGTTCTGTGGGCGGAAATGCCTTGTTGATGCCAGAGGTCAGAGGAGAATGGGTAGACTGGTTCGAGCTGATAGAAAGGCAACAGTGACTCAAATAGCCAACCGTTACAACCAAGGTAGGCAGAAGAGCATCTCTGAACGCACAGTACCTCCAACTTTGAGGCAGATGGGCTACAGTAGCAGAAGACCACCCGTTACTAGCATGGTGTACCTAATAAAGTGGCCGGTGAGTGTATGTCCTGCAGGAAATGTTGTTTTATTTTCACTCTGACAGTGCTCTCTGCTGCCATCTCTGACTGAGACAGGAACTGTGTCTCAGTTTTATACGAATCCCCATAGAAAACCTCTCCTGCTCTGGACAGTTTCTGTCTCGGCCAGAGATGTCAGTAGAGTGCACTGTGCCAGACTGAAAATAAAACAACATTTCCTGCAAGACATAAAGTAGCTAATACTTATGGGAAGTCCTGAGATTTTTTTAATAGAAGTAAATTACAAATCTATATAACTTTCTGATGTCAGTTGATTTGAAAGAAAAAGATTTTTGCTGGACAACCCCTTTAAGGTCCTTGTCTTTGGATCCTATAGGAACTCTATCATGAATAATCCACTTGTTGATTAGATATAAAAAAGAAAAGGAATAGAGCATGGCGCACATAGTGTGATACTGCAGAGCTGGATTTGTGCGTATCTATGAATAGGTGTTGTCCACCTTATTGTAATGACGTAAAAAAACACAGTAATACGCTTCGAAGGGGCAACCCTCTTCATCAGATAATTAACCTCGGTACTATGACTCCTATCCTTCATCGTGAACCCCGTGAACAAGCCGCTCTGCGCCTGGCGTCCGAGTACTCCACACATCCTGCCTTTGATGAGTGAATCTTCTCTTTGATTCCACTTGTTGATTACACATTTCAATCCTCTTAAGGCTAGATTAACACTACATGAAACACCAGCCATTCTGTGACCCGGCAAGGTCACAGAATGGCCGGTGTCGGTGAAGATCATCCTGACCGGTACTGCAGTACTGGCCAGATGATCTTGATTTGTGCTGAATTGGAATGTGGATACATCCGTGTGCGCTTGCATCCCAATTTACCATAGCCGACAATGAAGAGTGTGGCCGGAGCCGCACTCTTCATTGTGTGACCTGTCAGGCTAGAGCAGCTGCTATTCAATGAATAGCGGCCCCACAAAACTGACATGTCAGTTTTTACTGCACCACTATGGATCCCGACTAGAGTGTATATACTGCGACAGGGATCCCATTCATTAATCGCGACCATTGTTACAAATTGCAACAACAACCGTGATTTATTTAAAAGATAAGTTGTGTGAACATAGCCTAATAATGTGAACCATTTTGTCATGTATCTGTCTCATCCAAGGACATGACTATGGGCTTACAATCTTTCTTCTAACTTTACAGCCTATCCTTGCATTATAATTTATCTAATCCTAAATGATAGTCATTTTGTATTTTTCAAACAATTTAATTTCATGAAGAGAAATAACTGGCCTCTCGCTTTCCTAGTAATGCACCTGTGCGGGCTTGTTGGCAGTAGTCTTGTTTGTTGTCTTAGCCTACACCAGAGTAGGAAGCACTTAATGGGTTCTGATAATAAGCAGAATGCTGCCAAGTGAGATTTTGGGCCCACTACCATAAATCATTGGACAGTTGTCTACAACAATAAGCCTGCTTGGCTGGGTCTTCTTTATTCTCAGCAAAAAAAGGAAAATGTATTGCTGGTCCTCATTAGGCTCAAAATCCCCACATAATCTTTTACCAAGGGCCCTGCAATGTAAAGATCTCCATGATCCGCTCTCACCGAGGCTCATTCGCTTCACTATATTCATGTGAAAATTACCTAATAATCCCATTTTATAAGGGTTTAGTTGCATGTAGCTTTTAGTCATATTGTCTTTGCAGTATTGGAGATCTGCTCCCGAAACAGAGCTTGTAGTGGTGTTTTGCTGATATCAGAACTGCAGTATAAAGCATGGGGTCAGGTTTCTTGTTGGACATCTGATAAAACAGGATGTGTATTTTGGATTACCTGAGAGTAATGCTAGGTTGTTGAACTTCTTGGTGGGAAGACCTGTTGGGTTATCCTCCTATTCATGTCTTATCGCAGGGGTAGGGCATCTTGGCTCTCCAGCTAAAGCTTTGGCTGTCCAGGCATAATGGGAGCTCTGGTTTTCTAACAGCTGGGGAGCTAAGGTTTCCTACCCCTGCCTTATCCTGTTGTGCCCCTCTCTCTGCTGTGTTTAGGGATGACCATAGGGTGCTTGCATGTGCTATGCTGGCTTCTTAAAGGGCCTGTCAGTGCACTCCAAATATGTCCCCTACCTATTGTTAGTCAGCATTACCCATTTAACACTACTCCACGTTTGCAGCATTGTTCCCTAGTGTCTATAGTAAAGGTGATGAATTAATTCGTGTATGACCTTTGTCCGACTTTCCTACTTGACTTTTGCCTGCTTCTCCTATACCGTAAACCTTCTCCTGTGTATGACCCATACTACTAATCCTAAACCAGTGTTGCCTACCACAACCAGTCATTGACTACTTAACTCTGCTGTTATGGCGCATTTACACAGAGAGATTTATCTCACAGATCTTTAAAGCCAAAGCCAGGGACAGACTATAAACAGAGACCAGTTCATAAAGAAAAGAGGGATCTATCCTCTTTTCAAATCCATTTCTAGCTTTGGCTTTAAAAATCTGTCAGATAAATCTCTCTGTGTAAACGCACCCTTATGCTACATTTACACGGAACGATTATCGGGCGAATTTTCACGATAACGATCACATTGAGCGATAATTGTTCCGTGTAAACGCAGCGAATGATCAAGCGATTAGCTAAAAATCGTTCATTTTGATCTTTGAACATGTTAATAAATCGGCGTTGATCGTTCGCAAAAAATTTGCAGATCATTCCGTGTAAACAGTCGTTCACTGATTTTACCTATGTGCGAGACAGGCTTAAGCGATCGCAAAACGATCGCAAAACGAATTTTCTGTATGATATATCATTCCATCTAAAAGCTGATCGTTATAAAAAAAAGCGTTACTTCGAAATCGTTAATCGTACGATCGGGCGAATTATCGCTCCGTGTAAACGTAGCATTAACGTAACATATATCTCAACCCAGCCTTGCTTTTCCCTAAACCTTGGTGCTTTGAACAAGTGACACCTGGTCCAATTTTTAGGCCACTACCAATGTTGGGACTATTCCTGAAGTAGCAATCTTGCAGCTATGTTTAGCTTCCTTATTCTGGAGAGGGATAAAGCATGATAACCAGGGGGCTTATTAGATTCCACTTATGAGTTTGGCCCAAAATCTAACCCATTCGGTGGCACAGCAGGTCTCCAGCCTTTGTATTTTGCACTGAGACTCCCAATATACTACCTAGCAGGAGTCACTAATAGTAAATGTGCTGTAATAAAGAAAACTAAAGTAGCAAAGAACATGAGTTGTCCTTACACAGTCTAAGGCTATGTTTCTACTATGCATAACACCGTCCGTTGCATAGCAACAGATGGCATTATACTGTCGGACGCTGGAGAAGCATTTGGCACATTCCTGCAGCCGATACCACCATATTGGGAGTATTGGAATGCTATCTTTTTACAATTTCATTGCGGGCACTGTGCCTGCAATTCAATTAACCATTGGCCACAATGTAAAGTACGTCCGCCGGCCGTACTTTATATTTTGTGAACAGCTATTGTTTCTGGCAAAATAGGCATGTTTTTTATTTTTATGTCTGTTCTGAAGGACTGACATTAACCCCTTAAGGACCGGACCTGAAATGGCCTTAAGGACCGGGCCAATTGTCACTTTGGCGTTTTTGTTTTTTCCTCCTCGCCTTCTAAGACCCATAACTCTTTCATTTGTCCACCTACAGGGCCATGTGGGGGCTTGTTTTTTTCAGGAGTAGGTGTACTCTTTCAATCAGCCATAAAATGAATGACGGAACCCCCAAAATATCATTTATGGGGTGAATTTGTGTCAAAGAATGCAATTCCGCAAATTTTGGGGGGTTCCATGTTTACGTAATGCACTTTACGGTAAAACTGGCATTTTTCCTTTATTCTAGAGGTCAGTCTGAACACAGCGAAAAGCAGGTTTACTAGGCTTTCTATCATTTTACCATTTTTATTAGCAGTAAAACTTTTTTTTTTTTTTGCAAATAGGCATATTTAAAAATGGCCCTATTGTAACTCCTATAGCACTTTTATTTTTTCACCTCGTATGGGGTGTCATTTTTTGAGTAATTATCTCTAGTTTTTATTAATAATTTTTTTTTCTAGATCAAACGTATTGATCGCTTTTTATTATTTTTTTATACATAAAATGTCATTTAAAAAAAGCAATCTCTTCGTTTTTTTTACCGCTTTTTGTTCACGCCGTTCACTGTGCAGGAATACTATTGTTTTATTTTAATAGATTGGGCGATTACGCACGCTACAGTATATAATATGTTAATTACCTTTATTACTTTATATGTGTTTAATGTATGATATGGGAAGGGGGTGATTTTCACTTTTATTGGGGGAGGGGCTTTGGGGCATTTTGTAAAACATTTATTTATTTATTTACACTTTTATAGTCCCCTTAGGGAACTATCACTTTCATACATTGGATCAGTAACACTGATCTCTGGTATGCCATCTCGTGATTCAGCCTGTCTATGGCAGGCTGAATCAGATAGCCAATCCGGGGACTGCACAGAGGTAAGGAGAAGACCTCTGGCAGTCAGGAAATGCGAACGGGACCCCCGCAGACACACTGGGGGGGGTCCTGTTTGCTAAGTGACCTGAGATGCTCCGGTCATTTACAGTATACTTAAACCCTACGGTCCGCCATTGAAGGTGAGGGCATGGCTGCAGATAGAAGCCGGTCCTCACCCGCTATGGGGCGGGCTCAGCTCGTGAGCCCGCTCCATAGCCCGGGACCATGGAAGGGGCGTACATTTACGTCCTCCTGCCTTAAGGCCCAGGCAGCAGGGGCGTAAATGTACGTCTGTGGTCCTTAAGGGGTTAAAATAATGAAGTGGGAACACGGTGAGGGGCATTGCATTGAATACAATACAATTTTGCCCTTGCAGAAAAGAATGGGCACTGATTTCATTGCAATCAGCATCAGTTTTTTTTCTAAAAAAAAAACAAAAAAACGTTGTGTGTACATAGCCTAACACTGTCTAATCTGTGCATTAAAAAAAGGTATAACATAATGAAGGGTAGATTCTATAAATGTCTTACGTCATATGGAATAGAAGACTGTACTAAAGTAGTCATGTCAGGAGAAGTGACAGGTCCTCTATAAAGGAAAGACCTGATAAGGATATGTTGGTGCTATTCATGTGTGTTTATCTGTGCAACAATGAAGTGTTGATAGCAATGTCACTTGGGGTAAGGCCATCTCACCAATGTATGTCCTGCCCCGAGTCGCAGACTTTCATATGTCCAATGAATAATCTAAGATGTCTAATATTAAATTCCCAGACAGTTCTGTCATTGGGTTAATAGCACCTATTTATTCCTTTATGCTTCACTTGTAATAATAATAGTAATTCCCTACTGAGAAATCATATACTACAAGGAAAAGTCGGCTTTCATAAAGAACTTTTTTTTACATGCACACAAAAAGTAATGAAGTCACAGAACAGTATGTCACCGAAATGAAACTTGGTGAGACCTGTGGCCTTTAGTGAATTGACAGTCTGGTATCAGAGAACAAATCATTTGTATCATAAAAGAAAATGTGCTAAGGGACAGATTTCTCCGAGAAGGCGATTTAATCTTTTATAATGTTCTACAGATACACACGACTTCATAGATTTCTGAAAGCACAAGCAAAAACAATTATATCACTGCAAGAAGTTACTCTCATTTTCTAGGCATAAAATTCTCTAACATCTTTCTGCTACAATAGACTGTAATGATTGTGGCGTCTCAAAACGAGTGCTGCTTTAGAATGTGAATATATATATATATATATATATATATATATATATACACATATATATTGTATGATACATCAAGAAACAGAATCTGGCAAATGTTTTTCTATATAGCTGAGACAATGGTTATAATAAGTCCCTAAAGTAGTACTCTCTTTATTAGTTCTATTTATCTAAATCTGTACTATAAACTATAATAAATATAGAAACAAAAATTAATGATGTTTCCTCCTCTTCTTACAGACTCGTCTTTGCTGTACTGAAACTGGCTTTAGCAGCAGACTAGACCACTGGAAAAGATAAGCCCCTCCCCCTTGGCTTTGTTCATCCCTCCCTTGGGATAGAATTATCACCTGTTTTTTTTGGCAAGCTTTTTGTAAGCCATCCTGCAGACTATTATTTCTATAACCCCCCCCCCCCACACACACACACACACACACACACAAACAGGTTTCACACAATATTTTACAACTCTCGAAAAATTGTTCCTGTACAAAACCCCCTGACATATACAGCTGGCAAATTGCATGCCAAAAGGAAACTATTTTGGCCTACTTGCAGTTAGTAGAGGTTTAGGTATGTAGTGCCACAGCATGGCCTTAATATAAGTATGGCTCACGGGATAGATCTCTGAAAAAGGTCATTTAAATCATGTGTCACTTATATGTTGTGTTCCTGTATACTTTGCTTTTTGCATATTTGCTGCTTTGCGTATGCGCAGAAGTTGTGTTTTTAGTTACATCACAGAAGGTTGTAGGAAACAGTGATGGGAACGTTGTCATGTCAGTATGATATACAGACCACCCACAGCTCAGAGGTTCCAAATTAAATTTTATGGATTGCATGAGAATATTAAAATAAACAAGAACTGAGCTTTCTTACCAATAAATATATTCTTTTAAATCTTAAAGGGGGACTCCAGCAGTGCTCTCTGCTGCCACCTCAGCCAGTGACAGGAATAGTCTGAAGCAGAAACAAATCCCTATAGGAACTGTTCAAATAAGAAAAGGTTTTCTATGACAGACAGGGGTGAAAGCAGAGGCCACTGTGTGTAAAAGAAATAAAAAAAAAAAAAAATCCCCAGAGTACGCCATTAAGATAAAAGATATCTGTTTTTTCAAAAAGGGTTCAAAAACCCTCATACTGTAGTTTTTACACATTAACAATTATGAGTGATAAAAAAAGGTTATTATGGGGCAGGATTAGAGCTAGGCTTAAAAATATGTGTGGCTGTAGATAATAAGGAATCCTTAATTTATTTTTTATACACTGTGTGAACCTACTGGAAGAAGAATAGGATAAGCTGATGTTGCATAAATTCAGTGAAAGCTCTCTCCGATGCATATTACTATCTAAGCCACTCCTCCACTTCCTGTGTTCTGTCATGGTTTCTGTGCTGCTACACATGAAACTACTCTAACCAATAGGCAATAGGCAGCGGTTTGCAGGGAAGAGAAACAATATGTGGAAAAGAATTGAAAAACCCTCACTGCCATTTGGAAAGCACTTAAAGGGGTTGTCTATTTTGAAAACTTATTTTAATTAACCTTGGTAATATAAATGATAAAAAAAATAATCCTGTGTCCAGGATTCTCCTTTCTTGTCAAGGCTCTGTTCAGACAACTTTAACACCCAGCCATTCCGTGACCCTTGCCGGGTCACGGAACGGCCGGTCTCATTCCTGATCATCCCGGCCGGTACTTAAGTGATCTTTCCGGGCGCGGAGCTCTGATGCGGGCGCATCAGCGCGCGCCCGCATCAGAGCTTCCCATAGCCCACAGTGAAGATAGCGGCCGGAGCCGCTTGCTTCACTGTGTGAACTGACAGGTCTTTCTGCGGCCGGAATTCACTGAATTCCGGCCACAGAAAACCGACATGTCAGTTTTTTCCGGTGCCGCATGGGATCCCGGCCGTAGCGCATACGATGCGTGTACGCTCCGGCCGGGATCCCATTGAAAATAAGGCTACGTTCCACCCCTCAAAACTACGGCCGTAGTTTTACGTAGTGTGAACATAGCCCAGAGTGGAAAGAGGGTACAAAGAGTGTGGGGAACCAGTTCTTTCCTCCATTAGAAAATGCATTTACAGCATGTGACTGTGCACTCTTTTATACTTCCCCTGTGATAGTGCTGCAGAGAAATTGAACACTCGCTGCCATCTTTCTCCACAGCTTATAGTTTAAAAGTGTTTCACTGGACAAACCCTTTAAAGCACTCAGCACTTCAGAAACTTTAAGTCTTAATAAAAAAAGGATATATTTCTTTATTGTGGAACCACAGATTGGTATAATAAAGGTACTATGTGTTAACTTGACCTAACAGTTGTCTAATTTTGTCAGCAGTTTTGAATGTCAGCTGACAGATCCCCTTTAAGTTCTTACCAATGAGTACACTATATGCTCTACCTATTAAGTGGCCTTTTGGTAACAGTCAAAAACAACATAAATTTTAAATACTTAGATATATAGATATATGTAGATATATATGTATATTTTATGGTTCCATAACATTCTTTTTTTCAGGGTAGACTTAACAAAGTTAAATAGAAATATTGGTTTAAGTAATGCGATTCTGAGTTTATGAGACAGCCAACTGAATCAGATTTTAATTTCCTATCATAAAAACGTAGAATTGCAGGGTAAGCAAGATATTGTTTATAATTATATTCCTCCTCGCTGTCATAACAACGCTATAAAGACAGAATTTTTTTCTTTTTTTTTTTTTTATATATAAATGCTGAAGGATTCCGTAAAAAAAAAAAAAGTTACAAAACAGAATTGGCTCTCCGTAACATACTTCTTCTTAATATATGTGCATATTTTGTGGCCACCACTTGCTCAGGCTGCATGCTGTCAGCTTAAAAAAAATAGCAATGCTGTAAAATAAATAAATAAGTAATTTCCGTTCCGGATTTATGGATAAAAAAGAAACAAAGAAAACCATTGATCCATCTATATGATTTTTTTCCCATGTTTTCCCCCTCTTTTTAAGTGTAACTATAGCTACTGAGTATAGATGACATGTTAAATAAACCCATATTCAGTGATTGATTGGGGCAAAATGGGCTTTAGAGAGACAGTGGCATTTAGAGTAGTTTATTCTATTTGCCTGAGGCAAACATGTCAAACTACTTTTCACTTCTGATTTTAAAATCTGGACATTTTTTCTTGCCAGTAATATGCAACATGTCAGCATTAGCGGCAATACTCAGTTATACCAATGTAGCGCTAATGCTCAGTAATATAGCAATAATAACAGAAATGCCCAATATCAAGACACCAGTAAAAACACCTAATAAAATTGCCATGATATCTATTTTATCCTAGCAGTTTTATTATTAAGAATAGAACTAAAAATAAATAAAAAAATAAAATAAAAGAATTCTCACTATCTTTATTGTTACTTGACAAGTCTACCTTTACTGTATATTACTTAAAAAGAAGCTAACTGCAGGTTAGAAGGCTCTGTTAGGTTTCTATAATTTTGTTACCTTCATTCCCAGCGTGGTTGTTATGAAATTGTGAGCTTAATAAAGATATAAATTAGGCATTGTGGAGAACTGGGAGTGGGCTACTACCCTCCATGCACCAATCTACCTGGCCTACTAGTACACCCCTAAATATTCATATTGTGAGATGAGCCACAAGAGCTATGTCATTGCGTGTAGAGCAAGCAAGCAGGGCGTATTTGTGCACTGAGGTTCCTGGACTCATTCCCAGTGAACTATATTGTTTACATACAAATTAAAACTGAAAATGTGACAAAAATTGTGCTGAAGATGAAGGTAAGAAGTCTACTTTCATTCTCAGTGTCCCAAGCTTTGGGGGAACATAACAGTAAGTTAGAGTCTTACATTCTGTTGTTAGTCTTCCTTTATGAGCCTAGACTTAAAGGAGGTTTACTACTTTTAGACCCTTAAGGTGAACATACACCTTCAATAACTGAAGGCCAAATGATCATTCGCCTGTCAGTTATCTCACCTGCCCAATGCTGTTCTCCTGATATACAGGAACATTATGCATGGCTGTATTCCTGTGGAGCATTGTCACTTTAACTTATTTGAATCAGTGGCTGTTCGGGAGAGCCCTTTTCCCCTTATAAAGTCCTTTTGAACTCACTTATCCCCTATCCCCAAGATAAGAGATGAGTATCTGATCATTGGGGGGGAGGTAAATGGGCTAGTGATGAGCGAATACTGTTCGATTGAATAGATATTCCATCGTATAGTAAGGTATTCAATCGTATTGAATATTATTGAATAGTTCGCCGAATATTCAATAAATATTCGATGAGCGTTCAAATCACCTTCTTCCCTGTTTTTTTAGCTAATCAACGTGCAGAGAGGCTGCCACAGCCTCTTTGTGTAAGTAGCATCGCAAGTAACGAGAATAACAATGATTGGATGGCATAGTCACATGACCCAATAACATATATACGTGTGTTTATCCAGTGCTAAGTGCTGCTACATCATACATAAATACAAAGGGTAGTGCAAGCACTCTGCTCACCAAGTCCTTTGTGCTGCTGATACATGCTAGACTGCTAGATCTAAAAAAAATTGTAGTACGTGTGTTCATCCAGTGCTACGTGCTGCTACGTCATACATAAATACAAAGGGTAGTGCAAGCACTCTGCTCAGCAAGTGCTTTGTGCTGCTGATATGTGCTAGACTGCTAGATCTAAAAAAAATTGTAGTACGTGTGTTCATTCAGTGCTACGTACTGCTATGTCATACATACACAGGGTGGTACAAGCAGGCTGCTGTGCTACTATAAGGCACTCTGTTTACCAAGTGCTACGTGCTACATAATACTGCTGTCTAGCTGTACCTATAAAATATTCATACACCTTTTAATAACCAGGTAATTCACCTGTATAACATCGACCTGAGACTTTATTATCTGCAAATTTTGAGGTGTCAGATGCTTCCCCTGCTGTCCCAGTTGCATTCCAGTGGTGTTGGCATCATTTCCTGAGGTGTCATTGTGGACTTGGTGACCTCCTAGTGGTCGAATAGATGTTTTTCATTAAACAAATACTTGTTTCCATAGACTTTAGGATCGAATATTCGATCGAATATTCGAATATCGGGGAGATATTCGAACGAATATCAAATATTCGAATATTTCACTAATTGCTCATCACTAGTCTATTTCTTTCTGGGTTTGTTTAGCCCCATTTGCTTTGCATGAGAGGATCCTGGCTCCTTTGGAGTTAACTCTGATGCTATTTAGCAAGTCTGACTAGCGGTTCTCCCTGCCAGTCAGGTTGCTCTTGCCCCAGGTGTTTTGAGGGGATTAGGGGTCCAATCAGCTTATGGACGGGACCCCTGGTCTCCTATATAGTGTGTGCCAGCTTGCCTCTGACTGCCAGTTATTAAGCTGGTCTCTGCCTGCTTCTGTGTCTTTTGCTATTTTCTTGCTACTCCTGACCTTGCCTTGCTTTCTGACTTCCCTTGTTTTTCTGCTAGCCCTCATCACTTGCTTTTGCCTTGTTGACCTTGTGTTTGGATTCTGCTTTATACTGCGCTGCCTGTTTGTTGTGACCCAGACTGTCTACTGTCTTTATTGTCTTGTTTTGTGTTCCACCTAGCCAGAGCAGGGGCTGTCGCCCAGTTGCGTTTAGGGATAAATTGTGGCAAGTAGGCAGAAACAGTGGGCTGAATTTAGCATAGGGTCCACTGTCAGTGTCCGCCATCTTTTCTGTCTGAGCGACCAGTCCTTACAATTTGGAAAGTAGAAAGACAGTAACTGTGGTCAGCTCCCAGAAATGATCATGCTTTCCTAGATCACGTAGAAAGATAGAGCGCGTATGAAGAAGCCCCTGGATTCCGGGGTGTCAAATAGCAAGAAATGAAACTTGATTCCTCCAGCTCATATAAAATTCCACTTTATTAATTTCAAACGTCTAAAACATTATCCGACGCGTTTTGAGCCTACTTGGCTCTTAGTCATGGCACTAGACGCCGGCTAGGCGAGCGGCGGCCAGTTTAATCTCTCCTGCAGTTATGGTCCCAGAGAGCTCAGATGCCCCCTGGTGACCCCTTTTGGGATGGATCATGGTTATTTTCCTTAGATTTTTGCGGATTCAGATGCCATGACTAAGAGCCAAGTAGGCTCGAAACGCGTCGGCTAATGTTTTAGACGTTTGGAATTAATAAAGTGGAATTTTATATGAGCTGGAGGAATCAAGTTTCATTTCTTGCTATTAGTCCTTACAATTGTACACTCTATACTATCATCAAAGATAAAACTTATATAAGCCTTTAACAGGGCAAAATAAATAAATAAGATATTTGTGGGCTGATTTGTTTGTTTATTTTACATACTTATTATGAAAAAACTTTATAATTAAGTTATTTAAAAAAAAAAGGAAAGAAAAGAAAAGTTTTGGGTGGTAAAGAAATAATAAAAAAAACTAAAATAAATGGTTTGTTTATTTATTTATTTTCTTTATTTTTGTGACAATTTTCAGAAAACTGCTTCTGTCTAGCAATGACTGTCACACATCTATAGCATCGAAATGTGTTAAATATCACTTCCACACATGGATTACATATCCCTCAGTCCCAGCAAAGCTTCTAATATGTCGGTCTCAACATTACCTCTCATCTCACCTAGCAGCCTTGCTGTTTTGTCTATTCCTGCTTCTCTATTCCAGATCCTAGATGAATATTTAATCTAGAAACCATATGTGCTAAGGCAGGTGTTATGTTTACACCAGGTGCTATGGTAAAATGTCAGTCCTTGCTTAGTACAAATATCAGGTAGATGTACATTTCACCTTTCTCTTCGGCTCTGTGAATAGAAAACGGTTCATACAGAGCAGAAAATGGCACACAATCTACTGCACTACTGTCTTCATAGAATCGCTTGACAATGGAGTCATTATAGACATACTGTATGTCACACGACTAAGTTAAATAAAAGCTGGATGTCTGACCTTCATTTCATATAGAGCTTTGTTTGACCTGACAATCTTTCAGTGTTGGTTTTACAAGAGTCTTTTATTATTATTTTATCACCATCTATAACCCTTTCCATACACCTTGTCTGTGGTTTCGCACTTGTCAGCCTCTGCTACTCTGTATTATCACATCTTACAGTCATCTACCCCATCACTTCCAGACTTGACCCCTGTAACGTAACTCCTTTGATAAAGGTATCATAGTTTATAACTCTCTGAATGCAGTAACTGGCACACCGATGACTATAATACTTGTAAATCCTATGATGTTTTCAATAGGGTCAACATTTATTTTCCTCATGAGGTTCCTACAGTGAAGTGACTGCTGTTTGTGCGGATCCTGGAAAGTTAGTTGGATTCTACATTTCTGCTGCAGGGTCATTGCTCTGGGGGTACTTCTTCTCATTAAAAAGATCCAGCTGCTTGAAAAGATCCAGATCCACCCATTTAAGTCTATGTGACCATGTTAATCATGTGCACACATAGAAAAGAGAAAATTAATCAGCTATGTGCTTCTTCCCCCGTACATTCTAGCAATTGGTTGGGGTATAAAACCCCAGACCCTGACTGATTAAAACAATTGTTTCGGGGTCAGGAAAAAAAGGTTTACAGAATAAATATATTAAAATCCATCTTAAGACATAAAAAAAAGTGTATTTTTAAATAAGATCCCATTGTATGTTACTTCTGAATGACCATTACTTAAAGGAGTTATCCAGTGCTACAAAAAATGGCCACTTGTCTCCTGTTCAGGTGTGGTTTGCAATTAAGCTCCACTTACTTTAATAGAACTGAGTTTCAAACCCCACCCAATCTGGAGAGAAAAGAGGGGGGGAAAGTGGCCATGTTTTTGTTGCACTGGATAACCCCTTTAACAGGATGTATAGCAGCAGACCAACAATCTTGCGAAACTATACTACAAAGCCATAGACACTTCATGTGCCATGATAGGGGGCTTCATAAGTCAATAATAAAAAAAAAATCCCTGATTTCAATCTTCTTTATGCCTCAGAAAATAAAAAAAGATAAAAACAGGTGCCAAAAATAAGTCTATGCGTTGCAATAGCCAGGGCCGGCCTTAGGGTAGATGGCGCCCTGTGCAGAATTAGCTTTCGATGCCCCTCATATATAACCCGCTCAAATGCAGCATTGCCATATTGCCCCCGCCATGTGCAGCAGCCCCATATATAGCCCCCATGTGCAGCATCTCCATAAAAAGTCCCCCGCCATAAGGCATCCTCACATAGTAAATGATCCCCCCCCCATGCAGTGTCCCCCATAATATATATATATATATATATATATATATATATATTAATAAAAACATACTCAACTATCACAGCACTCCCCAGTAGATACTCTCTTCTCCCTGAGCTCCGGTCCCCAGAGGCTAATCAGAGAGCCAAGGACATAGCTATCATTTATGGTGGGGCCCTATAACAAAAAACTGCATGAAGCCCCATGTATCCTGTAAGCCCCCCCCCCTCCCAATATACATACTTGGCCCAGCACAGTCCCCCAGGGTTCCTTCATTCTCCCAGGTCCCCAGCACAGGAGTGCCATCACGCCTGGAAGCTAGGAAAACAAATACCAAATGACAGCGCTGGGCCAAGTGAGTATGTGCATGGGGAGGCTTGAATCTGGGGCATGTAGCTCTGAAATACCAAAGTGGTATGATGAACTTCCCCAACAAACCCTGGGTGGACACTGAAACTGCATAAATAATCCACCATTGTATACATGCACACACCCACAAGTAGGCATATTACAGAGACACACAAATATGCACACATAATACACTTTACATACAATATATACAGCCAATCATACTAACACACTAGACACATTACATAAATACACAATAGATGTGAGTGTGTGCGCACACACACACATTATATAGATGCACAAGTATGCAAACACAAAAAAGTTGTACAGATATAAACATATGCAGATCACATATAAATATACACACATCTATACTACCAACAGTCACACATGATGACACACATGCACAAACACACAGGCATTACACAGATATGCACAACTCACACACTAACTTTTTATCTAGGACTGGGAACTCCAGGGGATCTTCATGTCTCCTCTTCCTCCAGCCCCTCCCCCTCCTTCTTGACTGCAGAGCTGTATACTGGAGGAGGTCTCTGCAGGGGAAGGGAGTGTCAGTAGGGAGGAGGGGGCCCTGCTGATGCTCTCTTAATCTTCCTGCCTATTCTGTGTGGAGGGGGCACCAGCTAACAGGCAGGAAGATAGCTAAGCCTGTTCCCTGCCTGGGAGCTAATGGAGACCTGTGTGCAGAGACTGCAGGGGAGGGACAGGCCCAGTGATTCTCAGCCACCCTGCAGTCGTGCAATGGGCCCGTTCTTGTAATGAACAGCAATGAAGTGGGAAAGGCAGCGCCCCCCCAACAGCACTAATGCTTATACTGCCCTGCTGTCAAAGCTAGATCCAAGGAGGCAGACCACACTTTGCCTCCATGGATCTAGGTTTTCCTCCTTCCAGGGATGCTTGTAGTAAACAGGGTCGGCACAGCAGCCGGCCCTATCGCCCCCTTTTTTTACTGGAGTGATGCGCCCTGTGCAATGGCACTGGTCGCACACCTCGAAGGCCTGCCCTGACGATATCTATTAGCATGAGGTAGTATAAAGCCATAATTGACCCATCTACATGACAGTTTGTTTTATAAAATGTATAAAAATACAACTACAGGTCAAATAAATATTTTTTTTCTTGTATTTATTTGCAGTAAATAATGTCAATATAGTTTGTTATTGGGTTAAAAATGCTTACTATGGAGGACATAAGCCATTAGATAGCTCCGCACTCCATAAAAAGTATCTGTAAAATATCTATATTCCCAACACATAGGCGGCAATAAACACTTTTTGTTTATCAAATGGCTCCGAAAATCCATCACAGCTACTTATGGACGAAACCCAGGTGAATTATTATGCCAGTTTTTGCTGGAGAGAGCTGCTTAGCGTGGCAACAGAGCCGAGATGTGGTAATGTTCCCATTGTGAGCGATGTAGATGGTGCAGAAAAAAAAATAAACAGTTCAATTTATGCTGAGTTGGAATTTCTCCTGTAACCTCTATTTCGAGATGTCTTCCCAAACTGCATAAAACTTTCGGCCAACTCGCAAGACTCTTATGTGATCGCATAGAATGGCAATTAGCAACTCGTTCTGCCAGTTCTGCTTAGGAGAAAAAGTAACAAAAAAAAAAAAAAGCTTAATGTCAACAGCGTTAGTCCTCAGCTTAGCAGAAGATTGGTTATACCAAATATGTTCTTCAAATTACTTAGCATGTTAATTGTTAAAAGATTATTGCTGTATTGTGATAATGTACCAGATAGCATTTTAATAAGCTTGGCAAAGTAGAGCAGCAACATATGGATGTTCACATCTAGACAAGTAGTAAAAGTTACAATGAGTAGACCTAATGAAGAGGAAATCCCTCGGCACAGCGGTAGAGGGCCTGCTGATCTGCTAAAGATGTTGTCATTGTGCAGTACTGAAGGCAGAATGAAAACATTAGACGTTACTTTTTAAGGATTCTGAAGCCGAGATTCTTCATCCATTTCTCTCTGCTAAATTTCTCTTAAAGGAGAAGTACGGTGAAAACTTTTATTAAAGTATTGTATTGCCCCCCAAAGGTTGTACAAATTACCAATATACACTTATTACGGAAAATGTTTATGAAGTGCTTTTGTTCCCTGCACTTACTACAGCATCAAGGCTTCACTTCCTGGAAAAAATGATGATGTCACTTCCTGGAATTTATGGGGATGTCACTTCCTGGATAAAATGGTGATGTCACGACCCGACTCCCAGAGCTGTGCAGGATGTGGCTGCTGGAGAGGATGATGGCAGGGGGACACTGAGGGACATAGGGCACAGGAGGGACACTGGGCATCCCTCTGCCATTATCCCCTCCAGCAGCCACAGCCCACACAGCTCAGGGAGTCGGTTGTGACATCACCATTTTATGTAGGAAGTGACATCCCTATGTCATCCAGGAAGTGATATCAATATTTTTTTCAGGAAGTGAGGTCACCATGTTATCCAGGAAGTGAAGCCTTGATGTAGTAGTAAGTGCAGGGGAAAAATCACATTATAAGCATTTTCTATAATAAATGTGCAAATTTTCACTGGACTTCTTCTTTAATGGGAACTGGACATCAATTTTTTAGCGTTCATACCATTTTATATATAACGAGTGAAACTCCAGAAACTTGTTAGATTGGATTTCACTCAAATCATCCATTAAATCTTGTTAAGAATCTTAATTTGGCCCTTCCTTAGCTGGGCCAGGTGCAGAGTGCCCGGGTGAGTGTGAGTGAGGAGTTAAAGAGGTACTCCAGTGAAAATCTATTTTCTTTCTACTCAACTGGTTTCAAAAAATTATATAGATTTGTAATTTCTATTTTTAATTCTAATTTCTGTCACCAGACGACCCATGACGTAACCTTACGTCCTGGGTGTTTCTCCCGCTATGAAGCGCGCTCCGGAGCGGCTGATTGCAGCCGGGACCTCACCGGTAATGACACGCTGCAGCGATCGCGCTGCCGCGTGTCATTGACCCCTTGAACGCCGCGATCGCGGCGCGACCGCGGCGTTTAAGTGTAAGTGACAGGGGGAGTCCCCTGTCACTTACCGATCGGGACCCCCGCAGTGTGACTGCGGGGGTCCCGATCGTTGAAACGGACTGCCGGAGGTCTCTCACCTGCCTCCGTGCGGTCCGATCGGCGATCTGCTACACTGAGCCTGCAGGCTCAATGAGCAGATCGCCGATAACACTGATCAATGCTATGCCTATGGCATAGCATTCCTCAGTGTAGAAATCAAAGTAATGTATGTAGAAGTCCCCCAAAGGGACTTCAAAAGTGTAAAAAAAAAAAGTTCAAAACACTAACACACAACCCCAAAACCCCTCCCCCAATAAAAGTCTAAATCACCCCCCTTTCCCATTATATAAATAAAACATATAAAAATGAATAAATAGATAAACATATAATATACCGTAGCGTGCGTAATTGTCCGATCTAATAAAATATAACAAGCGTCATTGCGACCGGTAAACGGCGTACACGAAAAGAGGGGAAAAAGTGCGCAGATTACCTATTTTATGTTACATTATATATTAAAAAAAATCAATAAAAAGTGATTTATGCTGAGTTGGAATTTCTCCTGTAACCTCTATTTCGAGATGTCTTCCCAAACTGCATAAAACTTTCGGCCAACTCGCAAGACTCTTATGTGATCGCATAGAATGGCAATTAGCAACTCGTTCTGCCAGTTCTGCTTAGGAGAAAAAGTAACAAAAAAAAAAAAAAGCTTAATGTCAACAGCGTTAGTCCTCAGCTTAGCAGAAGATTGGTTATACCAAATATGTTCTTCAAATTACTTAGCATGTTAATTGTTAAAAGATTATTGCTGTATTGTGATAATGTACCAGATAGCATTTTAATAAGCTTGGCAAAGTAGAGCAGCAACATATGGATGTTCACATCTAGACAAGTAGTAAAAGTTACAATGAGTAGACCTAATGAAGAGGAAATCCCTCGGCACAGCGGCAGAGGGCCTGCTGATCTGCTAAAGATGTTGTCATTGTGCAGTACTGAAGGCAGAATGAAAACATTAGACGTTACTTTTTAAGGATTCTGAAGCCGAGATTCTTCATCCATTTCTCTCTGCTAAATTTCTCTTAAAGGAGAAGTACGGTGAAAACTTTTATTAAAGTATTGTATTGCCCCCCAAAGGTTGTACAAATTACCAATATACACTTATTACGGAAAATGTTTATGAAGTGCTTTTGTTCCCTGCACTTACTACAGCATCAAGGCTTCACTTCCTGGAAAAAATGATGATGTCACTTCCTGGAATTTATGGGGATGTCACTTCCTGGATAAAATGGTGATGTCACGACCCGACTCCCAGAGCTGTGCAGGATGTGGCTGCTGGAGAGGATGATGGCAGGGGGACACTGAGGGACATAGGGCACAGGAGGGACACTGGGCATCCCTCTGCCATTATCCCCTCCAGCAGCCACAGCCCACACAGCTCAGGGAGTCGGTTGTGACATCACCATTTTATGTAGGAAGTGACATCCCTATGTCATCCAGGAAGTGATATCAATATTTTTTTCAGGAAGTGAGGTCACCATGTTATCCAGGAAGTGAAGCCTTGATGTAGTAGTAAGTGCAGGGGAAAAATCACATTATAAGCATTTTCTATAATAAATGTGCAAATTTTCACTGGACTTCTTCTTTAATGGGAACTGGACATCAATTTTTTAGCGTTCATACCATTTTATATATAACGAGTGAAACTCCAGAAACTTGTTAGATTGGATTTCACTCAAATCATCCATTAAATCTTGTTAAGAATCTTAATTTGGCCCTTCCTTAGCTGGGCCAGGTGCAGAGTGCCCGGGTGAGTGTGAGTGAGGAGTTAAAGAGGTACTCCAGTGAAAATCTATTTTCTTTCTACTCAACTGGTTTCAAAAAATTATATAGATTTGTAATTTCTATTTTTAATTCTAATTTCTGTCACCAGACGACCCATGACGTAACCTTACGTCCTGGGTGTTTCTCCCGCTATGAAGCGCGCTCCGGAGCGGCTGATTGCAGCCGGGACCTCACCGGTAATGACACGCTGCAGCGATCGCGCTGCCGCGTGTCATTGACCCCTTGAACGCCGCGATCGCGGCGCGACCGCGGCGTTTAAGTGTAAGTGACAGGGGGAGTCCCCTGTCACTTACCGATCGGGACCCCCGCAGTGTGACTGCGGGGGTCCCGATCGTTGAAACGGACTGCCGGAGGTCTCTCACCTGCCTCCGTGCGGTCCGATCGGCGATCTGCTACACTGAGCCTGCAGGCTCAATGAGCAGATCGCCGATAACACTGATCAATGCTATGCCTATGGCATAGCATTCCTCAGTGTAGAAATCAAAGTAATGTATGTAGAAGTCCCCCAAAGGGACTTCAAAAGTGTAAAAAAAAAAAGTTCAAAACACTAACACACAACCCCAAAACCCCTCCCCCAATAAAAGTCTAAATCACCCCCCTTTCCCATTATATAAATAAAACATATAAAAATGAATAAATAGATAAACATATAATATACCGTAGCGTGCGTAATTGTCCGATCTAATAAAATATAACAAGCGTCATTGCGACCGGTAAACGGCGTACACGAAAAGAGGGGAAAAAGTGCGCAGATTACCTATTTTATGTTACATTATATATTAAAAAAAATCAATAAAAAGTGATCAAAACGTCCGATCTTCACAAATATGGTATTAATAAAAACTAGAGATCATGGCGGAAAAAATGACACCCCATACAGCCCCGTAGGTGAAAAAATAAAACCGTTATAAGCGTCACAATAGGCCCATTTTATTAATATTTAATTGCCAAAAAAAAGGATTTCATAAAAAAAAATATATATAACATTAGAGAATCTGTGTAACCTGCATATGGTTGTGTGCGGACTGACCTATAGAATAATAGTGTCATGTCGCTGTTACCATATAGTGCATTACGTAGACACAGGAACCCCCCAAACATTACCATATCGCATTCTTTCTTACGATTTCACCAATTTATATCTTCATAAATAATATATTTGGAATTCCATCATACTTGTTATGGTAAAATGAATGACGCCATTACAAAGTACAACTATTCCTGTAACAAATAAGCCCTTACATGGCTTGTAGATAGAAAACTGAAAGTGCTGGAGCTCTTAGAAGGGGAGGAGGGAAAAACGAAAGCACTAAGATCAAAATTTGCGTGGTCCACTGGGTCATTTTGGGCCTGGTCCTCAAAGGGTTAAAAATCAATGCTGTATGTCCTGCAGCAAATGTTTTCTTTTTAGTCTGACACAGTGCTCTCTGCTGACATCTCTGAGAGACAGGAACTCTCCAGAGTAGGAGCAAATCCCTATTGAAAACCTCTCCTGCTGTGGACAGTTCTGTCTTGGACAGAGGTGGCAGCAGAGAGCACTGTGTATGACTGAAAATAAAACATTTCCTGCAGAACATACAACAGCTGATACGTATGGGAAGACTTTAGATTTTTAAATAGAAGTAAATTACAAATCTATATAACTTTCTGAAACCAGTTTATTTGTAAGAAAAATATTTTCGCTGGACAACCCCTTTAAAGTATACCTATCATTAGGAATCTTCAATCAGTTGCTGCCACCGAAAGATCAGGTAACTATGAATACAACCACATCAAGTCCTGTTCACAAGTCCTATTAAATCAGAAAAGGCCTCATGCATGGAACTTACCCAATGTGGTTGTTTCCATAGTTACCTGATCCTAAGCGGCAGGACTGCCAATAGCTTATACTGATGTATCTATAGCTGCCTGCAGCTGTTCTACAGAAGCTGAGGACCTGGTATAGAAGATCAGAAGAACTTGACACCGTGAAGGTCCAGTTGTGTGGAGAGTTAGTAAGGTATAGTCGCTGGTCAGAAGACCATCAATATCAGATCGGTGAAGTGCCAACACCCAAATGAGATTGCAAATGAGATGTTTGCCGGAACTTCAGAACTGGGTTACAGCAGATCAGCCCCCATTTACTTTAATGGGAACCCAGCTTTATTTATCAAGCATGGCTACTACAATTTACCAAGCTGTCTTCTTCTGGGCTTTGTTTACTATGTGTTGTGGGTGCTGGAACTATGGATGCACAGATGATTGCTAAGTGTCTCTACCTCATTGACCTGATATTGACTACCTATCAATTAGGCCATCAAACAAAAAGTCATGATAAATTCCTTCAGGGCTATCTTTATAACGTTTTGGGATTTTATTCATATCCCTGAGATTACCTGCACCAGAATGCCTTCTTTTGGGTTTGGTTTGCACAAATCCCCCTCCCCCTTTACAGTATTTATTTATTTATCTTTTTGTATTGTTCTGACAAAATCTGGACTGTTGCAGCTATTGATGGTCTAAGATATAGACCAAGACTAGACCCAACTAAGGCTTCATTCAGAATGTGAATTCATTAATACTTGGAACGGTCGTTGCCGATAATCGTAATAAGTAATAAGTAAAAGGGCCTTTACTTAGTGGCTCATACATTGAGGTCCCGTAAGAAAGGGAATCCCTATCTGATGTCCATGTAACCTAATAGTCATACTGTACTGATAGGGACGGTCTTGATATTCTACATCGTTGTTCAAAGAAAAGGATTAATACGGAAACAGTAGGTTCTGCAACCTAATCAATTACATCTTCTAGAGTTTCTTCTTTAACAAAGTGAAGCATAAAATTCAGGTTATATAGCCACTGGAGCAATCCTCGAATGGTTGATATGTTGATATGGGATTAAGCGAGGCTATATTCTACCTAAATTGTTTTGCAGTTAAGGCAGTTAACACTCCAGTGACATTAACAAGGCCTCCATGTAGCTGTTAAATACTTCATACATATTTGCTGTGTCTTGAATACACCGAAGAAAACAATATAAAACTCATAAATAATCAGTTTCCTAAAGTCTGTAATTATAATTTTGGCCAGAACAGACTGTGTAATGTTACTAATTTACAGTAAATCAGTATACTCACTATAAAAACGCAGCACATCAGCTATAAAGGGATAGAAGCAGGAGTCCTAAGGAATTCCTCTGGGCCACTTCTGTCCCTGCTGATGCCATTGTAACTGCAGCTCGAATGCAAATTTCAGCACATCAGCCACCAACTATTAATTAGCCAATACAATAAAAGCCAGACAGATACGCAATGGAGCTACAAAAGAAAACAGCTTAAAAAAACCACATACACTTCAGCATGAATAATCGACTGTATGCATAAAAGAAATGGTCTCTAATCAGCGACTAAAATGACAAAACGTCTCGGAAGTAAACAAGCAACTCAAACTGTAAAAAAAAAAAAAAAAGTTGGTGGCCCCCATTTACCAAACGATTTACGATAGTTCATGGTGTAAATTATGCTGCTAAAACAACTCAAATAAAATCTCATTTTTTTTCTATGCATCCAAGATTTTAAAAAGTGAAGACATACAGAATTGTCTATTCTTATCTGTTCTTAAAGGGGTTATTGAGGCTAAAGCCCCTATTTCACAGGGCGGCTCGCTGCCACCCCTATTCCACGTGGTGACAGCAAGCAGGGGAGTGCGGGAGGGACCACATGAAGCTACGGGGGGCTGCCCGGTGATTTCTAGATCGTCCGGGCATCCCATAGCATACAGCAGTGGTCTGCTGCCGCCGCTCCTGTTGCATGGAGCGACGGCAGCATATCATTGCTGTATGAGTCATTTGTTTTTCAACATGTTGAAAAACAAACGACTGCAATGATCAGCCAAAATGAATGATGTCGACTGATTGTTGCCTTCTATTCCACGGGACGATAATTGGCTGTAACGGCCGACATCGGCTGAATACGGCAGATAATCATTCCGTGGAATAGGGCCTTTATAGGAACATGGCTGCTTTCCTTCAGAAACCAGCGTGACTCTTGTCTCCAGTTTGGTTTGAATTTTGCAGTTGGACTTATTCACTTCAACCAAAATGAGCTGCAAAACTCTACTAAAGCCCCAGACGAGAGTGGTGCTGTTGCTGCAAGAAACCGGACATGTTTTTCTAAGCCTGAATAACCCCTATTTAAATTTATTCCATTTTTTTATTCAAACATATTCAATACAACATTGGGGCATGTTAATGAAACCCTCAACAGATTGAAATTTACATTACAACCACTGGTTGACAAAACATAGACACATAGGGGACATTTATGAAATGCGTCCCTAGCGGAAAAGGTGCAGATTTTTGTGCAAAGCACCTGGACATGGCACAAATTTTTGCATCAACTACTGCGGCTCTATAAAATAATGTACATATCTTCTACTGCCGCAGTTCGCGGACAACAGGCGTAGAAAATAAACTGTTCACACACTGTGTGGCCGTCCTGCTGGCTGTAGTATGAATGAAAATCAATGGTTAATTGATTTTTATTAACACGCATATGGCCAGCAGATTCTATGGGTGTAAAAGAATGGTTCTATGGCCAATAATACATTATCGGCTGGATGAACACGTAATACAGCGCAATACTATACTACAAATTACACTACTTTAAATTATAAAACTAAGTTCCCACTCAAATGCACTTGAAACATCATCTCCTATGACTTTCTAGAAACCCATCAAAACCTGGAATGATTCTTTTATATGACAAGAACAGATACATGTAGAGCACATTAAGTCCTGTTGTTTCACATATGCCCATAGGCATCGCCTCAAGCACTTGGGCCTCGGTGCAAAAGCTATATTTGGGCCTTACACCTGAATAGCTAGGAACAGCCACAATATATGATTATGTACACAAATTGTATCCTCTTCCACTGTAAGCAGGGTCAGGCTTACTCATCAGAGGATCCTCACATGGGCTCAGGCTCTTGCACAGTAATAGGCCCCAATGGTCGAGCTGAAAACAACAACATTTGGAGCTGGTGCAATTTACCTGCCACAAGAGTCTATATTTTATTAGATGATACACAAATAACCTATCAGATATTTCTTGATGACACGTCTCTTGTGAGCAATGAAAACCGCGCACTTTACAATGTTATTAAAAGTGGACACGTGCATGATTGGGGTATAGAAGCACATGGTTACTAGTCGTGATTGAGCCATTACTGATTTCTTACATGTACAGTATTTCTATAAAAAAATGTAAAAAAAATTGTTACAGAGCTGCAATGTGTCACCACAAATCTACAGTTCTGGCATTTGTTACTTTTCTTAATTTACACTGTTTACTGAGTAAGATCAATAACTTTATATTTTTAAAAATATGTTTTGTGTATTAATTTTTTCAACAACTATAAAGCTATTATGAGATTGATTATAGAAATCAGTGCTATGCTGTTACATTGCATTGATCAGATATATAATCCATATGATAATATGGCCTGCCTAAGACAGGCCATATTAACCCTTTCACGAGCATGGGTCATTGATTCCTCAACGCCCAGGTCCTTTTTGGACATCAGCTTAAGATGATGTCCCTATGTCTGCCCCCTCTCCTCTGCTCCCTGCCGCTGTCATCTTGTAACAGAGGCAGGGGAGAGAGGGTAGGGGCAGAGTGTATGGCCGTGTCTGCTTTCCCTCCCTTCGCCAGCCTCCGTAGCCACCTAGCACACGAATGCACAATGATTATGATGATGTACTCATGGGTCTGTCAGCCTTTAAGGAATTGTGAAGCTCAGCCTCTAGTAAGTGCAGTGGGGAGGACAGGTCCCTGCAGTGTGGTCTGTGGCTCTGTTCATACAAGAGAGAATGACATTGAAAGACAGAGGAGTGAATTGCTCCTTTGTCAGAGTCAGTGTTTTAAAGTGCGTTCATGGGCTCCAGTAGCGAATTATAATAGGTCCGTTTCGGGCGGTAGCACAGGGCCCTGAGCTTCTGGGGGGCCCATGAAAACCCAAAAAGACTTATACTTTCAGTGGTGTACTGTCTCCTGGCTACAGTTATGTCATTATTTGCAAAAAATCACTGCTTTTTTTTACCGCAGTTTTGCACAAATCAGGGCATCATGACATTATCTATCCTGTACTAGGAGAACCACGCTAGTGCTGTCATAGTTACAGTGGGGTTGGGGGGCTCAGGCTTGGTGAACAGCCCGGGGCCTATAGTAAAGTTAATCCGTCCCTGATGGGCTCCCTATGAGTTATGTAGTTATGCAGCTGCCTACCCCGCCCAATGGGAAAAACGGCTCTGATGGCAGTAGCTGAGGTCTTCAAAAGACCACTGGTATATCACATTTTGGGGTGCCGGTCAAATATCCCATAGAAGCTGTGCTTTTTTTTTTATTATTAAAAGCTATGATCACTCTTGATTAAAGCATTTAAGGGGTTTAAAGACTGATAGCTGCTGTCTATGAAGTGAACTCATCTACTGAGCTTGCTTCATAGTCCGTTAAAGCACAGGAGTGTTCTGGGCAAACTATCTTCAGCTCTGGTCTTCATCTGGTGAATGGGAGCTGAGCTGCAGTAACTTAGCGCAACCACTGGACTACAGTGTTTGGAGCTGACTGCTTCCGGCCCTGTTCATTGTGCATGTGGATGTGACAAACAGCTGATCACACAATGTGCAGAGAGGGGAGGATTTAAAGTGAATACTTTAAGATTTTAGACTAATACAATCCCAATGCTACCATATAGCAACATCCACTTTGAATGAATGAATATATATATTTTCACATTAATGGAATTTCTTTTACATATTACAGCTGCTCTATGTTCATCCTAGCAATTGGATAACTAAAAAAAAAAAAAAAAAAAAAAAAGAGAATGTCTAAAATGGACAGCAACTCCTTTATTTACAGATGTTGATAAAGGTATTGATATTATAACAATTTCTGGCTTTACTAGAGTAATCCCTTTATAAAGCAATGTTCACACACTGTTTAACAATGGCCATTGCCTAGCAATGGCTACTGTTATACTGGCTGAACACCTGCCGCAGAAAAGCCTGTCAGTTCACACAATGGAGTGTGTGGTTCCGGTCGCACGCTCCATTATGTGCAGTGGGGAGTTGTGATGTGGGGGCACACGGATGCGCCCGCATCAGAACTCAGCGGCACTAAAGATCATCTTTTCTGAGACCGGCCGTTCCGTGACCTGGCCAGATCACGGAATGGCCGGCCTCTTAGAAGGTGTGATCATAGCCTGAAACTAGAAAATAAATCAAAGGCAAGGGTCTTTACCAGTCAGACATAGTATGACAAGGCTTAAAGGTAAATTAGTGCCATGAAATAATAAATCAGAAGTATGAGATAATAATTCAGTGGCTATGGTACAGTAATAAATAAAGGCAATGATATATATATATATATATATATATATATATATATATATATATATATATATAATTTTTTTATTTTTTTCTGGACACCAGCGATCTGTCGTCCTTGGATAGACTTCCCTAACAACGAACTGCTTAGGAAAATACATGGTATGATTGAGATGAATCATACCAGAGTAACCAGCCTCATACAATGAAAGGAGATCCATTAGTGTGAAAATGACTCAATTAGCCCTAAACATTTAATAATGAGCAGGTTATAGCCTAGGCATCAATAGACGATCGTAGCTTATTACTGATTGTTTTCAGACCAGCGTGTTTTCTACAGAGAATGCGAGATAACAGCAACACATTGTCCTTTCAAAGAATTTCTGAGTACTAAAGCAACATTGTTTTATTAATCAGCATATTTCTGCAGAAAAGAACAGCGTTTATAAGGAGGCGCCCTACTGGTTAACATGTGACAGGCTCAGCTCCAAAGTCACAGTTGTGATAAGGAAATAATGATTTTTAGTCTAACTTTATATATCTACTTGTTGCACTGATTGCTTTTGTTTGGAATCAAATATGGGGAAAAAAAGAAAAGAAAATCATTCACTCCAATGTAATGTGCTGCGAGTAAGGATGTATCATAGAATCAATGCATCTCAGACTAAACATTTTTAGTCATAGCAGGCTAAACATATGATATTGAGGAATGGCAAAGATAATAGGTTTATCTTGAGACATTACTATATACATGGCTAGGGTTGTCGTAAAACTAAGGAAATAATACTCACCTACCCCAATTCCCCACAACTTCAGGTCAGACATTAGCCACTCCCCTGCTCATCACTTCTTGCTTCTGAGCCTTCTCAACAGGAACCGAGAACTCAGCCAATCATTGTCGGCAGAAATATCCTGCCTACACCTTTGATTGGCTGAGCAGTCAGTCTCAGCTGAGACACATAAGCAGGAAGAAGCAGTTACAAGTGGAGACCAGATAATGTCTGATCAGGAGCTGTGGGGGAACAGGGTAGGAGTATATAGCTTTTATGACTTTTTTGACTACTAAATAGTACATCCAGCCAATTCTGGCAATCAGCTGTTAGCCGCACATCCCCGATCAAAGAGGGAGACAAACAGCCGACGGCCAATGATATTTTTAGCATCTCAGAAGAGCCCAATGAGCATTGTTCAGCAGCTTATCCTTAGCCTTACTACACTTGGTGATATTCGCCTTTTCAGACAATAACAGTCACATGTAAGGGTCCATTTACACAGAAAGATTATCTGACATTATCTGCCAAAGATTTGAAGCCACGTGGAATGTCCGATTGATTGCGCTGCTCGCCCCCCACGCACTCCTGCTTGAATCTCCGTCCTTCCTATAGACTTCCTTCTATGCTCATGTCAATTCGTTGGGCAGACGACAGAATTCCACTGAGCACAGAATGGAGTCAGTGGGATGGACAGAGATTCAAACGGGAGAGCTCGGGGGCGAGCGTTGGAATCCACAGGAAGTTCTCCGCATGGATTCTGTAGTGTTAACGCACCCTTATTCCCGATCATTGCATGGGGGAAGAACCAAGCCTACGTGCAATGTCCACTAGATGCGCAATGTCCCTGGTGTTGCGGCAACATCCCACAGCTAGACTAGAAAGCCCAGATGTTATAGATAAATATACACTTTTACTTTGTTTTCCAATTCAATGTCAAACCCTGAAGATTCAGTGGGGGAACCAGTCTTTGTTTACTAGCAGCTTAACCAATCTAGACAGGGTTCCTAACAGGGTCTTTAGGATCCACATCCCATATCTGGTCATGTCCCTTTCTATGTGAATACCTTTGTCCACTAACACACTGCCTTTCCATATCTCCATGTCCCTCCAGCTCCTTCCTCAGGGTCCCCCAAGTGCTCAATGCATATCTGAGCCTATACCTAACCTGTACAGCACCAGGGACCTGCTTCATGAGGGTCAATATTGTTTGTTGGATATCTTTGAACAGTGGCTGAAATACCTGGCGGAATGCACAGGAGGTTCTCCATATGGATTCTGTAGTGTTAACGCACCCCTACTCCAGATCATTGCATGGGGGAAGAACCAAGCCTACATGCAATGTCCACTAGATGCGCAATGTCCCTAGTGTTGCGGCAACATCACGCAGCTATACGGCAGATTTTCAGAATCAGATCCAAACCAAATATCTGGCTATTTGCTTATCTCTGGTTGCTAGCTAAAAACATTTACAACAATTTACAATATACAATATAAGAAATGAAATTATAAACTGTTCAGAAACCGGAAAGTAATCTGAGGACAACCCCTTGTTGAATATATAAAATATTCTGGAATAAAGTTTTGGCTCTTGTTAAATGTAAAATGTCTGGAAATGTTCCTTGTGAGTTCCCAATACAGATGTGTAAGTAGAATGGATGAAACCAATAGAGACAGGTTTTATTGAGACAAACGCGTAGCCATAGACAGGTTTATTTAGCTTACAAAGAATAAACTGGACTCTCAGGATATGAGAATTAAAAAAACAGTAAAAATGTCTCTTCTAAGTACTTCATAGCCCTTGTTTTAGTCTGTAATGGACAGTGTTCCAGCCAGAGGGCCACTTACTCTGTAAAGAGAGGAACGCGGCTAGTTGTCTGGTCTCTGTTGTCAGTGAATGCTTTCAGCAGTTTAAATAAAAGTCTTGTGTCGGCTTTCAAAGCAATAAGCAAGTTTCTATAGAATATCAGTCATCCGGCATTAACAATAAGCCTGGTCTTGTAATGCACTTTTAGAGCAAGGAGAAAAATAAACCATCATCTTCATTTAATCACCAGGCCAAATAACAGGATTAAATGGCTGTCTATAGTGTACAGTGCTATGGAAAAGTTTTTGCCCCCATCCAGCTGTCCTGTTATTACATAATTGTCCAAACAAAAGCAAAATTCTTAAAAAATAAAATAAAAATAATAATAATAAATAAAAAATAATACGCTTATGTGAAGCACCTATAGATGTTCAAATAGCAGTGATATAACGGGTGCAAGTTTTGCAGTCAGAGTATGGGGTATTAAAGCGGGTTATCCATCGTGTAAAGGGAAAATATCAGGAGGTTAGAAACATTTAACCTGCTTATATGTCCCTATAGCACAAGGGGGCTGAGGATGAAAGTAATTTCCTAACCTTGATCCTCTGGGCCGTTTTTAGTGGACCTTTTAGTTTAATCCATATGCTAATGAGATGGTTTGGTGCACTGATCGGCCCCAGCTTACTTCCCCTTCTAAAGAAAATTCATCTGATAATTTGCAGTGATGAGCGCCAGAGTAATGTCACTGCAGAAGACTTCCTACAATTTTTATTAGAAATTGAAGACCGGACAGGGCAGACAGATGCCCTGAGGGTGGTTGCCCCGTCCCCAGTGCACCAAACCACCTCATTAGCATATGGCTTAAACTACAACGTTCACAAAAACTTCCCAAGGAACTTACCTTAATCCTCAGCACAACTTCAGGACATCAGGACATGTTAGCAGGTTAAAGACTTATTGATTTAAATAAATTAGACTAGAAAGCCCAGATATTATAGATAAATATACACTTTTACTTTGTTTTCCAATTCAATGTCAAACCCTGAAGATTCAGTGGGGGGACCAGTCTTTGTTTACTAGCATCCGAACCAATCTAGACAGGGTTCCTAACAGGGTCTTTAGGATCCACATCCCATATCCGGTCATGTCCCTTTCTATGTAAATACCTCTGTCCACTAACACACTGCCTATCCTTATCTCCATGTCCCTCCAGCTCCTTCCTCAGGGTCCCCCAAGTGCTCAATGCATATACCTAACCTGTACAGCACCAGGGACCTGCTTCATGAGGGTCAATATTGTTTGTTGGATATCTTTGAACAGTGGCTGAAATACCCACGGTATCTGTTGGTCGTGTGCTTTTAATGTAATCTATCTATATATGTTTTTTCAACTGTGATTTTTTTTTTATATAGCATCAACAAATATGACAACTGACAAATATGTTGGTGGGTGAACTTTAACTATCTCCTGGAAGTTAACTAGATCTTGAACCAATCTAGTTCTATTATACCCATGGCCTTCCACACCCAAAGATAGCCAAACAGCTGCCAAATATCCAATATCCTCTTATTAGGCCTGATACTGGTCCACTTTCTGACCCCAAAGACCTTCTCTGGCAACTGCTACAGTTATGTGGATCACAGTCCTGGTCGGCTGTTTTAATGCTCTACTTGTCTTTGTTTGCTTCATCCATATACACTGGGTCATTACAGAAAGGGGTTAGCCAGGGACTTTATTTTTTTCAAAATTTAGCTGAATTGCATTAATTGCAAATGAATGGAAAAAAAAAGAAGCTATACTCACCTACCCCAATGCCCTAAATCTAAAATTTTTATATCTCCTGGTTCCTGTTTACATACTGTCCCCACAGGAACTGTCCACTTAGCCAATCACTAACTGGGGCGGGACACTGCTGTGGCCAGTCAGAGTCTAGAATGGAAATACTTGCAGGAATGGGGTGTCACAGGAAAAGGAAAGCCGTAGGGATGAATGACTGATAAACATTAGAACAGCAGGTTTGGGAGATCAGAGCAGGCAAGTATATTTTCTTTTTTTCAATATTTAAAAAATTCTGTCCCTGAAAAACACCTTTAAATTTTAGTGGTTCAGCCCTTACTTATGTAGGATCATACTAAAAGAGTGAAGTTGTTTAAAAGGGTTATCCAGCGCTACAAACACATAGACCCCTTTCTTCCAGAGTCAGCACCACTTTTATCTGAAGTTTGGGTGTAGCTTTTGTAACTCAGTTCCATTAAAGTGAATGGAGCTTAATTGCAAACCACAAGAATAAAGTAGGCATGTTTTTGTAACGCTGGATAGTGCCCTTTAAGTAAATTTCCCTACTACTGCTGCTGTAAAGGACAAACAACCCCTATTTTATCAATATATATAAAAGTTACTGCAAATTACAGTAATGCAGAAGAAACATAACAAAAAAACATAAATCTCTGTAGTTGTATTTACCCACAGAACAAAGTTAATATGACATTTTTACTGCAGAGCACATTAAATGGCACTTGAATGGAAAAATATAAGCATTCTTAGAAAGCATTGAGGAAAAACACAAATAAGCCATCACTAAAAATAGTGGGAGGAAGGAGCCAATACATGTTCTTGTACTTTTGGCAACTGAATGCCTTATATTTCATAGTATTAGCCTTTCAGTCTATGATTGAGAAGGCATAGTTAATTATTGTATGTGCTCATAGACATTGCTATAGATTAATAGACATTCCATTACACCACGAAAAAACAAGGCCATTAAACAAAGATGATATGCAATAGTGGTACATATAAAAAGCAGCACATCAAACCTACAAAGACTTAAAAACCACAATTTTTATTGTATATCAAAAACACGACAGAATATCAAAACTTCTAAAACTATCTAGAAGGTGTTTGCATAATATTTTTTTCATATGGCTCAAAAAAAAAAAAAAAAAAACATACCTCCCCTCCCTCCAAGCAGTTTTTCTGTTCCCTGATTCCTGTAACAAATTGCCTTACCAGGAGTTGTTATCACTGACTGAGGTGGGGCAACTCTGTGGCCAGTGACTGGCTTAGACGTTTTTTTTTTTTTTTTCTTTTTGTGCCTCAAGCTATATATATATATATATATATATATATATATATATATATATATAAAGTATGCCTTTGGACAACCCCTATAAGGAAAGATCTAGACCACACTAAAGAAACTGCAAAATCACAGAAGACATCATATGCAGGCCTCTTATATATCAGCTATATATTAGATATTGTTCATTTAATATATATATATATATATATATATATATATATATATATATATATATTTTTTTTTTTTTTTACCACAAGCTTATTTCTCTTTTCTGCAATTGTGCAGCAAATCATATGGCCTCTTACGTGCCTTTGTCTCTTTACCTATGTTAACTACAATTATAGGCACAATGCTTGCCCGTTGTGTTATACAAATCATGCTGAGAAGTTATTTGCTCAGGTACATGAACCATATCTGTATGAAATGCTTTTTCTTCTTTCTGTTTGTGTTAATAATATTTTCTACAATCTACAGCAGCATGTGCCAATCCTGTACTGTATGCTTAATACCAAACTAGAGCCAAGTCACAGACATCCTCCTCACCTCTACTCCCATCATACCCTAAGCAGCCTGGACATCTTCCATCACTCAGAATTAATGATGATGCTGTATGACATATTCTGGGCTGTGGAATATAAAAGGTATAGAGCTTTGGTGCACAAATATCCTTACATTTATATCCGTTTTTTTAAATGGCCCTTTTTTTCTGCTCTTGAAACCTCTTTTCGCACAAAGGTTTTAAAGCTTGCAAAGATTTGCCCATATTTCTTAAAGGGGTTGGCCACTTTATAGTAGAATAGTTCAGTGTACAGTATTAGTAACTGTACTCATTGTATATATTGACAGCAGCTCCCTGTATACCTCATAGAGCTAAAATCAGGCTCCACTCCTCCAGGCTGTACTGGCCTGCTCTGTGGTTAGTCTATCCATAAGATGACCAACGTGGAGGAGCATGTGACCATGCCCAGCCCCCAGGGTCCACCAATAAGGCTGTATATGCCTATGGAAGACACTGGTTGGCGGAGTAAGGTCACATGCTCCTCCATGTCGGTCATCTTATGGACAGCCTCACCACAGAGCAGGGCAGCACAGCCTGGAGGAGGGGATCTGATTTTAGTTCTATAACGCACACAGGGAGCTGCTGCTTGTATTTAACCCCTTAAAGGACAAGTGCCATGAAAAACTTTTTCCCAGTAATTGAAGCACATTACAAAGTTATATAACTCTGTAATGTGCTTCAATCACCTATCTGCCCCCCTTCTCTGCCTTTTCCCCCCTCCACCCCCCACCAGGAAGTGTCCTAAAATCACACAGACCTAATTACTGTCGTCACTGTCACCAAGCTCTTCTCTCAGCTCCTTCTCCTGTTACACTAGCCTCCCCCCCCCCGCCTTGTCAGGTGACAGGCTTTCTCAGCTCCCATTGGCTGAACAACTGCAAGCCATCACTTGTCACATCTCACTTGCTTATCTTCCCTCCGACTGACTTGGGCACATAGGCAGCTCCCCCCTCCCCTCATACCCTCTCTCCTGCTGCCGTGGACTCAGTGAAGGAGTCATGTCACTAGAGAAGATAAGCTGAGCAAGCAGAGTCACCTGACAAGGAGGGGAGGGGGAGGCTGGTGTAACAGGACCTAGAGCAGCCCTCCTGCTGATGACTCATCCTCACAAGAAGGAGCTGCCTGGTGACGGTGACGACAGTAATCAGGTCTGTGTGAGTCAGGACACTTCCTGGTGGGGGGTGGAGGGGGGAAAGACAGGGAAGGGAGGCAGATAGGTGATTGAAGCACATTACAGAGTTATATAACTTTGTAATGTGCTTCAATTACTGGGAAAAAGTTTTTCATTGCACTTGTCCTTTAAAGACAGGGCCAATTTCGATTTTTGCACCTCCGTTTTTTTTCCTTCTTGTGCTTAAAAGGCCATAGCAGTTGAATTTTTTCACCTGTAAACCCACATGAGCCCTTATTTTTTGTGCCACTAATTGTACTTTGCAATTACAGGCTGAATTGTTTCATAAAGTACACTGTGAAACCAGAAAAAAATTCAATGTGTGGTGAAAGTTGAGGGGTATTTGTTTTTATGCCATTCGCCTGGGGTAAAACTGACTTGTTATATATGTTCCTCAAGTCGTTACAATTACCACGATATGTTAACAAATATATGTTCCTTAAAATTGCTCTATTCCCAGGCTTATAGCGCTTTCATCCTTTGGTCTATGGGGCTGTTTCATGTGTCATTTTTTGCGATATGATGTGTTATTTCTATCGGTACCTTGATTGCGCATATGCGACTTTTTGATCACTTTTTACTACAATTTTTCTGGATTTGATGCGACCAAAAATGCACAATTTTCCACTCCGTTTACCATGCGAGATCCGGAATGTGATAAATTAATAACTTGGACGATTATGCATGTGGCAATAAACATATTTATTTATTTATTTATTTATTTTTTATAACATGGGAAAAGGGGGGTGATTTAAACTTTTATTAGGGGAGGGGGCTTTTTATTAATACCAACACTTTATTTTTTTGTACATATACTAGAAGCCCCCCTTGGGTTAGGGTTATTCCCCCTGGGGGACTTCTAGTATATGCACACTGATTTCTCATTGAAATCTATGCTATATACTGTAGTTATACAGCATAGATCAATGAGGACCAGCTCCACTAGACACCAGGGATGAGGCTGCATAGAGGATTCTGATGCAGCTGTCAACTTTGACAGCTGCATCTGAATTCTTAATTAGCGAGGCGGCCACAGGGCATAAATATACGCCCGCGGTCGTTAAGGGGATAAAATTAATACACTTATACTACACACAAAACAATTTTACTATAAAGTGACACCCCTTTAAGCACAATCACCATATTTACAGCGACTTTGCTCAACTGTCATTAAACTGTCTTAACAGTGGTTAAGGAGAGAGCCCTGATCTGGCCCATAGCCTACTTGCTGATCTTGCACTAGGCCAACTGGATGATAAACTCTACACTAGGTAAGTAAACAGCAAAAGATGAAGGACAAACAACACTATAGAAAAACAGGACAGAAATTGGGTAGAACTAGCCGGGTCAAACCAAGAGGTGACGAGGTACAAAATTATCTGCAAGAAAACATTCAGGAGTACAAGCAAAAGTTTAGAAAGAAACAGAAATAAACATAAGTGTTGCTAGTGACCCACAGAATGGCAATTACAGGCACAGAAAACAGACACAAGCAAGTTTAAATGGACTACCTGGTTGAATCGATTTTTTTTTTAGCTCTACCTAGATACTATAATTGTTAAAATAAATATAAAACTCAACCCCTGGAGGAGAGAGACTAGAGATGTGCAGGACTCGAGCATACTCGGCATTTGAATGCCAGTGGCTGAAGTTGGATGCAGCCCTAGGGAGTCAGGATTGTGAGTCTATCACTGGTAACACTGATTCATCTCACTCAGTCATTGTTTGGCTAAGTGGTCTGGAGGTGGCCAGAGACACCTGTAGACCCATAGAAGTACATTGGGGGAGCGCGGACAGGTGACAATACCCTTTTTTTATATATTAAACTTTGCACCCACCTTCTTTATGAACTTGTTATGACCTTTCATTTAAAAAAAAAAAAAAAAGAATGAATCCTGGTCCGAAAGATTTGGATCGCTCGTCTCTACTCATGGCAGGATTGAATTATAGCTCAGTATTGGTTCTAGGACTACCCCACATTTTTCTTGCACAAAAAGTTTGCAATTTTTCACCAGTCACTATCCCACTTGCCAAGTGGATGGGGAGGCCCATGATTTTGTGTGAAGGGGGGAGTGATCTTCCTGTGTGCAAGATTTATTATGAAGGCAGCAACAAGGGGTGATGAGCAGAAGCAGGTGGAATAGGGAAATATGACTTGCTTTTTATTTTTAGTCCTCCCCTAGCAATACATCTACAGATTTATTTATTCATTTATTAACTTGGGACATACCCCTTTAAAAATGAATATAAATCTGTGCAGATATTATATGGTATTTTTTTTAAAAAAGTACAACTTCAATACATTATCACAACATGCTAGCAAAACGCTGAACAGGCAGCAATCCCCATGACAACCACTAGGTGACCACATACAGACACGTATAGCATATGCGTCTCCTAACTTGAAAATTTACATGTGTTTTTTTCTTTCCAAGTTAGTCACTTATCTTGGCACATGTCAAGCTCTAAGGAAAGAAAGCGACACACCATAGAGAAATCGGTCTCCGTACAGAGCACTATATGGCCATGTAAAAGCAGTCCTTATGCAGCCTTACATGACCCGCTCAACGTGTGTACCAGTCTTCCCTCTACTTCTGACAACCTGTAAGCTCAAGTGCAGGGAACTGTGGGAGAATACATTAAAAATATCATTGTAATTGTATGACACATGTCAAGGGATCCCCTTGAGTGGCTCTTCACAATGTATAGTAGCTTTTTTTAATGCACACCCTTAATACCGACACTTCTAAATAAGTCACACTGTGCCACATGCTCTGCTTATTGCTACTAACAACTAATAAATAGCTCACGTAAAGACAGATCCGGGAGTAATAGGAAAAAGAAGACATGTAAATAACACTTCAGTAGACTATAGACGCTTCGAGACGTCTTGAGGTCTACTCCTCCTAGTCAAATAAAAAGTAATTATTCACAACACAGTGCATTGCTCATACCGAGTCCTCGGCAACAGAAAGGCCCAGTGGGATGCACTCCTAAAATGCCTTGTGAAATGAACTCAGGCCTGCAGTTTAGCTATCTTTTATAATCTAAATAGTCACTACCTACTGCAGCTCCATACATATTTTAAAGCGACAAAAAATGCAGAATTTTTCTGTTTTCTGCAAAGCATCCAGCTAGGTGGGCAGCATCAAAAGTCAGTATAATGAGGACACCAACCCTGACATTCATGTAGAATTCAGAAGGAGAGAGAATACGGAAGCCACTGGCATTTCAAATGGCAACAACCCCTTTTTAATCAAGGTAAATCGTTTTTCTCTCGCATTTAAAAAAATTTGGCGTCTTCGATTAGCTGAAGGTCAGTGTTTTGGTTTCAGATCCCAAACACGTTTGTGCGATGACAGAGAGAGGAATTTCCGAGGCTGAAAGCTATTTTGAGCAGCTTCCAGAGACATCTCTTTGTAAGACCGTCTTAACTGTGATTTGCTAATCACTATGCAGAAGATTTCTCCGGCTAATTAAAGGATTGGTGCAGTGATGAAGATAAAGAATACAGAACAGGCCGAGAAACTAATCTACAAGCAAAACACAGAAGCTACTTGTTAGCTGTAAGGGCATATTTTATCGACAGCTGTGACCAATATGGATGAGTTATACAGCGAAAGGTTTTATAACGCTTTCCCGGTGTCACTGTTACCTGTTATTTAGACAAATTAAGCCTTACTTTGACAGCTTTAGGGAGTTACATATTATTGCTTGTTTGAATAGTTTATAGAAATTGGCTTCTTGTTTTTTTTGTTTTTCTTCTTCTTCCTCTATGGTCAACTTTTTGTCTTTAATGGTCCTTTAGAGTTGTAAGGGGGTCATTTCATTAAAAAAAAGTATCACTATGTAGATTTTTTTTAATTCAGTCTGAAATGTTATTTGGTTTGATGGTCCTAAAAAGTTGTGCATAACACTCCACGGTCTTCCTGGACTGAGTTATACTGAGTATAATGGTATCTAAGCTCTTTTTTTTGCCGAAAAACAAAACAAAACACAATGTTAACCTAATCTAGAGTTAGGCTATATTCACACAACGTATGGAGACCAGCCGTTCAGTGACCCGGCCGGGTCACGGAACGGCCGGTCTCTGCACGGATCATCTTTAGTACCGGCCGGATGATTTTTCGGCCGCAGTGTTCTGATGTGGGCGCATCAGCGTGCGACCGCATCACAACCTCCCATAGCACACAGTGGAACGAGCGGCTGTAGCCGCTCGCTTCACTGTGTGAGCTGACAGGGTTTCCTACGGCTGCAATTCATTGAATTGCAGCCGCAGAAAACTGACATGTCAGTTATTTGTGGCCCCGTGCAGGATCCCGGCCGGAGTGTTTACGATGTGTGTACGCTGCGGCCGGGATCCCATAGAACAATAGGTAATGTTCACCCGTAGTGTGAACGTAGTGTGAAAATAGCCTTAAGGATAGTAGGGTTAAAGCAGTTATCCCGGGAAGGTAAAATTTGTTGATTTATCTCCCCTCTTGGAAATTAAAAAGTTATTCAATATATATGATTATCTTTTCAGTCTCCTTCCCCCAGTTTTAAACATGCTGCTCTTTGCTAAAGACACATACAACTGTGTGTGAGCTTTTGAGTCCATCTCTGCTCTCAATCCCCTTCTCCCCTTCCCTGCTGAGAGTGCTCATATAAACAACATCCCTGGTTTGCTGTTTATACACTGTGTGAAGCCGGGATGGTGATGTAAGGTCAGGTTACTTGTGTTCATACTGTTATCAACCCTCTCTGCTGTACAGAGAGCAGAGACAGCACACAATCATCTGGCCAGGGAGCTGTTTATTTGAGCTGTCTTAGAAGGGAGGAGGAGTGAGTTGAGAGCAGAGATGAACTTAACAGCTTTGACACAGTTTTGCGTGACTTAAGCAGAAAGCAGCAGGCTCAGAACTGAACTGGGGGAAGGAGACAGAAAAGGTAATGACATTTATGAAATGAATTGCTAGTCTCCATGAGGAGGGGTATATGATTCAATATATATTTTACCGAACCGGATAACCATTTTAAGTTCTAAAGCTTAACCAAACCCTTACCCTTAACGGGTATTCTGCCCATTTTATACTTTGAATATGTTGCTGCCCTGGTAGAGAACATAAAAAACATGCCTGTTTCCCTGCTGAACAATCCTACCTCCACTTCCGAAGCAGACTTGCCTCAGCCGTGACAGCCTGCTCAACTGATCATTGACTGAAAAAAGACAGAGCCACATCCATTGGTTGGCTGAGCGGGCTGTCACTACCAAAGTGTGGAGACAGAAGTGGAGGCAGGATCATTCTTTGGGGGACCTGTTTATGCTGTAGTAGGAAAGTGGGGGAGTACAGAGAGGTAATAATAGGATGTTTGTTGTATTCTTCACCAACATATTAGCAACATATTAAACATTTAAAATGAGGGGAATAGCCCTGTAAGTTCTTCTATTCTTTAATTATAAAACAACAAACAAACAAACAGGGGATGTCATTTGGAGTAATTCACATAAACAGATTCCAAAAGTTTTAGATTTGCTCAAATTGTCTCATAAAGTTTTTTTTTTTAACTAATCACCTCAGGTATAAAGATATGTGGGAGAGAATTATCAACAACAAAAATTGAGGAAAAAAATAAAATAAATTTATATATATATATATATATATATATATATATATGTGTGTGTGTGTGTGTGTGTGTGTGTGTGATGAGCAAATAGTGAAATATTTGAATATTCCATATTCGTACGAATATCTCCCGAATATTCGAATATTTGATCGAATATTCGATCCCATTAAAGTCAATGAGAACAAGTATTCGATTATTGAAAAACATCTATTCAACCACTTTGAGGTAAAAACTGGAAGCTGAGGGATTTGAAAGTTTGTTGAATATTTATCGAATATTCGTTGAACTATTCGATTATATTCGATAGATTGAATACCTTACTATTTGATCGAATATCTATTCGATCGAACAGTATTCGCTCATATATATATATATATATATATATATACTTTTTTCTTTCTTATACCAACTCTGTGCTATGATTTGTGTGTCCTAAATATTCTATAATCAAATCACTGCATATAGACTCAGGCTGGGTTCACACTACGTATATTTGAGGCTGTATGTTTGAGGCTGTATAGCAACCAAAACCAGGAGTGGATTAAAAACACAGAAAGGCTCTGTTCACATAATGTTGTAATTGAGTGGATGGCCGTCATTTAATGGCAAATATGTGCTGTTATTTTAAAACAATGGCTGTTATATTGAAATAATGGAAGTAATTTACCGTTATATGGCGGCCATCCACTCAATTTCAACATTGTGTGAACAGATCCTTTCTGGGTTTTCAATCCACTCCTGGTTTTGGTTGCTATGAGGACCTGACATGAGGACCAAATACAGCCTGAAATATACATAGTGTGAACCCAGCCTTAGGGCGTTTTTACACGGGCCGATGGGGGCCCGATAATAACTGTAAACAAGCGCCAATCTGCTAGATTGGCACTCATTTACTGGACCTATTCCATGGCCTGATTATCGTTTAACAAGGGCTGCATGGACATCGTTACCAATGTCCTTGCAGCCTTTCCTTGAACTTTATACATTACCTATCAAGGCTGCAGGGTTCCTCTTGCGGTCTTCTTCTCCCAGCTTCAGAGTGGCCTGTCTCAGCTGACAGGCCGCTCAGCCAATCACTGGTCGTAATTGGCTGAGCGGCATGTCAGCTCAGATAGGCCGCTCTAAAGCTGGAGCGTGCGGGACCTGGGGAGAAGAAGACCGCAAGAGGAGCTCTGCAGCCTGGATAGGTAATGGGCACTCCAGCTTCAGAGTGGCCTGTCTCAGCTGACTGGTCGCTCAGCCAATCACTGGCTATGGCGGTCCTGGCCAGTGATTGGCTGAGTGGCCTGTCAGCTCAGGGACCCGGGGAGAAGAAGACCGCAAGAGGAGCCCTGCAGCCTGGATAGGTATTTTAATTCGTCAGTCGCCGGCTAAGCATCGCTATTACATGTAGTGATGTGCGGTTGGTGCCCAACAATTATACATTCAAATCTATATCAAAGATCAGCTGATGATCGCTGTCATCGGCTGATCATTGTATTTATTCCACGGAGCGATAATCGGCCGAATCTGGCCGATTCAGCTGATTATCGCTCTGTGGAATAGGCCCCTTAGGCCATGTCAACATGGCGCAAGACACCGGCCATTCTATGAACCGGCCGGATCACAGAACGGCCGGTGTCAGAGAAGATCATCCTGGCTGGTACAGCAGTACTGGCTGGATGATCTTCCTTTCTTCTGAATTCGGATGCAGGCACACCCATGTTCACCACTGCACACTATGAAGTGTGCGGCCGGAGCCGCACGCTCCATTGTGTGAACTGACGGCATAGGCCCCGCAGAAAACGGATATACACTCCGTACGGGATTCCTTCAGCTGCAGCACAATGTAGGTAAAATTGATATATGCCCATACAATACCTAAGTGCAAATCATTTCATTTCTCTATATGAATTGTAAAAGAGCAAAACATTAGGACATGCCCTATCACATGCAGAATATTTATCTCCTAGAACCAGTGGAGTATATGGTGCTGATCGGAAGTACCATATGGCAGCATACATAGCGCAGTTTGCCCAAAGCCAAAACTTAACATGGATTCAGCTGTCGTCTGTGTGATATTTCCAGTTGTGAGCTTGCTATCTCCGTAGGCAACTTTACTGCTTGTCTACATGAGTTCTTAGTGCTTACAATGGGCTAATAAACAAGGCAAATAAAAATGGTTTCTCTACCTTTGGCTAAACAAAACTCATAAAGACCCTGTAACAAAATCCATAGGATCATATTGTTATAAAACATCTGTACTGTAGTAACAGATGTTAAAAATGTATGTATTGGTACTTTTACAGTGCTTCCTGGTACTCTATGTTTATTTCTAACCTAAACAGCAAATGCAAACACTTTTGTTAAGTAGATTTCATGCTTGTTTCCTGGACCATCTGTTTTTTTTTTTTTTTTTTTTTTCTAGAATTCTCTAAAATGCTATAACACAGAGACATTGTAATAAACTTATATCATGCTTTACACCTGCACACAGCTTTATAACTTTTACTCGTATTCCTAAATTACCTGCTTTGTTTAAAGGCAGCGAGGGCCAATTCGCACATCTGTTATATCTCAGCTGTACTCTTACGTTTTTGGAAAGCATTTTGTCATTTAAACCAGGTGATTTTGGCCAATTTGGGGGATCTGTAAAGTTCTTGATGTAGAAAATCCCAGTGTATTTGCTTATATAGAGAGAGGGAACAGAAGTTTATTTTAGAGGAACACAAATAGGCTGTAAAAATAGACATGTTAAACTGTGCTCATTTCGGTTCCAATCCTTAAAATAATTCAGTGTTGTGCTAAAAAGGAAAAACTAAAATATTTGGTTTGTTAGGTAACATAGTGCTGTGCATTAGAACACATTTTGTTCTTTTGCCATTCTGTCACTTCAGTTTAAACAAAAGGTGGTTATAGAATAAGATTTTTTATAGGAATCAGGCTCACGTAAAGTGTAAATGCCAATAAAGGGAATTTTTCACTATGATTATGTTGCCTTAAATGAGGGCAGCATAAACTTGTGATAGAAATGCTCTAAGAATAGTGTATCACTTAGATCACTTGTTCTGTTCAGCTGTTCTCCTAATATGCAGTAGAATGTATTTTTTTTCACACAACTTCCTCCACCCTCCAGCAGCTGATTGACAACTGACAAGCAACTGATAATGTGATGATGCTCATGAATATAGAGTACTACTGAGCACATGCACACAATGAAGGGACTAGTGAGCAGTGGTCAAAGCCCTCGTTATTCAGGAGGATACTTCCAAATCAGCTGCACATATCAATGTAAGTGAGTCTTTTTAAGAACATTACATTAATCTTACATCAAAAGCTATCACTATGTAGAATCTGTAGGGAAGAGTAATAAAAAGGCTTTTAGCTTTACAGAGGGATCTGTTGCACTAACCCTATAAGACTATAGAGAGAAAGGGAGCTAGGGAGGTGAGTAAACAAAGGGAAAAGAAATAGACACTGCTGATTGGTGGTTTACTTTCATCATAGAGCTGGATACATAGTTTACACTGCTCAGTACTATTCTATAATGTTCTCAATACTGCTGTTTCTTCTGAGGGTTTCCTGCAGAGAGGAAGGAAAACAAGGAAGGAGAGCATCCTTTTTTTATTTATTTATTAATCTTTTCGTGTTGCGAGTATGGTATATTACTTGTATAGGCACTGTGAAAAACATGTACAGGAGCAGTTATGTAATGCTGCTGGCAACAATATTATAACAAATAATCAATTTAAATTTTAGACAGTATAATATGTAGATGGAAAAAGTTATCACAGAATTTGGCAGAAAATAAATTGTGGCCTGTTCCATTGGATGTCAAATTATAAAGCTATACCTAAAAGCGACTTTGTACCCACAATCTGACCCCCCCCCCCCCCTCCCCCAACCGCTTGTACCTTCGGATAGCTGCTTTTAATCCAAAATCTGTCCTGGGATCCGCTCGGCAGGTGATGTAGTTTTTGTCCTAAAAAAATATTTTTTAACTTGCAGCCAAGTCAAATTGGTGTAGCCTAGAGTGTCTGTGCCCTAGGCTTGCACCGCCTCTTCACTCCTCCTCTCCTCCTCCCCTCCTCATCATTAGGAATTCTCCAGGCAGGATTTTTCCTATTCATCACCTGTCTGAACACTGCTGAATCGTTGAGGCACCTGTGCAGTGTTCAGACAGGTGATGAATAGGAAAAATCCTGCCTGGAGAATTCCTAATGATGAGGAGACAGTTGATGGATTGGAGAAATTGTTCTAGGGCATTTCTAATGATGAAGAGGTCGGGGAGAAGGCAAAGAGGGGTGTCGCAAGCCTAGGGCATGGTTACTCTTGGCCACACCAATTTTACACAGGGCTGCAAGTTTAAAAGTTGTTTTTTAGACAATAACTTCATCACCTACCCAACGGACCCCAGGACAGAGCTTGGATTAAAAACAGCTATCTGACGGTAGAAGCAGTTTGGGGGGCATCAGTTTGTGGGTACAGAGTTGCTTTAAAGTGTACTTGTCATGATACCCGGTCATGACATGATCAGCAGTGAGTTCCTCTGTTAGTCAGGAAGTTTTGGTCTCTGTGGATACTAACACACAATGAGACCATAATGCACACAACCTCCATTGTTTCCAAGGAAAGTTAGAAGGACCACAGTCTCATTGAGTGTTGGTATCCAAGGAGACCTGAACTTCTTTAAAAGGGTATGTGCACACTGAGGAGTTTCAAGGAGAAAATTTTTCTCTTCAATTCCTTGCCTATTCAGCTCTTGCAGAATTAGAGCACAATTCTAGTGGAATTTGAGCGTAATACAAGTGGAATTCAAGTAGAATTAGGGCCCCCATTGACTTCTATAGGATTCTTCTAGCAGAATTTGCCCAAGGAGTGGGTTGACGCTACAGAATCCACGTGGATAAGTTCCAGCGGATTCTGTCTCTTGTACCCGCATGTGGCGGCATGCATCTCCACCTGTCCCATAGACACCATTTTATTGGCGGACGGCGGAATGGGCCATAGAACGGTGTCTATGTCTATGACCGGTGGAGATGCGTGCTACCGTAAGCAGGTACGACAGACGGAATCCACTGGAACTTATCTACGTGGATTCCGTAGTGGGAACCCACTCAAGGAATTGACATGTCAATTCTTTGGGCAGAAAGCAGATCTGCGGCAGAAAATTCATGCTTTGAAATTCTGTTGTGTGAACAACAAACAGAAATTAAGAGCAGATTCATCTTCAGTTCCTTAGTGTTCACATACCCTTAATGGGAATTAGCCACTTATCCAGCAGGTACCCAGAGGCATCATAGGGCTGTATACATACTCCCTATACCTCCACATTACAGTTATACCAGACCAGCGGTAATTCTTTTTTACATTCAATCTGATACAAAAAAAAAAAACAAAAACAGCTAATAACTATCTGCCTTGATTATGCAAAATACAAACTTGTTAATAGCATGAAGCACTTTGCCATTTATTAGCATTAAGTAACGTCCACCCAAAGTACTACAAGAGTAATTGAATAAATAAAATAATGCATTACCTTACAGTCAGACACCCATAAATAATTAAATGCTTCTGGCAAAGACTCGGACCTCTGACCAATCTGTGCCGACTATTCTGTCCCATTATTTCTGGAGTATTATCATTATCTCGGGTTACTATTATAATTTTACGTCTCTTTTGCTTCGAATATGTGTTCTGCTGAGTTTGTATTCTTAATAATTCTGCAGTGGAATGTGATAAAAAACAGGGCACTCCTGGGAGATTAATGCCCTGTATTGCAGATTGCTGGATTTTCATTACTGCAATCTTTTTAGCCTTTAATGATAGTTATTACACAAAATACTTAATATATATTCAAGGACATCAGGCTCCTTCAAGAGTCTCGATGCAAATAATTAATTTTCTCTTTGCCCTTCTGATGAAAATATAATATAAAGTAAACACATTCTCAGGCGGATACCGATGCAAAACCAAAAAACATAAACAGGATAATAAATTGAGCTTTTTTTTTTCCATTTTGTCAAAGTGTAAACTCTGAAAGCGTGCAAAGATAGTCCTGTAGTGACCGCAACAGAGCTACTGGGCAATGATAATATGGTTATTTGGTACAACAGGCATATGTTACAGAAGTGGTGTCCTACCGATGCAAAATGACAACTTGTGATGGGAGTTATACAGTAGTTGTATAACAGCTGAAGAGTTGCAGGTTAGAGAAAACAGGGTTAGCGGTATAGTTATAGTATTGATCACACATTGTCTTTTACAGTATGCCATGCAGATGTTTAGCTTCTGTAAGAGCTACAGTACTTACATGCTTGGGGGAAAAAAATAAATAAAAACTCAACATGTCTCGGGCAGACATATACCATATTTTCACCTTATAAGATGCCCAAATCCCCCCCCCCCCCCGGTTTAGACAACTAAAAACAGTACAAAAAAAAGTATGTTATGCTAATTAAACTTCACTTGTGGTCTAAGGCATTGAAGAGGTCAAAGTTTATTGAAATGACAGGTCCACTTAAACACTTTCCATGACAGAACATCATACCCATGCATACACAGCTCTGCTGCATCAAAATACACACACAAATCTGCTACATAAATATATCCAAAGGCACAAACAGGGCTACTATATCAATGTACATCTACAAAGTAAATAAAAAGCAGTACAGGCTCCATACTACATGTACATTTGTGTGAGATATTACAGGTGTGTCCCTTCCTACCCATCCTTAAACTTAAGGAGTCCAATTTCTTATTGTACAAATTTTCTATGACATGCTAACAAAACCCAACAGGCTGCAATTCACATCACAACCACTGGGTGGCCATACTTACAGCGCATATAACATAAACATCTCCAAACAGGTTTTCATTCCCCCCCCCCACCCCCATTTAGTAAAGGCAAAGATGGGCACTTCAGTACATAGTTTAAGCATGATTTGTAGTTACCTGAACTTACATGGTTTACCCGTCACATTTAGCTCTGCTACATGAATTCAAGTTTTTTCCTTGGCATCTTTTCTTTTCATCTTTGGTGATCACAAACTAAAATGAACCTGTTTGAACTTGAAATAAGTTTGGTACAGAGGAGGCAGAACTTCCTGATAATCAGATAATCAGGGGCCCTTGATGAGCAACACCTGCCTCTAATTACCTCAGTAATGAAGCCGGAGGGGGGGGGAGGTGCACGTGGCGTCTGCTTTCTGGAATATATACTGCTGTAATGAAATAATGACATAAATACTGTAAAGCAAATACTGTATGTTGTGGCTTGTGGGCCACACGAGACTAGAGGTGTAGCGAAGACGTCGGGATGATTAGGACATTCTTTCTGTTTCACATTGGGCAAACAAATGTAGCAGAACTGAGTTTGTCAGGTGTAGTAATGCTGATATGTGTTAGACTGGGACTACAGCTGTACTTTGCTGGAGTGTTTTATGGCGAGAAATAAACTAGTGTGAAATCACTTCCCATCGATTTATCCCCAGAGATAAATCGCTACAGCACAGTGTAGATATAGGGCTACTAGACACAGGAGGAGTGTGCAGAGTAGGAGCCTAGGACCCACTGCTCAGAGACGGATTGGGTGACTTCAGCATCATGGGTGACACTTGCAGGACTAACGATGGGGGGGGGGGGGGGGGGAGTGTTCAGATGGTCAGACACATGTAAGTATCTATAGGCCTCAAGTGTACAGAGATCTACATTTAAAGAGATTTTCTGGGTTAATAAAATTGATGGCCTATTCACAGGAAAGGACATTGATGTCTGATAGGAGAGAACACCCAACACCTCCGAAGATAATCTGTTTGGGGGGGGGGGGGGGTAGCACTGGCACAAAAGTCCAGCGCCATCTACACTATAGAGGTGACACGGGTTACTGCAGCTTAGATCCTCCTGAACTAAATGGGAGCTGAGAGGCAATTACCCACCCACCCACTACACAGTACAATCTCTCTGATCAGACATTAAGGGTAGCTTCACACGTACCTGATCCGCAGCGGATTTCATGCTTCGAGTTTGCAGCGGAATCCACTGTGGATCCTTTACTGTAAAGCTGAATGGGTCATGTACACGCTGTGGATCCGGTACTGTAAAGCTGAATGGGTCATGTACACGCTGTGGATCCGGTACTGTAAAGCTGAATGGGTCATGTACACGCTGTGGATCCGGTACTGTAAAGCTGAATGGGTCACGTACACGCTGTGGATCCGGTACTGTAAAGCTGAATGGGTCCCATACATGCTGCGGATCTGGTACTGTGAAGCTGAATGGGTCCCATACACGCAGTGGATCTGCTGCCTGTATGGGACCCGGCCTCTTTAACCCCCTCACCGCCGAGCAGGGAGCGTTGCACACAGCCGCGCCGCCAAGCAGGTAATGTATGCTCGGGGTCAGGCTGCGGGCAGGCGGCCGGCCAGGGCGTTAAAGGGGCCAGGGCTGCGGGCAGGCGGCCTGCAGTGGGGGGGGGGTTAAAGGGGCTGGGTCCCATACTCACAGCGTGAAATCTGCTGCGGATCCGGTACGTTTGAAGCTACCCTGAAGAAGTACTTCAGAAGTAACAAAAAAAAGTTTCTAAGTCAATTGGTGTAAAAAAAAAGTTATACAGATTTGTAATTTACTTCTTTTTAAAAATCTCCAGCCTTCCAATATCTATCAGCTGCTGTATGCACTGTAGACAGTGGTGTATTCTTTTCAGACACAGTGCTCTCTGCTGCCACCTCTGTCTGTGACAGGAACTTTCCATTAGGAGAGGTCTTCTATGGGGCTGTAGTACTGCTCTGGATAGTTCCTGACACGAATAGAGGTGGCAGCAGAGAGCACTTAATCCCAGAGAGCTAAATAGAAGTAAATTACAAATCTGTATAAATTTCTGACACAAACTGATTTAAAAGAAAAAAAAATTCTCTGGAGTACCTCTTTAATAATTTTATAAACCTAGAAAATCCCTAGAAAATATATGGACTCCCAGTGCAGCATTCATAGAAGTCTATGGGGCCTTGCTGTAAGAATCCGATGCAAATTAATTGTATTGCAGATCTCAATGGTGACATACTTGCTAGTAGTCCTGATTTTAAAGGGACAATCTAGTAAACCGGACCCCACCCCAATGTACTGTATAAAGACTACATAGCTCTGCTACATCTGTACTGTGAGAAGACCACTATTTAGTATATAAAAGAATGATATGCCACACAGGCATACAATATAAAGGATAATACACTATATATAGTGCACATATAGATGAAAGAAATTATTTAAAAAAAAAAAAAAAGAACACAATTGCTTAGTAAAATTAATATTGTCCTAACATAACAGCATTTCCCCTTGTAAAGCCACGAGCTGTGATGACTTTGAAACACAACAGAACTGAAATCTAATTTTTGGTGCCTGTAGCACAAGGAGATAAATTGACTTTCACAGGGTCACACGAGGACCCCAGCACAGTATTAAAACCAGGCTTTATCATTTCAGACTCATTGTATAGTAGCTGTTTTCAGGGTCAGTGATTATGCCGTCCGTGTCTCCCTTCTATTTCAACATCACAGTAAAGTTCTATCTTCCATCCATTTTTCTCCTGCAATTTTAGTACACAGGAATTTATAGTGTTTTCTTCCAATAACCGGAAGTAATCTAGAAAATAGGCTTGTTTACCTGAATTACAAACCTGTATGGTTCTATCTATCTATCTATCTATCTATCTATCTATCTTCTATCTATTTCCTATCTATCTATCTGTCTGTCTGTCTGTCTGTCTGTCTGTCTATCTATCAATCAATGAAAAATTAACATAAAAATTACAGTGATATTGTCACCCTCTTTCCATAAAGGAGTTCTCAGCACCATTTCATATCTGACTGTATTGTCCACTGTATAAGCTTAAGAATAAATATAAGCTTGTGAATAAATAATGTGTTTTTATAATTTATTTCAGAAAACTAAGCCAAAATCCTAAACGGGAATTTCAGCAAAAATAAATAAATAAATAATAAATAAATAAATAGGTTCATTTCAGATCAACTTTTCCGCTGCTGTATGTTCTTCAGGAAGTGGTTATTCTTTCCAGTCTGACACAGTGCTCTCTGCTGTAGCAAATCCCCTAAGAAAACTTCTGCTGCTTTCCACACTGAAAAGAATATACCGCTTTCTGCAGGACATACAGCAGCTGATAAGTACTTTAAGAATGATGTTTTTTTAAAAAAATAGGAGTAAATTAAAAATCTCTGGTACATTCCAGTTTTAATTATTTTTATTTATTTATTTCTTTTTTTGCTGAACTATCCCTTTGACCCCTTCCCACCGAATCACATACATTCCGGCAGATGGACGTGTCGGTATGTCACAGGAATGACACAGGAACAGGAGCTGTGCCCGTGTCATCCGCAGGGGAGCCCAGCTGTCAGTGATCACTGACAGCCAGGTACCCATCGCAACTTCCAAGATCTGGCCAGAGCCTGGATCTTGGCAGTTGACCTTATAGGTGCTGCGATCAGTGCGATCGCTGCACCTTTAGTACCTTCAGGGCTCTGGGGTGTGATCAAACAGCCCTGATGGTTGCTGTGATGTCAGGAGGCTTTCCCGAAGGTAAGGCTAAGTCTTATAAGCTTTGCCTATTACAGACACATTGTACTACAGTGCAGATCAGCACTGCAATGCAATATTCCTGTAATCAGCAATTGCACAGTCCCCATGGTGGGACAATAAATTAAAGAATTTAAAAAAAAAAAGAAAGAAAAACACACACACACACACACACACACACACACATAAAATTAATAAATAAAGTAAAATTCACATATAATCCCAAGAGCCCCAAATACAATAATAAATGTTGAAAAAAAAAACTAAAAAAGTACACATATTTAGTATCACTGCATGCATAATGACGCTGGCAATAAAATTAACACATGATTAATCCTGCGGGGTGACCGCAGAACATTTAAAATGAGATACATGCTAATTTTGTCAGAAAGGAAAATTATAGCATCGCGTAGCTACAACCACATAAAGTGAGACAGGTTGGATTTAAAAAGTGGCTGTGGTCCTGAAGGCCAAAATAAGTCCGGTCCCGAAGGGGTTAAGGCGACTTCATATCAAAAGTAAAAACTTCATCAAAACCATTCAAAGGATGTGAGACAAAGTAAATGTGAAGTGGTCCTGGAACCATCTCTTCTTTCTGGAACTTCTACGGCTTTATGAGCCCGCTTACTAGGAAAGAGGAGCAGTTAAGCCCATGTTACTTCAATCCTATACAAAAGCAATAGCTCAAGCACAACTGGCTGTACAATTCAATTGTCCACTCTCTGCAGAAAATGAAGCATGTTAACAGTGTGAAATCCAAGAGCTTCTTTCATTTTCCCTGCTTCATAATTCCCATTTAACAATACATTACCAGGGTTGTCTAAAGAATGGGGATTGATAGGTTACAATGTGACTGGGCTCCTTGCCCACAGACTCGTTCTAGTCTGTGTTTACTGTAATGAGTTTAAATATTGACTCTAGACCAATATTCATTTCCAAATCATCCTTAAACATTTAACTAGAACATAGAGAACAAATGCTATCATGCACATTCACCAAGAAGTAATGTTGCTTTTTAGGCACATTCTGTAGAAATGCAGATGGCTCTCGTCCAAAGTGCTAGGGTAAAGTCCAAGCATAATGATCATGGATCCTTATGATTATGGATGATGCCATTAAATGATGCCGTATCTGTTCATCCATAATCCATTATGCAAACAAGGCGCTAAGATATTTTAATGCTATACGACATAAAGTTCCTTTAGAAGGGTTGTCTTACAGGATCTATTGTGACCAGCAGCTGAGATGCCTGACAAATGGACACATTTTAAGTGTAAGCCATGCCCTCACAGAAAGCCATGCAGTATTTTCTGGTAGCCACCTACAGTGCTATGTGGAAAGCCAGTGTTACAATACTGGTTTTAAAGGTGGAATCCGATAGAGTGAGCCATGCACAGGGATGAACTAAGGAAAACGTTTGAAGGGATGCTGCTTGAGGCTATGTTCACACAATGTTAGTTGTGTATTAATCATGGCCGCTGTTGTCGATGTGCAACAGCGGCCGTGATTAATACACAACTTACATGCACTGCAGTTGGAGGGAATCCCGGCCGGAGAGTATACACATAGTAAACACTCCGTCCAGGATCGCTAGCGGCCGTACGAAAAACTGACATGTCAGTTCATTGAATAGCGGCCGCACAAGCCTGATAGGTCACACAATGGAGGGTGCGCCTCCATTGTTTTCAATAGTGAATTGTGATGTGGGCACACACGGATGCCCAATTCAGCACAAACGAAGATCATCCCGCTGGTACCGTATTATCATCCGGGATGATCTTCACTGGCACTGCAGCAGGCATCATACTACGTGTACACATGGCCTGAAGGTAGATAAGGATAATCCAATAAAGCTGATGAACAATCTAGAGAAGAGAGTTCTGAGGGGCGGGAGACTGGAACAAGTCACAATACTAAAGTATACATTGCCACATCGTCAAAAATTGTCCCAAACATGAAGCAAGATGGCCTCCACATTACACACAGTTACCATCTTGGGCAAGTACAGAGCCAAAACAGCAGCATCCAGTGGTAAGGTGTGAAACTACAGCACAATTATTTAAAATTTTCAAAAAAGGCTGCCTCTAGTGGTTAAATTATAAAATATCAGGATTCTGACAGCCATAGTCTTCTAGAGTAAGAATCAGTCTGACCACTTAGCTGCTGGTCCACTCTATAAAGAATATACAACATGGGACTCTCTACTGGCACTAATTTCCATATTTGGTACTGCAGGTTTGTCAAAGCCCTGATCCCCCTGATCAAATATTGCTACTGATACAGAGCCCCACCCACCCGTACTGGCTAATCACTGCTGACTCTGCAGAGGTAGTTGCACACACAGCACTACTGACAACCAGACCGGCTGGCCGGAGCATATACTTCACCTGGTCCCCGCTGCGGCCTGCTGAAGACACCGGGAACCGCCGAAGCAAGCCGGAGCCGAGATCAGGTAAAGTATTAGCTCTGGCGGCCAGGGGGTTAACAGGGTGGGCTGCGGGCAAACTCGCAGCAGAGATGTGCATCCCTGCTGCCTGTTTGTCTGCCATTGAAAGTAAAGGGCCGAGGGGACTCGCTGCATATCCGGCAAGTGGGTTTGTAGCCTTAAGGTTGATATGATGTCCTAACATAAATAGACCAGTCTCTGTGAAAACTTCTTGTTCAATCAAATTTTCAGAAACTTTTTTGAGTAAACTCTCCAACACTCCTATAAACTTTTAAAAGGTTAAAAATAGTGCTGAGACAAATTTTGTGAAATTACTGATGGGCTTCGCTTAGCCTTAAAGCATGTTGTCATTTTTTGCTAAATGCTTGTCAAGTCTTTAACATAATCAGAATAAAAATGCTGATCCCTGTGTGTGTATATATATATATATATATATATATATATATATATATATATATATATGTGACTTTAAAAGCTGACAGACTGGTAGCATTTAGGAAATAGATTCGATGTAACAGATGTAACATCTAAAAAGTATTTAATGGTGTGGAAGATCAACCAAAACAAGTGGTGCATGCAGAATACAGCAGGATGCAAACCACTTAAGCAAAAACAAGTCTTCATCCTCTTCCTGATTGAAATTCAAAAGTCTTGAAGAAAATATATAAAAAAAAAATCTAATGCTTTATCTTATTTTTTTTTCCCCCATTGTAAAGACAACATGAGGTACAAACAAACATCAAGTGTTATTAATGTCGTATGCACTTGGCTTTTGCTCAATGCATAAAACTCTATGAATAAACCATTAAAAAATGATTGTAAATATTCCATCAACATTTTCAATTTCATATTTTTTTGCGTTTCCCTACTCATTGGCATAATCTGTCAGATTATGCACTGATTGCGACATCCTGTCACAGATTAACAAAATGGCAACACCGGAATGGACCGGGAACTGATTTTTTATTGTTCCAACATATATTACATAGAAAATGGAGGAACTCTGCAACAGTCATCACCAACAATTTCTTATAGATTTGTGTATACAGCTCCAATGCAGTCCTATACATGTATATATAAACAGACTACAAATACATCTTGGGCATTCCTCAATCATATTCCCTCCTGAACTATTTTAAAGGCTTCTACTATATTGCTCTTACTCTCTCTTTCCCTTTGTAACATATGTAACATTTGTAAGCTTCCATTATGTCCCTTGTTTCCCGATTTATAGCTGGAGGCTGTTACTGCAGAAGCTAATCAGGGGCAAAGCCGGCACCCCCCCCCCCCCCCCCCCCCGAAAGAGACAGGGACTTGCAAGCCTACCCAAGCGCCGACAAGGGGAGGAGCAGTGACCCGAGGACAGCGATGACTGGTGTTCACAGCGACACCCACAACTGGGGATGACAAAAGCAGTTGCAGTGGAAGGTACGTGCCCCGGCTGTAACAATGGGAGACCATCAAAACCAAGAGACATAGCATGCTAGCCAAAATCAAGACCTCATTTCACAACTCATATGTTGCCCAAATGGAAGCACTCCTGCAGATTGGAAATTCTACCAGATCCCCCTTATTAACCTAACCTCGCACCATCGGACTTCGACCACTTTCCATAAATTAAGTTATTTTTTTAAAAGAAAGAATTTTTCATGATGAGACTCTTATTTCTAAAGTCACAACATGGCATTTAGAGTAACCGGTTGACTTCTACAAGCGAGGTGTTTACAGAATCATAAGGACATCCATTTTTGCAGCGATTTAACTGACTTTAATGCAATGCATTAAAGTAAATGGAAAGACAGACATCAAATGCACACAGTGTATAAAATGATGGACGTTATATACGCGGACGTCAAAATAATGACCATGACAATTATTTTCGGACGTCTTTTGCAAACACTGGATGTTCACACAGTGTTTTTTCACTGTTCTTTCACTGTCTTTACTATTACATTTAATGGCCTTTTTTAATCAAACACACAACCAAAAGCCAATTAGTCCCCCTAAACTAGAATAATATACCAACAGGCGTCATTGCACTGACGGGCGGCCAACCAGCGAAATGATGCACGTCATTTTTTCTTTTCAAAACATAGTTTTTCATCATGTCCTTCTTTCCCTTTTGCCCTGTAACAGATGTGAAGGTTCCCATTATATCTCCACTTTGGCTTCTTTCCTAATGTAATATCTAAAGGTTTCAACCATCTCCCTATCTTATCCTCCTGTAACATATGTAAAGGTTTTCATTATGCCCCTCCTTCTCCATCTCCCCTAATGTAATATATGTAAAGGCTTCAATCATGCCCCCCCCCCCCCCCCCCCATCTCTCCTTCCGGATATACAGATTAAGTTGCTTAAATGAAGTTCACATTCAGTTCACCCCTGCACTGGCACATTGTTCAGCTTTACTATTTTCAATCTTGAGAATTTTATTTCTTCATAGTATATATGCTGACACTTTGCTTCAGTATCACAAGTTACCGTACATACACTAATCCTGCGCTTGATACAAGCAGACACAGTTTTGAAAAATGACCAAAACCTCAGACCAAAAGTCATTCCTTTATAGAAAATATAGGAAGAATATCTCTTATGTCAGGGATCACTGCAAAAGTCATTGAGCCACAATAAAGCTGCTTTTATGCCTAGCGAAAGAGAGAGCCAGACAGGGAGAAACAGACAGCAATGCTTGGCTCACTTTTTATAACATGTGGAGAATATACAACCACTGTCCATGGTGCTGAAATGCTGCTTCACATCCAGTACACTCTACAAGTAGAACATATCATCAATATTGTGGTTACTAGTTATATAACTATTAATGTGGCATATACACTCAATGGATGATAGATTAACAGATAGATAGATAGATAGATAGATAGATAGATAGATAATATATGTTATATGTACTTTTATTGTATAACTGAATGTACATGTATTATGCTTTTTTATGTTTGTTTTTAGGCTACAATTAAGCTTTTTTTATTGTTAATGCACTGCATTTTGTTGTAAAATACAGATGTAGCAGAACCAGGTTTTCAACTTGCATGGCTCTACACACGAAGGAAGGAACTGTAGGGGCCTGCTGCTGTGTAATGTGAATGGATAAAAAAACAAAACTATGGGGTCAGATGTGGAGCATAACAGGAGGATTAGCTAATCTGGAGCAACGTGCACGAACAAGTGCTACAAATAAGTGTGACAGGGGACTGGGATGGCCTATCAAGGTAAGTCCCTCTGTCCTCTCCCACACCTATTGGCAGCGCTGGGTCTTGCACCTAGCCTCCTTCGCAGCCTGCCCAGAACCCCAATTTGGATGACATCTACTGCTGTTTGGTAGGCCTTCATGAGCTGTTGCATCTCATAAGCAACCGTACCAGTTGAATGGTACTCCTATACTGTGTGGATCCATAGGCCAATCACATTTATCCAAACATACTACCTTATGGGAATTTCTGTTCTTTCTTTTTTAATAGGTTAATGATTTGCTAATTGACTTTCTTTTGATATATATTCTGGAGTTTAAAAAAAAAAATAAAAATAAAGTGACCTATCTGTAAATACATATAAGATAGATATGACATAGATGGATAGATAGATAGATAGATAGATAGATAGATAGATATATTATAGCAGACTATATACAATTTTGAATATATAGTATGTTTATTTGCTGAAAACAACACATTGTGAAACTTCTTACTATTACTTGGAAACAGCAATAAATCATGGACGTTACCTGTAAAATAAGAGAAAAAGGTATATTAAGATTTTAATTAATTAATTGTTACTAAATTGTATAACAAAGTAAATAGTTGTAAAGCGACATAGTTGTCCAAATATATGGAAATTGTTTATTTTAAAGAAATCAGCCAAATAATTTCACATCATTAAACTAAGCACCGGTTAGGAGTTAAAAGCACCATCACAGTCCTACCTCAACAAGATTTTGATTTATTATACTGTAGCCCCATTTCTCTGTAGATTATTTCATATCATATTAGTACAAACTGCAGCCAACATGATGCAGGTACAAGTGAATGTGTTTGTGCACTGGGGAGAGTTTAACCATCTCCTGGTATTCACAGATATTTTATTTCCTAAACTTCTCATAACCCCAATCCTGAACTGCGTTTCATATATGTTAACCTCAGCAGTCCCCTTATGACCTCTAAGTGCCCCCAAACCACTCCTATGGCTCTACTTTTTCTTCTGTGACTTTTATACTCTCTGACTCCTAGCGCACGCTCTGGTGATCTTAATGATCTTCTATCTTTTTTCTCCTTCTCCTGAGATTCTTCCTATCTCTGAGCAAATAATCCTGAGCAGCTTTGTTTAGTATAAGAAGTAACACCTTCATGTCTGTATCACACCATACACCTACAGATTATACATGATTATACATGATTCATCTATTCTAAACAAATTATTTAATAAGTAAACAGCTACAATCCGATAAGGAGACGTGGCCACCATGATATCCTTTTGATTTACCGCTTGCTCTAGTTGTGGTGTCTTAATATTCCACCCCCAAATCCTAGCTTTTTTGGGGGGTAGTTTTAGTTTGGTTTGTAACTGATGTATTTTTGAGTCCCAACTATTTTTTTTTAACTATTTAAATCAAAATAGCTTTAACCATTTCATGACGGAGGGATTTTTTTTTACATTAAATTACCAAACCTCTTAATGTCAATATGCAATAATCTACAAGAAAAAAGATGGCAGATTCTGGCTCCAATCCCTTGAAAACCAGCCTGGTGTCTCTATTATGATCGAGAAGATGACACCTAGCAGTCATGTAAAGACCAAATTTTTCTTTTATTTCCAATGTGACGCGTTTCAAAGGGTAAACTACTATCTTCATCATGCCTGATGAAGAGACACATTCATCCTTGAAAAACATTGCATCGGAAATAAGTGTGGTCTTTACAGGAGTGCCGGGTGCCGTCTTCTCGATCGTAATAGAGACACCAGGCCAGTTTGCATGGGATTGGAGCCAGAATCTGCCATCTTTCTTCCTGCAGATTATTGTGATTTCTACTGGTCACCTGGGAAGGTGGACGGCAGCAGCTTTGTGATTTAAATCTATATGTGTACATTAGAGTCCTACCTATGTGCGACTCCTCCAGGCGAGCGTGCATTTACACATTTTATGCACATTATCCTATATGTCTAATCCGTCTGCTCGTACAGCGCTGTTTTGTTTCTTTTTTTCTATTTCTATGTACACACCTCTTAATGTGGTTTAGATATAGAATGCACTGGGATCATTTTTCTGTTCTTATGAATTACATATTTCCTCACTGACATTTAGCTCTATCTTCTGTCCCCATTATTCTTCTTGTCCTCTCATTTGGATTTTTTCCCCATGAACAAAGAGGTTATCTAGGATTAGAAAAACATAGGGGGAGATTTATCAAAGGTTGTAAATTTTAGACTGGTGCAAACTACCCACAGCAACCAATCACAGCTCAGCTTTAGGCAGTGCTGAAATGAAAGCTGAGCTGTGAATGGTTGCTGTGGGCAGTTTGCACCAGTCTAAATTTTACACCCTTTGATAAATCTTGCCCTAGTTGTTTTCTTTGAAAAACAACATCACACAAGACCTCAGGTTGAGTGGGGTATTACAACTTAGTTCCACTTAAGTTAATGGAACTGGGCTGCAAGGCTACACACAACCAGCATACAGGAGTGGTGCTGTTTTTGGAAGAAAGCAGCTATGATTTTCTACGCCTTAATGGTGTAACTCCCTTAAAAGCATTGTGAAAGGACTGCAAAAATAAAAAAAAAGCTGCACCACAATACAAATTCTTTTTTTTTGTGTGTGTGCAAAATACTAGGAAAGTCCTCAACAGGCTACAATACAGATAATACAAAAGAAAAAACACCAGTGGCTGTTAATAGATTCATAAAATAAATAAATAAATATATATATATATATATATATATATATATATATATATATATATATATATATATATATATATATCTGGCATAATATACAGTATAAGTATAAAAACAACAAAAACATGCATCCAAGTATACACAACTAGCCTAGTATATATCTGTAGTACTTGACTTGTAAATCTAAATTATATCTAAAACTCTTGCAATTGTTTCTGTGCAGGATGTTTTACTTCAATGTACACCTAGCTTTTAAAGTTAAATACTAAAGTGCAAGGGTGTTAAACATGATTTGTGTTACTAGGGCATTATAATGATACCACAGATGACACTTTTTTGCACATTTTTAAAATCAGTCCCGTGATCAATAGTGTTAGGAAAAAAGTATCTTCATGTTTGTAGAAGCTGAGAATCTCTTTGGAGTCTTGGGTTTCTCTTCCATTCTGCACAACAGAGGTTAAGTAAGGCTACGGCCTCACAGCATTTTTGCAGTCCATTCTTTAAACCGTTTTATTAAAAAAACAAAAAAATATGATACATCTGTGTGCGTCTGTTTTGATCCTTTTTTTTATTGGCTTTTATTAAAAAAAAAAAGATTAAAAAAATTGACAAAGTTCACACAACGTAAATTTTCTATTAATCACAGCCGTTGTTGCCGATTTGCAACAACTGCCGTGATTAATAGAAAATTCATGTTGCACTGCAGTCAATGGAATCCTGGCTGGAGTGTATACACATAGTATACACTTCAGCTGGGTGTCCTAGCGGCCGCACAAAAACTGACAATTCATTTTTTTACGTCTGCTATTCATTGAATAGCAGCCGCATAACACTGACAGAGCACACAATAGAAAGTGCGGCTGCGGACGCACTATCCATTTTGTGCTATGGTAAATTGGAATGCGGGCACACACGGATGTGCCCACGTCCCAATTCAGCACAAATTGAGTTCATCCAGCCGGTACCGACCGAGGTGATCTTCATTGACACTGACCATTCTGTAACATGGCCAGGTCACAGAACGGCTGGTCTCATACATCTTGTGAACCTGGCTTTAACATACACAAAAATGTGGTTGATTATGTTTTTGTGTACGCAAAAAAAAAAAAAAACTAATGCGTTTTAATTAGTTTTTTAATCCCTTTTTTTATATAATGGAAGTCAATGAAAAATGGCATCAAAATAGATGCACACCAATACACAAGTTGCAAAAAACATAGTGTGAACACAGCCTTATTTAGCTGTCCAAAATTAATACAATGTCAAGAAGCAATGTAGCTCAATAGGATTACCATTTGCTTTTTTACATTAAAAAATAAATAAATAAAATCATATTTGACTTGAACAATATTGCTGCATGTAACCCCCGCCCTAACAGCCATAGTCAAACCCAATAAATGCAATTATTACATTATTTAGTAAATGTGAACTTTTTGCCTATAAAACAGGTGTTGCGGTAATGATGGTAATTTAATTAGGTTTTAATGAGGATTTCATGTAATTAGAAGTCATGAAGTCTTTTATAAGAGTAAGCACTTTAACGGAATAATAAGCATGGGATTTAATTCTATGCAGCTCTGTATTATATACATTGTGCTTTAAGCTAAATGGAAGCAGGAAACCCGAAATGGTTGGCTTTAAGCCACCAGATTTGAAGGAAAAGGATTTATACATGATCTCTATGTGAAGAACTGCTTTTTAACAGTTAGAGCACTTTGTCTGTACCATAACACTATGGAAAGCTAGCTAGTATTTGTGTAGCAAGGAATCCTGCAGTTACTATTTACATACAGTCATCTGCGGACGCATGAAAGGTTTGTATGAATGTTGGGCTATAAAATGGGTTCAAAGAGTTTATTCTATACCCATAGTGCTGAATTGGCAACCGAGAACCATTTTTGTCCCCCACATGCCTGTTAATGTGTATCTTTAAGATCAACTGCAGATCTTCAGGATAGATCATAATTTGTAGTTCCTAAGGATAATCCATGAGTCACAGATCCTCATGCTAGACCAACAATTGTGGATCTTCACGATTATCTATCGATGCCAGATCTGCACAAGAGACCTTCAATTGGGGATGCTCCAGACACTCCATCAATTGTCCATCCTTGTGATAGGCCTTCAACAACTAATCCTTAAAATAGGCCTGCGATTGCGGATGCTCAGAATAGACCATCAATCACAGAATCTAAAGGCAGACCACCGATCATGTTTGCCTGAAAAAATCCTTTCATTTCAACATTTTTAATTTACAAAAAAAGTTTACTTTTTAAGATATTCATGCATTTTACACTTACTCCCTCAAGGGCAAAATTGAAAAAAAAGTAAAAGTCTCTCTAAAGACAGTTTACGTTCATCCTCACCTTCTCGAGAGAATTAGGAAACATGGCAATGTTTTACCATAGAGCATCTTACGACATGGTAGTACTGGGATTCTGTGTTACGTCAACCCCCACTAATCTACAGAATGAAGGGTCCCCGTCATGTTATCAAAATCTCTAATACACTTACAGTCCTTTTCTAGTGAATGAGAGATTATGAAGTCTGTTTACACTCCAAAGATCTCTGGTTGAGAAGACCAAGGAGCATATCATCTTTTACTATTTGTGGCTTACTATTTACAGGAGACATATGTCACTGTCATGTTACTGAGACTCTAGTTAGATATAGGCCCCTATACTTATTAGAAAAAAGTCAGTTAAGGCCTTATATTTCTAAAATATATGGCAGACTCCCAACTCTCTCTAACAGATGATGTTGGAGGAGAAAAGGGTCGGGCATGTTAGATGTCAATTGCCTGATCTTTTTTTTTTCTTGGAGAGAAGAGCTACTACCAGTGGAGTCTGGCAATGGCTTACCCCTCCTCACTTCATTAAGAATTCGTGAACACTCAGCCAAGCCAAATGTTTATGTGCACAGAGGAGTTGGAAGATAGCTGTCAGACTGCTACAAATAAAATTTTGGTAATAAATTTCCATAACCGTAGTGATTTTCGCATTACTTTAGTGTTATTATGTAACTGTAAAAAAAAAAAAAAGACAACTGCCATCGACTTGTCTACCTGTCAGCAGGCTGCATCCAATTATTTACTGCAACCTGTATCTACATATCTATATCTTTCTATAAGGGCCCGTTCACTGTATGGATTCGGCACAGAGATTCCGCCGGGAACCTCCGTCCCCAGAATCTGTGCTAAATCCCTCCTGCTATGTCTCCGCGCCTCTCTGCTCAAAGAATTGAGGCAGGTGAGCGTTCATATTCAAAGACATAGCAGGAGGGATTCGGTACAGAGTCTGCAGATGGAGGTTCTCGGCAGAATCTCCGTGCTGAATCCATAGTGTGAATGAGCCCTAAGCTCGTAAGGAAACAGTAAAATAGAAAAAGTGGATTTTGTTATCCAGGATTAACATCACTCTAAATGTATGACCTGTGTCTAGTAGAGCAGCCCAACACCATTCACCTTCATGCTGAGCCGCAATGACAATCACAGCCCTTCGAGGAAAGTGGCGCTGTCCCTGGGAACAGGAAAAAAAAAAAAGAAAACAGACCTTTTCTTTACTTTCACACAACCCCTTTAACCTTACATCCATTAAAGATGAATTCCGCTTCAATCTTAGCTGATCAATAGGTTATAGTTATACTGCAGTGACCTAAACGCCCATGCAAAAAGGTTTACTTCAGCTTTTGCCTGCATTGTTTCATCCACAAATTTGTTTCAGTATTGAATGACTGCAGAGAGGTGTCTGGCTCCGTGTATAATACATAATTGTTTGGAAAAAAAAAAATAAGTGGCAGAATCTGCAGAGTTGTTCTTTCTGCCTCAACAAGCTTTGTCGGAAAGGTAACAAATGAAGCAAATCATAATGCAGCTGCTCTAAAATCAGTCTTGATTTTTTTTTTCTTCCCAGAGAAATGGTGCCACCTGGAGAGCTGCTGACTTGTTTGAAGTCTTCTGGACCTCAAGAAATGTCAATAGGCATTAAATGCAAATAAAATATTGTGAAGGTAAAATTGGGAATTCGCAAAACTTTGTAGTTATGTCAAACACCCAAAATATGATTGAAAGTACTGAAGTCCCCTCACATTTCGGGAGATGGTGGTTTGCAGAACAATGTGATTTTTGTTTTCGATACAACTCTTGACTACAGGGCTCTGACAAATTGCTGAAAATCAAAACAAAAAAAGGACAAAAAAAAAGCAAGAAAATGTGTGCATAGAGGTGTAAATTCCTTACGACAGAATTTAAGACTCTGTAGGTCATGTTAGGGCAGACCAAAGTTTTCCTGTGTGATGAAATACTGTAAGTGGTCAATTTTAAAAGGATTGTATCATCTAAATTTTCTTTTACTGATTAGAGTCCCATACTTAAACTTGTTCTTTTAATCTAATCTGTTTCTATTTTTATTCATTTTACTATTTATACATTATTATGAGGGCTGCTACATTCCCTGGGCTTTTTTTTTTATAGCATTAGGTGAATGCTTTACAGCAAGACTCATGGACATAGACAACGATAGTCAGACTCTGTCCCCTTGAGATGAATGTAAAACATTATTGAGTGTGCTTTGTGACCTTTGAAAAGGTCATTCCAAAGAGAGCTAATATTGTCTTGTATTGATGCTATCTACCTACTGGTGTCACATGATGCTGTAATGCTGTACAGATCACTTTACAGCAGACTCTTTTTATCACAACAGACAGAATAGAAAGTCTCGGCTTAGTTTAAGCCCCAATGGTGAGAATTAAAACCCCGGTTCCTTCTTGTTAGAAGGTGGCACTGGTTGCACTGGTCATGTTGTGAAGAATATAGAGATGGACACAATGGCTGTGGGGAAATGGAGGAAGTCTCTTTCTATTTACTAACTCCAAATATGAAAGACTAAAATAAAACAATCTGTATATCCAGTTTTTAAAAGAGAGATTACCAACGTAAAAGAACACCCTTAGACTACGCTGAAATATGTTGGAGGGTCCCTGGCTTTCTCTTTCTCAGTCTCTTGACTCGCTTCATTACTCACAGTCCTGTAAACCCTTCTTCACCATTGAGCATGTATACACTGGTTCACTCCCTGTCAGTTCTCCTGACTAATACTCCTTATGTTTTACAAAGTTTAAACTTGTAGGGATTGGACACCTGTAGTGTACCCCTCTCAGCAATTCTGTTGACTAGGCGAGGCCTAAAGCCCAACAGGTCGTAAAATGCAGCAAGGTACAATATATGATCAACTTCACCTTATTGGCTGTAATATGTGTAATCCTTTTAATTAAGGATCCCCTTTGTTTTGGAAAAGTTAACCTGGTCAACTCTGCAACCTCCATAAGTTATGGCTGAATGACTCCAAAGTAGCTTAGGAACCCTATTTTATCACTCTAAGATATCATTCTATCTAGTGTAAACCTAAAGTTGCTTGCTCTGGTCTTACCATAAGATAACTACTAGGTGGCTGTCTATCTCATCTATCTGTCCGTCCTCCTATCGATCCATTCAATCATACATCCATCTATGAACACTTTAACTTTTATGCATTAACCCCTTAGCGACCCATGACGTATCTGATACGTCATGGTGCCGCTCGGGGTGTTCAGAGCGGGGTCCCGCCGGGACCCCGCTCTGAACGGCGCTGATCCCGGCTGACACGTGCAGCCGGGCAGTGCCTCTATTAGCCGGCGCGGGTCCCGTTGCCGCGCCGGCTAATTAAGCCTCTAAGCTGTCAAACCTGACAGCTGCACTTAGAGGCTTCAGACCTCACGTCCCTGGTGTCTAGTGGAACGGATCTCCCCCCCGCGATGCGATCGCGGGGGGGAGATCCGTTCTTCTGCCCGTGCCGGGCCTCAGCGTCGGAATGACGCTGATCCCGGCTCGGCAATAGATTGCTGTGGCCTGCAGCAGGCCATAGTAATCTATGACCGATCTAATCGATCTTTGCTGTGTATATACACAGCACTGATCTCTATGAGAGATCAGTGCTGTCTATATACAAGTCCCCCAGGGGGGCTTCTAGTTACAGTAAAAAAAAAGTAAAAAAGTGTTTTTATTAATAAAAAATCCCCTCCCCTAATAAAAGTCCAAATCACCCCCCTTTTCCCATTTTATAAATATAAATTAATAAATAAATAAATAAATAAACATATTTAGTATCGCCGCACGCATAATCGCCAGAACTATTAATTAATCACATTCCTGATCGTGCACGGTAAACGGCGTCAGCGCAAAAAAATTCCAAAGTGCAAAATTGCGCATTTTTGGTCGCATCAAATCCAGAAAAAATGTAATAAAAAACTATCAAAAAGTCGTATATGCGCAATCAAGGTAACGATAGAAAGAACGCATCATGGCGCAAAAACTGACACCTCACACAGCCCCATAGACCAAAGGATTAAAGCGCTATAAGCCTGGGAATGGAGCGATTTTAAGGAACGTATATTTGTTAACAATGGTTTGAATTTTTTACAGGCCATCACATAATATAAGTTATACATGTTATATATCATAGTAATCGTAACGACTTGAGGAACATGCATAACAAGTCAGTTTTACCATAGGACGGACGGCGTAAATGCAAAACTCCCCGAAATCAAAACAAATTCGTGTTTTTTTTTCAATTTGACAGCGCAAATGATTTTTTTCCGGTTTCGCAGCATATGTTATGGAAAAATAATGCCTGTCACTGCAAAGTACAATTGGTTTCGCAAAAAATAACCGCTCATATACGTCTTTAGGTGAAAAAATGCAAGCGCTATGGACTTTTAAACTTAAAATGGAATAAGCAAAAGCGCAAAAACGAAAATAGGCTTTGACCTTAAGGGGTTAAAGGTGTTATCCAGCTTTAGGAAATGTTTTATGTTATTTTTCACCACTAGAGAACATATTTAACATTAGGGGGAGATTTATCAAACTGTTGTAAAGTAGAATTGTCTCAGTTTTCCCTAGCAACCAGTCAGATTCAAACCTTTCATTCCTCACAGATTCTTTGAAAAATGGAAAGTGGAATCTGATTGGTTGCTAAGAGCAACTAAGACAATTCTACTTTACACCAGTTTGATAAATCTCCCCCCTTATACTTACCTCTATGTACCCCTGGTGTCCTTTTGCTGTGTCTTCAATGTCCCCGGCTGACTGAAACTGCTGCCACTTCTGAGACAAACTTGTCTCGGGAGTGGACAACCTATTCAGCCAATCACTGACTGAGATGAGACAGCTCTGTGGCCAGTGATTTGCTCAGTGGGCTGTCACTGCCAAGAAGTGGTGATGGCTGAGTTTAAAGAGGAAGACAAGAGACGCTAAAACAGAACACAGGGGGTGCGTGGAGTGTTAAGCATAACAGGTTTATTATGTTCTCCACGAGGGCAGCATTATACAAAACATTTTCTAACTCTGGATAACAGAGTTTTTGTTTTTTTTTAATTATTATTTTTAATCCAAACCTTGTCAAATAAATAACCTTTTGAATAAAGGTTTTCTATCTGTCTAAGTCATAAAACCTAGTACTATACATTAAAAAACAGAGTCAGCTAATCTAGTATTACTAAGGACATAAAGACTTAACAACCTCCTTGCCTTCATGACCTTGACAAGCACTTTTTTTGACTTTGACACAGTATGGGTGTCTAAAACTATAATGAGCCCACAGATGGCAGACTTTGGCTATAACCCGCTCATAGTCAGATCATGATTTTGAGATTTTATCATGTAAATCGCTGATCTTTGTTCGCTGTAAGTCCTTTTCCCCACTTTGATGAATTGCTTTAAACTTGTAAGAAAGGAAACCTTTATTAGAAGTAGTTTTTATCAAAGTGCCTAATCGTAAGAAAGACGACTTGAAGCTGCGTATTCAATTAGGAAAACATTTACTGTATTTAATTTGGAGAAACTTGTTCAGACTAATCCCACTGTTCCTATCACTTTTCAAACTCACTGCCTTAAGTAGTAAATCTATGTTCTACTATTCAAGAACAAGAAATGGCTCTGCAAGTCATACACGCAGATAGTGTGGAGATGTAGCAGAGATGAGTGCATCTTTTGGTGTAGGTTATTTCTGAAATGGGAAAGTGGGGGATTCGCATGACATATGCTGGGTGCAAGGGGTACATAAGCAATCCATAATTAGGGTATTTAGATACATAGCTAGATGAGCAAACTGAATTTTTGCCCCAGGTGTAGAAGAGCTTAGCAATCATGTTGCATCGGTAGCTTTACATAGAAGCTTAACGCAGAATGCAAACAGATATGTCCCCCCTCACTTTCTCTTTAAGGGTAGCTTCACACGTACCGGATCTGCAGTGGAATTCATGCTGCGAGTTTGCAGCAAAATCCGCTGGGGATCCTGGTAGTGGGAAGTGAATGGGTCACATACTCACAGTGGGCCCCTTTAACCCCCCCCCCCCCCGCAGCCCCGGCCCGGAGCATACATTACCTGCCTGGCACCGTGGCTGTGTGTGAGGCCACGGCTCCCCATCAGTCAATCAGTTCACAGCTGTGCATCCGGTACGTATGAAGCTACCCTAAAGGAGAAGTCAGGCTATTTTTCAGAGGCCAGTCCTGTCACTCACTGGGGCACGAGAAGAAGTAAGTTTATACTTGTTATCAAATTCTTTCCTGCCCCTACCGGGTACCAGCAGTATTTACTTTAACAGGATCTGAATTGCAGTTACAGGGACCCACCACTACACAGTGAGCAGAGACAAACTGTCAGCACGCTGTTGATCAGTCTATTTTGGTAAAAAAAAAAAAAAAAAACCTTCAAGAAATTCAATTTCTCATTACAGAAATAGGCAACTTGTGCTGCCAACAGGCTGCAAAGTTCCTCGCAACCACTTGGTGGCCACAGGTAGACATATACTGCCTTTACATCTCCAGACAGAGTACTGGAAAATCATTCCTTGGTACATCCTTTGAAGTATTGTAAGGAAAGACTTATATATATATATTTAGTAATGTGTAATGATAAGCCCTTAAAATCATGATAATCTGGCTTGCAACAAAAGTGTCCCACACAAATTGAACAGGAATGACTTCTTTGTGTAGTGTATCTTAGTATATTTAAGCAGTACTTTAAAAAATTTAATAATCTGGCTCTTTAATTTCAATGTTTTGGAACAAAAATCTTGACATAGCTGCAGTCGGGAATGTATACTATGCCATACTGAGGATAATAGGTCAATATAAATTGCCTTCCTTGTCTGTCTCTCATCTAGAACACTTGAATGATGATATTTCTGAAGAGGCAATAGTAGGAGCTATCAAGTTTGTGAATCTTAATAAATCTCCTGAGCCGGATGGCCTCTTGGTGATAAATTATGAAAGTTTTCTCCACTATGAGCTCAATGCCTAGTTAAATTATATTCTGCTATTATAAACCAATTCTACAGACCTAGATCCGGCATACATAGCAGTTCTAGCTGAGGCTTAAAGACTCACTTTTGTCTAATAACTGTAGGTCAAGTTCACAATGTAATATGGTTATAAAATACTGATCTATGCTAGAAACTGTGACCTTGCACAACAGAAAATCCTTTAGTAAGCGTAATATGCATAACTCTTTAAGGATGGGGCTTTATTGGGCCCAAAGGATGCCTCAATGATGTAGCAATTGCTATTTTTTTATTTCCCTTTATTGTTGTTTCATACTATTGCAAAAAAATCATAACTTTTTATTTTCCTGACAATTATATATATATATATATATATATATATATTTTTCCCCTATCAATTATCTATCTATCTATCTATCTATCTATCTATCTATCTATCTCCTATCTATCTATGATTAAATATACTGTATTTTAATTATACCATTTTGGTATAACAATTTCTTGAAGGGGGAAAAAAAATTCTTCTGCCATTTTCTTTTCTTCTAAATTAAAAAAAAAAAAGACTCTGTCAGCTCTATAAGATTCAAAGAACTGATGGTGGCCGCCAATTACTCCCCTTCCACAGCCTGAAAGACCCTCTCATTCACCCCACTTCCTAGATCCTGCATAACAGATGTACAGAGCTTTGTATGTCAATCAAGGAGAGTCTGGGAGTGAGAGCAAGTGACATGCCAGAACAGCTTGGCTCGACCCCTTTGAAACTTGGCTGAGAATTATAAAGGGTATTTGATATGTTTGGAAACCATCAACTTTTGTAAAGGTAGTTTGCCTTTATATTCTAACAGCTATCTAATGGTGTCCATATATTTAAATTGTTACTGTCATTTGCAGTAACTTTGCAAGTTCTCAGGCATGTCAAAAGTTACTTAAGCTGGGTTCACACTGCGTTTTTGCAATCCGTTTTTTTCATCCGTTTTTTGCAAAAAAAACGGATGGAAAAAACGGATGCATTAGTGTGCATCCATTTTGATCCGTTTTTCCATTGACTTCCATTGTAAAAAAAAACGGATCAAAACGGATCAGTTTTTTTTACCGGACCCAAAAGTAGTGTCAGCTACGTTTTTGCGTTCATCAAAAAAATGGATCCGTTTTGATCCGTTAGTTTTACAATGGAAGTCAATGGACAAAAACGGATCAAAACGGATGGACACAAATGCATCAGTTTTTTTCCATCCGTTTTTTGCAAAAAACGGATGAAAAAAACGGATTGCAAGAACGCAGTGTGAACCCAGCCTTATAGTACTGGCTTTAACACCTGAGACCTGCTACCATCCTGCAATACAGCTGGGGGAACTGTACAGAAGAGTGCTCCACTTCCATCCGGGCAGGAACATCCGACTCGTTCACTTGTTTATTATTATTATTATTATTATTATGTTTTTTTTTTTTTTTTTTAACTTTCCATAATGTAAAAACACTAAAACCAGAGTTGTGTGAGAGCTGGAAGTTGTGTTTTTATTGGTACTATTTGGTCTGCATAATTATTTTATTTTTTTTTAAAGGCAAGGAGAGTAAACCGTTGTTCTGCTTGATAAAACATTTGTTATTATAGGTCAGGTCATTATGTGTGGTAAACCAATTATGGGTATTGTTTATTTAGATAATAATAATAATAATAATAATAATAATAATAATAATAATAATAATTATTATTATTATTATTATTATTATTATTATTATTATTATCCTATTTATTTATAAAGAACCCTTAATTCCAGAGCGCTATACTAGCGATAGGGGTAATAAACAGGAACAGTACAAGATCAAAACACATTACATGAAGGCAAATGGCAGACTGGTACAGAGGGAAGAGGACTAATAATACTACATATTTAAATAGGAAAAGGGTGTTTTGTGTTTTTTCTTCTTTTTATAAAATTTTTAAACATTACCTTGCATATCTAATAATGACGCAGCAGATAATGATTATAAACAATTATTTGCGGCTATCAATATCAATAGACAGACATCATTTTAGCGCTGGATAGTTTATACACTCATGTTATTTGGCAATAAATGAAAAGAAGGACAGCTGTAAAATGACCAAAAGAAAACAGTTTGTGAACTTAGCCTTTGATTGGTTGGAGTTCAATTTATAGAACCCCCATTAAACCTGTGAATGAGTAGGTTACAATGGTGGTAACGCTCATTCGCTCTCTTAGGCCATGTTCACTTGGCATATGAGAACGGCCATTCTGTGACCCGGCTGGGTCACGGAACGGCCGGTCTCTGAAAAGATCATCCCGCCTGGTACTGCAGTACCGGCCGGATGATCTTTCGGCCACAGTGTTTTGATGCGGGCGCACCAGTGCGCCAGCATCAGAATTCCTCATAGCACACAATGAAGCGAGTGGACAGAGCCGCTCACTTCATTGTGTGAACTGACAGGTCTTTCTTTGAGACATGTCAGTTCTTTGCTGCGCCGCTTGGGATCTCGGCCGGAGCGTATACTATGCGTATACGCTCCGGCCGGGATTCCATAGAAGAATATGCAGGTGCCTAGGCGTACAAATTAAGGACATTGTTGCCGATGGCTACAACGGCTGTACTTTTACGCTGTGTGAACATAGCCTTAAGCTATGTTTTAATGTTGAGAACAGGCAATCATTTAAAGAAAAAAGGTGGTGGTCTATAGATAAGGGGTGGCCGCAAGTAATAGTCATGATCATTATTTGTGGCCGTCATTGTCAATATGCGGCCCCCTTTTGCTATTAAATGACAGCCAGTTCTTGTAGTGGGAACATAGCATTGTAGTTTTTCATAGCTATCCATTTGCCCAGGAGAAGTTCAACTATACAGCACAGGGAAAGGCTCTAAAGTAACACTGCTGCAGCCTACGGTGCAATGGGGATCCCAGAGGTTGACCCCTACCAATTATAAAGTGGCAAAGAGTGTATATTAGTGGTGCCATCACATAATCCCATAGGACAGCATTATGAAATTGTAGATACAAAGAGATAATATATAAAATACTACAAATATATGTGTATAGTTATACTGTTATTCAAATGCCTATTTATATCTATAATATATTATATTGCATTGTAATGTATTGTATTACTGTACTGTGTAACATATCCATTAACTTAACATATTGACATATATGAGAGTTGTGATGTGATATTTCGACTTTTCCCAATAATTTGGTGACTCAGTGATTGCTATTTAAAGGAAGACTTTTGAGTGTTCTTATATCATATTGTGATGTTGTATCTCATTGGTTTAATAAAAAAATAGAATCTTTCAATTAAACTAAAGGAAAGGTAAGGGTAGACACATCTGTCTATTTGTTGTCATTTTTAAAGTACAGAGAAATAAACACAATGTCATGGCTTAACTCTGTAAGCTCTTTTTTATTTTAAGCTAAAATGCTGCTTGATGCAAAGGGACATCAAAGTCGGGAAAATAAACATTGAAATTTGACATTTTGTATGCTTTATAAATGATTCTAAGTTGCCCTGTCAAATTGCTCAAATAAATGCAGAGCGTGTTCTTTCTAAATTGACTGGTTTAGAAATAATAAGTAGCCAAGCGGGATCTCAAAGCAAGACGTGTGTGGTCTGATCACACCTTGATACCCAAAAATATGTAAATTACTCAAAAAATTTCATACTTGCCCGAGAGTCAAAGCAGAATAAAATGGCATGACTTTTTTTAGTTGTTATATACCAACACACACAAAAAAAGGAGATTAAAGAATTCCATTCAAGGATGAAAACCTGAAAACAATGCTTCAAGCTTGCCTTCCTATAATGCATGTACAAACATACAAAGTTTAATAAAAGAACTAAAAATTCAATATGAGTATACTATATAGATTTTCATTGTTCTAGTCACTGTTAAAGAAAAATATTGCAAAATATGGCAAAAATAAGAAGACATGAGAGCAAATGTAAAATGAATTATTATTATTATTTTTTTTAAAGTCCCTTTCCCCAAAAATAAACAGTGCCATACCTCTAGCATAGCATAGTATAGTAAACTATACGTTTACTATTTTGCAATTGTACCCTACGGTTCACAGATGCCATTGTACGACATTTATTTGACCCTTCCATTAAACGCATTGATTACCAGAAATACTTTTGACATACAGTTGAATATACAAACATCTATAGCATGCTGTCATTGGAACATTCTAACGCATGTGCATGAGGCTTTACTCTCTAGAGTGCTTGACTTTACTTTTATGACCTGCTTTTAAGTATAAACACTGTGAACATGTTTATGAGAGGAGGCACAGGAAGATTTTAGTTTATAAGGCCTTTTAAGGGCATTGATTTTGTGATTTGGTGTTTAAAGGCTATCAAAAAATTTATTTCCTTGTCTTATCTAAGGGAAAGTTAAGGCTGGACACATATGTACTCCGAAACTTTGGAGACTTTGTAAAACACAAATCTTCTTTAAAAGCTTGTAAATCTAAGGGTATTTCCATCTAATAGCATAACAGCATCACATACCACTAAGGTATGCCATAACATTATGAACTAAGGATCCAACCCCCTAAATCTCTGCATATTAAAAGACCTGACATGAAATAAAAAAAAAAGTAAAGTTACCACATTGTATGCATTGGATACTGAGAAGGTTGCTGTGAAGGTAATATCTGTTAAAGTAGCATGAGCATAAGAATTCATGGATGGTGAATTGTCTTGTACAAGCATTAAAATGCTCAAGTGTCCTGAACTCAAGTCGGCCATTTTAAATTCTCAAAATGCTGAAACCAATGGAAGATTCGAGTATTTAACTAGGTTCCCCCAGATTGGCAGAGCTGAGGGTGCCTAGTTTAACTTCAAAGGATATGTATATGAAATATACAAAAATTAGAACGGAAAAAATGCAATATCTTACTGCTAGACACATTTGATGGAATACCGCTGGAGTTCTAATATGTCTTACAGTACAGTATTGAGTTTTTTCCTTCTATTTTGTATATTTAGTTTACGCATCTATTCAAAAGAATGAAATATACAAAAATTAGAACACAAAAAAAAAAACGACAGAGCATGCTTGCTCACTATTAAAAGGTGAATAAATTGCAACCTGAAATTTCTGCAGTAAATACTCATCAGAATTGCACAGGTCCTTGATGTGTGAACTTAGCTTGAGCAGTGGCATATCCTAGGGCGATACTATCACTTAGTATTGCAAGAAAGCTCATTTAAGCCAATTTAACAGTCATTACTTACAGGATTTCGTTTTTTTGTGTTTTTTTTTATGGACGGACGACCCTCTAGACCTTCTGGGTTTTGTGTAACTTTAATTAATTTTGTTCTAAGTATGTCTGACAAGGCAATCCAGGCAAGTTACCTTTTGTCTATATGGCTCTCAAAAGTAATCTCCTAAAACTATAGAATGTCTTATTAGGGCTATTTGAGGACAGAGTTGAGTAATTCTAAGTTATCAGGTTCAGTTAAATGCTTGCCAATTAAGCAGCGCAACCTTCTTATCCGTGCTTGATTTTCAATTGTCTCTCTTCAAGGTTATCAGTCTCAATTCTATTTTCCTCATTTGAAGAAGGCAGCTATGATATTTCGTATAATGACTTCCATGTTTGGGAACCAAAGGTTATGAATAATTCTATAGCTTTTGACTGGTTCAAGTCAGTGATTCTCAACTTTTTGGAAACATCTCTCATAATAAATTACCTTCATCTATACATTTACTGAGGGTGACCAAATGTCCTATTTAATTTATCTAGGCTATGGGAGAAGATTACAGTCTGCAGCTATAGAATCACAGATTCTGTCCAAAAAGTTAGGAAAAACTTTGAAGCGTTTTGTAAAATAATGAACTGCCCTTTCGCAGTCAGTTGCTTATACCAAAGTGTATAGTAATTTACAAGCCCTTAAGTTATTCATACACGTTAAATAGTAGTCATTTGGTTGATCGTTGTCGTCGCTATACACAGAAACCTTTGGCATGCCTGCATATTCCTTTGGTCTCTATGAGAAGCAGAGGGTTAAGCCGCAGCCAGACTGCTCTGGTTGCATCTAATCTCTCCGAAAGCAAACAGATGATCTTCTGGAGACAGGGGTCAGGTGTGATGAAAAATCACTGCCTGATACCTATCCTTGCCCTAAAGATGATGTTGTTGGACTGTAAGAAGAGCCCTATACACATTATACTGATGGCCGAAATCAATTAAATGCGGGTATAGCAGATAGAAGCATAAAATGTATGGGGACCTATATAGTAAATGGGTTATCCCGTGAAAATCTTTTTTTTTTTTTTTTTTTTCAAATCAACTTGTGTCAGAAAGCTATATAGATTTGTAATTTACTTCTATTAAAAAAATCTGTTTTCCCATAATTAAGTCTTCCTATAATTATCAGCTGCTGTATGTCCTGCAGAAAATGTTGTTTTATTTTTAGTCTGACACAGTGCTCTCTGTTGACATCTCTGGAACTTTTCAGAGCAGAGAGGTTTTCTATAAGAAGGCTATAAAGTCAGGGAGGATAGCTCTGCTGGCTAGATTGACAGGTCTCTCCCTATTTATGAATATGAATACTGAATATACGACTATAAGAACTAGGGGGAGACTACATACTGTACATGGAGAATACTACCTAATTGGATGGAACACCTACAGGGGGATGTCTTATACTTACTAGTGGGTATAACTACCTGAGGGGGACTACCAATAGGGGGATGCCCTCATACTACCTACTAGGAGGTCCTGCTTGGACAGAGAGGCCTAACAACTGCATGGGGGCATAAAGAGGCTTAATACTATATTGGAGCTGCACAGAGGTGCCTTAATACTATTTAGGGCAAGGATGGGGGCTATTTTTCATAGGGTCACATAGTGGCCTAAATACTATTTGGGAGGCACAGGGTGTCTTTATTATTTGGTGACCCAGAGGGACTTTAATACTATATGGGGGCATAGAGGGGACCTACTTACTGAATGTGGTGGTGGAGTAAAAAACCTAGAATATCTCTCTGGCAGGTTTTGTAGATAAGATTAATGGCTTGCCCTGGGTGGAAAGGAATAGGAAAAAAACTCTGAGAATGGATTATCTTCGAGTCACTGGATATAAAATACTGACATAATTTGTATGCTCTGCAGAGAAGATACACACACATACACACACACACACATATATAGATAGATAGATAGATAGATAGATAGATAGATAGATAGATAGATAGATAGATTTTATTATTTATTTTTTCTTTGGGGGGGGGGAGGCAATAGTTTACCTTGTCTATCAATACTCATTCCAGTATGTGAAGGCTGCTGCTATGTTGCTACAGATAAAGGACAGCAATGGCTACAATTAGTGAATTATGACAGCATCAGATAAAACCAGCGCATTATGAGAGCATTGTGGTGGAGCTCTTGATTTAGAAAATGCAGCATGAGTAACTACAGTCCAGTATAAATTCACAGATACAGTATCATGTGATGCCAAATGATGAGCTCAATACTGCTGCATCTGCTGTTTGGCTTTCACAATGAATGCATTTGATTCTGAATGTTAAAAAAAAAATAATATTTAACATTAAAAAAAATTGATTTCCACCATAGGTTATTTTCTGATGATACATTCTCTTTAAGGTGTTGAAGAGGTAACATTGCCTATAGCACGAGTCAGAAATTAGCATTCTTCTCTGTCAGCGCTTGCCAGAAATAGTGACAATCTTTATGGAAAATAAAAAACATTTTTCTAACAGTGTATAAATGTTATTATACACGCTCAATGTATGGTCAATAGCAACCACCACTCATATCAAGAACATAGATAGATAGATGGATAGATAGATAGATAGATAGATAGATAGATAGATAGATAGATAGATACAGAAACCCCCAGCATGTAGTGCAGACACCTATTTTATGTTGTTTTGTTAACAATCTCTCTTCCCCGTTGCACTCGCATTCCGATCTGCTCGCTTGTTTGCTTGTTGGCATGGCTGGAGAAACGATTGTTCACAAAACTATCTTGACAGGTGTTATGCAGCTCATTCAGGCTGACCCCATGGCCTTACATGTTCGGAGCTAAGGGCCTGCTGTTTTAGATTATTTTCTCTTAGCTAAGCTGACATCTGGGGTTTTACATGAACAGACCAGGGGTCTAAATAATCCTTTCTATGTGGTGGTGCTGCATGCACTGTGGGGCTGTTTCACTGGTAGGAAAGAGAGCAAATGTAATTATTATCTTCTCCAATGCCTATGTTGGTGGCCATGTCAAGATCAGAAGCACTGATCTGTACACCACATAGAGCAGATGCTTGCCCTTGCTTGCCCTTATTCCCACCATGTTGCTATAAGATTACATACATGCCGACTCTCACACTGGGTATAATTGATACTCAGGGTTGCAATGTTTTACTACTGTCCCACCCACTCAGCAAACCACTACCATGCTAGTTTATTTCATACAATAGCAACAAACACCTAAACAGTTAATGTGTGATGAAAAAAATAAAAGTAACTAATCATTTAAAATTGCTTTGTGACAAAATGTTGAAGCAACAAAATTGTAACTTTATGGGTTAAAATGTAAGGGAGTTTAATGAGGAATTCCAATAAAAATTTTATTTAAAAAAAAGCCGAAAAGGAGGTGGCTGAATTTAAAACCAGGCACTCCCCCCTTAACCCCCCCCCCCTCCTCTCAGCGCTGGGGTCCGCTGTCCCCCAGCCACTTCCTGGTCCGAGCGCTTTAGGTCCCTGATCACACCAGCAGCCAGGGGAGTGGGAACCGGAGCAGAGGACAGTGGATTCAAACGCTAGAGCTGGGGAGGTATGTGGATGTTGTTATGTTCAGCCAACGGCTATTTTCAAAAAAATGTCAGACTTCGGGCTTCACCTTTAAATTCAATACAAAATTATAGCATGCTGATAATGCCCTCACCAGACTGTAGTTCGCATCACAACCACTGGGTGTCCACTCAGACACACAAGCATAATATACATCTCTTATCTAATCATGAGACACATTTTGGGAGATTTTAGGCTATAGAAAAGCTAAGATCTGTAAAGTAATGTAACCTTTAATAAGTGCCATAAAACTCCAGTGAAACAACAGAAAAATTTGCACTTTAGACAGTTGCACTTTTTTTTCACTGCTTGTACAATGAAGCAACTTTCTAAGCAATTTACATTACACATTTCTTACCCTGTAGATGCTACTCATGGTAAGATAAGGTACAGTAAGTCTGTCAGAGACAACAGTATGGAAGGGGTTACAGTAGACATGGAGGAAGAAAAACATTGGAGGGAAGCTTAAGGCCCTATTACACAGAACGATTAACAGCCGTATTTGGCTGATATAAGCTGTTACAGCCGATAATCGTCCCGTGTAATAGAAGGCAATAGTCAGCCGACATAAACAATGTTGAATGATCGTTGCCGTCATTTGTCTTTCAACATGTGATCGCAACAATCTGCTGCCATCGCTCTGTGGAATAGGAGCTGCTGCCGCTATCCTCTATGGTCTGGCCAGATGATCTAGCAATCACCCGGGCAGCCCCCTTCCCACACCCCCCACACCCCCACCCCCGCAGCTCCCTCTGCACTCACCCACTCGCTGCTGCGTGTGTAATAGTGGAGGCAGCGAGCAGGGAGCGAGGAGGAAACAACAGCGCTCGTTTGCTCCTCTCAGTTGCGCCGTGTAATAGGGGCTTTACATGGGCTGGAAAGAGATAGGAGAACAAATACAAGGCAGTCTGCAGGGGAGATTCATATAGGCTTTGTACACATATAGAAAGTAAATAGAGCTCACACATCAACAAGAACATCTCTTTGTTAGATACACGTCTCTTCTCTGCCTTTTCCTGTTTGGAATATAATACTCTGTCAAGTGTTATCTATGTGTTACCACCCAGTAGTTGTGATTTTTTTTTTTTTAGTATGTATGATAGTGTATGAAATTTGCATTATAAGGCTCCTTAACAAAATCAACAAAAAGGTAAGAGTAGAGACATCTGTGTGATATAAGATGTAGCTTTTACTACTTGTTTCTGCATCATTTACAATATTTCCTATTTCTTAAGTGTTTAGGGTATAGGAAGCCCACTTCAATGATACTGACCCTAAAAAAATGAATGCATAGAAAGTTATTCATAGCAATGTTTCAGGTCAAGAGATGAACTTCAAGTATGTTTGGGTTTGTCCGAACCTGAACCCTCAGCATTTGATTAACACTGGCCAAAGAAGTTGGATGCAGCCCTAGGGAGTCATAGGAAACATGGATACAGCCGAACATACGCGAAGTTTACTCATCTCTATTCAGATTCTTTTATTCATAATGTAGAGTGCAAGGGGCCAATAATCGCTAAAGAATACGGGTAATTTTGTTAGCATCTCTCCTCAGCATGTATCATTACAATAACATGACATTATCCGTCTTTGAAAGCATACAAAAAGATTACGTCCAGCCGTATAGTGTGCATATTATCCAGACAGGCTAGGTGTAAAGTGATTCACTAAAAATATATAGATTAGAGCAATTCATGGTTAATTGAGCCCATGTAAACTGTGAATAGACATTCAGAAGCAAAGATCAGTTTATTTAATTATGCAAGTGTTATCCTGAAGAAAATGTATGCTAGATGTATCTGGATAGCGGAAAATCTGTCTTTTTTTTTTTTTTTTTTTTTTTTGCATGAATGTTTCAGACAAAATGAGATTTGCTGTGTACTCTGAATGGGGTGACCAAGGTTGCTAGACAGCCGCTGTAAGCATTGGGCACTAGTTCATTGGCATGGTTTATGTACCGTGGCTGCATCCCCGTTGGACAGGAGGAGTAGTGGTGCAGCTGGTTGAAAGCTAAGGACCACAATAGACAAACAAATTGTTCATAAAATACTCGAAAACTGCATTAGAAAAGCAATTAAAAGTTACTTAACATGTTGGAAAAGTCTTTTTCTTGGGTGCATAGATTATACAGAAATAAAAGAGGATGCAAATTGAAGCCAGAAGAGTTTATGAGGCTTTTTTTCCAAAGTAATATATCGTACAACAGGCAGGGAAGAAAAAAAAAAAAAGATCTCACACTGATCACAAAACTCACAATGTGCTGCCAGAGCTGCAGGGTAGAATGGATCCAGATTGCGGAGCTATATCATAACCCCTATCACCCTGGAGATGATTATATACATCACGCCATTGCTTGATACATTTATCTGCTGTTGGGTCGCTTTAAATCAATTTAACAAACCACGGACGAGGAATTTAGTGTGTCTATAGCAAAGGAGAAGAAGGAAGAGAAGGAGGGGAAAAGAAAACACGGAAGAAAAATAGGAAGGTGAAAAAGAAAAAACATGAACACCTATCTGTAAAACAGGTCTTGAGTGACTGATGTGTGAGGATGGGACTCCTGGGAAGCCCAAAGTAAGGTTATTATGTTCTCCGATTGAATGGAGCGATGGTCAGAGGGAGGTCCGAGAGGTGGTCCAATTGGTTGGATGCTTCCTATTCAGACACTTATCACCTATACATCCAGGTAAGTGCTATTTATTGGAATACTCATGGACCATTACTATCCATTCCCTATAAATATGATATGCTTGGTCGGGTAAATGGGCTATATCTAAGGAATCACTTAAAGTGGTACTCTGGAGAGAAAACTTTTTAAACCAGGTGATGTCAGAATATTACACAGATCTGAAAATTACTTCTATTGAAAAAAAAAAAAAAAAAAAAAATCTTCAAGTAGTTATCAGCTGCTGTATATCCTGCAGGAAGTGGTGTGTTCTTTCATGTCTTACACTGTGTTCCTTGCTGCCACCTCTGCTTGTGACATGAACTGTTTAGATAAGTAACAGTTTTCTTTGAGGATTTGCTACTGCGCTGGACAGTTCCTGACATGGACAGAGGTGGCAGCAGAGAGCACTTAGTCAGACTGGAAAGAATACACAACTTCCTGGAGGACATACAGCAAGGCCGTCTACTGCTACAAAAAAATATGTAGCAATGTGGGGGGAAAAAAACAACCTTGTCGCCCCGGAGCCAGACTTAGGGCCCTAATCCACCGGACGTTTATCGTTCAGATTATCGTTAAACAAAAATCGTTCGGTTGAAATGCAGTTAACGATTAACGACCGAGCGAGAAATCGTTGATCGCTTTATAAGACCTATTTTTATCGTTGCTCGTTCGCAAAACGTTCGCAAATCGCTCGCATTGGATAAGATATGAACGCAATAGCGAAGAAATAGCGAAGAAAAAAATATTGCAAATACGATCATAAGTAACGATTATCGTTCCATGGAAATGAGTGAACGTTTTCAGGTTTTTCGCAATAGAAGTCGTTTGAGATTTTTAATCTTTAACGATTATGCGAACGATAATCGTACGGTGGAATAGGGCCTTTAGGCTGGGTTCACACTACGTTTTTGCAATCCTTTTTTTTTTTTCTTTTTTTTTTTGCAAAAACAAAACAAACAAACAAAAAAAGGTTGGAAAAAAAAAATTGATGCACTTGTCTGCATCTGTTTTGATCTGTTTTTCCATTGACTTCCTTTATAAAACAAAAGTGGATTAAAACGGACCAGTTTTTTTACGTACACAAAAACGTAGTCAACTTTATTTTTGTGTCCGTAAAAAAAAAAGCCTTTTCCATCCACTGCAAAAAAAACAGGGAATTGTGACTTTTTGCATCAGACGTACCCTGTCTGGTCTATAGAGAGGGGAGGGGGGAGGAGGGAGTTAGCCGACAGCAGAAAGCAGATAACAGAGGATTACAGGCAGGGAGCTGGGTGAAAGCTGTAGTCAGAGCTCAGAGAGGTCAGTGCTGACTGTCAGAGGAGATAGAGGGTGAGATATTTGTAGATTAACTCTTTGTTGTCTTGTTTTGGTGTTTTATTGAGCTCTCTCCATAGGAGAACAATGAAGACAGGGGGGAGAGTATCAAACTGCTTTTTCATGATAAAAATGCATTTTTTTGGCTAATAAACCCAATGACAAAGTTTCTTAAAATTGCCTGGATTATTGATTTCTGAAAAAAAAAAATTTACGACAGTGACACTTTAACCTCCTAGGGACATATGACGTACCCGTACGTCATATGTTCACAGGAGATGTTCAGAGCGGGGCCGCGTGGCGACCACGCTCTGAACCGCCGCAATCCCGGGTGCTGCGTGTATCCCGGGACCGCGGCTATTAGCAGGCACGGTCTGATCGCCGTGCCCGCTAATCAGGTAATCGGAGGCAGCTGTCAAAGTTGACAGCTGCCTACGATTACCGGATGCAGCCGTTCTCTGGTGTCTAGTGGGGGAGATCACTCGATCTCCGTGTGTGGTGCCGGCCGGGGTCCGCTCCAAGATGGCGCAATCCCCAGCTGGGCACTCGTTTGTTTTCGGCTGCAGCAGCCGAAAGCAAACGAGTGCCGATCTCATTGATCTTTGCTGTATAAGTATACAGCAAAGATCTCAATGAGAGATCAAAGTGTATATACTAGAATTCCCCCAGGGGGGCTTCTAATATATGTGTAAAAAAAATATAAATATATTGTTATTAGTAAAAAGCCCCCTCCCCTAATAAAAGTTTTAATCGCCCCCCCCCCTTTTCCCATGTTTTAAATAAAAGTAAATAAAAAAATAAACTTGTTTGCTATCGCCACGTGCGTAATCGCCCGAACTATTAATTAATCACATTACTGATCTTGCACGGTAAACGGTGTAAGCGCAAACCAAAGTGCAAAATTACGCATTTTTGGTCGCATCAAGTCCAGAAAAAATGTAATAAAAAGTTGTATATACGCAATCAAGGTACCAATAGAAAGAAAACATCATGGTGCAAAAAATGACACCAGACACAGCGCCATAGACCAAAGGATAAAAGCGCTATAAGCCTGGGAATGGAGCGATTTTAAGGAACGTATATTTGTTAACAATGGTTTGAATTTTTTACAGGCCATCAGATAAAAGAAAAGCTATACATGTTATGCAGTATATCGTTTTAATCGTAACGATTTGAGGAACATGCACAACAAGTCAGTTTTACACCAGGGCGAATGGCGTAAAAACAAATACCCCCAAAATAAAAGAAATGCGTTTTTTTTTTTTTTCAATTTCACCACACCACACTTCGCAGTGTACTTTTTGCAAAAATTCAGCCTGTCATTGCAAAGTACAATTAGTGAAGCAAAAATAAGGGCTCATGTGGGTTTCTAGGTGGACAAATGCAAGTGCTATGGCCTTTTAAACACAAGGAGGAAAAAATGAAAATGCAAAAACGAAAATTGGCCCCGTCCTTAAAGAGTTAATATCTGGTTCGGATAATAACTTATCACTGGTGGTCTCGGCTTTGAGATTCCTGATAATAAGCTTATTCTCAGGGAATGCTTCTAACAGAAAGATATTCCAGAAATTGACATTCATGAGATTCATTAAAACCATACTCCGCTAATTACCCCTATACATTTACATCTGATAATTGCAATTAAACTATAGTTTTCTAAGTCTTAAGAAATTCTAACTTCTATTTGAACTGTGAATATTAATAATGTCTCAATAGCATTATAATATATTCCAACCTAAATTTCCCACGTTCCCCCCGCAGTTCCTCATAGGAAACTTCTGCGGACCTTTCTTCCTCTCACCTGAGATGCTTTTTTTTTTAATTTATAACTTATATAGCAAATTGAAGCTGTTTGTTATGTGTTTTAGAGGGAACGGCAATCAGATTGAGTCTAAGGAATGTGTTATAATTAGATTATAGATCATTTGCCAGATTTCTCTTTGAAAACACTGCCAATATATGGCTATTAGCTCTCTTTGTGAAATGCTTTTTGTTGATAAAACAGAATAAAAAGCACATCGTCTCTGAGCTATTTGCATTTTTATGGTATGCCATATGGTAGATGAGTCATGTCACTATTGTAGACACGAAGGGAAAACTGACACCTACTATGCTAACGCTATGTAGTGGAATACAGTGTTATTTGGGTTCCCACCTTTCAAAATTTTAATGAGAAATTGAATGAAATTCTACATGTTTCTGCTTTAAATATAATTTATAGAATACCCACAGTTTAAACTAGGTGCCATGTAAAGTCAAAGTACTTGGAGACAAACACCCAAAAATGCGTTGTTAGATAAAAGGTGGACTTTTGGAAAGATTTAACAGTATAGATATTTTTATACAGTAGTACCTGGCATCAGCTGTAGAAGAGATACCCGCTGCACGAGAAACAACCACATTATGGTGTCATTGTGCCAAATAATAACTTAATATAAAATGTAATGTACTAAAACATGATTTGTAATACTCTGCTCAGAGATGTACAATACATGCTATATGTCTATGTGTGCCCAACCAGTGGTATTGATGTGCATTGCATATCTTTAAAGGGGTACTCTGGGCTAGGGGTATTTTCACTGTATGACCGGGGAGGGGTTGAATATGAACGCCTGGTCCCGGATCGCGCCGCCCTGATCTCCCATCCTGCTGCCGCTTCCTAGTCTGAGCTGCGTCTTGAGACGTGACGTCTTAAGGCAGCTCAAACATTCAGCGGTCATAGCAGGGTCCCGCCTTGGCTGCTGAATAGCTAAGCTGCATTGAGACGTCACGTCTGAAGGCGCAGCTCAGGCCAAGAAGCTGCAGCTGGACAGGAGAACAGGGCGGTGCAATCCGGGACCCAGAACTGTAACCAGGGAGGTAAGTGGACCGCGGCTTCTATATCCAACTCCTTCCCAGCCATACAGTAAAAATACCCCAAGCCAGGAGTACCCCTTTAAGGGTATTGATAGGATGTTGTGATATTGTATTTAATTTGTATCATGAGAAATCACAATCCTTAAAGGGATATTCCTATCTTAGCTAACATAGTTTTACTTGTAGGGCTTGTCAAGAAACATATTTTTGCAAATACATTCATTAGGAAACCTGCTTCCTTCTTCTGATTTGTCTGCCCTTTAATTCCTATTGTTGCCAGCCCGTTTAGGTTTATGTCCACAACTCTGCTCTAAAATAGATAGATAGATAGATAGATAGATAGATAGATGATAGATAGATAGATAGATAGATAGATAATCTCAGAATATATTCACTTTATGGCTATGTTCACACAACGTTTTTTTCAGCTCCGTTTAAAATGAGGTCCATTATTTTGAGTCTAAAATAACGGACCTTTTTCGAAGCCTGGCATCCCCTTATTGCAATGACGGGTGTTTGCACATTATCTTAGTTTGGGGTTACTAATTGCCCTTTGGTTGTGGCTTATTTGAAAAATCCATTGAATTTAATAGTAAAAACGGAGAAAAAACGGTTACAATAGAAGAACTGTGTTTGAACAACTAATACAAAACGTCCGCTATTTGCAAAAAAAGTCTGAAAATAATGTTCATGTTCATTATTTTGACATCCGCGGCAAAAAACGTCCATTTTCCAATGCATTGTGTGCATAGGACGTCCGTCTTCCTATTGACTTCAATGCAATTGCATTGCATATATATATATATATATACCAGCCATACCACTGCTTAAAAAGCAGAGTGGTGGTCGTTAACCTAAATAACGGGCTGGGAACAGCAATAGGAGTGAAATGGTAAACAAATCATGGTCAATTTGCTTTCTTTTGCATTCCCTATAACCTAACAAAAGTTCGGGTGATGATAATACCCCTTTAACTATGTTAGTTGAGATGGGAATATGCATTTAACTAAAGGAAATGTAAGCATGGAAACATCTGTACATGGTTTTAAATCTGGCTCAAACTGGTGTCAAATATGTTTTCTTAAACACTTAGCTATGCATATACAATGTTTGCTTTTTCTAGACCTACGACATCTAGTGACACTACAACTGTTGTCAAACTACAACATCCAGCATGAAATGACAGCTGCAGATTATCAGGGGGTTGATATATAGGTGGCTGTAGTTTTCCAGCTGGGGAGTCACAGGTTTGACATTATTGTTCTAGACTTTGAACATATGTCTAGACGTCAATGCAGTTATCACAGCTAGTGGTAAAATTGATAGCGCCTAGTAAATGTATGGAGAATTATACATTTTTAGTGGTGTGTTCATTATAAAGAGTTTATAAATCTGCACAATTACGGGAAATATGTTTTCATCTTTAATAGTCCTTTTGGTTTCCATTATGAAATTAGCTGTTAACAGGTTTGAGAATTATGTTTTTGGCTGGAAAGCATTGAGAAACATAATTGCTCAGAGCTCTCAATAATTGCAGGCCAGTCTACGAGAGGATTATAGCACATGCTGACCTTAAATTAAGAAAAAAAATGTAGTTAAGTCACTGAGTTGCCTTCTTATGTGTTTATTAGTTGTAACAAAAATATTCTTATACAAGTGTATCAACTTTTTAGCTTTTCAAGTACTCCATTGAAAGAAAGTTGAGTGAGGCCAACATGTAATAGGTGAAGCATATGGAGCCAAAGTTATTTCACTCGAGTGTTCATACCTTTGTTTTTTAACTGTTTCCAAATGCAATTGTCAGGACTGTGCCTTGGAGCTCCTTGGTTCGGGTTCTGCGGCCGAGAAGGCACTGAGTTCGATGTTTTTGTGCAGTTTCCAGAACCCTGTCTGAACACAGGTGTATATTAGGTTTGTTCAGCCCCACCCGTCTTGCTTGCTATTGCCTGGCAGCTTCAAGTTTAACCCTGCTGCCTTGCAGGTGATCTGTGTTGAGGATCAGGGACCGGTCCAACCAGCTGCTGGACTGATCCTCCATAAATAGTATTCAGCTCCAGCAATCCTTGCTGGTTATTGTAGTTCTACAATTCTTGCTCAGCTTTGTATTGATTCGCTTTCTATGCTTTGACTATCCTTGTTTGCTGCCTTCCCTAAACCCTGTGCCTGTATCTGGACCTTCCTCTTGCCTGTCACTTTGTACTTCGCATCCTGCTGTTGCCGACCCGGACTGTAAACTTTGATTACATTGTGTTTATTTGTCTGTCCTGTTATGTGTTATCCACCTAGAAACTGGCACTGTGGCTGCCCCCAGTCCCTAGGGCTGTCTTGTGGCAAGTAGGCAGGGACAGTGGGCAAGCTCAGCTTAGGGTTCTCTGTTCTTGTCTTGTCTGCCTATCTTGCCAGTGTCCTAGTGCTAACAGCAATTCTATACCTTTCCTGAAACAGGTATAATGCCAGTGTATGAAGCCTACTACTACCTGTAAGGTGATGAAGGCCATGCTTGGCCGAAACGAGTCCTGTATGTACCTGATGTTTCCTGCACCTTAATAAACAGCAGAACTAACTTGGTGAGTGCCGGGTCTTCTCTACCATATATCTGGCTTTTCCACCACGAGCACCACCAACCCCCGGAAGTGCCACCCTTCTGCATCTACTCGTGTATGAAGCCTAACATGGATACCAAAAATCAAATCTAATGTCTCATGAGTTGTTTCTATATTAGTAGCCACCAGAATATTAAAATAGCTCCAAAACTACAGGCCATCAATTAGAGGTCTCCCAAAAATGGTGAATAGTTTGTGAATATGTAAAGGTATCTACCAATTTATTTAATTTAAAATGAGAAAAATATACAAACTCAATGCAGATGTTTTCCTTGGTCAGATATGAAGTCAGAATCCTAGATCAGCAAGGCAACAGTGTTAAAGGGGTAATCCCATCTCATAGTGTTAAAGGGGAATTCCCATGCCTATCCACAAGATTGAGAATTACATTGCTGAACATGAGGGTTCTGACCACCAATCTATTCTAGTGGAAGACTGGGGTACAATTTCTCGAGATTGTGGGGTTCCAAGTGGTTGGATTTTCTGTCGATAGGAGATAACTTTGTCAGATTATAATACTGAGCATTGGTTAAGGCAGGGATAGAGAACCTTGGCTCCCCAGCTGTTGTAAAACTCCAACTCCCATCATGCCTGGACAGCCAAACGGGTTAGGGTCTGAGAGCTTAAAGGTAGTCAATGCCACATATGGGGCAGCTTGATGGTCACTGGCAGATGACAAGGGTAACAACAAGGATTGGCAATTTCAGCAAAGGTTCCTTCAAGAGAGTTGTTTGATATAAACTTTTTACCTCTGTCTACTGAAGTATATATAAATATCTGGCCCTGATGGGATTAGAAAAAAAGTCTATTAATATAACAACTATCTTACATGTAAAGACAACTTTCTATTGCAACCATCAACGTTTTTATTTTCAAAAATTCAAATCTACTGTTCATGTATATGGTACTTTGTTGAAATCACCCAAGATTGATGATGTTCCAAAATGCATGACTATAGAGGATACATAGATAACAGGTGCACGTGGACCCTGGTGCCTGAAGGAGCTCTAACATCTTTGCCACATGAGAGTAGATCAGTATTATAAATGGTAAATGGCAAATGATGGACCACATTACAGACTTGGCATTTGCAAGCTATGCCTCTGGATGAACATGTCTGTCAACTTGTAGAAAGGGGTTAAATTGAGATGTAGCCTACAGAATAATGACTATCAAATACACCTTTAATGTGCTGTACACCAGACAATGGATTATTAATCTACATAACTATAGTCGGAGTTCATACAGTAGCTTTGTTGTTTCCATCCCCCAGCAATCCGCTGCCACCCAGTGCTGGCAGAGCATATGGACTTCATTGAAGAAAGGGCAAAGGATGAAGATCAACTCTGACAGTAGAGGAATTAAGCAGATGGATTAAGTAGCCATAAAGATATCAGACAGAAAGGACCTGACATGCAATGAAAAACTAATCTAGCAGATATTAGCATACATATAGCAGGGTTAACTTAGCGATAAGCCATGTTTGCATGAGTCCTCCATTATTCACTTCATTTATTCATCACTTTATTGTAAACTCAGTTTATAATAAGGATAATTAAGGCATAGAGCCTTTTCCCACAACGTCTAGGGCTCAATAAAGAGACACATAGTTTACGTGATGACCATGGTATGGATATGTCACTGTAAGTTAATTACGATATTCAAAAGGAAGTCATCATTAAAGGTCATGTTGGTCTTCATAACCTAATAGATTTAAAATCAGTAATTAAAAAGTGTTCAAATAGGTTAAAATTTTTATATAGTTTTATTTATTTATTTATTTTACAGCTCATATGCAGACCTATGCAACTCCAAGGTAACACCCTACAACCTATTGTTAATGGGTACCTGTTACTTTAAAAACTTTAAATTTGAAAAAAAATCTGTCAGGATCTGGGTGGTCAGATCCCCACTGATTGTTAGAAGTGAGAGATGTACTTGCAGGGTCGATTTACTTCCTAGCCTCCTGCAATTTCCATCTTGTTGAAGGATAAGGTCTTCATAGACTTAAAATAGAGCCTGTCTCTTTCGGCAAGCCAGGGAGTAAAGCGCTTAGCTAAGCACTTCTCCCTTCTCAAATGATCAGTAAGGTGTGCAAACGCCTAGACCCTGACTGATCTAAACTATTGATGTATTTCTCGTAGATGTCAAAAGTTTATGAAAAGATGGTTTGCCTTTCAGCAATTGTATATATATAAGACTTAAGTTGAAGATAAGTAGAAAGAGGCATAGGTCCATAATCAGACTACATAAGGTTTGTTTGTTGTCTGTTACCATGGAGACTCACAGATCTTCACAGGAACTAAAGAAAAAACAGCAAATTTTTAATTAGGTAACCCATCAACAAAACCTGGAAATACGATAAGTCTACTAGGGGGTCTGAGTAATTGGACCCCCTAATAATCCCAAGAACAGTCTACCATCTGAATAAGGCTATTCTCACACAATGTACATTTTCATAAAACCACGGCCGTTGCACAACGGCCATGATTATTACAAGAATATACGTGCCATTGCTGCCTATGGGTCCCCGGCCAGAGTGTATACACATAGTATACGCTCCGTCCGGAATCCCTAGCGATGCAGCAAACGACTGACAGGTCAGTTTTCTGCGGCCGCTATTAATTGGATAGCGGCGCAGAAAACCCTGTCAGTGCACACTATAAAGCGAGTGGCTCCGGTTGCTTGCTCCATAGTGTGTTGTGGGAAGTTCTGATGCGGGCGCGCACGGATGCAGTACTGATCGGGATGATCTTTTCGGAGACCAGTCGTTCCGTGACCCGGCCGGGTCACGGAACGGCCGGTCTCTTACAGTGTGTGCACATAGCCTAAAACAGCATTTATCAGATGCATCAAAACAGCAGAAAAAGGAGTATGTAAAGGTGGACATAGAACCTAAGTGGTAATATGCAATATGAAAAGAGTTACTGTATGTTTCATCCCAATACTCTATATTATCAATGCTGTATATAAAAAAAATGGCAAAGAAATGTGCATGGCTAGAGAGAAAATTGTGATTCAAAATAGTTATTCATGAGTGTGAGAAAATTATCTTAAATTGAGCGCTCTTCTGACATTACTTTATACAGCTATTAAATCCATAGGAAGCCATATAAAATAAGAAAAGGCTAGATTACATGTTGGATGTCGGACTTTTATCTTGTGAAATAAATTATTACTCATTGGTTTCCTTCAGAGCTAGGATGGATGGATTGAAACTGAAAAAAAATCTAGATACAATAATAGTATTTTGTCTCTTTGCACATGGCCTACCAGAATAGAATTTTTGGGTCCATGCATTCATAATTTTTTTTCCTACTATGATTATATACAACTTTGCATCTATCATAAATAAAATTATGATAAATAGTCCTAATTAAACCTTTCATTCACCCTTTTTATTTTCACATTTAATTTTTTTCCTCCTTTTTGCTTTCATAAAAAAACACTAGGATTGCTGTTTTTTTATAATAATTTCTTTTTTACCATTTACATAAAAATAATACCAATAAAAACTATAGATCATCACTCAAAACATGAGCCAGTAAAGTGATATTGTCACCCCTCTTACTCTATGTGCGGTTTACCATCTACAAGCTTAGATGCTGCACACTTGATATATACTTGTATAAAACTTGTCTGTGTTTTCTTTCTTATCTAAAATCGCTTCAATTTAGCAGTGGACAGTGTCGCCTACGCGGGAATTTAAGGCTGTTGGGCCCCCTCTCTGCAACTAGGAGATAAGGCCCAACCGCTGTGAAGAGCCGCCTAGGTGGCACTGTTAACTGAGGTAATGAAGCCAGAGTAAGGGGAGTGACAGTATAACTTTAAATAAACCAGTATGTGAAAAAAATATGTGTTATAGCTCTTAGAAGATGAAAATTTGACCTGGGCATCTGTGCATTAAAAACTTTTTGCCATGAAATTGCCCTATCATGACCTCTATAACATTTTTATTTATCAATTCATGGTGATGTGCGACAGCTATTTTTTTTTTTATAATAATTTGTTAACGTGTGATTGAGATACACTTTAAGTACATTTTTTTTTATGCACTTAGGAGATTATTATAAGCAATTGCTGGATTACTTATACTGATCAATACAATACTACTACATTTCTTTGACCAATCAACATTCTGATTGTAAAGCATTCCTGAGTCCAGGCTCTATTAGAAGAGCCAATATGGCCAGCGTGGAGGCATAGTAAAAAAAAGTATACTTTTGTGTGTTAGGCTATGTTCACACAACATTTTTTCAGCTCCGTTTAAAATAACTTCCATAATTTTGAGTCTAAAATAATGGACGTCTTTTAGCTGTCTGGCATTCCCTATAGTGTAATGACTAGTGTTTGCACATTATTTTAGTTCGGGACTACTAATTGTCCTTTGGGTTTGGCTTAATTGAAAAAGTCCATTGAATTTAATTTTAAAAACGGAGAAAGAACAGTGAAAAAAAAAAAAAAAAAACAGTGTGGAAAAACTAATAAAAAAACGTCCGCTAGTTGCAAAAGACGTCCGAAAAAAATTATCATGTTTATTATTTTGGTTATAGATGTTATTAAGGTTATAGACGTACCTTCCTCCTTTGCACCCTTTGCTCATAAGGGGGCTATCAGGTTAGATTAGTGTAACCTGCTGATAGATCCCCTGCAATGGTTGTTTTGAACCAATACATCCAAATCAAGATGGAGCTCACTCATCTCTAGTGTCCTCCAGAGGCTTCCGGCAGCGGTTTTCTTCATTCAGCACACTTGCACACACGCCCATGCATAGTTGTGTATAGGGAATGAGGAGTAAGGAGAGATAGCTGTTGGTCAAACAAGCTTACATCTGCTGTCTGAAATATTTGGCCAGCCTTACAGAAAGGCTTAGGACAATGAGAGGAGGGGGCATAAGGGTGATATTTTCTTTATGAATTTTATGTTTATTATTCCATAAAGTAAAAATCCTCCTCATTTCTTCCACCTATATGGATATATCTATTACTGATACACTGCATTAAGCATTCAGTAGCTACTTGTATTACAATATAATGACCTATGTGAAATTATTTACGCAGGTCATTTTGCATTGCCAAGGACGAGGTCTCTCTATGAATACATTTAAGTTAAACTTCCTGGCTGATATGACAGAGAAGAGTGAATGTGATGTACTTGTATAAAGTCATAACTGTTTTAATTAACTTTAGCCTGTTCGGTACTTAAGAAGGATAAATTAGTTAAACAATTATGCATTTATATATTGTAAATATTACTGTGTCGTGTGTCGTGCTAAATCGTTTTTAATGAGTCTAACAATTTAACATTTAGGTTTTTCTTGTAGTCTTAATCGACCAGTTTAACCCATTCTGTATGTTTCTTTATTAATCCCTTATGAGTGTAATTATTGCTATATTCTTTCATAGTGCCCATGGTACACCCTTGATTATTGTTAGCAGAATCCTTGTTTGACTGTCTGCTGTTCACCCGCCTTTCCCACTCAGCATATACAAGCAAACTTAGCGTATCTGGGTGCATACCTTATGAGAAGAAAGATGTAAGCCCCTGGGAAAACAATGGGGTCAAAAGTTGATACCCTATTATCTGTCATGTGACAATCAGCAGGTCCTATGGAAATCCACAGGGTTCAGCTGATGTTTGTCTAATTTGTAGGATTTATCAGCTTTTAACCTGCAACAATTTTCTTTTAATTCTACTGTAACCAGTAATTCACAAAGGGATTTATTTTCAGTGCTGGTCAGTTTACCAGATCTAAGCTTCTTCGGTTGATAATGCCAAATAATGGACCTCCAACATTATGAACACTCAGACTGAAACTGATCAAAATTTAAAGGGTTTGTGAAAACTCATACCCTCTAAAGTGGAACTATCAGCAGGTTAGATTAATCTAATCTGCTGATATGACCTTTTTGCACAGAAGACGGCAAGGAAGAAAGTAGTGTCTTACCTTCCTCCTCTGCGCTGTTCTGGTGCAGTTAGTCTTTTGTTCCACTGTCCGGTGAAACCGTTGGGAACACCAACAGGGGGTACCAGTTAGGAGCACTGCCCACTGCCATAGCGCGGATTGAGTCTGTTCCATTCATTATCTTTAGAAAGGGACGGGCCGTTCGAGGACAGATCGGCGTTATAGGGGAGGCCAGTCCTCCTAATGCCCCAGTGTGGTCTCACCGGACTGTGAAGCATAATAATAACAACTGCACCAGAATGGCACAGAGGAGGAAGGTAATAGACATAGCTTCTTCCTCAGCGCCTCCTGTGCAATAGGGACATAGCAGGTTAGATTTGTCTAACCTGCTGATAGTTCCCCTGTTATACACAAGCAGGCACTGTATGTGCCAATGTTTGATACCTCCATATGGGGCTGTAATAGGAAGATATTTCTCCATAAAAAAAGATTGCTTCAAAGAGTCTAAATTTCCCTAATTAAACATTTTATTACACATGGCTTTTTTTCTAAGCATGCACAGATTATTCATGAAAAGAAAGGCTTCATAGACTCCTATGAGTGACATGGCTTGAGTAGTTGCACTTGCAATATTAGAAGCATGCGTTCTAATACCTATAAGCTATCATATGGTAAATAATAGTGGAATTCGGCTTCAAGCACTGAGGGTCACTTATCAAGGTAACATAACTATGTCTGGCTTTTTATTTAATATTCTCCTAGCCTCAGACAAGCAATGATTTATCCCTGTATAATGAGTAACTTGTCACAATAAAAACGGTATTAAACCTGACGATACACTTCTGTCTTATTCGATATACCGGCTCCTGCTGATTGACCCTCATGTTATTTAACTCTTGCCAAAAACTGATAGAGAAATCTTTTTTTTTGCAAAGAACAATTGACAAAGATAAATTGGCAGGTGGAGGATCGAGAACAGCGGGGGTGAACTATTAGGGATTATGTTAAAACTTTTGCATGCTGCATTAACCATCTTATACATCCAAGTCTGGCTTATGGCAAGAGTGGTATAAAGCCAATTATGAGTCAGTCTTTTTATCCTGTTGGACAAACCTGACACAAGTTCAGATCTTCGAAAATTAGATTACAGCGATCAAAACAATCCGGCTAAAAATAAATTGTTGAACTTTAATTGGTTACTGGGTTTATTTTTCCCAAATCAATGCAGATGGTTGATTTAAAAAGAAGTCCTGTTACATTTACATGAACCAGTCTGGAGTAGTTCCACTAAATCTAGAACATACTGAGAGGATTTCTTCAAGAGGAACTATAAGCAAGTTAGATGAATCTAACCTTCTGATAGCCCCCTTTAGTGCTCGGGACGCTGAGGAGAAAAGTATGTTGAGTATTATCTTCCTCCTCAGCACTGATCCTGTGCTATTAGTCAGGGGAAACTCCACACTGGAGTACTACTGCGTCATCCAGTCCACCCTCTCCATTGATTATCATTAGAAGGGGCAGGCCATATGATGCAGCAGTCCTCCTGATGGTGCTCTGGAGTGGAGTCTACCCCCCCCAACAGCGTAGGACCAGAGCAGAGGAGGAAGGTAAGAAACATAACTTCTTCTTGAGTGTCCTGAACTATGAGGGGGATATCAGCAGGTTAGAGTATTCTAACCTGCTAAGAGTTCCCCTTTAATTAATCACAGGCTAACTTGGCAGTGCCCTTGTACAGTATGTGCTTTCTTAGGGTATGTTTCCATGCTGGATAAACAACGTCATGTGCGTGAATGGGCATAGGTAGTGTTAAATAACTATAGTTGTGAACATAGCCTTATAGTCAATTATTTTACATGTATACAATATGTGTAAAAATATAAAAGTGAACAAATATAAGTACATAAAAAAGATAGATAGATAGATAGATAGATAGATACTGTAGTTAGACGATGCTTTATAGTCAAATGACCCCTGTCAAGGGAAGTGGCTTGATACCTACTAATAACAAGTAAACTTCCCAATGGATATGGCCATAAAACTAATTTTGGATTTACCAGCCCATTCAGATTCAGCCCTAGACTCGATAAGCAAGGTGTAGAAAAACAGAGGACCAACTTTTCTCTGCTATGCCATAGCTAATTCTATAGGGCTGGAAAGTCATAAAAACTATAATGAGCAACTAGGCAATGTGCTGGGGAAAGATTTACACAGTATGTGACTATAAATTATATGTGGAGGCAGAAGAGGTTACTGGTGCACTGGATTTGCAAGGTGCTGTGTGAACAGAAATAAAAGAAACTGCAGTAGCAATTAAGGGGTTACACTTAGCACTAAGCTGCTGCTGGTGCTAAGAAGCTAAAGCGATGATTACACTGTAGCTGTGTGGACATACAGCAATAGGTACACCAGTGTTTACACATGGATCAGCTGCTTAAAACTTGATAGGTGTTGATAGATAAGAGGTAAGACTTAATTTTACTTTAAAGAATATTGTGGATCATCATCAGCAAGCAGACTGGCTCAGCCTGGAGGTACACAGCCAAGGTGTGCTCTCTCTCTCCTAAGCACATGTTAAGCCCTGTTCCCAAACCCTGTGTCTTGTCTTGCCGTTTCTGTTACTGTAGACAGATTTCCCTAACAACAACCAATAGACAGCAGATCGCAAGGAAGTGAGACACTTAGTGGCCAAGACTTTAAATCTATGAGCCATGATTTTAAAATATGTTAGGAAAAACATATATATATATATATATTTTTTTTAGTTACCAATTGTTTGAGAGTACAGTGACCTGAGCTGAGACCAAAGGCCAGACAGTAAGCCTTAATACAGTGATCCCTCAACTTACAATGGCCTCAAGATACAATATTTTCAACATACAATGGTCCTTTCTGGACCATCGTAACTTGAGACCAGACTCAAAAAACAATGCTACAGACAATCAGGATCTGCAGCACATGTGAATAACTAGATGATCAACCAATGAAAATGACTATTTTACTGGTAAAACCCCAGTATTAGTGAAGTATGGGTACTGGTTGGCTGTCTAGTAGTGATTCTCCAGAATATAGTGTGATACTACATGTCCTGGGCCAGTTTTCCATAAAATTTTAGTCTCAACATACGATGGTTTCAACATACAATGGTCGTCCTGGAACCAATTAATACTGTATGTTGAGGAACCACTGTACTGTATATTGCCAGGTGCCAGGGGCAGACCACCCAGTCTAGAAAGTGTAAGAGAATAAGTGGTGAAGCTATCACCATTTACCACCAGGTGGCACACATTCACTGGACTGGGCAAGACACCATATTGCCCAGTTTCTAGGATGGCATGGTGACTGTAGGGTGGGGCAACGTTTTCTCTTGGTATGATGCCTGCTGTGCTCAGCTAAAGCTTTGGATTCATTTTCCATACAACCAAGCTACGACTTAATACAGTCAATTGATGTAAACAAGTGTTTATTTTTTACAATCCATTATTCCGCCACACATCCATTATACAATATGAAAAACTAATTGTTGATTACAGTATTCTTTCATTGCTCCATTGTTTGCAAAAATAAGTTCAGTTTCTGTAAGCCAAACAGAAGTCAGCTTCCAACCAAGAGGCACAGGCCTCCCAAACAAAATTAAATTTTCACTATTCTCAAAAGAAATCTTAAATATTGTTTCAACAGCGGATTTGGATTCAGTTCAAATGTGAAGCAGAAATTTCAATAAATCAAATGTGATTTAAATATTCAGCACTTCCCTTTGCATTGGCATGCAGCACACAGATCACGCCTAGTTTCTGTCTGAACAGACCTAATTGCAAGTGTGATGCAGATAATTATTGGATTTTTCTTTTACTATTACTTGGCAAAGAAACTGAACTTTTCATCTTCAATGTGTTTATTATTCTGGCAATGTCTATTACTTCTAATAAAATGACATCATTCTATATAGAGTGCAACAGTATTTAAACTTTAAAATCATAGATAGAAATTAGAGATGAGCGAACCTCGAGCATGCTGGAGTCCATCCGAACCCAAACTTTCGGCATTTGATTAGCGGTGGCTGCTGAAGTTGGATAAAGCCCTAAGGCTATGTGGAAAACATGGATATAGTCATTGGCTGTATCCATGTTTTCCAGACAACCTTAGAGCTTTATCCATGTTCAGCAGCCCCAGGTAATCAAATACCGAACGTTCAGGTTCGGATGGACTCGAACCCGAACCCGGTTCGCTCATCTCTAATAAAAATATAAATTGAAATTTTTTTTCCACCCATAAGGCTGGGTTCACGCTACTTTTTTTAATCCCTTTTATAAAATGTTTTTTTTTGCAAAAAAACTGATGAAAAAACAGATGCATTTGTGTGCATCTGTTTTAATCAATTTTTCTATTGACTTTCATTATTTAAAAAAAATGCATCAAAATGCATTTGTCTTTTTAATATACACAAAAACATAGCTGACCTTACTTTTGTGTACTGTATGTTAGAAAAAAACATGCATTTTGGTATGTTTTTTTAATAATAATAAATAAAAAATAAAAAATAAAAATGGATGCACACAAATGCATCTGTTTTTCATCTTTTTTTGCAAAGACAGAGGGGGGGGGGCAATTTAGTGTGAACCAAGCATTACATCAGTAAAATCAGCATATAAAACATAAATAACACCAGAAGGGAGGGCAATTACAGGAAGAGCAGAGGATACAGCAATATGTTACACGCACGCACGCACACACATACACACATATATATATATATATATATATATATATATATATATATATATATATAATCACATTAACCCTTTAAGGACAAGGACAATTGTCAGTTTTGTTCTTTCGTATTTTTCTCTTTCCCCTCTAAGACCCATAACTACTTTATTTTTCTACCTGAAGGAATGAGCAGGGTAGATGTGGGCACAGTATAGTAGCACTTTCTGTCCGGGGAGAAAGGGGTTACAGCTATGAAGATATTACCTCCACAGTCCTGTCCCCTGATGTAAGCCCCAGCCTGAAGTGGATCTGCCATGATTTGGAAGGTGAGGGAGACTTCCTGGGTCAGAATACAGTGCTATAGACCCTGCTATGCCCCTCCTCCACTTGTCCTCCCACCCAGTACAGGGAGCTCTTAAACCAAAACAATGCTTTTAAACCAAGTCACAATTTTGAAAAACTGTGAGCTCTTAAACCAAAACGCTCTTAAACCAAGGTACCACTGTATTTAACCCCTTTGCATTACTAATCTGTACATATACGTTCCTACTGCACATAGCCCGTGCCGTAGGAATGTATATATACGTTCCTACACAGACGAGAGCTTTGTGATGAGAGCGCATCTGTGTCCAGCGCCGGATGTAATGAGAGTCAGCTGTGATCCTGCAGCCGACTCTCATTAACTCATTAAACACCGCGATCTACAGCGATCATGGCATTTAAGGTGCTCAGTGACAAATCAAGCATCAACTCAGTTCTTCTGCATCAGAGGACCTCCATTGGTGCAATCTTTCCGGTCTCCCTGTCTCTGGAGAAGGGCAATGAATGGTAACTTTGTATTCATGCTACTAGCAGTATTTTGCTTGGAGCACGACCACACAAGGTGAGCGACATTTGTGCATGTGCAGTGCTCCCCAACATTTCACTCTGCAGTCACGCTTTGTGCGCCCTATGATGTTCCTTGTTTTTTCTAGTGGTAAACTCCCCAACCAGTAATGCAGAGAAATGTACTTCTGTGGTCATTGAGGGAAGGTGATAAAGCACAACACTAGCTATATACATCCTATATTGTTTGCAATAATCAGGGGAACACAAAAAGAATTAAAAAAAAAAATCTATTTTTAGAACTGTGGTGAGATCTAGAGAATGTCAAGTCTAGACTATCCCCTTCTTAAAGGCATAAGACAAACATGGCAGCTTTCTTCCAGAGGCAGCACCACTCTTGTCCTCAGTTTGGGTGTGGGTTTTTCAACACAATTCCAATGAAGTGAATGGAGCTGAACTGCAATACCACACACAAACTGAGGAAAGGGGTGGCACTTTTTTGTAGCTTTGATAGAAAGTAGCTTTGCTTTTTTTTTCTAATCCTACATAACCCCTTTAAGTAATTTACTGATATTCTACTACTATTACATATCCCATGTTTTGTGACAAGATACAGTAATTTTGAGAATTCCAGGACAATCGTATATGACAAAAAATAAACATAAAGCCACAAAAATAGATTGCATTTGTATTTTCGGGACTATTTAGCATAAAATAACAGTTTGGTGACATCCTTAAAAAAGAATCAAATTTCCCTTTAATCAACAATGATTGTCGTGTTCCTAAAAAACATCCAAAGTTTAATACAATTAAAGTCTTTGTCATGTTCATGTCGGCTGAAGCCTCTCACCTTAATCAGTTTTATTTTTAGCTCTCTGTATTTAACGTTAACAATAGCTTCCCGTCACTTCTTCCCGCTCACGCATAACCCTTCTCTCTGATTTCTACAACTCTCAATAGGTGCTCATGAAATATTGGTATGGAATAATAACAGCCCAAAAAAGGGACACCTTTATCATTCACATTCAGATAAAGCCATTATCGCACCTCTAATGAAAAATTGCAAATACACTGCCTTAAAAATGAACTTTCCAGATATTGAACGGCACCATCTTAAATGATGTGAAACCTTAGTCTAGTGGCTCTAATATAAAGAAAGCTTGGCTCTATTATGCAGCTTTCTGTATCTTAGGCAAAAATTTAGTCCATGCAATGCATCTATTGAAAGAGATAATCATTTTCGGAGGAGAAATAAAAATGGGCGAAATAAGTGTAAAATGTTTTATTTTATGAACTAATTTATTTTATGTAACACCTCGAGCCATAATGACTATGACCGAGCTATTATAATTTTGTGATTCGGGGCAGGGATTTGTTCTCTATATTATACCTTCTTAAAGGAGTATTTCTACCATAGAAGTTTCTACCATCCATTTTGTTCAACAAACAAAAAAAAAACACTTTAAAGCCACTTTAAAGTAATAGTTCAGTGTACATTATAAGTAAGTGTACTCACTGCACTTACTTGACAGCAGCTCCATGTGTACCTCAAAAAGCTAATTTAAGACCCCCCCCCCCCCCTCTCCAGGTTGGGCTGTCCTGCTCTGTGGTTATTCTGTCCACAAGATGAGTGAAAATGGAGGAGCATGTGACCATGCCCCCCCAGTGTCCAACTCTGAGCCTATAAATGCTTATGGAGGACAAAGGGGTGGAGCATGGTACACTTACCTATACTGTACATTGAACAATTTTATTATACAGTGGGCAACCCAGGAGTTGGCAAGAGTCTGTAATCCTGGTGTGGTTTCACACATGGGAATTTTTTGGAGAACTGCCATTGCAGTTATTGAGCCAAAATCAGAAGGAGATTAAAAGTAGTTGGTAAAATCAAGGAAACACTTATATGTCTCCTACCTGCCGGATCTTCTATTGGCTTTTTCTCAAAAACTGCAGTTACAGTTTTCCACAAAAAAAATGCTAAGTGTGAAGCCAGCATAAGAGGACTTTTCATGGGGCAGATGTTGAGAAAGTAAGCAGGAATACATTAATAGACAGCAAGAGGGCAGGGACTTTGCTTGAGGTAGGATTTATAACATATTAAGCTCTCTGAAGAGGATCAAAGCATGTAGAGAGGCCTGCAGTAGCAGAGACAATGCTTAGATAAAATGATAGAAGAGAAGCTGCAAGTACGTCATCTTACTAATATAATGTTATCACTTTTAGTATTGGCTTCATCATCGTTTGTATGATTCAACCCTGACAGGAAGTTTAAAGTAGAAGAATTACAAAATGTGGATTGTCTCCAGGTGTCTGACTCCTCCCATTATAGACAATGTATCATTCTCTGATGTCACAGAAGGCTTGGCTTGATCTTGACTTTTTTTTTTTTACTTTTATTGGGACATTTAGGGAGACTGAGAAATGTTTACAGCATACTACCTTGTGATGAATGGTGCAGAAGGTGCACTGACTTTTTGCAAAAGTCTGCAGTAAAGTGAGATTTGATGCAACAGCCTGGGTGGGAACCTGTTAGGAGTGCTGTGGGAGGGGAATAGCCAGGGTGGGAAATCTGTGATGACGCGCTGAAGGAAAACAATGCATTCCATGAACTATAGTAATAAAACCCCTAAACAGATTTTTGGTTGTTTCAGAACTGGAGCAGATAGATAAACAATGCTTTATGCTTATGTAGCATGTTTATTCCTTAACCTGGTGCCAGAGTATCTCTTTAAATGTTTAAAGTCTGTTTGTTTAAATATATTTAAGGAAAGAAAGGAAAATAGGGGCTTTATGGGGCTTTATTAGTATGCATTGCAGAGCAATAAATATAAGCAGGCAGTGGTGGCTGGCAGTGGTGGCTGGAGCGTCAATACTCGTTGTTACAGAAGGGCCCCTGATGGCAAAACCAGCTGCATTGCCCTGACAACAGCCTTTCTTTAAGGTCGTGTTATGTTCACACCAGTAAATAGCTACTTTTAATAGTTTCTAGCTGACAGGGACATTTTCATTTTAATGAACATTAAATTTTAACTTTTCTGCATCCTCATAGAACAACCCCAACTGAGAGTTTCCTTCAAGCTGAACTTTATAAGAGCTTTCTCTCCAGACAGAGAAGTAACAGATTGCCTATGTAGGTTATATCACGCTGCACATTTATACTAGGTTTTGTTACAAAAAAACGTGCTTGACAGGGTTCAGGCATAAATAGCTCTGTTTAGTTGTTTACAGCAGTATATAAATACCATTAAATACACAGCTTGAGAGGGCCATAGACAGGCTTTGAAAATGACAAAGTGCACTGCTTTTGGTGGGGTTTTATCAATTTTTCAGATCTATCTGCTTTCCTGACATCAACTCCGGAGGCTTTATTAAAAATGTACTATTATTAATAATTCAGGAAGAAAACTGCGGGAATGGGAAATCAGTTAGTGTTACTTTTGAAACCGGGTAAAGAAAAACTGTCAGTCAGATTACTGGATATAATCAGCACCAAAGGAGGGGAATCGTAACTTATACTGTATGAGCATCTTGGCACAAACATTTGTGTTTGTCCTGAAATTTCTACAGCCACTATGTAAAATGCATGAATACAAAAGATGTACAAACCAAATCCATATTTTAAAAAAAAATCACCACTTACATGGGTGGCCTCACATATGTGCAGCTCAGTGTACAAAAGCAGATATCCTATCAAAGAAAGGCGCCCCTGCTTCCTCACATAGTTTGTCTGAAACATGTCCCCCCCAAAAACAATTGATTCAAACTCAGAATTTGTGGGGACATTAGGGGAAATTCCATTAGTTTGGAATCGATTTGCTTATTTTTAATCGGTGAAAGCCGATATGTCCACACATTCTTTCCCATTGATATCTGGAGGCCACCAATCCCATTGAAATTGGCAGGTTTGGCTGACTTTAAAGTGTAACTTGCATTATGTCAGCACGGCAGAATACATTTAAATACTCAAGCAGTACACTGTCCTCTTGTAAAGCGGTTGGCTTGAAGTGGACAAGTGATGGAATTTCCAGATTTTTTTTTTTAACATATCCTGCCATGCCACCGAAATGATAGGCACACTTTAATCTAATTTTAATGGCTAGCTTTATACATTGTCGGACTGGGGTTATGTAGGTACTCCAGAGAAAATGATCAAAAGGACCTACCCAACAAATGTACAATTTTAAATTCACGTGTTTTCTTTGTATGAACAGGATGTAATATCAAAAAGTTGGCCATGCACAATCAATAAGTGTCTTTCCTGATCTTACCATACACATGAGCATTCAACCATAATCTGGAAAGGACCAGACAGTTGGAATCTTATACTGTATGTCCAACCCCCTAATCCCCAACAAGTGGTGTTGGAAGACCCTTAAACTCTTTAGACTGTCCACCAATCCCACTAAAACTGGTGTATTCAGATAACTTTGACTAAAGTAAATTGATATCATATGGCTAATACTGTAAATTAAACTAAAAGAAGTAGACCATAGTGAAAACGGTTCATTTCCTAATAGGCTCCCATTGGACTTTTGAGACTATGTTAAATAAGGATCAATCTATTTTTTAAAAAAATTTAAGTCTGTCTTTCTGTCTGTCTGTCCTCTATAGACTTTTGAACGCCTGAACCAATTGACCCCAAGGTCCCGTCCTTGTCAGATGTACAGGAGGGGAGAGGGATGGGGAAGAGCGACACAGGTGACATATTTAGTGCTTCAGCTCCTCAGCAGTAATGGCAGTTGGAAACCTTGGCAACCAATAGGATTACTACTTTCATTTTTAAAGGGAGCTAAAATCTGATTGGTTGCTAGGGCCAGCTGCCTCATAACAGATCCACAGAAATGAATGGTAGTCCCTGCCCCAACCCCAACTATAGACTTACAGGTATACAGGACCCTAAAACTCTACACCACAGGTATACAGGACCCCCAAACTATAAACTACAGGTATACAGGACCCCCAAAATATAAGCTACAGGACCCTAAAACTATAAACTAAAGGTTTACAGGACCTCTACCAACTATACACTACAAGTATACAGCACCTTCACCAACTATATACTACAGGTATACAGGATACCCAAACTGTACAGTACAGATATACAGGACCTCCACACGCTAGACGCGTTTTGGCCGTTGGCCTTTGTCACAGCACATGCTGACAAAAGCAATAGGCTAAAACGCATGTAGCGTGTGTATTTTCATTTTACTACATGTAATTTTATGGACTTAACTTCAATGAAGAACAAGTCTTTTATGGATTTAGTGCTGGACTTTCTCCTTTTTCTTTTCCATTTGGCAACCTGAAAGTCTCCAGGTGTTCCTATGCACAATCCAAGACGAGCCCATGATTGGAAGGTATGCTACACAGAACAGTGTTGGGCATGATTATGGTGTAAGAAATGTTTTCTGTTTTTCTTCCATACAGGACCTCCACCAACTACACACTGCAGGTATAAAGGACCCCCTGAACTACTGTATACAGTACAGGTATACAGCCCCCCCCCCCAACTATACAGTACAGGTATACAGGACCCCCCTCAACTATACACTACAGGTATACAGCCCCCTCCTCAACTATATACTACCGGTATACAAGACCTCTAAAAACTATACACTTTAGGTATACAGAACCACTCCAACTATACACTACAGGTACACACAAATTCCACTGATTAACTCAGATGAAACAATATATTTTAGACGATTGCTGTTTCCTGTTAAGCATCATCCAGGACTCTCAAACTATAAACTAAAAGTATACAGGACCTTCACCAACTATACATTACAGGTATACAATAAACAAGACCCAAGACCAATCACTGTAAGTGACTGCATAAATCTTGATTCTGCATGTATTGTTGTACTGCATTGTGTTGTATTAGGTAAAAATCTTTATGTCTGCCAATGTTGTATATAACCAGGCTCTGTATACAGTCTTATCACATGACACCTAAGTTTGGCTATTAGATATTTAGGATGTTAAACATTTTTATTTTATTTCTAATGTGCATAAGCTACAATTTACATAAACAGGGCAGATATGTTGGGGTATATAGTGTATTTAGGGGTATATAGGGATCCTTGCAATTTCCCCTTAAACAAAAAAAAAACCAAGGGCATAGAATTGCCTCCTGGGCGACCTTGGAACAGATCTAATTAACACACTAACACTTTATACCCGGTACATTTTCTAGTTATCATATAAAACCCAGGGTCCACCAGATTATATATTATTAATAGTAAGGATAACATAGTATAATGACTGTACATTTTCACTGTATTCAACAATATATCTAGTGTAGAAGCACATTTCATTGCTGGAAATTCCCAAATATAATCTTTTTAATGGAATCCCAATCACTCCTGTCAACAACAGAAATAGAGCAGGACAACTGGGGGACATACTACATTGCTTGGCGATCTATAGAGTGTCTGTTACCAAGCTAAAGAGACCTTTTTAACAATCTATACTCTGATAATGTGTTACATACTACACAATGTCACAAAATAGGTTATATCTTCCTGATGGGCGGATAATGAATTGCTGCAGGGAATTTATAGTTGCTCTGGCTGCCCCACTGTATTTTACAATTGCTGGCAATTGGATTATTTAATAAGTCTATGGGATTTATTTAACACCATTTAGGCAGGTTTTAGAGAGCCGCAATGTTTCCTTGTTTTAGTGTTGGAATTATGGCTGAAAAACCCAGAGCTATCCGTGGGAGGTCTGTGTACTGCAGTAGTAATATGGACTGTGAAAAGAGCCAGTATGAAGACCTTCTGATACCAGCCTTAAAGGGAACCTGTTACCGGGGACGCGGGCAAAGAGCCCGTCCGACCCCTTGGTGCAGCCCCCAGATACTTACCCTTTCCAGCGAGTCCAGCTCCTGGAGCTGGTCCTGTGATGAAGATATGAGCGCAGAAGCTGTGCGCGCGCTGTATGCAAATTACCTGAGATGAGTCCGATGCCCATAGAGAATGACTAGAGCCATCATTCTCTATGGGCATCAGACTAATCTCTGCAGCGTGCACACATGGCTTCAGTCCCTGATATCTTCGTCCCGGGACCAAGTCCAGGAGCGGGACTTGCCCGAAAGGCTAAGTATCTGGGGGCTTCACCGGGGGGTCGGGTGGGCTCTGTGCCCGCGTCCCTGGTGAAAGGTTCCCTTTAAGCTTGTCATGTGCATTAATATCAACAAGACCCACCTATTTCGGTAGGGCTGGCCAACTATCTTTTGTGTATAAGGTCCCTAACGCATCCCTGACTGCAGATGATGTGGGAATAGGGAGCAGATTGGGCAGTGTCTTTTTAACATGTCTGATCCTTTGTTCTAAGGGGAGAGTTTGACAGCAGCTTTTCCTCCTCTCCTTATTGGTTTGGCTATGGCTATATGAGTAATATGTCCAGTTTTAGACTAAGAACTAGAAGTGAGATTAATGTCAGGTCCAATTTGGTGAATCCGTCCGATTTGTTTCTTATTCAGTTTCCAATTCAGATTCAGAAATACTCTGATTGCTTTTGCCTAAGCAAAGTATTACAGGGGCAGGGACTCCTATCAAAGACAGGAGTCCCTGCTCCTCTACAGTACACTGAGCAGCAGGATCTAGTGTCTGTAGTGAGTAGAGGCTGCTTTGCATAGAGTACTGTGGTTAACCTTTTGGTAGCTCACTGTAGAGGAGGATGCAGAATTAATCACTAAAAGTTCAGATTTTGGCAAATCCATATTTATTTATTTATTTTTCAAACCCAATCCAGTTCAGGCTGAATCAATTTGCACATTTGTACTAAAAACTAGGTAACGGTCCTGTGCATCTCAAGTAATAGTCTTTATGATAAACGCGATCAATCGGCACAATTACCAATAGAAGTGCAGAAAATAAAGCAGAAGGGATGTAAAAAAGAACCTCACTTACAGGTTACTGATCCACAAAATATAAAGGAAATGATGGTAAACAACTATCACTGATCCTTACTGGAGGTATTGTAGTGTCTCAATTCAGATGGAGGTTCTATTAAAAGAGTAGATAGCTGCTTTGGAGGTGGTGGGGGGAGGGTGACATAATATTGAACTTGTGGAGATTATTGTTGCACTGAAATTGCAGTCTTAGGCTAGGTTCACACTGCGTTTTCAGCATCCGTTTAATGCATCAGTTTTTTGCAAAAAACGCATGAAAAACGGATTGCAAAAAACGGATTCATTTGTGTGCATCCGTTTTTCCATTGACTTCCATTATAAAAAAAACAGATCCGTTTTTTTGGCGGACCAAAACGGACCAAAAAACGTTGCTGACCCTACTTTTCTGGACGTTAAAAAAAAACGGATCAGTTAAACGGATGCTGAAAACGCAGTGTGAACCTAGCCAAAATAGCAATATGTTGCACTTAAAGCGCAACTATAAAATATTTTGACCTTTTAGTTTTAGTTAGCTTAGGTCATGATAAGACTTTTTGCAATATACATTAATAACCTAAAATGAACATTTTTTTTAAATACATAAGGCTGACTATGCCCTTATAGCCCTCACTGGCTCTGACCTATTTCTGCATTCCTGATGGACACGCCCCCTCCCTGCAGATCCGTCCTGAGTGTACGGACTCTGACAGGAGGATCAGATAACAGCCCTGACACAGAGAGAGAGACATAAACAAACCCTCCTCCCCCCTCCTAGCAGCACGTTCTCTCCCCTCCCCTCACAGAGGTGACTAATCAGAGCTGAGGGTGTTGTGTACGAGGAGCAGCGCAGGAGAAGAGCTGGATGGAGGGACAAGTACTCAGTGCTTCAACAAGGAGGGACATCCCAGCCATGACTCCAATGTGCTGCATGAGGGAGAGTGGGTGAGTCACTGAGGGGAGGACTACAAGTCCCAGCACAACACAGCTGTAGTCCTTCCATAGTTCATATAACATTCACTATCAGATGTCTGCAGCAGGTGCCCCCACCTCCATGGCTGACATTATCCTACAGTGTAATGAGAGCAGATGACTGTATCTAATCCCACTGTGTGTGATACCATCTGCTGGGGCTCTGTATCTAATCTTACATTGTGATACTGTATGCTGGGACTCTATCTGATCCTGCTATGTCTGATACATCTGCTAAGGTGCTGCTCAGTGAATGGAGAGAGCCAGCCAGGGAGATGAGGGATAGGCCACGCCCACTTTCTCTCAGCCAGGAGAAAAATTCATTTATTCCTCTGAGCCAAACAACTGGGGATATCTCAGCGAGCGTACATGCTATCGACGCAGTTTAGGGCTCTTTTTAAAAGGTAACACGAGGGTTTTTTATTTGAGGAATTTCATTTTTTAGCTACTAAAATTATAGTTGCGCTTTAAATGGCAATCGTGATAGCCATAAGACTTCCAAACTACTCTTTGGGGAGATACATGTGTGCAAATGATTCACCTGATTCGTGCAAATAATACTATAGAGCAGGGCTGGGCAACTGCAGCCCTCCAGTTGTTGTAAAACTACAATTCCCATCATGCCTGCACAGTCTAAGCCAAGACTGAAAGTTTCAACTGTCCAGGCATGATGGGAATTGTAGCTTTGAAACAGCTGGAGAGCCAAAACTGCCCAGCCCTACATAGAGTATTAGAGCCATATGCATGTCAGTAGAATCTTATCTTGAAATTATTTCCTTATGTTTTTGCCCCCAAATATAAGCATTTATTTATATAATATTAACAACAAAAAATATCACTATGAAGTTTTTATAAATTCCAACTCAGGAAGAGTTGCCAGCTATCATGCTACACAATGTTTGTGTGTAGCCTCAACCCTAAATATAAAGGCTAAATAGAAAGCTGCATCAATAATAACAAAAGAAAATGTAGTTATTGATACTGTTCACACTGTCATGCCTTCTATTTATAACTTTTGATGGATCCAAATGACATCCGACAAACCACAATGACTTGTAGTGCGTTCCATCAAGGCTTCCATTGTTTTCATAGCAAGAATAGCGCTGCATGCTGTGCTATTCTTACCATCACAACTGATGAAAACTTCAACAGAGCCCCTGACAGATGTTCGCAATGCATATGTGAACAAAGCTCTTTCAGAGATGATATTGGCTGTTAAACTCAAATACAAATAAGAAAGGAAAACGCAATGTAAGATCTTAAAGGGAGGACACGCAGACAAAAGCACAAGCTGGACCTTAGGGCCCTTTTAGGGTCATTTTGGACTATATTTTGCATCAGTGTTTGTTGGTCAGAACTAGGAAACAGTCTTAGGAATATAATATTAATAAATATAGGAAGAGAATAAAAGAGTGACATAAGTTTGTTAAAGAAAGACTCGAGCAAAGAAGGAGGAGAAGAAAAATGGGTTTTCTGGAGAAAAATTAGTAAAGGTGAAGAGGTCCTATATTCAGATTCTCCTCCTGTTCTGACGCTGTATGACACCGGCCGTTCCGTGACCCGGCCAGGTCACGGAACGGCCGGCGTCAGATATGAGCATTTCGGCCGGTACTGCAGTACCGGTTGGGTGATCTTTAGCGTCGCTGAATTCTGATGCAGGTGCATCTGTGCGCACCCACATCAGAATTCCCCACTGCACAGAATGGAGCGTGTGGCCGCACGCTCCATTGTGTGCACTGACAGGGTTTTCTGCAGCCGCATATACATGTCAGTTTTCTATGGCGCCACTAGGGATCCCGGCTGGAATGTATAATAAAAATTTAGTGAACCAGTACAACAGCCGTGATTAGTACGGAACTTACGTTGTGTGAACATAGCTATAAAAAGCATCAATTAGGGTCTATGCACACGTCAACATATTTTTCACTCCGCAAATTTGAGTCTGCAATTTTCCATCCCCAATCCTCAAAATTACATCAGTACCGCATCCGTAATTTTTGCTGATCTGCAAAAATGAAAAAAATATATAGACTTAATTAGAAGCTAGTCACTATTTGTGAATCTGTAATTTTTGTGAATCGCATCCTCAAAAAAAAAAACTGATCCAAAGGATTTCTACTGGTGTGTCCATGGAGGAATTTTAGCTCGCACTAGGGCCTGTCCTTTTTTTTTTTTTGCGACACGGATTACAGCCCTGTATATACTTTCTATATGCTATATTATTTTCTGTCAGTAATTGTGTATCTGCAATTGTAGACAGAATTACGGACGTGTAAATAGGGCCTTACTGTAGAGGATCGGGTCTTTTGCACAATATACAGGTAACACACTGATAACCGCAGGTAATTGGACATTATACATGTAACCCACCCAATACAGGATTGGACATTATACACGTAACCCACCCAATGGATAGTCACTGTGTAATGCCTTATTTCCCCTGTGGTGGCACTGCAGGGAAATTGAATACTTATATCCTTATTTTCTCAAAGTCAAGAGCGGATCACTGTGAATGAATTCCCAAATGGAGCTCATCATGCATGCATAGCCAATGCTTTATTTATTCTCTATGGGGCTTGTGAACATTGCCAAGCCCTGAGCTCAGCAATGCTCGGAAGCCCCATACAGAATTGAATAGAGAATGAATGGAGCTCTGGTCATGCATTTTCAGTGTATTCCATTCATGCCAAGGACAATTTTCTCCTTAGTGGCCAGACCCCAGCCAACCAGCCTGATATCCCTATCCTGAGATGGAAATCAACTTTATAAACAGGAGTAAACTTTGAAATGCAATAAGCTTTATGTTACAGTAATGGAATACAGAATAGACAGTAATATAGTGATACCTTCTACATTGCAGCCTCCCTTGCTGATTGACAGTCTCAAAATAAAAGCCCAGGGACTGGCAGGAAAACTGTGATGCTGTGAGGGGTCTAAAAACTATTTGCTCACCTCTTGACTCATTCTCCATGTCTATCTCTGGGGAAATCACACCAACTATATGAGCAAAGTGAATCTTGATAAATAGTTTCAGGATCAATATATGCTTTGATTGTAAAAAATAAAAACTGATTATGACTTGATATTCCTCATACTATCTGAAATTATAGGCACAAATTAAATTAGGTGCAATTTAAAAAAGAAAAAAACTCATAAGGTAACATGTTGAATATGTAAATGCTGAAATACTTTAATAGATTTTACAACATCGGCCTAGGTCTGTTAAAACTGTGTGTGTGTGTATATATATATATATATATATATATATATATATATATATATATAATGTGTGTGTGTCCAAATGTAGGTGGACAGTATGTGTAATAGGGTTATGAAGAGGGAAATGTATTAAACATGGTGTAAAGTCTGGAATCTGATTGGTTGCTAGGGGTAACTGAGCCAGTTTCACTTTAAACCATGTTTGATAAATCACCTGCTTCATTACCCTATTATATATATTGTCCACCTACTTTTGGACCAATATCTTTCTTTCTTTTTATCTATCTATCTATCTATCTATCTATCTATCTATCTATCTATCTATCTATCTATCTATCTATCTATCTATCTATCTATCACTAGGGCAAGAGCCTGACTCTAGGGGCCCAGTCCTGGTACTGCATTTCTTTTACAGGGTTTCCTGGTAAACGCAGAAAGCTTTTGCTTCTGAGAGCAGGATGAGGTCTCTGACATCCCTGCCAGAACTGCTCTGCAGACCTACTTTACTCTCTCAGTCTCTGCCCTGCAGTCTGAGATGTTTCACTATATATATATATATATATATATATATATTTTTTTTTTTTTTTTTTTTTTTTTTTTTTTATCAACTCGTGTCAGAAAGTTATACAAAATTGTTAATGACTTCTATTTAAAGAAATCTCAAGTCTTCCAGTACTTATCAGCTGCTGTATGTGTTGTAAGAAGTGGTGTTCCCCTTCGAGTCTCGGACAGTGCTCTCTGCTGCCACCTCTGTCCTTAAGTGGAACTGTCCAATGCAGGAGGCAGCAGAGAGCACTTTATCAGACTGGAAAGAAAACATTGCTTCCTGCAGGGCATACAGCAGCTGATAAATACTTGAAGACATGAGATTTTTAAACAATAGTAATTTACAAACCAATGCTTTAAATGTCCTATTTGTTCTGCTTCCCTGTTCTCCACTCCATGTTGAGTGCATTGAATGTGGGTAAAACTAAACTCACAAGCAATGTTAAAATCTTATTTTTTCTTCTTTCAAGGGGAACTGTCAGCAGCTTAGATGACTCTAACCTGCTGATATGTCCCTATTACATGGGAGACGCAGAGGAGGAAGGTATGTCGTATGTTAGTGCAGTGGGTCATGTGCCCCATGGTCCAGTGAGAATATTAGGAGCACTGCCTGCCTCCATAACGCCAATCTACCCCCGGCCAGCCTGCCCATTTCTAATGGCAATGAATGGAGCGAGCCGGCCAGGGGTGGGCTGGATCTGCACTATGGGGGTGGACAGTGCTCCCAACGAGTGCCCCAGTGCTCCTAATGGTCTCACCGGACCGAGGAGCACACAACTAATGGAACCAGAAGGGAAATACCTTCCTCCTCAGCATCTCTTGTGCAAAAGGGACAAATCAGCTGGTAAGATTTGTCTAACCTGCTGATAGTTTCCCTTTTAGCTCATTCTTCTCTAAAAGTAACTAAAATAGCCTATAACTTTGGTTCTACACACACAATTTTTTTTTTTTAACTTCACTTGGCAAGCATGTTCAAGATAACTCTTTTAGTGACCTTCTTATGTCTGGTAGAATAAAAGGACTGGACATGCTTATATCTAAAATCATCCCCATTTGCGCTAAATGGATAGCCAATCCAATCAAAATTTGCTCACATTCATCTAATCCATATGGTCACCTTAAGTTTTTAATTTTATTTTTATTATTATATGTGTGTTCTCAACTGATGAAGTGCAAATGTTGAACATCACAAACACCAAACGTACAGTATGATAAGATTTACTTCCCATACCAATTTAAAGAGCAGTTATATATGTGCACACAGCGGGAAAGCAAAAAGTGAAATATGATCTGTGCCTACTTCAATTACTGTGCTAATGGGATTTGTTCTGAGGATGACACTAGAAACATAAATTTCCTTGGTTTATTGATATGTTAATAGAACAAGGTTTATTGCAGATTATTCTACTATAAACATCAAGTCAAATAAGAGCTGAATTACCTGTTGTAAGTAAAGATAAAAAACTGACCTCTGGTGCATCTCAATCCGATGGCATTCATAAATCTACATTCGAGAAATATCCGCATATTCAAAAATCCCAGGTGTAACCTCTGTCCAAAGAACTTCATTGCTGTGTAGTGACTATAAAGTATATAGCAATAAAAATAGTAAAAATAATAATCAGGCCGTACCTACAAAAACATCCCCTATTTCAAATAGAAGCTGATTAAATGTGCCAATAGCTGAGATTCTGCATCCCTCGGTGATCAGCTGTTACTCTTGTTACACTTGTGTGGCCATTTTGCCTGCAAACTAATATTCATACATTAATTAAACTGTAAAGATAGGCCCACTAGGGAGAAAGGGCTCTTACAGAGCATATGGATAGGGGTTGTCTTCATTAGATAAACCTATTAATCTGTTGCAATACTGTACATGCACGGTGTGAGGTGAGATACCTGTTTTTAACAAGTGTTTGTACTCCCTTGTGTACTTTACATGGTGCCTTACACTAATATAAACAGAAGCAGGAACACTGTTAGCAGAGTTTTAGGGTTGGGGGGGCTCTGAACTCAACAAAGCTAGAGAGGAACGGACAGTATACCATAGAGAGTTAGCTTTTAGGTGAATTAGGTAGGAAGGGACCCCCAAAAGCCCTTGTTATGGCTAAAAGTATAACAACCATATATGTAGAAGCTGTTGTGAGACAGGCAGTGTGTTCAGACATCTACTGATAGTGTATACGGCTGTATACTGTGATTGCGGGATGATACCTGTTATCTTGCTACTACTGATTTGCGCAGTCTACATCCTGTAAAGGAGTTGAACAGCTCCCTCATTTTATTATTGTAAAAAACTATTATATATCCGGTATAGGGCTGTATACTGTGATTGTGGATCATACCTCTCATCTTGCTACTAATGATACGTACGCAAGTGCATACCGCTAGACTGAAACGTACGCTTCTACTTTATGTTCGTAATTTTGTTTGTCAATGTTCGGCGAACATGAACCAATGACAAACATTTTTTTTGGTCCGTGTTCGGAATGCGAACCGAAAATTGGGATGCTTGCTCATCACTTGTGTTAGATGTACCCAGGCATGCTTCCCCTTGTGTCCCATATGCATTCCAGAGGTGTTGGCATCATTTCCTGAGGTGTCATTGAGCACTTGGTGACCTCCTAGTGGTCGAATATTGATTTCCAGGCCCCAAGTATTTTTCTCCCATAGACTATAATGGGATTTGATATTCGTTTGAATATACAAATATCGGGAGCTATTCGAATCGAATTTCGAATTATTGAAAATTTCACTATTCGCTCATCTCTATTAATAATGTATTGTGTATTAATAATAAGCCAGCAAGGCAAACAGCATGACTGGCTTACTGTTCCTTAAGTGGAGCAGGGGACTTATGTACGATTTTGACAGGAGTCCCCATTCCATTAATAAAGTTTCTTTTGGGCTCTGTGTACTGTATTGAGGAGTATACCAGTGATGTATACGTATCACCAATTAAATTTCCAAATTCACTTTGTGTCAGTGTGGATTGAACATCTGATTCACATTTGACTGCACACATGTACTACCGAATGTAAACACAGAGCTGCTCAGTTTGTAGGAGCAGGGACCCCTCTCTTTAATGCCTTAGGCCACGTTCTGTAGAGCTGTCTGCAGTTGCATGTACATCCGAAGACATCTGCAATTGCATGGACCCATTCACAGGTGTATGATGATCCGGCCGTAGCACAGACCTGTAACACCATGTGTGCATGGGGCCATAGAACCCAATGAGTTTGTAATCTGTCCACAGTTTCAAACAGAAAGTATAAACATTTTAACGTATCCTTAGTCACAGAATGGATGCGCATTTGATCTTATACTTTTATCTCTATGTGACTCTACCATAATAAACTAAAGCTTTCCTGAATGCTACTAAGGTCTATAGAGAATGGCGGCTGCCACTGCATGTATGTTTGACAGACAATATAGTGATTCCTCCTTATAGCCATACCTAATTTCTAGATACATTCAGTGCTATCTAAAACATAATAGGATATGAAATCCAAAAAAGAAAGTACTAGAATTCTATGTACAGTGGTATCTCGTTTCTCGAACTTAATTGGTTCCAGAAGGCAGTTTGAGAACCAAGCTGTTTGAGAACCGAGCAGTGTCTTGCCATAGGAAATAATGTAAATGGGTTTGATTGGTTCCAGCAGTCACCAATAATTTCCTACAGTACCCATATATTACATTGTATAGTGCCCAGTATAATCCCTACAGGACAGGACAGAACAGCACTATATACTGTACAGAATACTACACACAGAAAACATTTAACTAAACCAGCAATTATAGTACAGTAGTCACTAACTCTTCACTCATCCTTTACTGTATAGAGTCCCCCTCCCCCCCCTCTCCCCACATCCCAGCACTGTAAGGGATTGGAGTGCACTGAGGGTACTACTACTGTACTGCATATGCACTCCATCAGTCTTATACAGTAGTGTACAGGATGGGAGATGGTGGTGCACTGCGGTACTACTACTGTACTGTATATGCACTCCAGCAGTCTTATACAGTACAGGATGGGAGATGGTGGTGCACTGACTGTACTACTACTGTACTGTATATGCACTTACAGCAGTCTTATACTGTACTGTACAGGATGGGAGATGGTGGTGCACTGATTGTACTACTACTGTACTGTATATGCTCTCCAGCAACCTTATACAGTACAGGATGGGAGATGGTGGTGCACTGACTGTACTACTACTGTACTGTATATGCACTCCAGCAGTCTTATACAGTACAGGATGGGAGATGGCGGTGCACTGACTGTACTACTACTGTACTGCATATGCACTCCAGCAGTCTTATACAGTACAGGATGGGAGATGGCGGTGCACTGACTTTACTACTACTGTGCTGTATATGCGCTCCTGCAATCTTATAAAGTACTTTAGTGTATATGAAGCCTCACCAGGGCTAAACTCACCAGGTACAACCCACCATCCATGCTGGCAAAAACGTTTAGATACCGAGTACTTCAAGACTGGTTGCCCGAAAAGTGTTTGAGAACCGAGCAAGAGTTTGAGAACCAAAGCAAACTTTCCTTGAAAATACAGTTTGAGTTCCAAGCAGTTTGAGAACTGAGGTACCACTGTATATCTTTACCTTATTGTCTAAATTCCATTCACAGAACTTAGTAACAACACGGGGAAGGAGACTGTGAAAAGTAGTGGTAGGAAAACAATATGCCCACATTGTTTATTGTTATTAGAATACTGAAAATATATATATTTTTATTTATTTATTTATTTATTTTTTGGAGAAAAAACAAACAAACACTTAGTATAACAACAATGCTATTTGTACAAAAGCTCTAATTATAGAATCCAGGAACAAATCCATAGCATACATTGCAAAATCAAATTCAATTTGATTAGCTTATAATACAGTCAGATCCATATTGCCTGAAGGTGTTGTCTGAATTCAATTAGTACCTGTTCAGACAACTCTGTTAACCAATTAGTCAATGAATAAGTCTATTTGGTCATTAAAAAAAAAACACCTGTCCACGGGGCATTTTGGTAATCTTTAATAGGGTGCCATAGATAAACGTAATTGCCTGTATTCCTAATGATTACATTCTTAAGCTCTGGGTTTGTCATAAACAAATGAAAAGAATACAGATTTGGTTCATTAAAGCCTGAACTTTACTGCAATAACGGCGTGGAACAATAATACGTACATTTATAGATTCTATTGTTCTTGAGGGATGTTTTATCTCTTGTATAGGAAGATGCATGTCTATGCAACACAATTATGGCATTCATGCAACAAGAAGCATAATAAGGTTCAGTGCCACACAATGTAAGTAACAACATACAGTGCTCAGATAGTACCAACATACAGTCACCACATAGCAGTTCCATACATAATGTTATACAATGAAGGTGCTACACAACTGGGAAGATATAGACAAATGTCTGAGACTTTACTCACACATAAATAATTCTTAGACAATGCAAACATAGACTAAACCAAAGATGGGGAACCTGCAGCCCCCCAGCTAATGTAAAATTACCATTCCCATCATGGCTAGACAGCTTTGACTTTGGCTATCCAGGCAAGATGGAAATTGTAGTTTGACCAAAACTGGAATAAACTGTGTAATAATACACCAGATTTATTATAACAGCTTGTGCAACTTGATAAATCCAGTGCATCTTTAGACTGTCTAGTCTAGGTATGCACCTTTGTTTAATGGCCTACCTTAGTTTTATGGCAAAAACTTTATTAAAGTCACACCCCTTTCAGCTAAGTCATGCCTTCTTTCTGATAAGCCACACCTTCTTGTCAGATCGGGTACAAAGTGTTCAAAAAGTGTTAACGGCGCATTAAAAAAGTGGTGGAAGCCATACAAGCCAGCTTTTTTTTTTTTTTTTAATATATATTTATTCGGTTTTCCAAACAAAATTAAGAAAGAGAACACAAAAGCAAAATAGAGCAAACAGATTGCTGGATACAGAGCAAAGTAAATACATTTCTCGCATCCAGGTCCTTACAGGATCCCAAGTCCAAACATTACATATCATGGATTTGGAAGTCGCAAGAGGCCTAGGGACCCAGCTAGGTCTGCTTTGCAGTACCACTGTAACGCCTGGAGTAGTGGATCCACTGGACCGTCACCAGCGATGGCACTGACCTCACCAGGGAGCGGAGTCTAAGGGGCCGCTGGTTTTCACCAGAGCCCGCCGCAAGGCGGGATGGACTTGCTGCGGCAGGCGACCCCCAGGTCGCTACCCCTGGCTTGGTTGCTAGTGACGGCAGGCGAGGCGTGGCAGGAGCAGTAGGCAGGAGATGGTGCTGGCAGAGGTCTGTAGGCGTAACCGCAGGTGACGGGCTGAACACAGGAGCAATGGAGTGACAGGGGAGCAGGAACCAGGAACAAGGACTAGGGACCAGGTAGCGGATAGGTATCAGGAACAAGGACTTGGGACCAGGTAGCGGATAGGAAACAGGAACAACAGGGGGCTGGGCCAAACGCTATGGGAAGCATGTAGAGGCTCCAACACAAGGGACAGGGCATGCTGGGATTTATAGGGAGTGATAGGTGCAATAAACCAATTAAGGGCGGACTGGCCCTTTAAATCTGAGACAGCCGGAGCGCGCGCGCCCTAGGAGGCGGGGACGCGCGCGCCGGCCGGCACAGACGGAGACAGGAGCGGAGGAGAGGTGAGGCGCCCCCAGGGGCCGAACTAGCAGCAGCGCCGGGTCCCTGCACAAGGACCCCGGCGGCTGCATGGGGCAGGAGGAGGTCGCGACGGTGGCCCGCGGCCGTGACAACCACTCCGTGCATCTAAACGGCTTGACTATGTCTACTATGGCAGAGTGATCGAAATGAGTGACAATGAAGGTTTTCCATTTTTGAAAAAACTTCTTTGTTGATTTTTCTTTGTGTCTTTCTGTGTCAACTCTGTCAACACCTAAATAAATCTTCAGCTGCTCGATCACCATGGGTATGTCAGGAGGGGAAGATGATAACCAGTTAAAAAGGAGACAACGGAGAGCCACCACAAGCACCACATGGACCAACTGGGGGGTGTAACATATTACCTCAGTGTTGTCAGGGGGCCTAGGCTGATGGAACAGGAGTGCCTGCGGGGTGAGGGGGAGCCTGACCTTCCAGTGAGTGTGAATGTAATCGGCTACCTGCTGCCAGAAGTGTGCTGTGGATGGGCAATTCCATATACTATGCCATAAGTTGGTCAGGGGAAGTTGACACTTGGGACAGGCAGTGATTCTGTCTGGGAAGGAGGGGGAAGGTAAGATGTCAAATCCATAAAGGGCGCAGTGGGCAAGTTTGAAATAAGATTCTCTCCACCTCTCATTGATGATGCATTTCCGAACTGTAGCCCATCCCGCCAGAATAGTGTCTGCAATGTCAGGGTCCTGAGTCCACCTCGCCCAGGTTTTAAAAAGTGAAGTTTTATCAGGTCTCTTAGCCTGCGTTTCATTCCGAATCGCGTTGTATAAGGAAGAAATAGATGCTTTACGCGGTTACGCGCCAATAATGTCATCAAGAGAATGAGAGCTGGCTTCTTTGGAGAGATCTAATAGTCCAAGCCAGCTTTTTACTGCAGGCAGATTTATTCTTCCCCATAGATCCATTCCTAGATCATGTGAAAAAAACCTGCACACAGTAAATCACCAGTCACTGAGCTTACAACGCCATACTGCATATCTATTGTATGTGTATGGTGGATATGGTTAAGGGGTGCCAGGCTATTTGAGGTCTACTTTATCAGAGACAGCAGATGTGTCCCACGTCAATTATCATGTTTTATATACTATTATTTTCTAGCTGGTTGTTGTTCCTTTGTGCATATTCATGTTGGTTTAAAATACAGATAGTCATACAATAAAATGTGCAACTAAAGTAAAACTCTCCTCTTGGCAGCCTAGCCCTATATGTAACAGGCACATAATAATGGATCACACATGCCAGCATTTCTTGGTATGTAATTTCAGAAAGCATCAAAACAGAAAGTGCATTATATTAATTATCACATTGTTAGAAAAAGTGAGTTAATTTTAGTGCAATCCTGCGATATACACAGATGGTTTCTTATAAATTATTGAGCAGTTAATTAGCATACTTACTAGATTAAACTGGTGGGTTCCATTTGTCTTGCTATAATAACAATCATATGACAAGCCATTGCTAAAATTCATTTTTCATATAACAAGGAAGGAGGCATATAATGATATCGTATGTACCCAAAATAGAACAAGAATACCAACATATTGATCTCTTAATGGATAAAGGAAATAATGCATTGCATTGTGTAGGGAACATCTTTCATATATTTTATATAATATGGTATGATATTGAAGCACTTATACTTCTGTAGTCCAGGGCTTAAATTTTACGCATAACTGATTTTAACATATGGAAGTGGTCACATTAAATGGGCACTATAATTTCATCAAACTTTCCATAGATCAATAGTAAAAGTGAATATTAGAATTTTTTTTAAATATATCTTATCAGACAAAACTATTTAAAGGGGTATTCTGATGTCAACTACTATAGTAAAACTTAATAGGGTAAGTTTATTTAAATATTTTTGCAAATTCATTTATTTAGCAAATTTTACCCCTTCTCCTGATATACTGCTCTTTCCATATCATTGCTAACAGCTGTTTTTCTTGGTTATTGAATATCGCTTTGCTTTAAAAAGAGTACAAATATTTTAGATATTACAGTATATACACATTTTGGGAGGATTTACGAATACTGCGTCCATAGTGTACACCAGGGAGAAGGTGTAGATCTGTGAACCATATCCCCTGCTTGCCTGATGGGTGGGCAGGGGGGGGGGCGCAGCAAATAGGAGAGGAGGTGTGGCCTCCTCCCGCCCCAGAATTACCATGATTTGGGCCTGCTCAGAAGGTCAGGCCAGGTGCACGCCTCTTAGAGAATCTCGCGGGGAAATTGGAGGTGAGACCTAATTTAAGACCGTGATACGAGTATCTAAATTATCTATATATCTACATTAAATAAATATATAAATATATATATATATATATATATATATATATATATATATATATACACACAATTATTGCTTTTAAAGCAGGACAGTGGTTGGTTGGCAGTGGAGGAAAAGAGCGGCATGTCAGTAGTCAGGCATGTCAGAAGTCAGGCATGTCAGAAGTCAGGCATGTCAGAAGTTAAAAATATTTAACTTGACGAACCATACAAGTATAACTATGTAAGTTAAGATGGAAATACACCCTTAATTCTCCTGTTATTAAGCATCTTCCCTCTCACCCTGTTTTACTGACTTCTACTTTGAAAAAACATAGAGACAGACAACTAAGAGACAGTTTTGTAATAAAAGATCTCTCTCTAATGCTGTATGCACAGTTTAGACCATGCACTACAGCTTTATCATATCCTCCATGCCACTAGGACTGCTTTTTAGGTTGTACACAAAGACAGTGCAGAATCTTCTCCTCTGGGTGTGCATACATTATAAACAATAGGCTCCTCCCACCAGCTCTGGGAGAACCAAAAATTACAGATTTAGTTTACAGAGCATAAATCTGCAGAGAAATATGCTGTAATTTGGGGGAACTTGAATGGTCTAGCTCTTCTATAGAAAATCATTTTTAAGAATTTTGGTGGATAACAACTCTTTTGTCTATCATCATTTTCCATGCACTGATTGTTCAGTGACCACTAGGTTCTGCTGCTTTTAAAATACATATTATTGCATACCAAGGAATGTTAAATAAATTATTGCCTCCTACACAAAATGTAATTTATGTACTAAATACATCAAACATGTCATGTCTCCGGCATCTCAACAGGATTCGGGTGATTTGAGGTTATAGAAAACAATTACATGATGCAAGCTCTCTACATGCAGGGAAAATCCCACTCAATGTCATCAGAAATCAAAACAGGAAAATGTTTACTTTGACATGATTACTCCACTTTAAGGAGACTAATTACACCGCTAAATTGTTGTCAAAAGTTGGCATTTTTGCAATCAACAAGGGATTCCAGCTCGTAGCAAGCAATGTGCTATATATATTTTTTATATATTTCATACCTGATATTACAAGCAATTTTTACGATTTGGTAAACATAGGTTAAGAGAAGTTTGGATATACACAGGTAAATTGAGTATCAATTTAAATATTGAATCTTCAGCATAACAAAATTCAGAAGTCACGAGCTAAAGGAGGTTGTCTGGGCAAAATTAACTTTTCCTATATCCACAGGATAGGGGGAGAGTAAGAGATTGCGGGGAGTTCCACCTCCAAACTTCATATTAGGCCTCGGATTTCCTGTTATCAACACAGCCACGGGTATGGCACGTGACTCGTGGCTCTAAACATTCCTATAGACCTGCAGGAAAGAGCCAAAAAAGTGTTGTACTCTGCTCTCTCCAGCCCCTCCATAGAAATGAATAGAGCCGCAAGTCACGTGCCGTTCACATGGCTCTATTCATAACAGAGAAGCAGGGGTCCTATATGGAGATCGCTGGGGGGGATAGGGGGGAGTATGGAGGCGAGACTCTTGTGATCTCTTACTTTTCCCCTGTCCTGTGGAAAGGGGAAAAGTTGATTTTGCCCAGATAACCTCTTTAAGGACACAGTCTTACTATGGTTCCATGTAATTTCAATCTAAATGTCTGTGAAAAAGAAAATGCTAGGCCGCAGGGGGTGCTGTGAACAAAACAAGAAGTGACACTCACCTGACCCAACTCCCCAATGGTTTCTTCTATTTCCCGATTCCTTTGATGTCACAGCATCACAGGAATCGCTCAACCAATTCGTAGCTGCTGTGTCACGCCTAAATCACTGATTGGTTGATCAGGCAGTTTCTTTGGGAACCAAGAGATGGAGACCAGCAAGAGATCAGTCTGGTAGCACAGACTGCATGCCACAATACCAAACATGTCTATTATTACTTACATTTTAATACATATTTTTATTTGTAAAAAAAAAAAAAAAGAAAGAAACAAAGGGATTTCTATCTTTTATTTATTTATTATTATTATTATTATTATTATTATTATTATTATTTTATTATTATTATTTTTTTGGGGGGGGGGGCTTTGTTATATTTTTAAAGTTATTACAAGCAGTTATTGGGTTGTTTATACTGATCAATGCTATGCAATCGTAAAGCATTGATCAGTAAGATTGGCACTTTGCAGATAAAGTCTCAATAATCACATGGGTATTATTCATCCATCTGTCAGGAAAACTGATCAAGGCCCCTAAACTCAGGCTATGTGGGGTCCCAATCTGTCATGGACAAGTACCGCTTCTGTCACTGACTTCTTTAAATTCTAAGATTGTTATAGAACTGGCGGACGGCAGTGTGATCGCTGCTGCCTGTCATTATGGCCGAATCCTGGCACATCATTATGTATGTGGCTGCTCACACTGCAGCCCTGCAAACATAATAAAATCCTCTCACTCAAGGAACATACATATACATTGCAAATGCACCAGGTATTGGCAGTTGCAGTGTATGTAGCCAAATGGCTGACAGGAAATGGTTAAAGAAGTGGTCTTCCAAACCAAAAATATTTTGTTGCAGTTAAAAGGGTTTTCCAGGCAGACTGATTAGACATCCACAGTATTCTCAGTCACTAGTCAGCTGAATCCCGACATACAGTACCCTCATCGACCAATTCAGTGCCAAATACAGTATGACACATGTGTGCTCCATTCAAGTAGTAGGTAAATAAAGTTACACAATAAAGGACTTACAGTATATACCCCAGGCTGCTGCACTTAGTACAAATGAACTCAATCATGGGATTCCCCATAGGGAAATAGAAAGATATTACATTTCTCTACAACACCACCCCTGGAGAAAATAAGTATTACACATAATCCATGTAATTAACTGAATTGTCTTGTGTAATGGATAACGAGGCAGGTCCTCCAATGTGAGAGAAGCTCTCAGTTATACTCTTCCTTCCTTAACAGCCCCTCCCCTTATTAAATCAGAATAACCTAACGATAATTAACTAAAGTGCATGGCCCCTTTAAAGCCTCATTTTTATTTTTTTCCTTAAAAAGAAAATCCATATGTGAGCTGTTTTATTTGAGAAGAATCATAGAAGAGCAGACACGTAGTCAGCATAATGTTGTGTCTGTGCCTGTGTGGAGTGAAAAGCCATTATCTGTAGATTATAGCACCTCTTTCAGAAATAATTACTAAACTAATCAATACATGCAATGTCTGAATCTTTTATTAGCCTTTTAATCCACTGCGAAAGATATATGGGTTTATTTTTGGTCAACAACTGGTTTATGAAGACGACGGAACATCTACTGTATATAATTGAAAGAAGGGTTCGGTAACAAGGACGACACGGTGCGGTGGATGTGTTGATGCTGGCAGCCAGAGTGGCTGAGCTAAAAATGCACTTGTTACAATGTACTGGTTAGATAACAATGACATTAAGACGCTTGCTGGAAATCCTGCTTCTCAGTCACTTTATATGTCTCTGAAAGAAGAAGATAAAATAGAATGTAGGGGAATTTCTGAACAATACAGAGTTACTGTAGACAGGGCTGGTGCAAAGTCAAAGGGGTGATTTGAAGCTCGGTAACAGTCATATACTGTATAACACTAATATCCACATATGGGGCAATGGAAACTTAGAGCCCACTCAGGTGCTAGAACTTCAATGTGACTGTGACCTACTGTATATACCCCTATAGCTATACCCCTGTACAAAGAAGCAAGGGGCTTATACACAGTATTATGTGTACTGTATGTATCCAGAAAGTCTATGTATTTGTTGTGTAGTGTACAGTACATACAGTATATGCACGTGCAGAATTCCCACTCGATTACATAGGTGCCTTAGCAATTGAGGCAGTGTCTGGGTGGGTAGGGCTAGGTTAACATCATATTTCTTGTACTTTTCTTTCTGTTTAAATGGCCTATTTTCATCTTTTTTCCCTACCTGTTTTTGGGGTACATATACCTTTCAAATCAATTTTTAAAGGGGTACATTGGAGTCTTTTTTTATTGTTTTTTTAGTCATCTGTAAATGACCATATTTTATAAATAGCCGCTTGCTTCCTTGTGTGCTGTGTAAATTTCTCATGCGGGCGAGCACTGATGCGCCTGCATCAGAACACTGCGGCCAGAAAGATCATCAGGCCAGTACTTAAGTTCCATCCGGGATGATCTGGGATGTAGTGTGAACATAGCCTGACACAGTGCTCTCTGCTGCCACCTCTGTACATGTCAGTAACTGTCCAGACCAGTAGGAAATCCCCATAGAATATCTCTCCTGCTTTAACATGTGAACTGATTATATTAAAAATTTCCTTATATGTCTGTACACATTACATGTATAAAATTATGCTTCCTTCTCGGATGTGTATTCACAGCTATTAGATTGCTTTAGAGAGTTTCTGTGTTTTCATTCAATTAATATTTAATATTATAGTACAATAAAAATCTCTAAATACATTTAAGTTTTCATTAAGAAAAACAAGCGGAATTATTGTAAAAGCTTGTAAGAGTCACAGGCGGAATTATTGGAAAAGGCAAGAAACTGCGAGTTTAGCGGCCACGGTTACACCTAATAATCACTATATCCATTTAGAATACTTGTCCTTCATCTGTCATTAGATGCTGGTGTGTTGTCTACAACAGCTAAAGGTTAATGTAGTATAAGAAGGAAAACAAAGGAGTAGAAAGTCAATGCCGCCATCAAGGGCATCTATGTCTAAGCAAAGGTCATAGTGAATTACTATGTGCGCTCTTGAGTTAAGTGATCCCCAATTACTATTGTAGGTTATGTGGAGGCTCCTTTTAATCCATAATCCAGTGATATGATCCAATAAAACAAACACACAAACAGATCATTATTTATAATGTTGGCTTATGGAAATGTTATTAAAAAGTCTCTGCTCATATTGATACTCACATTCTACTATAATTCATATAGATTACATGAGTGTTTACAAAACAAGCCTGGTATTGTCAATGGCTGACATGTTTTGTTATATATAAAATATATAGGGGAAAATCGATATGTATTGCTCATATAAAGGGCAAAATAAAAATAAATACATAAATAATTAATTAGCAAAATTGGTAAAATTTTATGTAGTTTATTTATTTAAAAAAAAAAAAAATAGCATAGTCCGGAGCAACCCTTCTGTCCCATATGAAAAAATGGCAAATGTGGCTAATTCTGGTGGTGTTTGCACCCACTACTTTCTATTTTATCAGAAAAAGGCAACTGTCTATTGATAATGACTAGAGATGAGCGAACCTGGAGCATGCTCGAGTCGATCCGAACCCGAACCTTCGGCATTTGATTAGCGGTGGCTGCTGAACTTGGATAAAGCACTAAGGCTATCTGGAAATCATGAATATAGTCATTGGCTGTATCCATGTTTTCCAGACAACCTTAGCGCTTTATCCATGTTCAGCAGCCCCTGCTAATCAAATACAGAACATTTGGGTTCAGATCGACTCGAACCCGAACCCGGTTCGCTCATCTCTAATAATGACAGCTGCAAATAAAGACAATGGTAATTATTTATGGCCATCATTATCAATAGACATTCACGTTTTCCCGATAGAGTCCTGTAGTGGAAACATAGCCAAAAACTGGTATATATGCTTTCCACTACATTTGGCACATATCCTGAGCAGTAGGAATGCATATCTATGTTCCTGACTTCAGGAGCTGACTGATGTGTGTGGGACTGCAAAAAATTACACCTCAATTAGCCCTGTAGGTGGAAAAATAAAAGCGCTATGGCTCCTTGAAGCAGGGCCGGGACAAGGAATTTTGGTGCCCTAGGTGTAACGCCTGGAGTAGTGGATCCACTGGGCCGTCACCAGCGATGGCATTAACCTCACCAGGGAGCGGAGTCTAAGGGGCCGCTGGTTTTCACCAGAGCCCGCCGCAAGGCGGGATGGACTTGCTGCGGCAGGCGACCCCCAGGTCGCTACCCCTGGCTTGGTTGCTAGTGACGGCAGGCGAGGCGTGGCAGGAGCAGTAGGCAGGAGATGGTGCAGGCAGAGGATAGTAGACGTGCTCACAGGTGGCGGACAGGACTCAGGAACAACGGGAAGGCAGCGGGCAAGGACTAGGGACAAGGGACAAGGACTGGAGACAGGAACAAGGAATAGGGACTAAGGTCAGGAACAACAGGGGGCTGGGCCAAACGCTATGGGAAGCATGTAGAGGCTCCAACGCGAGGGACAGGGCACGCTGGGATTTATAGGAAGTGATTGGGTGCAACTACCAATTAGAGGCGGACTGGCCCTTTAATTCTGAGACAGCCGGCGCGCGCGCGCGCCCTAGGAGGCGGGGACGCGCGCGCCGGTCGGCACAGACGGAGACAGGAGCGGAGGAGAGGTGAGACGCCCCCAGGGGCCGAACTAGCAGCAGCGCCGGGTCCCTGCACAAGGACCCCGGCGGCTGCATGGGGCAGGAGGAGGTCGCGGCGGCGGCCCGGAACACGGGACGCCGCCGCGGCCGTGACAGTTCCCCCCCCCCTTTGGCCTCCCCCTCTTTCTTGCCTGCAGATGGAGGCATCAGGCAAATCTTGGTATTCCGCCGGTAGGCCGGACAAAGGCTTGGCCGTGACACTAGGCAGAGAAGGCAAATTGCGCCCTCGTTTCTGTTTGTTAAACAGTCCTAGAGACATCGGAAGTCGATGTCAATCATGTGGTGCGGAGCTGGGAAAGTATGCACTTAGGGGGACATTTATAAGGTTGGGCTTAAAAATGTCCCTGCAGCTCCGGAGCATTTCCTCTACATGAAACCCGATCGCACGGAGTCCGTCCGTGCAAAAATTTTGAAACCTAAGCCAGCTCAGAGCTTTTAGTATCATTTTTCCACTGGAAAAAAGATAAATGCGGCGCATGCAGAGGCCGCGCCCCCTCTGCGTGCAGCCGAACCCCCCCTGTAACGCCCCCTCTCTACCCCACTGGCAAAGGTGACACAGATGGGGCAGATGTGAAAAAAATATTGGCAAAAATACCATTTGCAAATTATTTTACGCCAATTTGCATTTAAGCCTTTTCATACATGTCCCCCTTATTGTACACCTATCCTGGCTCATTCTAGCAATTGGTTGGATCTGAGTGTCAACCGATCAAAACTTTTGAGGCTTCTCTACAACATGGAAAAAGTTTTTTTTTTTTTTAATATACAACTATTTAAAGAGTTTGTACAGTTTAGAAAAATCACCAGCAAAATCCTCCAAACTCTGATACAAAGATGTCCAGAACTTAAAGATCCAACTCTATTTGGTGCTCCTGCCTCCACGGTCTATTTTTAATTTGTTTAATCTCAAATAACTTTTTGACCATATTGATATTTCCTGTGCCTATAATGATAAGAACAAAGGCCCACAAGGCAACATAAATGTCCCGTAGCTCTGACATCATAAAATCCAGGGATTGGAGATCAAACAGGAGCCAACTCAATTTGGAGCTAGGCACTTGCTACTAGGGTATTTTTCCTATTAGCTGAAACAAAAAAAAAACTTTTTTCCCCTTAATGATATGTCCTGTGTGTACAATGTACTGAGGAAGCCAAATAGAGGCGAGCCGATGAGGTGACACTGATAATGTCCCTAGCTACCCGAAAAGTATATGAGGTTTCCATAAAAAGTTTCAGCTTTTGAAGTTCTCTTGTAACATCTGAAATCGTCCTTTATGAGAGAAACAATTGAGAATTTTTGAAAGCGCTTATAGACTAGAATAAAAGTTTAGCTTTGAGATCCCTCTGGCTAAATTGTTTATGCCTCTACTTATTATTCAGAAGCTATTTTGCTCATGCGGTACTAATGAAAGCATAACTAATTCCTCATATAATTGTGAGACAACCCTCCTTATATTGATCTGACAATAATAATTCACAGAGAACAAAGGTTTTTAAACCATAATCAATTTGTCCAAGGCCGAAAACTAGATGTGAAATGTAAATGAACTTTGTTTATTCACCATAACCTTAATTTGTTGGGTGTTCCATAAAGTTTAGCTTCAGAACAATAGGCAATTAACTGTAAGCTACACTGCTAAAGACTAACAAGTAAGTATTTGTATGCAGATGACTGAACTGGCTTTGCATTTCAATTTCAAGGTTGAAACATTATCTACTCAATGAATGCTGGATTCCAAATCTTGAAAGTTGAGAAAATTCATAAAATAATAATAAAAAAAAAAAGTTTAACAATTTCACAAGTTCTTAGTTTAGGATATTAATAATAATCAAGTTGCAGGAAGAGTAAATTTTTTGTGGAATAAAATGTGCCCAGAATTCTGCAAACTCATTAGAGACATATAGAACAGTTACAAAGATTTCTGAAAAATTTCCACCGCTACCCTTAGAAGGTTTTTCAAATAACATTTATAATACATGAGTGATATAAAGAAGCACAACGGCCAGGGGCATCTCTGCCGCCATTGTTGTACTTCTTGCAATAATGCCTCCGTCACAGCATGGATGTGTTCTGTTACCGCCATTTTGTGCTATGAAGTTTCTGGATACACAAAGAAAATGTCATGGGGGTGGGGGGGGGGGATGGCTAGGACAATGGCTCTGCTCTGTAAGTTGTACTCTTGCTTATTGTGAGTATGACACATAGGGGTGTCTAAAGAGGAGGGCGACACATCCAGGAACAAGAGACGCCCACTGCAGCTGATGTCACTGCACAAAATTGCGACACTAGAAAGCAGTCATGCCGGGACAGAAGCAGGGCTTCACAGAAAGTAAGCTTTGGCTGGAGTACTCCTTTAACTTAACCCCCTGGAGGCCATTACATTTCCCTCTACTCTGCCAAGCATGGGGTACCTGGTTAAATGCTGGAGTCTACCATTGTTTTCAATACTGGCGGAACCCTTAAGGATGACTGGAGTAACATGCACTCAAACATGACTGGATGACAGATTTAAAGCAGTTATTCGCACCTTACACAAGCAGTTATTCGCACCTTACCAGGATGAACAAAGAAGACCGCACTTCAAGGGAAATTACAATTGATATGCACCAATGCAACGTTTCAGCTCAATGTGTTGCCTTTCTCAAGCTACACATTGAGCCGAAACGTTGCACTGGTGTGATTACAAGTGAAGTGCGGTCTCCTTTCTTTTTCCTGGTACTACATGGTTGGGTGAGATGTGCACCCACACTCTACTTTTTCTAGTGCTGCTGAAGACTTTTGGTTTATCTCCTCTATCTCCTGAATATGTGTCCCCCAACCTCTCCAGACTATGGGTGATGATGCTGATGGCTGATGAAAGGTAGACCTGCAGGTTTGCAGCTCTTAGGGTCCTATTACACGAAACAATTTAATGATTAACGACTAATGGTTCTTTTACACAGAGGAATTATCGTTCAAATTTTCACGATAACAATTGCATTTGAGCGATAATCGGCTTGTGTAAACACAGCAAACGATCAACCGATTAGCAAGAATTCGTTCATCTTGGTCTTTCAACATGTTCTCAAATCATCGTTAGTCGTTCGCTGAAAATTCTCAGATCGCTTTGTGCAAACAGTCTAGCTAGTCTTTCTTACTGTACTCCAACATATTAATTAATGGTCAACTCCTCGCAGAAAACTTCCTTACAAATTGCTTAAAAAGTTTCCCCAACACATTGGATGTCTGCGAGATCTTAATATAATAAATTGTTACGGGATACCAATGGGAAAGCAGGCCGGTCAGTAATTATTTGCCCAGGAATCGGCTGTTGCCGCCATATGTCTGCATTCTGTTTTATCTCTAGATTCAATTAAAGTAAGCGCTAGTTTTCAGGAAATAATAACTGTGTATACTTTGAAGCTGTCAGGAAAGTTCATATGTTGACTTATTAGAGGTATAGCCCTATGGCTACTGCAATAATAAATCAGATCCATAGAACATATTGTTCTGCGCAGTCCTGTGACTAAGAGCCTCTGAAGGAAGGCCTGAAATTACAGCTAAAGCATCTGTTCAGGAGATTTCAGACATCCAGCTCCTTCTGTACTTCTTCTAAAAGGATACCAAAGCTGATGTGCTTCACTCTGAATATGCTTTCACCCCTCCACAAAGGCATATGCCTTTTAATAATGCAGCTTGCAATCCAATTAGACATAGAACAATGACATCTCTCCAGAATACAGAGGAAAGGAAATAAAAACTAGGTTTGATTTCTAAGAGTCCTTTGTTCTAGGAAAATAATAACAGAGTGGGCTTTTGACAGATTTTTAAATAAGAAATTGTCCCGAGAAATATCTGCGGAGAGAGGGGAATGCTGCGCTACACACAGAAACTCGGTTCTCTTTCTTTTTTTTTTTTGTTCCTGGTTCATTATACTGGCAGGCCTCATTTATCTGTGGCGTTCTGCTGTAACTGCTTGAGATAACTCACACAACAGATCCCATCGATTAAATAGGTTTGTAATAACAATTAGGAGCGTGAGAATTATTGTTGGAGACGAATAAGCAGATACCTGATAGCAAAGTTATGGGTGGATTAATGAGAATATTAAGCTATTTCGCTAAGCTGTATTGTTGTTATGAATTCTTCTTGATACTCACTATGCTATAAAACTATATACTGTATAGGTCTTCACCTGTAGCTTCTCCCTCCCTGGAGTTCTAATAAGGACTCCTTGAACTCAGTTGCTCCCAGGTCTTAAAGAGGTACTCCGGCTAAAATCCTTTTCTTTCAGATCAACTGGTTTCAGAAAGTTATATAGATTTGCAAATGACTTTGATTTAAAAATCTCAAGTTTTTCAATACTTAGCAGCTGCTATATGCCCTGCAGGAAGTGGTGTACTCTTTCCAGTCTGACGCAGTTCTCTCTGCTGACACCTCTGTCTATGTCAGGAACTGTCCAGAGAAGCAGCAAATCCCCATAGAAAACCTCTCCTGCTCTGGACAGTTCCTGTCTTGAACAGAGGTGGCAGAAGAGAGCACAAGGTAAGACTTGAAAGAATCAACTACTTCCTGCAGGACATACAGTATGGGAAGACTGGATATTTTTAAATAGAAGTAATTTAAAAATCAATATAGGAATTGAAAGATCCACTTGTAAACACATAAGAAATGCACACAAACTATTAGTTTGTGTAATAAAGAACAATTATTCACCAAGATGAACATAAAAGATGGGCACTGAAGTATATGCAGGATAGCTGTGCAACCACTCACCAAAGGTGGCAGTCAGGAGCAGAACTAGAATGTGAATGGGCAGCTAATTTTTTGTAAATGATAGAACTAATAATACTTGCACACTTGTTAATACAGAGAACCAACATAGAAGAACCACGTATACTGGCCAACACACCTGCATAGAAACATTCAAAGACAAAAATAGGATCAGGCTAACAGTAGGCTAAGGCTAGTTAAAGGGGTTATCGAGTGCTGCAAAAACATGGCCACTTTTGCACCACTCTTGTCTACAGATTGTCTCCAGTCTTTATCTTTGCTTGTTTTCCAAAAATAAAATAAAAACAATAATCTCATAGCTTTAAAGAGGTAAAGAAATGTTTTTCTTTGAAATCGACTGGTTTTAGAAAGTTATATAGATTTGTAATTTACTTCTATTTAAAAAAAAAATCTCCAGTCTTCCAGTACTTATCAGCTGCTGCATGTCCTACAGGAAATGTTTTCTTTTCAGTCTGACACAGTGCTCTCTGCTGCCACCTCTGTCCATGTCAAGAACTGTCCAGAGCAGAAGAGGATTTCTGTGGGAATTTGCTGCTGTTCTGCACAGTTCCTGTCCTTTTTAATGAGAGTTTCCCATGCAAGCCAATGAACTTTACAATATGTTCTCATGAATGGAAAAAAATACATGCACAAAAACACACTAAAACTTAGCATGTATCATTGCTTATCTCCATGGCGCACGTGCGCATATTATGTGTATATATATATATATATATATATATATATATATATATATATATATTATTTTATTTTTTTTAATCCATGTAGCATTTTGTAGCAACTATGGATGCACTTTAAATACCCCTACAGCCATTGACTGGACTGACCCAACAATATATTTTCAGTTCAGTTCACTCCAATTACACAATGACATGGAAATACAGTACATAAAACCAGTAATGTAATCTTCTGCATTGAGAACAGTAATTATGAAAAAGTGACATAATCAGTATATTTAGAGAAAATAGCTAAACAAAAATGAGAGAACATGTAACGCTCGCAAATTGGCTTAGGTCATTTTAGTTGAACGGACAATTGTGTAACCGATCCAGTGCTCCAGACATAAAAAACATGTACTACGTTCTGCCATTGTGCTATACAGTAAAGGAAATGGGGGCACAAGCTAAATCTTTTCTTGGCAAGCTAGACAGAAATTGACCTTTGCGCAGGAACAGAAAATTAATCACTGTAATTAAAGATAGATTTTTTTTACCCACTACTGTCACTCTTTTATTAAAAAAGTCAAAACAATGAAAAATGTTGTGTTTTTAACCTTTTACATTGCTCAGATGGTCCCAAGCTTAATGTTATCATTTATCACTTTGTCACTTTATCACTGTTTTATTGATAAATTTGACCATTTCTATATAAAATCTTTTATAGTCTTTACTAAAGCCTTTTTTTTTTACTTTCAGTAAAAGTACAATTTATTTATGTGACTTCGGGATGTGTTCATACTAAAACTGGTACATGTTCAGCCACCTGCATATTTTGTTCAGCTGAAAGCCGACTTGTTGTCATATGGGATAAAGGAACAGGTTAGTGGTAGTGGCTTAGCTCTAATAAAGGGAACCTGTCACCCCCCATGTCGGGGTGAAGACCGTCTAACCCCCAGCTAGAGCCCCCGATACTTACCCCATCTCGCCAAGTCCCATTCCTGGAGCCAGTCCCGGGATGGAGATATCCTTGTTGGAAGCCCGATGCATAGAATGGAGGTGTCATTCTCTATGGGCATCGGACTCATCTCTGCAGCGCATGTGCCCGGGCTTCCGACAAGGATATCTACGTCCCAGGACCGGCTCCAGGAGCAGGACTTGGCGAGATGGGGTAAGTATCTGGGGCTCTAGCTGGGGGTCGGTGGCCTTTGCCTTGGCACGGGGGTGACAGGTTCCCTTTAAGAACAGAACAATTGGATATTGAAATCAAACATGTCAAACCCAATAATCCCATAATCTGCCATTGGAGACTCAGGAGACCCCCCCCATACACATAATACAGTTGAAATTAACTGTTTAAGCTAACCTAAACCTAATGTAGAGTACATGGCCACATTTAGGATTTTAGGATCCACATCTATACTACAGTTACTGAGATTGCATTAATGAATAATGGAAGTATGCACAGACCCATTATTAGTGAACTATAGATTTGTCTTCATGTCTTCAATAAATACTAGCTAAAAATCAGTCTTGTGGTGGAACCATATACAATAAAGGCAGTGTATTCATAGAGGCTGACCACGTTGTCATGTAATCACTATAGTGCCCTTGTAGAAAGTGGGACCAGCCCTAGTTGGACCTCTGTAGTTTGGATTTCCCCAAGAGTCATGGCATACAAGAAAAAGGAAAAACGACACCCTGTTTGCTGAATCCAACTCTGTTGTTTAGTCTAAATTTGATCTATGCTACAGAGTTCCTCACTTCTGTAAATAAAAGACTACCATCAATAGCTATATATCTGGTTTCTTGAACTTCCCGTTATGGGGGGGGGGGGGTAGTTTCTCTTTTGTGTTACAGAGTTTTTCTGGCCTGAATATTGTTCGATTATTTTTTTCACTCCCCTTATACTGTTGGTTTCTGCTTTGTCAGATCTGTCCTATAAAGCAACTACAACTCTCGTTGACCAAGGCCTTTCAATGGTGTATTGCCACATGCTTGCATAGTTTTCCAATGTTGTTGCAGATTGATTCCACTATTCTTTCCTACTATAAGTACTAAGAATATCTGAGTACTTTTAGCTATCATTTGGACCCGGAACAACTGCTAAAGGTGAAGCCTTGTTCTGCAGTCTAGAGACTAGAGATGAGCGAACCTACAGTAAGTTCCTGCTCTCACGAACACAAACTATCAGTGTTTAATTTCTGGTGGCTGGAGAAAATTAATGCAGCCAGAGGATTGCCTGTAAAACATGGATACAGCCTATTTGCACAGACCCAAACTTACTGTAAGTTCACTCATCTCTGCTAGTACTAGTAAGGCCTCTCACGTTCACACGTTCAGTGATTTTTTTTTTAGGTCCACATTTGGGTCTGCTATTTTTATTCCATGATTTGTAAAAAATGGTCCGTAGTTGCATCTGGAGTGTAAATTGTACAATTCTAGTTAAAAAAAAGAAGAAGGTAGAACTGGAAAAAAATTTAACTAGCTTGCCCATGTTGAATTTGCATTTGTCATCCGTGAAGTCCTTAAAAACATGGACCCCATAGAGTCAATTGGCTAATCCATACTGCAATTGCGATTCACAATTTTCAATGGACACGAAGTTGATTGCAAATCCGCAATCACAAAAAACTTTGTGGGACATTTCAATAAGGCCTAACGCTAACCTCCATAACTCCTTATAGTTTTGGATGGCCATTTTTGTGGTCGTCTTCTACCTGATGCGAAAGAGTTAACACTCAAATGTTTTGTGTTCAACAAATTAGGAAATAAAGGAGACAGTAATGACCACCGTAATGATTTTTTTTGGTTAAAATTCACAGAGAGGCAATGCTACCTCTGATTAATCTGGACAGCCTTCCGTTTTAAACATTAATTTTGCCTCTAGGAAAACAAAACAAGCTGATGAGTTTTTTTTTTTTTTTTTTTTAAACACATTTTCATTTTAATGAGGCTACTCGCCCAGCATAAAACATCACAATCTATTATTCATACAGACATCCTACCTTTTACAATCCCCGTAAAGTCGGTAAACACACCAAATAAAAATATACAATGAATATATGCATTATGTACATTGGGTAAAAAAGATCCTTCAGTTCTTCTAATCCACTCTTACAAGTGCATTAAGCCGCTTTTGTATACAAATGATATATTTTGTTAAATCAGTGTGTAAAGCTCATCCGAAATGAACGGTGTGTCAGAGAGAGAGATTGCCGCTTGCTTCACACAATGACTATTAGAGTCAATTCCTCCAGGAACAGCTGGTACACACTCTCTGTCCAAATTGACTTATTTTGGTTATACTGTGTATCAAGAAATATGATGCTCTGTTTTTAAATTGAGTGCCATTAAGAAGCAGTTTGTAAAATTACATAGAGCCACCTGCTTCAAGAAGGTAAATGATCCAAACGCTAGCAATTCCCCCCCCCCCCCCCTTTGGTTAGTCATTACAAGTATTATCTTTGTAACATTTGATTGCGGAATTAGTTTACCCTGGTTTTTAATGAAAATAGAATCACTAATTCAACATCAAATACTTATGAACCCATCATCAAAGACTTAACGACTATGTGAAAGAAGATGGCCGTGATACTGAAGGCACAATTAAGAAAATGGGACACTACTTTTTTTTTTTTTTAGTTAGGGAGGGATGGAATATCCCATCCCATATCAATCCCTGGAGAAATAACTTGAAAGGAGCCGAGTAAATACGTAAATGTACTGCCAATCAACAAAAGAAAAACTTCTCGTCCTCCTGGCCATGAAGAGATTCATAGGAAAAATTGTACTCATATCTTTCTAAATACAGTGTTGGCAGCTTGCTTCAGGCCTGTATCTATATGAGGAAATGCAATGAACTAGTATACTATCCAAAGATATAAGTGGGAATTGAATTATAGATTAGTTTCTATATAAAGGTGCCATGTAGTGTCAGGATTATGGGCTTTTTGAAAGTATTGGTATCTGTACTGAATGCCAGATGGTTACTTATATATAAATTAGTACAAGCGAATGTGAAAAACTTTGTAATGGATCTTATACATACTGTATATATATATATATATATATATATATATATATATATATATTTATTTATTTTCCTCTTGTTAGATTCTTTTACTATGTTCACATATTACTTGTCCAATAGGACAGTCTTTCCATAGGATCAGGTTACAAGCTGCCCATCTACATCTATAGAGAATGGGAGGAAGGGGGGAGCTGGAGAGAGACAGAAGCAAATAGACTGCTGAAAGACTGCACTTTTTGTGAATTTTACATTTTACCAAAGTGCATCATTTACAGCTTTGACTGTTCAGAACTGCTCTATAATGCTGCTGCGGCTTCTTAGTGTGTGTTTAGAAATTTAGGAAAGCAGAATTTTATAGCAACTAGTCTCCACCTACTATCTTTAGGACAACAGAAAATTAAATGTGAGGCCAGTGGAGCAGAAATTGCCTCATATAAAGTGCAGTGTATACTGTAAAGTTGAAATTAGTCTCCCATTACAGTTACACATCATCATGGCTTTTCTTGCGGTGTCTATCTCCTATTTCCTATCTATCTATCTATCTATCTATCTATCTATCTATCTATCTATCTATCTATCTCCTATCTATCTATCTATCTATCTATCTATCTATCTATCTATCTCCTATTTCCTATCTATCTATCTATCTATCTATCTATCTATCTCCTATCTATCTATCTATCTATCTATCTATCTATCTATCTCCTATCTATCTATCTAGTACAAAGAGATCTTGTAGCACACAGATAATCCGTGAATCAGACGGTGTTTATTGTTCAATAGTTGAGCATACATGCTTGAAAAAGATGTCAATTGAGATGCCGAAACATCACTTGTATGCTTAACTACTGAACAATAAGCACTGTCTGATTCACAGCTTATCGGAGTGCTACAAGATCTCTGTGTGCTCTCTTCTTCAGTATCTATCTATCTATCTATCTATCTATCTATCTATCTATCTATCTATCTATCTCCACACACACAAAACGGAGTATGCCATCATGTTTTATAATGTTTCCATACAGTTATTGTCTAGCCAGTCAGGCTTACATTCAGATTTGACATTTGTATTTATATATTACCTAATTCTGTTCTGTAGTTCAGTTACATTTTATTAAATAGCAATGTCTGTTGTACTGTTCACTTTGGCCCCACCACAGATGACTGGGTTGCCAATGGCAATAACCGTGTCTCTAAATTCCCTGCTGGTAGTAGTAGTATGTTTCTATCTATAACCAGCATCCTAATCTGTATCATTTTGCCTATAGCGGTGAGTTTATAGTATCAAGAACCTGCACAGTTTAGCTGTGATCCAATGATGCTGAGTTTATAGTCTTGCAATAACTTGCGACACTATGACTCCTACAAACAATAAAAACTTTACAAGAACTTTTAGTTAAACTTAGCAGGCTTGTATCACTAGTGCCATGACACATAAGATTATTACATCACATCGAAATGCCTGTGTTAACATGTTACTCATTAAAATTATGACTTCAAGTGCGACTGTTATTTAAAAAAATAAATAAATAAATAAAAACTTTTGTTTTGTCACTGGTACATTAGTAGTGTTCATTTGTTTCCTGAGTGCAAAATTAAGAACTTTCTAATTAGCCATTAATAGGAAAACGGCGCCGGACTCATCAGCTCAGCCAGTACAGGTTATTATGAGCAGGTTCATATGTACAAACCTACTGATAGTTTTCCTTTTTCCTAAATTTCCCTTACCATTTAGCTGCTACTTAGATAAACTCATCTGATGGCCATTCTGCTCTCTCATTGTTATAGATAGCATCTGAGAGAGGGTTTACACCAGCTTAAAGAGTGAACAGGGAGCAGAGAAACCTTGGAGGGTGGCATACACAGAAGAAAGCACAATAAAGGTAATATAAAGATGAGAATCAAGTGGGCTAGGTACAAATACAGTACATAAAGAAAATTGATACAGCCTTGGTCCAAGTCATAAGACTTGGACCAAGAAGTAGTAAACCGATGGACTGGATACTAACAAGATGTTGTTAGGACTGGCAGTCATGGCACCCGTGCCGCCGGTCCTGCCTCTGAGGGTGATGTGGATACTCGCTTGCATTCTAAGTAATTAGGTGAACGCCAGAGAACGCAAGCATTTTAATCAATTGCTATGTTGTACAAACCTGGTCACCTAAAGGGTTAATTGTTCAATGGAGTTTCTCCTCTCCTCACCAGTGGGGGTGGGGATTCCAGGCTGCATTTAAGGCCTGTAAACAGTCTGCTAGTTTCCAGTGTTTGAGTTTCTCTGCACCAGCTAGTCTGGTGGTTATTTTCTGCAGTTCTGACCTTTTTTTGTGTTTTTGACCATTGCCTTTGCCTGATCCCTTTGTACTTTACTACCAGTTGGTTTTTGACTTCGGCTAGTTTTAACTATTCTTTGCTTTGTGATTTTGTCCTGACACATCTTCTTGGTTTTGACTTCGCCTTATTGACCATTCCTCTGTGTTTGTTTTGCCTGCTCCTTGTCTCCCATCCCCATCACCCTAGTCCTTGTATATCACAGTCATCGTGGTTATCGCCCCTTGGTCTAGCGCCGATTGGGCAATAGACAGGGACAGAGGTTGGGGTAAGCTCAGAGCTCACGTTCCCCTGTTGTCTGTTTATCCCAGCCTTGGCTGGTGGCAGAAGGTTGGGCAGGTTAAAACCCCTGTCATATAAACCCTTTAAACCCTTTGAGTTCAAGGCAACTTCTTTAACAAGGTTCCCTCTCCTACTGGGTGGAGCAGATGTTACATTAAAAAATTGCTAGTTTATTTATAGTGACAATAACAATACTCTACAAACATGATTTTCCCAGTCTGTTTACTAAAGTTAATTTGTCACCTTTGGGAAATTTGCATTTTGATCTAAAGATCTGTACTGTACACCAGCATTAACACACGTTAGCCCTTTAGACTTTATCAGTGCTGATGTAAGGTGCAAAGAAGCTCTGTCAATGGACATTTCTCATGTCTGCCAGTTTTTAGAAGTGTTAGCTGACTGTCATATTACTTTAACAGTTTTAAGTGTATTATGGGCATCCCACCAATGGTGACTTAAAATGTCATGTCGACTTTGCGTGCCTGTTTTACATACACACTTGGTGTTAATGGTACTGTGATTCCATTTATCATAGTGTCAAAAGGTATTGCAATAAAAATCTAGACTGCTCTCACATTGGTGTGACCCTTGGCCAGTGAAATGAGTAGCAGTAATAGACGTGCACCATACTCTGTGTGGGTGGGTGATGAAGATGGGTGATTAATGACCCATATTTACAAAGCCACAATGCAAAGAGATACAATGGGTTTTATTGAGTCCAATTATAGACATAAAGGTGACAGTACTCTATATGTTTCCGCATTCCCTACTGTCTTAATATACTGTGATGGGATTATTAGACTATTTAGTAAGAGGCAAATTATGCAATTAAAATGAAGTCCTGTTCTATTCTATGGATTTTCTTGACAAAATCTCAATGATATATTTCTATCTCCTTTTTTTCCCCTAAGTTCTGTGACAGTATAAATTTAAGCAGTCAGCTATCTTCCATTCCTGACTGTAGGTAACAAGGCAAAACTCATCTAATTATTTCAAGATGTTTCTTCCTGAGATATGAACCTTTTTACATTCTTAGAACTTCTCACTAAATAGCCCTTTGCTTATATATATATATGCTTACATATTTTTTACACCCACAGATTCACATTGTAAGCTTCATTAATCACCCCACCCCCACAGCCGACCCCCCAGAAAAAAAACAAAACAGAACTGCAGTAGAGCTACAGTTCAACAATCAGTTGCGAGCCATTCTTTCTGACTAAATACACCACAAGAGACAGAAAGGGGACATGAAAAGTGAACACTTTCATCACATTTATACATGTCTCAATCAGTTTCTATCTAGCACATGTAGGGCAAAGGGTTGAAATCAGCCAGCTGTAACAATGCACTAAAATGCTGTAAGGACATGAAATATAGTAAGTGGAGGAGTGGAGAAAAGAAATTGATATTTGAAGCAATGGATGACATGTAAAGCAAATCAGCCCAAACTATTTTTAACCTTTAATGAAATCACCTATCCGGTCTTTATAGGGAAGATGAAATATTTAACTGTTTATAATGGCATGGAAAGGTTTGCAGAAAGTGTTATTCCTGACATTATTATTATAAAAAAAAAATAGCAGAATATGCTTAACATGACCAGAATTTTTTGCCCCTTTTCCCAAAAATGACCTTCCCTAGTAGACAGGGATGCTATGATCTTTGAATGTGATAGTTTTCACCATCTTACATTTAAGTCCTGAATCTCAAGTTGGTCATCCAAAGATAGCTGACAGCTGAATGAACGTCCAGCTGACAGCTATTTTTCACGGTCTGCATACAGTACACAAGCAAAGTCAGCTTGGCCAAGTATGAATGTGTTTTCAATAGAGAGAACCAATGCTAGAAATCCTTGCTGGTTGTCAGGAGGCCCCAATATGCATTAGATGTCCAATGACCTACTGGGATCCCTGAAAATCCTGTGGTTAGCTGTGATCTAACAAATGCCATGCTTAATATATCTGTATTTAAGTGGGTTTTCTACCCCTTTGCACAATTTAATAATGTTTTAAACAGTTTGCATTATTTTCACTTCCACTATAGTGCATCAGGCATGGCTAAGCATTAAAGAGTTAACACATACATAAAGTGAAGAACCTTCCAGAGGAAAACTGATGAGCTTGCTCTGGTCCAGCTGCCTCACTACTGAGATGAAAAGGAAGTTTAGTGAGTATTGTGGTATAAATGAAGGCGAAAAGAGGAGTGTACAACTAGTCTCTCTCCTTGTGTCATCCAGGATAGCTTGGGGCAATGCTGACTCCTGCTAAGACTACAGTCTATGACCCCAGTTTAACTTAGTCCTCATCTGAGTGCAGAAAAAGAGAGGGAAAAGTAGATTTCCAGACACTGAGAGTAAGTTGTACAAGGGCCCCATCGCAAGATTCCAGGACAGAAGAGGGCTTCCAGTAATGCCTAGTGCACCATGTGTTTCAAGCCTCAAACCCATAGAATCTGCAACCTGTTGGGAACTACAATACTGGTGAGACAAGAAGCTATAGTGTTAACCCCTGAGCTCAGCCTTGATGACATATGCCCAGTGGAAAAAGACAAGGGACTAGTGTTACGAGGGACTAGAGTAAAAAGAACCAGCTCTAGGTGCCTTAGATAGACCAACATATGAATCCAATCTAAAATGGTAAATGCCAATATTCATTTATGCAATAATAGTATCTGGATATTAAAACATCTATGGTTACCCGCAGCTAAAGTGCCTGAAAAATTAATTTTCCGTATACATATGAGACAGGTTTTGACCTGTCATTTTGCCAAACAATCTTGACCTCCCACTGAAAACCAAATTCTAAAGTTGTATGTTCTTGTATTATTAACTAGAGAAGTGCTTCTCGAGAACTTTTTTTTTTTTTTTACATATCCTACCCAAATATGGGTTCTCGGAGGAGTGACCAAACATAGAAAACTATAACTACATTATGCTGTTTGTCTTAGTTGTCTTCTTTCCAGATGAGCAGGAAGATAGTCCTTTGTTGGTGCCAAAAAATTTATTGTTCGCTGCTTGTCTTTCATGACTATGAGTCCTTGTGTTATTATATTAAGCAACGGTAATGCCGAGAGACATTTTAAAGGACATACACTTGGAACCCTTCCCATCTCCACTCTAGTTATTGATGTTCCTTCCTTCTCAATTTTGTGTGCTTAAGTTTGATAAAAGATTTAGACTGTCATGAATTTTCCATTTTGAACTTCTATTGGTTACTTTGACAATGAAATGGAAAGATGTCATTGGTTCTCAATGCAAATTTTAATGCCAACCAACATCATCTACAGCACAGATGTCAAACTCACAACTCTCCAACTGTTGCAAAACTACAATTTCCATCACTATCACTTTGGTTCTCTTTTTAACTCTACCTTTCTTGACTAAACACTGTTTTACACTCAATGTATAAGGTTGACTACCCATCAAATACAAGACAACTTATATAGAAGATACAATATTTAAATTGCAGTATCTTTTACTCCTAACATATCATTATAATGTGTGTGGGTTTCTTGGAGACTGCAGCGGAACTGTGTATCCATAACTCTTTTCCCTCTGACAATACATCACTTTTACACTGATTTACTACATCTTCCCTGTGTGCAAAACACATTTTTTTTTCAAAGTTCGCATCCCCAAGGATTGAGATTGATTACTTCATACTGTACATAGCAGCAAAGAAAAAAACTACGTTTTTTGATCATAGCTACTGGTAGAGGCACTTGTGTCATTTGGAATTACTTCTAAGACAGTGAGCATTTTAAGATGAATCGGTCCTCAGAAAGGGCCTTTTGAGTAAGCACGCTTGTCGTGAAAAGCGAAAATTTGTTTTGACATTCAGCTGTTGCATAGTGTTGGATGGATGGTCTTAGGTTCATGTTCGAAGGAGGCAGAATATAACTGGTTAACACTTTGATGCCAAATGGTACTGTATCAAGGGCATTACAGTAAAAAAAAAAAAAAAATATGAAAGAACCATGGCACATAGTAAAAACAAGGACGCTTTCTTCTTGAAAAATATATTGAAAATAGAAAAAAATTCTAAGAACTCATCAGTTTTGACTTTTTTTTTTGTTAGTCACGGTTTTATATATGTATAATTTACTGCTTTTGCCTAACCAACCCATAGGCCCAAGGCCCATGGGTTATAATTAAAGATGAGCGAACCGGGTTCGGGTTTGAGTCGATCCAAACCCGAGCGTTCAGTATTTGATTAGCTGGGGCTGCTGAACTTGGATAAAGCTCTAAGGTTGTCTGGAAATAATGGATACAGCCAATGACTATATCCATGATTTCCACATAGCCTTAGGGCTTTATCAAAGTTCAGCAGCCACCGCTAATCAAATGCCGAAAGTTCGGGTTCGGATCGACTCGAGCATGCTCAAGGTTCGCTCATCTCTAGTTATAAACGAAAACAACAAAAAAAAAACTGCAACTGGAGAACTGAAAAGGTAAAAACACAGACCCCCTTTTTTATATGTTCAATATCCAACCTAAGTCAATTATGCTCAGATAATCCTATCTCTAGGCAATGTAAAAAAACTCAAAGGGAGAACACTGCTAAAATAACTAATCACCCTTCACTGCAGAATCTTTTGACGCTTTACAAATAATAATAATAATAATAATAATAATAATAATAATAATAATAATAATAATAATAATAATAATAATATTAATAATAATAATAATAATAATAATAATTATTATTATTATTATTATTCCTATGGTATGGCTATCTTGCCTGATCTCCCCATACATATCTATGCTCAGCTCAGCCTTACCTGTATGTGCTTCCAATGGAGAGAGGGGGTGCAACCTGTTGCTAGATTCATCCTCTGACAAGAAGCCAATTAGGAAGTTAAAGGAGAAGTACGCCCCCACCCCGGCCGGGGACACCAGGAAGCGCCGTGCTCCCGGCCGGGGTGAGGGCCGGCATGCAAGAGCAGAGAGCGGCGGCCAAATAGTATGAGGAATGGGGCGTGCGAACGGGGCAGGCGAACGAGCGGGCGAACGGGCGGGCAAACGGGCGGGCGAACGGGCGGGCGAACGGGCAGGCGGGCGTGCAGGCGTGCATGAGTCAGCGGCCGGACGGATAGTGAGGAGCGGCATGGGCGGCGGGGAATCCGCGGCGCGATAGTAAGTTTGAAGCCGGGAGGAGGAGAGGGAGCGGCGGGGGGCATGAAAATCAGCCCCTGTGTGAGCGGTGGTGGCGGCGCGGGCGGTGATAGGGATAGCAAAAGGTACTACTCCCCCATTATCTGCAGATAATGGGGGAGTATTACTTTGTATATGTTCCCAGCACCGAGCAGGGAGGGGGAGGTAGATGGCACTTCTCTCCCTCCCTGCTCGGTGCCCAGCAAATGTATTCATTGAATACATTTATGGGATACTTTGAGGAGCAAGGACACTTGCTCCCCAAAGTATCCCATAAATGTATTCATGAAGTCACAAAAGTACAGTGCATAACATTACATTACATACACTGTAATTCCTATGGAGTGTCCAGCAGGGGCGCACTATATATAGAAGTCAATGGTACTCATTGACTTCTATATAGAGAGCTCCCCCTGCTGGACTCTCCATAGGAATTACACCCTTCGTCGTGACGTCACTGGTTCTGAGAGAATTCTAACACTTCCTGATACACTAAATTAAGGGAAATAGCAGTATATGAGCATTTCCCATAATTAATGTACATTAGAAAATTGTATAACTTTCCATAAGTAATAACATATAAAAAATAATTTTGGCCGGACTTCTCCTTTAAGATCCAACTGCCTGATCTTTATCTTCAATGACCATTGGCCTTGGATGAGTAAGGAGACTGCTATATATGTTAGGTACTTAAGCCGCCCTATCAAGATCAGTGCATTAACGTGTATAGCCAGATTAAAGATCTCTTTATACAGGCAGGCCCATGTCTGATACAAGTGCCAATCTAGATTATCACTTATAATGAATTATTGAAGGAATTCAACAAAGTAACTACAGGTGCACCATTCATGCAACCCTTTACTTCTATCATTGGTGGCCAAACATCCCTTGTTCACACAGGAAGACATGTCAACCAATGATGATTTTTAGGGACACACATTCCCAGCCATAATATAATGATTGAGCAGTTACTTGCTTTACATGGGGCAAAATTCTGCTTGTTTGGCCATTAATATCCCCATGTATAGGGTTGTTTAATTGTGGATGAAAAATTTCTTAGGCACTCAAGGCCTAACATAAAATAGTGGGTTTTTTTGTTTGTTTGTTTTTTTTTTTTTCATTTTATTTTGAGATTACTTACTGTATAAGTGGTTATCTCTGCCCAATATTGTGTTTCTGGCAATTTAATATCATATTGCAATTCAGCAAGATACAATCACCGGAGAATTGCCTTTGATGTTGTATCACTAGCTCTAAATGCACTTATATCATCATTAAAGTACAGTAGGTCAACTCAGATAAGCTGTTTATAAAACAGGAAATCAAGCAATTAAATGCTGATCTCGGCACCAACTGGAGCTAGAAGCCTATTTTGTACAAATAAAATCTGTTCTGAAACCTCCTACAATTAATTCAGCAATTCCTGCTGTGTAATTTGCAGAAGCTCTAGAAAACCATCCGCCGCTCCGGAGAGGGAGGTCAACTTGTCCTGTGTTTAAACAGGGATTTCATAACTGCAGAAAAAGGAAATGATTTTCTTCGGTGCTACAGAGCAAACACCCCCTAAATAAATATGTGAACCGCAGCATCAAGATTTCCCCAGAGTTGAACAGGCTCATAAGGAAAACTCACAGTAGGATGAAGCCTCAGACAGAAGATTAGGCTGGAAAGTGTTTGAACTGTAAAACAAAAGTTTTTCTTTTCGGCTAATACAGGGTAAAAAGTTTTACTATATTTTGCTTTAAAACATTTTTTTTTAAAGAGGTTGTCCAATACAGAAAACTGATTTTTATATTTCTTGTTTAGTTATTCTGAGTTAATATACTTGGGTACGTGTGATCAAAAAAGTATACTTCTCTGTGCAATTCCTCTTTTGCCCTGCGGTGGTGCTGCAGAGAAATGTCACACCTACTGTCAGGTTTCCCAACAGATTTCATATGATCTCTGGGGATCTCAGCAGGTGGGTACTGTATTGTCAAGGGACCCGTAAGTTATTGTGGGAGGGTGAATTCTCATCTCATGGTAAGAGTTACATCTCATGATTAAGAATTGCAAAGAGAGTCTCTGGCTCATTTCGCCTGTGGTGGCCCCGCAGGGAAATTACATGCCTACCATCAGGTTTACCTACAGGTTTCAACTGAACTCTGGAGATCTCAGCAGGGAGGTACTTTCTCATTTGCTTGTTGTCTAGGGATCCTTCTTAAGATTAGGCAGAACCTCTTCAAGGGATTGTACAGGAATAAATAAATATGGGTAAAATACCAGACCACACATTGCTCACAGTAAAACCATGGCATCATGCACAAAAAATGCAGTTTATAAAACAGAAGTATATAGTTGCTGGCATAATTTCCTATTGGCTTGTTCAAAAAGTCTACAAGAGCTGAGGACCAAGTAAGCCTGTACTGGCATAGTAGTCATAGTGTCAGGTTACTCCTCTAACTTTCATGAACACACCCATGAAATTTACTCCAGCTGTTTTCCCTTATGCCCCTATTCCACGGGGCGACTATGAGGAGCAAACAAGTGCTATCAGCTATTTCACGTGGCAGCAGCGAGCAGGTGAGTCCGGGGGGGGGGGCTGCCCATAGCATACAGCAGTGGTCTGTTGCCACCGCTCCTATTCCATGGAGCGTCAGAAGCATATTGTTGCTGTATGAGTCATTTGTTTTTTGACAACATGAACAATGTTGGCTGATCATTGCCTTCTTTTATACGGGACGATTACCAGCAGAATACAGCCGAAAATTGTTCCATGGAATAGGGCCTTAAGACACTATGGGACTTATTTACTAAGATATCATCTTTTTTTTCCTGTTCCCTGATAGTTGTTGCCCTAAGGTAAAATGTGACCAACCTAAAACCAGACCATCCTGCCTCTCTAGAAATGGCTGATAATTAGAATGAAAAACCTAAGTAAATATGTCGGTTGTGGCGGGTTTTAAAAGAAACACCCCCAATACACCCACTTTTCGGTTTTATAACACAGAATGACGGGTGTGTCAGGTTTCTGGCATTTTTTTCTCGCACAGAGTAAATAAGGTGGAACAGTAAACTGGCAGGGAAAATGGACACAAGACCAACACTTCTGACTCACATTGGTAAATAAGCCCCTATGACTCTGGCCCTTTAAGGATAATGTATATGGACAATTTTCTAGACATCTAATAAGTACAGTATGTGCAGATGCCATATACAGAGCGGCTTTGTGGTGGACTCTTTATGTGTATTGTCCTGATTCTTTTGTTATTTTAAGCAGGGATGAGTTTGTAATTTTGCCCATTTCACCATAATAACATGTTTTTACATAGGACTGCCAGATAAAACTACTGTATTGTCTTTTCCAGAGGGCTATCATTATGTGCAAACAATGCGTGAAGAAGCAAATTACATATTCAGCTCTGCAACATCTGTATATAACTGAAAAAGCCTATTAAAGCACAATCTGAACCTGCCAACATTCCAGAGATTTCTGCTTTAGTAAATATCCGAATTCTTTTGGTAGAATTAAATGCTGGCACCCTACTCTCCCTATATCTTGTGCAGCACCTCTATTATTTCTCCGGGATATATACAAATACGTTGACAACTGGGCATTGCTATTCTTGTTAATGGGGTGAGTTCCTTCAAAACTTCACAATCACTACTGGCAGTGGTCAGAGATACCTTTCAAAAACAGGGATTAAATTGTCATCATTGTTGTCAATTGATTTTTACATTTCCAGGTATAATAACAGAGGAACTGTGTTAAATTCAAATGTTAATGATATACATGATATATACAATTGTGTCATCATAGACTTAACATTAGTAATATGGGAGTCAAGGTCATTCGGTTCAAAGGAAAAATTCTTCCAAGATCCACAAAATAAATGAAAGATTTGAGTGATAGATTTAGAGTGCTTCCACCTGGTAAGTTGTCTGTCTTCTTGGGTAATATTCAAAAGGTAATGAGTCTGGGATATGCAGAATACAAACAAGCTGTTTTGCATATCAATTAAACCTGGTAATTGATAATCAGGCAGAGTAGGATTTTGACAGTAAGGTTTGCCAGACATATTAATAAATTAGGTAATAATAGAATAGAACTACATCCAGTGATTGTATCAGCCCAAGCAGGCAAAAAAAAAAAAAAAAAAACAATACTAAAGAACACATGTAGAAAACCGAGGATTGTACAATGTGTCCTAAAACTAAAGTAATGATCTAGAAGAGGTAGATAGATAGAACATTGAACATATTGATAGATAAAAGACAGACATACATATAGATAAATACAGTAGATAGATAGATAGATAGATAGACAGACAGACAGACAGACAGACAGACAGACAGACAGATAGATAGATAGATAGATACAATAAAATAGAATATGGGACTAGATAGACAGATAATAGATAGGTAAATAGATAGATAGATAGATAGATAGATAGATAGAAAAGGGAGAAAGCCGCACTTCCGAATCCAAGTAGCGGGTGCTGTTCGGAGTAAGTCCCTTGGCTCGGGATCCCAACAAATACAAAAGAAATTCCGCAGCACACCAGCGTCAAGTGAAAAGGAGTAGTATTTATTGCATGTAGCAAGAAACACAAAAGGGATGCAACGTTTCTGTCTACTCCAAGACCATTGTCAAGCATGATGCTTGACAATGGTCTTGGAGTAGACAGAAACGTTGCATCCCTTTTGTGTTTCTTGCTACATGCAATAAATACCACTCCTTTTCACTTGACGCTGGTGTGCTGCGGAATTTCTTTTGTAGATAGATAGATAGATAGATAGATAGATAGATACAATAAAATAGAATATGGGACTAGATAAATAGATAGGTAGATAGTAGAGATGAACGAACCTAGAGCACCCTCAAATCCATCTGAACCCGAGCATTCGGCATAGCGGGGGCTGCTGAAATTGGATAAAGCTCTTAAGCTGTCTGGAAAACATTAATACATGGATATGTTTTCCACATAGCCTTAGAGCTTTATCCAAGTTCAGCAGCCCCCGCTATGCCGAATGCTCGGGTTCGGATAGACTCGAGCATGCTCAAGGTTCGCTCATCTCTAGTAGATAGATGATAGATAGGTAGGTAAATAGATAGAAGATAGATAGATAGATAGATAGATAGATAGATAGATAGATACAATAAAATAGAATATGGGACTAAATAAATAGATAGGTAGGTAAATAGATAGAAGATAGATAGATAGATAGATAGATAGATAGATAGATAGATAGATAGATACATACAATAAAATAGAATATGGGACTAGATAGATATGTAGATAAAGTCCAAAAATATAGCGGCACGTCCAATGCGGTGAATTGAGTGTTTATTAGCTCAAAGGAAAAATGCAGCAACGTTTCAGTTCATACCATATGAACCTTTTTCAAGCAATGGCTTGAAAAAGGTTTATATGGTATCAACTGAAACGTTGCTGCATTTTTCCTTTGAGCTAATAAACACTCAATTCACCGCATTGGACGTGCTGCTATATTTTTGGACTTTATATTGCTATCGCCTTTGATCGGGCGTTGATAGCAGGCACCCAGCCCTCATTACCCTGGTGCTGTGGAACCTGTTTGAACACTAGATAGATAGATAGATATAGATAGATAGATAGATAATATATATAGGAGATAGATGTAGATAGATAGATAGATAGATAGATAGAAAGATAAATAGATAGATAGATAGATAGATAGATAATTGATAGGTAGATAAATAGATAGATGATAGATAGATAGATAGATAGATAGATAGATAGATAGATAGAAAGATAAATAGATAGATAGATAGATGATAGATAGATAGGAGATAGATAGATAGGAGATAGATAGATAGATAGATAGATAGATAGATAGATAGATAGATAGATAGATAGATTTTGGAAATATCTTTTAGACATAAAACATCTTGATTTAATCATGCAGCAAATCTTGATCTGGAATAAAATACAATGTATAAGTATGTTATATGTAGCACATGTTCTTTGCAAATGACAAATCATTCCTGACTGGTCATTTCTTAAATTTCCCATTATCTGCATACACAATGCAATATGCTACTTTCGATCTGTGATTCAGCCTCACATAGAGAGAAAGGACCAGATCTGCTAGATGCAGACTGACAGGAAATGAGCCAGAGCCCCGCTGTATATACTGCTCTATATATTGAAAATGTCTCAGAGCAGCAGACTTAAAGTGATGTATATAGATGCTTTATACAATGAGAATCAGGTCCAGAGGCAGGTATTTAACATTTACTAGAAATTCTAGAGTTGGGTTGCCAGGCGCAGAAGATGTGATTTTGGTGTATGGTGGAATTATTGTTTCTATAAGATTTTCATAACTTTACATACATGGTTCATTAACAAACTGAGCTCTGCTACATTAGATCAGTAGATTATAGCTATTTGTCTGCTTTATAGGTGGTATATATGGAGCCTTGTGTTTCACCTTCTTTTCTTTCTTTCTTTTTTTTTTTTTTTTACAAAACTTTTCTTTGTCTTTGAATTTAACAGTTTCCTACAGGAAAATGTACTCTATTTTACTGTTTTAGGTAACCCCTAAAGAACAGGTAGTTGTGAGAATTACTTGATTGCACGTTTCCTTTCAAGACTCCAGTGGTTTCCAATTTGAAAACAGAAATAAATGGAAAGACTTCACCTCTCCTGCCAAAATGGCCTCTTATTGTAGAATAAAAGTATTGTTTTTATTACTTTGTTTCTGAATGTCAGTATATCTAAAAAAAAACAAAAAAAAAACTGTTTTATAAAGCTTTCCATATTTTTCTAAAGTTTAAAAAGGTTGCCTAAGATTAGCACAATGCCCCCCACCCACCCACCCAAAAAAAACAAAAAACACAGTGCTACCTTTGTCTACTGGTTATAAGTGGTACTGCAGTAAGAGCTAAAGCGCAATCTATATACAGGTGTGGCACTTTGGCAGAAAAAAACAGCACTTTGGACAATTCCTTTAAATCTACATAACAGTAGAGCAGTATAAGACTCAGTTCACATTATGATAAAACCTTCCATCATCATCTGTATATTTTGGACGTATTCTCCAACCTATACTTCTTACAGAACACAGACTCAGAATATACATTGTGTCATCCCATCCAAAAGTTGGCCTACTCATATTTTAATATATATATATATATATATATATATATATCCACAAATATTATCACTATAGTGACTGATATAGGAGCAACATGATGACGAATTTTGCTACGTCTTAATCTAATGGTTATATTTATTCTGACTACAGAGTATCTGAAATTTTCATCATCATCACCATAAAGAATAAGCAGTTTGTCCAGAAGAAAGCAGAGAGGCACTAAATGTTGCTGCTGATGCTAAGCAAGGATTTAAAACAGCAGATATCACACTTTAAACGGGAACCCGTCAGCTCTCTAATGCCTAATAAGCTGCCCCTATTGCCCAGGGCACATCATTCTGATACAGTTTTCCCGATTGCAATTTTGTTTAAAAGGAAAAAAAAGTGCAGTCATGGCAAGTAGGTGGAAAATGGAAGCAACATCAGCATCTAGTCAAGAGAGCTCCACAGTATAAAACAAAGGCAGAAACATAAAGATATTATATAACCAAAGGGTTGAGGGACAAAAAATATGCTTTTTCCTGTATGTCCATTCAGATTCAAATGTACTTAATATAAATTGACCAAGGTGTTTTATTTTAACTTTAGGCAAGTGGATACTGAGCTTTGATAAGAGTTTCCCAAGTTGACCCCTGGCAGAAGAGAAAGACCCTCTGGCATTTCTGCAGAGCTTCCAGCAAGACTTGCCAAAGGAACCATAGTAAAGTAAGAATTAAGAGTGACCCTGCCTACAGAGGAATCTATCTATCTATCTATCTATCTATCTATCTATCTATCTATCTTTTAAATTCAACCTTAAAGAGGCTTTACTGGCAACTAAATATACATTTCTTTTTTTCATCTCTCTAAATGTTTATAAAGCATCTATAGAAATACAAAAGAAACAATGTGTAACAATATTTCAATATTTCTTAAATAATGCACCCCATGTATTGTTCATTATGTGTAGATTATCTGAATGCCTCTCAGATTTATTACACCTTGATATATATCTCCACATGAGCGAACAGTTTGCAATACTTAATCTCTGCTGGATTTTTCCACCAATCTTTTATTTTCATTATCACTTCCCTTGCACTTTTCTTATCTATTCTTTTAAAATCAGTGCATTTTTTATAGCTCCCAAATTTCCTCCTCCGCAACATCTTATGTTTATGGTTTAGTTCTCATTTCAATTTTAGACACCTATTACCAAGCTCAGCGGTGGCTCAACTTCAAGTTTTGAATTATTCGGAAGCTGGGTTAGTGTTTCTTCACAACTTTCCACAAGAGGTTAGCACGTTATTTATGTGGCAGTCTATCCTCTATGTTCCTATCGTTCTTTGTATTTCAAATCATATTTTCTACGTGCATTACATCCAGCTGTTAGAAGTTTTATTTTTTTACTGAAGCATTCAGAAACTAACTTATCAAGATTCACCAATGTCAAGGACTACTGGGATTTTTGTCTAAATCTCAGTCTGGCCCTGTTCTCTATTATCCCAGACAGTGAATTGCTTGCTTTGAAACACGTACTCTAATATATATATATATATATATATATATATATATATTTTTTTTTTTTTTTTTTTTTTTCCTCCTATATATATGTTGTATTTTAGTTATACAGTTATGCTTACTATTGAGTAGAGTACTACCCCCAAAGAACCCCCACTGAATGTATTAAACATCATTTAACGTAGAGGGTGAATTTTTATCAATTCTTCATTGTCCAGTAGACTGTGTTTGAAATGTTTGAAATTTTGAAACTACTATTGCTGTCATCACTATATGTTATACTTCAGCTGTGTCAAACTAGTGACTCTCCAGCTGTTGCAAAACTATTATTACCATCACAAAGACGTATGGAGGGGTAGTAGAGGGGCAGCTGTCCTGGGTGCAAGACTGAGGGGGCAGTATCCTTCTCCCCTGACACATGCATAATAAATTAGCCATCTTCTCCTCTGATACTCCTGTCCGATTACTGGCAGCTGTCCGCAGCATCTTGGAGTAAGCCTCACTACAGCTTATTGCCACTTGCAGAGGCTTACATCACAGAGGCTGCAGGGTGCTGTGCTGCCAAAGCCACTTTAACAGCCATTAACAACCCCCCCTTTCACTGCTCCTCTTTGATAGCTTTACTATATGCATTAGTACATTTTGTATATACTGTAGCAAATCTGCATGGACAATATAAAAAATGTCCCGTTTGTCCGCCATCACAAAGTGTCTCTCTTGTTAATGATGTGCACGATATTGACAATGATTATACAAAATAGCTCTGTGTGACGGCAACACCGTAATAATTTCAATCTCACTGAAGTCAGCATCCTATAAATCCGTCACTATTATACAATTATTGGAAACCCATCAAAACATTATCCACCAGAACAAAACACATGGGCAATACATTCCTGTCATGAATGTGCTTGTGCCGAACTCCGTGCGCCCCTTGGCTCGTGCTGCGCGCCTGAGATGGCGCTGATATTCAGTGTTTTTGTATGTTTGTGCAGTGTCCTGAACCTTGTCTGAACACTGCTCTATTTCCTTCTGTGTTTGTTCAGCCACACCCGCTTTGCCTGAGATACTCCTGGCCACTCCGGAGTTAACTCTGATGCTGTTAGCTAGTCTGACAGACTGTTCTCCCTGCCAGTGAGGTTGCTCTTGCTCCAGGTGTTCTGAGGAGATTAGGGGTCTGGTCCTATCAGCTCCTGCACTGGACCTCTGGTCTCCTATATAGTGTCTGCCAGCCTGCCTCTCACGGCCGGATATTGAGCTTGTCTCTGCCTGGTTCTGTGTTTCTATTCTTGCTCTGTTGATTCTGACCCTGCTTTGTATTTCTGACCTTTCCTGCTTGCTGCCTGCCCCTGACCATACTGCCTGTATATTGACTTTGCCTTCGGATTGTGATTTTGTACTTTTGCTGCCCGTTTGTTGTGACCCGGACTGTTGACCATTCGTTATTGTGTTTTGTCTGTCTGTCTTGTCCTTGTGTCCCACCTAGCCAGCGCAGGGACTGCCGCCCAGTTGCTCGCCGCCATTTTAGGGCGGATTGTGGCAAATAGGTAGAGGACAGTGGGAGGGGCTGAGCTTAGGGCTCACTGTTTGTCTTGTCCTGCTGTCCGGTTCCTAACAATTCCTTTTATAAAATATTAATATCTTTATTTAGTACCATTAAAAGCGTAACAAAATAAGAATATAAATCGTGCTCAAAGACAAAAAGACTCAATAAATAACAACCACTTGCACAGTATACATGGGGGGCCCCCTAGAGGAAGCATCATACGCACGTCAGGGTGATCGCCATCTTCACAGTCTAACATGGGTAAGACCATGCTACAACTTTATTATTTGCACATATGTTAATATTTGGATGTAGTCACTACGATAATGGGATAGGATTTCCAGTATAGGTCATATAACATACTGTTTTGGGTGTGAAGGACCGGATAGTGTTTAGGTTTACTTCTGTCACACTTTATTTACCATACATATAATCTTTAGCATATAGTCGGACATAGTGCAATTGTTACATGCTGCGTCGCATCCCCATGTATACTGTGCAAGTGGTTGTTATTTATTGAGTCTTTTTGTCTTTGAGCACGATTTATATTCTTATTTTGTTACGCTTTTAATGGTACTAAATAAAGATATTATTATTTTATAAAAGGAATGTATTGCCCATGTGTTTTGTTCTGGTGGATGATATTGACAATGAGTCTGCATAATACAGGACAGGTCCTAGAAAATGAGAGATGCTTTTGTTAAATGGGATATGCAGAATTAGAAAAGGATAGCTGCCCCCTGGTTGTGTTTGATATTATCACTCCATTCACTTCAATAAAATTGAGCTGCAATACCCCACACAAACTGAAAACAAGTGTAGCGCTGCTTCTGAAAGAAATCAGCCATGTTTTTGTTTGTTTTTTCAATTCTTGATAACCCCTTTAACCACTGTCATCTCTGGCTGAGAGGCCTTGAAAGGAGAGCCCTTAACTCAGACTGCCCTAAAAGTATATAGAAACAGATTTGCTAAATTGGGCAACCCCTTCAAATTTAAACATAATAATAATAATAATGATAATACTTTGGAAACATAACCTGCGATAATAATACCACTTTAAACACTTAGATTCACATCTGCACTATAGGCTTAGAGGTCACATATTCCAGGTGTTTGCCAGAAAATATTTTTTTCCTTCATTAAAATGAAGGACAGCTCAATGGATACCGACAGACTCCATTATAAGTCAATGGGGTTTGTCAGGCACCATTGGTGTTGGATTTGACACTTCACCAACTTTATTGTCCTGGTCCTATGACAGAGCCGATCAACAGAATTGATGAATACAGATGTAAACAGAGATTAAGCTGGTGACTATATATAGATTTTTCCATAAATCACATTAATAAGTAATCACTAATGGACCGCTAATCCACATACAATCATAATTCCATTGAAGCGGCAGATATAGCATGAGAGGTGAGTTATTTTGCCGAGCTCTGCAGATGGTACACTGGTATTAATTGGCAGATGTTACCGACACATCATCTTTTTATTGCACGACGGTTATGGCTGTCAAAGAGCTATGCAACATGATGTCACTTGTGTACAATAATTAGAGAGGTAATGTTAAATCTCAAGCAAAATAAAAGTATAGCTGTCACAGAAGAACAATAAACAAGAGCTGCAGCCCAAGCGCAAAGACAACATATCAATGCGGATACAAGTGATTAAGAGACGCCTGCTACCAACAACAGATGTTGGGTTCACGGTAATAGGGAGATATGAGAAAACAACATACAATTATATTATGTGCTATTATATTAATAGATTGTGTATATACTGTCATAAACAATACATATTTAAGGTGAGGACCCATATAAACAGCGCATATGGTAAAAAAATGAGTGATGGGTAATGTATTACAATTACTGGAATATCTGTGAATATTAGAAAGAAAAGAAGTTGTATGAGTGAACAATGACTTGTTGAGTTAATTTCCCATCTCAACTTATCTTCTATCTATAGGATAGGGGAAATAACAAGCTGATAGGGGAAGGTCCAAGCACTGGTAAAAGGGAATGAATGGGGTGCACCACACATGCATGGCCAATGCTCTATATAATCTTTGTGGGGCCATTAAACACTTCTGAATTTTCTAATGTTGGGCAGCATCATTGAAAGTGACTAAAGCATAGGCCAGGCACACACAGTATAAATCATTAATACTAATGGCAATTTTGTCCCCATTCTTGGAATCAGTATCTGTCCCTGTGGTTCGACCCATATAAACAGCCTATTATCCCGTACCCTATGGATACAGGACAACTATAGGGATAGGAATACCTTTTTAAGGCCCCTTTTGACCACTATTAGCAATAATTGCTATTTTGTAAAATTTGAATATGGTACATAAATGTGTCTACCAGAATTTTCAATACATTAATATGATATGATAAGTCTGGCAACAATTTTTTTTTATTAAAGAATTGTATTGTCCCCAAAAGCTATATAAATTACCAATATACACTTATTGCGGGAGATGCTTATAAAGTTTTTTTTTCCCTTGCACTTACTACTGCATCAAGGCTTCACTTCCTGGATAACATGGTGATGTCACTTCCTGGATAACATGGCTGCTGGAGAGGATGATGGCAGTGGGACACTGAGGGACACAGGGCACTGGAGGGACACTGATCATCCCTCTGCCATCATCCTCTCCAGTAGCCACAGCCCGCACAGCTCTGGGAGTCGGGTCGTGACATCACCATGTTATCCAGGAAGTGAAGCCTTGATGCAGACATATAGACTAAAAAGGGGGCATTTACCAAGACTGGTGTTCAAATACACCAGTCCTATATAAAGCCCCTCACGATTTTCCAGTGCTGGCATTGCGGAACAAATCTACACCTGCTGGGGACCAGGTTCAGATTTGTATCATGATTTAAAGGGGTTATCCAGCGCTACAAAAACATGCACACTTTCTTCCAGAGACATCCCCACTCTTGTCTCCAGCTTGGGAGGGGTTTTGCTGCTCAGTTCCATTGAAGGGAATGGAGCTTAATTGCAAACCGCACCTGAACTGGAGACAAGAGTCTTGCTGTCTCTGAAAGAAAGTGGCCATGTTTTTGTAGCACTGGATAACCCCTTTATGCCTGTGAATAGACATAAATCATGATAAATAAAGAATGGGAGGAAGCCACGCCTCCCTTGCCTTGCTGCACTCTTGATAAATGTCCCCCAAATATCATAAATATCTCCTAACAGGGTCTTACGATATCATCTTTCTTTTTTTTTCATAATATGTTTAGCTATTAAGCCATGAAGAAAAGTAAAAGCGGACATATCTTTCAGTTTTTGTTTTCTTGCTGTATGATATAACAAAACAGACTGCAAAATTCCGTCTAGAGGCATTCAGCAAAAATTGTCTACTGCATGGTATACAATCTTCTAAAGTGAAAGCCGATGGGTCACGGATGGCACTAGAAGACATCTTTTGAAGGCATCTATTAAATGTATATGTCATGAGCTTTCCCAGGTGAATGTGTTTAATGGAAACCATGTAACACAGTGTGAAAGAGGTCTGATACGAAAATACATTAATGGCACCGTTCCTGGGCTGGATCAAGGCAAATAGCAAGAAATTTACCAGTAACAGTGTCTTATAATGCAAATTGTGACACCGGGCCATACGCATTAGATACCGTAATTGTTAGCGATGTCAACAAGTCAGCCATCTAATGTATATAGAGGAAGCCCCACTGTCCCTGGTGTCCGCTAGTTAGGGAAAGAAAGTACAATGTGCCAAATCTTAACAAATCTTAGCAGTTCTTCAAGCAGACACATATCACATCCCTACTGCATATGGCAATAAACCTACAGTACATGCTTGACTATTGGATCTCTTTAGCAGTTAGCAGTTAGACGTTTAGCAGTGCCGGCAAAAGAAGAGAAAACTCACCTCTTCTGCCACATTCTAAATCTTTTATATTGTTGGAGTTCACTTTAATTCAAGTCTCACACCCTGCTACTAGCAAGGACTACAAGGAAGTGGGTGGTGATGACCCCTTGTCGATTAAGAACCATGGGCCACACTTGCACTTTCTATAACTCTGCCCTCTGAGATTCTTCTTTTTATGTAAAATTTTCTTGATGAATTTTAGAACAGCATTAGAAATGACAGTTGCGTTAAAAGGAGGAGAAGCACTAATGCACTGTAACTGTAGAAAGGACACATGCATATACAGTAAATGGACAATGGATACATGTGCATATAAATGGACAAAAGACACATGTCCATATAAAGGTACCAAACGACACAAGGATTCCCCAGAATCACTTACTATGGGCGGATACTTCCAGTACTAGAGGTGATGATTTTCAAGACAACCATATACATATTTTTTTCCCAAACTTGCCAAAAGAAGTAAAAAGGTCTTGGAAAAGTCGATTGATAGTTGGTATAACTTCATTGCCTTTAAAGCTGTGTTTACAGTACAGTCAGTACAGTGCTGTCTATACTGAGTAGCTGTTTCTGGTTAGAACAGCACGTTACGTTGCAGCTGTGAGTGGAGGACTGAGGGCGGCCCGTGACTGCCAACTGTAGTGGAGCAGGACAGGTAAGTATATCACACTGTTGGGTCCCCTGCAGCCTCATAAGAATAGTTTTGTAGTTTAGCTTGACAACCCCTTTAAGTTATGTAGAAAGTCTGTTTTTTGAGGCCTAATTAAAAATAGTGGTGTTTGGTGGTGTCTCCAGCCTTACCTTTTCGTTAAGTGATGGAATGTGGTTTCTCATGACAGCCTTTTACCACAATATCCTAAAATATTAAAAGACGAGTCAAAAGGCCTCATTAGGTAACAATGATATCTGTGTGTCCTCCCCTAGACGTACAATTAGGGCTCTATTAGATGTAAGCAACCAATGATCTCAGTGATCAGCATTAGGGATGGTCTAAACAGAGTTCAGTTCGGGTTCGTACAAACCCGAACTCTCGGTAATGATTTCCGCTGTCTGCCCGCTCTGTGCAGCGGACGGATCCAGCGGGAGGACCGCCTGGAAAACTGGGATACAGCCATAGCCATAGGCTGTATCCCAGTTTTCCAGGCGGTCCTCCCACTGTATCCACCAGCTCCACGGAGCGGGCAGACAGCGGGAATCTGATGCTGGGCGTTCGGGTTCATACGAACCCGAACCTCGGAGGGTTCGGACCATCCCTAATCAGCATCAGTTTATAGATCCTTCACAAAGCTTGGTAAGAAATCAGGCCAGGTTACACAAACAGATGCTAGACCATTCATGTGCCCCTTTCTGGCGACCAGCCATTGGCTACACATCCACTTCTAAATAGGCAGATATGCGGGCGACAGCTTATAATTTTTTTGGCCTGCCAGAATGACCCGACTATATGATGAGTGAGCATTTGCTTAATAGTCAGCTGATTTAATAGGGTTATATCCGGCATAATGTTACATAGGGTTATATAGGGCCCTAAAGGTCATAACGCTAAATTGCATACCTAAACATAATGTGCTTAGACATCTGCACTTCCCAGTAACCTAAAAGTACACTCACAGGGTTCCTTATTGTAAGAGTTGTAACTCTAAGGAGTATTTAAACAGAATGGATTCTGGACAAAAAAAAAAATTCTGAAACAATAAATAAAAAAAAAACAGCTGTCACATAAGTTTAATACAGTCACATTTCTGCACCCAAATCACAGCTGAATGTCCAAGCCCAACTACAGGTATAAGGTCTCCATATGGATTTACAGTTTTATTGATCCCTATGATGCTCTTACAGCAGCTCAGGTCATTAGACTCAGGGGTCAGATCAGGACATGGCACAGATTGGCTTTACCATGATACACTAGCCTATATATGTTACTAAGAAAACATTTAAAAGTAATAAAAAATTTTGGGCTGTGCCCTCCTTTGGTAAACATGTTATTATAGTTTAATATACATGGAATAATATATAAATTTGCTGTTATAGAACCTTCCACAGACTTTTTGCTTGCACATGGTATACATATTTCACTAGCATACAAGCTTTAGTAAAATAAATTGTCCCGGCTTTAGCAAATCTTTAGTATTAATAAATGTTCCTTTTTCTTTCTTGCAGTGCCCATAACATAACTGGGCATAACTGGTAGGTATTACTCCAGTGTGACCCCAAGCACTATTGGTGAACGTGTCTCATGAATGAATAAAAATAAAACTGAGATTACTTTATCCCAGACATGATAATCAGGATTTCAAAGCTGCTTAACCGAGTGTGTGTGTGGGGTGAGGGGGGAGGCGGTGGAGATGAGCGAGTGTATTATAAGCACCAATAATAATGATCATAGTCTGCCTATGGATATATTGTGGAATGAAAACTCTGGCGTACTGTCACATACTTAAGCTTAACCCCTTCTGGACAAAAATTAAATTGCAGAAAACGAAAAAAAAAAGTATAGTGTTTTACATTTTTTTTTTTTTTTTTTACAAATTTAATTATACAGTGTCTATGCTCAACAGTGTGCAACTGCATCTAGACAAAGTATCCTTAAGGTGCAATCTGGACACCAAAGGGTAAATTCATATGTGTTGGATTTGCTGGAGATTATCCACAGAAATCCACAAAGAAATCTGCTATGTAAATCCAGACAGAATAGTGTAGCTCTGTCACAGATGTGCCTCCATGAATTTTAATCGCAAAGTTCGAAAGTTGAAACAAAATACAATTTTGAATCTGTATATACAGTATGATGATTTTGGGGCAGTTTCACAAAGGTCCTTCTGTAAAATGTGCACTCACCATCCTCTTTTGGATGTTTGAAGGTCATCTTTTAAAGCGAATGTACCACTAGTACATTGTTTAAAGTTTTTTTCATATATAAATTGACTGGTGCCGGCGAGGGGATACCGGTGCCCCAGTTCTTTTTCTTAACTAAGGCCCAATCCCCACGCACAACGTCAATCTATTCCCCGGAAGCGGTCCAGCCTGAAGCACTGGAGACGGGCCTGCTGGCCCCCAGTGTGATGTAACCCCTCGTTTCTATAACATGGCTCCATTGATTCAAATGGGGCGATGTCACATAGGGCAGGGGGGTTCATCACACTGGGCGCAGGCGGGCCACTATGAAAAAATTATTTGGACTCAAAATGATGGCAAATAGCTAAAAAAGGGATGGGCATAGCCTATTACTTGCGGATTTTGTTTCAGTTTTTTTCATCCCACTGAAGCTACTATAGAAAGTCCACAATAGATCCATGAACAATGCAAAACAAAATTGACAAGCTATGAATAAAAAAAAGTGTCCACCTGTATTGTATTCCGCTATGAGGTTCAGATTTTATCCACACTATCCATCACCAGAAGCTCAAATTGAAGCATCTACAGGTAGTTTCATCATTTTTGGTAGAAAGAAAAAGTGCAGTATGCTGCATTATTCTTTCCTTCAAAACGACCATCATAAGAGGAAACAACAGACTTTATTAAATTAAGGGGATCTGTTGAGCAAGCCCCTCACCTATTCTTCAAATTTAATATTAAAATTAAGTTAATACTAGTGTTGAGTAAGCACTAAAATGCTTGGGTGCCCGTAATTTGAGTCAAGCTTTTTTCAGTGCTCAAGAGCTTAACTCAAGTAACGAACCCCATTAAAATCAATAGGAGACGTGAGCATTTAACTAGGTGCCCTCTGCTCGGCTGAACGGAGGGTGCCTATTCACCTTTATTGGGAAAATGTGAGAACGTGAAAAATCAATGATCAGTTTCCCCTATAGTGTTTTTAAGAAAATTGTTTACCAAGTTGTGTTTTTTTTTTTTTGTAAAATTAAAAATTAAAAAAAACAAACAAACCCCGAAATTCTTTAAAAAAAATTTGCTTTACATTCCAAATCTGAATAATAAAAACTTCTATCTCTATTCGCTGTGCCAAATGTAAATCCAGCTTTGCTATATCTGCTTTTTGTATGGTAAAAAAAAAAAAATACAAACTCTACGCTCTGGGTTGTGTTTTTATTATTTAAACCTCCTTTGTTAAATACTTGATAGACACCTGTAATGATTGAGAGCTGAAGTAAGGAGCTTGTGTGCTTCATTAGCCGAGTCTTAGGAGACAGCTCCAGCTAAAACACACCCATCAAAAGAACTGTTGCCAAGAAAACCTGCAGTTTCCAGCATTGTGTGACTTTGCCAGGCTCTTAACTCCTTACATACAGATTAACAAATTTGCTGGTGAACATTTCCAGCCAGATTCATGCGGCAACTATAATGGGAAATACACAATGAGAGTCACTAATGAACAAGCAGTCCGAATTCTGGGACTCTAGAAGGACCATTGTTGGCAACGACTTCTTGATCCTTGGATCTATATCGGTCATAAATATATTATATTGTATTGTAACATAGCTTTATCTAAAGTTACTTAATTGTGCAATAAACAACATAATCGTACTCGACCCTCTATCCTTATAGCACTGCCTCAAAATGGAATAAGCATAAGTTGACTTGGTCAAGCAATGCTGTGAGGGTTGTGTTGGTGTCCTTTACTTCTATGTACTGTATATATTTATGCACTATATTAATATTTATAATAATAAAAAAAAAAAAATAATAATAATAATAATAATAATAATAACAACAACAGTAATAATTTAAATGCTACGCAAAAATATTAAAGGGATATGTAAGGTTTTTCATTTATTGAACAGGGTCCAGTAACTAAGGGAAGCTCTAGACCATCTGTTGCTCCCTTTCTGAAATAAGAAAGATAGCTGCAGGGATGATAAATGAGAAGTGCTGATTGGCAAGGTGAGACCACTGCGTTTGCCATTGTGTTCAGCTTACACTATCCGAGATATTATGATAAACGTGTTATATTGTCCCTGCAACCTACAGAAATGCAACCTATCGGAAATATTTGTTTTGCTTAACAACTAATGTACTGATATGTAGGTTGTTTGATGCTAAACAAAACAAAAAAAAATATTTGCGCTTTTATAGACCGCCATTTTGTTTGTTTTATGTGTTGGGGTGGGGGGGATTAGGATCTGTTCACATGTACTGTATACACTGAAAATGTTGATGTTACTGTCTTATATATGGGCTATGTTCACACACACCGTAATACAGTGGCAAATTACAGCCACTGTATTACATGGTCCTGCATCCGACACTGCCATATCAGCTGCAGTTCTCTTTTTCTCCAATTAAGCATTGGACACAATGTAAAGTATGGCCTGCAGACATTCTTTACAATGTGTGCACAACTCTTTTTTATTGCCAATGTTCGCTGACCTGCGGCGATAAAAAATAGACATGTTCGTTAGAGAATCCTGCCTTATTGTGTTCATATTGTCTTGTCTCTGTCTTTGTGTTGCACCATATCCAGTGTAGTATTCAGTCTTCAGGTTGAGGCTGGCATGTTAAGGAGCTGACAACTCCAGAAGGCAGGGACAGTTTGATGGGTTCAAACGACAGGGCTTCACTCTGTCTTGAGTCCCGTCCTGACACATACATCTCACTAGAAGGTATGGAGAAATCCCATTGTTTATCCATAATAAAAAAGGCATAGTTTTTTTGTTTTTTTTACCCCAAAACAACACGTTCTATGTGGTTTTACCAACTTGCTTCATTCACTTTAATGTAACGCAGTTGTAAAAGTAGTGGTATGAATCTTCGGAGGGAGATGTTATTGTATTACTGAACAATACTCAGGTAATTGTTATTTAAAGGGGTACTCCGGCCCGGGGGTATCTTTTCAGCTATGGCCAGGGATGGGGTGGTTATGGATGGCGGAGGTCACTTACCTACCTCATTCCGGAGCTGGGTCCTGGATCGCGCTGCCAGGAACACCCATCCCGCGGCCGCTTCCTGGTGTGAGCTGCCGCATAAGACGTGACGTCTCAAGGCAGCTCAGCCATTCAGTGGCCGAGGCGGGACTTGCTACGGCTGTAGAATAGCTGAGCTGCCTTGAGACGTCACGTCTCATGCGGCAGCTCACACCAGAAAGCGGCCGCAGGACAGGTGTATCGGGTGGCATGATCCGGGACCCAGCGCTGGAACGGGGTAGGTAAGTGACCTCCGCCATCCATAACCACCCCATCCCCATCCATAACTGAAAAATAGAAAAATAGAAAATAGAAACAATAGAAACTGAAACAATAGACAATATACTAAATGAATTTATATAGTTGATGTTAGACTTATGATATGCTATGGATTTTACACATGAATGTATTGGGACTTTTTCCTGTTTTGCAACCTGTGTTTTAAGTGGCACTATTCATAACCAGCAACCGGTGTGGAGGGTGACGTCATGTGGAGGAGGGGCATGGGCGGTTCTCTAACACTGGTAGCTATACATTGCACATTGTATCGTTGATGTATTAGCCATGATTAAGGGTGCTGACAGCATGTGAAATGTGTTGGAGTTTATCTGGGGGTAGTATCGCTTTGTGTGCACTGTCGAGTGGATATGAATAAATTTCATTGAATGTTTTATTTACTGCAAGCTGGACTACTTGTTTATTTTTCTATAATTCTTTAAACCAGGAGTGTAACCAGGATATGTGACATGAAAAGGGGAAGGGAAAAAAAGACAAATGGATCTGGATAAATCTACCACAAAAAAAAGTAAAAAGAAAAAGGAAGCATCTCTTTCCTTTTTTCATGATCTAATGTAGCGATGAGACCGGAAGACTCATCGCAAAAACAGGCTAAAAAATCTACATTAGCTCAAATAAAAAAAATTAAATTATAGGTGTGATTTAAAAAAAGATTGACAGCATTGATAAATGTGCACTATAGTCTTCCTATTCCTCAATGAGCCTGTTTTTGTTTCATAACCTGTTGCCAGGCATCCACTATCTTGGGTCACTCATGTACGTTTCAACCACAGTCACCTGTTCTGTCTCATTAGTACGGGTAGTTGGTTTTCACTACACATGCAAGAAAGGGAGGTTGTGAGAAATTGCATGGCAAAGGTAGTATCATGATTCAGAGAGGAAACCGGGGAGTGATCGGATGCATAGAGAAGAAACATGGTATAGCGATATAGGGTACTTTACTAAAAATAGCACATTTGTACGTACAGTATACGTTTGTAGATATGATTGATAGATAGATAGATAGATAGATAGATAGATAGATACAGTAGATGCCCTAATAAATACTCTACAAGGACAATCGCCATTGAAGAAGGAAACAAACAACTCTCTAACTTTTTGGAATGTGACCTCGCACAAAGCCCTAAGTGTAATAAAATTAGAAAACATGCAAAGAAAAAAGACACCTCATGAAACTGGACACAGAAATTATTTACTTAAGCAACCACCCATTGTCAAAACAGATGGGCAATAAATCCTTGTTAATCCTTTTCACCTTGAGAGGTCGTCGTATCCCCTGTAGTAAAACTGCAGGGCATGATGTAATCACCTGTACCTGCTGGAAGTTTCCAGCACGCACACGGCCATGTTAATGACCTTTGCTGGTCATTGCGGTAAACTTACTGTGGCTTCGGCATTTACTGATCTTCAATGTTATACAAAGTAAAGATGTCATAAAACTATCCAGGAGTTTTTTTTTTATTCTCTTCTTCTTCTTCCATTGACACTTGTCACCTTGACGCGATCGTTGGACAAACAAGAAAACTTTCTTTGCTGTGACTATTCCTCATAAATAATTATTCCCATAATTTAAATCTGACGCAGATATTGAAATAAAATAAAGCTACGCAGCTGGAGCTTCTATAAATTGGAGATTATGTATTTAGCTTCTGATGCCGTTAATACCTTCTCTTAAATGTTCCTGTACACACAGCTTGTAGGACCCCCTATCTGCTGCCCGTCTGCAATGTTTCTTCTACAGGAATAAAATCTAACTTTGCTTTCTTTTACTTTGTAACTATGGGGTGGATTTATGAAGTGGACGCCAGAGGCATATGCCAGGGAGAAGGTGCAGATTCTCCCTTTCTCCCTGGTCTACGCCTCCCGTACGCCCCGCTCGCCCAATGAGCGGGATGGCGGAGCTTGTGGGGGTGTGATGAGGTGGGTAGGAGGTGTGGCCTCCTTCCACGCCTAATTTATCATGGAAGCAGGTGTAGATCTTGTACGCCGGGCGCAGATTTGAGCGCCCGGACAGATTCCCTAAGAGGCATGCGCCTCTTAGTGTATCCTGCTGGGGAAAAGGGGGCGGGGCCTAATATAAGACCAGCGTACTTGTACACCATTCTTTGTAAATCCCCCCCCCCACTATATGTTTGTGTCATGCCTTTGTTTTCCATAACTGTAGTTAACATGCAACTTCTTCAAGGCTTATGGGACAATTATAATGATGTCTATCTTTGCTTTATTTAAAGGGAATCATTCAGCAGGTTTCAAGTATCTAACCCGCTGACATCTCCCATCTTTCCATTGTGTAGTTCTGAGCGGCCACTATTTAACCCCTTAAGGTCGAAGCCAATTTTCGTTTTTGCGCTTTTGCTTTTTCCATTTTATGTTCAAAAGTCCATAGCGCTTGCAATTTTTCACCTAGAGACTTATTTGAGCACTTATTTCTTGCAAAAAAAATTGTTCTTTGCAATGACAGGCATTATTTTTCCATAAAATATGCTGCGAAACCGGAAAAAAATCATTTGCGCTGTCAAAAAATGAAAAATAAAACTAATTTGTTTTGATTTCGGGGAGTTTTGCATTTACGCCGTTCGCCCTATGGTAAAACTGACTTGTTATGCATGCTGCTCAAGTCATTACGATTACAGCGATATATAACATGTATAACTTTTCTTTTATCTGATGGCCTGTAAAAAATTCAAACCATTGTTAACAAATATATGTTCCTTAAAATCGCTCTATTCCCAGGCTTATAGCGCTTTTATCCTTTGGTCTATGGGGCTGTGTGAGGTGTAATTTTTTGCGCCATGATGTTTACTTCCTATCGGTACCTTGATTGCCCATATACGTCTTTTTGATCAAATTTTTTCTGGATTTAATGCGACCAAAAATGCGCAATTTTGCACTTTGGAATTTTTTTGCGCTGACGCTGTTTACCGTGCAAGATCAGGAATGTGATTAATTAATAGTTCGGGCGATTACGTGCGCGGCGATACCAAATATGTTTATTTATTTGTTTATTTAATAATTTATGTTTATAAAATAGGAAAAGGGGGGTGATTTGGACTTTTATTAGGGGAGGGGATTTTTTATTAATAAAAACACTTTTTTACTTTTTTTTTACATAAACTAGAAGCCCCCCTGGGGGACTTGTATATACAAAGCACTGATCTCTCATAGAGATCAATGCTGTGTATATACACAGCAAAGATCCATCAGATCGGTCATAGATTGCTATGGCCTGCTGCAGGCCATAGCAATCTATTGCCGAGCCGAGATCAGCGTCATTCCGACGCTGAGGCCCGGGTCGGCCTAAAGAACGGATCCCCCCCCCCCCACGATTGCATCGCGCGGGGGGGGGGGGGAGATCCGTGCCACTAGACACCAGGGATGTTCTGCATAAAGTACTTCAATGCAGCTGTCAGGTTTGACAGCTGCATTGAAGTGCTTAATTAGCCGGCACGGCAACAGGACCCGCACAGGCTAATAGAGGCACTGCGGTGTCATTCAGAGTGGGGTCCCGGCTGGACCCCGCTCTGAACACCCCCCGCGCCTCCATGACGTACCAGGTCATCATGGGTCGCTAAGGGGTTAATGAATAGCTGCCACAGAAAACTGACATGTCAGTTTTCCGTGCAGCCACTTGGAATCCCAACCGGAGCATATACTATGTGTATACACTCTGGCCGGGATTCCATTCATTCTCAATGCAAATTATCTTTTAAATTAATCACAGCCGTTGTTGCAAATTGCAACAATGGCTGTGATTAATAAAAAAAATATATATATGTGTTGTGTGAACATAGCCTAAAACTGTATACTGAATATAGTAGTCAATGGCTGATCTTATGGTGGAAGTTTCAAGAGCCAATTCCAGTAAGATTGGCTGCAGCAGCTCTCACCTTACAGGGGTTTTCTGTGATGAAGCAACCCCTTAATCTATACAAGAGCTTGCTACAAGCCTCTTAACAACGTAATATTTTATTTGCTGCTTGTCTTGTAGAATCGGCTACCTGTTTACGTAAAAAAAAATTGGGGCCTCTATTCCGTAGCTTTCAGCACCGCAGGTCAATTTATTACCTTGCATGTAAATACCCTTTTCACAAGAGAATTTATTAGGATTGACATACAATTATGAAAGCGTGGTGAACTGAATAGGTGCTGCAGCTGGGGAGCCTTTACCGGGACAAAATGGCTGTTTTTACGTCTAACATTTATTGTGGTTGAATGATGGGTATTAAAAGGTCATTATTCATCACGTATTGTGTCCTAAAGTGCTTAATGGCTTCCCATTTAATCTTATGCTGAATGTGTTTCGAATATCCCTGGGAGAGACCTTCTTGGAACCTTACCATTTCCTGATCCATGGCTAAGGAAACAATTTCTTTCTCCCTCATTTTAATTGTATTGTTTTTCTCCAGGTCTGACATTTTTCACACACATCACTTACCGGCCCTAAGCCCTTATTTTCTTTTTTTTCCTACTTACGGATTGTGTTTTCTTACTAGTTGTTTGTTCCGTCCATTCTCATAATCATCAAAGTGAAGAAAAACAAACTACTAAAAAAAAAATATATACTATGCTATCATTCAGTTTAAAGGGGTTATCCAGTGCTACAAAAACATGGCCACTTTCATCTAGAGACAACTTCACTCTTGTCTTCAGTTTGGGTGGGGTTATGCTACTTAGTTCCATTGAGGTTAATGGAGCCTAACTGCAAACCACACATGATCTGGAGACAAGAGTCGCATTGTCTCTGGAAGAAAGTGGCCATGTTTTTGGAGCGCTGGATAACCCCTTTAAGGCTATATTCACATGGCGTTTGTTTTTCGTCCGTCTTTTTGGATGGATTATGATCATTATTCGCAGCCATATTTATAAAAAGACAATGAGTAATGAAAAAGTTATACCAGTATTTCATCATGTGGGAACACATTTGAAACCTCCTGAATCTAAAATACTTGTATGATCCACAGATTGAGCAACGCAACACAATCTGCTGTGTTATATTCACCCAACATGGCGATATGACTTTTCAACTCACTAATTGAGTCTTTTTCAAGCTTACTGAATTGAGCATTTGTATTGCTATGCTAAATAAATAAAACACAACAGATTGTTTATTTGTAGAGTGTTGCTTGTTCTGTAGATTAAACACATTACTGGTGTTGGTGTTGGTTCTACTGAAGAAGTTTTTCACCCCACTTTGTGGACTTTGATGGTGTTTCTTTTAACTCCTTCCAATCTAAAATACTTAAATGGTACCATAATGTGCATACTTAGGTATTAAAGGCATAGTTAGCTATAATTAAGATTGTGTTTTTATCATATATTTCATTTATATGTTATATCTTGACCGAACGCTCAGGTAAAGGTGGCCATACACCTTCAATAACTGATAGCTGAACAATTGCTCTCAGAAACCTTGTCAGGAGCCGGCTGCAGATGCATCGCTCATCCTCAGCAATCAGTCACCTTGCACTTGAATCCCCTGCTCCAGATTTGGTTCTGGAGGAGGGGCTGGAGTCCCTGCTCCAAGCTCATTCTGCGGACGGGACTTCGGCCCCTATGTAACTATTACCCCCACCATGTTCTAGTTGCCTGCTATAGCCTTCATTTGGAGTGACTAAGCTAGCTATCTCTTGCTATTTACTTTGCCTGATAACTTGTTACTAGACCTTGGCTCTCATTCTCCTAACTATCCTTCTGGCCACTGACTTTGTACTTCATTGCCCAATAGTTATTGACCTGGCTTGCTGGCCTCTCTATTACTGTGTATTTTGTTTTTCCTGTCTGTGTTTTGTGTTTTCAATTATTTCAGAGCAGTTGCAGTCTTCAGGTTGGGGCTGGTCTGTTAAGGAGTCGGGTTCCCCAAAAGGCAGGGACAGTTCGGTGTCAGGGCTTTACTTAGGGCCCTATTCCACAGGAACAATAATTGTCCGAATCGGCCTTATTCGGCTGATTATCGCTCGGTGGAATAGAGAGAACAATCAGCCGATGATCGATGTCATCGGCTGATCAATCATTTAGGGCCAGACCTAAAATCATCGTTCCCCCACCGTGCATCGCTACGGTGGAATAGCAGTGCGCGGCGGGCAACCGATGATTTGAGAAGCACAATACATTACCTCTGCTCTGTCTTCCTCCCTGGGTCCCGCGTGCACTAGCTGCAGAGTGGCCTGTCAGCTGACGGAGCGCTCAGCCAATCACAGGCCGGGACCGCCGCGGCCTGTGATTTGCTGAGTGGCCTGTCAGCTGCCAAGCCATTCTGAAGCTAGAGCGCACAGGACCTGGGGAGGAAGACAGAGCGGAGGAGAAGACCTGACAGGTAATGTATGCTGCAAGGGCTGCAAGGACATCGGTAACAATGTCCCTGCAGCCCTTGCTCAACGATCATCAGGCCGTGGAATAGGCCCAGTAAACGAGCGGCAATCTAGCAGATCAGCGCTCGTCTACATAGTTGATCGGGCCCTGCTGGGCCCGTGGAATAGGGCCCTTAGTCTGTGTATTCTGTATTCCCTGACCTGTTCCTCATAAACCTATTTCATTTCTTTGTTCTAAATTTTGTATATTTTGGTCCATGAAGGGATGTTTAAATAAAATACACAAAAATTGGAACACAAAATGTAGCAGGGAGCACCTGGTTGAATACTCAAGTATCACACTGATTTTAATGGGGGGGTTTACTCAGGTCCAGCACTTAAAGGAGTAGTTTGGCGAAAAGGTTTTTCCCCATTCCCTCCCCACATGAAAAGTTATATAACTTCATAATATACTTTAGTAGCCAATTTAAGCATCTTACCCCACTTTCCCTGGTCTTGTTGGCCATCGGAAGTGGCTATCTTCCGGGTTCGGTCACAACCATCTTACAGCCCTGGGCACCATCTTGGGTTGGGATGTTCCTCTGAGCTTCCGGGCACTTCCTCCCTACTTTGGCATGCCTCCCATACTCTAGTCTAAGCTGTGCTATTGGTTCCTACTTCCTGCGACTCTATCTACAGGAATGTCACTACTATCAGAACTGCAAGTCCCAGTGCACCTGATGGTCATACAAATATCAGTCCAGTGCATGGCCATCAGGTCCACTGGGACTTGCAGTTCTAATAGTATTGACATTGCTGTACATAGAGAAGCAGGGTAAAGCAGGTCATACACTGGACTGAAAGTGTGTGACCTGCTTTACCCTACCGTGATATATACAAGATATCTGTAAGTGACCTCCATTTTCATTCAGTTCAAACCATTTTATTTTTATTTTTTGTAAAAATTTCATTTAATCCAAAATACTGATCACATATTCTGTAAGTTTACAATTGACATTAGTTGTTTTTGTTCAATTGTTTATGTAACATACTCATTTGAATTTAATATAGATTCCAAAATCAAAAGCAGTACACTAGAGAAAAAAAACTGAATTCATTGAAGGCTAATATATATGCATTGTCTATAACTACAGGCAGTGAGTGCGCATTCAGTGTCACCCGTACCTCTGCTTTAAACTGCCATAAATGTCATTGTAACGAGAAAATAACATCTTAATTAATTGGTGTCTTATAGATATCCAATAAGGGTGAGACAGAGTCAATCTAGAACTGCGATTTACATACAGGAGGCATAAATGAGTCTGGATGAGAACATGCACGTGACTTGTACAGTATACATCTACATGTCTGTAGCTTCTATTATGGCTGTGACATTAAATAACACGTTATAATAGAAAAGCATTACTGCCTCTTAGTCTGAGCAAACATCAGGGACTACCGTGCGTGAGGAGGAAATTAACAATGTTTTTGGACGCTCACATGTGTGGCAGTTTTTGGGCCACTAGTGAATATTGGGAGCTGGATCTTAGACAATGTGCCAGTAGATAGATTGTGGGCACTGGAGCAGTGAGCAGTTTTGTTTTTTTTTTCCATTTTCCGAAAATTGAATTACTGCTTATGAGAGATGCCAAAAGACAGTAATGAAAACCGTGCCATATTCCTCGTATCATTCGGGATGAAACAGGGAAAGTACTCTTTAAAACACATCTACTGTATGTATCTACATTTATTTGTATCTTAATACCAATAGATTTATTGGTGGTGGTAATGATGGATAGATAGATAGATAGATAGATAGATAGATAGATAGATAGATAGATAGATAGATAGATAGAAATATTAGATAAATAAATTTTAGATAGATAGATAGATAGATAGACAGATAGAAGAAAGACATGAATTAGGCAAATAGATAAATACAATATGGCAGATATTTAAAAACACTTTAAAAAGAATGCATGGTAGAACTTCTTACTATTACTTGAAAACAGCAATAATCATAGGCACATTACCTGCAAAACAGAGAAAAAAATATTAATATTGTAGATAAAAGGATATTAATTATATATTATAAGGCTATGTGCACACTGCGTATCGGACTGGCCGTTCCGAGACCCTGCCGGGTCAGGGAACGGCCGGTCTCTGCTCGGATCATCCCGGCCGGTACTTAAGTACGCGGGCATCAGCGTGCGACGCATCAGAGCTTCCCCCTGCACACAATGAAGCCAGCGGCCGGAGCCGCTGGCTTCATTGTGTGAACTGACAGGGTTTCCTACGGCCGCAATTCACTGAATTGCAGCAGCAGAAAACTGAAATGTCAGTTCTTTGCGGCCCTGTGCAGGATCCCGGCCAGAGCGTATACGATGTGTATACGCTCCGGCCGGGATCCCATAGCTGAAAAGGCTATGTATACAGGCACATAAAGTACGGCCGTAGTTGCCGATGGCAACAACGGCCATACTTTTACGTAGTGTGAACATAGCCTAAATGTACAATGACATAAGAAGTAGTAAGGAGACACATTTGTTCCTTTCAAATACAGATGTATTAGGGTTAACTAGATATGTGTACTCAAAATATCTGATTATTAATTCTGCTATATCTGTATATGTGAATATTACATTATGCAAGATATCTGTCAGATCATTTGACATTGTGATTAATCACATAGCTAGGTAGGGGGTAAAAAGCAAAGTCCTACTTTAAGATTTATCAGCTTCTGCTTGCGGGCTAAGTTTAACCCATATTTCATATGTGCAAATGATCAGCAAGTGCCCATGGGGTGGGGCAAATTCCCTTAGGTGCCCAAAATGTTCACCTCCTACTGCACATAGTATAGAGAATGTCAATTTAATGCAGGGAAGACAAACATTGATAGGGGAGGAAAATGCATGACACGAGGTCCCATCTTATGTGTACTTTATGTTCATCTAATCTAAAACTATGCCTGTATGCTTTTAACCCTTACCTGGCGTTGTGATAAGTTACATTATATGAAACCATCCAACAGATTCCCTTTAAATGACCATTTCTAATTTCAAAATATCAGTACACAATAACAACATTCCAACCAAATGGCCAAATAATGCTCAATATAATACTAAAAGCTACAGCATGCAAAATAAATAAACAAGATTCACAACAGTTGAAAATATTAAACATATAAAAATAAAGTCCATTTCATTTTGCCATGATAGATTAAGGTGTCCTCGTCACTTTAAAAAAAAAAAAAATAAAAAAAAAATGTTGGTCAGTCATTGTGAGATAGTAATTTTTGGATCAGTCATTATTAGGCGAAAGCGGCTAACTGCCTTTTATTGTCTTGCTCCAAGAGAAAGGTTCTATTTTAAGCCTATGGAGACCGTCTTTATACCACCGACTTAAGATAGAACCAGAGTCACATGGCTAAATGCTTCCTCCCTTACTTCCCATAATCTCAAAGCAGAAAACAGTCTCCCCAGACTTAAAAGGAACCAATCAGCCCAATTTCCTGCATTACTGTATGAAGCTGCTGTGCAGCTCACGGCACGTACCGACCGCGACTGTAGCTTTATACGGGGAAAAATTAAGTTTTAATGCCCAGGTGTGCAACAGGTGGAGGTGGGCAGGTAGTCATCTGGGTGTTACTGGCCTCTCTATCTGTTAATCATCCCCGCCAACTGCTAACAGGAAGAGAGCGGTCAGTACACACGGGTGGGGAGCCACCCAGATGACTACCTTCCCACCTCTACCTGCGGCGCACCTGGGGATTAAAACTTCATTTCTGTTTAAAGCTGCTGCTACAGCCATGGCCGGTACGTACCATGGGCTGCACATGACCTTTATACAGTGATTCAGGGAACCAAATCACTGCAGTGATAGAAAAGCAACCACTGGATAAATAGTATGTGTCACCTTCTTGAGGTTTCAGTGGGAAAAACATTGAGCCCTGTTTATCAAGGCTAATAAAAATGTTACTCGAAGTAACCAATTAGAGTTCATGTTACATAAACTACAAAGTTATAGCATATCTGACCTCTTAAACACTTTCCTGTTCTTCCATATGTAGATTTGCCTAATTGTTGCTAAATGTCCTTTGACAACAGTGTTCATCATTTCGCAGTTATCAGGCCATAATTAATGACTGCGCTGTAATTGTTGCCTCCGCTGACAGCCTGTTCAGACATCTAATAATAAATGTAACGTTCACCATCATTTTGACAACTGAGGCGATGAAGCAGTCATCAAAGATGAGCTCAAGCCGGACAAACAGAGTTTGCTTCTTTACTGGGCCCAGCGCCATAAAGGAGGTCAGAGCTGCAGCTCTGGGGGCAATAGATCAACTGTTCTACATTTGTCATAAAATAACCACAGATGTAATCCAATCATCACCTTATTCCATCAGAGCTGTCAGCTTAATAGTCAAATCGATTTTTATTATTAGGTTTGAACTCATTCCCAACCACAATAAGAATTGATGTACAGGTCGTAATCTTCCCACAATAAATACATCTGGAATTAAATGTTATTTGGTCAGCTTCATTAAAAAAGTAAATCTATCTAACATCACCTGACGTAAAATACGGACATGTCAGCAGATGACATCAGTTCAGGTCCATAAGAAATGTTAGACACAGACATCCTGTAAATGGTTGCTCACTGATACTTTAGTTATGCTCCTTACTTTTTTCTGCCCCTCTTGGTAAGTGGTTGCTCAAACATCCTTCAGATACCACTAGAGATGAGCGAACCGGGTTCGGACTCGAGTCCATCCGAACCCGAACGTTCGGCATTTGATTAACTGGGGCTGCTGAACTTGGATAAAGCTCTAAGGTTGTCTGGAAAACATGGATACAGCCAATGACTATATCCATGTTTTCCACATAGCCTTAGGGCTTTATCCAACTTCAGCAGCCACCGCTTATCAAATAGTGAAAGTTCGGGTTCGGATGGACTCGAGCATACTCCAGGTTCACTCATCTCTAGATACCACTGTTCCCATCTGCTGCAGTCACCCTTTTGAGTAGTTGCAATGTTTTTTACTGACTTTGAGGGATTGCATGTATTTCTTCTGTGTTCACTGATGGTTCTTCCTGTCCTGCTTTACTATAAAGACCTGGGGGGAACTGAGTATAGAGGAGTTATTATTAGGACTGGGAAGTGGTCTATTATAATTCAAGACTATTATTGAAAGTAGTCACTAGTAAAGTAGGATTGATATGTTTTTTATGACAAATATACTGGGAGGTACAAAAGTACTTCCCCTAAAAATATATATATATTCCATTTATACCATTTTATACCACTAGATTCAAGTGCTGACATATACAACAGTATAAATGTAAGAAGAAGGCATCTTTGACAAAGATCTCATTGAGTAGATTGAAACGTTGCATACTGGGTGAATAAACTTAAACCACGTTTTGTTCACTTTAAGTTTTGGAGTGCCGCCTCTTGCCTTCTTCTTGAGTTACCTCCGGGACCTGGGTCTGGAACCGTGGGGCAGAGCACCCTACCTGAGCCTTGAGCCACACAGTGCGGTTTAGCAACCCTGTATATTGCTACATATAAATGTATATGTCTAGGGCATGCAGTCAGTGGCACGTACACTGTTCTTCCCATGTTACCTTCTACAGTTTTGGGAACTACTGTATGAAAGGTTTTATTCTGCTTGGTTAGTGCAGGTTACCAACATTGCTTATAGGGTCTAAATTAATCATGTATCTTAGTAGAAGCTCTTGCAATGTCTCATATTTAAATGTACTGTTCCTGTAGTAGAAACATGTCAAAAGTTTTGATGGCTGAGGGTCTTGATGTTCAAACCCCGACCAATTGCTAAAATCAGTAGGTACAAAAGTGTGAAGCCAAGTACTTCTCTCCTTGTTCTTTGTACCTGTGAAACAGATGGTCCCATTGGCTTATATCAGGATTCAGCCTCAGCCATAGGGCACAGGCTGAAGCATACGGTAATACTCTCAACTCATTCTAGAGATCAAACAGGGAATGAACGCTAAGACCCAACCAATAACAACTTTCTCCATTCAAAATCTAAATAATATGTTAAAAGGGCTACATGACTTCTTTAACCATAGCATGGGTTGCACAGTCAAAGATCAACATGTCGTGTTCCTTGAATCAAGGCTAATGTAAGTGAATGTGGTCTTTTTGCAAAAAGTTGCTGCAAATGCGACCTGACAATTGCAATAAATCTTTTGGGGATTTATTTTGGGCTCTTGAGCAAAATTTTACCCCCATTTACTTTACATGATTCAACGAGAACATTATGGCAATCTTTGGCCACATGTCTCTTGTAATAACCAAGGTCACTGTGTAGCCCTAGCCTTACGCTAAGCTCTGGTTGTTCAGATAGGCTACTCTGAATATGCACAAACTCACCACAAGAAGGTTCGTGTAGATCATCTTAAATTCCTAAGATAAAGTGTTTTTCATAGCATAAACAACACCAGTTTTTCTCTTCTAACTCATTTAATTTTGACATTTACATCAAACACTTTAAAACAACCTTCTCGTTCTTTATACCCACAAGGATCTTAATTAAATTGGGCACTACTTGTTTCTAATAGAGACAATTTCAATGGAAGCAGTTTACAGTGATTATAGGGCAAGCCCCAGTGAATTCTAAACTATTTCAACTTCTGATCAACTCTCAAGTGTCTGATTATCCTCATTTTCCAAGACCCTCGGTAACCTGATTTATTTTTTTTGCAAAGCTTATTCAATATAAACGTCTGTAGCAGAGAAATCAATGATCTTTTATAGTTGCAGTTCTGTAAATCTCCAGGTCATTGGTGTTGTGATTTCTTTTTGTCATTAACCTCAGTTTTTAACAAGTCAAAAAAAATATTTACTAGAAATTTGATAAATAACAGGGTAGCAAACAAAAGAACAAAAGCGAGAAAAAAAACACAATAGGCAAAGGCGCAAGTGAATGCCGCCATGCTGAACATCAACGCAATGTGGATTTTCATACTTATAGTAATACATAATCCTGTAATGTAAGTGATTACACTAGATGGTGTAATACTATCACAGCAATAAAGCAATCTATGCAATTAAATAAAAAACGTGGGGGTCTATACCAACTGGCAGTGTATAAGGCGGTATTTAGAATTGCACTGGATTAAGTTTACAAAGACTGACATTTCACATGGGGGTCTTCTGAAAATGCTTGTTCATCTGCAGCTGCCTGTAAAGCAACTTTAGAAATCTACATGAACTTTGATGTACTATTACTCTTTTGCGCTAGGTCCTGCCCACTTGGCATGCCCTGTATAAACTAGTGTGGAGCGAGCACAGAAATGCTTCAGTGCACTCGATTCGAATAACCAATCCCACTGAGATCAATGGAAGGCTCAAACATTTAACTAGGTGTCCCCTGCTTGGCAGAGTGGAGGGTGCCTGGTTAAAAAATGCAATAGGTTTTTGCAAGACACATTAGAACTCCAGCAATATGCATTGAGCGTTCTAGTTTAGAGAACGTGTTGCCGAACCTGGACAGTTTGACAGGTCCCTTCATAGTGTTTTATGTGGTTAGTTAGATTCAAGCTTTGAGCTGGATGTTACACAGTATTACTATGGCAGTTTTAAACCATCCACAATCCTATCAATAGGTATTTACAGATTTGGTCTGCCTTAAGGACATTGGAGGAGATTTATCATACTGTACATGGTGTAAAGTAAAACTGGCTCAGTTGCCCCCCGCAACCAATCAGATACCACCTTTCATTTTCCTAAGAGTCTGTGAGGAATGAAAAGTGGAATCTGATTGGTTGCTAGGGGCAACTGAGCCAGTTTCACTTTACACCATGTTTGATAAATCTCCCCCATTATCTCGACTCTGGCGTTCATTTAGAAATAAAAGTATTATGACCTTCTGGGTGCAAACTGTCGCAACAGCTAAGGAGATACATGCAAGTGGTGTGTCAGGGTTGGGACAGGAAGACACTAGACGAGTGCTGCCCTAGCACTGGCACCAACCACAGCTGTTCCTGCCTACTCACCCCGACTGCCCTAGGCGACAGCGGACAACTTGGCAGCATTCCCTAACTTAGGCAAAGTGCAACACAAAAACGAAGACCAGATGAACAAACACAAAAAGGGATGTCAGAGGTCCGAGTCAGAAACAGACGATCAGGGAAGTACAAAAATGGGATCCAGAGAGTAGTAAAAGTCCAAGCTGAAATCTAATAACCAAAGTCACAGAAAAAATGCTATGTCAAGGAAACTAACAAATGAGGCTCTCTCGCAGGAGAAGTACCGGGATATGGTAGGATACTTATAGGGGCTGGGCTCCTAATCCCAGGAAAACAGGACAATCTGGTTGGCAGTGTTGACTGTTAATCTCCCTTTAATTACACAGGTGTGCCACTCAGCCAGGGGAGGCGGAGAAGGCCCAGCTGTGGCAGATAACTAGAAAGAGCCGACACGCGCCTAAGCAACCATCTTGCTGCCAGGGACGCCATCGGCGCGTCAGCACTGTCATGGGGCTGGGCCGTGCACTGCAGTGGAGCGGGGAGCAGAGCCTTCGGCTCGGCCGCTGATATGGTGTGAGTGTTATGTGGTTACTAAAAACTTGCTTGGGAACCCTAGAATTGACAGTAACTGGCCAGAGTATACAGTAGTTTGGTGGGCCCTAGTTGGGAGACCATGAATGGTGAATAGGATCCACTTTAAGGATTAGCCCTTTTTTTTTTCTTTTTTTTTTTTATCATATGCATGCATGTGTTCACCCAAAAGTCCCCCAATCAGAGACTGGTTGGTAATGCTTGTATTAGAAGACCACCATTATATACAAAAATGTGCAGTTTTTCTCTAAATCCTTTAGTGCAAGACATATAAATCTTAGGTACATGTTTCTCAGATTTTACATTGAACAAGGAGTAAATGCAGCTTTCAACAGTGGCAAGTAGGTACCTACAGTTCACGCTGTGGTCCCTATGGAATCCAGTCTGTCAAAAACATACACAGAGAACTTATATAAAGATGTACAATAATTGATTCATTTTGAAAGGTAATTAATCTTAAAACAGCAGCCGCTCACAATCCTATTCTTCCCAGGAAACCGAGCTAGAAGAAGTACACTATCTAATACAGTTTATATTTGATGGAAAACAGAATTGTCCCTGCCTGTGATGAAAACCGCTATTCTACAATCATTTCGGAATAACTAGGTTAGATTAAAGTGAACCTGCCATGTACAAAACAATTTGCTCATTTTGAGAAGTCTGGCATGGTCTTGTGAAACCGTAATATGAAAAAAAAAATGAATTAAAATAAACTCTATTTTGGAATCAGCTTCAGCTATTGTATTTCTGTGTTATGTTCACATATCTTCCCTTTTTGTCATCGACTAGAGTTACAGGAAAAATGAAGTTCAATTTAAAAAAAAAATGTAAGAGATTGTAAAAGTAATTTAGTTACATTTTTTATCCATTGGCTTAAAATGTTTGTTACGAAATAAAATTGAAAATTATTTGTATCTATTGCAGTTGCTACCCTGTTTTCCCAGAAATAAGACATCCACTGAAAATAAGACCTAGTAGAGGTTTTGCTAAATTGTTAAATATAATGCCTCCCCCGAAAGTAAGACATAGCAAAGTTTTTGTTTGAAAGCATGCCCGCCGAACAGAACACCAGGACACGAAGCTGGCATTCTTTTTAGCCTGCTGCCATTGTCCCTTACCTCCACCATCCAATGCAGAGCAGCTGCATGCAGGACATAAAGACCATCACCTGCTGCCACCACAGTGTTCCGTTCCGGAGGCCTGTCACCTGCAGCCATCCCCATTCTGCCATGATTCCATTGTCTGCCACCATAATGTATGCTGTCCCTGCTGTGCTGTACAAGTTTCCTGTGGTAAGCTCCCCCTGAAAATAAGACCTAGCACATCTTTGGGAGCAAGAATTTAGACACTGTCTAATTTTCGTGAAAACACAGTATATGTATTATTGGAGATAAAATGGATATAAAGAAGTAGGGGCCCATTGCAAAGCGTGTAAAATGGAATCCTATCCGGAGAATACCTAGCCCCATTCGACACGAGGACCGCATATTTGTTTGCCTCCATTCTTTTTCCATAGTACAAATTGTCCCAACAGCTAAGGAGGTAAATGCACCATCCAAATAAGCGGGCAGAGGATCCTTCGGTGCTTCGAAGTTCAGAGACCATGAAGGGTTAAATAGGATGCACATTTTGTGGATTAACAAAAACTATATTTTTTTTCATGTGCATGCATGTGTTCACCCAAACAAGCCCCAATCAGAGACTGATTGGCAATGTATGTATTAGAAGACCACCACACTAAAATTATTCCTTCCATTGTTTTTTCCGCTCTGCATATTTTATTCACATACCCAGAAAAAAGTCAAACAATCACATGGAGACATCACCTACATAAGTAAGTAAATCAGGCTAATCTATGTATCACTGCTTATGTTTATTATGTATACAGCGTGATGAATTTTCAAACTACTAAAATAGTATAAACAATGCTGTGCCAAGATAACAGAATGCTACCCTAGAAAATATGGTGCCTCAGGCTCAGGCTTTTATGACCTTTTCAGAAGATGAGATATTTTTATAGACATCACAGGGGAAGGTCAAACAGAAGAAATCAACATAACTAAACATAGGTAAATAACCAGAACGTGGCCTCTCAAACCTGGAGCAGGAGAAAACCAGCAAAGGCTAATTTTTTTCCTCATATGAGAAATATGTTTTGTTTTGTTTTTTTATTGTGGGTGATGGCCTATACTTGTATTAAAGTAGAACTACAGCAATTGCTAAAAGCGGGTGGCCTGAAAGGAGGGGGGGATAGATGACAAATAGGCACTTACCTCTCCTCACGCTCACAGTGAGCGGCCACAGGACCCCTAGGATGTCCACATCACTACTAGGCTAATGGACTGATTGCTCAGCCAATCAGTGATGGGGACGGGATGCTGCTCCAGTCACTAATTGGCTGAGCAGCCAGTTCAGCAGCCGGGACAGGCATTTTCCCCCGAGTCTTAACGTCATAGGAAATTGGGGGGAAATGTCTTCTGGCGGGGGTCCTGCGGCTGCTCCCGTTGCTGACCACTGCAAAGTGCAATGACGGCTGTTGTTACATTATTCTAGTATAGATGGACTGATTAAACTTTGGGTGTGTCTTTAATTGAAAAATCCATTGACTTTAATAATAAAGATGGTGAAAGGATGGTGAAAAAATAAGAACTGTTATTAAACAACTAAACAATAACGTCCATTGTTTGCAAAGGCGTATGCAAATAATTGTCATGAACATCTTTTTGATGTCTGTGCAGACACATATGTCATACAATACATTGTGTGCATTGGGCGTTGGTCATTTCATTGACTTTAATGCACTGCACAGGTCAATTAAAATGCAGCAATAACAGATTTTTTTAAAAGAAAAAGTGGACACCTTTTCTCTCTTTTTTTTTAACTTAGTGTTAGCATAGCCTAATAGTGACATAGGGCTTAGAAATAAACAAAACATAAAAGTGTTACAAATTAACTGTCCAAGTGCTGAGACCCCCCCCCCCGTGAATTGCGTGTTGCGAGCATTGGGACCTAAATAGGGAAACACCGGGGTGGCCCCTAAAAAGTCAAAATCTAACTCTGTCGCGAGTGTAACAACATAAGTCAAGGGTTACCAAGGCTATGCATCCATCCACAGACAGCTGTTTCGGGGTATTTTCCCTGGAGCAGGATTCTGGCCTCCGCGGTCCCCCTTCTTTGCATATTCGAATTTTGTAGGGGGCAATCAGAGGAGACTCTTAAATGAGTACTCCATTGGATTTTTTTCACTGATCTCCCTAAGTTCAGTGATTGTTGTGTTTTGTTGGTCTATATTTTCATTGCCAGAATCCTGCTCCACACTGACGAGGGGCAAAACCCCTGAAACAGCTGTCTGTGGATGGATGCCTAGCCTTGGTAACCCTTGTCTTATGTCATTACACTTGCAACAGAGTTAGACTTTGACTTCCGGGCCACCCTGGTGTTTCCCTATTTAGGTCCCAATGCTCACAACAGAGTGAGGACCTGAGGGACTACGTATCAGGGTGGTTTGGTGTTCTCCCTACTGGGAGGCATCCCTTGGCAACAGTCTTCCTTCTATGGAGGGATATCTGGCTATTCCCGTGTTTTGAGACTCACAACTGAGGCTCCACGGACCCCTTCTTTGCATATTCAAATTTTGTAGGGGGCAATCAGTGGAAACTAAGTTTAGTGATTGTGTTTTGTTGGTATATATGTTTGTATTATTTTTTTACTTGTATTTTTCAAGGAAGAGTTAACATTTATTAACTTCAACAGTGACTAAATGGCTGAATCATAAAAGTTCATCAAGTTGGTTGGCAATGTTAGACACAAAACTCACAGAAGGTCCATTGCAAACTGTGTCACTAATGATAAACAGTATTAAATTAGTTTACAGTTACTAATGCCAGTATCTTGGGAATGCAGGCAGTCACCATGAAAAACGTTGCAGCTTCAATAATCAAGTGCTTAGAACCAAGCTTGAAACACTGTCACAAATAGAAAAACAAATATTCAAATTATGCAGAACAACCCTCCTACTGTAGATATGGCTATAAATTATCATTAACATCAAAGATGATGTTTGTATATTACTTCGTTATAGGTTAACATAACATTCTGGGCAAAAATATCATTTTTATTTAAAGGGAAATTTCACATTTACTTATCTTCTAACATGCCAGCAAAACAATACTGACTGGGTCTATTAACTATGAAATGACCATGGCTCCTTGTAAAACAGAACCTCTAAAAGACATTTCTTCTGAATTAACATTGATTTCGAGACCATCTTTTACTTAAAGAATAGAGATGAGCGAACCGGGTTCGTGTTCGAGTCCATCCGAACCCGAACGTTCGGTATTTGATTAGCTGGGGCTGCTGAGCTTGGATAAAGCTCTAAGGTTGTCTGGAAAACATGGATACAGCCAATGACTATATCCATGATTTCCACATAGCCTTAGGGCTTTATCCAAGTTCAGCAGCCACCGCTAATCAAATGCCGAAAGTTCAGGTTCGGATCGACTCGAGCATGCTTAAGGTTCGCTCATCTCTATTAAAGAATGAATTCTCAAGACTGCAGTGAAATAAAACAAGGCACAAATTTATTTTTTAGCTCCCCCTGGCTGCTGCATGGTTAACTAAAGTCACTGAAGTATCAGGCAAAGGAGTACAATAGATGACACAGACATAGAAGCAGCGCTCAGATCTTGGCAGTTGACCCTATAGATGTTGTAGTCAGTGCAACCACAACAACTATAGGGAGAATTGAGGGAGAAATCTTCCTGTTCACCAGATCAGCCAATCAGACCTGATCGGTTCTGTCAATAGAAGCAGTAGAAGCTCCTATGATTCCTCTGTTGCGATGACAGAACCGGGTTCTATCATTACAGTAAGGGATTTAAAGATGCAACCAACACAGGGGAGGCTTGTGACAGCGGCATGGGAAGCAGGGAATCAGCAGCAATAGCACTTCTTGTAAAAATCATTATGATCTTATGGCTGAAGTAAAAAATTTGACCTTGGCATTGAGACATCAATGACTAATGGTCTTGAAAGGGTTAAGCATCCTTATACCCAAATTAAAATTACATAAGAAGAAATGAGTTACATATAAATTTAGTTTTCATTCAGACCTTTGGCAAAATTTTAAAAATTCCCTGGTGTTCTGACATTAGAGTGCAATGCACTGTGGGAGTTTAGATCTTTATACAGAATTAGAAAATGTACCCGGCGCTGCCCGGATATAAAGTGTCAGTGTGTTAATTAGATTTATTCTAAGGTGCCCAGGAGGCCAATCTATGTCCTTGTTTTTTTTTTGTTTAAGGGAAAATCGCCAGTAGCCCTATTTGCCCCTATATACCTGGCAGTTCTGCACGGTTTATGTAAATTGTAGCTTATGCACATTAGAAATAAACTAAAAACTTCAAACATCCATCCTGTATACCTCTAGTGTATAGTTGGGGTGGGGACTGTATACCTGTAGTGTATAGTTGAGGGGGTCCTGTATACCTGTAGTGTGTAGTTGGGGGGAGCTGTATACCTGTAGTGTATAGTTGAGGGGGTTCTGTATACCTGTAGTGTGTAGTTGGGGGGCTGTATACCTGTACTGTATAGTTTGGGAAGTATTGTATATCTGCAGTGTATAGCTGGTAGAGGTCCTGTATACCTGTACTGTATAGTTGTGGGTCCTGTATACCTGTAATATATAGTTGGTGAAGGTGCTGTATTCCTATAATGAATAGTTGGTGGAGGACTTCTATACCTGTAGTTTATAGTTTGAGGGTCCTGGATACCTGTAGTGTATAGTTGGTGGAGGTCTTGTATACCTGTAGTATATAGTTCAGGGGTCCTGTACACCTGTAGTGTATAGTTTGGGGGTCCTGTGTACCTGTATTTTATAGCTGGTAGAGGTCTTGTATACCTGTATTGTAAAGTTTAGCGGTCCTGTATAGCAGTAGTATAAAGTTGGTGGAGGTGCTGTATACCTGTAGTATATAGTTGGTGGAAGTCCTGTATACTTGTAGTGTATAGTTTGGGGTCCGGTATACCTGTAGTATAGATTTGGTGGAGGTGCTGTATACCTGTAGTATAGAGTTGGTGGAGATTTTGTATACCTGAAGTATATAGTTCAGGGGTACTGACTACCTGTAGTGTATAGTTTGTGGGTCCTGTATACTACAGGTATATAGTAGTATATAGTTGGTGGAGTTCCTGTACACCTATAGTGTATAGTTTTGGGGTCCTGTATACCTGTAGTGTATAGTTTGGGATCCTCTATACCTGTATTATAGAGTTGGTGGGGGTGCTGTATACCTGTAGTGTATAGTTTGGGGTTCCTGTATACCTGTAGTGTATAGTTTGGGGTCCTGAATACCTGTAGTATATAGTTGAGGGAGGTCCTGTATACCTGTAGTGTATACTTTTGGTGTTCTGTATACAGTACCTGTAGTGTATAGTTGGTGAAGGTCCTGTATACCTGTAGTGTATAGTTTTGGGGTCCTGTATACCTGTAGTGTTCTGTAGTTTTTAGTTGGGGGTTCCTGTATACCTGTACTGTATAGTTTTAGGGTCCTGTATACCTGTAGTATAGAGTTGGTGGAGGTGCTGTATACCTGTACTATAAAGTTAGTGGAGGTCCTGTATACCTGTAGTGTATAGTTTTGGGGTCCTGTAAACTGGTAGTATATAGTTGGTGGAGTTCTTGTATACCTGTAGTGTATAGTTTTGGGTCCTGTATACCTGTAGTATAGAGTTGGTGGGGGTGCTGTATACCTGTAGTATATAGTTGGTGGAGGTCCTGTATACCTGTAATGTATAGTTTGGGGTCCTGTATACCTGTAGTTTATAGTCGGTGGAGGTTCTGTATACCTGTAGTGTATAGTTTGAGGTTGTATACTTGTAGTACTGTATATATGTGGTGGAGGTCCCGTGCACCTGAAGTGTATAGTTTTGGGGTCCTGTATACCTGTTGTGTCCTATATACCTGCAGGGTTGTATTTACCATTAGGCACTCGTGGTCTGCTTAGGGCAGCACCTTGCATGGGAGCAGCACCAGGGAGCAGGGGGAAGGAAACAATTTTTTTATTTTTTTTATTTTTCTAGTCTTCCACCTCCTGTTCAGACTTACCAGAAAATCTAGAGTCTTTTCGAAGGGGGGTATGGTAGTATTGGTCAGGTCTGGTGTGGCAGTGTTATCCAGTCACGGTATGGTGGTATTGGTCAGGTCTGGTATAGCGGTGTTATCCAGTCACAGTATGGTGGTATTGGTCAGGTCTGGTGGTGTTATCCAGTCACAGTATGGCGGTATTGGTCAGGTCTGGTATAGCAGTGTTATCCAGTCACAGTATGGCGGTATTGGTCAGGTCTGGTATGTCGGTGTTATCCAGTCACAGTATGGCGGTATTGGTCAGGTCTGGTATAGCAGTGTTATCCAGTCACAGTATGGCGGTATTGGTCAGGTCTGGTATGTCGGTGTTATCCAGTCACAGTATGGCGGTATTGGTCAGGTCTGGTGTGGCCGTGTTATCCAGTAACAGCATGGCGGTATTGGTCAGGTCTGGTGTGGTGGTGTTATCCAGTAACAGCATGGCAGTATTGGTCAGGTCTGGTGTGGTGGTGTTATCCAGTAACAGTATGGCGGTATTGGTCAGGGGTGGTATGGCAGTGTTATCCAGTCACAGTGGGCACCAACAACTTCCCCAAGTCTTGATTTAGCTAATAAAGCCCTATCCTCCATTGCTCTCATCGAGGAGGAGAGGGAGGAAAAGATGTGATCGATTTTGCACAAGAGTGAGTCTCTTAAGGCTACCACCATATCCTTAACTGCATCTACAGACAATTGAGCAGTGTGCATAAGAAGATGATGTAGATGATTATCAGGGTTTCTGTTTACAGCATTCAGCTGGGATAGAGAAATGAGGCACAAGTAGTAGTGCATTCAGGCAAAAAGGATCCCAGATAGTGTGGGGATGCCATGGAGGTATCACAGTCAGGGAGGGAGGGAGCAAAGTGTAGGAGCCGCGTTGCACTTCACCTGCTGGCAGTGAGCGCTGCTGATAAACACCAGGGCTGCAGGGGAGAGATTGCTAGTCACAGGGCGAGCAGGAGGAGTTGTGAGGACACCTTGTGCAGCCACCGGCTCATTGTTACAGATAATGTCCATAGATTTTACAATGATAGCAGGCACATCTGTACAGTGCGGGGAGGCAAAGATCCGAGCATGATCGGGAACATGGCAGCTGATTCCCCTCTCCCGCCAATCGTTCTTTATCAGCTTTAGCCGCCGCTACTCTGAGCTTCCTCCGTCTCCGTTTAGCCGCTTTAGAGAGTGGTACATCTGAGCTCACCTCCCGGTATAAGTCTTATGGTTCTGATGCCGAAGGAGCCTCCCACACTGCCTCAGCATCTGCCTTGAGAGCGCGGGAGAAGAAAGTCCGGGAGGGAGCCTGCGCCATCTTGAATTGACGGAGCTGCAGGGAGAGAGGTCTGCGCTTTCTTCCGTGCAGCCGCTGATGCCTTCTTAGATGTGTGCCTCATCTCAAAGGGGTCCAGAGAGGTTCCGAAAGTCCTCAGGGCTAAAATTGTTTAAGATGAAGCCAGTAGAAATGCGTATAAAGGGCTGTGTGGACGGAGCTCCGCTACTATACGTCCGGTCTCCTCGGCTGCAGGCCACGCCCCCCACATGTATCTCTCTGATATGGTGGTGTTAAAAGGGGGTCTACCAGTTATTTCTGTAGATGTTGTGAGGCAGCTGCCCTAGCAACCACAGCTCCCTGTGAAAATGAAATTAGTAATTCTATTGGTTGCTAAGGCTCCCAACTGCCGTTTCTGCTGGTAAGCTGCAGCTAATTATATCACCTGTGTGTGCAGTATGAAGATTTCCCCATTCATCTCTATGGGGCGCTCTTACCCCTCCCCCTCCTCTCCTGTACATCTGGCGGGGACAGGACCTTCGCTCTAACCTGCCCAGACACCCAATGTACTGTATCTGTGGGCCAAATTTTGGGTCAAAAAGACTGACTTTCATTTTTATGATATAGATAAAAAAATAGATAAAAATCCCAACCCATAAACAATTCTAAAGGGGTTAACCAAGATTAGAAAACGCACAGCTCCTTTCTTTACAAACAGCATCAAACCTTTCCTCAGGTTGTGTGTGGTATTACAGTTCAGCTCCCTGTAATAAAACTGAGTTACAATACATGACCTCCTGTACCAACGTGTTCCACCTATAAAACTGGCTGTTAGTTTGTTTTCTATTTTCACAACCTTTGGGCCAAAATTTAAATCTTTAGGCGATGTTCCCATATAGTATCTTGAAAACACAGCTTTATAGACACACACTGATGAAATGTAGTGGATGGCCGCCATTTAATAGCAGATAATTACCGTAATTTAAAAAAAACAACCGTTCTTTTAAAATAACAGTCGTTATTTGCCATTAAATGTCTCCTCGACTATGCCTCAGTGACACTGAACCCTTAGATTAAAATACAGTTTTTGGGACCCAATAGTAAATCAGAATGAAACAACTAAGGTTCGGAGAAATCTCTGTGTGGTCTGCCCCTGTCGTTTACTCTCCTTTGCCACTTTACTAGAACACAGATCCTCATGCATATCATATGCTCCATGCCATGAAGAAAATATTATAATTAAAAAATTGATTTTCCCACCACATGAAGACACACATCAATACAAATATTTATCACTTATATCTTAAAAAAAATAATAATGAAAAAAAACACACATAAAAACTAAATTTGACCTTAAGCTATGGACTAATTTTAATACAGGAAGAGATATGACATTTTCTGAATGGTACTTGGAAACATGATGTTTTCCAAAGTCCCAAACTTGATTAAAAGAACAGAACATGAGAGTGTCTACAAGAGTCCCTACAGGGATCTAATGCCCTTTGAAAGAGTAATCACTCCTGCAAACAAATGTCACTCTAATTTTAGTATCTGTTCTATGATCACTGTTACAATGATTAAATGCTCTCCCTTGTATACAGTATGACAGGGTACATGCTCATAGTGGAGAGGTTACAGCTAGACGTTGCATATTCTATTGACAAACAATCATTGCCATGGCCAAGGGAGGATTCTAAACTTCCAATTGGAAGCAAACAATTATTAGAGGACTAGACTTAAAGTAATGCTTGCCTTGTGTATGCTGCCTGTTTTATTTTAAGTTTGCTGCTCCAGCGGTCTATAGTGCCCCATTGTGCTGCTCATGCTTTTGCATATAACTCTGGGCCCACTCATAAAAGCTTGGTGCTACAAGTTAAACTCTGGAGAAGGTAGGGCTTCATAGACAGGGGTAAAACTAGGGTACATGGGACTTCATAAAAAAAATAAAAATAAGCCCCCGACAACCGACAAGAAACTTACAGATGCATTTAAAGATATACATAGAAAATAGAACCTGCATAGTAGTGCTACAGTATTAAGCAAAAAGCAACTAAAGCTACAATGTTCTTTCATCTAAATACTCCTTTCCACCCAACCCCTGAGCCATTAGGAGATGTAGCTCCTAAGGGCCCATAGTAGCTCCTAGAGATGCTGGTCACAGCTTCACTCTATAGAATATGGAGCTATCTGTAAATCTGCTGTCCTATGAAGACAGTAGCACCAACTAAGGCAAATTTCTTAGATTGCCTCATAGATGGTGCGGTCCTTTACTTAGCAAGATCTTACATGGGTTTCAGAAGGACATTTTAAACAGGACTTCTTATGGCTACAATAACACCTACTGTATGAATAAAGAGTTCATTTATTCAAGGCTCAGCCATTATGTCATCCACGCTGAGTCTACAGCATATTCTGAACCGAGTGAATTATTTCCACTCATCTCTATTCCTGGAATATACACTAGTAAAATTTTCCATAAAATTGATTTTGCTTAAAGATCAAAAACACACCTGCAAGTCTATGAAATGAATATCAATAAAAACTTTCAACCGTATATATATGCCACACGGTCATTTAACATAGTATCAATATGGATTGACCTTACAGATATAATACCATTCTTCAATATATTCCAGAGCATGTTCCAGGTTTTGGGTCAATAGGATGGAAAACTTATAAAAAATAAACTTTCATTGAAATATGAATTTTAGTTGATTGTGGTTGGACTGATCCTTTTAAACCAGGGCTAATTCTAGCTTTTCTGATGCCTGGCGTTAGATTTGAAATATCTGGCTAGGATCCTGCAAAAATACTAGGATCCCCAGCTATCCTTTCTTCCCTTGAATCGACCACTGCAGGCTGACTGACAACATAAGTGTTACAGAGGCCAGTGCAGGGGTATAGGTCAAGAAAGGTTAGAGGGCAATGATGAGGGGGGTTTACCCTCATGACATAGTTCATCTCTGGAGACAGGGACTTTAGAGTAGATGTATAAGAAGTCAGTATAGCCAACCTGCTCTCCTGTTCTCTGAGTAGGAAAGTCCCTCCTGATCTGTAACACATATAAATGTCACAGCACATTGACCATTAGCTCCTTTCCCGACATTTCTGACTTCCAAGAAGTTAGAAGTAGCTCCTGGAGATGCTGCTGACAGCTTCATTCTATGGAATATGGAGCTGTCTGCACTATGGAAATATGCTGCCATGCAGACAGTAGCACCACCTGAGGCAAAGTGCCAAGATTGCCTAATGGATTGTGCAGCCCTGTACTCAGCAAGATCTGACATGGGTTCCATAATGACGTTTTATAGATTGTAAGCCCTCGGTGGTAGGGTCTTCTTCCCCCATGTTCCAGTCTGCCATTTGCCTTCATGTAATGTGTTTTTGATCTTGTAATGTTCCTGTTTGTTACCCTCATCGCCTGTATAGCGCTTTGGAATAAGAGGCCTTTATAAATAAATAATAATTTTAAATGCGACCTCTTAGCTTTCCTAACATTTCTGCTCTAGAAAACACCTGTATTGCCTATAAAATACCAATTCTGAAGAATTATGTTTCTTAAAACTCTATACTGTGTCATTTTAATGTTATGAAATGTATAAATTTATAAACTTAAGATTTTCATTCTCCTTGTCGATAGGGTGTGCCTTAACGCGGTCCAACATAATCAGCACTGATTGGATAGTTAGAACAGTTAGAGATTCACCCAATTAAGCAAGGAGAATGGTCACATCCAGTTATTTCAAGAGGAATAACAGAGGAAGGACATAGTGTAGAGTTCTAAGAAGATATGTTCTAGAATCGTTATTGCATGGGGAAGGCAACTAATAAATAAAGGAGACAGGTTACATGTGTCAAAAGAGAGATTATAAATCACTGATACATTCAGAGTGCCTTTCTAGTGATGTTGATCCCATGGGGCACTGTGAAGATAAAGAATTTCATTTCATGCCACTTACACATATGTAATTTGATACATAATTGCAACACGCTAAGAAAACCTTCAACAGGCTGCAATTCATATGACAACCACTGGGTGTCCACAGATACATATAGCGCATAAACATCTCCTGACAAAGTATTGAAATACCATGTATTTTTCTCTATATTACTTATCCTGTGTTGGGATAAAGTGAACCATAAGAAAAGATAAGGAACAACGCATTAGTATGCTTTCCACTATACTTTAAACAATATCATTACTGCCCTAAAATAATAGTAGCCTAGACAATTTACAAAGAAACATTCTAATGGCGCACCATGGATATTCATGTAACTTGGGTAATATACCAGATAGATGTTTAAACTTTGCAGCATCCTATAATACATAACAAGGCTTAAGCAGTATTAAGTGAGAGGAAAGCACATTGAAGATTATGTTTTGCTAAAACTTTTTCCTTATAAGCTTGATGCTTGTGATCTTTCCTGCTTCCCAGCATTGTAAATGTAATTGGATTATCAAAAGCTATTGGTCCGTGAAGGGCACAGTAGCGTTAGTGTCACAGCTTCCCGATGGCTTGAGATTTATAACATGAATCATAACTGCCTTTAAATGTATAAACTATCTGATGTGCAGGAAACAGCTGTTTGCATGGTTTCTGTTCCTTATTAAATCTATGGCTCAAAATGCAAAGTGTACGCATGAAAATGTTATCACAAAAGAAAAAAAAAAAAGTCAACAAAAAATACAAAAACAGTCATAAAGCTTTTTGCATAAAAACTGCCGGTGAGGCGGAGGTCATGAGCTGGAGAGTTTTATGTTTTCCTTCCCCAGAACAAGTTTACTAAAAATATATATAAAATTATATAAAATTCTATGTAGCTCTATCCGTTCAGACAGAAGATCTGTCTTTCAAGAACCTTACACGTAAAACAAGAAGATGTATTTTCTGTTTCCTACATTTTGAATTTTAAAATTTTTTGGAAAATAAGATTTTTTTTTAAATTGTCTCTCCAACGCCACTTGTGAATATTCAGCATAATGACTTACATGGTCATAATCCTAAATTGGCAGTTTGTTGCAGTCAGAGATTAGCAAAAACATAGTTTGTAAGGCCGATAAATAAAAACATCTGTCCATCAAGCTCAACTTATAATGATCTAGACAAAAGCAAAATTTTATTCATCTCTTTTTTTTTTAATTCACCATGACCACTTGATCTGGTAAAGATTCCCATAGGCTCACTGTTCTTTACAGTAGAGAATCCCATCTGTGTTGATGTAAAAGCCTTTTTTTCTCTAGACATGGTCCTGGGTATCAATAAATTATGAGAGAGCTCTTTGTATTCACTCTTGATTTACTCACACATAATAATTAGACCCCTCCACTGTCTTAAATACCCAAAGTTTGGCTAGAGTTCAAGACCTTCATCGAAATTAAGCTGTTAGCATGATTCAAAACACCACAAAAGAAGCATGGGTATGTTAGACAAAGGAGCACTCCAGGATTGCAAATGGTACAAAAATATATTTTATTAAGTATTACCAAAAAATACATATAACAACACAAAAACTGCCAAAGGAAAGAAATCCCTTCCCCTTAAAAACAATTAAAATCCCCCCAAACAGGAAAAAACATGGTGGGACCCACACAATACAGGGGACCCCCGGGTCAGCACACGGTCCTAATATACAGCTCAAAACACCCTCAATTCTTATAGATGGTAAATACACATGATAATAAAAGTGCCATGACCAAAAACAAAGAATTCATGTACAAGTGTGTAAATATCATGTGAATGGTGACTAAAAAGAACTGGTGAGCAATGCATAAATGTCAAAGGAAATGTTAGCATGATTCAGCAAAAGTAATGTTGTTTCAAACACATCTGGTTTATTGCACAGTCATACTATGTACAGCTCTATTCACACGGACAGAGCAATTTGCAGAATTATTTTTTAAAAATTATGGTTCGTTGACAGGATTTTGACACACCTTATTGAGTTTACCAGGATCGGTCAGGTTCATTTAAAAACAATTTGGCATCGTTGTCATGGCTTTTCTAAAGATTATCTCCAAATTTTTGGTAAGCTCTTTTATTCTCACTTTTAATATCATAATTTGATGTGGCACATGGCAGATTTTGTGCAGAAGCATATAAAGGCATCAACGCAGGAGAAAGAAAGAAAACCGGCCCACCAGCTCCAGTGGTATCCATAGTCAAAAATAACTCTTAAGCCCCATTAAGAAAATTTTATAAAATGTTTGTGAACAAGTTTCATATTTATGTACAATAACTAGACATAAAATATGGAAAAAATTTAGTATTTGTAGTTCTTTAAACTTTAGACTTGAGGGGGCAGCAGGAAAGGAGAATGCTTGTACACTAGAACGAGCTGTTCTGAAGTCTTACGTCAATTGAAAAGTAATTTTTGCCAATGATCATTCGAGAGATAGATGGAAATGTGTTGCCTCTAAACCAGTGCTATTGTGGTCTTATTTGCTTTTCAACTTTCACTGAGTAAAGTTCATGCGACAATCTAGCATTTCAGGACAAAGTTGAGAAAATAAATTTTATAAGTGTTTGCCAATGTGGTGAATAACACTATTTACACCCGGCTGGAGATCAACATTTCTGGAGAGTACTTCACTTCTGTAATTTTCATCTTTGGATCAAATTGCATCTGTTTCTGTCATCCAAATATACTTTTCAAAATTGAAGGTTTAACGGAAACTAGGTACACAGAGTCTCCAGTAAGTGGTGCATTAAATCCCTGAAGAGCAAAAGACAGGAGGACGTTGTATGAGATCTCACTACTACCGAATGGTAAATGATGACAGTATGAAAACAGAGACAAAAAGCACGCTGTGCGACAATGCAAATATCTGTTATGGTCGTAGTTTTCTATTTCAGAAAGTATATCAACCCTTTATTCTACAGTCAACTGCAGATCTGTGCTGTCATTGACAAAACACCTTTCGAATAAGACTATTCGGTCTGGATTCTCTTATCTCTGAACCTACTAGTGTTTTGCTCCCTTGTCATGTACCATGGTCTCCAGCTAGGAAATAGGACTATAAACCTCAAATTGGTGCCTGAGTGCATGGGGATGAAACCGAGAAGCAGAAAAAAAAATTAAATTGAAAGCACTTTCTTTTCAGCATTCGTCAGGGACTTTCTATTCCGGTAAATGTCAAAGATGGACACGCATTGGAAAAAAAAATGACTATCCATTTCTTTGCTCTTTTGGCCTTTTTCGGTGTCATTTATCATATTGCAATTCATTTTTTCCATTATAGGTTCCAGTTTCAACCCTTTGGGAAATATTAATTCCAAACTGTTTGCAGAGTACAACACAGTCCTTAGTAAATAATGGAAATGAGGGAACGGCAGAAGGGTTACTTATACGCTATATTATTAAACAAAGCATGAGGATTGTCTGCTGCCCACTGCCAACAAACTGCAAATGTAACAAGATCAGGTTCATTTTTTATCTGGCTGTATTCTTTACATCAAGATTTTTTAGATTTGGCTGTTAAATAGTGAAGACAACCTCAGGGATTCTATCATCTTATACTTAATTTCTTGTGAGCTCTTGGCCTTCAACTAAAAAAGCTTAACTCATACTTAGAGCTGGGCCGTGTATATGTAGCATATATAGCAGCACTTGGGGTCACTACACTTCAATACTACAAAGCTTTATACACTGCATTTGTATCATCTTGCACCAACTATTTTAAATGTAGAAACTATTTTAAATAGAAGTAATTTAAAATCTGCATAACTTTAGGACACCAGTTGATTTGATAATATTTTTTTTATCTTAAGTACCCCTTTAATAAGGTATGCAAAAAAAACAGGGTCGGATGAAATTTTTTAATTTAAATACTGTATTGCCCCCAAAAGTTATACATATCACCAATATACACTTAATAGTGTACATAAAGTGCTTTTTTCCCTGCACTTACTACTGCATAAAGGCTTCACTTCCTGGATAAAATGGTGATGTCACGACCCGACTCCCAGAGCTGTGCGGGCTGTGGCTTCTGGAGAGGATGATGGCAGGGGGACACTAAGGGACACAGGGCACTGGAGGGACACTGAGCATCCCTCTGCCCTCATCCTCTCCAGCAGCCACAGCCCGCACAGCTCTGGGAGTCGGGTTGTGACATCACCATGTTATCCAGGAAGTAAAGCCTTTATGCAGTAGTAAGTGCAGGGGAAAACCACTTTATAAGCATTTCCTGTAATTAGTGTATATTGGGGATTTGTATAACTTGGGGGGGGGGGGGGAGAAAGCAATACAATACTTTAATAAAAAGTTTGGCCTTTAAAGATAGTGTATTGCTCATATATTTTGGGGGGCATAAATTACGTACAAATTTGGCTGTTGTTCCTTGTATACAATAATATCAGCCTAATACATGATGCAACAAAAAAAGCCTCATGCCTCAAGTCATAGCAAAACCATAAAGCACAATCCTAGAAAACCCCTTTAATTATTATTTCTGCATGAGAAAACCAGACATTTTAAGGACTATAATGATATTTGAAGAGAAGCTGAAAGCTTGTTAGAAGACTCTAAGCTGTTGTTATGTTCTCATAGGGCCGGGGATGCTGAGAACGGACTAAATTTTTCTACCTTCATCTTTAGTTCTGTTTCACGTAAATCTTCACTTAATTTAATGTGCAAAAGGGAATGGGGATACCACATACAGTCCACTGATCCGCCCCGCCGGCCCACCCCTTTTCATGAATAGGTGGCCCTCTGCAATGACATCATTGTGGCACTCATTGCTGCAAAGCTGTGGGTGAATTAGCAAGAGATTGGGTAGCCTGAGGATCAACAGTCCTACCCTCAGGGCCCCAAACCATCTTATTAGCATATTTAATATTTTTAGTTTCCCTGTAAAGCGTTACTATAATTTATAGAGGAACCACACCACTAGGGGTTGGACTGGGGATCGTTATGGACCGCATTACAGTCCGACTGGAACCAAGGGCAATAGACTTACATCAGCTAAGTATTTCTTAGCCTATTATGCCATCCAGACTTGGGCCTGACTAGGCACTTTACATATATCACTGCTGCATTAGTCGTGGTGTGAACTTGGTATTTGTTATGGGAAATTGCATGTGTTGTTTTGATGTATCAGTTATAATCATATGTGTTGTCCTTAATACATCTTCAGGTACCAGCCACTGAATGAACTAGGATCCTCGTGGATACTTTATCTTATAGGCATCCACACCAATGATGTAGCAGATCCCTGTGGATACCCCATTTTATAGGCATCCACATACATTTACTAGTGACTCAGTGGTCTAACTACCTAGTCTGCTTACAGCATTTTTTGTGCTTTTGGAGAGGGGTGCCTACAAGCACGATTATATATCCTAGAGTATACCAACATCTACTATTTTGTACCAATATCTTATCCTAATATTCATTGGTCCACCAGAAGGCATTACTGCTTCATAACTATCTACGTGTGCAGCGATTTTTGAGTATTTGACTCTGTGATTTGTTCCCTGATAAACCTGTGGTAAACCAGTAGGGAAAACACATTGAAACAATGAACTACTTTGTTAATTGTGACAAGTAGGAACAGTAAACTACATTGTTTATTAGAGTATTGACATTTCTGCTGCGTTCGTAAGGTGGTGGATGTTTCTATATCACCAACCTACCTTACAAGTCTTAAAAACTGCATGTAGTGGAGAATATCCACGCCATTACTTACTGCTTTTATTATACCATGTATGCATGTTGGTATATTTTGCACTTATCACTATTTTATTTCATTTTGTTTGTTATTTTTTCCTGGGCACTTATTATAGGAGAGGGACCACCACCGTTGTTGGGGCCACCCTGTTAAGGTGGGGGCACCCCAAAAATCAGGGACAGAAATAACTGGGACTAAGGGCCCTTGTACACAGAAAGATTATCTGACAGATTATCTGCCAAAGATTTGAAGCCAAAGCCAGGAATGGACTATAAACAGAGATCAGGTAATAAAGGAAGCCTGAGATGTCTCCTCTTTTCAAATGCATTCCTGGTTTTGGCTTCAAATCTTTGGCAGATAATCTGTCAGATAATCTTTCCGTGTAAAAGGGCCCTAAGAATAGTTCACACCTCCCCTTTCTCTCCTATTACCAATATCTCCAAGTGCCTGCAGATTGGTGCCCACTGACGGCACTGGTATATCTGTCTTATTCATTTATGTGTTGTGGATTTACTTATTTTAGAGAATACTAATAAAGGTTAAGTTTTATTTTATTTGATTCAACCTGGATGTATATCATGATCGCAACACCTTTCAGGAGTGAGACTCACCGCCATCTGGCGACATATCAAAACTTACAGCAAATGACAGTGATGCTTAAAAAAACAAACACAGGGAATTGAGCCCAGAAAAAGCATTTACATCTAACAGATTGAATGTCCATTGACGCTTTATGGTGATATAAATGGTACAAGTTCCATTGTTACACTGAAATATGTTTTCTTAACAATATCGGCAGAAACCTGCTTACTTGTCTGGTCGTCATAAGGTCATAAGCAAGTAAAGTGCTCCCGAGCTGCTACATTATTTATGAGTTCAGATATATTGTGCCAGCTCGGGATGTATGTCAGAGAACAAAGTTATTTTACAATACCATCAGCCATGTGAACAAAAGGGGCTAAAGGTGAAGAACGCCTTTAAGTGCTTTGACACTGTTTTTTGAAGACACAAAAGTGAGTGACAACTTCACATGAAACATCAAGATTCCTATGACATAACCGTAGTAACAAAGTCATCAATATTGCAGCACTGTTTTCTGGGAAGTTCATCTCATGCTTCAACAAGTGTAGCAGTCAAGCAGAAATATAAAGGATTATAAAGTGACTAAGAACAGATCGGGGGAGATTTACAAAGACTCCTTAGCTGCGGATGACTTTCCTGCTCTGTTTCCTCTGTGCAGTGAATCAAATTAGCTGTTTATTAGATATTCTCCCTCCTCATCGTACAAGAAAAGACAATAGATTTTCCTTTCTCTTTGGCCGCTTTATCTGGGCTATCTTAACAAGATGTGAAAATAATTTCCAGAGAAGCTATGGACACCTCATTGGGACGGGTAACATTTTCTTCGTAGATGAGGCCTTGCATCCATCGATACATGGAATCAATGCGGTAGCTAGTATGAATGGATAGATTGTTTTTGCTGTTTTTTTTTCATCTGCTGGTTTGTGTAATGTTCTCCTCTTTAAGTTGAATGAGAAAATATGGTGCTAACAAAGCTATGGGCAAAAGTACAGAGGCCAAACAGTGGCCACAGTAGCCTTTCATGCTAATGGTATACTAATTATTGGTTCAGAATAAGGGAATGCTCCAAAGCATTGTACCATTTTACACACTATTTAAAGGGGGCAAAAAAATCTATTTTCTGTCAATTTACAATACAATAGAGCATAGATTATAACCATATCAGGTATTTCTTATGGTAGCACCATAGGAAACCCTAAGGCTTGTTATCCCCTTATGACCCCATAACCCAATCAAGCAAGGCAGAAGCCCCTTTAGAGCGAGAAGGGAAGAGCCCAGTTTGGAACACATTTCTGAGGTATGGGGTTGTTGGAGCAATAAAAAAGGGGAACAATAAAAAGGGTTTGATCCAAGCCTGAACAAGAACTACAAAGTGGGGATGTATAAGTCATGTCTCTTTACTAGGTGTATACATCTATCAGGAGTGCTTGGCAGTCATGTGAGGTAAACATAAGGAGGGTCTGTGGTTAATTGGTGATATCTCCAATGTGCATCACCAAACACCATGAAGAAGCACACTGAGTGCCTGAAACTCTGTACTGCTGCACACGGGGCACTTGCTAGACTTACATTTAATATTAGTAAGTCCATTTTTGCAAAAAAAAAACTAACTGCATTAGTTATGAATCTATCTTTATCGCCTCCCTAAGGATCAGTTTTTATACAGAATTTGTCGATCCTAACATCGGTGTTAATGGACAATTGAACAACCATTGAAGAACATGTAACATTAGTCTAAGTGGATCTTTTGTATGCTTGGACTTTTCAGATTAAGAAATGCACAATAATTTGGATGAATATGTCACATTTCATTTAAATATCCAACCATATCCCTTTCTGATGAACAAGGAAGCTGTCCCAGATTTTTGGCCCGCAGTAGGAACACTCTGAACAAGGCCGCTGTAGGGAAAACAAATATCCTGTGGCTGCCCTGCAGCTGACAACAGGCTAATAATTGTTTACTAGACTGTGTATCGTAGACATATGGTTTGTTGGTTAACTCTGCAGGTAGATTCTCGCTCGTAACAAAGAGGATCTGTTTCACAGAATATATTGAAGAACTATATAACTGGGTACGATCAAATGGTTATTTAGTGGTTCAGCATGTGTTCAATTCTCCTAAAGTGCTACCGAAGAGAACGTAATATACCATAATATACCATAACGTATAGATGTGGGTACCACTTTTGGGACCCACACTTATTTTAAGAAGAAGGGCCTCATCAGTTCTGTTTGCAGTATCTAGTGGTGGTCGAGAAGCTGAAAATGGTCAAACAGGTTCTTATACGCACTTTACTTTTTATTAAATGTAATGAAAGTTGCGACAAAATATACACATATGCCTATGTAAATATTTTTAATATTATTTAAAAAGGAAGTTCAGGTTGCATGGAAAGTCCTTACTGTCTGTGAGTTCCATGTACAAACCATATAAGGAGGATAGGGTCATGTCTGGATCTCACAGAAGTTTAGCATATTTCTACATTAAAACCGCAATTTCATCAACAGATGTGTCTGTACATGTAAGTTTGTGAGCCTTGAGCATAGCAAGTACACTTTAAAGTTCTGCATAGTCTTTAAAATTAAAGACTGTAAAATAATGAGTTGAATCAAGTGTTAAATTGGGATTGCAACCTAAAGGCATTGAAGATTATTTGCTTCTGCCCCATAACTAGTGATAACATACCTGTTGCATAATATCACAGCTCATCTCTGCTTAGCACCCCCAATCCACCTACCCACCCTGTGATTGACAGCCACAAAGTCACCTTTTCATTTTCTTATCCCCAGTGAAATCTCTCAGAAGTGATGTCTGACCGCGTTAAGTTACATGCAGGGGTGTAACTACCACCATAGCAGCCATAGCAGCTACTACGAGGGCAAAAACATCAGGGGGCCCAGCAGTTTAGAAGATTCCTGAGCCTAGCCACTCAGTATACTGCTAGTCATCCCAGTCACATGCTATATACAGTATGCAGGATAACTACCAGCTTACTGTATAGAGACAGGGATTATGACGAGAAGGAAGTTGTACAGGCGCAAAGCCTCCTCCCCCACCCCTCACTATGAGCTAAAACTTCTTTCTTTTCCCCTCTGATGACAGAACAGAAAAGGAGGGGGGTTGAGAAGCCGCACAGTGACAGCTGCTGCTGCAGGGGAAGAAGAGGGACTGTAACTAACCTGAACAACCTTGGAGCTTCCCTACATACCTAGCGAGTGTGCCTATATGTGTGTATGTATATGTGCATGTGTCTATCTACTGTATGCAGTGGGTCTATTTGTATGTATTTACAGTTTGTGTGTAGGTGTGTGTGTGGGGGGGGGGGGCAAGAGGGAATGGGCCCCAGTCAAAAGTTTGCTATAGTGCCCAATCAATTCTAGTTACGCCCCTGGCTACATGCACATATGACGTGCACATGTTTTGGTGGCCTCATGAATATTTTGCACTTCTATCTTTTGTGGTTGTTAATCACAGACAAAATGTGAGAGGGCGAGGAGACATAGCAGAGGAGAAGATGAATTGTGATAGGTGGATACTTGGCTGATGAGCAATGCCCTACGGACATTTCAACTTCACAATGATGGTAGCAATGAAGGCAAAATATAGATACAGATGTGTTCTTCAATTCTTTTCCATTAATTTACTTAAGAACTTCAATTTCTCATAAAACAAATAAAATATTAGGACATGCTGCCAAAACACTCAAGAGTCTGCAATTCACTTTACAACCACTGGGTGACCACAGGAACATCCACTCAATTTCAACATTGTGTGGACAGAGCCTTTCTGTGTTTTTAATCCACTCCTGGTTTTGGTTGCAATATGAGGACCACAATACTGACTGAAATATACGTAGTGTGAACATAGCCATATACTGTATACATCCATATCCTGCCAGAGTATTAGGAAACACCTTTGGGTTATGTTGAGTCATAAGGAAGATACGGAAGCAGACATACATAGATAAGGCATCCAAGGTCAAGAATAATAACATGGGGAAACAGTGCCTAGACTGTAGGTAGGTGATAACTACAAGATCTCAGGTGCTTTTTATAACCAGCAGCAAGGAAACAGGGACAGATCCTTCTATCCCAGGTGATGCGGGTCACATTGAGTGATATGTAAAAATATTAATGAGATGCAGAATACTAAGTGGTCCTAGAATCTGTATCTCTCCACTGTTGACACATGATAAATAATGTATGCCGTAATCTTGGAAGAAAACAGGTGGCATTGATGTGCATTATTTACGCATTCCCAAACTTTGCAAATTAAATATATATTAACCACAAAGGTCAGCGAAAGGTATACTAATGATGGCCATAAATAGCTTTAGTTCAGGTACAACCCATTAGTTACAATAAATCAACACTGCAACGAAATAGCATTTTGAAGCATATTGTCATGTGCGTTCTAGAACACTTGGTTCACTGCGTCTTGGCATTTTGAACAAGTGGTTCTGACAATGATTAACATGACTTAGGTTTCTGCCGGAAGACCCAGGAGAAATATAACACCACATTCTCTGCAGGTGTGTAATGGGCCAGAGATTCACAATCTGTTCTGCAAAGTCAGAACTCAAAGACTTGAGGAACGTAAATCCAAGTGCTGTTTTGCATCCAGCGATCCCCGTGTACCAAGGGTATTCTAAGAATCTGAAGAGGCATCGCTTCCAAATATTTCTTCCATCGTGACACGTTTGGCGTTGTTAATACGCAGTTTAGCCACTTGTAAAGGGCTACAGGATCTAGAATGGTGCGTGGCTTTTTAATAATCAAAGGCGCAATAATTACACTCTCACTTACTAGCAAGGGGAACTTCACTTACCTGAAGTATATTGTATAGCTTTTATCTGATGCTCAGACTCCTTACAAGCAGCGGTATAATTAAGCAGTGACAATCAGACGGTTACACCTGTGCGGCTGTGGCCTCGGGACAAGGGGCTGTAATTGCTTGCTTGATTACTTGTTACAAAATGATTTTGAAGCTTTGCGGTGTCAGGGTCAAAGAGCAGAATATTACTGAAGCTTCAAATGAGTTTATGGACTCGACATAACAGAGAATGCAGATGCTACCTGTTTTTGTATTGTATGCTCCTAGTGCTTGTTCCTGCTTGCTATGATACATACAAGTTCTTATACCTATAGAACTATATAAAGCCTTCTTCTATGGGGCCATAATGTACAATGTTGCACATCCAATATGGAGGCATACATTTATCCAATAATTGTCTCAAGCTACAGCTGATTCTTTAGTACAAAAGAGAAGCAATTCTTTCTAAATTTGTTTCCACTCAAAATCTAAAAAATCTCCTTTCAGAGTAGGGACTCCAAGCTATGATAGTTCCTGCTCCTGTAAGCACTTTCCATAGGAGTCACAGCTTCGGTAAGCACTTTACTCAGGAGTCACAGCTCCTGTAAGCACTTTACTCAGGAGTCACAGCTACGGTAAGCACTTTACTCAGGAGTCACAGCTTTGGTAAGCACTGTACTCAGGAGTCACAGCTCCTGTAAGCACTTTACTCCGGAGTCACAGCTTCGGTAAGCACTGTACTCAGGAGTCACAGTCTCGATAAGCACTTTACTCAGGAGTCACAGCTTCGGTAAGCACTTTACTCAGGAGTCACAGCTTTGGTAAGCACTTTACTCAGGAGTCACAGCTTTGGTAAGCACTTTACTCAGGAGTCACAGCTTCGGTAAGCACTTTACTCAGGAGTCACAGCTACGGTAAGCACTTTACTCAGGAGTCACAGCTTCGGTAAGCACTGTACTCAGGAGTCACAGCTCCTGTAAGCACTTTACTCCGGAGTCACAGCTTCGGTAAGCACTGTACTCAGGAGTCACAGTCTCGATAAGCACTTTACTCAGGAGTCACAGCTTCGGTAAGCACTTTACTCAGGAGTCACAGCTTCGGTAAGCACTTTACTCAGGAGTCACAGCTTCGGTAAGCACTTTCTGTGACAAGAACTTTCCTCCACAGGAAGAGTCCCTGCTCCTCTAAAAACTATCCATGGTATTCTCCAGAAGAGGTTCCTGTTTGTGTGTTAGCACTTTCTGTAGCAATCTACTGGAGAAGTCCCTGATCCTGTAAGCACTTTCAATGGTATTCTACCAGGGGTGTAACGAGGATTCACGCACCGCAGCTCACCTCCCCAACGCACAACACGAAGCACTATATATACATATATATATATATATATATATGTGTGTGTGTGTGTGTGTGCCTTGGATTACGAGCATAATTCGTTCCAGGACCGGGGAGAGAGGGGTTACAGCTATGCAGATATTACCTAAACAGTCCTGTTCCCTGATGTGAGCTCCAGCCTGAAGTGAATCTGCCATGATTTGAAGGTGAAGGAGACTTCCTGGGTTAGAGTACAGAGCTGTAGACCCCATTATGAAGACCATGCCCCTCCTCCACTTGCGCTCCCACCCAGTCCAGGGAGCTCTTAAACCAAAGCAATGCTCTGAAACCAAGTCACAATTTTGAAAAATTGTAAGCCATTAAACATAGTTACTCTTAAACCAAGGTACCACTGTATATATATATATATATCAGTGATATGGCCAAATAATTTTATATCTTGTGGCCAGAGGCAGAATCCTGTCTGCAGCTACAAAAGAGACAGAGATGCAGAGAGCCACTGTATTTAACTATAAGGGCCCATTAGGAGACTACCTTCTGCTTAACCCCTGCTTAACCACTGTACTGCAGTGTGTAAGTGTTTTAAAGTTCAGAAGACAAGAAGATATCTGCTTTACTGTTTTTTCACTGATAACCTATGACCTCTGCAGAAACTCCAGAGAAAAGAGATGGGGGGTTATCAGAACAATGAAGCAGAGATCTCTTTGTCTTCTGCTTGTTAACCCTTTTTTGTGTTGCAGCATGTAGGTAAACATTGGGTCACTTAACCCCTAGATGACCCAAGACATAAATTTACGTCTTAGTGTCGCTAGGGAAGTTCAGAAGGGTAGGGAGCGTGACACCTTACTCAGCCCAAGAGACCAAAGGATAAAGCATTATAAGGATGGGCGCAGTAAAGGAGTGAAGGATGAGGCACTCGTGAGTCCATATAAAATTCATAACTTTATTTCACCACTTGTTACATCAGGTGATAATGGACGCGGTCAGGTGAGTGAACGGGCAACAGAGAAGGGCTGAGAGGAAGCGTGAACATCATCATGCGAAAGAGGCTGTCGCCCGTTCACTCATCTGACCGCGTCCATTAGCACCTGATGTAACAAGTGATAAAATAAAGTTACAAATTTTATATGGACTCACGAGTGCCTCATCCTTCACTCCTTTACTGCGCACAGTTTGAAGTAAGTTCTTTACCTATTTGGATGATTGAGCACCGTGAGAGTCAAAGGGTCAACTACTAGCAGGACACGCCATACGCGTACTGGGATCTGTAGTTCCGAGGTATTCATCTTTTGCATGTATTATAAGGAGGGGAATAGAGCAATTTTAACCCCTTAACGACCAAGGGCGTACAAGTAAGTATAGCTGTTATATAGCTGCCTTCAAGAGACTGGATCTGGATTTCTGGTAAACATACAGTAACTGTTACAAAGCTGCCTTAAGGAGACTGGACTTTTGGTAACTTGATTTCTGGACTGTATTTCTGGTCATTTCAGCTTTGTTTTACAGCATGATAACCAAAAATAAAATTATCTATCTATCTATCTATCTATCCATCTCAAACTTGCTTTATTTCAGTTCTACTGTTGATTTAGATCTTGAAAGATATAATGACAGGTAAACTTTAAAGAGGAAGTTATGAAAAATATTCTAAGACCTGCTCTATTAGAATAAAGATATGCAGAAGACTGAGAATACTACAGTATTATAACCTCCCAGCAGGTGCTATAAAAGGCTCAGTTATTAGCCTCATAGAAAGCACATGCCCTTTGGTTAGTCTCCCTAGGAATCACAGCAGAATCCATTGGCTGCTTATCCTGAACGATGAATGGGGCTGGCAGGATGTGTAGTACAGTATTTCTGCTCTACTAAAATTTCAGATAATTGCTCAATGATTTATTTATGTCTCTTTAGAGCATTGTAGTTAATGGATTATTTCTGCTTTTTTTTTCAACCTAAGATTACCACTATAACAGAATAGGCTGATAAATTTCACCGCTGAAAATCACAACTTACAATTAATAGGATTTTACCCCTTTAATTTTGGGTTTTACATGTAATTAAATTCAATGTTCATATGCCAGCAATATGTTTCTTTATGTAAAGCAGATTGTTGGAATGCCTCAAATACACAGCACATGGTCTCCTGCTGAAATCCCAATGGAAACAACAGGTACAGAATGCAAAGAAACAATGTACATCAAACACCCACAGCCGGAGACTAGGTTACATACTAGAACATAACTGCGTCATTAACATGGAATATGCTGGGTTGGATTCCTAAGTTGACAGATATTTTACGATCTAAAAGTGTGGGCTTATATACAGTACATAGCCATATAACTACACTGTTTTGTATGGAACAATAAAATGATCGGCAAAGAGGTGGATGAACCCTCAACCCCTGTCTCTAGATGCCTATAATTTTACTGTTTTTTTTTCTCCAGAGTATACCTGTCTCATATATATATATATATATATATATATATATATGTATATATATATATATATATATATATATATATATATATATATATTTTCCACATGTCCTAAGGACATGCTTAAAGTTTTTATTAGTTGGGTCAGAGGGTTCATGGATCTGATGTCCTGTGTTTGAGACTTAAAGAGCCACATAGGTGACAATTAGCATGACAGAAATTAGCCAACTTAAAGGAACTATCCAGTTATTAAAAATTGAAGGATTCTCCCTTGGATAGGCCATGAATATTATTTTTATGAGTGTCAACTTCTGGCACAGTCAAGGGTGTCAAAGATCATTGGGTAGGGGCTGGTTCACATTTATTGTAGCTATGATGCAAGGTACCACTGTGTTCCTCAATTCAAGAGAAGGGGACAATGCTACAGTAACTTGCACTGTCATCACTTTTTAACGTCTGCATAACCCTTTCAATATTCGGAATGCCTCCTAGACTAAACATTCGTTTCACAAATTATTCTATACTTGTCTTGAGGTTAGCAGCTTTTCACAACAACTGTAAGGTTATGACCTTCTCTAGCTAAGTGTAAACACTGTATAAGTCTATGAGAGGAGAGATAGAGATTGTGTCTAAATGAGGCCATTTGAATCCTCTGATAACATTTCAAGATATTGTGTTAAAAGCTGGACATTAAAAATTCCATCCCTTAATTTATCTAAGGGAAAGGTGAGGATAGACACATCTGTAATAGTAAAGTGCAATGTAAGCAGTCCAGTATCTATCTATCTATCTATGTGAATGTGATTTGAAGTAATAGCTGGCACACCAAGTACCCTGTGGCTAATTCCCCAGCATTATTAATGGTATATATGAGTAGTGATTATCAAAGTTAACGAACATTCAAGTTTGTCCAAACCTAAATGCCTGACAATTGACTCCTGAGGCCTAGAAAAGTTGGATGCAGACCTAGGTAATCCATGTTTGCCAGGACGTCCTAAGGCTGCATCCAACTTTTTCAAGGAGTCAAATGCTGAGTGTTTGGATTTAGACTAACTCGAAAGTTCAGTAACTATATATAAGTTAATTAATCAGCCTGCATTCTGTTAATCCAGCCTATATTTTCTGTTTACAGAATGGAGAAGAGTTGAGTGTGTTCTGCTGATCTGGGGCCTGCAGGGGTCTGGGGCATTTGCATTTTATGTAAAAAGATCCTATGACATCCTGCAAGAGATGGATACTCCATATTTATTTTCTATAGTTTGACCATGATTTCAGTCAAGTGCTGGTTCACTCCATGTTATATCTTACTGAAAATAACACAGACAGTAAATAACAGCTATTTTCTAGATAATACACAGTACACTTATAAGTAAAGTAAATATCTGGAGTAAAAAACATGTTTAGTTTTTCCAACACTGGTCCCTTGTGTCAAGGTTATCAACCAGTGACCTTGGTTTTAGTCCATAGGGACTGTTGTGTGATAATATAGAGGCATGCATTCTATACTACAGGGGACGCTATCAAACAATCCGAATCAAGTACTGACTGGGCTGTTCTCTTTAAACATGTATTTCCAAAAGCAATCCTCCTAGCTGCCTGCAAGTTTACTTTTCTTTTTAATGTGACAATGTCACCTCTGTCACTGCTACTAAGGAAAGACTTATATTTCTCTTTATTGGGTACTATCTCTGTTATGGCTAAAAGATAAACAAAGTTGCATCAAAACTATACTGCACAGTATGAAGTGTACTCCATGGAGTAGGTCCTGGCGGCAGCAAAACTGCATGTTGTGACTAGAAATATAGTTCCATCCAAACTGAATTGTTTTTATTTTTTTTTTTGTTTTTCTAAATCTAAACAATTTAAGTGACTCCTATTTCTAGCTCCACAATTTGCCAGAAAAGTCAACAACTTTTTCAATCATTATGACCTGTAAAAAAGTGTGTTCTTTCACTTCCAAATTGGTTTCCCATTGTGTTACTTTCCTGAAACTTTCTGCATTTCCATTTTAAATTAGGCCCTTGGGTGTACTGGGACGTTTCTCCAATAGTGCAATGCACATCCTACTCATATAAATACTCCTACATATTTATGTATGCATAATATAGTGGTGCCTTCTTACTTAAACCCAAGATCCTGGGCAGACAGGCCAGTGAAACCAGAGTATATCAGTACTTAGTTTATATTTTTGGATTTTCCTAAGTTATACAAAAATGTAGAAGGCAAGGCTTATTTTTGAAAACAGCATCAGAGCCTGTTGTTAGTTTCCCTTTAACCACTGACTGTAAGGCAAATATATATATATATATATATATATATATATATATATATATATATATATATTTTTATATATTATTATTATTGCTAAATTATCCAAATTCTGGAATAATTTTTGCCAGAAAAAAATGTCTTATATGACATTTGCCACATTTGTTATGAGTTTTAGCCACTTTTAGACATCTTTTTTCCATGTCATCTCAATAAGCGTGGCTTCCTAAAAATAAAAAAAAATAAACACTTGGATTAGGGTCTGACACTGCACAATAACGGAGCTGCCGTATGAATAATAACAATCCTCCTTGCTATACAGTGCTCAACAAGGCCAATAAAATTTCTTCCAGGATAACCAATAGGATTTGCCAACCCGTACCTCTGCCTCTGCATGCTGTATCGGTAACCCAGACAAGTGGTGAGCAGCTTGTTTCTTAAAGGTTTTGGCAACCCCGTGCCTACAGCATGACTGCCCAAGATGAATGATCACTCACTGTTACACTTCCCTTACTATCAATCTGAAGTTTAACACTATGAGGGAAAGTTATCAAGCAAAAAAGTTGTATTTGTTGGTGTAAAATGGCCAAATGCAACTTAATTTATTTGCAAATGTCTGTTTTGCAAATAAAATATTTGCATCTGGCCATTTTACGCCACCTTCACCAGTGGGGCGGGGAGGGGTTTTGAAGGGGGCTAGACAGGGGGTGCGGACTCTGGGTCCGCTGCAAATTTTGAAACCTACGAGCTGGTGTAGGTTTCAGTATCATTTTTTGTTGCAAAAAATGATACTGAAACCTACACCAGCTCGTAGGTTTCAAAATTTTTGCATGGAGAGGCTCCGTGAAATCGAGATTTATGTAGAGGCAATGCGCCTCTTCATAAATCCCCTGAGCTCTTTAGCTGCGGGGACATTTTTACGCCCGATGTAAAAAACGCCGGATTTAATAAATGTCCCCCTATGTGCGCCCCCTGTTGTTTTTTTTCTATTTCCTTACAGTTACTGCTAGTGACTATATTACTGTTAATATTAATATATTACTATGTTACTAAGTTATATTACTAAACGATACAACTTTAAAAGAAATGTTTGTTTTTTGTTTGTTTTTTGTCGCTCTTCGGAAATTGCTTTTAAAATACCAGCCCTATATAGGGCTACACAGTCCCTTTAACTCTTTGGAGACCTTTAATAATCCCATAATACCTGACACGGTTCCCTGGTTATAATACAAGCCATACATAACACAGACTATATAATGCGTTATACTTGTTATCAAACCTGTTATTAAACAAGTCATCTGTTAATTGACTGTACCCTGCATAGATTGTATAAGGCTGGTTTCACACGCTGTAACTGTGCGGCTGTATTTTTTATGCGGCTGTAAATGTGCGGGTGAAACTACGGCCGTGGGAAAAAATAGACATGCGGCTCAAAACATACGGTCATTTACTTGGAAATCTGGTTCAACTAAAAATAACAAATAAAATGTTAAGAAAGTGATGGAAACACCTCTGGATGCATCTGGGAAAGCAGGGAACACAGTTTACATGACTCGCTATTACCGGGGTTTGCGATCCTCTGCACTATAGCCGATGTCTCTCATGGTTAATATATTGAATTAATAAAACACATTTTCTGTCTAATAAAGTCCCTTTTATTGTTCAATAATTAAATGTAAACGATTCCATCATTTTGCAATTAAATATACTGTTAAAATAAATATATATATAAATAAATGTATATTTATATATATATTTATTTTTTGACAGTATATTTAATTGCACAATGATGGATTCGTTAGAATTAAATTATTGAACAAAGAAACTGTATTTATTTAAACGAAAATGTGTTTTATTCATTAAATATTAATTAGTACAGGAAGCACTATAAGCCGGTAATTCATATGCCGGCAATAGAGCATTCTGTACTAATCATCACTTTACTTTAATGAAAACATCAAATGTTTCTTCTAATTATGTTATGACAAAAACATTATTAGAAGAAACATTTAGAATTATATGTGCGCTCAGCTGATTGGCTGTTCGGCTGAGCGCACATATAATGAGCCGGTCCGCAGTACAGTGACTTCATTGTGCTGCGGACCAGCGAAGAGGACACATCGGGGTGAGTATAGAGCTCTCCCCACCCCCTCCCCGGCACTGCACCCCTCCCAGCAAGGAAGGGGGGTCACTTAACCCCTTCCTTGCTGGGATGGGTGCAGTCTGACATCAGTCTGGCCCCCCGGGGGTTAAGGGGGATGCAGTACATCCTCCCTTAACCCCTTGGGGGTCAGACTGTAAGCAGCGATCTGTAAAGATGCTGCATACTGTAAGGAGCACAACACCGCTCACAATGATGGGTGTTGTGCTCCTGTTTGTGTGTTTTGTGTGTTTCTCCCTTTTTGTTTTTCAGATATCGGTATCCTGGGGATTACGTCGGATTCCATGGACTACGTCGATGACCAGCGGTTGTTCTTTGAATTTTTTTTTAATAAAATGGTCAATGAGGGTTGTGGGGGTGTTTTTATTTGAATAAAAAAATTTGTAAACTTGTGTCTTGTCTTTATTTCTTTACTTTATAGACTTAGTAGTGGAAGCCGTCTAATAGACGGAATCCATTACTAAGTTGGGGCCTAGTGTTAGCCGGTATAAAATGGCTAACACTAACCCCCCATTATTACCCCAGTACCCAATGCCACCAGGGGTACTGGGAAGAGCCGGGTGCCAGTGGTCCCGGAGCGTCAATATTGGCGCTCCTGGACCGGGCGGCAGCAGGCTGGTAAGATTTAGGCTGGGGAGGGCCTAAACCAATGGCTCTTCCCACCCTGGTGTTACCAGGCTGCTGTCGTTTGGTTTTTAACCCGGCTGGTTATAAAAATAGGGGGGACCCTATGCGTTTTTTTTTTAAATAAATAAATAATTAAAAAAAAACGCATAGGGTCCCCCCTATTTTTATAACCAGCCGGGTTAAAAACCAAACGACAGCAGCCTGGTAACACCAGGGTGGGAAGAGCCATTGGTTTAGGCCCTCCCCAGCCTAAATCTTACCAGCCTGCTGCCGCCCGGTCCAGGAGCGCCAATATTGACGCTCCGGGACCACTGGCACCCGGCTCTTCCCAGTACCCCTGGTGGCATTGGGTACTGGGGTAATAATGGGGGGTTAGTGTTAGCCATTTTATACCGGCTAACACTAGGCCCCAACTTAGTAATGGATTCCGTCTATTAGACGGCTTCCACTACTAAGTCTATAAAGTAAAGAAATAAAGACAAGACACAAGTTTACAAATTTTTTTATTCAAATAAAAACACCCCCACAACCCTCATTGACCATTTTATTAAAAAAAAATTCAAAGAACAACCGCTGGTCATCGACGTAGTCCATGGAATCCGACGTAATCCCCAGGATACCGATATCTGAAAAACAAAAAGGGAGAAACACACAAAACACACAAACAGGAGCACAACACCCATCATTGTGAGCGGTGTTGTGCTCCTTACAGTATGCAGCATCTTTACAGATCGCTGCTTACAGTCTGACCCCCAAGGGGTTAAGGGAGGATGTACTGCATCCCCCTTAACCCCCGGGGGGCCAGACTGATGTCAGACTGCACCCATCCCAGCAAGGAAGGGGTTAAGTGACCCCCCTTCCTTGCTGGGAGGGGTGCAGTGCCGGGGAGGGGGTGGGGAGAGCTCTATACTCACCCCGATGTGTCCTCTTCGCTGGTCCGCAGCACAATGAAGTGACTGTACTGCGGACCGGCTCATTATATGTGCGCTCAGCCGAACAGACAATCAGCTGAGCGCACATATAATTCTAAATGTTTCTTCTAATAATGTTATTGTCATAACATAATTAGAAGAAACATTTGATGTTTTCATTAAAGTAAAGTGATGATTAGTACAGAATGCTCTATTGCCGGCATATGAATTACCGGCTTATAGTGCTTCCTGTACTAATTAATATTTAATGAATAAAACACATTTTCTTGGAAATAAATTCAGTTTCGTTTGTCAATAATTTAATTCTAACGAATCCATCATTGTGCAATTAAATATAATGTCAAAAAATAAATATATAGATAAATATACATTTATTTATATATCTATTTTTTTTAACAGTATATTTAATTGCAAAATGATGGATTCGTTAGAAATAAATTATTGATCAACGAAAGTGTCTTGATTACAAATAAAATGTCTTTGATTAATTTAATATAGTAACTATTAGAGGCATCGGCATTCGGCATCATTCCCGGCTATTTTTGAAGTACTTTGTACGGACCGCCTGTCAATCCTCGGCCGCATATTCAGCCGCAAATAATGGTCTTGTTCATTTTTTACGGGTCCGTTTACGATAGGGCCGTAGATTCATACATAGTGTGCACTGTGCAGCCGCATATCCTATACTTCACAGCATACACACGAACCCTCAAATATACGGGCGCACTATTACATCCGTACATACGGCCGCACTATTACTACGTGTGAAACAAGGGTAAGGATGTATAGGATGGACATTAGAAACCTGAGTTGTTCTGTAAATCTATAGAAGCATGAAGCTGTGCAGCCGAGTCCTATTTTATATGCACAATTTGATATTACTTCTTCTATGCGTGACTTGTAAGCTTAATGGCTGCTTCTCAAGGTTGCAGCAGTCTGCTTTACTATCATCACTGCTCACCCATATAGCACTTCCCCATAAAGAGTAATAGAAAATGACAACACATGCCACTGAGATGTGATTGGGTATGGCAATGTCACAGAGACAAAGCTACCTGCGTATTTTCTGTTTCTGTCATATTCTATAGTCTTACATTTACATGTAGGCAATATCTATATTTTTAGTAGCTATACTCCTAGTTTTCTTAGTCTTATGAAAAGTTTCATTGTCAGAAAGTTATGTCTCTTTGCAATATACTTTAGGGGGGATTTGACCAAATTCCTGCCCCGTGCCCCCTGCTGAATTTATAAAGCTATACATATAATATGAAAATGGGGCTGTCGTGCCCGCTCCACTCCTACTGCAACCTCTGGCTATATATTGTATATAATATTCTTTACATTAAGTTATTACATTTTCTACAAAGCCGACACCTATACAGGTAAATATAAACCTTATAGTTCACAAAGGTTCCAACAAGTTCAGCTCTGCTACATGTGCCGATGAGCATTCCCGCCATGGCTCACTGAACACTACCTCCTCAGCACTAACCTGGTTTTGCCACGTGCCATTGACCCTTTCACATTGGCAGCATATGCAAGAAGATAAAATCCTTTGGCACTCCAGTCTAATTCTTCACATTCAATATTTTATGTTGAAAGCATCAATGTTTTAATAAGATGTTTCTCCCGGAATCTTGACATTTTCACAAGATAATATTGAATTAGAGGAGAGTGCAGCGAAACTTCACTTCCAGGCTTCTAAAATGCATCTAATTGAGAACAAAGGCAGGAACAATCTATTTATTTCTACCTGTACTGTTCCTTATCCTCAAATTCCCAACCAAATGAAAGTGAAATGTTATTTATCATTTGTGTCACAATGAATGGCATAGAATATTTCAAATCTATCTATCTATCTTTCTCCTATCTATCTATCTATCTATCTATCTTTCTCCTATCTATCTATCTATCCTTATATAATGGACGGTAAATTGCAAAATTAATGATCAGATTACTTCAAGCCATTCAAAACAAAAAAGTCCTACATGAGTCTGAACTCTATAACCATATATACATTGCCATCTGTTTTTTTTTTTTTTTTATTATTTAATGTTTCTGCTTTCCATCCATCTGTTATCGATAGCTGCATCTGGTTATATGGGTGAATATCTCATCCATCATTTCCCTCCATTCTCCAGTACATGTTTTATACCTAGGCCTGTAATCATAGGGTGATTCTCTATATCTAGCAGGTAAAGAGTCTTTAAGGTTTAACCATCATCACAGGCAGGGATTATTTACTGTAAGAGCAGTGAGGATGTGGAACTATCTACCTTATGATGTGATGAGGGTTGATTCATTGAGCAAGTTTAAAGGAGTTGTCCAGGGTGCAGAAGAAGGATGAAGCCTTCTTCTCAAAGGCACTTACCTTTTGTCATTTCCCTTTGGGTCAGTATCCCTTCCGAGATGTGGAGGGGTGGGTCCTGAAACCACACTCGTACACATGATTGGGGCTTAAACACTTTAAGCACCAGGGAACAAAAGGCTTTCTCCATCTTCTGCTCCCCAGATGATCCCTTTAATAGGGACTTGGTTGCCCATAACATATTTCGTCTTGAGTGGACTTGACAAACTGTTCGGGTTCGTCAACGTTCTTAGAACCGGTGTCAGAGGTAGTTGGATTCCACCCTAGAGTTGTCAGGAATAGGAAATAGGAATAGGATTAGGAATAGGAAACATGGATACAGCTATTGGCCTTTGGCTTTATCCAAGTTTTCTAGGACTTTCTAGGGAGGCATCCAACTTGACTTCAGATGCTGGGAGTCAAATGTCTATCATCCGGGTTCAGAGAATGTTTCTGAACCCAAACCATGTGGCAAGTCCACCAAACACTAACTATAATCTGTGGGTACTAGATCTCTGTAGATAGAATATTGACCTAGTGGTTAATTTAGTATCAGGAAGAAACTTTTCACCTACTATGGGGAAATTGATGATCATCTTTTAGGGGTTTCTTTACTTCCTCTGGATTAACACAGTAGGATTTTATGGACGTGGGTCTTTTTTTAACCTTATTAACTATGGATGAAGCCAACATTAAACTATAGAAACCATGGAAATTATCAGGGGCCTGAGACAGAGGGTAAAATCATTTCCTGTATGTAGACAGAAGAACATAGAAAGTAAGGTCATGTCGAAAATGCAAAAATGTTAATAAGTAAGTCCCATGGGATATGTGTAGGATGTGATGGCAGGTAGATCATTCTACAAATTGATCAATTTGGTCTTGTATGCAAAATTTAGGAATTCAATTTATTTTCTTGCAAACCATCTTTAAGTATTATGCAGGCTGTATGGTTTTGGAGGCACAAAAGCTTCCTGAGTTTTATGGGTGACCATAATTTGGTAACATGCCAACTCCTTAATGTAGATGCTCATCAAAATTAGTTTTGGCTATATGGCTTATAAAAGCTTTAAAGTGTCACTGTCGTGAAATTTTTTTTTTGCAGAAATCAATAGTCCATGCGATTTTAAGAAACTTTGTAATTGGGTTTATTATCCGAAAAATGCATTTTTATCATTAAAAAGCAGTTTGAAGCTCTCCCCCCTGTCTTCATTGTTCTCCTATGGAGAGAGCTAAAGAAAAGACCAAAACAGGACAACAAAGAGTTAATCTACAAATCCCTCACGGGATATCTCCTGTGACAGTCACCAGTGACCTGTCTGAGCTCGGATTACAGCTGTCACCCAGCTCCGTGCCTGTAATCCTCTGTTATCTGCTTTCTGCTGCCGGCTAACTCCCTCCTTCCTCCTCCCCCCTCCCCTCTCCCTAGAACAGACAGGGGACGTCTCCTGCAACAAGTCACAATTTTCAGATTTTTCAGAGTGGATGAAAAAGAGGAAGGAGGGGGGGACCTGGGAAAAGGCTTTTTACATGCAGATAATGGCAGATTTGGCTAATAAACCCAATTACAAAGTTTCTTAAAATCGCCTGGACTATTGATTTCTGCAAAAAAAAAAAAAAAAAATACGACAGTGACTCTTTAAATCCAGCATATAAGCAATTGAAGATCTCAGAAGATATAGAAGTAAGACATTTGCAAGTTATGTGTGCACCGAGAAGAAGGTTAGTGGGAGCGGAGGAGTGTAAGTGTTAGCAAAAGTTTTATCCAGAAGTGTTTATAAAGATAGACAGATATTAAGCTGTATAGATAAATTAAAGTTACCATTTTCCAGACAGCATTTCCCATAGATGTGTCAAGGGGTCAGTGAAAACAAATATAGCACTGATCAATATGATCTTTCTTTAGTAACTGGTTTTCTATGAAGGTCATCATTCGGGACTGGCTGAATCAGCAGATGCAGTTACACAGTAGTAAGACAAAGTATAGAGCACAAAGTTTTCCTTCCTCATTTTAGGTAGGGCTCTTTGTGAACAATGCATGAGAGTGGAAGAGAAATCTAACTCAATATATTTTACCGGGAGGTCGTTTGGCAACTAGATGATATAGATTTTATTATTGTAAAGAAAAATTCTTGGTCCAGGGATGTGCATGAAATTCTTTCAAAATGAAAAAAAAAATCAAATTATACAAAGAGAATAAACATAAAAAAAAATTGTCCCCTGTGAACGGGATAGAGAACAAGTATGAGATTGTGGGGGTCTGACCTCTGTGCCCCCTGGGGATATCTCTATCGTTAGCCCACCTCCTTTGATATGAATCGAGCCACGGGTCGGAAATAATCATAATGACAGGCAGCAGTGATCATGTTGCTGTCTGCCATTAACCCCTTAAACAACACAATCTATAGTGACTAGGGTGACTATTTGGAAACCCCAATCTATTAAAATATAATAATCTTGTTGAGGAAAAAAAAGGGGTTCACGAATTCCTATTTACACCAATATGCTACCAATACATTTTTTTAAATTCCCTGGTAAGCCCCAGAGCTAGAATCACTTCCTTCTTATGTCTAGTTTTAACAGACACCCCATCACTTATTGTGTCTCTGTATTTAAATGGCACTGCAAGTAGCAAGATGACACGGTGTAACGTCACTATGCCAATCGTGTCTTGCGTCAGCAAAGCAGAGGAGGGGGCATCATCCCCGTTCCATAGTGCTGTTTGTTAACTTACAGTAGACCTTGACATGCTATTCCACTCAAAGATTCCACAATAAATTGGGTCTACAATATGGAATGATTAAAAAATGCCATTAAAATGTACAATTGGTCTCATAAAAAAAAAAAAAGTTCTTTGAAAAAAAAAAAAAGAAGAATTGGTACCTCAACACAAGGCCTTAGCTATTACCGGGTTATTAAGTGCAAAACTTTTTTATGAGCTAACCACAGTGTGTGGCACTGCACAGTGAATGGAGTTTGCCCCTGTTCACTTGGTTGTGGTGCTGATGTGCAACTATAGCTCAGCTCCTATTCACTTGAATGGGAGCTTAACTGCAGTTACACATCACAACCGCTACACAATGAATGAGGATAAACTCCATGCACTACATATTGCAGTGCCAAACAGCTAATTGGTGCAAGTGTCGGCGTTCTGCTGTATGGTTACTGATGGCCTCTACAGATGACTATGGAATCAGACCACACACAGAGCTGGTTATTAATCTTATTTAAAGTTAAAAAACATATTGGGGGAGATTTATCAATCATGGCATAAAGTGAAACTGGGGCCCCTAGCAACCAATCAGATTCCATCTTTTATTTTCCAAAAAATCTCTGAGGAATGAAAAGTGGAATCTGATTGGTTGCTAGGGGCAACTGAGTCAGTTTCATCTTACACCATGTTTCATAAATCTCCCCCATTGTTCTTTGGAGTTTTGCACACAAAGCCTTGCTATATATTCGATCAACAATCCTTGCCAAATTGCTTTATTAAAGTGGTATCTATTACAGTTAATAGTAGCTGATTTAAAAAAAATGCCCAATTCTATGACCCCCTCCTATGTAGTGTTCAACATCTATGGCTTATTGGAAAAATATTAGTATCCTCTTGTGATAAAATGTGCAATCCAGTTTAATGCCGGCATTAGACAATACTTATACTAGCAGTGCCTTGGCTTTTCATCCACTTTAAGGAAGGAAAATACTTCCTAGGGTTATAAACAATGTTTACTAATAATGAGATGTTGTCCTTGTAAGTTTCACTTTGATGGATGCCCATTGTTCACTTCCAAATGACATAATTCTACAGGGGAAAACAAAACAAGTCTTGTACACACTGCTGGAATTTTTTTTATCTCACCAAACAGCTCAGATATGCTGACAGTAAACTAGAAATATGAAATATGTGTACATTTCTTTTACTGTGGTACCAATAAAACTATGTATTGCCCCCCAAAAAACATTGATCCATCACGGAATGCTTAGCAAAAAAAGAGACGTTTCCTCCAAACGCTGAGATTCTTAAAAGAGAATCTTCATATAAAAGGTCATTCGTAGGTCTGTGCTTCCAGTCTTTTCAAGGAAATGTCAACAAAACTTGACCGTACAAGTATTTTTCAATAGATTATTTATTTTCCAGAATACACTGCACATTGGACTGACACCGAAAATGAACGAAAATACTATACACTGATTTCTGCAAAATAATATACAACTTCATAGCTAGTGTAACACTAAATAAGGCGTGTGCACTTTTGCAACCGCTTTACAACCACCTCTACACTTAAAAGAAAGAAAATCTAAGCAACTTTACCAAAACTTTCAATGTATTTTACCATATTTTGTTTTTACTTTCTATGCAGATCTATGTGTCTCCTTGGTGACAGACTGCAAACAAATCCTGTGTAGTCAGACTCTTTATTCATACACTAGAATCTAGATAGCTAATTATTTAAAGGGTTTTGTTGTTAGCAGATCAGCCCCTTGCTGCCCCCTGCCAGGCATCAGTAACCACAACAAGAGAAACATAGTATTACATAGTAGCTATTTAGATGAATGGACATTGTTGTTATTAATAGTCCTTGGAAACAGTTGATGCTAATATAGAATGTCAAGAGTGTATCTCCTGTCTGGCCCATTGACCAGCATCTTGAGTGAGGGACACCACTCCTACCTAATACGGTATATGGACTGGGTTTGTTTACATAATAAAATCCCTTTAAGGCTACGTTCACACTACATAACTTTTCTATTAATCACGGCCGTTGTTGCCGATTTGCAATAGAAATGTTTTGTTGCACTGCAGTCAGAGGGAACCCTGGGCGAAGTGTTATACACATAGTATACTCTCCAACCAGGATCCCTAGCGACCGCAAAGAAAATTGACATGTCTGTTTTGTGTGGCTGCTATTCATTGAATAGCGACCGCACAACCCTGACAGTTCACACAATGGAAAGTGCAGCTCTGGCTGCACTCTCCATTGTGTGCAATGGTGAATTGGGATCCGGGCGCACTCGGATATGCCTGTATCCCAATTCAGTACAAATGAAGTCCATTCGGCCAGTACTGTAGTGAAGTTCTCAAAGTGATGCCTTGGCTTGACCATCAGAGGTGAAAGGTCATGCAAAAATAAAAGCTGTTGCTTAGTTTACCCTTCATTTGTCTCATAAACAACGTCAACATATGTGCAAAATGAGTTCCTAAACCAGAGATTGTTGAAGTCACGGAAAGAACCGTGCAGATTATAGTCACATTTGTGAAATCTACCTCCCCAGCTGTTCCTCTCCAACACCTAGGGGGCGCCTCACTGAGGCATCACAGTTTGAGAAGCACTGTCATATAGTATAAAACTTCTTACGGCATACGCATAAATACCTGATGGAGGTGGGATAGGGAAAGGGGAGGAAGTCTCACCTTGGAATGGAGCTTTGAGTCACTTGATTTGTTGTCTATGAAGCAGCCAGAGAGAGCAAGTGTCTTTCTACTAGTCTATCTCTGGCAACTTCATGGACAATTAGCCGCTTGCCACTCTATTCTGAGGTCTTTTCAACATTATGGAGGTCACAGTGGTCAGGAATCCTAGACTTAGATGCTTATTTCCAATGCTTTGGATAGGGAATGAGTGTTTTAAGTTAGAATACCCCTTTAAAAGGATTGTAAATTAAAAAAAGAAAACCCAGCTGCTTTTCGGGGAGTCACGGAGTCACTTTTGTCTGTTTATTCTAGGACTGCAACTCAATAACTTAAATAGACCATATACATGGCACCATATAAGATGCAGTATCACAGACAGCCTAGGGGTAGGTTGGCTCTGTACTTGAAGATAACCAAACTAATTGTTCCTCGTCTTATAAGACCATAACGTTTTATTTTCGAGAACAGATGAAGCATTTGTCTATAGTCTTGTTTTATTATTGAGGACCATGCCATTAATTTATAATAATTATTAAATATTTGATAATATAAGGAATATAAAATGGTCAATATTCAAGACCTGAATTCATTAGGAAACCAATAACAGATGCAATAATCACCTCTGGGTTTCTAATATGTTCCTACCTGTGCTCCTGTATCTATACGGAATTGTATTCTTTATTATAGGAACAAATCTAGAATTGGCTTTGTCTATACATTAAGAACTAGTTCAACATCTACCATAGATGTCTAGATTGCCTCCAGTGCAATCCATATGAGCAATTTCCCAGAATTACTCCCCAGATTGAAACTGATGTTCAATTTGAATCTACTCAACTTCATTGTCCTTCAATTGATCCGTGAGAAGATGTTGCTGTGCATCCTTACCAATAGCTTTATATCCTGACTTGTTTTCATGAGTTGGAGAGAATTCAGGATGTTTTACAGATTGCTTGTATATTACTTTTTTTTGTTAGAAAATATCTTGGCATATGGAAGATATTGAAAATGAAATCGGATTAGTTATAGCTGTTGTTAAATGGAATATTATACAAAGATCACATACGTGGAAATATTAACCCCTCTGATATGAGTATTGTGCTGACGAATTCAGCATTACATTCATTGTGCTTTTTTTATTCTATTATCTTTATATGAAAATGGAAGCAGTCTTTGCTAAGTTGTAGTAGGAGTTTCATGGATTTGAGTTGAGTGTTGTGGGCATGCTCTGTGACATGCCCAGCAAGTTTATTTTGAGCTATTAATGGCCAATGTAGAAGCTGAAAACTATATATATATATATATATATATATATATATATATATATATATATATCACTGATAATATAATCCTAACCTAAACGTCCCATTACAGCGGAATATGAAATGCGAGACAAATGTTTATTGTGGGCACTCAGTGTAGAAGCTGTGCATTATTTCCCTTTATTTTTAAATACAGATAGCCCTTTTAAGAGAATGCCCTTTTGATTTTTAAGAAGGGATGTTGTGGGCATGCTGTCCATTGTAGAAGCCTGTGATATCTGCATCTTGCTTAGTACATGTCACTGTAATCCTTAATAAGATGATTGTTCTGCCCCTAGTAAGATATGTATATATATATATATATATATATATATATATATATATATATATATATTTTATTCAAGATAAGGTAGCTCAGAGAATGGATTTTAAGAAGATTGTGTGGTGGGCATGCTCTTTGACCTTTGCAGAGGTCATTGAGCTAGAAGTCAGTGTATTTTATCATAAACTCTTTTATTAAAACTATGTACAAGAGGCAGGGACTCTTGTCCTCATAGAACTCCCCAAAAAGAAAAAAAGCATATGCACAAAGTTGTAGCACATCACAAAAAATACTTTATTATAACAATATAGAAAATATCATGACAAAAACTATGCAGGAGTAAAACAATTAGGGAGACAAACCCCAAACACTACCCTACATTAAAAACACTTAAAATGTCAACATAGGACCTTCCGGTGTACCAGCCAGATCTATAAAACCACACTGACCCCGGACCATATGAATAATATTGGAGTATAACAAAGCTGTCCAAGCAGAGTCCCTGTAGCATATAGCATCACACACACTGTGGTATAGATATTTGGACAGAGAAATCAAAGCGATCACCATATGCAGTCCTACAATATAGAGAGCCGGTCAGATAGGCAAGTCATCCCACGCGTTCTGCCACCGAGCGGCTTCCTCAGGGATGGTTTTATAGATCTGGCTGGTACACCGACAGGTCCTATGTTGACATTTTAAGTGTTTTTAATGTAGGGTAGTGTTTGGGGTTTGTCTCCCTAATTGTTTTACTCCTGCATAGTTTTTGTCATGATATTTTCTATATTGTTATAATAAAGTATTTTTTGTGATGTGCTACCTCTTTGTGCATATGCTTTTTTTCTTTTTGGGGAGTTATGTGTTATTTACACTCACCGGCCACTTTATTAGGTACACCATGCTAGTAACGGGTTGGACCCCCTTTTGCCTTCAGAACTGCCTCAATTCTTGGCATAGATTCAACAAGGTGCTGGAAGCATTCCTCAGAGATTTTGGTCCATATTAACATGATGGCATCACACAGTTGCCGCAGATGTGTCGGCTGCACATCCATGATGCAAATCTCCCGTTCCACCACATCCCAAAGATGCTCTATTGGATTGAGATCTGGTGACTGTGGAGGCCATTTGAGTACAGTCAACTCATTGTCATGTTCAAGAAACCAGTCTGAGATGATTCTAGATTTATGACATGGTGCATTATCCTGCTGAAAGTAGCCATCCGATGTTGGGTACATTGTGGTCATAAAGAGATGGACATGGTCAGTAACAATACTCAGGTAGGCTGTGGCTTTGCAACGATGCTCAATTGGTACCAAGGGGCCCAAAGAGTGCCAAGAAAATATTCCCCTCACCATGACACCGCCACCACCAGCCTGAACTGTTGATACAAGGCAGGATGGATCCATGCTTTCATGTTGTTGACGCCAAATTCTGACCCTACTATCCGAATGTCGCAGCAGAAATCGAGACTCATCAAACGAGGCAACGTTTTTCAAATCTTCTAATGTCCAATTTCGATAAGCTTGTGCAAATTGTAGCCTCAGTTTCCTGTTCTTAGCTGAAAGCAGTGGCACCCGGTGTGGTCTTCTGCTGCTGTAGCCCATCGGCCTCAAAGTTGGAGGTACTGTGCGTTCAGAGAGGCTCTTCTGCCTACCTTGGTTGTAACGGTTGGCTATTTGAGTCACTGTTGCCTTTCTATCAGCTCGAACCAGTCTGCCCATTCTCCTCTGACCTCTGGCATCAACAAGGCATTTCCGCCCACAGACCTGCCGCTCACTGGATGTTTTTTCTTTTTCGGACCATTCTCTGTAAACCCTAGAGATGGTTGTGCGTGAAAATCCCAGTAGATCAGCAGTTTCTGAAATACCCAGACCAGCCCTTCTGGCACCAACAACCATGCCACGTTCAAAGGCACTCAAATCACCTTTCTTCCCCATACTGATGTTCGGTTTGAACTGCAGGAGATTGTCTTGACCATGTCCACATGCCTAAATGCACTGAGTTGCCACCATGTGATATGTGAAATTAAGTGGTAACGTGCAGTTGGACAGGTGTACCTAATAAAGTGGCCGGTGAGTGTATATGCATTGGTTTAGCACTCCTTATTTATAGTGGTGCCCACTATTTTTATATATATATTCTTGTCCTCATAGGACTCCCTGCTTTTGTAAGTACTTAACATCCATACCAATAATATCACCACTCATTGCACATTTGCTTTGAGAGTGTACAACCCAACAAGTGTATTGAGCTGTGATGCATAAAACTTATGTTTTGCATAAATCACGGCCGTTGTTGCCATTGGCAACAAAGGCTGTGATTTATGCAAAACATAAGTTGTATCTGAATGAATGGAATCCCAACTGGAGTGTATACACATAGTATACACTGCTCCCAGAATTCCAACCGACCGCGTGAAAAACTGACATGTCAGTTTTGTGCGGCCACTATTCATTGAATATCACACTGGCACACTGGTGCGCTCGCATCCAAATTCAACAGAAATGAAGATCATCCGTTCGGTACTGCAATAGAGGCTGGGATGATCTTCACTGATACCGGCTGTTCTGTGACGCGGCCGGATCGCAAAACCGCCGGTGTTCACATATATATATATATATATATATATATATATATATATATATATATATATACACACACACATCATTGTTGTGTTAAAGATGGAAGTACTACATTTGTCTTTTATTTTCAGGCATAAAGTATACTCTATAACTATAGTATATACCTCACTGAAACACATAATTAAAACAATAAGTCATTTTCTCATGATGCTTCAAGTGCTAGGCTTGGTAAACTTATTTCACAGTGGTCACACACATAGCAGAGTTGCAGATGCTATCTGGTCATATTGCTGCATTGGAACAACGTTGTTGGTAGATAAAGGTCATACTTATATTTATTGGAAGCCAGGAAGGATGGAAAATGAGGCTGCTACGTGATCAATATAGGCAATGCTGCAATGGGGACATATGGCCAAGGCATAGTTGATTGTTTATCCTGCTGCCGGACCCTGGCATTGATTGACTTTATCTAGTCTTGTAAACCCGGCTTTAGAAATCATAATCATAAATAATCTGGATTGCCCAGCTGACGCTTAGATTTATCAGCATTAATAGAAATTAAAACCTACAGCTAATTGATCGCAGTTTTATATACTTAGTAAAAAGCCTTGTGTCGCTTACAGCAAATTCATTAGTTTTCTCCTCTAAAAATAATACAACTAAAGTAGCGAGCCCATAAATTCTTAAATTATAATCATATAACTCTCCCGTAAGTCTAAACGCAAACCGCTGTAATAAACGCTGCTATTCATAATTGCTTACAAGCAATTCGTAAGTAATTTTTTCTGCATGGACGTCTTATAATTAGATATTGAACTGAATATTTCCAGAAAAAGGAAAACAATATCCTGTTTTGTTCGCTCGGTGTAATCTCGTTTGGTCGCGTTGATAACCAAACCTGTGACCTGGAAAATTTTGCTTGTTAAATTCTGTGTGTATGAGGGCATTAAGGCTATTACCCTTGAAAATCAATTCTTGAATTGAACCCTTGCAATGTACAGTGCTATTACATTGATCCTATGTATGTTACTATTACCAAGCCACATAAACAGTATACCTTGGGTTTACAGTATATGGTAGAAAAAAATAATACTTTACAAATGTTGATTGAAAAAAAAAAAAAAAGAAAAAAGAAAGAAAAATACTTTGTGCAACACAATAATACATTAGTAGGTCAAGTGGTCTGAAGCCTTAACGAAATTAGATATACAGTGGTCAATCAACATACGATATTAATTGGCTTCAGGACAGCCATTGCGTGTTGAAAATATTGTATGTTGAGTCCAAAACTCTATGGAAAACTTGTAATTGGTTCTAAATCCCCCAAAATGAGGTGAAAAAAATAAAATAAGGAAAATAAGCGGCCAACTAATATGGATACAGCAAGTCCCTACATACAACAGTCAGAAAGCGCTACAAGAGACTGTAAATTACTTTCTATGTAGAGGACTGGAGCATTTTCAGGTCCTATACAGGTCACACAGGGTCCCAGAAAAATAAAATGAAGCCACCCTCACCTGATGCCGAAAGGAGCAACTGATCCTGGCACAGGTAAAGAGCAGTACAGGACATGTAGTATCACACTGCATTGTAGAGAGGAGATACCAGACAGCCAACTAGTGCATGCACTTCACGAATACTGGGATTTTACCAGCAGAGTGGCCACTTTCATTGGTCGATCAGCTAGTTTTTTTTTTACATGTTCTGCAGATCCTGATTGTTTATAGCATTGTATGTTGAGTCTGGTCTCAGGTTACGATTGTCCAAAAAGGAACATTGTATAATGAAAATATTGTATCTTGAGGCCATTGTAAGTTGAGGGATCACTGTATAGAAATTGTGGATAAGTTTGTAAGAACCCATTTACATGGGCACATTTACTTGTTCGAACAAACATGTTCGTAATATTCGTACGATATTTTGTGTTCGCCGATAACAAACAATTTGTTCAATGTTTGGAATGGTTATAATGATGGTTGGAGCAGGAAGCAAATTTGGCAAAATAAGGATACATATTTAAAGTAGTACAAATGTGTTTTTTTTTGTAATTTACATCTCTGTACTGTTCTTTTCCTCTGTGGGTCTATTCACTTCCTAATGTCCTCTATTAACTGTGATCCTTCTGTTGCCATTCAACAGTACACAAACCTTCCCACTTGCTTGCAGGCTCAGTGGAGACCAACTGCTAGCATTTGCTGAAGACTGTAGATGAACTGAGCATACCCGGCCCACCTTAATGTATTTTAACCAAGGGTGACAAGTTATCAAAACAATGCGTGCACATGGGGGATTAGGCTGGGTTCACACTACATTTTTGCAATCCATTTTTTTTTTCATCCGTTTCTCCATTGACTTCCATTATAAAAAAAAAAAAAAAAAAAAAAACAGATCGAAACACATTTTTTTTATGTGCACAAAAGTAAGGTCAGGTACGTTTTTGTGTAGATTAAAATTAAAAAAGGATGCGTTTTGATCTGTTTTTTATAATGTAAGTCAATGGCAAAATGGATCAAAACGGATGCACACAAAACGGATTCACATAACACATTAGCTTAGGCCTATTTTTCTAAAGAAACAACCCCTCTAAGTAGCTTATCTAAGCAATTTTAAATATGACTTTTAAGGGGTTAAGGCAACCAGATATAAAGAAAATGCAATATTGTTGAGTAATACCATACTCCTACCATACATCATGTAACTTAATGTCATTTCCCATTTCCATGGTGTAATATATAATTTCGAGAACCCATAAGAACTGTTTTGATATGCAACCCTCTAATCCTATATAACTTAACAAGTAGTGAAACACAGAAGGGAAATAACGTCTGTGCTGACAGAGATCCTGAAGGAGACGGTACCTTGTTCCCAGATTAGATTATATTGGCTCTGGGAATCTATATAAATTGTGTTCACTTCTGCTTCATGGAAATGTCTTAGGTATCAGGAAATGTATTCAAAATGGAATCTTCATGTTCAATTTAAAATTTGGATTGAAATCCTGTCAAAGTTTATTACTGTCTCTGCAATCGCTAAAGCAGAGACTGACAATGGCCACATTGTCTTAGGGAAGGAGGATTCTATGGAGTTTTTTCTTCTTCATTTTTCTCACTCCAAAAATCAGTTTATTGAAAGACCATCTGACAAAAGTATTACAGATTCTAAAAAGCCCAGGGCCAAGTCACATTGCATATGTTATTACCCAAGGGCAATGTCAAATTAAATGATACATTATAAGCAAGAAATATTCCATTTACAAGACAGGAAAACAAATTTGCAACAAATTATTCCATGACTATGAAAACTCGGATCCACAAAAAAAAGAGTCCAGCGCTAGGTATGTAAAAGTATACCCAACCACATAAGAACATAAACTACCAAAAAGTGGGGCTGGGGCTGAGGATGGGAGAACAAAGGGAACCCCTATCTGTTACAACTAAAGCAAAAAAGGTTTGAAAACCAATATCAGAGTTACTGCACACATAAGTAAAGGCTTACAGAGACCATTCAAACATATAAAAAAAATTTGACATTAGACATCACTGAAACTAGATATGAATGGAACTCGACTCGACTGGTGGATGAAGAAATTGAATGCAGCCCTAGGAAATCTGACAAAACGTGGATACAGCCTATGGCCAATGGTATTCAGATGTGTTACCCAGTCACAGTATGGCAGCATTAGTCAGGTCTGGTGTGGCAGTGTTATCCAAAGTATAGCAGTATTAGCCAGGTCTGGTGTGGCAGCGTTATCCAGTCACAGTATGGCGGTATTATATAGGTCTGGTGTGGCAGTGTTGTCCAGTCACAGTATGTTAGTATTGGTCAGGTCTGGTGTGGCAGTGTTACCCAGTCACAGTACAGTGGTATTGGTCAGGTCTGGCAGTGTTATCCAGTCTCAGTATAGTGGTATTGGTCAGGTGTGGTATGGCGGTGTTATCCAGTCACAGAATGGTGGTATTGGTCAGGTCTGGTATGGCGGTGTTATCCATTCACAGTATGATGGTATTGGTCAGGTCTGGAATAGCGGTGCTATCCAGTCACAATATGGCAGTATTGGTCAGGCCTGGTGTGGCGGTGTTATCCAGTCACAGTATGGAGGTATTGGTCAGGTCTGGTATGGCAGTGTTATCCAGTCACAGTATGGTGGTATTAGTAAGGTCTGGTGTGGCTGTGTTATCCAGTCACAGTATGGTAGTATTGGTCAGGTCTGGTGAGGAGGTGTTAAGCAGTCACAGTATGGCGGTATTGGTCAGGTCTGGTATGGCGGTGTTATCCAGTCACAGTATGGCGGTATTGGTCAGGTCTGGTATGGCAATGTTATCCAGTCACAGTATGGTTGTATTGTTCAGGTCTGGTATGGCGGTGTTGTGCAGTCACATTATGGCAGTATTGTTCAGGTCTGGTATGGAGGTGTTATGCAGTCACAGAATGGTGGTATTTGTCAGGTCTGGTATGGCAGTGTTATCCAGTCACAGTATGGTGGTATTGTTCAGGTCTGGTGTGGCGGTGTTGTGCAGTCACATTATGGCAGTATTGTTCAGGTCTGGTATGGAGGTGTTATGCAGTCACAGAATGGTGGTATTGGTCAGGTCTGGTGTGGCAGTGTTATCCAGTCACAGTATGGTGGTATTGTTCAGGTCTGGTTTGGTGATGTTATCCAGTCTCAGTATGGCCGTATTGTTAAGGTCTAGTATAGTGGTGTTATCCAGTCACAGTATGGTGGTATTGTTCAGGTCTGGTGTGGTGGTGTTATCCAGTCTCAGTATGGCGGTATTGTTAAGGTCTGGTGTGGTGGTGTTAAATGTGACAAATTTTCTCTCTGGTGTACCTTTCATAAATGTCCCCCTATGTGTTCTGTCCAGTTGAATTTACCCTGTAGGTCTTGTATAATACAGTCAACGATATAGAGCACTACATGTAATATCCCATCTTCACAAAGGACAAGCACTGAATAATTTGGGGTAAAAAAAAAAAAGTATAAAGATCAATTTTACATCAGCGAAAGTCTTTCGCTTCACAGAGCAATTATATTCGCTTTGTGAGAAAACTATATTATAAATGTTATGGGGAGAAAGTTCCACCCAGAGGTGCTCACAAAGGAAATTAATTTTCAAAAGAAGAGCTATGGCTGGGGGAAGGGTGGATACTGGTGACCGGCCGCATGCATATAGACAAATAGTCCAGAGGGAAATTATTGTACAGGAATATCCAAAGGCCTAAATATTTCAGACTTTTTCATATTTTCTACATGATGAATTTCATTTATTTACTGCTTTAAGGAATACTGGGACACGTGACTAAAATACTGTTATATGCAATTACTGAATATAATACTAAAATACTAATATATTGTAAAATATTGTTACTGTCACATACTGATTATACATCTACAACCACAAACTAACTATCTATCTAATATCTATCTCCTATCTATCAATTTCATATCTATTATCTATCAATTTCATATCTATCTCTCTATCTATCTATCTATCTCTCTATCTATCTATCTATCTATCTATCTCCTATCTATCTATCTATCTATCTCCTATCTATCTATCTATCTATCTATCTATCTATCTATCTATCTATCTACCTATCTATCTATCTATTTTTATAATTTGATCCTTCTATTAGTATTTAATTTCAAACTTTGTTTTGAACTTTGGCTATTCTCTATTATTAAGTTATGTAGCAGAGCTGGTTTTGCTGAGTTTATCATAAAAAAATGGCATTGTTATTAGTACACTTAACCCCTAACTGTATGTCCTGATGCAGGAGGGGGCACTCAGAGAGGAGCTGCACAGCGATTACCCTCTGAACCACTGCAATCCAAGGTGCCATGTGTAGCAAGGGGCCGCGGCTAATTATGCTTTTAAATGCAGGTGTAAAAACTGACAGCTGCATTTAAAAGTATTACTGGTCCCCTTTCCCTGGTGTCTAGTGGGGGAATCTCTCCCCCGCGATGCAATCGCGGAGGGGAAATCCCTCCTGCTTACCGAGTAGGGGCTCAGCTTCGCTCCAAGGCTGATCTCGGCTCGGCATTCAATTCCTCTGGTCTGCTGCAGACCAGAGTAATACAGCGATGATCTAATAGATAGGAGGAGATCACTGCAGTAACATTGAAAGTCCCGCAGGGGGACTAAAAGTTAAAGTATATTTTGAAAAATAAAAGTGTTTTTATTAATAAAAAAAATCCCCTCCCCTAATAAAAGTTTTCCCATTTTATAAATAAAAATAAATAAACAAACATACATATTTGGTATCTTCGCGTGCGTAATCACCCGAACTATTAAATTATCGCATTGCTGATCTCGCACAGCAAATGGCGCAAGCGCAAAAACCCGCCAAAGGGCAAAATTGCACATTTTTTGTCACATCAAATCCAGAAAAATTGTAATAAAAAGTGATCAAAAAGTTGCATATATGCAAATAAGGTGATAGAAAGAACAGATCATTGCGCAAAAAATTACACCTCAAACAGCCCCATAGACTAAAGGATAAAAGCGTTATAGAGCTATTTAAAACACATTTAGTTTTCTTTTTGAGGCCAGGTTCAGACTATGTAAGTGTGCGGCTGTATTTTCGGCTGTAATTGTGTGGCGGTATTTTTGGTGGTTCATGCGTACGCTGGAAAGTATAGGATATACGGCTGCACAGTGCACACTATGTATGAATCTACGGCCCGATCGTAAACGGACCCGTAAAAAGTGAACAAGACCATTGTTTGCGGCTGGAAACGCGGCCGTGGATTGACAGGCGGTCCGTACGGAGTACTTAAAAAATAGCCGGCAGTGATGCCGAATGCCGATGCCTCTAATAGTTAATATATTAAATTAATAAAACACATTTTCTTTGTAATAAAGTCCCTTTCGTTGTTCAATAATTTAATTCTAACGAATCCATCATTTTGCAATTAAATATACTGTTAAAATAAATATATATATAAATAAATGTATATTTATATATATATATTTATTTTTTGACAGTAAATTTAATTGCACAATGATGGATTCGTTAGAATTAAATTATTGAACAACGAAACTGAATTTATTTAATCGAAAATGTGTTTTATTAATTAAATATTAATTAGTACAGGAAGCTCCATAAGCCGTTAATTCATATTGCCGGCAAAAGAGCATTCTGTACTAATCATCACTTTACTTTAATGAAAACATCAAATGTTTCTTCTAATTATGTTATCACAATAGCATTATTAGAAGAAACATTTAGAATTATATGTGCGCTCAGCTGATTGGCTGATCGGCTGAGCGCACATATAATTAGCGGGTCCGCAGTACAGTGACTTCATTGTGCTGCGAACCAGCGAAGAGACAACATCGGGGTGAGTATAGAGCTCTCCCCACCCCCTCCCCAGGACTGCACCCCTCCCAGCAAGGAAGGGGGGGTCAGTTAACCCCTTCCTTGCTGGGATGGGTGCAGTCTGACATCAGTCTGGCCCCCAAGGGGTTAAGGGGGATGCAATATATCCTCCCTTAACCCCTTGGGGGCCAGACTGTAAGCAGCGATCTGTAAAGATGCTGCATACTGTAAGGAGCACAACACCGCTCACAATGACGGGTGTTGTGCTCCTGTTTGTGTGTTTTTTGTGTGTTTCTCCCTTTTTGTTTTTCAGATATCGGTATCCTGGGGATTACGTCGGATTCCGTGGACTACGTCGATGACCAGCGTTCTTTTTTTTTTTTTTTTTATAAAATGGTCAATGAGGGGTGTGGGGGTGTTTTTATTTGAATAATTTTTTTTTTTAACTTGTGTCTTGTCTTTATTTCTTTACTTTATAGACTTAGTAGTGGAAGCCGTCTAATAGACGGAATCCATTACTAAGTTGGGGCCTAGTGTTAGCCGGTATAAAATGGCTAACACTAACCCCCTATTATTACCCCAGTACCCAATGCCACCAGGGGTACTGGGAAGAGCCGGGTGCCAGTGGTCCCGGAGCGTCAAAATTGGCGCTCCTGGACCGGGCGGCAGCAGGCTGGTAAGATTTAGGCTGGGGAGGGCCTAAACCAATGGCTCTTCCCACCCTGGTGTTACCAGGCTGCTGTCATTTGGTTTTTAACTCGGCTGGTTATAAAAATAGGGGGGACCCTATGCGTTTTTTTTTTTTAATAAATAAATAATAAAAAAAAAACCGCATAGGCTCCCCCCTATTTTTATAACCAGCCGGGTTAAAAACCAAACGACAGCAGCCTGGTAACACCAGGGTGGGAAGAGCCATTGGTTTAGGCCCTCCCCAGCCTAAATCTTACCAGCCTGCTGCCGCCCGGTCCAGGAGCGCCAATTTTGACGCTCCGAGACCACTGGCACCCGGCTCTTTCCAGTACCCCTGGTGGCATTGGGTACTGGGGTAATAATAGGGGGTTAGTGTTAGCCATTTTATACCGGCTAACACTAGGCCCCAACTTAGTAATGGATTCCGTCTATTAGACGGCTTCCACTACTAAGTCTATAAAGTAAAGAAATAAAGACAAGACACAAGTTAAAAAATTTTTTTATTCAAATAAAAACACCCCCACACCCCTCATTGACCATTTTATTAAAAAAAAAAAAAAGAACGCTGGTCATCGACGTAGTCCACGGAATCCGACGTAATCCCCAGGATACCGATATCTGAAAAACAAAAAGGGAGAAACACACAAAAAACACACAAACAGGAGCACAACACCCGTCATTGTGAGCGGTGTTGTGCTCCTTACAGTATGCAGCATCTTTACAGATCGCTGCTTACAGTCTGGCCCCCAAGGGGTTAAGGGAGGATGTATTGCATCCCCCTTAACCCCTTGGGGGCCAGACTGATGTCAGACTGCACCCATCCCAGCAAGGAAGGGGTTAACTGACCCTCCCTTCCTTGCTGGGAGGGGTGCAGTGCTGGGGAGGGGGTGGGGAGAGCTCTATACTCACCCCGATGTTGTCTCTTCGCTGGTCCGCAGCACAATGAAGTCACTGTACTGCGGACCCGCTAATTATATGTGCGCTCAGCCGATCAGCCAATCAGCTGAGCGCACATATAATTCTAAATGTTTCTTCTAATAATGCTATTGTGATAACATAATTAGAAGAAACATTTGATGTTTTCATTAAAGTAAAGTGATGATTAGTACAGAATGCTCTTTTGCCGGCAATATAAATTAACGGCTTATGGAGCTTCCTGTACTAATTAATATTTAATTAATAAAACACATTTTCGATTAAATAAATTCAGTTTCGTTGTTCAATAATTTAATTCTAACGAATCCATCATTGTGCAATTAAATATACTGTCAAAAAATAAATATATATATATATAAATATACATTTATTTATATATATATTTATTTTAACAGTATATTTAATTGCAAAATGATGGATTAGTTTAAATTTAATTATTGAACAACGAAAGGGACTTTATTACAACGAAAATGTGTTTTATTATTTTAATAGATTAACAATGAGAGACATCGGCATTAGTGCAGAGGATCGCAAACCCCGGTAATAGCAATTCATGTAAACTGTGTTCCCTGCTTTTCCAGATGCATCCAGAGGTGTTTGCATCACTTTCTTAAGATTTTATTTGTTATTTTTAGTTGAACCAGATTTCCAAGTAAATGACTGTATGTTTTGAGCCGCATGTCTATTTTTTCCCACGGCCGTAGTTTCATCCGCACATTTACAGCCGCATAAAAAATACAGCCGCACAGTTACATAGTGGGAACCTAGCCCCCAGGTTTTAATTTTTTAAAAGCTGTCAGATAAAATAAAAGTGATACAAGTTACATATTGTTTTAATCTTACTGACTTAAGAAACATGAATAACATGTCAGATTTATCATAGGGCGAATGGCGTAAACATAAAACCCCCAAAATAAAAACAAATTCCTTTTTTTTCTAATTTCACTGCACAAATAATTTTTTTCTGGTTTCGGAGAATATTGTATGGAAAAGTTAAGTCAGACATTGCAAATTTCAATTAGTGGCGCAAAAAATAAGGGTTCATGTGGGTCTGTTGGTTAAAAAATTTAATTGTGTTTAAAAACACAAGAAGGAAAAAACAAAAAATGCAAAAACGAAAATTTGCCTGATGCTGAAGGGGTTAAATGGCAGTTAAATAATGAATCCAACACTGCTACTTTGTCACTAAAGTACACGGCGAGTATTACTACACAGCTGTCTTCCACTTTACTTCCTTTTTATATTCTGCTGACAATTTTAAGTTTTCAGTAGCCTCAAAGAGCTTCTGTCTTCTCCAACCTTTATGATATACTCTTAGGATATGACAAAAATCCTGAGAGTATATCTTTATTTTCTACCTCTAGGTGTCTCCCCTATTGGAAGAACAGGAGTTACCTCTACATTCCGTAGACAGCCGCCTTTAACCCTTTTAAGGACGGGGCCAATTTTCGTTTCTGCGTTTTCGTTTTTTCCTCCTTGTGTTTAAAAGGGCATAGCAATTTTTCCACCTAGAAACCCACATGCGCCCTTATTTTTTGCGTCACTATTGTACTTTGCAATGACAGGCTGAATTTTTGCATAAAGTACACTGCGAAACCAGAAAAAAATTCAAAGTGTGGTGAAATTGGGTAAAAAAACAAAAAAAAACAAAACGCATTTCTTTTCTTTGGGGGGGGGGGGGGGGTTTGTGTTTGTACGCCATTCGCCCTGGGGTAAAATTGACTTGTTATGCATGTCTGACTTGTTATCGTTACGATTAAAACGATATATAACATGTATAACTTTTCTTTTATCTGATGGCCTGTAAAAAATTTGAACTATTGTTAAAAAATATACGTTCCTTAAAATCGCTCCATTCCCAGGTTTATAATGCTTTTATCCTCTGGTTTATAGGGCTGTCAGGTGTCATTTTTTGCGCCATGATGTTTACTTTCTATCGGTACCTTGATTGCGCATATACGACTTTTTGATCGCTTTTTATTACATTTTTTCTGGATTTGATGCTATCATAATTGCACAATCTTGCACTTTGGGATTTTTGTGCGCTTACGCCGTTTACCAAGCGATATCAGTAATGTGATTAATTAATAGTTCGGGCGATTACGCACGCGGCTATAGCAAACATGTTTATTTTTTTATTTATTTACTTTTATTTAAAACATGGGGAAAGGGGGGATGGGAGGGGACTTTTTAATAATAATCCTTTTTTTTTTTACACATATACTAGAAGCCCCCCTGGGGGACTTCTAGTATATACACTTTGATCTCTCATTGAGATCTTTGCTGTATAGTAATACAGCAAAGATCAATGAGATCGGCACTTGTTTGCTCAGCTGAAAACAAACGAGTGCCGAGCCGGGATCGGCGCCATCTTGGAGCGGACCCCAGCTGGCACCACGCACGGAGATCGCTCCTCCGGGACAACGTCCCGGAGGAGCAATCTCACCCACTAGACACCAGGGAACTGCTGCCTCCGATTACCTAATTAGTGGGCACAGCGATCAGACCATGCCCGCTAATAGCCGCGTCCTGGGCTACATGCGTCACCCGGGATTGCGGCGGTTCAGAGCGGAGTCGCCGTGCGGCCCCGCTCTGAACACCTCCTAGGGACATATGACGTACGGGTACGTCATATGTCCTTAAGAGGTTAAGGGGTATACCATTTAAAAATATTTTCAAATCAAGTGATACTCTGAAGTTACATAGATTTATAAATAACCTGTGGAAAAAAAATCAAGTCTTTCAGTGCTAATCAGCAGTTGTACAGTATGCCATGATTAGTTGTAGTTATTTCCAATTTGGCATTAAGCTCCCTGCTACCACCTCTGGCCATGTAAGGATTTACGCAAAACAGAAAAAATGTTTGAGCTGGAGGTCTGCCCCAGCTGTAGACAAAAGGAGCAGCTCTACGGTGGACTGGAAAGAAAACATGGCTTTGTCTAGGCCATGGGTCTCTAAACTGCGGCCCTCCAGCTGTTGCGAAACTACAACTCCGCGCTCTGCAGTTCACACAACAGAATTTCCGAGCTGAATTCCAAGTGGAATTCCATTGAATTGAAAATTTTCTGTGTAGAATCAGCACGGATTTCATGCGGAATGCTCATGAAATTCAGAGCGGAATTGGAAAAAAATTATAAGTTTGGTTTAATTAAAAAGTAATTTGCATGGAATTCTGCCAGAGGTGATTATGCCCGGAACCCTTTCCTTACTGATTCAGCACTGATTCCTCAGTGTGAACTGGCCCAAACTGAAAAAAAAAGAAGTCTAGAGTCTCTTCGTATCTTATAATATATTGGCATATACTACTACTACTACTACTACTACTACTACTACTACTAATAATAATAATAATAATAATAACAATAATAATAATAATAATAATAATGATACTCCAAGCAGTATTTCTTAACCACATTTCTTTCCACATATTCGAAAATTATAATTCTAATCATGCATTGACAGCCCTGGCCAACAGCTGGAAAACCACAGGTTAGGAAGGGGTGCAATAAATTTAGAATAGTGCTATAAACACAGCTAAAATCTATGGCGCCTTATACAGATTCATCAATATTTCAGATTCATAAATGTCAAGTCCATTCATACAATAACCAGTGGTAATGTGAAAAAGTACAACATACATTCCATGTTCTTTTGGAATGAGAAATCCATTTGGACATGAGTGTCTTCCATTTAATATCACAAGTTCATATTCACATTTAAATCAAAAGTTTATGACGCCCTTCAGGGTGATATGTTAAAAATTAATGGTTGCCCGAAACTGCCAGATCTTTAAAGCTGATTGCGAATCCCAATTTTACAGCCCGAGCAGATAGACTAACATCAGTAACATAACACTTTACAACCAGCAAGAAAATTACAAACGATTTAGCAGTTTTGCAATTTTATATATTTTTTCTTTTTTTTTTATGCTGATGCGATAAAAGATGAAAAAAAAATGTAATACAATATTCGCCTTGAAGATTCGGTGCTAGAGGGTGGCGCTTCAGAAATGAAAACTATTTGATACTTTCTATTCTTACACGTCAGATGGAGATGCTAGGCTTTGTTTTCCTGAAATTTATGATAAGTAGCAGCGCTAAATCCTCCGCGTTTCGAGCTTCCCATTTGTTTGTGCAATTCGGGCATCAGCAAAATGTTACAGATTTATTAAAAAAAGAAAAAAAAGAAACATGGATGCAAATAAATAAAATAGCTTTTTCGGTGTGAGCTCTGTAACAATTTGGCCAGTTTAACTCATTTCTCCACAGACATTTGTCATAAGACTATTGCTGACAAAAGAAGAACTAAAATTTCAATTACACTGAACTCTATGGTGATCATTTGCTATGCTTTGAATACTGTGTAAGTCACTTATCTTCACCATGCAGAAAATTCCATCTAGGTCAGGGAAAAGTTTGCTGACATGGACCTCTCAAAAAAAAAAAAAAAAAAAAACTGTATATTGCTGCTTGATGTTGTTTCATTTCCAATCTTCCAAGGCATATTTATACCTTGCAAGTAAAGGAGCGCTAATGGAAATCTTTGTAATTTCTTGTGTCTGCTATATTCCCTACACATTTATCTCATGGTAAGCTGGGTGTGTTGGAATAAGTGTCTGCTTGTACACATTTATGTGGAAATATACACCACAGACAAATATACACCATTGAATATTGTATATTAACTCTTTAAAGGGTACTCCGGGCTAGGTGTATTTTGTATTTTACACTAAATATAACCCCAGGTAGGAGTACCTCTTTTTAATTTTTTTATTAGGAGTGTCCCATTTTATTTTTGTGAATTAAAAAAAAAAATATATATATATATATTCCTATGTACCCTTCTAATGAATGTACCATGGACTCATTTACATAATATAAATACAATACAAGGTGCAAGCAAAAACCTTGTCAGGACCCAAATTATATAACCACACGAGTGACCAATTCATACCCATATAGCATATGCATCTCTTGACAGGGTACAACACAATTTTCATTTTTTTCATCCCATATAACATAACTTATGATATGCCAAGCCATGAGGATAGGTAAGAGAAGAAAATTCTCCAGATTAGCAGGATACACCTGTGCTCACATGTCAGTACCTCCATGTTTTTCCCATACTGTCTGCAGCAGTGATGGTGAGTGTAATACCATGTTCATACTTGTGTTGTTTGGGGGCAGCCTTCTCCGCTGGTGGTGCCGGTTGGGTATTGGTGGGGCATTTTGGGTTTGGTCCTATGACATTTGGGTTGCAGTGCCATTCCATGGCCTCCCTTCCCTGCATGTGCACGCTTTGCGGGGTTGGCAGTCGCTGACCGACACAGTGTGGAGTTAGCTTAGGGACCCATGTGAACCAGGAGACCTGCACGTGGTACACAGGGCAGTATGGTTTGATCAAATGGTATTTCAATAGGTGTGATGTGCAGTAGCTCCCTTCTCTCCATGTCGCATCAGAAGAAAATTCTTGTTGCTGTTGCCACTAGTGATGAGCGAACATCCCGATGTTCGGTTGGTATTCTGAACGCGAACATAAAATAAAGTACTGTATCTCGATTGGTTCGTGTTCACCGAACATTCACAAACGAACATACAGTAAAAGTGTATGTTTCAGTCTACGAACATATGTACAGATTATCCAGCGCAAAGCATAAATTACGCAGATGCGTACATTCGCAAGTTCGAATATGTTCGAAAATGAACATTATGACCATTCCGATCATCGAACAAACTGTTTGCAATTATCAAACACAAACAATCAGCGTCATGTTCGTACAAACATAAAAACATTTACGAACATGTTTGCTCGTCACTAGTTGCCAGCTAGTTCTGGCAACTAACAGGACTCACTCCTAATTGATCAAAACCAATTGGTGGCAACATCAGACAAGAGCAAATAGCCTACACATTCAGACACCTATAGGATTCTATGTATAAGGTATAACCTTTGGATATTATTACATATGGATAGATACTACAGGTTTCAGATAAGGTGAAAGGTCTTGTGCTCTAAGAATGGAATAGCCTTGAACCTAGTAAATTGCTCCTTGGTTAGATTCTACTTTCTTTTCCCCATTTTAATCAACAATTTTTCGCAATGCCTGCAAGGTCAGAATCGATAGAACTGAAGGAAATTATTTCATTTGTCATTTCAAAACATTACTTTTTTTTCTTTTTTCTTTTTTTAAGCTTGTACTGTTAGCTGTGCTACAAGTAGGTAACTCATGACCCATAGATATAAAACATGGTACTTATCTCGAAAGGTAACACATAGTCACAGATTAATTGCCATTATTCACAAAGGTATAGCTTAAAAACTACTGTAAATGCAGCCCTAGGCGGGAAGCAAAAATTTCACGCACTTATGTCATTGAATTCTTCATGCTCATAAAAATATTTTCACTATGTTCCATTAACTTGAAGGGTCACTTAATTTCCTCGGCTCACCTTGCCTTTATTCATTATGAAATGACATTCCACCATGATATTGTTTGACAGAGTCAATTAAAAGCAACTGATTTACTGTACGACGTGTAAATGAGTCACGGAACTGCTGCTATTTGTAACATCATTTAGACATATAATCCAACCTTTTTATTCCTGCCTTATCATTACATCACAAATGGAGTACATAAATCTTGGTAAGTGTAATGAAAAGAAAGAAGAGACCCATATTAATTTATTTCCTTAGGGAGCATTGTACTAGCATGAGTCTAAAAAAAAGACAAAAGAGAACACAAAGAAGAGATGCACTAATAACCAAATATAGTCATGCAAAAAAAAAAAATCATGAACCCGATGGACCTTTGTATGGTTGGTGGATTTCATAGATCCACTCCAAGATCTCCAAATATATTTGACAATCTACTGCCTCAATTTGCTTATTATCTATGATACTGTTTCACCTGGAGAATACACCGACCACTTCTGACAACACAATTGCACTTATTTACAAACTTTATGAACTTTCCAAACCAAGATTCGTTAGAAACTTTGCAAAAAAGTTTGGTTCGTTACAGAATAGAACTTTTTGCAAAGTTTGTAATAAGAATGTGAAGATATAAGGCAAACAATTTAATACACATATAGTAAAAAAAAAAAAAAGGGTATACTCCAATCTGTGCTCCCCCTAGATGCCCTTCTACTGGTCTCCTGTTTACCCAGCTGATTGCAGCCGTCTCCAGCCTGCATAACCAATCACTGACTGAGATAGGACAGTGCTGAAACGAGAGTAAGAGTCCACACAGCCAATCACTGGCCATGAAACTTTCTCAATCATTGATTGGCTTAGCAGGCTGACATTCCTTAGACACACTGTCCACACTGTAATCTGTAGGCATAGTCTGCACAGATTACAGACTATGCCTACAAAACTCTCCCATAGAAGTTAATAAATCAGCTCCAGCCTGTTGTTTCTATGGTCCATTTGGCTGCTCTAAATCATTATCGCCCTCATATCAAAGTACAAAAAGGAAATAAGACAGAGTATAGAAGAAAAAGTAATATAAAAAAAAGTTTGGGCATTTGTCTCTAAACGTTCAAAAAAGAAAATCCCTTTAAAGTGTTTTCCCACAATGGACATTTATCACCTATCCACAGAAGACGTGATAAATATCTTATATCTGGGGACCCCACAGCTAGACCCAATAATGCCACTCCATTCAAAATCCATCCAAGCACTATGCTCAGTTAAATCCATTATTTTCAGGCATTGGGAAATCTAGTCATCTATGTGGGACCCAGTGGTGGATATGTAATAAACTTCTCTTGTAATCATTAAACTTCTCTTGTGTGCATTATGTTTTGTGTATATCAACTTTTTGCCAATGTAATTGTTTTTAGATCGATATTTTATTTATATTTTTTGCACATTTTTTGTACATTGTAATAAATCAAATACAAACTACGTCTTCCTTACGGTAATTAATATTATTTTCAAACCATTAATTGCGTTTCATTTCTATTGAGGCTTACGCTGATTGTTGTTGAACTATTAATGGCATATTGCTGCAGGGAAAATATGTAGCTGCCTGGACCTGCTGGGGTCAGCTGCTCACTGGGCCGGATGTAACTGTAAAGGTAGTTGTCTTCATGAACCAACCCTTTAATTAAACACGGTACCCCTGTTTTGACCTTGAAAGCCTGTTGTAATCTTTTTTGACAGGATGAAATGTCAGAGGTTGAGGGTTGGCGGGATGTGTGTCATGGACTCAACATGCCATGGGGATGTTGAACAAGGAACTCATCCTTGAATACAGTATTAATATAAAGGGTTAGGGACACGAATTGAATCTTTTCCCCAGGGGGTGGATAGTGAAGCTATACTATAAACATGAAGAAAAAGAATGTAATAAAAAATATATATATATCATAAAGTTTAGCCCACATCTGGAGACTACCTCTTTAAATATGTAAAAGTGCCACAAAGGCAAAGTTCCGTACAGCCATCTTTCTTTTTTTTCCCAAATTATTACTTATTTTTGCTTAAAACATAACAATTTTAATAATAAAAAAGACAACATTCACCATTCAAGATATAAAACTTGTCTATGTCTTCTCTTTGCTTTAAAATTGCTTAATTTCATGCAGTAGGTGGATAGTGTCATTTCATTGGTGAACAATGTCTCCTAAGGGAGTCTTCACTGCGGTTGGGAAATCTCTCTCTTGGGAATGGAGTCTCAACTGCACTGAAGCCCCACCAAGTGTGGAGAGGTGGGAGAAGATACATGGAGAGAAGCTCACACAGGCTATACATAGGGGAGCACACAAAAACTTGTTTGCAAGGATGAATGTACAAGTATAACGATAAAGCTACCGCTGTGTGCAATGCTCCCTTCCTTCCCTATTCCTTTGCTATGTCAAACACTTAGCAGAAAGCGGGTTGTCTTCTAAAAGAAGCTAAATGGTAGGAACTAGTTAATAAAGTCTATTTAAAAAGTTGTCTCATTTTACATTTAATAAATATAAATAATATTAATAATAATAATAGCAATAATAATAATTCTTAAAATATTCTTTATACAAAACCCCCTTTTTTCTTTTTAACATATAAGAAATTGAAATTCATATAACAGTATGCCGATTGAAAAAAATAAAATAAAATAAAGATGTTTGACAATGTGACATTATCTTAGGCAATGTTTCCCAGCCAGAATTCCCTTAATCCCTACAGTTCCTTGGACTTTGGCCGGAGGTTCCCCAAAAGACGACAGAAGAAAGACCTGTCACTTTTCCTGCAGAGGTGGCCTAATTTCATACTGCTCAAAGTTGCTCGGCAAAGCTGTCAAGAAATTTGGCCTGGAATACAGTCCTGAGCAAGAATTATGAATGTTTTACTATCTAAATAAATTACCTATATAAAAGTGATGTAGTAGGGAAAATCAGTGAGGTCAGGGAATCATAAGGCAGCCTGCACTGAATATCCACATCCATAGAACAGACAAATATCACAGTGCCGGTACATTGTGAATTCAGAAAACGCTCGTAATTCATAAAAATGATGCATGCTATATCTGGATGTGAATTTTGTGAAGGAATAAAGTATATTTATGGTCTGTGAACCGTGGTGTAAGGATCAGTGGTAATACACTCTACACAAACGTAATCAAGAGTCAATTTGACTTTCTCTGTTCATGCTATACTTTACCTTAAGACCAGATTTTTTTTTTCTTCAATGCTGAACTGTTTGTCACATTTCAGCCATAAAGAATAGGAATGATCGTTTGAATGGAAGTTATTGCTTTTTTTAGCTTTAGCTTTTTATTGAACATTTAAGATTTTTTAACCTAGTAATAAAATATATAGAAATGAATTGTAACATTCCAGCACACACCAAAAAAAATCCTTTAATTCTTAATCTACTCAAATTAAAACATTATCTTCACTAAAGAATTAATTAAGCGGAAATAAAAATGTCTGAATATGAAATTACTGTTTAATTTTGGGAAAGCTTGAATCACATTGTAAAATGTGCTTTATTTCATTTTTTCACTGAAATTTAATTGCATATAAATAAATAAATAAATAAAAAAATCCACTTAAATTTACATTTATAGATTGAAGAATGAAGAAAAATAAATGTTGTTATTGAATTATACTGGTTCTGTTTAACTGATATTCAGGATAACCACAACAGTCCTATATTTCTTTCACTTTAATATGTAGTTTATTTAACACTTTATTCACAAACTATTTTGTTCAGCATTTTAAGGGTGCCTTCAACCTACCGTATCTGCAGCGGATTTCACGCTGTGAATTAGCAGCGAAATCCGCTGCGGATCCAGTGCCATTCATCCCTATGAGAGCACATACTCGCAGCGGGAGTGACATCCCGCTGTTAGTATGTGAGTTAACCCCCCTCAGCCCGCCGCCAAGAGCCCGCCGCCGCCAATAAGTGCTCCCAAATATTCTTAAATCCGCACTGGAGCTCTATACTGTATACTCAAAACAGTATAGAATTTTAGGAAATTTGCACAATGTTTGATTTTTGATTTTTTTAACAATAAAAAGGGTAAAAAAATACATAGCTACACATAGCTCTAAGATGTTTGTATCATATTATGTTAAAGTAAAAACAGTACTATACTTAAAGTAGTTAGTCTCTAGTAGATAAGAGTGCTAAATGAACTCAAAAAATTCACTCTTCTACAAACTCTAACTTGAAGGTTTAAATAAAATGTATATTTTTATATTACCTTAAATGGTATCTAAATTACACAAATATGTAAGCAGTAAATGACATCATTGTTTTTGTTACATCATTGGTGTTTTATACGTTCCATATTTATAATAAGAGGATCTACACAAATTTCTACCTGCCATCAGCATAAGGTTACTTTTATATGATGTATTTATTAAGAGGTATAAAATAATCCTGGAATAATCATAATTATACATTTTAAAGCTAGTTATAAATTTTATATCACCTATAGAATATATTGGGTTGCATGGCCTGTCAAAATGTTAAACAAAAACTGCTCACTTTGTTGTAAAATAGTAATTTTTTTTTTAATGTCGTCAGTCTACACTTTCGTGTCCCTCTCAACGGTGATATGTGACTGATGAAGTCAATCACTGGCTATAATAAGAGATGAGTAAACCGGGCCCGGGTTCGAGTCGATCCGAACCCGAACGTTCGGCATTTAATTAGCGGGGGCTGTTGAACTTGGATAAAGCTCTAAGGTTGTCTGGAAAACATGGATACAGCCAATGACTATATACATGTTTTCCGCATAGCCTTAGGGCTTTATCCAACTTCAGCAGCCACGGCTAATCAAATGCCGAAAGTTTGGGTTCGGATCGACTCGAGCATGCTCGAGGTTTGCTCATCTCTAGCTATAATATATCACTGCTGAGGCCAGTAATTCACTGCAGAGATCACATGTCTGTGTAGGAAAGAAAGAGGCTGGGGATCACTAAGGTAAGTAATAAAACTTTTATCATTCAATATTGTTAACTGTTCTATTAAAACTTAAAAAGGGGTGAAGAACCTCTTTTAAGTGTTATTACTTTTTAAAAAAGACAAAGTTTTAATCAAAGTGCTTTCTCTTCTCTCTCCTGCTCTTTGCTGGACTTGACTCCTTGTGGGAGATGCACTTCTTTTAAAGTCTATTAAGTCCATCTGCTATGAGTCATATTTGAGTGAGCAGCCTTGTGTGCTTCACTCAACTATATATAACAATAGACGGGGGACACCAACTGATCATAACTTTAGACATGTATATTTTAAGACAGTAATGCCTTAAAGACAGAGCACTGTACCCCTTAAGCATTAAAATATCGTTATAGGTTCAATACTGTACGGTAGGTATTCTAGGCATGTAGGTGACTGCTCCTCTGTAAATTAAAGGGCATCCATGGTAGCTCAATTGGTTGATGGGACCTTGGCAGGGCAACCTTACCCATTGGGCAGGGTTGGTGGCACAGCCCCCCCCATCTGTCCACTCGCCCCAGCTAGGAGAGGGGGGAGCTCACCCCTGAGGATGGCTGACATGGGTGCTGAGGTAACTAACTAATACACAGTACAAGGAAACACAACACAGCTCATATATAACAGTAATATATGAGCCATGTTGTTGCCCCGCTGTATATATGAGCCATGTTGTTTCCCTATATACTGTATAAGACAGTATACATGGTCCCTGTGTACTGTTTTATACAGTACACAGGAAAACCACATGGCTCATATATAATAGGGTCCCTGTATACTGTTTTATACAGTATACAGGAAAACCACATGGCTCATATATAATAGGGTCCCTGTATACTGTTTTATACAGTATACAGGGAAATACAATGGCTCATATATAATAGGGTCCCTGTATACATTATTATTCCATATACAGGGAAATAGCATGGCTCCTAAATTATTTATAAGCCGTTTTGTTGCCCTCTGTAAATAAGAGCCACATTATGTTGCTCCTTTGCATATATATTTACAGAGGGGTAACAAAAAATAGATCAAATACAGAGAGAGGCAACAATATACAGAGGGGCAAAATATGGCTTATACATAGCTACAGAGGCACAGCAACATGACTCATACGTACAGTATACATAGATAAATATGTGCACACATATATTTTATATATTTTTTTATTGTAAATGATTGTAGTGGCTAGGGGCGGTCGAAGGGAAGGAGTAGGGTGGCTTTGGATGTGCCTGGGAAGGCAGTGAGGGGGGGGGAGCTTACAGCTCTGCCCGGGGGGCCCAAAATGCTGTTAAGAAGGCCTTGGATCTTGGATCGTAAACAAAATGTTCTGTAAAGGCAACCCTAATTCATATGCCTTATTAAAGTTAATGAATATTACACAGCAGGCGTCCACAACTAATTTACAAATAACTTGTTTTTTTAAAAGGGGTAATCCAGACACTTCCTAAAAAAATTATCTTCTCCTGAGCCGCCTCCCAAGGTTCAACACCCCTCCCACTCTTTAATGCCTTTTTACATGGAACTTTTCAAAATCGTGGTTCATTTTGAACATGGCACCTACCAGAAAACTACACAAGCCACTCGGCATGCCCCACATCTCATTTTTTGCTATGTGTCTCTGCCCCTGTCTGTGTGTTGGACTAGCATTCTCTTTGTAGAGCTAACCCAGCCTATAGAAACGTAGGTCACATGATGTCTCTGATGTCATCTGTGGGCCAGGTTAGGTATGACTTTGAACAGCTAACCTTGCCCACAGATACAGGGAAGGGGGAGGGGTTCAATATGATGAACTTGGTCATCCATGTATTACATGGTGAGACATTCAATTGAATAGTACACATTTGATGTTATATTTAATCTGAACAGTTGATCCCCAGGGATCTTGGTCTTACATGTATCACATGGTGAGCCATTCAATTGAATAGTCCACATTTAATGTTATATTTCATCAGAACAGCTGATCCCCAGAGATGTCTTAAGATGTAACCATATAGAACAGCTGGGGCGGCTTTAATATAAAAAACAAGATTTATCGATGATAGACTCTCTTTAATAATAAAATGCTTGTAAAAATATAATTTATCAGATAAACTACTTCAATGTTGTCAAATCAAGATCTATTGCTATAAGAATCGACTTTGCATTCCTCTGCCAATATGAAATGAGCAGTCACTTTAGTTACATTATCTACTTGTGTCATTGAAATCAAATATTCATTATTTATTAGAAGTCCATCGCTCTAAATGTAACGAGTTTATACATTGCCATAAAGTAGACTTGTTGTTTCAATTTTTTTTCACGGCAAGAACCTATTTAAGATATTACTTTTTTTCTCGTGTCTCACACTGAGCTCAATCTGCAGAAATAAGCGCAAAATTTGTGATGAACAGTATAAAATTAATAATATCTTCTCAGACACTTTAAAAATGAACATGTTTTTGGCTCTTACGATATAAATCAGCATGGTAATTTAAAAGAAGGCAATCAGATGTGATTTACAATGGCTTACTAAATAAACTGATTTACTTGGTTTATCCAACTGTTAAAATACTTTTAATTTGCTTCTACAATGTTATTGCTTTAGAAGACAAAGCCATGTAAGTACATTCTATGGACGTGCGGCATATTAAAAGTTATCAAATAGCAACATTTTTATACGTAAGGTTTTACATTTTCAAAGGCAACTTCCTTGTAAACCTCAAATATAAACAACACATGCCTGGAGCTTCAGTGTCAAACTATACATCTCCTCCTCAATGTGGACATGGAGGGGAACATGGGACCAAAGTCAGAATGGAGCCCCTTATGACCATCAGACACCCTCTGAGCACATTCACTTTTGCGTTATAAAATTTTCTGTTATCACTGCACACATAGGGCATTCCATCCTCATCAGTAAAATCAAATTGGTTACTTCTTCACTCATTTTCAAAATACGGACCTTTTGGGGTTCAGTAAAAGCATAGGATTACTGAGAAGAAAAAAAGGAGTGGTAAGTGGAATCTAGAGGGTTTGACAATACCCAGGAGATACACTTATATCGGTTGGACTCCTACCTTCTGTTAACGGTATAAAAGTGTATTATCCACAGTCTGGGCTACTGTTACTGAGTGAGGCTATGTTCACACAACATTAAAAAGACAAAAGGCGTCCGCTTTTTCTATATATGCCCCCAAAATGCATCTATCAGGAGCCGGGGTGTGCGCTCGGCTCCCAGCACTGCTAGGGCTCCCAGTCTGCTCTCTGGCAGTGCAGACGGCATCCCTGGTGACCAGCCTGGCCTGTTGCTAGGAGCACGCCGATTACGTCTTTAGCAGCCAATGGGTTTCTGGGGGCACGTCGGCACTTCTCTATGATGTTGCTGCGACCGGGGCTTTATCGCCCCTGGCCAATCAGCATTAGGTGAGTTCAATTAGTTACTGTCTGACGGCAGGCATTGTCAGTCAGAAGTGAGTGTTTGCCCTGGGGCTGGAGTCTCAGCCCCAATCATGCCTAGGGGCTGGGACTCCAGGCTCCATAAGTATCCTCCCCTATCTACCATGAATTGCCTGCGATAGAGCCTAGTTTACTACTGTGTATTGACCTAGCATTTTCTACTTTTTTTGTATTCCTGGTATTTCTGAGTTATGGTATTCTGAACCTTTTAGACCTCATTATTGTACTGCGTGGACCTCCTGTTATTGACTTTCACCCCTTACTTTAGTTGTGTTTTGTATGTCTTGTCTTTGTTATGTGTTCACTCTATATATAGGATAGGGACGCTGACCAGTTGTCCTCGGTCACTTATGGCTGATGGGGCAAGTAGGCAGGGACAGCGGAGCGGTTGCCAGTGTTAGGGCTGCACCTGTCCTTTGTCTTGCTGGTCCCATATATCCTGACAGCATCATTGTATTTTACTATGAAGTCATATGTTACCTCATTATAAAACAGCACCTTCTGTGAATCAAGTTTTATTTGCTTTGCTAATTTGGGCTCACTGGAGCATCTTTTGGGGAGTCAATTCAATGCTGCATAAAGACTACTATATAAATAGACTGCTCGGGGTCCCAGCAGGGATGTAACATTTAGCTCAAATCTCTCTACAATTAGCCCATAGCAAATGCTAAAACTGTTACACTGTAGAAAGGTCTATGTAGGGTAGTCAAAATGGTGGTTCAATAGTTAAATTTGTTGCCCTGAAGAGCTTGTAGTTCCCAATGCCAAATCTATGCCACTGCCATTTACAAAGATAGGGAGAAATTTATCAAACATGATGTAAAGTGAAACCGGTTCAGTTGCCCCTAGCAACCAATCAGATTCCACTTTTCATTCCTCACAGACTCTTTGAAAAATGAAAGATGGAATCTGATTGGTTGTTGGGGGCAACTGAGCCAGTTTCACTTTACACCATGTTTAATAAATCTTCCCTATGGTATCTTCTTATGTGTCAAAGAGGAACATCAGACACTAGTGCCTGTGTTTTCTACACCCACTATAGCTATTCCCCTGGTTTCTGGGTCCAGAACCTGACAAGAGATAACATCTAAACGGACAAGGTATTTTTTTTCTTTTTTATATATTAGCTGTCCCCTTGTACATTTCTTTATACCCATAGCTTTGTGTGAGATATGGAAATTGTGAGCCCCAAGGTGTTATGGGAGTAACTATAATTAGAATACAGGGCTGAGAAATTTGTTGGAGCTCCAATACTAATGGTATGCCAACTATAGACTGTCATGATTTGACCTGGTCTTTAGTCAGGGGAATAGATTTTTGCATGTTGAAAGTTCTAGTGGCAAGTGGGAGCTTTTAGTAATTATAGGACATTAGCAAAGCAGAATGTAAGCAACTTGCTGTACTTTGAGTGGCCTCCGCGAATGACAGCTACATTTAATCATTATTGACTTCGGAGCTGTGCTGCACCGATTTCTCATTTTTTATCTGGTCAATAAAATTTAAAACCTCAGAAGCCACATAGGCCTGTAGGCATTGTCGTTACTAACTAGAACAAATGGAAAAAACATTTCCCACTGAAATGCTACATTTAACAGTCAACAGGTTTCAGTTTATTTTAACTTTAAAAAGTCGGTGAATGAAAAGATTCTGAAAGATTTACTTTACACTTTAGTGATCACGTAAGTTTTCATTTTTGTGTTTTTTTTTCTAAAGCATTTGTATTTTGTAATGATACCTTTCATTTCGTCATGGTATTTGACCTTTACGATTACAGAGATTCCTAATTTATATGATTTTTGTTATTTTTTTTACAGCTTGAAAAATGTTTTTTTTTTTTTTATTTTATTAATAAAAATGCATTGCCCCACCACATACAGACCACTAACTTTTTTCCACCTGCGGAGCTTTGTGGGAGTATTATTTTAGTATACAGTATATAGTGTTTACTTTGTGGCATCATTAACATTATGAGGAAGATGTATCATGCTCTGTGGCCAGTGCCCCCCTTTTTTCCCAGTTTGTGCCCTGTGCGCCATCTGGATGAAGGGGCTGTGGGGAGGGGGCACAGAAAAATATATCAACATTTTTGCAAGGACTAACAAAAAAATAGGTGTGGCACAAAAGAGTCGGCTATTGATACATGTGCCCCTATATTTTAACCGTTGTGGAAACACTATTTTAACACTATTTAAAGTTTGTTTTTTTTTGTTTTTTTTTTGAAACATGATAAAAGAGAATGATTTACTTTAAAAAGTTTTTTTTTTTTTTTAGTCTCTCTAAAGCACTTTCAGTATATACGATTGGTGGTCTACTGGTACAGGCTGTATTAATAGATCTGAGATACTATAGCAGTCATGCTGATCATATTGCGGAGGTGCCAACTGAAACCCTGACAGGTGCAGCAACCCTCAAATGATGTCACAGTTGTTATTGACCACAGTGTCTTAGAAGAAATCCTATGGCTATATCCCTGTTTTCCAGCCATCCAAATTCTTCAGCCATGTGTAAAGAAATGCTGCATGCTTGGGTTAGGACAAGACAGCCATGATGGTAATTGTTGGACTGAAACAGCTGTTTGTCCCTGTTCTAGTGGGACCCCAACCTAAAAGACATTTGTGCCATGTCCTGTGCATATCTATAGTGGGAAACCCGTATATTCTAATAATATTTCCCCTTCTCCTATATATATATATATATATACAGTGGTGCCTTGGATTATGAGCATAATTCGTTTCGGGACCATGCTTGTAATCCAAATCCACTCTTAAACCAAAGCAAATTTTCCCATAAGAAATCATAGAAATGCAGACAATTTGTTCGACACCCCAAAAATAATGATATATTATTCTGAATAACATGTAAAACAAATGAAACAAACATTCAGAAACAGCTGAATATGTAATATTATAAGTTACTGTACAGTAATGGAGAGGATGGGAAACACAAGGGCTGACAGAGACTGGAGGAAGCAGGAAGGAATGAGCAGGGCAGATGTGGGCACATACACGCAGCACTCTCTGTCCAGGGAGAGAGGGGTTACAGCTATGAAGAGATTACCTCCACAGTCCTGTCCCCGGATGTAAGCCCCAGCCTGAAGTGGATCTGCCATGATTTGAAAGGTGAAGGAGACTTCCTGGGTCAAAGTACAGTGCTGTAGACCCCGCTATGCATACCATGCCCCTTCCCCACTCCCCCTCCCACCCAGTACAGGGAGCTGTTAAACCAAAGCAATGCTCTTAAACCAAGTCACAATTTTGAAAAACTGTGAGCTCTTAAACCAAGTTACTTTTAAACCAAGGTACCACTATATATATATATATATATATATATATATATATATATATTATTTTTTTTTAGATACCGTACAGTGAAGAAGACTGCAGGGAAACCGTCAAAGTCTGTGGAGCACCAGATATTACACCTCACCGCTCCATGTCGCCTAGATAGATAAAGGGAAATCAGTCTTACATGAAAAAACTTCAATTTATCTGCACCCAGTATAGATGTACAGATATCTCCCAGGTGAAAGCTGTACCTTGGCCATACTGGTTTCTAAAACCAATTTTCTCACAAACACACACACCCTGACTCCTGATGTTCCACTTCAATGGAGTTTAGACAGCTAAAATAGCTGCGTGCAAAGTTTCTCTTCCAGTGAAGCAAAAGCTAAGTGCAATGATCCCCATGATTTGGGCTTAGTGATAAGTGGTGAAAAGGCTGGAAGCTGCCAAATCTTTTTATCCTTCTGCTTCTGGAAGACAAAAAAGTGTGGAGGTCTGGAGTAAAATATTGTCAAACAATAATGGATTACAAAGTGGATTTTTACATTAAACCATCTGCCTTTTGGTTTAGAACTCTTTCTTTCTAGAATATAAGCTCTTGAAAACAGGGACCCCATCCGTCTTGTTTAACATATATACTAGAGATGAGCAAAGCGAATTGGGCGTTTAATTTGCCTCATTGCGATTAGCAAATTCGCCAGATTCGCTTCGCAAATGTGCTAAACATGGCGGCCGCAATAGCGACCGCACATGTTAGCTTATACTTACACAGTTGTGTGCATTATGCAGTTGTGAACATTACACAGTTGCAAATATTATGCAGTTGCGTACATCACACTTCGTTTTTGCAATGCAATTGATTCATTTTTTTCATTGACTTCCATTATTAAAAAAAAAGAATCAAAACAGATTAGTTTTTTTAGCGTGCACAAAAACGTGGTCGACCTCATTTTTGTGTCTGTTAAAAAAAAAAACAGATCCGTTTTGATCAATTTCTTAACAATGGAAGTCAATAAAAAAATGGATCAAAACAGATGCACACAATTGCATCCGTTTTTTTCATCAGTTTTTCATCCGTTTTTTTTTGCAAAAACTTAGTGTTTTTTTTTCTTCCGTCTTTCACTCCATTTCTTTCTTACAGCCTTCCAGGTTCCAGCCTTAAAGCCATTCCGATCATCGAACAAATTGTTTGTATTGGCAAACAAGAACAATTAGTGACATGTTCGTGCGAACATACGAACATTTACGAACATGCCCGCTCCCCACTCTTTTTAATTAAATTCATTTATATGCAAATCGTGAATATTCACAAATCTGTGCAAATATTCGCGAACTTCACAAAACAAATTTCCGAGCAATTCGCTTGTTTGGAGGCTCACCTTCACTTTACTCAGCCAGTAGGTACTGCCAAAGTTCACGGGTTCAGCTGATTTTATTTACAAGCTAAATGGCTACAAGTGCAATAAAAAACTACCATGTTGTGCTGCATTGCACTCAAGGTCCAAGGAATGGGGTTACATTTCAAGGATGAGCCAACAGTTTCAAGAAATTCATCTTGGATAGATTTTTGGCGATTGCCAGGTTGCCCTCACTTTTTGGTCACAGTGAGCTTACCTAAGCTGCAACATAGTGGCACCCACAGGGTCATATGCCCTCTGCCGTTACTAAAATCACTATGTACAGTAGCTCTAGCCTTAGTTAGGTTAAAGGTGTTGGCAACTTTATAGTAAAATAGTTCAGTATACAGTATTAGTAAGTGTACTCACTGTATATACTGACAGCAGCTCTGTCATAGAGCTAAAATCAGATTCCCCTTCTCCAGGCTGGGCTGTCCTGCTATGTTTTGTTTCTGTACATAAAATGTCCAACTTGGAGGATCATGTGACCGTGCCCCGCCCCCTAGTTTCTACCACTTAGCCTATATATGTCTATGGAGGACACAGGGGGGTGGGACCTGGTCACATGCTCCTCCATGTCAGCCATTTTATGAACAGTCTCACCACAGAGCAGGAAAGCACAGTCTGGAAGAGGGGAGGGGATTTTAGCTCTATGAGGTACACAGGGAGCTGCTGTCAGTATATACAGTGAGTACAGTTACTAATACTGTACACTGAACTATTTTACTATAAAGTGGCCAACCCCTTTAAGTTTTTCGTCTCTAGATGCAAACAATACCCCCATTCAGTAACAGAGTGCAAGGGTGCATCGCTCACTGTCTGCTGTGTCTCCTGACTCTTTCCTTTAACTGAAGCCTAAGTACTGCATTGTGGATTTCTATTGGTGCCCTAAGCGTCTTTTATCCCAGCTGTGATTTGTGACTGAGTAAAATATAGAGGTTTTTGTTCGGTTTAATGAAACGCCGGGGCTTTTTCTCCCAACTATTTAGACTATGACCATGCACACAATATAGCACATGGAAACTGAACAATAAGTGCAATGTATAGTAACTGTACTTGTTAATTTACTGTAGTCACCGTTAATACATTCAAAAAGTATTCCTTATACCGTGGGAGTGCAACTTCATTATTTTCTCAAGTTTCTTTCCATTGAAGTGAGTGGGAGTTTGCCAGTACTGTAAAAGAGCTATAATTTTTGCAGCTTAAATATACAGCAGTTTGTCAAAGGCATTCACATAACTATGTTAACATGTCTGACAGGCACCATGTCAGAACGCTACATCAGCAATCTCTTTTACTTCTATTAATCTTCTCAACAAAGTCCCCAAACACCCACAGAATCATTCACAACCAATCTCCGAATGTGTTCAGATTTCCCAAAAAAAAAGTTGGTTGTTGGAGGTCTGACAAAATAATACATAGAAAAGGGATGAAAATGTGAAGCTAGAAGTTTCACATACTGAATTTACATTGTAATTTTTTAAAGGTAAAGTTGTGAAATAACAGGGCATGTATCATTGCCGGTTGTCATCCCTGACAATTTATATTAGGACTACTCCACCAAACACTCTAACACTTAGATTTTTTATTTTCAGCTATATATTCCTAATCATTTCAAAGAATTCTAGATTTTTCCCAGGGGGGCAATGCACTTAGGACTTTACTGCACTGGGTGCTTTCATTAGCAGCCGTCAGTGTTCAGTCAGACAATAATGGGTTACAACAGTGATTTTTTTTTTTATATACAGTATCTCAAGGGGTTGGCCAGGGAAAACCGAAATTTGCTCCAGGACTGGGGGGGGGGGGGGGGATATAAAAAATAGACCTCCTGTACTGCCCTTCTCTGATCTTCTGCAGCTGCTGTTTTTTTGCGTATCTCTACTTCTTCCAGGTCCTATGTCATCCAGACCTCATAGGGCCTGCCTGCCTGCTCAGCAAATCAGTGACTGAGGCTAAAATACCCCTGCAGCCAATGATTAGATGAGCTTCAATAGCACAAACAACTTGTGGAAAGTTGTAAGACTGTGGTAGCATCCATTAGTGGCATAGCTACCATGATGGCAGACCATGCAGCTGCTATGGAACCCGGGCAGAACAGGGCCCATGCCCCAGCAAAGCAGGGTCTGCCTACATACTACACCACTTTAAGAGTCCCCTCCCGATTGCAACAGCACCACCATTCCAGAAGGTGACAACATCCCCCCTTATTCCTGCAGCACCTAAACATCCCCCCTAGCTATCAAGACAAGTAGATGCTGTCGGTGTTGAACCCCCTTACTCACCTGGCCGGCCCAGCCTTCCTGCATTCTCTTTGCCTTCCAGACACACAAATATTGTTACTTTTGTGCTGGGGCCGTTCATAGCGATGTAACTTAGAGCCAAGTAAGAAATCTGTATGGGGTTCAGGGATGGTATGCCACCAATGGCACCCTCTGACAGCTGGGGGGGAGGGGCTTGCACCAGATTCATCGGGCCCCATACAGCTTTTTGCTAGCTACATCCCTGGCAGCCATATCTTTCTAATCCTCTACAACAACAATGTTCCAAAAATGCCTCTTTCTCATAATGGAGGTGTTTTAATTTTTTATAAACTTTATGAAACTTTTTGAAAATGTAAAAAACAAAAAACAAAAAACGACATAATTTTTCAAGAGGAATGCAAATTAAACTGAGTTATAAAATACTAAGTGCTGGAAACAAAATGAAATGTTAACAAACTAAAAAAAAAAGCACATTAAAGTGATTTTTAAACCCCAGCAGCTTTGTTCTCACTAGAGAAGTACAAATAGCATTTACTATTGATCACTGTTGTGAAGAGAAGGTCAGCTCTAAAGTATTGCCATCTGGGCATGAATATAAAAATCTGTTCTGCAAGGTACCAGAATCCACTGGTGAAGCGCTCGGCTTTAAATATTTAATCAAGCCTCATCACAGCCATTCAAAGCTTTGTAATAATAATGTTATCCTTATATACCACCACTACCTTCCTCGGCTTTTATGGCTCCATAAAACCTTTTCTCCCTATTTTGCAGGTTTCTCTTTTATTTTGACCTGCAAATTGACTTATAGGGAAATTACGCACTATAGCACATCCAATAAACTTAGAGAACCATCACTGAAGAGACTATTTTTTAACCCCTTCAGGTAAAGGCACAGTCATCAACTCTCAGGATGATCCTAAATGCTAAGTCATTGATAGGATATGGTTGTACTATGAGAGGGAAACGAAAAAGAGAAACTTAGCGCTGATGTTAAAGGGATACTCTGGCGGGGGAAAAATGTTTTAACTCAACAGGTTTTAGAAAGTTATACAGATTGGAAAATTACTTCTATTTAAAAATCTCAAGCCTTCCAGTTCTTATCAGCTGCAGAAAGTGGTGCTGACACAGTGCTCTCTGATACCACCCTTGTCAATTTCATGAACTGTCCACTATTCAAGACAATAGTCCAGTACTCAGGAATGAGGTGACAGAGGTGGAGCAGAGAGCACAGTGTCAGACAGGAAATAATACACCACTTCCTGTAGAACATACAGCAGCTGATAAGTACTAGGAAGTTTTAGATTTTGAAATACAAGTAATTTATAAATCTATATAACTTCCTGACACCAGTTGATTAAAAAACATTTCTTTCCTCCGGAGTCCCCCTTTAGGGGATAGGTTCCTGAAGCTGTTGCCTGCCACTGAACTGGCAACATCATTGATAACATTTTAGGGATTTTCTGTGTAGAGATAGCTGGAGAAATCTGTAGAAGACACTAAGGGGGAGATTTATCAAACTGGTGTAAAGTAGACTTGTCTTAGTTGCCCCTAGCAACCAATCAGATTCCACCTTTCATTCCTCACATAACTAAGACAATTCTACTTTACACCAGTTTGATAAATCACCCCCTATATGTGTATTATTTGCATGGATCAATGGTAAGAGTAATGCATATATGGTGAATGCAAACGTCCTCACTAAGCTAAAAGTCTGTTAAATATTTGAAATATCATTTTAATGGGAAAAAAAAGATTTGCTGTCACACTAAAATCTTATATGAGAATACAACCATGTATACCTACAATTTATTTCATGCCTCTAGGGGGTACTTGTACTGAACTTATATTGCACAGTGTTGCACCTTGTCACACCTTAGGCCACACTCCTTTTTGTCAAGGTCATGTCCTATTTCAGACATGAAGAACACCGAAAGTATAAGTTTTCATGATCCAGTGTTCGACAACTCCAGTCCTCAAATACATATAAAAGGTCTTGTTATGAGGATGTCCTTAGTATTTATAATTATAGTCAGTGTCAGGTGTTGTTTGTATGGGATATCCTGAAATCATGAGCTTTTGGGGGGATTTGAGGATTGGAGTTTAGAAACACTGGTCTAGGCCATTATTTTCAAACATGTGGCTCTCCAGCCAATATGAAACCACAACATTTAGCAAGTTAAGGTAGCCATATTCTATCAGGGCGTGCTGAGAGTTTCGCAACGGCTCGAAAGTTACTGGTTGGAGATGACTAGAGCCCCAATTACATGAAGCAATTATCGTTTAAAGGACAAGTGCCATGAAAAACTTTTTCCCAGTAATTGAAGCACATTACAAAGTTATATAACTCTGTAATATGCTTCAATCACCTATCTGCCTCCCTTCCCTGTCTTTTCCCCCCTCCACCCCCCACCAGGAAGTGTCCTGACTCACACAGACCTGATTACTGTCGTCACGGTCACCAAGCTCTTCTCTCAGCTCCTTCTCCTGTTACACCAGCCTCCCCCCCCCCCCTGCCTTGTCAGGTGACAGGCTTTCTCAGCTCCCATTGGCTGAACAACTGCAAGCCATCACTTGTCACATCTCACTTGCTTATCTTCCCTCCGACTGACTCTGTCACATAGGCAGCTCCCCCCTCCCCTCATCCCCTCTCTCCTGCTGCCGTGGACTCAGTGAAGGAGTCATGTCACTAGAGAAGATAAGCTGAGCAAGCAGAGTCACCTGACAAGGAGGGGAGGGGGGCTGCTGTTACAGGACTTAGAGCAGCCCTCCTGCTGATGACTCATCCTCACAAGAAGGAGCTGCCTGGTGACGGTGACGACAGTAATCAGGTCTGTGTAAGTTAGGACACTTCCTGGTGGGGGGTGGAGGGGGGAAAAGACCGGGAAGGGAGGCAGATAGGTGATTGAAGCATATTACAGAGTTATATAATTTTGTAATGTGCTTCAATTACTGGGAAAAAGTTTTTCATGGCACTTGTCCTTTAAAGATTCGCTAACGATCGATAACTAGTGAAAACTAGCGATTTTTTAGCAAACAATTCTGAGGTCATTACATTCACCGATTACTGTTACAAACAATCGTTTTTACGTTGTTATATGGTCGCTGATCGTTCCTCAGGACAGCCCACACAACATGTTTTATCGGTGAGCGAATTATTACACGAACAGATATGCAAACAATCGGCGAACTATCAACGATTTTTTTTTCCTCAACATGTAGAAAGAGAACAATGAACGACTTTTTGTTTGTCGCTTGATCCTTGGGTGTTATTAGACAGGCAGATAATCACTCATTTTCGGTTGCTATAGTGAATTTTTAAACGATAATCATTCCGTGTAATAGGGTCTTAATATTGAGGAAGCAGATTACAACATATTTTGAGAAACTTTGAGGTACACAAGTATCAATGTTTCTACAGGCCAGCAATTAAACTTATGGGTCAACCAGAAGGTGGATCTAGAAATCAGCAGTGCAAGGAACAGCAGGGGGCGCTACTCTAAAATATATATAATTAAAGACAGAATTTTTAACCAATTGCTATGGGTAGAATATTTTTTTCCCACATACTGTTGAAATACATAGAATATTTTTCATGGCCCAACCCCTTCAACATTGAGTATAGGCGAGTGGTCAGTTTGAAACCTTGAGCATATGACTGAATATATTTTGCCAAATTTTCTATCAGAATTTTATGAGTTTATACCTAACTCTTCATCTTTTGAAGGCATAACCATACCCTTCAGCACTGTCACCTAATAATAACTTCGAAGAGATGACTTTATTGAACATCTAAATAGGCATTTTGTGGACATTGCGATGTCTGTCACTCTTTATATGTTTTTGTTTTTTTCCTCCCTGTATTTTTATTGATTGTGTTATTCGTGGGTTATGATCTAAATGCAGGATGCATACATGCAATTTATCCATGTTGTCATTTTATTCCACTTCCATTAAGGCTACAATTAGCAGAGCCTCTACAACTCAATGACATTCTCCAAAAATAGTCTAAATACATAGTTACATTGTACAGCAACTGGCTAAATTACTATAATTCTGCTAAAACCTTGATGCAGCAGCTTTTGTCTCCAGGATTATGCTGTATTTATTGATGGATTGAACAATACTGGCAATACTTCAGGCGGACAACCTTTGATTTCTAAAAGTTAACTCGGTCCATGTGTTACAATTCTTTATCCTCTGGAAAGTTGATATTAATGTGACTTCACCATGTCTGTATTTCTCCATTAGGCCTATATTATTGTTGTACTGTACATTGTCTGACATGAATGATCAGTGATGATTTTCAGGAGGATCATCTAACAATTATTATCACAATAGGGTAACAAAATTGAATCTTATTCTGGCACTTTGGGACACAACACCTTTGATAAAGTGATACCTAGACACATAACCCCCCTCTCTATGCAGTTCATGTTGCAAAAGTTTTATGCACATATGGAAAAATGATACAAAGTAAGATGCTTTGCATCAAGGAAGCATCTGATTTTCTTCAATTTGTTCAAATACTTTTTTTCTGCAGCAGGACAATGACCCCAATAATCAACCCAAGGTCATTAAACCTATCATCACAGTTAGGGTGGGTTCACACTATGGAATCCGCATGGATGAGACATGTCAATTCTTTCGGCGGACAGCGGAACTTGCCCACCAATAGAATGGTGTCTATGGGACGGACGGAGACGCGCGGCTGTGTGTGGGTTCGGGCGACGGAATCCAACGGAACTTATCGCAGGGATTCCGTAGTGTGAACCCACCCTAAAGAAGAAGAAGGAGTCTTGGAAGGGATGATATGTCCCCAACAGAGTCTTGATCTCATCCTCATCAAGTCTGTCTGGGATTATATGCAGATGCAGACATCCACAGAAGATCTGGAGTTAATGTCCTATTACACCAAGCAATTGTCAGTCGCATTTAGCCAATTATTGTCAGCTTGGTAATCAGCCCTCATTGTTTAGTGTAATAGGCTCACTTGTTTCTTTAATATCGGCCCATGTAAAAGGCCTTTTACTTCTTCAAGATGTCTGGCCCAGTCTTCCTGCAGAGTTCCTTCATACACAGTGTACATGATACCTAAAAGAACTGATGCTGAAGGCAAAGGGCAGTAATACATATTAAATTGATCTAGATTTCTCTTGTGTTCTGTCGCAAATTATTTTTTGTTGTTGTTGTTATTACTCATTATACAGCTATCCAGACAATATGTATAATTCACCTAGTATTACTTCATTTTGTTTTTCCTTTCTAGCTAAAAATTTCTGGAATCTATTCTTTGATTTGGGTCATATGATCTTATTGTGGCCTCCTTGGAAGATACATACGTTCTTTACTTTCAATGGGGTCACCAATTTTGGGGGGATGATGGAATTGATGACAATTTATCCTCCCTGACTGTATACTCTTAACTAACTTAGCAAAATATGTGGTTAAGCATTAATAAATTGTCCTTCCAGCGGCTAGAGATAGTAATGGCTCCTGCTGCCCATGTGACACTGTACTGATAAATTTCGGGATTGCCAGCAGATATGAAAGGGGTGTGTGTGTGTGTGTGTGTGTGTGTGTGTGTGTGTGTAGTTTGCAATCTGAAAGTCAAGATGGTGGTTGATAACATGGCTATGATGTAGTAATGGAATAACTGGATTAAGCAGAGCTGTGATGAAACAGTTGACACAGCAGAAATATTGGTGGTGAATATGCATTATATGGGGGGGGGATTTAAATTCTTTCATTCACTTCCCATTTTGTTAACAGATGGTAATAAACTATTAACACTTCTTTGAAGTATGTTTTGCCTCACCTGCCTTAAACTATTTGATTTAATACTTTAAACTCCTATACAACCATCTCCTGTTACAGTTTAATCACCATTGCCATTTAACTCTCCAATGATCTTTTCTTAAATGCATATTAATGATAGATTGCCTTTACATTTAGTATGAACTTAAAGTAACCTTAGTGACGCAAGATGTTTTAACTAAAGTTAAAAAGTGCATTACCTGGTCATTATTCCTGAGCAAATGAGTCATACTGTAATAAATAGTGATGCCAAAGAAAATTATGCTCTGAAACATCTACAGACTTTCTCATTAGCGGTTCTTAATACATTATTTTGAGCAGGGCTATGCCCTGATATTTTGCACTCGACTGACCAGACATTTAATACTTGGCGATCGCTGCTGTCTTACATAAACATAGGTCAAATGTAGAAGAAAAGAAAAAAAAACTGGATTTTATAAGATGAGAGATTATACATGGTATTTTATTCCTGTTCTTAGTATATTATATGGTAAGGGCTCATAATAAAGCATCTTTAGATCTGTGGTTCCTTCCTGCTCAACAATACTTCCAGCTGCCCACTGTTCTATGAGCTACAACACAGCGACATGCATGTGATTGCAGATATAATGCAGTTCTCTGCACAGTTGGGTCTCGGAAGCACTGCTGTGCAAGGGAATAACCTGAGTCATGCATATTAATCTTCCTGTTCTCCTTGCCTGCATATTTTATCAATTGTTAATGCAGCAGTTTGTGCTCCAGAGCTGCTCTTCTATCTATGAGTGGGTGTAACGGTAAACTGTAAGATGCAACTAAGGTCGGTTTAACCAGTAACCGCTACGAATACAAGTATACACCACGTCTTCTTCATGCTCTGCTCTGTACATGTCTGACTTATGTGTCCTACAACCAGTAACTTCTTATGCGAGGAAAATGTACTGTAGATCACTAGAGATGAGCGAACCTCGAGCATGCTCAAGTCCATCTGAACCCGATCATTCGGCATTTGATAAACGGTGGCTGCTGAAGTTGGATAAAGCTGTAAGGTTGTCTGGAAAACATGGATACAGCCAATGACTATATCCATGTTTTCCACATAGCCTTAGGGCTTTATCTAACTTCAGCAGCCACCGCTAATCACATGCCGAACGATTGGGTTCGGTTGAACTCGAGCATGCTCGAGGTTCGCTCGTCTGTATAGATCACTATACAAGTAATAGCACACAAGTTACAATTAAAGGGGTTATCCAGGTTTAGAAAAACATGGCCACTGTCTCCAATTCAGGTACGGTTTGCAATTAAGCTCTATTCACTTCAATGGAACTAAATTGCAAAACACCGTCCAAACTGGAGACAAGAATAGTCAAAAAGAAAAAAGCCGTGTTTTAACCCTTTTAAAAGACAAAAACATATATATATGTATAAATAAATAATATTTATACAGTAAATCAGTGTTTATAAACATGATACTAACATAATGTGTCCCTGTGGATTGATGTTTCCATGTATTCAAAACTGTGTCAAACTTTTTACTGTATAAATTGTGATTCGCCATAGGCACTCTTTGTAGTATCGGAATAAAATTCTTTGTAGCTCTCCCAATAACAGTATCAATCTTTATTATGCTGCCTGCTCAGTCAATCAGATAGGACTTTGATGGAAGTAAGCAGGAAAAGAATTTGGATTCCTAAAAGTATTTTCAACCCTTGTACATGTAAGTAAAGCATTGATTTGGGGGGAATGCTTAAACGTTTTCTAAACTGAATTAAAAATAAAAAAATCTTATTTGAGGGAATGAGATTTTACAAAATGTAAAGCACACTTAACAGGAAAGATAAGCATGGGTTTCAGGATGTGCTATTAATTTTCCTTTACCATCTGTCATGTGTTTCACACGGATATTTAGCAGTTTTGCTGCACGCAATGTATGCTGAATGTGGGGACATATACTAAATAAAGACTGGATGTTTGAAAAGAAAATTGTTCTGTAGAACATTGTAATTTTCTGTTCTCTTTTAAATGATCTAATAAAGTTTAGTTATCTGCAAAAAGTTATTATTGCCAGTAAAGTCAAATACAGTATGCTGTTGTAATAACTTTCCGAAGGTTAAAAGGGATTTTCCGGAAGCAAATACACGGCCTTACCACATTATGGCTGGGTTCACATTATGTATATTTCAGTCAGTATTGTGGTCCTCATATTGCAACCAAAACCAGGAGTGGATTGAAAACACAGAAAGGCTCTGTTCACACAATGTTGAAATTATTTTAAAACAACTGCTGTTATATTGAAATATTGGCAGTTATTTACTGTTATATGGCGGCCATCCACTCAATTCCAACATTGTGTGGACAGATCCTTTCTGTGTTTTTAATCCACTCCTGGTCTTGGTTCCAATATGAGGACCACAATACTGACTGAAATATACGTAGTGTGAACCCAGCCTAAAGGTCATCAATCCCTGATTAGCGAACAAATACCTCTGCCGATCAGCACTGTATACAGTGACTGGGATCAAAAGTAGTTAGCTCCATTGACTGTTTAGTGGTGGAGACATGTAACTGCAGCTCAGCTCCCACAAGTAAATGGCAACTTAGCTGCAGTAGCCAGGTCTGGGAATTACCCATTGACTGGAGGTAGATGCTTCCTGCCCCATTCATTATGTAGTACAGGTGCTGAATGGCTGATCAGCAGTGGTGGCCAGTGATTGTATGGATAAGCCTTTAAACTATTTTGCCTGGGGGAAAAAAACTGGATAAATCATATGTACCAACCATCTATCTATTTTTCATATGTACCTGCCAACTATCTATTTTTCTGGTAAGCATAATGTGGGTATATAGAAATAAAAAGCCATTCCTTCTGTTGCAGATTAAAGATCTCATAAAATTGACATTGGGGGAACAAAATTCTAATAAAATGGTGAGAAGTATACTGTAGCTAAACATATTCCGTCATTGGGTTCCTGCTCTCCTATCTGATCACAACACAATTTTATTCTTGCAGCAGGTTTCATAAACTCAACGATTCTATTCTGCTGACTAAGCACATTTTTGCTCCTCCACCAACCCAGTGCTGATCGAAAGCTTATCGCATATACATAGTACAGTCAGAAATGTGTCAAGGATCACTTGGTGGGTGGGGGAGCAGAAGCTCAAGAATAACACAAATTACTGAAAAAGCCTACATCATTGGCATAGCTAGTGCTTCACATGGCTACCAACTCTTCAGCAATTAAACACTGTCTAGCAGCTATCACCGTGTAATCTTGCATGTGGTTTGTTATTTCCTTGGTATGTGTGTTGCACTATATGGCCATCATTTAAAAGGAACCTGTTATCACACTCACACACTCATGCTGACCAAACCATGAGTTATTAAAGTGGATCCCAGCAGCTTCTCCCCATCCTACTGGCTATGACTTATAGATCTCTCCCTGTATGGATATAGGTCTTTCATTTAAAGGGGTTATCCAGCGTTAGAAAATGGCTACTTTCTAACAACATTCTTTCCTCCAGTTCAGGTAAGGTTTTCAATTAAAGGAGAAGTTATACAAATCACCAATATAGACTCATTACGGGAAATGCTTATAAAGTGCTTTTTTCTGCACTTACTACTCCATCAAGGCTTCACTTCCTGGATAACATGGTGATGTCACTTCCTGGATAACATGGTGATGTCATGACCAGACTCCCAGAGCTGTGCGGGCTGTGGCTGCTGGAGAGGATGATGGCAGAGGGAGGCTCAGTGTCCCTCTAGTGTCCCGTGTCCCTCAGTATCCCCCTGCCATCATCCTCTCCAGCAGCCACAACCGGCACAGCTCTGGGAGTCGGATCGTGGCATCACCATGTTATACAGGAAGTGACATCACCATGTTTTCCAGAAAGTGAAGCCTTGATGCAGTAGTAAGTGCAGGGAAAAAAGCACTTTATGTGCATTTCCCGTAATAAGTGTATATTGGGGATTCGTATAACATTTGGGGGGAAATACAATACTTTAATAAAAATTGTCCCTGGACTTCTCATTTAGGCCACATTCACTTCAATGGAACGGCGTTGCAGAACCACACCTAAACTGGAGTCAAGATCAGTGTTTTTTTCTGGAAGAAAATGGCCATGTTTTCTAATGTTGGATGGCCATTTTAAGGTTGACAAGGTAAGCAAAAGCCAAAAAGGACCACAATGATGATTCTAGAATCAGTGAGCATGAAGGTGATAAAAGGTTCCCTTTAAATAGCCAGGCAAAAAGTCCTAGTGCCTTGCCTATTTGGCTAATACTGGACATTTGAAAAGGGGTTGACCACCAAATGGGAGAAAGACTTCAAATGCAGCGTTATGAAGAAAAAAAAATATATACATTTTTCCATGTAAAAAATCCACTGTCAAAAGTTCAGGTTTTATTGCTTTATTCTCCACACTATTGATATTCTTCATGGTTGATTCATGTTCTCAGGGAAAATGTTATTACTAATTAAATGAAGGAGGACAATATTGTATATGTATGGTTAGGAATCACAGACACAAAACACAAGAACGATGAAATTTATCACCGTCAACACATTTCTGTCTCTCCCGGTGTAACAATGGGAAAACTCGAACATTTTGTAAAATGTCAAATGAACTCCAAGTGGCTGTTCTGCAAATCTCAACTTAAAAATATGTCCTGAGGCCGGCTATCATCTCTGCTGAGGCTCTGGTTGAATGAACTCTAATCTGACCCCTGAGCACAAGCTCAGTGAAGAATAACAATGCAAAATGCGTGAAGACAGCTATTTTGACATAGCTCTTCTGTAGATGGATTGATTTAATGTGTTGATGTCTCAGCTCAAAGTAGGTCTCCATGAGCTTAACTTGGATGAAACTAATATTCCGTGAAACAACTGGCACCTATATGGTAAAATTGTCATTTTTTGTAAGGAACCTAATGACTGCGGGCTGTAAGGAAATGAGTTTGCCTTATATAAATCAGCTCATGAAAACCAGCAGGCTGTTCTGTTTGGCTGAAATAAGTCTTTGGGATTACAGTGCAAAGATCCAGGAGATTCACTGCGACTTTTAGCATTATATTTAATAAAACTTTAGGAAGAACTACATTAGAAAACAATTGCCTGCACATGAGTGATACTTTATATTTTCTAATATTTTACTATAATGTCTACATATAAAAACACTTTTCAAAAGAGCTACACACCCATGTTAAAAATAATATAGCACAAATTCCTTTGTATGGCATTAGAGATGAGCGAGTAGTGAAATATTCGACTTTCGAGAATTCAAATCGAACAGGCACCGATATTCGACTATTCAAACTAGTATTCGATCCCATTATACTCTATGGGAAATAAATTTGCGGCACTTGGAAATCAAAATTCGACCACTTGGAGGTCACCAAGTCCCCCTCCGGAATGACACTTGGACATTAGGTGGAGCATGCCTGGGTGCACCCAACACCCCAAAATTGCAGTATAATGCCACTCTCTGCAGTTGCGAAGGCAAAATATTTGTGAACGCTTTACGAACATTTATGGCAATGTTCACACAATTTGTTCGTATTTCTTGCGCAGTGTTACATGATTCCAATGTGCCTCTGCAGAGCGTCATGTTATTCACGCCTAATGCTGTACGAACGTTACTGGAACAGTATGTATGATGTGCCTTTTTCTAAACTACTGGAACAATATGTATCACATGCCTTTTACTGGGCTACTGGAACAGTATGTATCAGGTGCCCTTAGTGGGCTACTGGAACAATATGTATAATGTGCCCTTAGTGGTGTTAAACAGGGACACTATAAGTCACTTGTACACACAGGGTACTGGAATGAATACACCTGCTGATACTGATGCTGTTATATCATCTATTTCTTAGCACTGAGAAGTGCTTTGGATTCAGAGATGACTTTTTTGCTTGATCTTAGCCCTGAAAAGGACTTTGGGTTCTGTAGTAAGCCTGCCTAACCAAAACTCTACTAAAACCTATCTCTCCCTGCTACAAGATCTTTCCCTGGCTAGGTTGAAAGCTCATCTGCGGTCGAGAGGCGGGAGCAAAGTATTTAAGATTCGAGGTCATGTGGTTCAGCTATCCAATGAGAGTAAGATATTAGGAAGAGCCCGACACTCACCAAGTAAATTATGCTTCTTTATTGTAGTGTAGCAAACATATGGTACAAGGACGTGTTTCGGCCAAGCATGGCCTTCATCAGCTTAGGGGTGTCTTCCTAATATCTGAACATTTTTCTCACCTCGAGCACCACCGCAACGGAAGTGCCGTTTTCTACATATTTATCCATTGAGAGTAGACGCCGTTTTCATGCTGCGTGCATACTCCCAGGGTCCCTCACAGCCTCCCTGCATGGTCATTGAATTAAAAAAAAAGCGCCAACTGTGATGGCAGGGCTTTCAAATGCTTCCCGCGTATTCGACTCACTAATCAATTGAATTCGAAACTTTTGAATACCGCAATATTCGATCGAATACCTACTCGATCAATTCGTAATCGCTCACTCATTCGCTCTCTACATGGCATGTCTGAGCACAGAGACAGCAAGACTCCTGGTTATTTAACCAGGTTAAGAGTTTATCCAGACTTGGCCTCTGTTTTTTTTTATAGAAACAACACCCCTCTTGTCCTCAGGTTAAGTGTGGTTCGTTAGCTTAGTTCTAATAAAATGAATGGTGCTTAATTGTCATACAATGGACAACCTAAGGGGACGAGTGGTGCTGTTTTTTTTGGGGGGGGTTTGCAAAAAAGTAGATGTGCGTTTCCTTATCCTGTGTAACCCCTTTAAGTTTTTTTTTTTTTTTTTTTACCAAATGTAACAGTCAAAGACAAAGTCTTCAGCCCCTCTGAGAGAGTTGTACAAGTATATGGAGAATTTTATAGGGGGTGACTAACCTCAGTAATGAAATAAGTGTTCAATAGACCCCAGGCTGTTCCCAAAACTTGCCCATCTCCACTGTAAATATGGCAACACTAAAGCAGCATTCACAGTGCAGAATAAATAACATTATATTTAAAGTGTACCTGTAACCGACTAATGACCTATTGAAATTTAATTTTACACCACTAGATCCCATGATGTGAAACCCATCCACCTGCTCCACCTCCACCCCAAGAGCCCTGGTCTTTGGCGGTCATCCAAAACAAGCATAATATAATTAGCCCTGCCACTGACTTAACCACAGCCCATCTTACCTAAATACCTTAATACTAAATGGACTAGGTGGTATTTTTCTGCCAACAATCTTCTGTATGTCTGTGTTTCTAAATCCTCCAAATCCTCCATAAAGCAAGCAGATGTACACTCAATCTGATTACTAAAACAGTGCTTCTACTTTACAATGAAAGTCTTCTAAAGATTGTCTTCAGGAACCTTCTCCTGGGGATCAGCATCCAAAATTATCTGCTCCCCAAAAAATTCTAGAGAATGCAAGTTTAACTCTATGGTGACACAGTCAGTACCTGCAGGCTACAACCCTGTTATACAGTAAGCCTTAGAAACATAGAAGATTGTCGGCAGAAGAAGACCACTGGGTCCATCTAGTCTGCCCTATTAGTATTTCCCTTCTTAGTATCTTAGGATAGATATATGTATATACCAGGCAGGGTTAAATTCTGCTATTGTAGATCACATCTGATAGAAGTTTGTTCCAAGCATCTACTACTCTTTCAGTAAAGTAATATTTTCTCACGTTGCTTCTAATATTTCCCCCAACTAACCTGTCACTGTACCCTCTTGTTCTTGAGTTCCGTTTTTACTAAAAACACTTCCCTCCTGAACCTTATTTAGTCCTGTAACAAATTTAAAGGTTTCGATCATGTCCCCCCTTTCCCTTCTTTCCTCCAAACTATACAGATTCAAATCCTTAAGTCTTTCCTGATATATTTTACACCTGACACCCCCACCATTTTTGAAGCTCGTCTTTGGTTCCGTTCTATTTTATCAATATCCTTATTTAGGTGAAGTCTCCAGAACTCCAGAGCCTTATGATAGGTCTTTGTTTGTAACTTTTTTTTTACATGTTTTATTTAGCTAATGGGCTTATCCAAGATTAGAATAACATGGCCGCTCTTTTTCGGAAACAGCATCACTCTCATCTTCAGGTTGGGTGTAGTAGTTCAGCTCAGTTTTATTAAGGTGTCACTGTAATTATTATTATTATTATTTATTTATTTTTTTTGCAGAAATCAATAGTCCAAGCTATTTTAAGAAACTTTGCAATTGGGTTTTTATTAACCGAAAAATGCCTTTTTTTATCATGACAAAGCAGTTTGAAGCTCTTTCCCCTGTCTTCATGGTTCTCTTATGGAGAGGGGAGGGGTGGACGGGGATGAGGCACCAATACCGACTTTAACACAGGTCCCGCTGTGTAATCCTTTGTTCTCTGCTGCCAACTAATCTCCCTCCCCCCTCTCTATAGGTTACATAGGGCTCGACTGATGAAAAAGAGTCGAGATTTCCTGATAATGAGCAGTGAATGAGAGACAGGAGGGAGGGGTATATTAGGAAATTCTTTTTGAATACAGATAATGGTATATTAAACCCAAATATAATTATTTTTTTTAAATCGCCTGTACTATTGATTTCTGCAAAGAAAATAAAAAAATAATAATATATGACAGTGACACTTTAAAGTGAATGGAGCTTAATTGCAAAACCACATCCAAACTGGATAACAAAGTTCCCGGTTGTTATTGCCAATTTTTGTGTTGATAACTTTTGTACCACATACGATATTGCAGTAATCGAAATTTCTGAGACAATTTTGGTCTTCTGTGATATGCTACATGACCTATCCTTGATCCAACATGGTGGCTTTCAAGATGGTGGCCATTTTCTAGACATAGTCTAAAAGATAGGCCGTATGACCTATTACTTGCTGTTGTATTCAGATATTTAACTATCCCTATTTATATGAGCCAGACAACTGCTTTTAGTTCAGAGTGGTGGCCAGTAACCCAGACGAGGAACTGTGAACAATGGGTGAGAAAGAAATACAGTACTATGTTCAGAGAAGAATGCTACATGAATATATTTATCTTGACAAGCCCTACAGGTTTAACTATATTAGTTGAGAACTTAATAATAATAATAATAATAATAATAATAATATAATCACAACAATGGTTGAATATGTCTGGAAAAGATATCTGTAGAGGAATACTGACTATTGTCATAACCTTAGGTTATTATTATATTCATAAATGTGTTATCCTATGAATTATAGAGCCTTGACAGTCGACAGTAGAACCTTTCATTATTTATTTATACATTTTGTACCATTTGCTTTTCATGCTTTACTTATTGTGAGGTCAACAACAAAGCAGACTCTAAAAATATATAATGGTAGCTGTCTGACAATCGTTCTACAAGTCACGAGCAGATTGGAATTGCATGCTCTATCCTTGGCTGGTGATATTTAATCTTGTAGCCTCCTAATATTCTGCTGTTCTATCACTCCAGTTCAATGTTACCTGTGTCAAGATGTCATGATCCCTAGGTCATTCCTTTATGTGTGTTGTGGTACTGAATTCCTAATGGCATATTTTTTATGCCACAATTTCCCACAATAAATTCTAGCACATGCTTCACTATAACAATACTTCAGAAATGATTCATGAATAGACCGATACTGCACATGGATAAAATGCATTTTATTACCAGGCCAGAAGATGTGTCTGCTATAAAATCTATGGTGGAGCCAAAGCCACATGGAAACAGAGGAGGTAAACTCAGTTGTATATCAGGCCAAGGGTTATCTAGTATAGAAATTCTATAGAAATTCAAATGTATCTACTTAATCTTACCCAATGCTATATTGATTATATTGATAAGTACTGATGGAAACTATTATGAAAACATACATTTCTTATACAACAGCAGTAATGCTTGACAATGTCAGAAAAGATCGTTGATCATATTAAATTAAAAATCGAGAAACATCACCATTCTTATCATCTCTAGCTAGCAACCCTATGGGGGAGATTTATGAAAGGGTGTAAATATACACCTGGTGTAAGATGTGCCCATGTAAAGGGCTCCTATGTGAGTTGTCCCCCCTGTTCACCTGCTCTGATGTTGCCTTCTATAGCAGCTGATCCTCTAGTAGATGGTCCTCTGTAAGGTGTACCCCTAAAGTAGATGATCTACTTTAGGGGTACACCTCACAGAGGGCCATCTACTCCTGTGCCTCCTGTTGCCCCCTATAATAGATGGCCCCTGTACATAGAAAAAAAAAACTGATCACAACTGATATAATAAACTTAAGGCAACTGATTGGAACTGATGCCAAATGATGATTTTTATTGAAAAAAAAGCAGTACATAAAGTACATAAACTGGCCATTTTTCTAAAAGAAAAAAGTGAAAGAAATTGGTTAAAGGGATTATACAGCATTCCAGAAACAGCACCATTTACATTACAGTATTAGGCTGGGTTCACACTACGTGTATTTCAGTCAGTATTGTGGTCCTCATATTGCAACCAAAGCCAGGAGTGGATTAAAAACACAGAAAGGATCTGTTCACACAATGTTGAAATTGAGTGGGTGGCCGCCATTTAATGGCAAATATTTGCTGTTATTTTAAAACAACGGCTGTTATATTGAAATAATGGCAGTTATTTACTGTTATATGGCGGCCATCCACTCAATTTCATCATTGTGTGGACAGAGCCTTTCTGTGTTTTTAATCCACTCCTGGTTTTGGTTGCAATATGAGGACCACAATACTGACTGAAATATACGTAGTGTGAACCCAGCCCTAATGAGCACATTTGAGTCTTCGTTTACTGCTAGCCTAGAGAAATAAAGTAAACAATGTAAATGATAACCATTTGGCTTAATGGCTCCACCTGTAACATAAAGTCCTATTACAATCCAGTCCTTTTCAATGCCTATTGAGCTGGTAGATGTAACTGTACAGGATAAAGAAGCATTGTGCTTGCAAATACATTTTACTGTTTGAAACACTTGTCTGTTTGTTGTCTCCCGTCCAACTGTTTGTCTTTCGCCTTTTTACATTTTGTATCCTCCTGGTATAACAATTAGGGATCTCTAAAAACTCATGTCCAGGAAATGTTTCAGTTGCAAGAAGACTTTATTAAGGGATTCAAGAGGATTTGTGCACTCCTCAACATATTAAGGACAAGACTATATTTACCTTTAGAAGGTCTGGGATTTGAAAGAAAAAAAGGGCTTACCTGTGCTGCTTTCGATGCTGTACTTTTTGTATGAGCTGTGCTACAGATGTTGCTTACAATTGGATTTGGAAACTGCTTACAGTAGTGGTGACTGTACTGGCTGGAGTCAATGCTACTATATGTACCGGCTCTGCCTAGGCTATTAGTGTAGGGAGCTATATAAAATACAAACTTGAGCAGGGACTCTTCTAAAAAAAAAGGTGTTTCTGCTCCTGTTGGAACTGTGTGTTGTTATACACAGGATATGCTTGCAGCTCTCTTACAGCAACAAATAACATTCACTTGCCCAGTTGTAGAGATTCCGAACCTAGTGAATGTAGTAAGAGCCCCCAAAAGTACATACAGGAGGAGGGAGGTTTGTAAAATATTGAAGTCCTTGTTCCAGTAGACTATACAATAAGTGATGAGATATATACTGCATGCCCCGCTGCTCACTTAAAGTACAGTAACATACTGTGCACTGGGCCAGGTATAGAGTGTCCAGATCACCAAATGTAATATACAGTAGTGATTGAGCGACAATGTGTATGGATCACTGCTCACTTACATACTGTACGTCTACGTAATGTAGATTGCACTCGCAAAGCATTATAAGCGCTGAGTAGGTGTGAGCACCCCAGTGCACCAGCACACTGCAGTCCTGAGATGTCATGCTGATTCAATTATTGTGGCAATAGCTACTTCTTTAGATACACAGTTTTTTTTTTGTTTTTTTTAAGTGTTGCAGGATACACCTTCATCTCTTTTAATTTGTGAACTCTTGAATTTTTGTACTCTGAAAACAATACAAGCCATACACACTCCTCTCAAGCAAAAAAAAAATAAAAAATTGCTAAATAAAACATAGAAGTAATCTGAATACAAGACAGTAAAGAGACGGATACAAAATACATTCAAAGAAAATATATTGAGATAAATTATTCAAGCTGAAAATGTATGTATTATTAAAATGCCGGCTTGGAAGCAAATTAATTTTTTTGCAGCTCAGACAATGTCAGCACTTCTGATGACTTTTCCTCTCCTGTGTCTCAGGATCTAAAATTTAAGAATAACTTGTTTACTACAAAGAACAGATGCTGTTATAAAATTCTGTTTAAAGAGCTGGCCACTGTCAAGTACATGATAAAAGGAGAAAAAAAAATGCAATTATTGGGAAATAGTATTTACTCATCCTAAAGGCTATTTGTCTGGCGAGAGGTACATTTATGAACTGTCCATAATCCAAGGTAAAAGCCACTTCAACAAGTAAAGTAGCTGCAGTAAAGTGGTAAAAACACAAGTTATAATTCTAATGTCAATGCCATCTTACTTCACTCTGCTTTGCTGTATTTTCCAAAGTCAAAACAATCAGTAATCTGTAAAAAAAAAAAAAGAAAAGGTTTCTTTCTAAGAGAAACGACAACATAATTTGTGTTCTAAACCCTCTCATGGCTCCAACCTGGCTTAGGTTGAAATGTTGAAATGCTAGTTAAAGTCCATAAAAGTGGCAAAATAATACAATAAAAGGGAGAAATATGAAACTGTAGAGGAACTTGAGCATGGGTGAAATTATAAAAGTTCATACTGAAGGTGTCTTTAGGTGTCATGGCCCAGCAGCCCAGAGCATGGGACACTGCCGCTGCCACACCTGCTCTGCCCATGCCCCCTGCTTAGCAGGCACCGGACCCCACATGCAGGGATCCGGCGCTGCCATCTTACCAGACCAGCAGGGCGTCTCACCCACTCCACACATGCACACCAGCTCAGTTAAATTCAAAGGGACAGTGAGTCCCTAATTGGTAAGTTGCACCAATAACCTCCCCTATAAATTAAACACCTCTGTTGACATCTCATGTTGAAGCCTCTGCATGCTTCCATAGTGTGTGGTCCCAACTGTCCATGATTCCTGCCTGTGGTTCCTGCCCTTCCTGTTTCCAGCTATCCATGCTTCGTGACTGTTATCCTGTGACTGAGTCCTGCTGTTTTTCAGCTTGACTGCCTGCCTGTGCTGCACCTCGCCTGCAGCTACCAGCAAGCCAAGCAAGGGGTAGCGACCTGGGATCGCCTGCCAAAGCATGTCCATTCTGCCTTGCGGTGGGCATTGGTGGAGACCAATGGCTCCTTAGACTCCACTCCTTGGTGCAGCTTACGTCATCGCTAGTGGTGGTGAAGCGGATCCACGACTCCAGTTGTTACAATAGGCATATGAACAAAATGAGATAATCTACGCAGCAGTCAGAGAAGTAACTGGGTTATCTATAGTAAGAAACTTACCAAATACAAATTTTACTTTACTGGTTTAAAAATATATTCGAGCTTTTTCTTAAGTTGCCCTTTTATAACATTTAAAACAGCAACTCCAATTTTTGAATATGCACTTCACCTGAAATTTTAAGTTTGTAAGCTTAAAGTAAAAACTAGTTTTCTCTATATTTATTTGCAGGACTTAGATAGGGAAGAGCAGGAAAAGATTTCAATTGCTACAGACCTTTACTTCCTCCCTGCCGAGGTCAGCTTTAGGAGCAATTTGAAGTGTTTTTTTTTTTCCAATTTAGATACGCTTTGATGATAAACGGTTTGTTTATAGCCAGAAAGCAAGAAAACTGTGAGTACAATATTATCATGATCAAATTAACAAAATCACCAACACATACGATTGCAATACTATCAAGATATCTCAAGCGTCGGCTTTGTTTCATAAACATACTTTTCTTTGAAGCTATTTATGACTATAATCAACAGTAATTGAAAGAAATCTTCTCCTGGCCACTTACCAGCAAAACTCATTTCTAGTATTTTGATGCAAGATTATAATGCACAACAGTAAAGAAATAGCTGCAAGGCTCAAAGTGTTAATGTAAATTGAGCTGCCTGCTTGTAGAAGTGTTAGAATACTTTTTCTTGTATTGATACTAAATTTGATACATTTGCTCATAAAATCTATTGAAATTTTGTAGCCTTCAGTAAAAATGCACGAATCCTTACAAGCCTTCCTGCAGTCATTTCATTCTAATAGAGCAGAATTACTTGGTTTATGGTTTGGAAAGTATAGGACATCGGCAAACTCATAGGATCTGGAAACTTCATGGTAAAGACAATAGTATAACTGCTTTATTATATCATAGATAGATAGATAGATAGATAGATAGATAGATAGATAGATAGATAGGAGATAGATAGATAGATAGATAGATAGATAGATAGGAGATAGATAGATAGATAGATAGATAGATAGATAGATAGATAGATAGATAGATAGTTGAAGCAGTAGACTGTGTTCAACAAAAATAAAAACTGTATACTGCAGATGTTTGCAGGTAGTGATAAGGAATAATTCATTTTATCGTTTAAGGTATACTTTAGATGCCCAAACAGATAGATAAAGAAGTAGACAAACAAACATTATCAGGAGCAAAGGGTGAGAGCCCTATTACATGGGATTTCAAGCAGTTTAAAAGGGCCAGCAATCAACTGACAAATAATAATAATAAAAATAGCAAATATATTGGGTAAAAGGGGGCACGTGGTTGACAAGTGATGGCACATGAATGATCTAGTGATTGTATGTGCGGCTTTCACAGTATGATGCATGAGCCATATAATAGAGCACAAGCGCTAAACTTCGAGATCGATGCTCATTTACAGAGTCTCCCATGTTATAAGACATTAGCTAAAGAAAGTGGCCACTGGTAGCTAGGAAGGGGCAATAAACAATCCATTTTGTAAGTGTATTTGAACACCAGAGTAGACTAGGTAGTGCTCTTAAAGGGGTGTTCTCTCTAAGAAAAGTTTGCAAAATGAGGACCGCATAGGCTATTGGACTAAAGACTAACAGGAATATAGGGATTCTGTTAGCACTGGTTGTGTAAGCGACGAGACGCACTAAGCCCCAACAGAGATGAAACAACTATATAATATATGGAATAAGGAATAAATGGAGCAAGGAAGTGCTTAGGTTCAGAATTAGATCTTACTTTAGATTTTGATATTCCCCAGAATGTCCTGTGATTGCCAGAAGTCTCTACTTCCGTACAGATTAATAAACTGCTGGGATAATAGATAGATAGATAGATAGATAGATAGATAGATAGATAGATAGATAGATAGATAGATAGATAGATAGATAGATAGCAACCAAGGAAAATATACTTCAATATCAGTTAGCACAATAGTTAACCTAATTTTTCGGATTTTACAGTTTTGACTTTAAACAAATCTTAAACTACGTCTATGGTCTTCACAAAATTACATATTATTTTTAAGTCCTTGGTGAGACCTTCAAGTTCTTTTTCTGAATATTAAACAGAATTCTCCCAAGACTCACCAAATGATAAATCTCTTATATTTAAATTTGAGAAGAAAAAAGAAGAAGAAGAAGAAGAAAAAAAAAAAAGACAGAGCAAGATAAAACTCACAAGCAATGACATGTTTCCTACCAGAGGGAGATTACTACCTGACGGCTGCTCTTGACAGAGACATCCGTAGAGGACTTAAAATGTGCTGAACATAACTCTGCTCATGCTTACTCCCTGAACAATTTACTAACTTGTCAACTCCTCCTCCCAGGTGCCTGCAAAATCAATGGCAGGAAAGACATGGTGGCCCGGTCATTCATTTCGAACCTGAGTAATGTATGACATATGTAAACGATATGCAGCAGTTGCCTATATATATATGCTGGAAGCTATTACCCTACTGTAAACAGAAATATCATTTTTATGAATGAATGACTGCTCTGATATATGTAATTCTATAATCTCTCTATGAATTCTTTTCCCCATGAGGTCCCTCTCTTTCAAACGCTTCATCTCTACCTTTATATTCTAGATTTACCTTTATATTAAAGAAATGTATATATAGCAGTGCCTAAACATCAACCAACTTGTGCTTATAGTGTAGACTATGCTCATAATATATGTTGTATACATCAGACTATGTCATAAAGGTCTAGTAGAACACAACCCATTTTAAGAGGATTTTCTTTTCCTGATTATTGCTAGATTTTCTAATCTTTTCTGTTTTGTTGTTGTTTCTTCATTTTTTTTATGCCCTTGAAGCCCCTTAGACAAAATCACAATAGACTGAAACAGACCCTGCTCACGTATATAGAAAATTTTTCTAGGCATGCTATGTGACCTGTTCTAAGGCCTCTGTGCAGGCTATATTCTATAGTAGTGTCACATTTTTCTATACTCCTGCCTGTGATAAGGAGGACACTCTAGTTTTCTCTACAGAACAGAATGTATACAGCTTATTACTGAGCCTGGGGCCACAGTGAAACCTTCCCAATTTCAGAACCATCATATGATATAGACAGTAGAATGGAATATTAGAGATAAAAATTACCATTTAAAAAAAACATATGTTTACATAAAAACTTGGTTTAAACAAGACACATTCCCTTTAAGCCAATTGCTTGCCACAAGAGTTTATTATTGATTATCTGTCCTTTATGTGCAATGATAACAGCATGGTTTGTAACACAACAAAAATTGGACATCTATGGGTGCCTTCACACATGACTGATCCGTAACGGATTTCTCACTGCCCTGTAAAGTCTATGGGCAGACATGCTCCCAGCGGGATGGACATCCTGCTGCCAGTATGTCAGAAGACCGCCCTTTTAACCCCCATCCGTCTGAAGTATATACATTACCTTCTTCACGATCCGGCTTGCTTCAGGGGTTCCCGGGTTGGGTGTCGGGGCAGCACACTGATTGGGTGAGCGGGACGTGCACCCGGGAACCCCCGAAGCAAGCTGGATCGTGGAGCAGGTAATGTATATGCTCCAGACGGACGGGGTTAAAAGGGAGGTCTCCCAACATACTGGCAGCGGGAGTATGTCTGCCCATAGACTTTACAGGGCAGGGATTCGCAGCGGATCTCGCTGCGAATTCTAAGAGAGAAATACGCTGCAGATCCATCATGTGTGAAGGCACCCTATGTGTTCTGTATAAAACGCAGAATTATTTCCTCTGGTTTTCCCAGGGATGCTTTTTCCAACACTAAGGCTATGTTCACACAATGTAAATTTTGAGTAAAGAACTGATGCTTATTGCAATGGAATCAACGTCGGTTCTTTACTGTAGTAGTGGCATTGAATTGAAGTCAATGCAATGCCGCCCGCTGTGTTCACACATTGTTAAGTTAATGCCTATTCTTTTGAATGAGCATTAAAATAATGTACCTGCCTACTATTTCCCGATGCTATTTTGTGAACAGTGTCCAGAAATAATAGCTGTCCAATGTAAAGTCGGCCAGCAGCCACACATTACATTGAAGTGAATGGTTAATTGATTTACGGGCATACCAATGGTGTCCATAAGTCAATGTTAAAAAAAGAATGTTCCTACAGCCAATACAGGAACAGGAACAGGAACATGCTGAATGCAGTCCGATGGACGGCAGTTTAACAGCGTCCATTGCTATGTAACGGACGCTGTTAAACATTGTGTGAACATAGCCATAGGCATAAAATAACCTAGCTGTTAGTTTAGATAACAGTTATGTCACCCAGCTCCCTTTATACACATGTACGATTTCCCCAGTCAACCATGCCTGTAGATGAATAGGCAACGAGAAGAAAGATGCTGCTGGGGTCCTCAGGTAGATAAAAAAAATATTGCCCAGGCTACATTGTGTCTACTTGGAGTTAGACCCTAATAAAATTTTGATTGTACATTCTTCTGTTAATTTACATAGAATACCAGTGAGTGGCTTTAATCTTTGGGCCAATTTAGCAAGTGTTCGGTTACCTTACAGCACTCCCATAGAGGACTTTAAGTATTACAGCACTAAAATCAATAGAGATACTGGACCCGTCAGAGGTGCTCTATGAACTTGTTTCCCCACTCTGGCTAAAAAAAAAAAATTAGGATTAACAGAGGAGATCTCCTCTCCTTCTGGTAAATCAGTTGACAAAGTCATTGATATAATGTCAAAAATACATTGACAATGAACAGGTAAACCACTGGTGTCGCCATTGTGCAGCACACACAGTCAAGGCACATGCATATCTGTTATTTGCTTTCTATTCATCTTTCTATTTGTTTCTTTTTTATGGTTTATGATACATTGTAAAAATTTTCCATTCCTGTCTGTTTATTTAAGAGAGTAAAACAACAATAAAGAATACCTAATTGATCTGCCTGAAGCTTTTAAGACTTAAGAGACAAGCATATTATTTACCTAATTTGTCATAGGGGAAGATTTACCGAGGAGTCAATGACAAGAATTAGAGCATTTAATAAGTAATCTACTTGTTTTAACGGTTACAGACATTCTGCATGCTAATTTTAGGTATTTGCTGGTTTGGAGTCAATGTCAAGGCTGGAAATACCTAAGTTTAGCTGTAGGGCACTTAAAGGGGTTATCCAGGATTAGAAAAGCATAGCTTTTTTCTTAACAGTACTTTGCGGTTCCCGGGTGGTGTGTGGTATTACAGCTAAGCTCCACCCACTTAAATTTAACTGAACTGTAATACCTCACACAAACTGAGGACAACAGTGGCACTGTTTCTGGAAAAATGTAGGTATATGTTTCGAATCCTGGATAACCCTATTGGCGGTTTCTACACATTGCAGTAACTTCTTTTCTGGCTGATCTTCTTTCTTTCTTCCTTACCGCCAATGTTATTTTTTGTCCACACTGACCCACAAAGGGGAATTTCAAGGCTTTTGTTTCCTTCCTCTTTTATTTAACTAAGCTACTGTATCTATATTTAAATTCTAATTTTCTCAATCACTCCTACTAAACATCAAACATAACTTTTTTTACCACTTGCCTGGATACTTTTTGTTTCTGTTATTTATATTTATTTGTATTGAATATTTGTTCTTGAAAAGATATAAAGTAGCGACCCACTGACCTACAGGATGAGAATGATGGCTTAGACATTCCCACCTGCTTGAAAGGCGTGAACGAGAGTGTGTATGTAGAATCGATCATATATTGTAGCTTTGTATTTCTATTGACTCTGCTGTCAATATGAATATAAACAACAAGAAAAAAAAAGAAAGTATATTACCCAGAAAGTACATAAAGAAGAATCTAAGAAAATTGGTTGTGGGATAAAATGTGTACCAGAGAAAAAGCTGTAAGATTTAAAGGGATATATATATGTTGATAAACTATATCTAGTTTTCTCACTCTATAACTTATTCCCATAAGGTCCCTAAATATTAGTGGGGACAGCTGAACTTGTATTTAACTATTAGAGCATATTTATTTAAAATATATTTTCATTGAAAAACTGTCAGAAATAAAAGGCAAATCAAGGCGCCGCCCTTTTTGCTCGATCACTGCCATTCATTTTCCATGCACCGGCTAGGCTCTATGCACTCCCAGTGTCATTTCCCAGTGTGAAAATATTCCCTTCCCTCTGTGACATACCTCATGATACATTTGCTTTAAGTTCCCCATACACTTTAAACTTCATTGACCGTACCTGTCCATTTGCAGCTGGTTTGGCTGTAACTCTAGGCTGGGTTCACACTACGTATATTTCAGTCAGTATTGTGGTCCTTACATTTCAACCAAAACCAGGAGTGGATTGAAAACACAGAAAGGCTCTGTTCACACAATGTTGAAATTGAGTGGATGGCCACCATTTAATGGCAAATATTTGCTGTTATTTTAAAACAACTGCTGTTATATTGAAATAATGGCAGTTATTTACTGTTACTGTATATGGCGGCCATCCACTCAATTTCAACATTGTGTGGACAGAGCCTTTCTGTGTTTTCAATCCACTCCTGGTTTTGGTTGCAATATGAGGACCACAATACTGACTGAAATATACGTAGTGTGAACCCAGCCCTAAGGTGTATGGGTCCCTCCCATCTGTCCACCAACAGATAATGCCAGAAGAGATAGGGGTCAGGCATGATGGAAAATTACCTCCTGACCCTTTGTTTCAGAAGAGATAAGCCGCAGTGAGAGTACCTCTGCTGCATCCTATTTCTCCCCTCCATATAAAAAACACCAGAACACGCGACTGTGCCGAACATTCCTGGGTATCGGGGAGGACAGGAGCCAGTCAGTTATTGAAGGTATATGGTCTACGATATACAGTCCATATTCTGTCTGTATGCCAAAGGCTGAACTTTTCAACTCTTAATGGACTCCCTGCATTATAATTCATTTTCAAACAGAGAGTTCTAAGTCAGTTGACTTTGTCAGTTTAGTAGCGTAGAGCTTTTTACATTTTAGAGATAACTGTATCATAATGAATTATTATCCATAGGAGTTCAGTCAGCTTATGGACCACATAACCCAGATGTGTAAATACAGCCTTAGATTTCTGGATTTCACCTTTATTTTCAATACTTTGGACAAGGGTTAGGCTCATTTAGTGGTAAGTGCATCATGACTACTCTCAGGTTCCACATGAAATCAACATAGAAATCTTTTTTCTGTATGTTAATTTACAAATTAAAATAAATATGGTTAGAGATGAGCTAACCGGTTCGGGTTCGAGTCCATCCGAACCCGAACGTTCGGCATTTGATTAACTGGGGCTGCTGAACTTGGATAAAGTTCTAAGGTTGTCTGGAAAACATGGATACAGCCAATGACTATATCCATGTTTTCCACACAGCCTTAGGGCTTTATCCAACTTCAGCAGCCGAACGTTCGGGTTCGGATGGACTCGAGCATGAAGAAGCAGAGGAAGTAAATACAAAAAAGATATATATAATCATTGTTTACCCTTCAAAATATTTGTTTTGCATCAAAGAATACAACATTGTAAACATTCACAAAACTAATAATAAAAAAGAAATAACTTGGGAGCGAAGGGAACTGCAGAGTGTAATAAATCTAAATAATGATCTATGCAGGCTGAGAAGTTGCATCCTTAGTAAAGGTTCCAGTCGGTAATCTTATTTTCTTAGCAGCTTGTGTTATTTGTTGTTGGTGGCTTTAAAACATTGTTAACGCTAAATAAACACACGTAGATGGTTTTATGGAAAACAAAGGCGTGCTGTACTGTTCTCATTACATCAGGAACGATTTGAAATATATTGTAGGATAGAAACAAATAAAACACAGAAGCAATATTAAAAAAGTGTTTACATTGTTCGAAATAAAGGCTTTTGGTAGTGGTTACGATATCAAGAAAATAAGATGTCACAGCGGCTATTGAAGACCTTGGTGTCTAACAAAGATAGCCACTATGTAGATTGAAGCCAATATAGTGATCAGCCTATCATTGCAAATCTGTTTTTATTATATGCGAAAGTTTTGGTCTCATGGGGGAAAAGAAGAAGAAAGAAGAAAGAAGAAAAAGAAGAAGAAACAAGTGATTCACTTTGCTTTGTACACACAACAGAAGATAGTCCAATAGACTTTTTGAAGTCAATCTCAGTCACCCAGGGAGAGAAGAGCAGGAAGCAGAGAGTGAAAGAGCTTAGTAAGCACTTCTCCTGACTAGGGATGGTCCGAACCTGCCGAGGTTCGGGTTTGTACGAACCCGAACTCTCGGCAATGATTCCCGCTGTCTTCCACCTCCGTGGAGAGGGTGGATACAGCGGAAGGACCGCCTGGAAAACTGGGATACAGCCATAGCCATAGGCTGTATCACAGTTTTCCAGGCGGTCCTCCCACTGTATCCACCCGCTGCACGGAGCGGCCAGACAACGGAATCTGATGCAAAGAGTTCGGGTTCATACGAATCTGAACATCGTCAGGTTCGGACCATCCTTACTCCTGACTATATCTAGTGATTGGTAGGGGGTATCTGCATTCTACAACTTCTTAAAGGCTTTAAATAAATAGATATACAGTAGATAGATAAATAAATAACATCCCCCAAAAAATCCAATGGATCAGCCATGGTCCAACATGGCCTAAAGAATGGAAACCCAAATTATCAATAACATAGCATAAACGCTGAAGAAAACAGGGGTGCATGGAAGTATTCAAACTGAATGGTAATAACTAGAGATGAGCGAATAAAATTTGATCGAGATGGTATTCGATCGAATATTGCAGTATTCAAAAGATTCGAATTCAATTGAGTAGTGTGACGAATATGCTGGAAACATTTGAAAGCCCTCCCATCGCACTTGGTACTTTTTTTAATCCAATCACCATGCACTGAGGCTGTGAGAGACCCTGGGAGTACCCACGCAGCGCGAAAACGGTGTCTACGCTCATTGGATGACTAAACCACATGACCTCGAATATTTAATAAATGACTTCCTCCTCTCGACCGCAGATGCACTTTCAACCTAGCCAGGGAGAGATCTTCGAGCAGGGAGAGATAGGTTTTAGTAGCGTTTTGGTTAGGCAGGCTTACTACTGAACCCAAAAGTCCTTTTCAGGGCTAAGATCCAGCAAAAAAGTAATCTCTGAATCCAAAGTACTTCTCAGTGCTAAGACATAGATGATAAAACAGTAGCAGCAGCAGCAGCTGTATTCATTCCAGTACCCTGTGTGTACAAGTGACTTATAGTGTCCCTGGTTTAGCACACTAAGGGCACTTAAACATTATACCTATTGTGCCAGTTGCCCAGTAAAAGGCAAGTTATACCTATTGTGCCAGTTGCCCATTAAAAAGGCACGTGATACCTATTGTTCTAGTAGCCCAGTAAAAGGCACGTGTAGTTATTGTTCCAGTAGCCTAGTAAAAGGCACGTGTAGCTATTGTTCCAGTAGCCTAGTAAAAGGCACATCATACATACTGTTCCAGTAATGTTCATACAGCATGATGCGTGATACGCGCGAATACCGTGACGCTCTACAGACGCACATTGGAATCATGTATGTAACGCTGCGCAAGAAATACAAAGGAAATGTGTGAACGTTACCATAAACGTTCATTCGCAACTGCGGAGAGTGGCATTATACTGTGATTTTGGGGTGTTGGGTGAACCCAGGCATGCTCCCCCTGATGTCACAGTGTCATTGCAGAGGTGTTAGCATCATTTAGGGAGGTTTCATGGGGGACGTGGTGACCTCCAAGTGGTCGAATTTGGATTTCCAAGTGCCAAGAATTTTTTCCCCATAGACTATAATGGGATCAAATATTCGTTCGAATAGTCGAATCTCGGTGCCTATTCAATTCGAATTCTCGAAAGTCGAATATTTCACTACTCGCTCATCTCTAGTAATAACATTGTAAATTCATCTAAATGATTTTGTTCTAGTGGTTGTAACTAGAGATCAGCAATTTACAGTACATAGCAAAATACTTAGCACAGCAATCTGCTTTTCAGCCTGCTGCTTTTGAAGTCTGTACCACTCTGTGCCACTGCCCCCATCCCTGGGGGCTGTGAAAGCTGGATCCAGTCCTGAGACACTTCTGCAAGGACTGGATCCAGCTTTTCCAGCCACCAGGGGTGGAGCAACACAAAGTTTAAAGTCAGAAGGCAGATTGCCAAGCTAAAAAAGTTATTTGCTTCATTTTTACTGTAAATTATCTCACTCTAGTCATAAGCCAATAGTAAAACAGACATTTACACTACTGTCAGGCACTGTAATTGAGAAATATTCAACAATGTTTGGTATGCCGATGTATAAAGAGAGTCCATTTAATCATGCATATTGAATAAGGCTTAGCCAAGGTGGTGACCCGTGTTTAAAGGTGCAGGGATGCTTTCATGTTAGCTACTTTAAAGTTTGAATATAATAATATTGCACATAGTAATTCTAGGGTGTAAAGAAGTGAAGAAACCAATTTGCTGAATCCAGTGTCTCTAAGCTTATTATTTCATACTCTATAACATATTCGACAACAATAGTCATGATGAACAGACAGTTTGAAGTCTTTAATGATTACTTTGTAAAGGAAACTCAGTGAATGCTTTAGTGTTTATTCAGGGATGAACATGAAAGAAGCAGTTCAAATGTTTGCTTTGTGCAATGTTTTCATTCTAACATAGCACAACAGAAACCATATGGTTCAGAGGGAGAAGAAACATGTCAATTTCTCATAATAAGATTATGATAGTCTGGTGGAGCCTTCTCAATGAGCAGCTAACCACAAGTGTCTGAATTCAAGCCAGATGAGGAGATTCTATTTTTCTCCTTGATTAAATAGGAGTAAAAAAATAACTTGGACCTATGTGTTACGGCTAAAGGGCTATTTACACGGACTGATTATTGGCTTTGTAGGAAGGTTAATTCCCGATTATAACTCTGTTTTAAAGGCCGATGGCCGATCACTAACCATACATGTACTGTTAAAATAATCATTTTTTTAGGCAGTAGGGCATCTCACCATGTAAACCCAAGTAATCACCATGTGTGAATAATTGTTCTTTGAACCATTAACTCCCCTAAATTGCCCAAAGCAGTTACGTCTTTTAACAGGCACCAGTCAACATGCTATATTGTCCCTCAACACTTATAAGAGGCAAAGGTCAACCTGCATAAAAGGACCCATATTTAGAAATGTTAGAATTCTTACCATGTGATGTGTTTGAAAGCTTGGATCTTAAAAGGACAACTCCGGCGGGACCCCCCCCCCCCCAAAAAAAAAAAAAAACACACACAGACACCATACTCACCATCCCTCCGGTGACTATCGCCACTCCATTCGCCCGCCGTCCGCCTCACCGTCACTTGCGTCCGCCGTCCAGCGATGTCTCTTGCTTCCGGGTCCATGAGAGAGAAAAGGCTGCCAGTGCGCTTGCGCACCGGCAGCCTTTTCATTGGCTGGAGCGCATCACATGGCTTGCAGCAAGCTCAGCCAATCAGCCAATGAAAAGGCTGCTGGTGCGCATGTGCACCAGCAGCCTTTTCTCTCCCATTCACTCTCAATGAAGACGCCGAAGAGGTAGAAGACCCGGACCGCCCCCCAGCTCTGACGTCACCCGTCACCAGATGCCGCCCGGGAGAAGAGGACCGTGACGACCGTAATAGGTAATGTATACATTCTTTAACTTCCGGGGTGGGGGGTCAGGTGTCGGAAAGTGGGGGAAGGAGGCCAGACCGGGTATTTAACCACATTACAAAGTTATATAACTTTGTAATGTGTGTTAAATAAGCAAAAAAAAAAATTTCGCCGGAGTTGTCCTTTAACCATTAACTTGAATGTGGATGATTGCACAGAGACAGAAGCAACCAATGGACAAAAGTAGGGGGGCATTTTGTAACACCCATTGAAGGTCCTATGAGAGTCTGATTTAGATTATGTATCTAGTCTAAGTACTAGGGAGAAATAAAGTAAGGTCAGGTCACCACCATATGATTCTCTTTAGGAATATGTGTGTGTAGACAAGGAAGAAGTAGAAATAAATGGTCATCAGCTCTGGTTCCCCTCTTTCTTGCCTGATGTTGTCCTCATCTCTGGACCACTTCTTTCTTGCCTAATCTGGTCCTTAGTTCTGGACGACCTCTTTCTTGCCTGATCTAGTCCTCAGCTCTGGACCATCTCTTTCTTGCCTGATCTGGTCCTCAGCTCTGGACCACCTCTACCTTGGCTGATCTGGTCTTGAGTCTGATTTAAGTTTGGGGTTACTTAATTTTTTCTCCAAAAAAAAAAAAAAAAAGTCCAAAAAAAAAGTCCAGTCCTTTCCTCTTTTATTAAATGCATTTCCTGCTGATTTAAGAAGCAGTTAATTTGCATCAGATGCTGTATGTATTTATTAATATGATGATAGTGTATGGTGTGACATATGGAACATTATTTGTATGGGGCACTTAATTGCGGGGCACATTAGGAAAAACTATTTATATGCCAACCTTTACTACAATATAGTATTAGGCTATGTTCCCACAGCGTAAGAGACTGGCCATTCCGTGACCCAGGCTGGTCACAGAATGGATGGTCTCTGAAAAGATCATCCCGGACGGTACTTTAGTACCGGCCGGATGATCTTAAAGGCCGCAGAGTTCTGATGCGGGCAAATCCGCGCAAGCCCGCATCAGAACAGTCCACTGCACTGACAGAAAACCGCATCGGAACAGTACAGTGTGCACTGACAGAAAACTGACATGTCAGTTGTTTGAGGCGCCGCAAGTGATCCCGGCTGGAGCGTATACTATGTGCATACGCTCCGGCCGGGATCCCATAGCGGAATAGGCAACGTATGTTTTAGTGGAAAGTATGGCCGTTGTTGCCAATTACAACAGCGGACGTACTTTTACGAAAACATACGTTGTGTGAACATAGCCTTAGGGTGGAAGGGCATTGAGAATCACTGCATATGCATTATTAGGAGTATGAAACTATTACAGGGGCAGTAGGATGAGGGTTTATGTCTGTGTAGCAAATTCTGCATGTGCCAGTCATAATTGGTGTCTTAATGTCAATATGAGTCCAATGGATAAGAAGCAAGTGATTCCATTCAGAGAAGATATCATAGTTTGCCATTGGTTGTTCTGCATTAGACTGTGTCGCATTAGTTTTCACCTAATTTGTCAAGTCTACAGAGTGGAAATACTCTGTAGACTGTCTCTGAGGGATCTGAGGTTGGCATAAAGGCATGAACAAATTCCAGGACAAGATCTTTTATTTTTCGTGTTATAGAACAGATTTTTCTCTGTGCCTTGCACTGTGCAGAGATGAACTCACCAGAAAAAAAACTCTGACCACCATCAGATGTGAAGGCGTTGGAGATGAGCGAAGCAGCCACAAATTTCACTCTGAATCACCCATCAGACTGGCAAATACATTTACAGATACATGTTCTTGGCTACTGGAAAAGTTGAATGCCACCCTAGGAAGTCCTAGAAAACATGGATACAGCCATAGGCTGCCCTGGTGGCATCCAACTTGTCCAGTAGCCGGGAGTCAAATGCCAAGAGTTTAGCTTTTGAGAAGGTTGTCACACCCTAACAGTTCGACAAGTTCGCTCAACACCAATCACCACAAATGTCTGGGTAGTCCATTACTAGGCCCAGACCAGTAAATGTGAATTAAGCAACAAGGCATAACGTCTTTGAGAGGCATTACTGCTCTTATTTCAAAATTCAGATTTGAACTTATCGGAAGCAAATTCTATGCAAAATTCCGAATCACTAATTTCTTTTCAAATAGATGTACAGTAGGTCTATGTGCTAAAGAAGTTATTTACTTTATGCATAAGGAAAAGGGTGATTAAAGGCATAAAACCTCTTTAATTCTAGTGATAACAGTGTGCGCCTAAGCCTAGCCCAAACGAATCAGATGGTAATCTTGGTTTTGCTTCCATTTTTTAAGTATATTATTTTAAGTATATATACCATCAACTTACACACTATACATTGACAAGCAGTGCCTAGAAGCCAACCTAGTTATATAGACTTCAGTAAATAGTCTATGATTAAGAAATGTTACATGTTATAAACATTATCCTTAAATATATTAATACTGACTTTCTCAGCAGTGATTTTTTTTTTCCTGTAATACCATAATGTAATATAACTTTGAACACTTGATATGCCTATCCCGGATTGGCATTTACCCCTGAGTTATAGAAGTTATTATGATTGACAGCTCAGAGTGAGCCTGTTGTAAGCTGATTACATAACAGGATCAACATACTAGTGTGCCGTGTGATTTAATCCTGACCTTGGAAAAGATTACCATAAAAGTTTCTAAGTAGATACATGGTGTCAGTAAATATTTTCAGGTTATTTGATTGACCAGTTGAAATGAGAAAATACAAGGTTTTATAGAAATTTGAGAATGCAGCTTGGCTAACATGGATGTTAGGATAACAGTTTTTTTTTTATTTTTTATTTATCTATTAATCCAAATTTACTATCCATTCAACTTTGTAACTATTGGAGTTAATTTAGATGGAGAAACCAAGCCCTATTCACGCAATGACAATGTTGATATTAAGTTTTAATAAAAGAGGTGTTTCCAGCCTAAAACAAAGGAAAACGTTGAAAATACAGAATTTTATAGTTTCTAATGCTATTCTTTTTATTTCAACTATAGTCTAGAGTGCTGAATAGAATGGCGTGAATTCTGCCAGATCTTTGTCAATCATGGGAGTTTAGTGATTCAGTCTCAAAAAGGTCAGCTTTGACATCCGGCTCTGATATAAAGTGATGGGGTCATGTTGTACAGTGTTTTGAGATTAAAAGACAAAATAAAGGACACATTAATTTAAATATTTTGATTCCATAAATGCTGAGTCATTTATAACTAGCATCGCTGCCATGTACAGATGTAGCATGGCTGAATTATTTAATTCTCTGGAGGTGTTTTTGAGCATCATGAAAGCAACGGTGAAAAGTCCCCTCTATGATATTACTTCTCTTTCAGAGAGAAGTACAAGTAAAAAAAAAAAAAAAGTACAATAAACAATAATGGAGATGGAGGGAGGATCAGGCCCATGAGGGCTTCCAATTTATAAACAGTTTTGTAGAAGAATAGTTTCAATAGTTCAATAGTTGTCATCTGTACATTTGTTTTGCTGACAGTTGTCTCTCCTGTTTACCCCATACACATGAAAGTTCGGTTTGACCAACGGTTTGTTTGTTCTGATATAGGAAACGGAGGATAAGCAGCTGCCAGATTGCCCTTACAGTAGCTTATCAAGCCCAAAACAAAAGGTTTGGATAGTTAGGAGGTCTTCACGCACATTAGACCAAGGGTGTAAAACTCATGGCCCTCCAGCTGTTGCAAAACAAACATTAAGCAGTCCAGGCATGATGAAAATTGTAGTTTTGCAGCAGCTACGTGCTGAAGTTTGACACCTGTTCTATCAAAGCTATTGGGTTTGGCGACTTTTAACAAATAGCTATAGGAGCCTAAAGATTTATATTGGTAATCTTTTATAATTATAAAGGTTCAACACTTGCAGTGTTTCGTATGCTGGATAGATTCTTCATTTTCGCATTGCACACTGATAGTGGTGACTGTCTTAATCCAGTTCTTGTTCTCTCCAAGGGTATTTTTAATTAGTATGTATAGATGGTTCTAACCATTATTATGTGACCTTTGTAGGCCTGAGATAGAAGGGTGATTCTCCAGCTATGCAGGTAAATAGCTTCTCTAGGGACCCGTATGAATGAGGTCACCTTGGAGTGGCAGATGGGCTCACTCACGTTGACTGAAATGTCCTCTAAGAGCTTCACATTTATTAAAAAGTATTAAAAATCACGCAATGTAAAGCTACATAAAAACATACAATACATTCATATGTATATGTATCCCCCCCCCTTGGCACTTACACTGTACTAATGCACCATATTTCATACATAACGATTATATTGTCCAACACAGAGATGTGGAAGAGACATATTTAATGTATTTCCACAATGTTATGTTTTTTTTAAGCCACTTTCATTCCACAAAATCAAACCTAAATAAGCATAACAAAAGCGGGCCTTGTATTGCATTGACTACACAATGTTTAACAACATTGGAAGGAACAATACCAGGAATTGAATCTCACAGGTAGGCTGCAATAATTGAGAAACTCGGAGTGTACTGTTGCCATCCACTATCCAGTAGTAAATGTGTTTCGGGTAATTAGTTTGAAAGATGTGATTTTCTTCTAATGCGGCACACTGTTAATCCTCTAATCTTTGTAGAGCACTTGTGGCGTTTTCTTTTCTCTTTTGACTTACAGGTGTGACTGGTTAAAAAAAAAAAAAAAAAAGTAACATTCCATTTACATCAAAATAAAATAATGATTAAAAATACACTAACCCAATTAGATGTGAAACGAACTCCGGACTATTGAGCGGCATAGACAATAAAGCTGCTCCCCACTTCTACAAATACAATACCAATCAGCTGGATCAAATGTGGAAAAAGTACTTTACAGATAGACGAGGCTGCTGCTATTTAAATGTCTCTGAAATGGAATTTAAGAAAATCTCTCTTGGGTTTCTCGGATGAAAAAAAAAAATACAGTATTGACGTAAACAATGGAAAATGTGAGCACGATACTCTCATTAGTTTTTATCGACTTCAATGGCGAGCCTCAGCTTTAAAAAGAACAAAGGGAAAGAAGAAAGTGGGTAAGAATAAAATACAGTGTATATACTTTACATTCTGATAAAGAGTGAGAGGATTTAGCAACATAACACCATGTAAAAGGTGAATCATGTGAGGATAGAGCACGGTACATCTAAATATAAGTGGTATGTGCGCAGACATAATAGGTTAGACACGTGTCTATTCTAAACTTTCTGAACGATTTATTAGAAATTCCAGTACCTTAAAGTAAATATACCATTAGGATTACTGATTTTATTTATTTATTTATTTTTACCACACTTTTTGGTGCAGTGATCCCACTGGTGCAGTCCTTTCTTCAAAACACCACATGGTTCCTGTGCCTGGTGCCCTTCTATTCTTGTGCACCAGCCTGCTCTGTGCACTGGAGGCAGGCATGGTGCCCCCGGTGGGATTAGGTCCCCTCCCCTCGGTTATGCACTTCCATTAGAATCAAGCAGGGCCGCGTCACTGAGGGGAGGGGATATCAACACAATGGGGGTGTCGGGCTTGCCTCCAGTGCATAGAGTGGGCTGGTATACAATAAACTGTGCTGAGTATGGGAACTGTGCAACATTGCGAAAAAAGGATGACCAGGTAGCGTCCTTAGTTTACAAATATTGGATAAGCTGGTCATATAACTACTTGCATAAAGCCACCAAATATGTCAAGTTACACAATTTGGCTAATGCCCATTGACTTTGATGGGAATGCACAAACATAGCTCATGAGGTACGCTGTTAATGTAACTCCAGGATTTAGGCAAACAACATAACAAGCATGGCTACACCACTTAGTCAGTGGGATTTACGCAAATTGCGTAACTCAGTGGATTCCATACTTTTCTGGACAGTCTAAAGCTGAACCAAATTTCTAAACTGTCCATTTGCAGACTGTTGTGTCCAGGGTTATTCTCAGGCAGGATAGGAATTGGAGCTGTGAAACAGCTGGAGGGCACCCAGTTTTACATGCCTGGTCTAGTCTACATTTACACTGTCTAAAAATGTTAATTTTTTTTTTAATCTATTAAATGAAGGCGTGTGCGGGAGTAAATACAAATATTGGCAACAAGAAAAAATAACAGAACCAAATGATTGTATTAACATCTCCGTATAGATAGTATTATCTATTCATGTGATGACATTAATCATTATTATTTCTTAGTCTCATTATGGAATCATCCTGTGATATTAACAAACACGGCTCCATTTCTTAAGATTTACTATAATTGCCTATGTCATGGAGCACATATAGAGCATAGACTTCTTCATGTTACCGAAAGCCTTTGGCAAAGAAAAAGGAGGCAAAGGATACATGACATACGTATGATAAATCTTCTTAATAATCCACTTATCAATAAATGTATACCATTTTTATATGAAAAAAAAAAGATTTACGAGTATCACTTGTGCTATATGACGTGCGTGGGCTTTAAGAAAAAGGGCAAAGACAGAAATATATATAAAGCACATACGCGTTATTGACGTTTAACACCACTGTAACAGATTAAATAGAAAGAAGTTGAATTACTACTGTCATGCCAAATGCATTTATGTATATCACAAGCCACACAATGGACCGCAAATTATTCTAAGAATAGTCAATTGTCAAAGCAAACATTTAATGGTGATTTAATATTTTTGTAAAAAAAAAAAGTTGTAAAAGTTGTATGTCCATAATGGAGGGAATTCAATAAGATAGTTCTGTATCATATACAGCATGCGGAATACTCCATGTAAGTTGTCACTATATAAATAGGAATTAAATAAACAGAATGCAGTTTAACCAATTGGGAACTTTTTCAAAGTCGAAGAAAAAAAAGAGCATCACAATGCTAAGAAACCAGAACAGCCTCTAATATTAAAACCCAAGAAAGCATATGGGGTAGATAACATAATGACATTTTCAAACACAATTGCCTGCAGCTAATGGAGATACTTCAAGGAAAATTCAACAGAATCCTGTTTAGAGTAGGTCCCTTAAGCCTGGCACAGCATGCTGCTTATATCGAAGGGAATTCCACCAGCCAGAATGCCACAGAGGTGTCAGCAGAAGATCTGAAAGTCATCTAACTATTAAATGGGATCTATCACCACTTATTGAAAATAACCTGCCATTAGTTCTTGTTGCCTACATATGTACCTTAGCACATGTAGTTATTGTCATTTCTATATCTATAACTTCTTCTCTAGAGTCAGGCTTGGAAATATTAAAGTGTAGTTCCAGGGGAAAAAAAAAAAAAACTTTTACTCTTTTTCGCTCATATGCACAGCCACTAACTTAGAAGCTGTTAGTGCTACAGACCTATCTACCTTATTCATTTGGAGGTTACTGACTCTTTGAGCACCCACCTACCATCTTGAGCACAATGTTGTTACAACATCTTATTAGTGCGACATCTTAGTGCCCTATTGGCCTTGCACCCACCTAAATGCTCGTACTACAGCTGCTAAACAGTCAGAGAACTCACTAGGCCAGGTGTGAGAGGTGAGCGGCGATGCACATGGTACTGTATGCACTGTCGCTCACCAACTACATGCAGCCTAGTGAATCTGTAGTGAGCAATGATGTATACTGTACTGTATGCATGGTACTTAAGGTAAACACAGGAGCTAGGAGTCCTGGGAAAACCAGGAGTCATTTGTCATTATCTGTACCAATGTGTCTGTCATGCTAAATATACAGTATAACAAAAGCCCAGTCATGAAAACTATATTACAGAGGGGAGCACACAAATTGTGCCTGGTCAGGACTTTCATGGCATTGATATATGGCTGAGCAGCTGCATGCAAGTCTTACATGACTGAGAACAAAGTCACGCTTCAAGGGAAAGGTGTGAAGCCACCGCCACTGGAATTTGAAGTAGAAGAAACATGTTCTGTGGAGTGATGGATCACACTTTTCTTTCTGGTATCCGATAGAGGGGTCTGGGTTCAGTGAATGACAGTTACCAGGAGACTGCATTAAGCCAGCTGTAAAGATTGGTAGAGGGGAGATAATGCTATGGAGTGCTTATCAAGGGTCATTCTAGGTCTCTTAGTTCCAGTGAAAAAAAATTATAATTCTACAGCGTACCAAGACATTTTTTACAATTGTCACTTCCAACTTTTTGGGTGTTACCGTTTTTGTGCGGCACCCTGACTGGGCCCCAGTACACACAGCTAGGTGTATAAATACACAGAGAGGGAATTTGCTTTAAGAGAAACTTGACTTGCCTTAAACCTCAAACTCACTGATCCCCGTTGGGTTAACTAGAATGGAGACTGAGAACCAGACCCTTTCATCTAACATCTTTATCCTCACAAATCCTCTTTTGGATGAATAAGCAAAAACTTCTGCAAAAGTCTTGTAGAATGTCATCTCCAAGAATGGAGGGCATCATATTAATACCTGTACATATAGAATAGGATGCCCTTAAGTTTTTTTATAGATGTCCTCGTACTTTTGCCCGTATTCTATATACAACAATTCCCCAACCTATAGCTCTTCAGCTGTTTCAAAACAGCCTTCAACTGTGGATGCATGATGGGAGTTTTAGTATAGCAAAGACTGAAGAGCCACAGGTTACAGAACACTGATGTATTGAGATAATATATTTATTTATTTTTTACACAATATATTGCTATATATCTGTTTGTCTTTTATAAGGTTTACATTTTACCCATACTAACAGTACAATATATTATATACCATCCATTAAGTGATGGCAAAGATCTTCCTATAGATGCTTTCACACTTAAATTACATATCTGGACCTCATTTTTTTTTACCAGCACATCATGTAGATACAAGGCATTAAAATGTCCTGTGGGGGCATCTGTCTTTCCAATTGCATCAATTTAAATGAATATAATACCAGCATCCCCAGGTAAAAGCCATGATGCAATTCTATGAGACAGTTCCTGTATTTTCCGCAGTGTGGGTGTGAGAGCTAATTTGGTCCTTAGATTCTGTTGCTTCATTAACAGTCTTAACACATTCGCTGCAGCTTTCGAAATCCTTTCAGGCTTTTAACACTTCATCGACGACATCATGAAAAAAAAAAGTATATAAGTATGAAAAGGAGAGAATGAAAAAAAATGATGTGCATTTTATGTATAGAGAAGGTGGTGTGTGTGTGTGTGTGGGGGGGGGGGGGGGGGGATCTCCGTCAAGGCTTCTGAAATGTGTCGGCAATGGTAAAATACATGAATAATTATATAAAATAAATATCCTCGTGTTCCGTTCCCTCGGAATCATAGATCTCCTCATACATAAATAAATTAGACTGCTCGCACTGTAAACACAAATGCAGATGATTTGTGAGTCATGGGGAAGGCATACATTTCAATAAAAGTGCCAATGTTTTTTTTTTTTTGTTTGTTCCGGCTATGGCAGGAGAATGACCTGTTTCAAGTTGAACACTTATTTACCAGACGTTAATTGTGAGGTCTTCCCCGTGACTGACAGCTCCGGTTAACTCTCATGTATTTATCTCATGATACACAATGTCGAATACAATAATATTGCCAGTCCGTAACAAGAGTTGTCTGTAGCTTCGTACATCAAGACAGGAGAATGCAAAAAATTCTGATCGCATGTAGCTGTGCTGCATAGCAAACTATTTCTACCTGAGGACACATTAGCTTACAGTTCAGTGCTTGCTTTTCCTCATTGGCTTAGTACAGCATAATCATGGTGCAGAAACGCCAGACAATATGTAGGCACAGCGAGAACCGCTAGACGAGAATGTGAAACTCCAGCTATTATATGCATTTTATCAAGTTGACTTTACGGCAGCGATTGTATTCAGCCGTTGATGGCATTTTAATCATTTGTATTGTGTTGTATTTTTCTGGGATTGCTTAAGACGCGGGTGCATTAAAATAATAATCTAATTAGAATGAGAGATTATGTTTTTCGGCTGTGTAGGCCGGGATCAGACAAGGCCATTGTATGAAATAAACACATTGACCAGGTGTTACATAGAACCAAATAGGGATTATACATTCCTAGAGTGGAGCAGTATACCACCGGTGTGCATGTGGACTCTTGCTGTAGTTGCTTTATCCTTAGTTGTTTTTTTTTTGTTTTTTTAAATTATACATTTATTCCCCTTCGACTTCAGGAAGGAATTTAAAGAATTCAAAACATAAGAACTACAGTATAAACAACAATCAGCACAATGAACGGAAGCAGGTACAGAGGTAACCTTATATCACCCTATCCACTTCATTTGGATTCGATACAGAATGCTATTGTTTTGGCCCTTGGACAAAAACTTTATTATTTTATGACTTCTCTGCAGTCTTTGTTCAAACGTAAAAACTTGGATGGATATTAAAGTAAAGCAATCTTCAAATATGAAAGGAATACTAAAAAAAAATTAAAAAAATTGCAGGTGTTCAAAAACTCAATAAATGTAGTGTAGGTATGTTGAGAATACTTGTATGAATATTTGTAAATCCAGAAACATTTTACTTTATTTTCACATTAGGCATATGTTCACGCAATATTTTGAAGGAGAAAATTTAAAAGGCCGTATATTGATATTAACGGCCGGAAATAATGATCATGGTCATTATTGTGGAAAGGTAATAAAGTACCTTTATTAGAAGGTACTTTGTTACTTGAGAAATAGATGGTAAATTTATTTCAGCACTGTGTGGCATTGTTGTTTGGGCTCTGTATATAAGTGTTTTATGCATGACTGTATAATTTTATTTCTTAATCAACATATTCTGGAAAATGCCAGTAGTATTGTGCATAGCAAGCTGGTCTTTGGAAGACTAATTTCTGGGACCCCCACCGGTCATGAGACCAGAATAGAGGATGAATGGAGTGCAGGAAGGCTGAACACTCTATTCATTGTGATATGATTGCGTCCCTGTTTTTGTTATTAGTGGTGGTTATGGCAGTCAGACCCCCCCGCATTTAGCTTGTTATCACTCACCAATCCTATTAACAAGCTCAGAAGGAAATACACCTTTAAGTTCCCTTTACACAGGCAGATTTTTGATCGATTGATCCTTGTCCCCAATAACTGGGCCATGTAAAAGGGCCAACAATCGGCCAACAGACAATAAAATGCTCACCCATCAGCTGATTGGATCTTGTGTGCAGACCAAAAAAGTCATGTGGCTTCACATGGCCCCCTGTAAACAGGGAAATTGTTGCCAACAGTGAATAAATTCCACAAATCATCCAGAATCCTTTTCTGCGGTCATACTGAATCATCATCGAGCTATGTGAAGATCTTAAATAGGCATTGGTCAATGTGATTGGCACTTATTGTTGTGGACCCCTTGGCCCATCAAAAAGGACCCTTTTTTTTTTTTTGCTAAACCCATGTATTCAGTGCTGCATATCATAAGATAACCGTCTTTTCACAGCAACATGAGGTCATGACCCTGTGTCAATTAGTATTTACTCTGCTTTTCTAGTGATTTTGATGTAAATGAGGCCTATTCAGTGTTCGCATAGCTTGCCATGATACTGTGTTGAGTTCGTTTTTCGAGCAATTACATTCATTAAAGAGGTTGTGTCAAAGAAAATTAGGTCTACACTAATGCATTATGTAAAGTTTAACAAATCTGAAAGGTGCAAGCAAATTCAAAGCTTTACTGCTTGAAAGAGATAGTCTTACTAGTCCCCCATGTGCGTGCATTGTTTTTATAACATGTTGCCCTTGGTTATGACCAGCCAGGTGGCCTAGGCCTGCTCAGTTCCACTGCAATCTCCAGAAAGGACTTGCCGTTGGTCTCTACTGCATGGCAACAGCAGGGTCCCACTTCAGAAAGGAAACCAGGAGGTAATTAAACCCATGGTCGAGAAAAACAGAACAGTGATTTAAGTTATTTTACTAAAAACAGCTCATTTGTTTTCCTTTACATATATGTACTATAGTTTTTGCTTTATAAGACACACCTTTCAGCTAGAAAATAACTTGTTAAAAAAAGTGTCTGCATCTTATATACCGCAGATAGGGTGGCCCAACACTGTAAGATCCTCCTGACTGGTTACCTAATGTTCCGGCAAATCACTGATTAAGCGCTGCGTCCGAATGCTAAGTGACCTGTGCAGTGAGTGTCAAGCACCGAGCAGTGAGATCAGCACCGGCAGGAGAGGACTCTGGAGGTGATGTGCACAACATCAAGATTCCCACATATAAAAGCTCCACCTGAGAACTTACTGAGAACTGGAGCTGAAGGACCTGCAGGACCTTTAGAGATGTCAGTCATGTGATTAGTCACATGACTGTGAGAAATGTACAGTCTAGATACAGATTCTATAGGTAGGCACAATCTATTGAAATACTGCATGTGTTTGTCTCTCTGTATATATGTAACAGAGCTGTTTGTGTATGGTGATGTAGCAGAGGTTTGTGTGTCTGTGGGTATGTTTTTGTTGTTTTGTTGTATGTGTCTCTATGCAGCAGTGGCCTGTGTCTGTATATTGATGTATTAGCACTATGTGTGTCTGTGGGTATGTATATGTAGAAGAGCTCTGTGTGTTTGTAGGGGTCCCTGCCGGAGTGTATACTATGGGGGATATTTATCAAAGGGTGTAAAATTTAGACTGATGCAAACTGGCCACAGCAACCAATCACAGCTCCTTTTTCCTTTCACCAGAGCTGGAAACTGAGCTGTAATTGGTTGCTGTGGCCAGTTTACACCCTTTGATAAATATCCCCCTATGTGTATACACTCCAGGCTGGATTCCTCAGAAGGCAGCACTACGTAAGTTCCGTAGCAATTACTACGGAACTTACGTAGTGTGAACATAAAGTGTTGCCTAAATGTGAAGCCTAAATGTGCAACACAGCATTTAACCGGCCATTGCATTGACTGACATATACATGTATAGTTTGATTTTGCTTGCTATTTAATTGGTTGAAAGCTCATATTTATTTTAATAGAAATTTTCCATACTGCCTGTGTTTCTGTGCTGAGAAATGCACTCGCCTGCTACCTTTATTGCTGAGAGAGAACATTTTATAATTGTTCATAAAGATAAACCATTCCTGCCTAAAGTAATGTGCATAATTTGTAAACACCTGAACCACAGAAAAGCATTTTTTTTCTCAGTTAGGGAAAATGAACTGATATACAATAGACAAAAACTTCTAATGAAAAGTACAGAATATATCGTTCTTAAAACCCAGAAGCTGAAATTGCATGCAATACGCATAGTAATTGACAGATCTCTGCAAAATATCTCTGTACTCAACAAATAAGGTTCCTTAGTGTATGGAACTGGGATAATTTAAGGGAAGCTGTCAAACAGAAATGATGGTCATGGCTTTTAAATGATGCAAAGCAGTTAAAGGGACCATAAACTTCAGATTACTGATTAAATTGCGCAATTCTGCATTTTTATTTATTTGACTATAAAATTGTCCTTTGGACAAAACTTTCAATTTCTCTTAAGCTGGCCATAAAGTAAGGATTTTAGATGGGCATTAGCCGAATGATTTTGTTTGTGATTGTTAACTTGGGGCTTGGATAAAAATGTCAAAAATTTAAAACAATATAATAAATTAAAACAATTAAGACAAAGCAACTTATTGATCTCTGCTATGATCTGTGTTCTAATCTGAGCCTTCATTGTCAGGATAGAGATATGTCATAAACAGACCCCATTAAAGTCAATGGGAGACTCAGGCATTTTTTCAGGGCTGAACCATCAAGTGGCGCCCAAGCTTTATAACCCTCGTACTATACTGTATGGCAGATTTTTTTTTTTTTTTTTTATGTGGATTGTTTTCCAGAAAGGGATAATACTAGTCAGAAAACTGTACCACTGCAAGCAAAAAAGTGTAGCCTAATATACATCGGCATATACTCAGTAATGAAAACAGCATTCTTACCATTATGTACTGTTTACCACAGCACATCAACTCACTAATACCAATATTTTTGACTGTAGACATTTTGAAACATTGCCTAATTGGCAAAACAGCTTTTTCAATAACATAGAACAGTAATCCATTTTATCCATGTTGTAGAGTATGAACTATTAGTCTTCTCAGACTGGAAGGTAAGAAAGGAAGGCTGTTGTCCACTAAAGTGGCAGAGCTAATCCTAAACTAAACCAAAGACCTATTTGGCATACCCACAAAACTAAACACAACACATGCTTAATTGTTGTAGATAAAATCAGGGACCCTAATCTATTACAAAAAAAAAAATGTACAAGAGTTGACTATGTTGGACATTAGTGTTGAGCGAGCACTAAAATGCTGCTTGGTACTCAAATCCAGCATTTTTTAAGTGAACTTAATTGAAATCAATGGATTTGACTTCCCCCCTGATTGAAAATTGAAGGTGTATGGCCACCTTTAGCCAAGTGCCAAAAGGTGCTCAGTTGAGCATTAAGTTTGATTGAGCACACTTATGGTTGATCCAGAACTATGCTTGACCAAGCACGCTGATCAACACTATTGGACATGTCTTTCTTGACAATGGGTAACCACAAATAAGGGGCTACAACAGTTTGTTGAACAAATACAGCCCTACATCAAAACTGTAGCCCACTGTTGCCAACATAAAAATAGAAAGAAAATCAGTGGAAACTGAATGCTTAATGGCAAAAAAAAAAGAACATCTAATAACGGTGCGTAATAAGAGTGATGTCAATTAACTGTTGTGGTCCATATTATATGTTATATACCTTTTCATTATGGTGCTAGGCCACTTACCCACCTGTGAGGGTCTGGGTATATTCCTCTTTGTACTGTTTCCCCAATTAGGAGGAGTTGCCTTTTCCCCACATGGTTATTTTACAATGGTTATTGGAGATTTCCAAAGTGATGCCCCCTGTGCAGATGGCACATGGTGGGGTCCCCATTATGGTCATCTTTGCACTCAAGGTAGATGACTCCCACTTACACCTGTATTGCAGACAACATTGTCACTCATGTTGGGTAAAAGCAGAGCAGACATTTATCCATTGCCTAATTTATCCCTCTTTCCAGTTGGATAGTCACCAATGATGCAAATATATTTTATTATTCCCCATGATCCAAGACCCATGATGGTATCCCAAGTATATTCATGACCACATTTACTTTCCCTATATGTTTTTTAAGTGTTACTTTTTTATGACTACTCACAGCATTAGTTCTATAGACTTTATAGTTTCTTCATTCTCATATCTACAGCCATCCTGTGCCTAGTCCGCATGCCGGCTCGTATCAGCGCACTCGGGGCGTTTTGCGTTTGATGGTGGAAAAAAGTTATACAATAATAAAATAAATAAAAAAATACATAAATAAAAACAAAAGTCCCTTGATAGGAAACTTCTAAATAGTGTACACAGTTCTGTATCCCAATCAAAACACAATAACCTCGATGCTGAATGTTTTAACGGATTTCAAGATTGTTCTTTCACAGTGTACAACGTACTGCGGGCTAGTTTACAAAATAAAAAACAAAAATAAACCTAATGTGTAATACCAGTGTTTGAATTGTTTAAAACACATCAACCACTGAGCCATAAGAAAGCCTAGAATAGTCACTTGCCTTCCACAAGTCTAATTCACAATCAATTTAAAGTTGTTTAGTCAGGATGTGTTAATAATAAGCGCAGGTGAAAGCTTCTCCCAGTGTACACAGCCAAAACAAATCTCTCCTTAAGGCAAGTAAGATACCATGAGAAAGAAAGTTAACATTAATATTAAAAAGGGCACAAAATAGAGAGGAAAAATTTGTATCAGCAGAATGTGTAACTTCCCTTAAGGCTATGTTCACACAACACACTATTTTTGAAAGGAAAGACTGTTGTTCTCCATTAATACAATGGCCGTTCTTTTTTATACTGAAATGAAATGCATTGAAGTCAATGGAACAACGGCCGTTCAATACATTGTGTGAAAACAGCCGTTGTTCCATTGATGACTTTAATGCATTTCATTGCCATTCTTTTAATAAATAGTATGTTGTGTGAACATAGCCTTAAAATTTAGGGAATGTTCTGGTCGCTGTGGACTAGTGATGAGCGAATAGTGAGATATTCGAATATTCGATATTCTTACGAATATCCCGCGAATATTCAAATATTCGATCGAATATTCAATCCCATTAAAGTCTATGGAAACAAGTATTTGATTAGTGAAAAACATCTATTCGACCATTTGGAGGGTAAAACCGGAAGCTGGGGGATTTGAACGGTTATCGAATATTTATTGAAAATTCACGGGATATTCGTACGAATATCGAATATCTCATTATTCGATCGAATATCTATTCGATCGAGCAGTATTCGCTCATCACTACTGTGGACCAGGGTATGCTGGGAGTTTTAGTAATACTCCTGTATTAAATCTATGTGAGTTTAATAAATTTCCTGCTTTATTTGCCAAATTACATCAAGGCGTCTCCTAACTAGAGATGATCAGGTTAATCAGAATTGCTGAATCCAGATTATTTAGGCTTTGTTTCAAGCAATAGGAGGTAAAGAACATACAGGAGCAAGGACTGTGCAGGGTTGGAGTCCCTGTTCCTGTAAAGCAGCAAGACATACAGAATTTGCCCCACTGCTCAGTTATCCTCTGTTCTGAGATAAGCTTCATCTCATATACTCACTGCATCCACAGTGAGGCGTACAATATATGCCTTGCCGCCCAATGAACAGGGGGCTGGGATGCCAGCCTTTTGACAGGAGTCCCTGCTCCTGTACAAATCTAAATTTGCTGTTAAATTAGAATTAAATGTAATTTTTGGAGATCAGCTCAACTCTACTGGGACAATATGAAGAAATCATGTATTATTTTTTATAAGCTAGAAATCTAGCACACATGATCGTGGTACATAAAGGTGTAACCTGATGCTGGTAGGCCCCAGTGGAAAATCCTGTCCCCAGAGCAGCCCTCAACTTTAAAGCTTAATTTATTGTAATGGTCTCTTTATGTGGGGAAAAGTGACTGGCCCTAAGTATACCTGTGGCCCCTGCCCCCACTAAAGCCATGCTCCTATCGGCACAGCATTGATTTAACACAGAGGGCAGCAGCTCGGAGATGAGTGGTGAAGCAGATAGTACTGTATACATTGTCACTTATGACATTCACTCAGCCTGTATAATGTACAGTACACACAGTGAGCGCAATGCATACACTACTTTCAATAGTGTAATACACTGTAGAAACAGAGTAGCACACCACCTACTATGTTGGCAGCTGCTATAGCTGTATATACCAGTGGTTGTGATTTAAGTTGTGTGATGTTGAGTTTTGCTATCATATTACCATAATGTATTCAATTGGGGTCCTCAACTAAATTTAAAGAAGATTAAGGTGGACAAATCTAAAGTGTAAAAAGGTCTTGACAAACATGAGACTACCTTGTATATAGACATATGGTTATATTAGAGATATTTTTAAAGGATGCTTTACACAATAAATTGTATTAATATACTGTGAAATCTCTCAAAAAGACCACCCCTTTGAGAAGACCACCCATATGAGAAGACTACCCCTATGAAAAGACCAGCCCTATGAGAAGACCACTCCTTTGAGGAGATTTTCAGTCCACCATAATTTATGCACTGTATCCCTCTACTTTGAGACATACAGTATATAGAAGAGAACCCTTTAATGGAAGTTTGGTCTTCTCATAGACCATCATATAACTAATTCTATATAATATTCAGAAAGCTGCATTTATAATCCCTATAATAAAGTCATGGCCATTTCACAGTAGGAGAAATTTTCTCATATACATTGTAATAACACACACTTCTCAAACCCACATGTACCGCCATTCATTTTTCGGATTTTCTCAGCACTTTTCTTTTTCTAGTTATTGTTCAATAAATCTTAATAACATTGAAAGAAAGGAAAGAAAAACAAATGGAGACAGCGAACCAAACAAAATATTAATTTCCAATGGAAATAAATGGCCCCGGACTAAGTCTTGTGGAACACCTATTTCACAAAACAGCCGGAGCGTAGGAAAGAAAACACAGAATAACACAATGCATTAGTATAATTGGAAAGCAAGTAAAATACTGCACATTCAGCTTAACAGTTTGAGAAATCTTTAAATATAACAGAAGCGGCAGGGGAGTGGCGGCATGGAGGTGTATATCTATACAAACTAATGATAAGATAAGATGGAATATTCTGGATAATTAAACCAGCATAGACAATTAATATTTAATTGAGGTCCCACAAATGGCACATGCTCAACACGCTATAAAAGAAGATGAAAGATAACAGATTAACTTTCTTATTACCTCCAGGCTTCCTTTATTTAGATCAGTTGCATTTGCCAATTTTTTTTTTCCTGACAAATTTTTAGAACAGAGTCAAAGATGTATGAAATAAATAGCTCTATTTTATTGTTATAAACAGAACAGAGATTTTACAATAGGTTTTTAATGCTTAAAAAGTTGTCCATTGTTCGGCTTAGATTTACATTCCTTTACTAAAGCTGCCCATGAATTTCAGCTGTTTATTGGGCTGAAAGCTGTCCATTTTGATTCCCATGCTTGGCCTGGCCAAGCATGTCATCATGGGGAGACACATTGCTCCCTAAAAACAAAAGGGGCAGCATGTTGAAATCGATAATAAAACCTTCCCTTGCTCAACCTCTGCTGTCAAGGAAGAGGTGGGAGAACCCCCACCATCCCCATTACACATTAAATGGTTGGCAAGTCCCACCAAAGGGTTTATTCTACTATAATCAATTGTGTTTGTCCAGTTTTGTATATCTCCCATTCCCACTCCCATTCCCTGTCCCACTTTTAAATTATCTTGTCTTATCTATGCAATGACAAGTAAAGACATAAGAGATGGACCAGAACTCATCTGCAAACCTTCGCTTCATGTCATGTGTTTTGGCTTTTAACCGAACCTTTTCCAGATGTACACAGTTCTGATGGGAGCCAAAATGCATCACATGGGGTGACTTTGCTGTAATGCTGCCAATTTAGTAAATAAAGACTAAGATAGGATTTTGCTTAAAATTGTAAGTGCTGGACCGTCTCGTCCACCATGTCATGCCGGCTGGTTCCTCTTCACTACATTATGTAATGAAAACTTGCACAGGTCAGATCATTAGATCTGCTGGAATATCAGACTAATAACTCTACTTTAATTTCCATTACTAGAGATGAGCGAAATGTGAGCAAGCTCGAGTCTGATCGTTTGAGATTTGAAAACTGGTGGTTTAAAAAGTTGGATGCAGCCCTAAGGAGTCAAGGAAAACATGGATACAGTCTAAGGCCAATGGCTATACTCAAGTTTTCCCAGACTCCCTATGGCTGCATCCAACTTCTTCAGACAACGGTATTCAAATGCCAAAAGATCGGACTTAAGCATGCTCGAGTTGCGCTCATCTTCAAAAATTAACAATCAATTTCAGACCTCTTTTGCAATGCCTCTACTGGGAAAGTTAAGCATTACACTGTGATCATTCAAATTAACAGTTAATGCAGCATAAGATAAGTCCTCCAGGGTGAGAGGTACTGTACATTTTAGATGTTCTACATTCTAAGGGAGGAGACCCTTTTTGTCAATTGAGAACTGAACATCCAATTCAGCTATTCTCACAACACAATAAGAAGACTAAAAAAAAACACATAGGGGGAGATATATCCAAGGGTGTAAAATTTAGACTGGTGCAAACTGCCAACAGCAACCAATCACAGCTCAGCTTCCAGCTCTGGTGAAAGGAAAGCTGAGCTGTGATTAATGGCTGTGGGCAGTTTGCACCAGTCTAAATTTTACACCCTTTGATAAATCTCCCCCATAGACTCAAGGTGAAAGTGACTGTTTACCTTGACACCATCTTAAAATCCAAAGTAGAGTGCTGTTGCATTTCTTATTTTATCATTGTACTATTCAAGCTCTATTTTTCCTAATACAAAGTTTATCATTCCCTGCACTAAATTGACTGCTGCCACCAGTAGACAGAGCTTTGGAGCTTATTGAATACTGTAATACATGGGCCTTAATAATATAGTATGTATTTAGCACCTCAAAAGTCAGCAAGTTATCTTTTGAATCTTTATCCAGCAGATTTAATGCAATGCACCAGAAAGCTGAATCGCCAACCACCATAATAACAAATATTATAATTATGCTGAGCAACAAAGAATTTTGGACCTAGTTAAATTAAAAACAATATAATAGGGATTATTGGTGGGTGTTTATCTTAAGCTACGTCTTCTCATTATCAGCTACAATTAAATCCCCACTGAGGGTGACAGATTTAGCAGATGATTTATTGTGACCTACTGTGCACAGAGACACAGGTCAAGTGTCATTTGTAAATACAGACACCATTGGGTCAATTAACATGAACCATGTGTATAGCAAATACGGTTCCAGTGACCTTATTAGCTTAGGAATCGCTGCCACAACATGGAGACATGGATTAGCAAATTTTTATATTACCTACAAACCACAGATATTTATTACTTAATATTCATAGTAATTTACCTTCCATCTAGAATTTATCACAAAGGTCTCATTTTGGTTTAGATTTTTCTATTGAACGAAAATCTAGAGGGGTTGTCAAGCAGAAATTATTTTCCTTTTTTTTTTCTTTTTTTTTTAATTATTCTCTATTGGCCACCAAATGTCTAATGGTAGAACAAATGTTAAAGGGGTTACCCAGACTGCCTTAAAAAACAAAAACAACAAAAAAAAAAAAACCTCTACTTACGTTTTTCCATCCCCTTAAAAATTTATCACGGTTTTTGGAGTTTTTACCAACTTCATTAAAAAATGAAACTCCCACAAAAAAGCAGAATAGAGTATATGGCTTTGTAACCCTTTGAGGACCAGGCCCAAAATGACCCAGTGGACCGCGCAAATTTTGATCTTAGTGTTTCCGTTTTTCCCTCCTCCCCTTCTAAGAGCTCTAGCACTCTCAGTTTTCTATCTACAGAGCCATGTAAGGGCTTATTTGTTACAGGAATAGTTGTACTTTGTAATGGTGTCATTCATTTTACCATAACATGTATGATGGAATTCCAAATATATTATTTATGAAGATATAAATTGGTGAAATTGCAAAAAAGAATGCAATATGGTAACGTTTGGGGGGTTCCTGTGTCTACGTAATGCACTATATGGTAACAGCGACATGATACTATTATGGGACTATTGTGACGCTTATAACGGTTTTATTTTTTCACCTACGGGGCTGTATGGGGTGTCATTTTTTTCCGCCATGATCTCTAGTTTTTATTAATACCATATTTGTGAAGCTCGGACGTTTTGATCACTTTTTATAATTTTTTTTTTACATATAATGTAACATAAAATCGGTAATCCGCGCACTTTTTTCCCTTTTCGTGTACGCCGTTTACCGTTCGCAATAACGCTTGTTATATTTTAATAGATCGGACAATTACGCACGCTACGGTATATTATATGTTTATTTGTTTATTTATTTTTATATGTTATATTTATATAATGGGAAAGGGGGGTGATTTCAACTTTTATTGGGGGAGGGGTTTTGGGGTAGTGTATTAGTGTTTTTAACTTTTTTTTTTACACATTTGAAGTCCCTTTGGGGGACTTTTACATAGATTAGTTTTATTTCTACACTGATGAATGCTATGCCATAGGCATAGCATTGATCAGTGTTATCGGCGATCTGCTCATTGAGCCTGCCTGTGCAGGCTTAGTGTAGCAGATCGCCGATCGGACCACACGGAGGCAGGTGAGAGACCTCCGGCGGCCCGTTTTACCGATCGGTAAACTGCGGGGTCCCGATCGGTAAGTGACAGGGGACTCCCCCTGTCACTTACACTTAAACGCTGCAGCGTGTCATTACCGGTGAGGTCCCGGCTGCTGATTGCAGCCGGCCCCCACCTGCTATGAAGTGCGCTCCGCTCCGGAGCACGCTTCATAGCGAGAGAAACACCCAGGGCGTACAGTTACACCCTAGGTCGTCTGGGGACAGACTTCCATGGCGTAACTATATGCCCTGGGTCGTCTAGGGGTTAACCCATAACACTTTATTATTATTATTATTATTATTATTATTATTATTATTATTATTATTATATGGCAAAAGTAAAGGTTCTATTAAAATTCCTCACTTTTCTCTCAAAAAAGTGATGGGACTTGGAAGGTAAAAGAAAAACCTTGTCACTGAAATCACTGACACTTGAGAAAAAAGCTAGTCTACCATTGAAACTTAAAAAAAAAAAATGTAAAAAATTTTGAAACATTTTATTTAAATGTAACCTTGGCTTCTGGACCTGCACATGACAAGCCTGAGACTTTGATTGGAAGTAGTGGTGTTTTAAAGGGGTTATCAAGCTATACATAAACATGACCACTTCCTTCCCGAGACAGCCCCACTCTTGTCTCAAGTTTGGGCAGGGTTTTTCTGCTCAGTTCCATTAAAGTGAATGGAGCTTAATTGCAAACCGCACCTGAACTAAAGACAAAAGTCGTGTTGTCTTTTAAAGAAAGTGGCTATGTTTTTGTAGCACTAGCACTAGCCCCTTTAACTAAAATCACTTAAAAAAAAAAAAAAAGGTTAGTGTTTTCCTTCGGGCATTTACCTGAGGATTGCCTAGAATGTTTTTTTTTTTTCCTTTTTTGGAATGCTTAACCCTTAGAGGACCGGGCTAATTTCAATTTTTGCATTTTCGTTTTTCCTCCTTGTGCTTAAAAGGCCATAGCACTTGCATTTTTTCACCTAAAAACCCACATGACCCCTTATTTTTTTGCACCACTAATTGTACTTTGCAATGACAGGCTGAATTTTTTCATAAAGTACACTGCAAAACCAGAAAAAAATTCAATGTGTGGTGAAATTGAAAAAAAAAAAAAACTCATTTCTTTCATTTGGGGTTTTTTCGTTTTTAACGCCATTCACCCTGGGGTAAAACTGACATGTTATATATGTTCTTCAAGTTGTTATGATTACAATAATATGTAACATGTATAACTTTTATTGTATCTGATGGCCTGTAAAAAATTCAAACCATTGTTAACAAATATACAGTATGTTCCTTAAAATCGCTCTATTCCCAGGCTTATAACGCTTTAATCCTTTGGTCTATAGGGCTGTGTCAGGTGTAATTTTTTGCACCATGATGTGTTCTTTCTATCGGTACCTTAAATGCGCATATGTGACTTTTTGATCGCTTTTTATTACAATTTTTCTGGATTTGATGTGACCAAAAATGCGCAATTCTGCACTTTGGTATTTTTTTACACTTACGCCATTTACCGTGCAAGATCAGGAATGTGATTAATTAATAGCTATGGCGATTACACACGCCGCAAAACCAAACATGTTTTTTTATTTATTTACTATTATTTATAACATGGGAAAAGGGGGGTGATTCAAACCTTTATTAGGGGAGGGGGCTTTTTATTAATAACACTTTTTTTTTTTACTTTTACACTTATACTAGAATCCCCTCTGGGGGACTTCTAGTATAAGCACTCTGATCTCTCATTGAGATCTATCCTGTATACTTATACAGGATAGATCAATGCAGCCAGAAGCAATCGGGTGCCGATCCAGGATCAGCGCCATTACGGCAGCAGGATGTGTTGTCCCGTAGGAGCGATCCACCCCACTACACACCAGGGATGGCTGCATTAAAGTAATCGGATGCAGCTGTCAACTTTGACAGCTGCATCTGATTACTTTATTAGCGGGCACGGTGATCGGAACCGCAACCGGGGGCCGCACGGACCCGCTCTGAGCACACGTAGGCGGCCCTGGATGTGCAGGTACGTCCAGGGTTGCCTAAGGGTTAAACAAGCCAACATATTATAAGCATGCACTGCTATTATGCTGTATTTCTTAAATGTAAAAGTGACTATATATAACCACTTTCCAAATTTAATTATATCAATTGTGACCTTTAGAGGAAACTGTACATTTTTAGTAATAAAAGAGAATACTAACTACATGTTATTGTTTCTATAGATGTATAAAGGGTAATGGCATGGAGAAAAAAATTGACAATGAAATTGAAGGGATTAGCTTTCAGCAAACCTTAAAAAAGACAATTTCCAGGCAGATTAAATTGGAACATATGACTATAAAAGTCAGTGTTGCTGCTCCAAAATTAGTTTGCAGAGATTAATTCTTTAAAAAGAGGCAACAGTTCCAATAGTGATAAGCTAAAGTGACTGCGCTCATTAGGACGGCTCTGCCGCCTCTCCACTGAATACATGGAGTCTTAAAAGACGTTATTTTACACTGTCCTCTTGAACATCTGTGGGATTTCTCCTTACTTGTTATGTGCACTGTTAAACATATCCAATATTCAACTATCCAGTAGGCATGTCATTGTTATTTCAACTCCGAGCACCCAATAAGGACACATGGAATGAAAATAATGGATGAGAGGCTCTTCAACCAAGCAGAAATGAGTAGCAGGGTTTAAAATGGAGTCGGAATGACAATTAAGTGGAGGACTGTAGAGAAAACAGAAATGGGCTATGATTTGTCTTCAGATTTTTTCCCATGTAAAAATATATTCCACATTCTGGAAGTGGAAAATATGAATTTACATGATTATACTTATTTGAATGATAAACTTAACATTTCATATCTTTAAATTATAAAGGTAATCAATCAGGAATAAATGGATAGGCAGAGAGGTCACTAGTCAGAATCCACTGGCAGAGAGCAGTGACTAGACAAGGGAAGCTCCCTGCCCAGATCACTACTTGCAGCCCCTCTCTCGGCCTTGGGCGTCGGAATAAAACTCCTTTCTCCCCCATGTAATCTGGCAGATGCCTATTTTTTTAAGCTATGTAAAAATCCCACGACACTAATAAAAACTACACATGTCTGTGCAAAGATATAAGTCTTTAAATTCCTTATTTTGACCCCTACCTAGAAATTTTAAGTTTGCCTTTTTAAACATAGCAAAATATAACAAAAACTAAATAAAATCGCCAATAGTTGTATTCACTGCCCAAAAGAATAAAGTTCCCAAATGTTTTATCATAGTTTTTTTTTCCTGTTTTACCCATAAATATTTTGTTTCAAGGGAACACAAAAGGTCAACTAGTGCTGTAAAAAAGAAAAAAAAGTTTTCATTTGGCTATGGAGATGGTAAAGTTAGGAGAAAAAACCTTTACACTTGTATGCCTTTTTTCTTTTCTATTATCCTTTGTTCCCCTCTTCACTTTATTCTTTGTCCTGCCATAAGTTGACGTAATTTTAGATAATTATTAGGTGGCAGCTGACAAGGTGATGCGCCAAGGCACATTAAGTAAAGAAAAAAAACCCACATAGACAGTTAGAGAGCTATGGCTCATACAGGCATCTTGAAATAACTGCCTTTGCACTTGTGAATTTATGTTTGTTCCTTGTTATAGGGCTAGCATGACTTTCATAATTTTCACATCATGTACAACACAATCCTTGGCTACTCTCCAGCAGTCCCTCTATTCTTCAAAATCAAGAAATGTGTCTCCTTTTGATAGCACCAACACACTTTATAGTGTTGTACCAAGATTTTCGTAACTCATATTTTCCCCCCCACTGGGGCTCACAATCAAAATACTTAAGGATACCATCACTATTTTTCTAGTGTTTTGGTCGGTTCTGTCCAAGAGTTCCATTCTGATCCAATAGGATTGTGGACAGAACCAACCCAACATAGAAGTATCCATGGATACCTGAACTATCAGCGGCAGACTGCAAATCAATCAGGTCTGTAAACTTCATGACATGGAAAACTCTAATAAACCTAAACAGTGTATTTAAAAAAATTATCTTGAAAATGAGGGCACTAAATGGACTGATAGAAGAAAAAGCTTGTATCGGTACTTACCACCAACATGGCATAAACAACAGGTACTTGAGAAATAGAAATGGAATTGACTTACCTGCATAGAAAAAAAGAAAAAGTCATTAGGGTTCATTTGTAATGCAGTAATGTCATTATTATGTCAAACTTTTACATTGATTTTAAGAAAATTAAATCTTAATTTTACAGATGAGCCCATTAACCCATGATGACTTCCAGGCTGCCTAATTTTAGAATTGAATCAGCCTATTTGTAGCAGGCTGAAGCAATTGAGCGCCGAGGCAATTGATCAGTGAAGAACATATGTACTGCATTGATTCCTGTGATCAATCAGTATATTGCTTATAGAAGTTACACTGGGGGAATACATTTGCAAAATAAATAAAATAATAATAATAACTTGCTTTTTAAAATATAAATAAATTCCATCCCATAATAGAAGTTTAAATTATCCCCCCTTTCCCTATTCCTAAAATAAAAAATAATAAACAAACCTATCTGCTATCGCTGCGTGCAGCATCGCCCAAAATATTACATTATCACATTCTTGACTTCCCACGATAAAGGGCAGAAGCACAAAAAACACCAAATTGCAGACTTTTAGACACATCACATCCTGAAAATGTTTAATGAAACATAATCAAAAAGTTGAATATACTGTATCCCTTAAATAGACCCACAGTGGAAGATTTATGAAACTGGTGTAAAATAGAATCATCTTAGTTGCCCCTAGCAACCAGATTCCACCTTTCGTTTTTCAAAAAATCTGTGAGGAATAAAAGTTGAAATCTGATTGGTTACTAGGGGAAACTAAGACAATTCTACTTTACACTAGTTTGATAAATCTCCCCCATAGTTTTTAAATTTTTAAAAGGTAGAATTTTTCAAAAGTAAAATAAAATAAATGTTATATAAATTTCCTGTTGTTTTAATCATACTGACTTAAGAAACATAGATAACACGTCAGTTGAAAGGTGTCAAAAGAGACCTTATTAGAGTCACTTATTTGGCTCTGTAGATGAAAAAATTTAAGTGAAATGTCTTTTTACACACAAGAAGAAAAAAAAAAGTGCAAGGCTATCTTCACACAATGTTATTTCCTGGCTGTTATTTGATACTCAAAACAACGTCCATTTTGAGTATTAAAGAACAATGGATGTTAAACAATGAATGTTAATTGATACTCAAAGCAATGGACATTGTTTTTAGTATCAAGTGACATCCATTGTTTAACATCCTCTGATAGTCGTCATGACAATGACGGCCTTTGGTACATTATTCTAGTTCAGGTGGTTCTTTTTTGAAGGTCCATTAAAGTTAGTGTAAAAAACGGTGAAAGGAAATGTGATATCAAATGTGAAATGTAAAAAAATGTGTGTGTGAACAACTAAAAAAAATGCCCACTTATAAACGTTTATAAACTTATAAACTTATGAACGTTATTTTACACACGGACAATGTCTGTTAGTTCATACATTATGTTTATTGGGCGGCCGTCATTTCATTGACTTCAACGCAGATAATTTAATGACAGACTTTTTTTTTTTTAAATAGCATCCGCCTTTTACAAATTTTTTCACACAGTGTGAACATAACCGCCCCCCCAACAACAAAAAAATATAAAATAAAAGCTCTGTCCTTAGAAAATTAAGCTCCAGAGTCTGTGTGACTACAATGATAACAACATATATTTTTTTTTACACCCATTTCCGTCATTAATTAATGACCTGAACAGGCTCCTAAGAAGTGAGATCAGGAGCTGAGCTCGCTTCATAGAGGGTGAGGACCGTTGCTATTAGCAGCTGGGTCCTCACCGTCAATGATGGGCCGCTAAAATCACAAGACCGCCTGCCATTAACCCCTTCAATGCTGCTATTGTGCCATGTTTAACTGTAACTGACAGAGGCAGCTCCTGTCACTTACCAATCGAGGGTCCCCGCAGCGTGTCTGCGGGGGGCCTGATCAAATTGCCTGACTTGAAGGTACAGTATACAGCTTATTGTAAAAATTAAAATCGGTCATATTGGGCTGGGTCCTGAAACAGTTAATACATTGTTTGTAGCAATGGCACCGTGTAAGTGCAGAGCAGCTCCCATAGCTACAGTACTTGAGGTCCCATCAAAGATTTTTGTTCAAAATGTGAGCTTGTGCAACACTGATTTGATTATAAATAGGGTTGCATTAAAAAAAGGCAATTTTGCCTATCTATACTTGTGCAGGGGATACTATATATCTATATCATAAAAATCAAAGTCTGTCTGTCTGTCCTTCTGTCTGTCTGTCTTCTATAGACTTCCAAACGCCTGAACCGTTTGACCCCAAATTTGGCACACAGATACATTTAGTGCCCGGGAAGGTTATTGCGAAGGTCCCGTCCCCGCCAGATGTACAGGAGGGAAGGGGGAGGGGAAAGAGAGGCGCCCCATAGAGATGAATAGGAAAATCTCCTCACTGCAAACAGAGGTGATATAATTAGCTGCAGCAGACACGGCAGTTGGAGCCTTAGCAACCAATAGGATTACTGCTTTCATTTTCACAGGGAGCAATGGTTGCTAGGGCAGCTGCCTCAAAACATCCACAGTAATAACTGGTAGACCCCCTACTCCATCTATACAGTACATGTATATACAGGGCCCCCTACTCCATCTATACAGTACATGTATATACAGGACCCCCTACTCCATCTATACAGTACATGTATATACAGGGCCCCCTACTCCATCTATACAGTACATGTATATACAGGACCCCCTACTCCATCTATACAGTACATGTATATACAGGACCCCCTACTCCATCCATACAGTACATGTATATACAGGGCCCCCTACTCCATCTATACAGTACATGTATATACAGGACCCCCTACTCCATCTATACAGTACATGTATCCAGGACCCCCTACTCCATCTATACAGTACATGTATATACAGGACCCCCTACTCCATCTATACAGTACATGTATATACAGGGCCCCCTACTCCATCTATACAGTACATGTATATACAGGACCCCCTACTCCATCTATACAGTACATGTATATAGAGGGCCCCCTACTCCATCTATACAGTACATGTATATACAGGGCCCCCTACTCCATCTATACAGTACATGTATACAGGACCTCCTACTCCATCTATACAGTACATGTATATACAGGGCACAACAGGTATACCAAACTGTGACTGGGTAACACTGCCACACCAGACCTGACAAATACCGCCATACTGTGACTGGATAACACCTCCATACCAGACCTGACCAATACCGCCATTATGTGACTGGATAACACTGCCACACCAGACCTGACCAATACCGCCATACTGTGACTGGATAACACTGCCACACCAGACCTGACCAATACCGCCATACTGTGACTGGATAACACTGCCCCCCGGACCTGACCAATACCGCCATACTGTGACTGGATAACACTGTCATACCAGACCTGACCAATACCGCCATACTGTGAATAGATAACACCGCCACACCAGACCTGACCAATACCGCTATACTGTGCTGGATAACACTGTCATACTAGACCTGACCAATACCGCCATACTGTGACTGGATAACACTGCCATACCAGACCTGACCAATACCGCCATACTGTGACTGGATAACACTGCCATACCAGACCTGACCAATACCGCCATACTGTGACTGGATAACACTGTCATACCAGACCTGACCAATACCGCCATACTGTGACTGGATAACACTGCCATACCAGACCTGACCAATACCGGCAAACTGTGACTGGCTAACACCGCCACACCAGACCTGACCAATACCGCCATACTGTGACTGGATAACACCATCATATTAGACCTGACCAATACTGCCATACTGTGACTGGATAACCGCTATACCAGACCTGACCAATACCGCCATACTGTGACTGGATAACACTGCCATACCAGACCTGACCAATACCGGCAAACTGTGACTGGCTAACACCGCCACACCAGACCTGACCAATACCGCCATACTGTGACTGGATAACACCATCATATTAGACCTGACCAATACTGCCATACTGTGACTGGATAACACCGCTATACCAGACCTGACCAATACCGCCATACTGTGACTGGATAACACCGCCATACCAGACATGACCAATACCGACACACTGTGACTGAATAACACTGCCATACGGGTAAATACAACCCTGCAGGTATACAGGACATTACAGGTGCACGGGACCTCCACAAAACTATATACTACAGGTATACAGGACCTCCACCAACTATATACTTCAGGTATACAGGACCTCCACCAACTATAAACTACAGGTATACAGGACCCCAAACTATACACTACAGGTATACAGGACCCCAAAACTATACACTACAGGTATACAGGAACTCCACCAACTATATACTACAGGTATATAGGACCCCAAACTATAAACTACAGGTATAAAGGACCTCAAAACTTCACACTACAGGTATACAGGACCTACACCAACTCTATAATACAGGTATACAGCACCTTCACCAACTCTATACTACAAGTATACAGGACCCCAAATATACTACAGGTATACAGGAACTCCACCAGCTATATACTACAGGTATATAGGACCCCAAACTATACACTACAGGTATACAGGACCTCCACCAACTCTATACTATAGTTATACAGGACCCTCAAACTATTTACCACAGGTATACAGGACCCCCGAACTATATACTACAGGTATACAAGACCTCCACCAATTATATACTACAGGTATCCAGGACCCTCAAACTATAAACTACAGGTATACAAGACCTCCACCAACTATACATTACAGGTATACAGCACCAACTATATACTACAGGTATACAGGACCCCTGAACTATACAGTACAGGTATACAGGACCTTCACCAACTGTACACTGCAGGTATACAGGACCTCCCTCAACTATACACTACAGCTATACAGGACCCCCCCCAACTATACACTATAGGTATACAGCCCCCCCAACTATGCACTACAGATATGCGAGACCCCTAAAAACTATATATTGTGGGTATACAGAACCCCTCCAACTATGCACTACAGGTATACACTAATTCCACTGATTAACTCAGATGAAACAATACCTTTAGCTTGGCCTCCTGGGCACCTTAGAACAAATCTAATTAACACACTGACACTTTATACCCGGGCAGCGCCGGGTACATTTTCTAGTAAATAATATATATGTGTGTGTGTGTCATAATTATCGCCATACCTTCATTACACTTGCACTGTTATGCTGGGTTTACACAGAACGATTATCGTTCGAATTTGCACGATAACGATAGAATTCGAACGATAATCTTACGTGTAAACGCAGCGAACGATCGAACGAGCGAGAAATCGTTCATTTTGATTTTTTATCTTGTTCTTAAATCGTCGTTGAATGTTCGCAAAAAATTCGCCGATCGTTCCGTGTAAACAGTCGTCCTCTGCGTCGGGTTGATCGCCACCCCTGCCACTGCCACCGCTCCGATCGCCACCCCCGCCGCAGCTCTGAACGCCACCCCCGCTCCGATGCCCCCCCCCCCCCGACGCTGCCGACACTGCTCTATTCGCCCCCGCCACCCTGGCCACGAGCATACGTTACCTGCTCCGCGTAGCAGGTCTTCAAATCCCCGGCTCCCCTCTTCAGCCCATTGATTGGCTGAAGAGATGAGCCGGGAATTTCAAACGGAAGAGGAGCCGTGCTGCCGTGCATTGATTGGCTGAAGAGGGGAGCCGGGAATTTAAAACTGCGCGGGTGGCGAGCGGGGCGGCGCAAGGGGCTGCGGTTGACCGGGGGGGCGGGCTGCAGGCGGGCCGGGCTGCGGGCGCGCGATCGCAAAACTATCGCAAAAGATTTTTTCGTACGATATATCATACCGTCTAAACGCTGATCGTTATGGAAAAAAAAAACGTTACTCTGACATCGTTAATCGTACGATCGGGCCAATTATCGTTTCGTGTAAACCCAGCATAAGGGTCCATTTACACAGAAAGATTATCTGACAGATTATCTGCAAAAGATTTGAAGCCAAAGTCAGGAATGGATTTAAAGAGAGGAAAAATCTCAGTCTTTCCTTTAATACCTGATCTCTGTTTATAGTCTGTTCCTGGCTTTGGCTTCAAAGATCTGTCAGATAAATCTCTCTGTGTAAGAAACCCTTATTCTAGCAAGATATTTTCAGTCACAATGTTCATTAAAAGCCAATTTAGGATGCACAAAAGTTTTAATAACTACAGTTTTGGAATTAAACCATAGACATTATTTTCATACCAAAATATTAGTGACAAGGATAAATTGCCTTTTTAATCTAATTGCCGCCACATAAGAATAAAAATAGGAAATTAACCTGACAACACATTTAAACAATAATCCTTCAGAACGATCAAAGAGGTTTATAAGAACTGTCTACCTGAGTATTCGACTTTCTGCATAAAGATTAAGAAGTGTAGAGGATGAAAGAAGGATAATTTAATCTAAGTGATACTCTAGAGAGATCATTCTTGATAATACTTGAGTTGCATAATCAATTCTTTTGGATAAAGCATCAACATCTCAAAAAGGCCTTCACTTCCCTTAGCATGTTAAAGGATTGTTGAGAAGCAAAGAATTTCATGACAGGGAATGCCGAAAAATAAAGTGGAGACAAGGGTCGAATTCAAGACTGGGACACTTCTAATCCTGACAATGTGCAATTTTATAGTTGACATCATTGAGACACTGTGAAGGAATTGGATGGGGAATAAGGTAATGCTTTGATTTTTGTTTAAGTATTTTTTATTTGCTTCCAAAAATATTGTACAAGACAATAAGATTATAATATATATGAGTCCTAATCGCAGAGCAGCAATAACTAAAAATAATCAATGTTTCAGAATTCATTGGACTTACCAGATGCCAGTTTAAAGAAATTGATAATGTTAAAGGTTGTCATGGGGGGGGGAGAGAGAGAGAGAGAATATGGCCCAGATTTACTAAAACTATCTATTTCTTAGTTACATATCAAATTTCCCTATTGTGTTGATCCAGAGCAAGGCAAAAACCCTTATAAGGCAGGTGTTAATTGCTCCTTACCAGGGCCGTGTACATATCCCTTTTTAGCAGCCTCCTCCTTATCATCACATACAGGAACTCAGGAAGTGTCAGCTTAATATTATACCTAGTGGCCAGACTGAAAACTTGGCAACTACGGACTAGAACATAAAAAAAAATAAAAAAGCCTGAAAATAACATATGATTTATCCATCATTAAAATCCTTTAACTTCTACATTTTTGGGGGAGAAAGACTGGGAAAAATTTTTTTTTTTACAAAAGTAAAATGTTAACCAATGCTTGGAGATGTTTTTATCACATTTTAAAAGAGGAAGTTTCAAGAAAATGAAAAAAAAAAAAGACAGGCAGGGGTGTGTGAGAAAATAATAAACCAGTAAACTCACCTGTCCCTGTGCTCTCAGGTCCCGCTGCTGGCTGCCGGCTGTCAGCTTCAGCTGGAAAACGGATATGTCACATACCTGGCTTTTCCAGCTGCAACATCTCAGCCCAGCTGAGCGATTGCCTGCTTAGCCAGTCAGGTACAAGGGCGGTGACCTGGGATAGCTGTAGGTCACCGTCGGATGTGAACGGGACCCCAGAGTAGCGCTATGGTGCACAATGGATAGGTAAGTTTACATTGTTTATTATTTCCTTGCCTGTCTGCATTTTTTTTCTTCACTTTTGTGAGACATCCCCTTTAAATAAGGACCTAATCTTGGACTCTCAAAATACTACTTAGTATATTATTAGAGATGAGCGAACCTCAAGCATGGAACTTTCGGCATTTGATTAGCGGTGGCTGCTGAACTTGCATAAAGCCCTAAGGCTATCTGGAAAACATGGATCTAGTCATTGGCTGTATCCATGTTTTCCAGACAACCTTAGAGCTTTATCCAAGTTCAGCAGCCCCCGCTAATCCAATAACGAATGTTCGCGTTCGGATCGACTCAAACCCGAACCCGGTTCGCTCATCTCTATATATTATGTTTTTATCAACCTCAAACTAAATAAAAACAAGTGAAGAAAAGTGAAAACAAAATAAAACACAAGATAACATTTCTGAATGCGAGACTCAGTAAAGGATTCTGCCAGCTGTAAAGGCGTTAACTCTACTGAATACTTTCTATCAGAGTCTATGTTAAGTAAACGTCTAATGTAACCTTTAAGTGCTTTATATTTAGACCGGTACAATTGATAGCATAAAAGCACACATCATTAACACTGCTATTCATTTTTCAGACACCTAGTTACCTTCCGTTCATTGTAACAACTTATCCTGCTTCTACCTACATTGCCTGTACATTAACATGTAAGATTGCATGTGCTTATTTTAAAGAGAGACATTTACTTCACTGAGTGCGCCATTATTTTAATGTAGTGTGTTTATTCATACATTGTGTCGCTAAAAATGTCTTTTTGTGGTTATTTTACTTGACTCTTTTTCATGTTTAAGTGGCTGCCTACAAGTATTTACATTCAACAGAATGAAAATAAAGCAGATGTACGCATTCTGCTCAGTAGTTGTAGCTCTGCCAAATAACTAGGTCTAAAAAATTATTTAGATATGTTCAATGATGTCAGGCATCTTGAGGTCTTCCTTATTCAATTTGTCCCTGTGAGAAACAGTTTTCTAAATTTTAAGCAGTTTTAAGATCAGAATCGGGTCATAAATTGTTCAATGGCCTTTGTAGGATAATGTCAGCACCTAGCAGTCTTAGATGACCTCCTAGAGGACCTGTAAATAGTTGACCTGATAAATAGTTGCCCATGCGTTAATTGAGTTTTCCCCAACTCAACTTCATCAAACCCTTTAGAAGAAAAGGGTTTAAAAAGACCCCTTTTCTCCCATTATTGTTACTAGTAGGTTGTCACTCTACTTGGTGGACAAGTAAAGATGAGCGAACCTGCTGGATTTCTGGTTCGTACTGTATGAATCTTGGCATCTGACTCCCTCTGTCTGCCGGCTCCGTGCAGCGGGTGGATACAGCGTAAGGAACACCTAGAAAACTGGAATACAGCCTATGGCATAGGCTGTTTCTCAGTTTTCCAGGCGTTCCTTAGGCTGTATCCACCCGCTGCACGGAGCTGTCAGACAGCGGGAGTCAGATGCCGAGATTTCGCTCATCTCTATGGACAAGGTCGGGAGTTCGTGGCAGGACATTTTAGATATGAACATTAGACTTGCAACCTTGAAGAAGGTTTTGTGGCCTGAACCATTCATTGATTACCTAGAAGGTGACTCCAAAGATCAAATGATAGATGTGTTGCCAGTAATCAATAGTGTATAGGAGCCGGAAGCCTTAGCCTAACCCCTTAAAGGTGGATTGGATTGATGGCATACATTGACATCATGACCTGCTGCACAGGCTCTCAGAAGGGAGGTCAAGAGCTAAGCTCGCTTCATAGAGGGTAAGGATGGTTGGTATTAGGAGCTGGGCACTCACCATCAATGATGGGCCACAGTAATCATGAGACCGGCTGCCATTTTCCCCTTCAATGCTGTAATTGTGCCGTGTTTTAGTGTAAGCGAAAGAAAAAACGCTCCTGTTACTGACTGATCGGGGCCCCCGCAGCGTGGGTCTAAAATAACCAATGTTATTTAGCTGTCTGGCCTCCCCTTAGTGCAATGATGGCTGTTGGTATACTATACTAGTTTGGGGTTACTAATTGGCCTTTGGGTGTATCTTAATTGAAAGTCCATTGAATTTAATAGGAAAAACAGAGAAAAAAAGAAATAATGAATAAGAACATTATTTTGCCGTCCGCGGTAATAACGTCCATTATTCAATACACTGTGTGCATTGGACGTCCATCTTTCCATTGACTTCAATGCATTGCCATTGCAATCAGTTAAATCATTAAATCAGTTAAGGGATCACTCTTTATTTGGGATTTTGCTTATATATTGTTTTTGGCAGATTCTAGCCCGCAAGCCAACAGTGCTAAGCACTGAGCCACCATACTGCTAAATTATTATGTATAGCACTCTGAGTGACATCTCCCCAGTAAGACTTGTATTGGCTCTGTATTACAGTTCTGTATACAGTTATGAACATGAGACCGTTGAGAAATGGGAAAAAAAAATAATTGCCCAAAAAATAAACCACATGACATAATTGCAATTATTCCTTCAGTCTAGTGCCCATTTCTATTCTGACACACTGCAATAAATTCAATTCAGTATAGCCTAGACTCTTTATAGGATGAGTATACAGATTATGTAAGGATATGTGATCCAGTGCAGTTCCTTTTTAACAGCTCTCTCATTAAAAAAGGGTTGGTGTGTGGAGTGATTTAGACGCTGTGACAGTTCTATTCACTTTGCCTGTCACTGTCTATGAGATTATTGACCTTGCCCAGGCAGCATAACCTTGATTATACCTTAATATGTACAAATCTCTTTTGCTGCAAGTCAATTAGCTCCCAGGATCATAACTGTCTGCCCCCTTTGTGAGATATTATTTTAGACACTAAATTGTCAGGCATATTACTTCCTTTTTTTATTTTATTTTTTTATTTTTATTCTTTAATGAGTCCAGGTAAAAAAAAAAAAAAAAATCTTAAGGTTCGTTAGAAGTAAAGAATTGCTGAGTGAGTCTGGAATTTTAATTTAGATTTCTTTCCTGCTCCCTGGGAAACAATTGTAAAGTTGATGAACTTAATCTCTTGTTACACATACGATGACCCCGAGGCTATTCCTAATAAGCCTAATTTATCATAAAGTGGGCACAAGCCAGAAGTCTTCGTTCTTTCTCCCTATTCATTGCATGACAGATGTAAACGTTTCAGCGATCCGGGTATTTCATTGCTTCGACTTCTTATTCAGCAGTAGATGGGCAATCGCATAAATTCTGCATGTGTTGACAGATAATTACCTGTGTGTTGTACTGTGAAGTAAATGACAATGCTGAAGCTGTGCTAACAAGGTTGCAAGGAGCAAGCTCATCTATGGATTGTTCGAGCTCATATTAAAAAAAAAAAAAACCTCTGCCATAAATGAAGTGACTAGTAAGTCACCTGGAGGAGAGAAAAACAGAATAACAAGGAAATAAAAAAATAAATACTATAGCAACATAGTTGAGGTCGACTATATAATTATGTGTACAAATATTTATACATGTTACCTATGTTATATATAAATACGTATATAAATTCTTGAAGGGAAACAGAATATCCCCCTATCCACAGATGTATTAGCAAGGTGTCATCGCTGGACTTTGATGATTCACTGGAGATAATGAGAGATAAGCATACCTTGTGCGTGCTTGGGTTAATCTCTTAAGGTCCTATTACACAGAAAGATTATCGGCCGTATTCAGCCGTATTTGGCCGTTACGGCCGATAATTATCCCATGTAATAGAAGGCAACAATAAGCCCACATGAACGATGTCGGCTGATCGTTGCAGTCGTTCATCTTTCAACATGTTGAAAGACAAACCACTCATATAGCAACGATTTGCTGCCATTGATCCGTGGAACAGGAGCGGCAGCAGCAGACCACTGCTGTATGCTATGGGCTGCCTGGACGATCTAGCAATCACCTGGGCAGCCCCCCTGCAGCTTCCCGTGGCCCCCCCGGACTCACCCGCTCGCTGCCACCGAGCGGCGTCAGCGAGCTGGCTGGGAATGCTTGTTTGCTCCTCCAGTCGCCCCGTGGAATACAGCCTTAAGGCTGCCTAGAAAACATGGATAAAGCTATTAGTGATGGGTAAAAATTCCAACGTTCAGTTTGGTTCCCGAACACGAAAAATGATTGTGATAGTTTCCTGTTCGCCAAACATTCATGAACAAACGTTCAGTAGAAGAGTACATTTCGGTCTATGCACATGCGTACAGATTGTTAGGTGCAAAGTGTAAATTATGCAGTTGCTTATGCATTTCATTTGCATTCGTGTACAGATTGCATACAGATTACGTACGTTTCGGTCTAGAGTTATAAACATGCGTACAGAAAATCAGCCGCAAAGTGTAAATGACGAAGTGACGTACATGTTCGAAAATGATCGTTATAACAATTCTGATCATCAAACAAAATAAAATGAACATAAAAAAAAACATCATGTAAATAAGGCCTATAGATGTATCCATGTTTTCTAGGGTTGCATCCAAACTCTGCTGCCACCAGTAATCAAATGCTGCACACTCCGGTTTGGACGAACACGAGCATTCTCAAAATTCACTCATCTAAAGAGATAACCAATGTCATTTAGTTTAATATAAAATATTGCTTTGTTTTGCAGGCTTCCACTGGGGACCTTAACTCTATCTTATATGCCTTCAATGTCCCAGAAAGGCGTGTTTTCTTCTGTTGGATTCATGTGTTTCAGATTCTGTCCTGTTCCATTGGACCCCATTGATCCTAATTTAACAGTCTGCATGAAAATGAAACATAGCAGCCAATCATGACTTAGCTTTCATATCTTAATAACATATGATAAAATAAAAGCTGTGATTGGTTGCAATGGGCAAAAACAGACAGGTTTCGTTTCAGGTAGACTGATAAAGCCGGTCCCATATATATATATATAAAAGATAACCTCCACATTCTAGACTCTGGTAGAACCTGCAAGGCAGTGCATGGAATCAAACTGTTTCTCGCTAAGGATCTTAGAACTGAAGCTCCCATTGATGTGACTAAAATCTTTAGAGCCTTTGACAGGTGTCCCTGCTCCTGAGCATACTTTGCATGCACAATTATAGGGCAATCAAGAATTCAAAATTCACTATTAAGAATTCAAAATAACAGAATCCACATGCACATATGCAAAGCATTGGTCTTATAATTTAACTATATTCTGCCCGGATTAAGATGAATAAAGCAGGTTGTTTATAGATTTTCATTTGTACTTTTTAACTTAACAATGTTGGGTCCATTATCACCCTCTAAGGCATTTGACAAGACAGACTCTGCACTGTTAGTTAAGTATAGGTCTAACAAGCTGGTTGTAACATTGCTTTCACCCTCCCCAATTATTTTTACCAACTAGTAACATTGCTGTCAACTTATAAACATATCCTTTTTACTCTACGTATTTCTGCTGGACAACTGCACTCACCATCAGGGGTATCAGTAGAAATGACCATAACCTGGTTCCGGCACAACCATTGATTTGTTCTGGCAGCGTGACAGCATGGTGGCTGAGTAAGATCTTTAGTGCTTTCCCTTTTAAAGAGTCACTAAAACTCTCTTTTCAGAAGATACAGGCGAGGAGAGACTGCGACAGTCGACACATTCACGTTAAGCAGTTGACACATTTCTTATAGTGCTCTTTTCATCAATGCAAGTTTATGAGACTATATTGGATGGTCAGAGCAGGCGGCAGGAGAATGGATTGCGCTGCTGATGTGCTCTCTTCCCGGCTATATCTCCTGATCACTGCAGGTCTTAGCAGTGAGACCCCGTGGGATCAATAACTTTTCGAGTCTACAAAAGTTCTAAGTTTAGGTATTCCATTTTTTTTAAGGGATTGTACTTATTCCCAGATTACTGAGAAATCCCACATGCCTGTTCCCTTCTATTATAGCTGTGTGTGCTTTTGGTGGTCCCATTATATTTAGCAGCTGGGCACAATGCTCATATGAAATACAGTTTAAGAGAATAATTTAGCCCAATCTAAATATTTCAAACCTTCTATTCTCACAATGGAAATGGTTGCTTGTATTGGTAGCAGTTTTATTATTGCTCTCAGAACAACAAAAAAATTTTATTCTTAAAAAATAAAAAATAGCCTAGCAACAGGGAAAATCACTATGGAAGATTCCGGGAAAGAAAGCAACAAACAAGAGGTGACAGGACTCTCCCTGTCTCCATTATTTGCATTTTATTGCAATTTACTTAGAATTCATCAATGGTCTGGAAAATATGCAAAATGAGGGAAGTGTCGGCTGTTATGAAATGAAATATGTACCGATTTGTCGTCCTGGGCATTGCCGTACACTGCATTTATGAAACCTCTGGGGATACAGAGATGGGTTTATGGAAAAAACATTAAAAAATACACAATGTCAAACTTGTTTTTATTCATCCAATGTGACCTTGCCAAACAATTTCGGAATAGGTTTGTGCATGCCATAAAAGGTAAGCATCAAAGTATTGTTTGTTCTCCACCTGAACATTAATTCTACCCCGACGTCAATGCGGTAGATAGAGACGACAAAAGCAATGCATTTGCCTAACAACTTCCATTTAATATTTATGAGGCGTGTTTTGATACATTAAAATATATGGGCTGGGAAACTAATATAGAGACTTGTGCTGCCGGTGGCAATCAAGCAGCGTGGTGTTATTGTCTTCAGAATGTGGAAGCAGTCTGCTACAAATGTCGGAAGTTGATTATGTTACTTTAGAAACTCTTTCTTGTATCGGGTCGTAATGATTACAAACAGTGATTTCTATTAATGTATCTCTTTACAGCGCTGTAACGGGATTGTTTCCGTTAAAGGGTTTTTTTTGGGGAATTTTCCATTCATGGCCTATGCTCTGGATAAACCGTCAATATTTGATTAGTGGGGTGCTTAGCAGTAGTTTGACATAGCTATTGGATGTGCATAGAGAGAGGACAAGGACAGAAGCAGACAGCTCCATATATTGTGTAGTGGCCATATTTGGTTACTGCAGCTCAGCTCTCATTGGAGTCTTTGGGAGCTGAGCTACAGTGACCGAGCATGGCCATTACACAGTGCACAGTTACCTGCTTCCACCTATGTTCTCTATCTATGTAGGTGGATGCTAAAACTCTGGAAAACAACAGATATTGCCCCTCCCCCTCACAATCAGATATTAATAGACTACCTTGATTATACTGTAGGTTATCAATTAAACAATCACAGTAACCCCTTTAGAGGGTTTATCCACGATTTAAAAAAAGACATAGATGTTTAAAAAAAAAAAAAAATAGTGCCGCACCTGTCCTCAGGTTGGATGTGGTATTACAAATTAGATATATTCACTTCTATGGAGTTTTGCTGCAATACCACACAAGAAAACAAGACAAGAGTGGTGTTTATAGAAGAAAGCAGCAATTGTTTTCTCTCCCTGGATAACCCCTTTAAAGGGGTACTCCGGTGGGGGTGGCATTTTTTTCCTGGGACTGGGGATGAGGTGGCTGAGGGAAACAACGTCCACTCACCTCCCCGGTTCCAGCGGCAGGTCCTGCATAGCGGCGCTCCGGTCCCCAGCCACTTCCTGGTGTTTGACGCGGGCCAGAGACGATACGTCTCAGGTCTGCTCAGTCAGTGACAGAGGCGGGATCTGAGTGGACTTGAAACGGATCCCGTCTCCACCACTGACCGGCTGAGCGGACCTGAGACGTCACGGTCATTTTCCTCAGCCACCTCATCCCCAGTCCCAGGGAAAAAAAATGCCCCCCCCCCCCCCCGCCAGAGTACCCCTTTAAGTGCTTGTTCCCAATGTGGCTCTAATATCATATATATATATATATATATATATATATATATATATATATATAGTACAAAATCCATATTGGCTTTGAAGGATTGGAACGTTAACCACTGATCCATCATGCTGTCCACACAATGTGTTATTAACAGTACAGCTATGGTGGTGCTGAATGCGTTATTAGCTGTTTCGGATTGTCTAGCTCATTCATGGTGATATTTTCAGTATTTTATTGTTGCTGTCCACTACTGTACACGGATTGTCATCACTCATATCAGTTCCCGTCTCCAGTAGAGATTATAGTCTAAATGTGTGATCTCAAGCACAGTAGGGTCAGTGTTATGAGGAACATGCTGACCTCCCAGTATGTGTTTTTTTATTGAGAGAGACTTGGAATATCTACAGGAATACCCAAGAGAACCAAGGAAGAGCATATCAACTCCCTGCAGATATCGTGGTATTTGCAGATATGTCCACCCTTGCCTTTCTATGAATTTTGTTAAATATTTCAACTTTTCTCTATACAAACTCAATATTGTGGCATGCTAGGAAAACTCTCAACAGGCTGCAGTGCCCATCACAGCCACCGGGTGGCCAGACCTATAGAATATACATGTCCTGCAAAATACTGTAATAGTATGATTTTATTTTTCTAAGCTCGATATCTTGCAACACAAATATTGGGATTCATGGAGGGACGTATATGTATAAACATAATAGTAAGGAGAAGACAACATCACTAGTCAGACCACACATGGGATATCATGTACAGTTTATATAAGAAGGACATGGCTGAACTGTAGGAAATGCAGAGGAGAGAATTAGGTGAATGTCTGGATTAAAGAAATACTCCAGTAAAAATTATTTTTTTTCAAATTAACTGGTTTCATAAAGTTATATAGATTTATAAATTACTTCTATTTAAAAAAATCTCCAGTCTTCCCATACTTATCAGCTGCTGTATGTCCTGCAGGAAAAGGTGTATTCTTTCCAGTCTGACACAGTGCTCTCTGCTGCTACCTCTGTCCATGTCAGGAACGGTCCAGAGCAGGAGAGGTTTTCTATGGGAATTTGCTACTGATCTGGACAGTTCCTGATGTGGACAGAGGTGGCAGCAGAGAGCACTGTGTCAGACTGGAGAGAATACATCACTTCATGCAGGACATAAAGCAGCTGATAAGTATGGAAAGGGTTGGGATTGTTAAATCGAAGTAAATTACATATCTGTATAACTTTTCATAAGCAGCCCTGTAAAAATGACAAGGTGCATCCTCTACATTTAGATGATAGGTATCACCATCAGCACAGGATCGAATTCTGCACAGCTAAAAGATAAAGCTGCTCTGGCAAATTTTACTTTTATTATAGTAGTTTTATACTAAGTATAAGAGTTGGTTGCCATTTAAATGATAAAAAATTTGTTTCTGTGTTTGACGGAAAAAAAAAGGCGTATCATATTCCACCTCTCGCATATAAAAAGTACAAAGATTTCATCACCAGCGAAAAAATGAGATTGTCAGAAAACATCTTTATAGGTGTCATTTCTCAGAGTCTCTCAAAAACCAGATTTACTTTATATCCCAAACAAACATTTATATCTCATACACATCATAAGGTCTACAGACATAAAAAGTGGCAAAACATCATAATTCACAGCCTGTCTAGACGATAACAATCATTAAGAAATCTACGGCTTGCAACAAAAATGCATAATGCAGTAAATACATGTTTGTGCCCAGCATAGAGTATATATTGTATATTGTATATATTACAGAAATACAGAGTGAAATGCAGATGTAGCAGAGCTGGGTTTGTCATTTAACGCAGTCAGGCTACATCGTCCTCAGTAAAACTGAACAAACATTTAGCTATTGCAATGATATGTGTCAAATGACAAAGAAAGGCAGCTAGAGTGTCTGATATAACATGCTATAGATACTAGTATGGCTACCACAATGGCTAAATACTTGTCTTGGGTACAACATTTTTGGGGTCACAAAATCAGACAGATGAGCTGCCAAGGAGTCTGGCAGTAGACAAGAATCACTGCTCTACATGGATAGCAATGTGTACCAGGGAAACAGAGAGGTATGCTGTCTATCATGTTGGCTGCCACTATATCAGGTAATCTTATTTGGCAAATGTACAGTGTATGGATTGTCACTTATTGTAGCCTATTCATCGCCAGCCAACCTTTCAGTTAAAGACTTGAATAATATGAGTCAGAGTCTGCACCATCTAACAACTTAATGTAATATACTGCTTGACCCCATTTACACAGTCTCCTTTCCAAGAGGGTTTTTTTTAATAGGAGAAAATCTGTCAGCAGTAGATCATTCTGGAAGCTACAGACATGGGAAGACAGCTGATATAGTGTTGAAACATATGATAGCTGTCTCCGTTATAAAATTATAAAATTATGTTTGCCTTCTAAGCTTAAGAGTCCTAGAGGCAATTCTGCAGCATGCATGAATGCTCCTCCTCCCCCCACCTGCCCTGCATTATTGTTAAACAAGTGTTAGAAACTAGAGATGAATCTAGAGAGTAATCTAGAGAGTGCATCTTTTGAAAATTCACAATGTTCACAAATCTAAACTGCAAATTTCGCAAACTTCCCAAACTGAAATTAAGGACTCTGTACTTACCTGTCCATGCTCCCTCATTGTCCTCTTCCATGTGTTCAGCCACCTCCAGCCCGCTTAATCTGGAAGCACAAGAGTGACAGCCCACTCAGCCAATTACTGGCTGTGGCACTGTCCCTCAGTCAGTGATTGCCTAAATGGGCTGAAGGGGGTTGAAGGCACGGGGAAGGACACGGGGGGGGGGGGGGGGGAGAGGGTGAGCATCCCATTCTTACTCTTATTATTATTATTATTATTATTATTATTATTTACAAATTTTGTTAACCAATTTAGTTAATAATTTGCTTTGCTTCACTCATCTCTATGAAAAACCAAACCCTTCAGAGCAGGAGGGGTACAGTAGGGTGGAGGCATGCATGCAGCAGCTTAGCCTGACCTCTATTATACCTGAGCTTTCACCAGAAAACCATTTTTTGTAGACTGTAAAGAAATGATTGTTAGAAAATGTCCTACAATTTTATACCTAAACCTTCACAAAACCATCATTTAATTCCACTATAGACATTTAGAGAAGTTAAAGGGGTTGTCCATGGAGCAAAAAAGGTCTTATCTGTTGGGTTCCTAGAAGTATACCTTCCAAGATAAGGGGGAAGGGGAAATTGCAATGACATAAGTCAGATACTATACTGGGCAGACAGACACAGCCGTAACAACCAATGACATACACTGGGGTACAAAATACGTAAAACATTCTGCTCCTGTGAACAACCCTTTTAGTACTGCTTAGTTTACCTGTCATGATGTCAGGTTCCTCTGTTAGGATACAAACACACAGGCCTGATCCACAGTGGATTTCTCGCTGCAAATTTGCAGAGAAATCCGCTGTGGATCCCTTGTCTGTTGGGAACCCCTTGTCGTCCGGCTGGGAACCCCTGAAGCAAGCTGATGCGTGGAGCAGGTACAGTATGCTCCAGCCGGTGGGAGGTTAACATGGCTGTCACTTACATACATGCAGCAGGATATCAATCCCGCTGTAAGTATGTCTTCCCATAGAAACTAGCAGGCAAGGGATCTGTGTTTGTACCCTTAAACCAGAGGGTGAGTCTACTTGGATACCAACAAAAAATGAGATCATAATGCGCACAATTTCCAGGTCTAACAACACACAATTTATAACTAAATAGCTAATTTGGCATAGAACAATTTAGTCTGGAACCAGAGTGTTCCTTTTAAAAAGCTGATGTCACTTCTTTCGGCGGATAGCGGAATACGCCGGCCCATAGAATGGTGTCTATGGAGCCGGTGGAAAGGCGCGTGGACAGGCAGTGGAATTCCGCGGACATTATCCGCGAGAATTCCTCAGTATGAACCCACCCTATATGATAAAAGGAAGGTTTTTTTTTAAATATCTAATCTTGAACAAGGTTGGTCGTCACAAAGATAGTCTTCGTTTAGAGAAGTTAAACTATACATAAGATATAAGGGATCTAATTTTGAGCATATTTTCTCAAGGAGGTGGTCTTCAGAACGGTTTCATGGTAAATAATGCAGGAAGTAGCTCAAGGGAAAGAACTTGTTTTAGATTTAATAGAATCCATTCCTTGTAAAGGGTTACACCAAGAAACTATTGAATGATCTCAAAATAATTTGTTCGGTTGCCAAATAAAATTACTACTTTATAAGAAATGTTTCAGCGACATGCCATATTTTATGCTGGGGACTACTCTGTTTTGTCACTAGCTGTGGGGCAGTACTGACTCTGAGGATTAATTGTTCTGTCTTTTACAGGAAGAGATGGATTATGTTGTGTAAGAACCATGATTTACAGAGCACAACACATCAATGTTTTAGAAAGTAAAAGAACAGAATGAATGTCACATCCAGACAGGAATGCAAAAAGGGGAGCGGAGGAAAGGGTGACGCACATCCTAATGGGAAAAAAATGGAATCGGCTTTAGTGGAAAGAATTAAATTAGTGAAAAGCATCGCGAAGCCGGAGAGTACGGGGCAAAACATACATCAGAAATAGAACTGATTGGCACCGGAATAGAGATAAATCTCAATGAGTCAGAGAAGACACCCACGGAAGGTTTAAAGAGAAGAAAAAAAGGGAGACTCTAAAACTAAAGCTCGGAGTCAAATGAACAGACAATGTCAGATACAGAGTTCACTGAGGCAGGTTGAGCCAAAGCAACACTGCGAGAACAATGACTTTCATGCCTAGGTATATAAAGCCATCAGAAGCTTACGGAATATGGAAGATGAGGGAAGATTGCCGCACAACACAGTTAGGGCACAAAAAAAGATGAAAAATAGTAACAAATGCATTCCATATAAAGACAGGAAGAACAAGTATATGTACAACAGAGACTCCATGATGGCGGAGTATGGTATAATGAGGGCAACAGCTTTTACTGCTTTGCTAAAATAGATGTCTGGATCAGATTGTTCAGGGATATAAACAATTGAGATGTAGAAATAGAACAACTGGCTGTCAATTTTATTTATAGATTTATAAGAGATATAATAGAGGAACGTTTGACCTCTTTTATAAACTTCCTTTTATTTTTGTATTTAATTTTATATATTTTTGCTGTCTTTGATTCTTTTTTACATTAAATTATTATTTTTCGAACTATAAGAAGCACTTTTCTTTTTAGAAAAAAAAAATATTGTTTTAAAAGTGCATGCATTTTATAGTATACAGGGACTGCTTCCTTAGTATTTAGGTGAAGTGACAATTCAACAAAGTAACCAATCACTGACAGAACAGTACAGCAACTCATAGCTATAGAGTGCTCTCTAATGTTATGCCAGGCACTGAACTCAGTGCCAGACAGAAAAAAAAAGCTGGATGCAATGTGCACCTCATATTCAGCTTTCTACTAGACAGAGAACACCTCCGCAGAGCTTACCATGCAGGCGGAAAGAAGTGCCTTTGGCACTACCACTATCATCAGCTGCTTTATGTCCTGCAGGAAGTGGTGTATTACTTTCAGTCTGACATAGTGCTCTCTGCTGCCACCAAGAAATGTGTTAAATAGTGTATGTATGTATATATTTTTTTTTATTTGTCTAAATCAGGGATGTGTCTTTTTGTCTTAACTGTTCAATTGAGTTTTAATTAATTTCTTTTTTATTTAATTGGTGTATTTTATTTTATGGTCAAAGAAAATAATCTTATGAACAGTATTATAACCTTAAGACAAAAAAAGCCTAAGGAATTCCTTTAACCCCTCCAAATGCTATAGTCTTTGCTAGGCCATAACCCCCAGAACACTCATATATTTCCATGACTGCTAGCAGCTGCACAATGGCGTTGTTAGGATAGGGACAGAAAGACACAAGGACAGGTGAGCCCTGAAGCTGGCACCCGCCCCGCTGCCCCTACCTGCTTGCCTCAGATGCCCTAGGTGGCAAACGGACAACTGGACGGCAGTCCCTAATCTACTAAAGTGAAACACTAAACGAAACAAGACAGACAAAACACAATGAGAGCAAGGTCAGGAATTTGGGTCAGTAACAGTCGAGCAGTGCAGTACAAAACGTGTCCAAGGGGTAGTCGATAAGTCAGAAGCCAGAAGTCAAGTAACCAGAAATACAAAGCAGGGAAAACACTTGATCCAGATACACTAGCGAACTAGGCACTTTCAAAGGCAGGGGGTGGAAGAAAGAGGAGGTTACTTATGCAACCTGTAGTCCCAACCCCCAGGCGTGATAGGGGCTGAGACTCCAGGTCCTGCCCAGGTACTGACAGCTGACTGGTGTGTCAGCTGTCAATCAACAATCAGTGAAACCTACTACAGCTTATGCTGATCGGCCAGGGGAGAGCACTCTGGCCACTGCTTCAACAAGGAGTAGCAGAGCAGAGTTAGTGAAAAACATGCACAGCAGTCTGGCTGCTATGGACGCCGTTGTCGCGCCCCCAGCAACCGGCCTGAGCGTTTATTCCTAGTCCTAACAGAACCCCCCCCCCCCCTGAGGAGGGGCCTCCGGACCCTCACGAGGACCTCCAGGCTTATCAGGGTATGACAGATGAAATTTTCTGATTAAATCAGAAGAATGGAGATCTTGTGCAGTTACCCATGTACGCTCTTCCGGGCCGTAGCCCTTCCAGTGTACTAAATACTGTGTGGAATTGCGCACTTTTCTAGAATCTAGAATCCGTTCCACCTCAAACTCTAATTCCCCTTGTATTACCACTGGAGAAGGTGGAGGACGAGGACCCACAGGAGGTACATATTGTTTAAGGAGACTTTTATGGAACACAGGGTGCACACGCAGAGATCGGGGTAACCGTAACTTGAAAGACACTGGGTTTATGACTTCGATGATGGGGAATGGACCAATAAAATGAGGAGCAAGTTTGTGAGAGGGAACACGGAGATGCAAATTTTTTGTTGACAACCAAACCTTATCACCAACGGAGTAGTACGGCCCTGGATGGCGTTTACGGTTGGTGTATTTTATTTGTTTTTGATGGGCATCTTGAAGAGTCACCAAACTTTGCACAATTTTTGGGTCAACTCAGCTACAGATGAAAATTGTGTTTCATTATTGGGAATAGAAGAAAACTGGGGATGGTAACCATAATTACAGTAGAAGGGGGATTGTTGTGTTGACGTGTTTACGTGGTTATTGAGAGCGAATTCTGCCATCGGTAGGAACTTTGACCATTTATCTTGGTTTTCAGAAACATAACACCGTAAGTATTGTCCTAATGATTGATTTAAGCGCTCAGTCTGGCCGTTAGTCTCAGGGTGAAAAGCCAATGAGAAGGACAACGATATTCCTAGCATGTTGCAGAACGCTCTCCAAAATTTTGCCACAAATTGGACACCCCTATCTGAGACAATATTCATTGGTATCCCATGCAACCGAAGAACATGCCGCACAAACAAACCAGCCATTGTTCTTGCGCTACGTAACTTTTTAAGTGCAACAAGATGACACATCTTAGTAAATCGGTCCACAATTGCCCAAATCACAGTCTTCCCTTGGGAAGGAGGAAGATCTGTGACAAAATCCATGGAAATATGGGACCATGGCCGACTGGGCAAAGGGAGAGGTTGAAGTAGACCCTCGGGTAAAGACCTAGGGGTCTTAGCCGGGCACAGGTCTCACATGACTTCACATAATCTCGAACATCATTCTGCCAAGAAGACAACCAACAAGAGCGAGTAAATTCCACCTGTATATTTGGTGGACAAGAGTGTACTACATGTGAAAAAAGACACACTATCACTGAAAACATGTAGATCTAAAACTTAATAAATTTTATTAGGTATACATTAAAAACGTGGTCCACAATAAATAATTACCATATAGGTCAATCAATTAGAAACAAAACGGCACTAAACCAAAAATCCATAGTGTGTTTTACAGATCGTGAAATGACACATCATACCCCTACCAGCAAGTATATATGTCTTGCATAGTAAGTGGTGGCACCTATATGCCACCCTGGTCTCTACGCGTTTCTCCCCTCTGAGATCATCAGAAGACCAAACGGCAACAAGCAAATAAATAGGGTCAAGACTACCACTAATCAATCATGTCACTCTGGACAATAAAATATAGATAGTGGGAAAGCACTGACAAATTCCTACTTTACTCTGTGGTGTCAAAAACATACACAACTCAATCAGGTAAAGAGTGTCATAATGGACAAACAGTGCAGTAATAAAACAGGCTCACACAGAGCCACTCACGATCCCCGCGACCAGATGTACGGTCTCGTATAGTAGTGTCCTGAATTTGTCAGTGCTTTCCCACTATCTATATTTTATTGTCCAGAGTGACATGTTTGATTAGTGGTAGTCTTGACCCCATTTATTTGCTTGTTGCCGTTTGGTCTCCTGATGATCCCAGAGGGGAGAAACGCGTAGAGACCGGGGTGGCAGATAGGTGCCACCACTTTATATGGAAGACATATATACTTGTTGGTAGGGGTATGATGTGTCATCTCACGATCTGTGAAACACACTAAGGATTTTTGGTTTAGTGCCGTTTTGTTTCTAATTGATTGACCTATATGGTAATTATTTATTGTGGACCACATTTTTAATGTATACCTAATAAAATTTATTAAGTTTTAGATCTACATGTTTTCAGTGATAGCGAGTAAGTAGGTAACCTGTTCCTGCTCTACCTGGGTGACCTGCCAGTACCGAGGAGTGAACCTCCTTTAAAACTGCCCATCTGAGGTTTACCGGCACAAACAATTTGTCAGAAGGTGAATCTATTGGCGCATCCCCCTGTGATTTCAAAATAGCATTTTTCAGATCCACAGATATACTAGCTATTACTGTACCAGGGGTCAGGATACCTTCTGATTCAACCTCAGGTGCTTCACAAAACCCAAAGCTTCGGGATAAGGCATCTGCCTTTACATTTTTAGACCCAGGACGGTAAGTCACAACAAAATGGAACCGGGTGAAGAACAGGGCCCAGCGTGCTTGTCTGGGATTTAACCTTTTGGCCTTATCCAAATACAGCAAATTTTTGTGGTCTGTAAGGACCATAATCTGGTGTCTGGCTCCCTCCAGGAAGTGTCTCCATTCCTCAAAAGCCCATTTAATGGCCAAAAGCTCCCGATTACCAATGTCGTAATTCATTTCTGAGGAGGAGAACTTCCTGGAGAAGTATGCAACGGCTCTTAGGTTGGTATAAGGCTCTTTACCCTGGGACAATACGGCCCCAACACCTGTCTGGGATGCATCCACTTCTACCACAAATGGTAGCTCCGAGTTGGGGTGCACCAATACAGGGGCAGACGAAAAACTATGCTTCAACCGGACAAAGGCCTGTTCGGCCTCAGGAGACCAGGAGGTTGGATCCGCACCTTTTTCTGTTAACTCTGTTAGAGGTTTCACAATGAGCGAGAATTTACAAATGAACTTCCTATAGAAGTTCGCGAAACCCAAAAATCTTTGAATCTCCTTCAAGGTGGTGGGCCTTGCCCACTCTAACACTGCTGACACTTTTTTAGGGTCCATTTGTACCGATTCTGGAGTTAGAATGTACCCTAAGAATCCAACCTCCTTGACTCCAAATAGACACTTAGAGAGCTTGGCACAAAGATAATTCTTCCTTAGTCTAGACAGCACCTGACGGACATGTTTTACATGTGATTCCCAATCAAGGGAATAGATGAGGATGTCGTCTAGGTAAATCACGACAAATTGGCCGAACAGGTCGCGGAACAGGTCATTAACGAACCTCTGGAAAACGGCGGAGGCATTACTCAGTCCGAAGGGCATCACAAGATACTCAAAATGCCCCTCGGGAGTGTTAAACGCCGTTTTCCACTAATCACCTTCCCTGATCCGGATCAAATTATAGGCACCCTGAAGGTCAATTTTGTAGAATCAACGGGCGCCTACCATCTGGTTCAGGAGATCCGGGATCAGGGGAAGTGGGTGCTGATCCTTAATGGTGATCTTATTCAATTCTCCATAGTCTATACAAGGACGTAGGCCTCCATCTTTCTTCTCCACGAAGAAAAAAACAGCACCCATAGGAGACACGGAAGGCCGAATGTGACCCTTTCTCAGACTGTCCTGTATGTACTGACGCATCGACTCTCATTCTGGGGGGGACAAGTTAAAAATACGGCCTTTAGGAAACCTGGCCCCAGACACGAGATCGATGGCGCAGTCATACGAATGGTGAGGAGGCGAGGCGTCAGCAATGGCCTCATTAAACACATCAGAGAAATCGGCAATGTATTCAGGTATATCAGAAGCACTACTGACAGTACACACTATAGGGTTTACTTGAGACAGGTGGGAACCACAAGAATTACCCAACTTAACTAACTCGGTGGTTCTCCAATCAAATACCGGGTTGTGTAGACGTAACCAGGGTAACCCCAGGATGATGTCGGCGGCCAGCTTGTCCATGACAAAAAAGGAAATAAACTCATAATGGAGACATCCCACCCTCATTGATACTTCTGGGGTCCGGAATCAAATTTTTCCACCACCTAGGGGGGCCGAATCAGCACCTGCAACTGAAAAAGGAAAACAAAAGGGGAACCAGTTCTAAACCCAGGGACAATGCCACAGAGGTACGCATAAAGTTCAGGGCGGCGCCTGAATCAACCATAGCTTGACAGGAGAAGACAATCACCTTAGAATACAAAGTAACAGGCAGGAAAAATTTATCAAATATTTTCGGAGGTACCTGGGTGCCTGAGTGACCCTCCGGACTGTCACTCAGGCACTGGAGTTTTCCGACTGCAGTTTTGGTTTGGATGGACAATTGCGGACGAAGTGACCAGGCTTCCCACAGTAGAGGCACAGAGACATCTCTAGGCGGTGCTTCCTGCGGGCTGCGGCTGAGGTAGATCCCAAAATCATTGGCTCTTCACCTGGCAATTGAGGAGACGGGGATTCCGTAGCCCTAAGAGGGGTCAGAGAAGGTCTGGCTGACTGACTCTGACGTGTAGAAGTAGTTGTCACCCCATGTTTCTCCCGCCGTCTCGCTCTTAGGCGTCTGTCTATGGAGATGGCAAGAGTCATCAAGTCACTCAGTGAGCCAGGGGAGGGATGACTAACCATCGTATCCTTAATAGCATCTGACAGTCCCTGGCGGTAAAGAGTCTTTAGGGGAGCGTCAGGCCATCCAGTAACTGCACTCCACTGCCTAAATTCAGAAGAATAATCCTCTGCCGTGCGGCGGCCTTGCTGAATGGACAACAGATGACACTAAGCTAGAGCGGCACGATTGGGGTCGTCATAAATTTGTCCTAAGGACCAAAAAAAACTTTGAACTGATCCCCATTCAGGGGCTTCAGGAGGAAGGGACAGAGCCCAATCCTGGGGTGCCCCCTGGAGGAGAGACACTATCATAGCAACTCTCTCAGCATCCCCTGAGAAAGGATTGAACCTAAAGTATAACTTACAGGCCTCCCTAAATGTCCCGAATTTGTCGGGGTTCCCATCAAACCGATCTGGCATCAGCATTTTGGGCTGGGAAGTCTGTACTGGAACTATCACAGGGGCCTGAGTCGGGGTCGTCTGCGTCGCCGACAGGGTTAGAGAATCAACTCGGTGTGACAATTGCAACACGGCACCAGCCATGCCTTCCATCCGGGTCACAATATCATCCAAGCGATCAGCTACAGACGGCTCAACAGACATGGTGAACCGTCGAGATTGCTGATGTGGGTATGGGCCTGTGAAAATGTTAGGATAGGGACAGAGAGACACAAGGACAGATGAGCCCTGAAGCTGGCACCTGCCACGCTGCCCCTACCTGCTTGCCTCAGATGCCCTAGGTGGCAAACGGACAACTGGACGGCAGTCCCTAATCTACTAAAGTGAAACACTAAACGAAACAAGACAGACAAAACACAATGAGAGTAAGGTCAGGAATCCGGGTCAGTAACAGTCGAGCAGTGCAGTACAAAACGTGTCCAAGGGGTAGTCGATAAGTCAGAAGCCAGAAGTCAAGTAACCAGAAATACAAAGCAGGGAAAACACTTGATCCAGATACACTAGCGAACTAGGCACTTTCACAGGCAGGGGGTGGAAGACAGAGGAGGTTACTTATGCAACCTGTAGTCCCAGCCCCCAGGCGTGATAGGGGCTGAGACTCCAGGTCCTGCCCAGGTACTGATAGCTGACTGGTGTGTCAGCTGTCAATCAACAATCAGTGAAACCTACTACAGCTTATGCTGATCGGCCAGGGGAGAGCACCCTGGCCACTGCTTCAACAAGGAGTAGCAGAGCAGAGTTAGTGAAAAACATGCACAGCAGTCCGGCTGCTATGGACGCCGTCGTCGTGCCCCCAGCAACCGGCCTGAGTGTTTATTCCTAGTCCTAACAGGCGTCTCATTGGGTCCGGGGCACAGTCTGATCCAGCAGGGCCACAACAGAAAACATAAATTTTCACTGGAACCAGAAATGGCAGTAACCAGTCATATGCAAGGCGTTTTTTTCTCTCAAAGACTTCAGAAGAAAGGGATTTAGGGGTAGTAATTTTTTGGACACCTTATTATGAGTCCCAAGTGCAACCAGGTGTAAAGGAAAGCTAATGGAATGCTGGGCTATATAGCTAGATGTATAGCCAGTAGGAAGAAGGAAATTGTAATCCCACTATATAGCACTCTAATGACACCACATCTGGAATACAGTTTCTAGTTCTGATAAATATCTGATAAACAGGGATCCCACCTCTGCAATCTACACCTATCTATAAAGCATTTTTGTAACATTACAGAAACAGCATAAAACTGCCTTTTTTGTATCCCCATCCATGGCAACTACCGTGAAATGTGCAGGGGTCCCCTGTTTCAGAGATGTGGGTTTACCTTTCATTCCTTTTATTTAAAATATTTATTCATTTGTTACTAATGTCTAGTTTTTGCTGTTTATGGATCCATCTAAATGTACACATATGGATTTCATAATATTAATGAAGTTTGTTAGAGTCAAAGTATTTTAAAGGGCTAGTACTAGAGATGAGTGAACCTCGAGCATGCTCAAGTCCATCCGAACTCGATTGTTCGACATTAGATTAGCGGTGGCTGCTGAAGTTGGATAAAGGCCTAAGGCTATGTGGAAAACATGGATATAGTCATTGGCTGTATCCATTTTTTCCAGACAACCTTAGAGCTTTATCCAACTTCAGCAGCCCCCGCTAATCAAATGCCGAACGATTGGGTTTGGATGGACTCAAGCATGCTCGAGGTTCACTCATCTCTAGCTAGTACCAACTCTTATCCCTTATAGAGTGCTAGCAACTGAGCCCGTAGAATACGCATACATATACTGCATATTAAGTAAGGTCTTCCAGCTCATTGTAATGTCCTTTGCACAGTAGGATTTTGTGAGTAAAATGCCTCAGATTCCCATCCTGTTTTATATCGGAAGGTTTGGCTTTTATGTGCTGCGGTAAGCAATAGATTTGATTGCTCCTGTAAACAAATGAACAGTTCTTTGTTTATGGTGAAGACAATTAATTTATTTCCTATAGTTACAACATATCCGCTGCTTTAACCCAGCTCGCTGCCAGGGGGGACATTAATGTATGGCTTAGCAATGCATTACAGGTCCGCCTGGCAGGGAATGGGCTGAAGAATTGTTCAAGTTTGGAAAGGTTTATCAAGTGGAATACAAAAGCAAGAGTCGATAGTTTACTGCATACATAAAGAATTTAAAAGAGAAAGAACTAATGAAGTTGGTAAAATATTTTTTCCCCCCTAAAGTTCCAGATAATTTAAGGCAAATTTAATTTATTACACTGCAGTACATTGAAAGAAAAGGAAAGTCTTTATCAATGGAAAAAGTCAATGTTTCCACAGGCATTGGGATTTTAGCCACTCTGTAATTTAAAGGGAAAACTGACCTTTTCTAACAACATTTAGCAGCATGCTTTACGGCAAGCCTCATGGGCATAGACACAACAAACATTTTCATGTCCTTTTCTTTGGATGGGGCCCATTTGTAAACATGCTCTGCAACCATTGTGACTTGTGCAAAAGTCATTCCATAGGGAGGGGAGGGCTGAGCTGTGAGCTTAAGTTTGGTCACCTTCCATTATACTGCTGTACAGATCACTTTCCATAAGCCCCCAACTTAAAATCACTGACAATACAAGAGGTCTCAGTTTAAATTTTAGCCTATCGGCTCACACTCTGTAAACAGATTGACACTCCCTCAACCTCATAGTCAACTTCCCCCAAGTCTAAATCAAACCTTCGCAGCCTTGTAATTACACCCTCAAGCCTGAATAAGGCCAGATTCACATGTACTGGATCCGCAGTGGATTTCACATTTGACATCCCACTTGAGTATGTATGTGACAGCCCTGTTAACCCCCTGTTGGCCGGAGCATACATTACCTGCTTCGGGGGCTCCTGGCATCTGGATTTCCCGCTAAGCCAATCAGTGGCTGCGGCGGGGCAGCACTGGCTGAGCGGGACGTCCAGCTGGGAATCCTAAAGCAGGCCAGAGTGTGGAGCAGGTAATGTATGCTCCAGCCAGTGGGGCTGTCACATACATACTCATCCTCATAGAAACTAACAGGCAATGGATCCACAGCAAATCTCACCGGGTGAAATCTGCTGCAGATCCGGTACGTGTGAATCTAGCTTAAAACTCTGAACCCACAATCTGACCCCCCCAAACCACTTATACCTTCAGATAGCTTCTTTTAATCCAAGCTCTTTCCTGGGGTCCGTTTGGCAGGTGATGCAGTTATTGTCCTAAAAAACAACTTTTAAACTTGCAGCCCCATGCCCAATGGGTGTGGCTTAGAATATCTGTGCCCTAAGTTTGCACCACCCCTCAGTCCCTCCTCCCCACCCTTTTCATCATCAGGAACGCCACTTAAACATTTTCTCCATGCTGAAAATTGCACAGGTGCCTAAACGATCCAGCCTTTGTGCCGGGTTGACACAGGTGGGGAATAGGAGACAATCTGCCTGGAGCATTCCTAATGATGAGGAAGGTGGGGAGGAGGGACAAAGAGGTTGTGCCAGCCTAATGCATACACAATCTAGGCCATGCCCATTGGGCATGGGGCAGCAAGTTTAAAGGTTGTTTTTTTAGGACAATAACTGCATCACCTGCCGAATGGACCCCAGGACAGATCTTGGATTAAAAGCAGCTATCGGAAGGTACAAGCGGTTTTGGGGGAGGTCAGATTGTGGTTACAGAGTCACATTAAGCCCCTCAGCTTCCTATTCACACTCTACAATCTGATTCACACCACCTGGACCCTATATTAACATTTGGGGGTATTCCTGGTCAGCATAGGGCAGGATGTAAATTGCAATAGTATTTTAAGGTTTTCATTTTTTTCAGAGATAACAAAAATAAAAACAACATGTCTACAATGATATAATTATGAGAAACGTTGAAGCTAAGCATAGGGGCCAAACGTGAAATGTGCTTATACAAGATCAGCTAAAAATAACCCACTCAGCTCTCAATCCATAGGGAATAATGTCTAAAGCAGGAAAATGACATTATGCATCTGTAACCTCAAATTAAATTATAAAATGCCCTTTCACTACTGTTAGTCTCTTCTGTGATACATTCCCTGCAAGTTACAAAGGATCTAGAAAGATCAAGGACCTTGAAAAATGATGCACAAATGTTAATGCTTGCCTCTCTGTTAACCCAGTAATAGGGAAATTTCATTAAAGGGGCTCGCTCATCTCCCTTCCTTAAAGGTGACCTGAAGTGTCAAAGCATTGATCCAGAATTGCTTTATGCGGTCTTCTATTTCCTCTGTAAAAAGGTAACTCTAGTAATATTAAGGTAATAAAATTGTTGATTACCCAAAAGAATCGCTAGAAAAGAAACCTTTTGATATTATGCAATTTAATGCAAAGTGTTCATCTGTAATTGAAACCATATAGGAGATAACCAATATGTATAATGAAGCATCTAATGTAAAACTCAGCCAAGTGGTGGAGCTTTATCATGTAGAGAGATGAGCAAAGCAAATCCAGTGAAACAAAATATGCTGTGAATCGGGCCCTCAATTCACTTCATTACGCAAAGCAAATTCCCACCAACTCGTTAAGAAAACTAGCAAAAAAAAACAAAATGGAGGCCACACATGCTGTCTGGAACTTTACTGGGTAGGAGAAAGGGATTAAATATAATCCCTAGTGCCCGTCCAATCAGCTGCAGGCCCCTCTGTGATGTCAGCACCTCCCCCCTCCCCCTCTATGTAAGGCAGTTCGTTTACAGAGGTGGCTAGTCGGCTGTGTGTGGAGAAGAGAGCAGGATGGCAGCAGGCAGTTACAGCAGAGCAGGGAGACACTAACAGAGTGATATAGGGATGGAGAGGATAGGATAGGAGGGCCGATTGTGGGTGATATTTTGTTGCAGCTGCCAACCAGGTTTCCAGTTTACTAAGTAACTAAGACCAGTGAAGACACAGTCCATATTATTCACTCACTGAGCACTGGGCACTCTAAACTCATATTGAGTTATACAAATTTATTGGGATCAGTGAATGGAGCGTGTGCCTTATATAATCAGTGGTTGCACTCCCCTCCAGTGTTAAACAAATTTGGTTTCATTACTGAACTGAGTGTGTGCTTTACTCAAACAGTGCTTGCACGCCACTCCTACAGTGTTATAAAAGTTGGCTTTCATGACTGGACTGATTGGGCACCTTGCATAATCAGTGCTCGTACTCCACTCCTAGTGTGTTAAACAAATTTGGTTTCATTATTGAACTGAGTGTGTGCTTTACATAATCAGTGCTTGCACTCCACTCCAGTTTTATTAGATTGGATGATTGACTGGCTAATTGTACCCACAATCTGTCCCCCCCCCCCCCCAAACCACTTGTACCTTCGGCAGGTGATGCAGTTATTGTTTTAAAAATGACTTTTAATCCTGCAGCGCTGTGTCTAAGGTCTGGGGCTTACATTAGTATATGCATTAGGCTGGCACCACCTCTCTGTCCTTCCTCCCCACCCTCCTCATAATTAGGAATGTTTCAGGCAGATTGCTTCCTATTCCCCTTCTGTGTGCATAATGAACATGGGCTGGATCGTTAAGACACCTGTGCAAAGCTCAAACAGCAGTTAATGTTCCTGGATCATTCCTAAAGCTGAGGAGGGCGGGGAGGAGGGAAGGAGAGGTTGTGCCAGCCTAATGCATATACAAATGTAAGCCCCGGCCGTTAGACACAGCACTGCCAGATTAAAAGTTGTTTTTATGACAATAACTGCATCACCAGCAGCTATCTGAAGGTACACGCGGTTTGGGGGGTCAGATTGTAGGTACAGAGTCGCTTTAAATTGCGATTTTCCAATTTTTTACAATTTTATAACATTCATCCTTCTGTAATAGTCCCAACACTGTAGCTACTATAGTTTGGCTGTTTTTTTGGAATTCCTTAAGATTCGATTCTCGGATATCAACGAATTTGACCCAAAATTTGTGATTTGAAATTACTACTTCTACATGCCCTCATTGTGTAACCTTGTGTTTTTGTTCAGTCATAGCCATCAATAATGTTTTTCATCATATTTGTACTATAATAGCTCTTCTGTGGGGCAGAACCACAACAGCCTAGCTTTTCTCCCCACTTGCATCTATAAATCATAGGCTTTCGTGACCCTGTTGCTAGCTCACCAATCCCCAAAACTTTGAGTTTTTTTATCTCATCACATTTTGTCTCCCGTAAAACTGGCTCAGATCCTATTCCTCCTTCGTCTAAAACATCATCTTTATGAAATCACTGTTCACTATGTCTTCGCCCTTGACAGTAAGTATACAGTGCTAAAAGGCAAACCTCAGCTTCCATTTACTACTTCTGTTACATCCATTCTTTTAGTCCTATTCCACTCCTACAATGTCAGAAGAAAGTGTCTGAAATGTGTCTGCTGCTCATGTTCATACTTTCTGGAGAATTCTCCTGTTGTTTCATTAAAAGCTCCTCCAGCATTTGACAAATGGGTCATTCTTTAGAACCAATACAACTAAACTACATTATGACTTACTAATCCATCAACCTCTATATTGCTACATTATATCAAGGCTTTTTATTCATTATGAGATAAAGCTTTACTGCAAAGGTCATAATTATTTTTTAGAATGCCAGACGTGAGTTCTTTCCTCATTCGCATAATTTTAATTTAAACATGTTTTTAGAAGGCTTAGAAATCCTGTTTTATGCCTATGACTGTCCATATGGCTTATCCAGCGCTACAAAAACATGGCCACTTTTCCCCCGCTCTTGTCTCCAGTTTGGGTGGTGTTTAAAACTTAGTCCCATTGAAGTACATGGAGCTTAATTGCAAACCACACCTGACCTAGAGACAAGAGTGGGGCAAAAGTGGCCATGTTTTTGTAGCGCTTGATAGCCCCTTTAAAGAGGCTATGCATTTTCAGAACATCATAAGTTAATTACAGTACTTGAGTTAAAATACATGTAAATAGTGTTTAGGCACCTTCCTTACCAAAATGGGCAAAAGTTAACTTGGATAAAGGGTATGTTAACTGTAAAAAAAAAAAAAAAAAAAATTGTTTAGGAAATCTGATTTAGTAAAGGAGATTTCCCTATTTAACCCCTTAAGGAACCACAACATAATGGTTTCTCATTTGAGCCTATCACTTAAAGGGGAAGTCCAGGCAAAATAATTTTAAGATATGTTATTGCCCAACAAAAGTTATGAAAAATATTAATAGAAACTTATTATGGGAGATGCACCTATAGTGCATTTTCCCTGCACTTACAACAGCATGGCGTGTTCAGGTATCTGTAAAGTTGGTGATGTCACATCCTGTAAACTGCTGACACCTGCTGCAGTGGTGGGACAGACTGGAGCAGTAGGTGTCGGCAGTTTATGTGACATGACATCACCCACTTTACAGAAACCTGAACAGGCCATACTGTAGTAAAAGCAGGGAAAATGCTTTATAGGTGCATTTCCCATAATAAGTGTCTATTAGTAATTTTCATAACTTTTTATTGGGCAATAACATATCTTAAAATTATTTTGCCTGGACTTCCCCTTAAAGGACCCATGATGTGCCAGTAAACCATTAGATCTGACTGAGCTATGCATTCTTTATAGAGTGTGGGGACTGGCTGCTATCAGCAGCCGGGTCCTCACTCTTAATGACTGCGCTCCTCTCACTGATCGGGATCCCCACAGTGTGACTGCAGGGGTCCTGATAATTTGTACTAGTCTATTTGTAGTCTATTTGGGATGCAATAAAAAACACATTGGGGCAGATTTATCAAACAACACATTGGGGCAGATTTATCAAACATGGTGTAAAGTGAGACTGGCTCAGTTGCCCCTAGCAACCAATCAGATTCCACCTTTCATAAAAGTTCATACTCAATGCCTGGCACAGTGTTGTGTCTTGTCACACAAAGTAAAAATAAAACTACTTGTGCCATCCAAGGCTGGTGGCCACCAGGATGATGGCACATAGGGCACTTTTTTGTTTTCTGTCCTCACCCTGCCCTGTCCAGTATTTCAGCCCATTTATTTAACCATGTACTTCTTTAACTCTCCTGCAGGGGTATTGCAGGGAAATGAAATACTTGTCAGGTTTTCTCAGGTAAAATTCAATCAATAGGCATCAAAGCAAACCTAGTGATCAACTTAATATAGTAGCACAATGTATCAATTTTTAATTGGTTACTTTTAACACAGAGAAAAACATACTCAACACTACTTTTTTGTCTCTTTAAAAAAAAAGCATGTTTCGATATATTTTTTTAATTATAGAATAGAAAACCAGATGACACACAATTGCATCTGTTTTTGCATTCGTTTTTTGCATCATTTTTTTCCCCATAAAACGTATTACTAAAACAAATTGCAAAAATGGAGTGTGAACCCAGCCTAAGAAACTAAATGCCCAATAAATAGTTATATTAAAGGTCTACACTGCCAGTCAAACTAAAGAATCCAGAGTACAGATGAACTGGGATGCCAAGTAGCATTTTCTCTTCTGTGAAGTCAGTGCGCTAGATACCCTATAAAACAGAAAAAACCCTAGCAACATTTAATGGATCCTGATGATTTTAGCGAATGTCAGGACCATTTCCATTAGAGACAAATAGATGTTTGGAGCAAGAGACCCTTACTAGAATGCATCTCTACTAATCAAAATAGAATCCTTAGCAAGTTTTTTTTTTTTAAGGAAAAGCCTTAATGGAAACTAAAGGAAACTAATAATAACCGGGGGTGGGGGGGGCAATATAATGTGATATTCTCAGAAACAAGTAAACAAGTGATAAATTAAGCATCATTTGTGCCTGTTGTAGAAAGTCATTCTGTTACGAGTGGCAAACAAAAGATCATGGCAAGTGTAAGTCATTAGCAAACCGTTCTCGGGTAAATCCTACGCACAGCCGAATAAAAGCAGATAAATTGGTGTTGCACCTTTAAATGATCCTATTCCCTCTGTAAAGACATTCATTAGTATTCCAAAAACCAAGGCTTCTTGTGACTGTTTACTTTACTGTATCAAATATTTTATTTGGATCCAAACACAATGAGGAAGCTAATTATAAGTAAACTAATCCTCTTCTGCTTGTTTTTTCCCAAAAGGTCTCTGGTAACCATCTGTAACCATTAACTCGGCTTAGAGATAATATAGTTGAAGGTTATTGTGACACAAAGACATTTTTTTCCTTCTTTAAAGAAACAATAAGACTTGGGAGTATTTAATAGTAGATAAAACTATTGGTAAGGATAAATCGTGTGTTTATAATGTTTCAATACTTTGGATATACCAAGGCACTAAACTGTAACCTGACATTTAACTGGTTACAGATAAGGATGCAGCAAACATTGAGTTGACATTAAACATGTGACATGTCATAGAAAATGTCAAGCTAAAGTTTGCTGCTTCACAGTATGTAACACGTTAAATGTCAAGGTAACTGGTTTGCTACATGTATACTATACCGATTTACTTTCAAGGTCAGATTGGCCCACAAAAATGATAGCGGATCTTCCAGTGGTCCCAGACTCTTGGGCTAGCACTTATCTGACGTACAACTTTTTCTCATAATCTCACTACCCATTTGCATGCTTGGTTCAGCCGAGCATGCATATATCCTAAATGGAGAGAGAGGAGCTACCAACTGCCTGTTCCTTCTGACATGTACCATTAAAGGAGTATTCATTTTTTTTTCTAAAAATGTGGTCATGTTGGTGTAAAGGTTACATGTATTTGCCACTGCTGGCTAAGGCAAGGTACTAGAGATGAGCATCTTGATGAACGTACAAGTCTGCACAAACTCGATAAATCAACATTTGAATCCCACTGTTTGAAGAAGGTGGATGCAGCCCAAAGACTGCCTGAAAAACATAGATACAGCCAATGGCCTACGGGCCACATCCCCCTTCTCTAGACATCAAGATTCAAATGCTGATCGTTCAAGTTAATGCAAACCCGAACTTGCGGCAAGTTTGCTTATGTCTACGAGGCAACAATGTAGTCACTGATTGGCCAAGTAGGCAATGCCACGCTTTGTGGAATGGAACCATGCAAGGAGAACAGTGAAAGAGCTAAGTGAAAGATAGGGTGATTTTTATGTTTTACCCCAACCTGAGCACATTAAAAAAAAAAAACATTGTCAGAATATCCCCTTAAAATCAGAGACCTTCCATATACAGATAGTAGACTAGTTGTACTAAAATCCTCAGGTTCATCTAACATTAATTTGTTTGGGCTTATTTTACGGGTACAAACACACACCGTATACGCAGCAGATACGCAGCAGATCTGCAGCAGACTTGGTGGTTTAGATTTGATGCTGTGTTCAGTTATTTAGATCTAATCTGCTGCGTATCTGCTGCGTATCGCAGCAGTAAATAAGCTGTGTATACGGTGTGTGTGTTTGTACCCTTAGTATAAAACCCATCAGTCCAGCAAAGGCAAACATTTACAGCTTATAAATATTATCATACTCATTCATGGAGATAATTTTCCAAAAGAATTACAACTGCCAGAACAACCAGATTCTTTTCAAATTTTCTCTAAAGGCAGAGATTGTTCCCTGTTTTAGTGGGACCGAAAACAGTACATACAGGAGCATGGACATCTTTCAAAGGCAGGGGTCTCTGCTAATATACACTGTATGAATTAGTGTAGACATGTCAGACTCTGGCCCACCATGTAATTCACAGTTTGAAAACCGACCACCCATATTATAATGTTGTAGGCCACAGGCAGTTTTTAGCCTGTGGACTAGGAGTATTTAAGCGGTGCCCCAACGTCGGCAGCTAATGACGTCATTGCAAACATCCTGTGCCTGGTGCCTCCCGAGGCCTCTGGGGCTGCAGAAAAGTCTATTGAGACAACCTGTCACCTCTGGACGACGCTCCCTGAACCTACCCTAGCCCTAGATACGGCCCCCCCATACTTCCATGAGAAGATGAGTTGGCGGCAATATCTACACAGCGGGACCGGCATCAGGGCCGGGACTGCCAGGATGTGGGCTGTATCCAGGGGTAGGGTGGGTTCTAGGGGCTAGCTACTATATAAGACTATTGGGGAGGGCTGGCTACTATGTGAGATTATTGGGGAGGGCTGGTTACTATGTGAGATTATTGGGGAGGGCTGGTTACAATATTAGACTACTGGGGAGGGCTGACTTCTATATGAGACTATGGGGAGGGCTGACCACTGTATGAGACAACAGGCATGACCTTCTATCATGATGTAGGGTGGCAAAAATATACATACTAAGGATCTTTGGTGTCTTCTATTCACTTTGCCAAATAAATAGGATACCTGAACTTAGGCCTTCATTCCTATTATTTACAAAATGCATTTTCTATTTCAGAGGGCACCTTTAATTAAAGCATTTTACACCTATATAATAAAAACTTTGATAAGGGTAATTTGGCCAACAGATTTTTTTCCTGGCCATAGTAAGCTGTGGTCAGATGGCTCTGGCGCTGACTTATCCCTCTAAGAATAAAAGGGTCAAGCAGGGAAAGTGCATGAAGCTCAAACCTTCAAATCTTGTCAGTAGAGGGTCAGGAGGCTGGCAGTGGGTTCAAAAGCTCTTAGTCCTAAGTGTTTGTGTACCTTGAAGGTTATAGTCATCCCTAGTTTTCTTCTATCTTCAGCGCCCTGTTTGTGGGTGCTGAAGGCAGTTTGGATACCGAAAACTGACAAATTCAGCAATGAATGCAAACAGCGTATCTCATTAGAACTCCCATTATAGCCAGTGGGAATTGCAAAAATAACGCGACTGGCTAGATCCTGAAGTTTTTGGCTTCCTCTGGTCAAAAGGCCAGATCTGAAGACAAATGTGGGTCCCAGAGGTGGGACCTGTGGATATGTCCTAAGTGTCCCAGATAGGTATATTCCTTTAAAATCTTATCATCCAGTAACTGATTTGTAGAATGTCCACACATTATTATGTAAAAAAATAAATAAATAAAGCAGGTGTCCAATGAATAGACAAAAGACAATCTCATAGGAGCGTACATACAATTACAGTATATAGAGCTGCTAAAGCCCGTTCCTTACTTACACACCTCCAGCTTATCTTATAGCTTTCCATAGACATTTAATGGTTTGCATCCTTAACCTGTCTGTCATTTATTTTTTACCCGACAAAGAAAGATAACATAAATATCCTCTAAGCGTTGACTGGATACAATGTGAATTTTATACAAGATCAGCAGCTAACCATAATTTACAGCTTTCTGATATTTCCGCAGAAGTAAATCAGGTTAAAACAATTTTAGATAAACTCCCTTAAAAAAATGTGTTGTCTTGATAAAAAAAAAAAAAAAGAAAAGAAAGCAGACAAGGAACAAAAACCTCATTAAACCGCTGTGAAAACCTACTGTCATGGTAATGATGCACAAAATATTCAGATTATGTATTTTATATAAATTTCTCATTGTCTCTATACTATAGTCATTGCATTTTTAAATGTGAATTGAATGTTAGCTGTTTTTGACACATAAGCTCTTTAAGAATATAGATGATGAATTCAAAGCTACCATATACCCCCACTAGAAGAAACCTAGGGGCTTACTACATTTCTTTTGTTTTCTTAAGTTTAATGTACAAGTAGTATGGCGTAAGCTCTCAGGTGGCAGAAAGGAACGGTAGGCACATGTGCTCACCACTGCTCCATTCATTGTCTATTGGAGCTGCCATAGATGCTGAGCGCTGTTCTCAGCTATTGTCAGAACTCCCATAGACTATTAATTGAAAAGTAGTATGCACAGATGATTGCTGCTTCATTCCAACATGGCTCAGGACCCAGGTTGGTAAGGGTTGCAGCAGTAGGATTTCCCCACAATCACACATTTATCCCCTATCATGTGAATGTCTTATTGATGAGACAGTCTCTTGCAGAGAATATCAACGGCACTATCCTCGTGGCTGGGAACTGACTTGGGGTGAAGCAACAGCAGGATTTTAATTTTGCTCAGTTGGTGCACCTTAATAATGGGTAAAAATCCCAGACATTCAGTAACACTTATCAAAGAGAAAGCTGAGGGCATTTACTGCTTCATGCAACTTTTGACATATCGAAGCAGCGTTTGTACGCTTCATCAGACCATGATAAAGCAATGATGATGCGTGCAAGCGCATGAAACAGTTGCTACATTTTCTGCTGTTACAAAAATTACTAATACACACTCATTACGGGAAATGCTTATAAAGTGCTTTTTTCCCTGCACCTACTACTACTTCATCAAAGCTTCACCTCCTGGATAAAATGGTGATGTCACAACCCGACTCGTAGAGATGTGCATGCTGTGGCTGCTGGAGAGGATGATGGCAGGGGGACACTGAGGGACCCAGGGCACTGGAGGGATATTGAGCATCCTTCTGCCATCATCTTCTCCAGCGGCCACAGCCCGCACAGCTCTGGGAGTCGGGTCATGACATCATAATTTTATGTAAGTGCAGGGGAAAAAAGATTTCCCATAGTAAGTATATATTGGTTATTTGTATAACTTTTAGGGGACAATACAATACTTAAATAAAAAATTTTGCTGGACTTCTCCTTTTATGGTGAGCGAACCTCTTCATGCAATGTGTCTATGTAGAGTCTTTGGCACACTATATAAAAAAGTTTTTGGGACTTAAAGGGGTTGGCCACTAGTAAAATACTTAAGTATGCAGTATTAGTAAGTGTTCTCACTGCATCTACTGAGAGCAGTTCCCAGTTCCCCTCCTCCAGGCTTTGCTGTCCTACTCTGTGGTGAGTCAATCAATAAAATGGCCAACATGGAGGATTATGTGACAATGCCCTCATCTGTGTCCTCTATAGATATATGCAGGTTCACTGGTGAACACAGAGGATGGGGCATGGACAGAATCACCACAGAGCCACCAATGAAAAACTCTGCAACCCTGATACAGTGCAGCAGGGCACTTCTCTTCACAACTTCAATAAAATCTAACTTACTGTTTCATAGTCATAGGAGGAGATTTATCAAACTGGTGTAAAGTAGAATTGTCTTAGTTGCCCCTAGCAACCAATAAGATTCTACCTTTCATTTTTTTAAAGAACCTGTGAGAAATGAAAAGTGGAATCTGATTGGTTGCTAGGAGCAACTAAGACAAGTCTACTTTACACCAGTTTGATAAATGTCCCCCATAGTCTATGGAGTGAACACGTCATATGTGCCTGGGCACTCCTGTGCTGTATCAGGAGTGAGACCTGGTGCAATCAGTAACTTTTGACATGTCTAAAAACATGTTAAAAATAACAAGAAATTACAGTAAAAGGAAAATGTTTCCCTAAAGAAAACAAAAAATCTAAATTTCAAAAAGTTTAACTGTTCTTATATGAATATACAGAAGTCGCAGAAATGTTTATGGTGAGTTTGGTCTGTACGTGATTTATTTAAGGGGTTTTCCCAGGACTTTAATACCAATCCTCAGGATAGGCCTTTAATATCAAACCAGCCACAGAGTCCGACTCCAAACTGCTTCGACTAGGGGGCAGATGGTACTGGTGTTATGGCCTCTTCTTTGTTAACCAGACACAGCTTTATACATTCACATTAATCGCAGCATCAGAAAAAGACACCAAAATGAACAGGGCCATGCTGACTGGCGAGCGTGCTGGCAGAAGGACCTCTAGCAGATCTGATCTCAAACAAGGAAAGGAAAGGCCATCAATAATACAGTCCCTGGACACGCCCAGCAAAAAACATACTATACAACTTTTTTTGGAAATGATTCTGCCAATTAACATACTCTTCCCACAATCTTAAATATTTAAAATCCAGCGGGAAAAAAAAAATGGGAAAAAAAAAACAGTAGAATGAGATGCATAGATACCTATGTACACATTAAAGGAGTTACATCAGTTTTTTCTTGTACTCACACACACTCAGACACAACCTATGGATTGAAGTGGCCCCATTTAGGGAGGGGCAAAGACTCTTTACTCTAATCACAAACAACCCTAATGTGTAATGGCTTTTTTTTTATTATAAAAATGATAAAAGTCAGATGGAGATTTGACAGATACATGCTAAGGTATGGTCCTCTGCTCTACAATGCAATTCAGTTAGCTGCATCTGATAGGATACAGCAAGATTTGTCAGGAATGACAGCTATGGCATCCAGTTGGATGGTTCCGCAAAAAAAATTGTGACCAAGGGTGCTATAAATATAAATCTTCTTTCATTTACTAGATCAGTGTATGATATGAGACATGAGAGTACAGTTTCTTTCATGGACACAGATGGGACACGTTAATAGACCATTTGTCAGATATGGTGTTTAGGGTCATCAAGATTCAGGCTTCATAACTTGACATAGAGATATGCTCAGAATAGTCAATGTCAGGTTTTAATAATTCATTAGTGATGAAATGATTTGCAGCCATTTGTGTTAGGAAATCACTTAGACTAAATAAATGAAACAGCTGTACCCATTTTTATTACAAAGTAGTATAGTAAATCTTAGTCTCCATGCACTACCTTTAATGTTGGCATAAAAAAGTAACAAATTTAAATGTTAAAAAATATTATATATATATATATATATATATATATATATATATATATATATATAGATAGGAGATAGATAGATAGATAGATAGATAGATAGGAGATAGATAGATAGATAGATAGATAGATAGATAGATAGATATACATACACAAGATGGAATCCAACAGAAAGTGTTTGTTTATATATGAGAAACAGATTGCGGAACTCAGGGAGACCAGCCAAACGACAACACTGCCCGCTGCTAGTGAAAGCGCTCAATGTAGTGAAGTCCTAGGTGCATTGCCCCCTGGGAAACATGAATATGCAAAAGAAGAGCCTGTGGAGCCTCATTGAAGAGTTTCAATATACAGGACTAGCCAGATAACCCTCCGAGAACTAGCCAGATAACCCTCAGCCAAGGGGCAGCTCCTGTTAGGAAACCACCAAAACCACCATAATAAGTGGCCCTATGTTAATGTAATGTAATGTAATATGTTAATATATAACATTTGTAATTTTTTTCATGGATGATGGTGGCAAAAAATAAGAGAGTCTTAAGGCCCTATTCCATGGAATAAATATTGGCCGTATTCGGCAGATATAGGCAGTTATGGCTGATAATCCTCCTGTGCAGGGGCGTAGCTAATGTCTTCTGGGCCCTGGTGCGAGAGGTCAACTTGGGCCTCCCCCACCCCTTCACAACCAAGTGATGCTACTGGTAGGTGTATGTGTGTATATATATATATATATATATATATATATACATATATACATACATACATATATATTTATTTATATATATTCCAAGACAGATATTACCAATAACACCAGCATATAGGAAGAGAAAATATTATCACCCTATATATTAACACCATACTGTTACTGTATACTGAGACCAATATTGCCAAAAATACGAGTATACAAGGGGCAAATATTACCGCCACACCACAACCACTACCATCACCACCATATTGTTACTGACCAAATACAGTATACTAATAAAACACAGTACCGGATAACACGTAACAAATATTACCACCACATACTGACTAACACCGCCACATACCGACTTACACCGCCACATACTGACTAATACCACCACATACTGACTAACACCACCGCTGCTACTGAATAAGATCCACTCTAAACAGATCACTATCACCTCATACAGTCATATAGAGGTGGACGCAGCTCCACACAGGTTGTATACACCATATAAATTACAGTGCAGATCAGGTGACTCACAGGGGACGTCTTCTCTGATCGGAGTTCTTCCCTTTTTATTTTCTTCTCCATCTGCCCTGGGCCGTTATGAGAACTTCTTCGAGCCACAAATCCACAGAATCTGCCAGACAGACATATTAGGCTCCTCACACTGGCACCATCCTCATCTCTTTACACACTGCACATCTGTATTGGCCCCTTTACACCCTCATTTAGTGGGTAGCCCCGACACTATGTGACCCTCTTATAGTATATATAGATGGCCCCCACTGCATGTTGCCCCCCCTTATAGATGGCCCCCTCTCTCCCCCACCCCTTATAGATGGCCCCCTCTCCTCCCCCCCTTTAAGATGGCCCCTCTTTCCCCCCCTATAGATGCCCCCATCATTATAGATGGCCCCCTCTTCTCCCCCCTATAGATGCCCCCCTCTCCCTCCATTATAGATGGCCCCCCCTTTCCTCTATGCTAAGCATAATTTTAAAAAAAAACACACACACACACAAACTCACCTAACAACCCGCTCCCCCGGCGATCCTCTTCTTCTTTAGGCTCGTCTGGGCCCCCGGCTGCTGTGCGGCTGCCGGGGTTTCCCTTCCTATCCCTGGCAGCTGCGTGCATCAGTGAACTCCCTATGCACCAGGGCTGAGACTTCCGGCACAGGAAGCGTCTCTGACGTGCGCTTCCTGTGCCAGAAGTCAGGTTCCCAGGCGGCACAGGAACGAGCTTGTGGCGGGGCGGGCCGGGTCGCGACCGCTGCGACCCTGGTAGCTATGCCACTGCTCCTGTGGAATAGGAGGCAACGATCAGCCGCCATCATTCATGTCGGCTGATCTTTGCGTTGTTTGTCTTTTAAACATGTTATAAGACAAATGATTCCTACAGTAATGATCTTCTGCTGTCGCTCCGTGGAATTGGAGCGGCGGCAGATGACCACTGCTGTATGCTATGGGCTGCCTGGACGATAAGCGATCGCCCAGGCAGCCTCCTCGCACCTCTCCACGCCCCCCCCCCCAAGACTCACCCGCTCGCAGCTGCTGAATGGAATAGCGGCAGCGGGCGGGGAACAAGGAGCAAACAAGCACTAATAGCGCTAGTTTGCTCCAGTCAGTTGGCCCGTGGAATAGGGCCTTATCTACTCAAACTTTCCCTGAAGCTCCCAGCATAATATTATCAAGTCCCTCACTTGTTACCATTTATTCCTAGTTCCAGTATGAGTTTTCTCAGCGGGAATTCTTGCTCAGCCAATCACTAGACAAGCCTTGGGCACCTCAATCTGTCATTGGTTGAATAAGCAGTTCCTGCTTAGAAGGCTTTTTTTTCTAAAGTGGGAAAAAAAATGTGACGAGAAATGAACCAACAGACTGGGGGAAGAGGAGGATCAATAGAGGTGACTAGGACTTATTTATAGCATACCAACCATATAAAAAAGGAATGTAATTCTTCTTGACCAATTAGAAAAGCATGGCTGCTTTCTTTATGAAACATCACCACACTTGGCTCTACTTTGGGTCTGGTTTTGCAGCTCAGTTCCATTGAAGTGAATAGAGTTAAACTGCAATACCACACACAACCTGAAGACAGGGGGGGGGTGTTTTTTTTGTTTTTGTTTTTTTTATTTACAAGAATGTAGCAGTGTTTCTAATCCTGGATAACCCCTTTAAGGTAAATTAGTACAACCATGCCCAAAACAATGTATGATCATATAAACTTTTGTTCTTGTCTGGTTGTCATGGCTACATTCAGGATCATGTATATTTGTATAATTATAACTTCAAACTGTTGTCTATAAAAGATACAGAGAGAGCAAATAGATAATTTTTTTTTCCTAGTAACAATTGAAATGAAATCAGATAAAACCATTCAGGATAAATATTCGGTCCTGGATGTAGCCATGGCAAACAATATAAAAACTATTGTTTCACAGAACTGAAAACTGTAATTGATGATTTATATTAAAAAGTTACTATATGGTTGCTCTTTTACCTTTTTGATACCGATGTTTCATTAAAAGAGGTTGCCTCAACTTGGACTAAAAAATGAAATAATCAAACCAAAAATGGATCAGAAATACAGGATATATAGGTAAAAGTATTATTTTTTTTTTTTATTGAATCACATCATGCAAAAGTCACCATGTAAGTCACAAATGGAGAATCAATGAAAAAAATCACATAAAACTGGTAACCTGATGACAACAGAATTAGGGGGTTAAAAACGGTATGAGATCGGGAGCAGAAAAGCATGTAGAACTTCGGCGTGGTAAGAAGTAAATATACTCAATTTGGAACCAAGTAACACAGTAAGTGTACCTAGCCTAACACAATGAAAAAAGAAGTCTCTGTGCACTTGTTGAGCATCTTGTTGAGCATATATCCATCATATGTTTTTAGAGATAACCTGTCACCAAGACAATGCTATCTAATCTGTTGCAATCATATTATAGAGCAGTAAGAGCTGACCAGATTGATACATATCTTTGTGGGGAAAGATCCAGTTTACCTTTTAACATAAGGGGTTTATGGGAAAAGTTGGTAGGTTCTCTAAAAACACTTGACATATGTGTAGATTAAAATTCTCATTTGTAACGATTAAAAGCAGTTTATAGATGTACATTCACATAAAATATAAAATCATAAAAAAAGACAATATCATAACAGTGGAAAATACAATAGAATAGTATTGAAAATGTCTTGTCACGGTATATAGCTGTACATGTGGTTTTGCCACTTATTATGAATATTCCGTTGCGGTGCAGGGCCCTTGCATGCCGCAAATAAAAGTAATTAACTGTTTACTCTTATTCTAGTATATATAACACTCTCTTATGTTTCATTTGAGATAGTATCATATAATAATTGTGTGGTGAACTAGTCACCTCTCACCAGTCTCTGCCATTGTGCGGGCTGTGGCAAAGCGTTTTTTTGTTGTCCGAAGCCAAAGGAGACTTCTAGGAGTTGCTTGGTGTCTGGCAGCGTCTATCTGGGTGAGAGCCCTATGTGAACCAATTGACTGTGTTGCATAACTGCCAATGACTGTTTTCACAGACTGTTTTTCTTTAAACCTGCTGCTGGTCTCATATCAAAAGACTGCTTTTAAGACTGATCTCCACAATATATATATTTATTATTATTTTTTTTCCTTGGTATCTCACCTCTGTCCTGGATGGGTGGGGTTGGGTGGTTAGGGGATAAAATGTAAAATGTTCTTTTTTTTTTTTTTTTCATTTTTTGTAATATTTTAGTACTATGGACATCACCTCAGTGTACACTCACATGCACAGCCCCCAGAAAAAAATGCTATCCCTGGGTGTATAAATGCATCTGAAATGCATTGGCATTTTTTCTGGGGGCTGTGCATGTGAGTGTACATGCATGTGAGCAATGCTGGATCATTATTATTTTGTCTACCATACCTATTCACCCAGCACTGAAATGGATATGTGCACAGTCGAAGACACATGGAGTGGTAAGCAGGATTCCCCTTTTTGAACATTGCACATATCGTAAAAAATTTTTTAATAATAATTCTCCACAGACTTTAAAGTGAATGTACCATCAGGAACATTTACTTTAAGTGTAGCATATTAACAGTTCTTTTTTTTAACCACGGCCCAGTTCCCATGCATGGCGCTGGTCTATTACAGGCCCCAGTGGAAGAAAAACCCTGCCTCTCTGTTTTTTTTTTTTTTTTTTAAATGATAGCCGACAATAGTGTTCATAAACATATTTGTGGCCATCATTATATAATAACGGACAGTATTTTAAAAACAATGGCTGTTATTTTGCCTAAAAAGACATTGTGGGAACACAGCCGTAACCGTTAAAAATACAGACGCGTTTTATTATATTACTCCAAATTTTTTCTTTTTTGATTATTTCTCCCAGGACATTTTTCCAGGGAGCAGAATGAGAAACCTATCTGTGCCAAATAGGGTTCATAATATTTAATTACATTATCACTATGTCTGATCAAATTCGCAAGAGTTCAAGAAGTATGTCAAGGAGAAGGAGTGTTGTTTTACCAGAGGAATAATGGCGAACGTCATTACATATAATAACCTGGAAGACAGAGAATTGATGAGCCAGCATTCCTAATGCAGCCATTATACAAGAGTAACTGCATCAAGACTTCTTCCATCTGTAATAAAAAACTAAGGGTGAACACGAGGGGTAATGAGGAAGGGCCCGGTGTACGAAGAAATATTCAATAATATCACACATGCTTACAATCATAACTCATTGCTAGGAAAACATGTGAAGCATAATAGGGGCCAAAGGGCATCGGTGCTGCTTGTTTTGCCTTGAAGTTAAACCCCATATAGGTAATGCAAATTCTAAGCAAACAGAAAAAAACAAACATATGGATTGTAAATGGGGTTTCCTATAACATGTAATAATGGCATAGTATATGTAATGAATGAGTGATCACTGGAGGTCTGACCCATGGGGAAACCCCCTTTAGGCCTATTATAGACTTGACTTGGCATTAAACATCAGTTTTTGGGTCAATTTCGAGACTATATAATTGCCATTTCATTCTGGCAGAGACTGTTGTCATTTCCCTAAGGTTCTATTATCACTGCAGTATTTGCAGTATTGTTTTGGAAAATCTAGAGGAAAAGCTCCCAGTTCATCTTACAAACAAATCTATAGGGTCCATTGACCTGATGGATGCAGAAAAATTGTTTATATCTTTGATATATATATAATTTTATTTATTTTTTATATGTATTTATTAATTTACTTATTTGTTTATCTATTTTACATACTATGAGGCTATGTTCACACAAGGTATATTTGCTCAGTATTTTGGTCACTATTTTGCAACCAAAACCAGGAGTGGATTGAAAACATAAAAAGGCTATATGGTTTACTACTTTGTAATATACACATTCATGTAGTATAAAAAAAAACACAGCCAGTTGATAATGTATCATATCTACACTATCTACATTTCTTTGAGGAAAATCAGAAAAATTGACCAATCAATAGTGCCAAGAAGAAAGAGTGGTCCATCGTAAAAGTATTTACTAAGACTGACATAGACTGATTGTAGGAGAGCCTACAGTCCTTTCTCAAATGGGCACTGTCAAAAATGCTTGATGGGTCACAAAGACATATGAAAAGTTCTTATGAGTCAGAGTCTGATTGTACCAACCCCGACCAATCAGAAGAAGAGAAACTCCAGGTACCGTATTTTACCCCCACCACCTCTTTCATTCTATTATAAGTCTATGGGGCCAAAGCCCTAACCAGGGGGTTTCTAGTGCTCAGGTACAATGTACTAGAGTGACATGCATGCACAGATGTTTATCTGAACTCGAGTTCCCTGATGAAGATAACGAAACGTACGTAGGGACGGCTCTTTCTGGTGTTCTGGCAGCATAGGTGAGTGCAATAGAATTAGAAGATAATAATAGTTGATTTTAGACCTCATGTAAATTGTATGCAATCAGATGGGATACTAGGAGACTGTTTAGCCCCTAGATACATATATACCCCTGTTTAACATATTGAGGTAGAGTACTAGAAAAAAAAGAGATTATCATAGCTGCACCTTCCATGATGATTTATATCTACTGACACCAGTTTTTTTAATGTAATTATTTTATTTTTTTGTGGTCATTTTTAAACTTTTTTCTAATGAGATATAGTGTGTATTTGGTACCGATGTATACATAATAAAAACTATATATATTTTTATAAACTAAAACCCAGTGTTCGTTTGTATAAATTATAGTGTGGGTTGTTTCTTTGATAAGGTGACATCTGGTGGTGCAGGGTGGTACTGCAGCCTGAGTTGTGAGATTACCCCGTTCCCCTTATCTCAAACCTTGTGTGTAACAAGTCACTCTAAGGCTATATTCACACAACGTCAAAAATAGAGAAAAGGCGGCCGCTTTTGCAATTTAAAAAAAAATGTCTGTTTTTGCCGCAATTTAACTGACTGCTTTGGCAATGCATTGAAGTCAATGGAAAGACGTCCAATGCACACAATGTATTGAATAACAGACGTTATCACCGCAGACATCAAAATAATGATCATGACAACATTTTTTTATTTGTTGTTCATACACAGTTTTTCATTTGTCACCTTTCTTTCTCCGTTTTAACTATTAAATTCAATAAACTTTTCAATTAAGCCACCCCCAAAGGCCAATTAGTACCAAACTAGGATCATGTACCAACAGCTGTCATTGCAGTAAGGGTAGGCCAGGCTGCTAAATGACGTCTGTTATTTTAGACTCAAAATGACGGACGTCATTTAAATGGAAAAATTGTGTGTGAACATAGCCTGAAACTGGAACATTGCACTAAAGGAAGCTAAAACTGAGCTATGATATACTGCTAAGCATACGGTTTGTAAGGGTGGTGTACAACATAGGGATAAAAAGAGCAGCAAAGAATGAGTAACCATGTTATTCACCATCTCCACAAGGTAGAAGACAGAGTATCTGTTTTACCTATAGTGTTCATTTAATTGAAACCAAATATTTATAATGAAGACAGTGGGAGAGATCACAGCATAATAGAAGTTACTTTGCATTTTTCATGTTGGCTAGAAACCATCAAATGCTGGCCGTAAAATCAATTTGTATAATATAAAGCTAAGCGCTAAGGCAAATGAGAAAGGGACCGATTAGCTGTAAGCTCATTTACAACCATCCTAGAAAATAAACAGACTGGAAAAAAAAAAGTTTTTTTTTTCCCCCTCTCCAAACTATCTTCCTATTTGCAGAATGATACTGCAGAATAAAGTGGCAATCCACATGCGATTCATTGAGTAAGACCCTAAGTTGTTAAACATTGCTGTGATTACTTTTAGCACAAAATGATAAGCTTTGCCTAACCACATTTTCTGCAGTGGATCACATGCTGGTTTTATTCTCTCTTCGTAAAGAGTAAGTTCTGATCTAAGCCTCAAGTAGTAAGGCAATCAATGCTGATGAATGACTAGAAACGGTTTCTTTATTCCAACCCTCACTGAATAGAAAGTTTCCATTATCTAGTTCAACATCTTCACTCTATCAATTTGACAGGGGCGGGCAGGCCTACACTCCACTGGATTCTCTGTGCAAGTGAATGCCTCTTTCTCTTCTAATATAAAAGAAAAATCAAAGTGCTAAAGTGTACAACAAACATCTATTTTAACAAATACAGACAGTGGTCTATTTTGGTTCCTGACACTTCATGGTTGGTGTAAATGTTTCTAGAACGTAAAATAGGAAAAAGTCTAAAAATGGGCTTCAGAGAAAGCAATTATCCTGGCTGCATAATACTAGGGAGGAAATAGCATTAGGTATCATTACAGTCACTGTGTGTGTTCTGTATACCTACAATGTCTTTAGTATGAGATGAAATCGCTCTATACATACTTGGTAAAAAAAAAAATTCAGATTAAAAGATGCTAACGAATAAGGCAAATCTATCTATCTATCTATCGTTGTTAATATTACAACATGCTATCCATTCCACTAACAATCTAATTTATATAACAATCACTGGTAAGACACACATTGTTAATACTTCGTGATAGAGTGTCATGAACTTACGTTGTTGTAAAAAATTGGTAATCTCACACCATTTATCATTAAATACACTAAAGAGGTGATAAGAAAGGTCATTTTATTAGGTGCCCTATAATGTTTCTATGCTATTGAAAACAAATAGAAATGACTTGATAAATTCCCACAGTCTTCAGGAGCTTTATATGGCCATGTATAATACTTTGTTAGGGTGTAACATATAAATAATTATAAAACAATGCTTTAATACAGCATATATATGTGTGTCCACCCTCACCTTTCCTTTAGTTTAGTTACAGATTTGAACTTCTCATGAAACCAGTACAACACAATATCACAATATGCTATTAGATCACTTAAAAAGGTTTCAATTACATAGCAATTACTGGGTGGCTACACATTGACAAGCACAGTTTTATGTCTCAGACAGGAGCAACTTGTTGTGAAAGGCCAGTAACCCACAACCTACAAACATCTTGGGATATATCGAGTTCAGACATTAGTTAAACAAGGACATATCTGTATATAATAAACCATTTCATGACCAGGTCATCACATCAATCATAAACAACAAAATATCAAAATCATACTGTAGCATAGTTGGTATTTTTTTTTCTTACCTAGCTAGGAATGAAACTCAAGTATGTCAGTGACTAATAATGGCATGTGGACTCTATCCACATATCTAAGAAACTTTTGCCCTTAACTAAGAAAACAGATATATTAAAAAAAAAAAAAAAAAAAAAAAAAAAAAAAAAGAATCTTTGTAACATAATATTCATGCATGAAGCAAATCCCCAAAAGGGTATGAATCACACGACTTTAGCACCGCTTCAGGAAGTCAATGTCATTCCTTTTCACGGTAAAAACGTCATCCATATAGCACCTCCAAACTAAGCATTGCTTTTGTGAATGTGACTTCAATCCTGTTATCTCTTTCCGGAGTGTCAATAGCAATCAGGTGTCCCAATGGATAACTAAACACTATTTCACAAGGCATTATTTTTATTTTTATTTCATTCCTTTATTGCCATTACGTATTGAGTATATCCTTGACAGCTTAATTGTTAACATATTCTATAGCACATAGGCATCAGTGTCAATGTACATATCACTTTTAAGCTTTTTCTGGCTTAGTTATAAATATATGCTCTTGAAAAATATGTGGGTTATTTTTTAATGTCTAATTGTTGTAAAAATTTGTTGGCACTATATAAATAAACTATTATTATTATTATTTCCAAATAAAAATAGTAATAATAATCATAAGCTAAGAGATGATAAAATCATACAATTTAAAAAAATACTAAAAAATCTTAATACTTTTTATAGAAGTACCATAATAATAAAGGAAGTAGTAACAGGCTATGTTTACACTTGCGTTTTAAAATGACGTCTGTTATTACCGCATTTTAATTTATGCCAATGTAATGCATTAAAGTATATGGAATGACAGCCGCCCAATGTACATAGTGTGATAAATAAAGGACGTTTTGTGTGGACATCAAATTAATGTTCATGACGATTATTTGCAGATGTTTTTTGCAAACAACGGACGTTATTTTTTTTTTTTGTCCACACTTTTTTTTCCACCATCCTTTCACCGTCTTTATTATTAAATTCAAAGGAGCTTTAAAATAGAACCATTTCCAAAAGGGCCTGAACTAGAATAATGTACCAGTGGCCATCATTTTAATCACAGGTCTCAAAACCTCAAAATGACGGACGTCGTTTAAAAAAATAAAAACGGGAAGAAAACGTCATGTAAACATACATTGTTCGGCTATGTTCACAACGTTTTTTCTTGTCCATTTATAATTTTTTAAAATTACTTCAATCATTTTGTGTCCAAAATTACGTCCTCTATTTTGCAGTTTGGAGGGCCGTGCAATAACAGCTGTTGGTGCATTATTCTAGTTTAGGTGGATTAATTGCCCTTTGGGTGTATCTTTAATCGAAAAGTTCATTGAATTTAATAGTAATTTCATAGTTAATTTATTAGAAAGGACGGTGAAAAAGGAAGAACTGGAAGTAAACAACTAAAAAATAACATCTGTTGTTTGCAAAAGACATCGTTCTCAAAAGACGATTGTCATTTTATAAAAATGAGTGCAAATGACATCCATTATTTGATAGACTTCTAAAAGTGGACGCCTTTATCTTTTTTTTAAATTATTTATTTAATGTGAACATAACCTTAAGGTGCCTGTATTATAAATGGGCGGCGTTAGATAGAAGGCCCTGATTGAGATTATGAAATGGCACCCAGGACCTTGAAGTTATTCCTCTAGTATCAATAGGAAACTGTGACATGAGTTTTCTAAAACTTCCATTTCCAATTTTTGTTCGAAACTTACTGTCTGTAATGCAAATGCTATACTGCAAATAGTTAATGCAAGTTGTCACTTCAAAATATTAATTACTGCTTCCAAAACTACATGACATGATTCTGTTGCTATGGAGATAAATTTCATATTTCTTTTTCTGTGTTAGCATCAACCGGTTATCTAGATCTCCTTTGTTTGTGTGGAATGTTATTTCTACACAAATAGCCGAAATAGAACAAGAACATTAATTACAGGATCCAAAAAGAATATAAATTCCATTAATATTGTTAATTATTAACATGAACAAACTTGTGTTTTTTTTTTTCTTTTTGTAAATAAAACTGAGCAACTGAGCCAAAAGTTCCATTATTGTTATTACTTTTTGCACGTTCACTCAGTAAGTGGATTAAAAACTGCTTGTGATAGGTACATATTTATCGTAGGAATTATAAAAAGGTGCTAATATATGGGCAAAGTAGATGGAGCAGTAGATCTTTCTCTGCTGACAATCGTCTGTTTTTCTTTCTTACAAGAAAAAAATTTATTCATTGATCAATTAAAATATTGAAACATTAAAAAAATTAACAATGTTCTAAGCAAACTGTAGTTGATCTAATTCCATATGTTATTCTTTTATGAATACGTTAGACAATGACAAGTTATGTCACTTTTATCCTAGAGACCTGATTATTTTTATGGCTTTCCCTATACAGAAATACACCTAAATCTAAATTAACATATTTTAAGACCAAAATGAATGTCAACCCCATAGAGGACCCTGGACGTACAGTTGCGTCCTGGAAGTCTGTCACCAGACGACCCTGGATGTAACTGTCGGTCCTAGGTTTCTAGGGAGCTATAAAGAGAGCAGGTGGGGGCTGGCTGCCTCACCGTTAATGAAACGCTGCAGAGATCGCGCTGCATCCTTTCATTTACCCCATTCAACGCCCCTTAAAAGTTAAAATGTTTTTAAAAATACCTCAAAGCTTCTCCCCCAATAGAGATTAAATCACCCCTATCCCATTATATAAATAAAACATATAAAAATAATTAAATAAAAAATTCATCTCATATAGTAGCCAGCCCTCCTCCATAGTCTAGTATAGTAACCAGGCCTTCCCCATAGTCTCATATTGTAGCCAGCCCTCCCCCATAGTCTCATATAGTAGCCAGCTCTCCATCATAGTCTCTAATATAGTAGCCAGCCCTCCCTCATAGTCTCTTATATAGTAGCCAGCCCTCCCTCATAGTCTCTTATATTGTAGCCAGCTCTCCCTCATAGTCTCTCATATAGTAGCCAACCCTCCCTCAGAGCCTTTTATATACTAGCCATGGTGGGCTAGATGTAATTCAAACTCTGAATTGCTTGGCTATATATGGACAATGCAAGTTTATTCAATTAGTTGAATATGTTTGCAAGAATATGTCAAAGATATTATTTAGACCGAGACTGATCAGAATGAGCTGGGAGAAGTCTGCATGCACTACTTGTTAGGTGACCTAGACCAACTTTCAATGCATTTCTATGGGGTGTGTTTAGATTGTAAAAACAGAGCGCTGCGACCCTGGTAGCTATGCCACTGCTCCTGTGGAATAGGAGGCAACGATCAGCCGCCATCATTCATGTCGGCTGATCTTTGCGTTGTTTGTCTTTTAAACATGTTATAAGACAAATGATTCCTACAGTAATGATCTTCTGCTGTCGCTCCGTGGAATTGGAGCGGCGGCAGATGACCACTGCTGTATGCTATGGGCTGCCTGGACGATAAGCGATCGCCCAGGCAGCCTCCTCGCACCTCTCCACGCCCCCCCCCCCAAGACTCACCCGCTCGCAGCTGCTGAATGGAATAGCGGCAGCGGGCGGGGAACAAGGAGCAAACAAGCACTAATAGCGCTAGTTTGCTCCAGTCAGTTGGCCCGTGGAATAGGGCCTTATCTACTCAAACTTTCCCTGAAGCTCCCAGCATAATATTATCAAGTCCCTCACTTGTTACCATTTATTCCTAGTTCCAGTATGAGTTTTCTCAGCGGGAATTCTTGCTCAGCCAATCACTAGACAAGCCTTGGGCACCTCAATCTGTCATTGGTTGAATAAGCAGTTCCTGCTTAGAAGGCTTTTTTTTCTAAAGTGGGAAAAAAAATGTGACGAGAAATGAACCAACAGACTGGGGGAAGAGGAGGATCAATAGAGGTGACTAGGACTTATTTATAGCATACCAACCATATAAAAAAGGAATGTAATTCTTCTTGACCAATTAGAAAAGCATGGCTGCTTTCTTTATGAAACATCACCACACTTGGCTCTACTTTGGGTCTGGTTTTGCAGCTCAGTTCCATTGAAGTGAATAGAGTTAAACTGCAATACCACACACAACCTGAAGACAGGGGGGGGGTGTTTTTTTGTTTTTGTTTTTTTTATTTACAAGAATGTAGCAGTGTTTCTAATCCTGGATAACCCCTTTAAGGTAAATTAGTACAACCATGCCCAAAACAATGTATGATCATATAAACTTTTGTTCTTGTCTGGTTGTCATGGCTACATTCAGGATCATGTATATTTGTATAATTATAACTTCAAACTGTTGTCTATAAAAGATACAGAGAGAGCAAATAGATAATTTTTTTTTCCTAGTAACAATTGAAATGAAATCAGATAAAACCATTCAGGATAAATATTCGGTCCTGGATGTAGCCATGGCAAACAATATAAAAACTATTGTTTCACAGAACTGAAAACTGTAATTGATGATTTATATTAAAAAGTTACTATATGGTTGCTCTTTTACCTTTTTGATACCGATGTTTCATTAAAAGAGGTTGCCTCAACTTGGACTAAAAAATGAAATAATCAAACCAAAAATGGATCAGAAATACAGGATATATAGGTAAAAGTATTATTTTTTTTTTATTGAATCACATCATGCAAAAGTCACCATGTAAGTCACAAATGGAGAATCAATGAAAAAAATCACATAAAACTGGTAACCTGATGACAACAGAATTAGGGGGTTAAAAACGGTATGAGATCGGGAGCAGAAAAGCATGTAGAACTTCGGCGTGGTAAGAAGTAAATATACTCAATTTGGAACCAAGTAACACAGTAAGTGTACCTAGCCTAACACAATGAAAAAAGAAGTCTCTGTGCACTTGTTGAGCATCTTGTTGAGCATATATCCATCATATGTTTTTAGAGATAACCTGTCACCAAGACAATGCTATCTAATCTGTTGCAATCATATTATAGAGCAGTAAGAGCTGACCAGATTGATACATATCTTTGTGGGGAAAGATCCAGTTTACCTTTTAACATAAGGGGTTTATGGGAAAAGTTGGTAGGTTCTCTAAAAACACTTGACATATGTGTAGATTAAAATTCTCATTTGTAACGATTAAAAGCAGTTTATAGATGTACATTCACATAAAATATAAAATCATAAAAAAAGACAATATCATAACAGTGGAAAATACAATAGAATAGTATTGAAAATGTCTTGTCACGGTATATAGCTGTACATGTGGTTTTGCCACTTATTATGAATATTCCGTTGCGGTGCAGGGCCCTTGCATGCCGCAAATAAAAGTAATTAACTGTTTACTCTTATTCTAGTATATATAACACTCTCTTATGTTTCATTTGAGATAGTATCATATAATAATTGTGTGGTGAACTAGTCACCTCTCACCAGTCTCTGCCATTGTGCGGGCTGTGGCAAAGCGTTTTTTTTGTTGTCCGAAGCCAAAGGAGACTTCTAGGAGTTGCTTGGTGTCTGGCAGCGTCTATCTGGGTGAGAGCCCTATGTGAACCAATTGACTGTGTTGCATAACTGCCAATGACTGTTTTCACAGACTGTTTTTCTTTAAACCTGCTGCTGGTCTCATATCAAAAGACTGCTTTTAAGACTGATCTCCACAATATATATATTTATTATTATTTTTTTTCCTTGGTATCTCACCTCTGTCCTGGATGGGTGGGGTTGGGTGGTTAGGGGATAAAATGTAAAATGTTCTTTTTTTTTTTTTTTTCATTTTTTGTAATATTTTAGTACTATGGACATCACCTCAGTGTACACTCACATGCACAGCCCCCAGAAAAAAATGCTATCCCTGGGTGTATAAATGCATCTGAAATGCATTGGCATTTTTTCTGGGGGCTGTGCATGTGAGTGTACATGCATGTGAGCAATGCTGGATCATTATTATTTTGTCTACCATACCTATTCACCCAGCACTGAAATGGATATGTGCACAGTCGAAGACACATGGAGTGGTAAGCAGGATTCCCCTTTTTGAACATTGCACATATCGTAAAAAATTTTTTAATAATAATTCTCCACAGACTTTAAAGTGAATGTACCATCAGGAACATTTACTTTAAGTGTAGCATATTAACAGTTCTTTTTTTTAACCACGGCCCAGTTCCCATGCATGGCGCTGGTCTATTACAGGCCCCAGTGGAAGAAAAACCCTGCCTCTCTGTTTTTTTTTTTTTTTTTTAAATGATAGCCGACAATAGTGTTCATAAACATATTTGTGGCCATCATTATATAATAACGGACAGTATTTTAAAAACAATGGCTGTTATTTTGCCTAAAAAGACATTGTGGGAACACAGCCGTAACCGTTAAAAATACAGACGCGTTTTATTATATTACTCCAAATTTTTTCTTTTTTGATTATTTCTCCCAGGACATTTTTCCAGGGAGCAGAATGAGAAACCTATCTGTGCCAAATAGGGTTCATAATATTTAATTACATTATCACTATGTCTGATCAAATTCGCAAGAGTTCAAGAAGTATGTCAAGGAGAAGGAGTGTTGTTTTACCAGAGGAATAATGGCGAACGTCATTACATATAATAACCTGGAAGACAGAGAATTGATGAGCCAGCATTCCTAATGCAGCCATTATACAAGAGTAACTGCATCAAGACTTCTTCCATCTGTAATAAAAAACTAAGGGTGAACACGAGGGGTAATGAGGAAGGGCCCGGTGTACGAAGAAATATTCAATAATATCACACATGCTTACAATCATAACTCATTGCTAGGAAAACATGTGAAGCATAATAGGGGCCAAAGGGCATCGGTGCTGCTTGTTTTGCCTTGAAGTTAAACCCCATATAGGTAATGCAAATTCTAAGCAAACAGAAAAAAACAAACATATGGATTGTAAATGGGGTTTCCTATAACATGTAATAATGGCATAGTATATGTAATGAATGAGTGATCACTGGAGGTCTGACCCATGGGGAAACCCCCTTTAGGCCTATTATAGACTTGACTTGGCATTAAACATCAGTTTTTGGGTCAATTTCGAGACTATATAATTGCCATTTCATTCTGGCAGAGACTGTTGTCATTTCCCTAAGGTTCTATTATCACTGCAGTATTTGCAGTATTGTTTTGGAAAATCTAGAGGAAAAGCTCCCAGTTCATCTTACAAACAAATCTATAGGGTCCATTGACCTGATGGATGCAGAAAAATTGTTTATATCTTTGATATATATATAATTTTATTTATTTTTTATATGTATTTATTAATTTACTTATTTGTTTATCTATTTTACATACTATGAGGCTATGTTCACACAAGGTATATTTGCTCAGTATTTTGGTCACTATTTTGCAACCAAAACCAGGAGTGGATTGAAAACATAAAAAGGCTATATGGTTTACTACTTTGTAATATACACATTCATGTAGTATAAAAAAAAACACAGCCAGTTGATAATGTATCATATCTACACTATCTACATTTCTTTGAGGAAAATCAGAAAAATTGACCAATCAATAGTGCCAAGAAGAAAGAGTGGTCCATCGTAAAAGTATTTACTAAGACTGACATAGACTGATTGTAGGAGAGCCTACAGTCCTTTCTCAAATGGGCACTGTCAAAAATGCTTGATGGGTCACAAAGACATATGAAAAGTTCTTATGAGTCAGAGTCTGATTGTACCAACCCCGACCAATCAGAAGAAGAGAAACTCCAGGTACCGTATTTTACCCCCACCACCTCTTTCATTCTATTATAAGTCTATGGGGCCAAAGCCCTAACCAGGGGGTTTCTAGTGCTCAGGTACAATGTACTAGAGTGACATGCATGCACAGATGTTTATCTGAACTCGAGTTCCCTGATGAAGATAACGAAACGTACGTAGGGACGGCTCTTTCTGGTGTTCTGGCAGCATAGGTGAGTGCAATAGAATTAGAAGATAATAATAGTTGATTTTAGACCTCATGTAAATTGTATGCAATCAGATGGGATACTAGGAGACTGTTTAGCCCCTAGATACATATATACCCCTGTTTAACATATTGAGGTAGAGTACTAGAAAAAAAAGAGATTATCATAGCTGCACCTTCCATGATGATTTATATCTACTGACACCAGTTTTTTTAATGTAATTATTTTATTTTTTTGTGGTCATTTTTAAACTTTTTTCTAATGAGATATAGTGTGTATTTGGTACCGATGTATACATAATAAAAACTATATATATTTTTATAAACTAAAACCCAGTGTTCGTTTGTATAAATTATAGTGTGGGTTGTTTCTTTGATAAGGTGACATCTGGTGGTGCAGGGTGGTACTGCAGCCTGAGTTGTGAGATTACCCCGTTCCCCTTATCTCAAACCTTGTGTGTAACAAGTCACTCTAAGGCTATATTCACACAACGTCAAAAATAGAGAAAAGGCGGCCGCTTTTGCAATTTAAAAAAAAATGTCTGTTTTTGCCGCAATTTAACTGACTGCTTTGGCAATGCATTGAAGTCAATGGAAAGACGTCCAATGCACACAATGTATTGAATAACAGACGTTATCACCGCAGACATCAAAATAATGATCATGACAACATTTTTTTATTTGTTGTTCATACACAGTTTTTCATTTGTCACCTTTCTTTCTCCGTTTTAACTATTAAATTCAATAAACTTTTCAATTAAGCCACCCCCAAAGGCCAATTAGTACCAAACTAGGATCATGTACCAACAGCTGTCATTGCAGTAAGGGTAGGCCAGGCTGCTAAATGACGTCTGTTATTTTAGACTCAAAATGACGGACGTCATTTAAATGGAAAAATTGTGTGTGAACATAGCCTGAAACTGGAACATTGCACTAAAGGAAGCTAAAACTGAGCTATGATATACTGCTAAGCATACGGTTTGTAAGGGTGGTGTACAACATAGGGATAAAAAGAGCAGCAAAGAATGAGTAACCATGTTATTCACCATCTCCACAAGGTAGAAGACAGAGTATCTGTTTTACCTATAGTGTTCATTTAATTGAAACCAAATATTTATAATGAAGACAGTGGGAGAGATCACAGCATAATAGAAGTTACTTTGCATTTTTCATGTTGGCTAGAAACCATCAAATGCTGGCCGTAAAATCAATTTGTATAATATAAAGCTAAGCGCTAAGGCAAATGAGAAAGGGACCGATTAGCTGTAAGCTCATTTACAACCATCCTAGAAAATAAACAGACTGGAAAAAAAAAAGTTTTTTTTTTCCCCCTCTCCAAACTATCTTCCTATTTGCAGAATGATACTGCAGAATAAAGTGGCAATCCACATGCGATTCATTGAGTAAGACCCTAAGTTGTTAAACATTGCTGTGATTACTTTTAGCACAAAATGATAAGCTTTGCCTAACCACATTTTCTGCAGTGGATCACATGCTGGTTTTATTCTCTCTTCGTAAAGAGTAAGTTCTGATCTAAGCCTCAAGTAGTAAGGCAATCAATGCTGATGAATGACTAGAAACGGTTTCTTTATTCCAACCCTCACTGAATAGAAAGTTTCCATTATCTAGTTCAACATCTTCACTCTATCAATTTGACAGGGGCGGGCAGGCCTACACTCCACTGGATTCTCTGTGCAAGTGAATGCCTCTTTCTCTTCTAATATAAAAGAAAAATCAAAGTGCTAAAGTGTACAACAAACATCTATTTTAACAAATACAGACAGTGGTCTATTTTGGTTCCTGACACTTCATGGTTGGTGTAAATGTTTCTAGAACGTAAAATAGGAAAAAGTCTAAAAATGGGCTTCAGAGAAAGCAATTATCCTGGCTGCATAATACTAGGGAGGAAATAGCATTAGGTATCATTACAGTCACTGTGTGTGTTCTGTATACCTACAATGTCTTTAGTATGAGATGAAATCGCTCTATACATACTTGGTAAAAAAAAAAATTCAGATTAAAAGATGCTAACGAATAAGGCAAATCTATCTATCTATCTATCGTTGTTAATATTACAACATGCTATCCATTCCACTAACAATCTAATTTATATAACAATCACTGGTAAGACACACATTGTTAATACTTCGTGATAGAGTGTCATGAACTTACGTTGTTGTAAAAAATTGGTAATCTCACACCATTTATCATTAAATACACTAAAGAGGTGATAAGAAAGGTCATTTTATTAGGTGCCCTATAATGTTTCTATGCTATTGAAAACAAATAGAAATGACTTGATAAATTCCCACAGTCTTCAGGAGCTTTATATGGCCATGTATAATACTTTGTTAGGGTGTAACATATAAATAATTATAAAACAATGCTTTAATACAGCATATATATGTGTGTCCACCCTCACCTTTCCTTTAGTTTAGTTACAGATTTGAACTTCTCATGAAACCAGTACAACACAATATCACAATATGCTATTAGATCACTTAAAAAGGTTTCAATTACATAGCAATTACTGGGTGGCTACACATTGACAAGCACAGTTTTATGTCTCAGACAGGAGCAACTTGTTGTGAAAGGCCAGTAACCCACAACCTACAAACATCTTGGGATATATCGAGTTCAGACATTAGTTAAACAAGGACATATCTGTATATAATAAACCATTTCATGACCAGGTCATCACATCAATCATAAACAACAAAATATCAAAATCATACTGTAGCATAGTTGGTATTTTTTTTTCTTACCTAGCTAGGAATGAAACTCAAGTATGTCAGTGACTAATAATGGCATGTGGACTCTATCCACATATCTAAGAAACTTTTGCCCTTAACTAAGAAAACAGATATATTAAAAAAAAAAAAAAAAAAAAAAAAAAAAAAAAGAATCTTTGTAACATAATATTCATGCATGAAGCAAATCCCCAAAAGGGTATGAATCACACGACTTTAGCACCGCTTCAGGAAGTCAATGTCATTCCTTTTCACGGTAAAAACGTCATCCATATAGCACCTCCAAACTAAGCATTGCTTTTGTGAATGTGACTTCAATCCTGTTATCTCTTTCCGGAGTGTCAATAGCAATCAGGTGTCCCAATGGATAACTAAACACTATTTCACAAGGCATTATTTTTATTTTTATTTCATTCCTTTATTGCCATTACGTATTGAGTATATCCTTGACAGCTTAATTGTTAACATATTCTATAGCACATAGGCATCAGTGTCAATGTACATATCACTTTTAAGCTTTTTCTGGCTTAGTTATAAATATATGCTCTTGAAAAATATGTGGGTTATTTTTTAATGTCTAATTGTTGTAAAAATTTGTTGGCACTATATAAATAAACTATTATTATTATTATTTCCAAATAAAAATAGTAATAATAATCATAAGCTAAGAGATGATAAAATCATACAATTTAAAAAAATACTAAAAAATCTTAATACTTTTTATAGAAGTACCATAATAATAAAGGAAGTAGTAACAGGCTATGTTTACACTTGCGTTTTAAAATGACGTCTGTTATTACCGCATTTTAATTTATGCCAATGTAATGCATTAAAGTATATGGAATGACAGCCGCCCAATGTACATAGTGTGATAAATAAAGGACGTTTTGTGTGGACATCAAATTAATGTTCATGACGATTATTTGCAGATGTTTTTTGCAAACAACGGACGTTATTTTTTTTTTTTGTCCACACTTTTTTTTCCACCATCCTTTCACCGTCTTTATTATTAAATTCAAAGGAGCTTTAAAATAGAACCATTTCCAAAAGGGCCTGAACTAGAATAATGTACCAGTGGCCATCATTTTAATCACAGGTCTCAAAACCTCAAAATGACGGACGTCGTTTAAAAAAATAAAAACGGGAAGAAAACGTCATGTAAACATACATTGTTCGGCTATGTTCACAACGTTTTTTCTTGTCCATTTATAATTTTTTAAAATTACTTCAATCATTTTGTGTCCAAAATTACGTCCTCTATTTTGCAGTTTGGAGGGCCGTGCAATAACAGCTGTTGGTGCATTATTCTAGTTTAGGTGGATTAATTGCCCTTTGGGTGTATCTTTAATCGAAAAGTTCATTGAATTTAATAGTAATTTCATAGTTAATTTATTAGAAAGGACGGTGAAAAAGGAAGAACTGGAAGTAAACAACTAAAAAATAACATCTGTTGTTTGCAAAAGACATCGTTCTCAAAAGACGATTGTCATTTTATAAAAATGAGTGCAAATGACATCCATTATTTGATAGACTTCTAAAAGTGGACGCCTTTATCTTTTTTTTAAATTATTTATTTAATGTGAACATAACCTTAAGGTGCCTGTATTATAAATGGGCGGCGTTAGATAGAAGGCCCTGATTGAGATTATGAAATGGCACCCAGGACCTTGAAGTTATTCCTCTAGTATCAATAGGAAACTGTGACATGAGTTTTCTAAAACTTCCATTTCCAATTTTTGTTCGAAACTTACTGTCTGTAATGCAAATGCTATACTGCAAATAGTTAATGCAAGTTGTCACTTCAAAATATTAATTACTGCTTCCAAAACTACATGACATGATTCTGTTGCTATGGAGATAAATTTCATATTTCTTTTTCTGTGTTAGCATCAACCGGTTATCTAGATCTCCTTTGTTTGTGTGGAATGTTATTTCTACACAAATAGCCGAAATAGAACAAGAACATTAATTACAGGATCCAAAAAGAATATAAATTCCATTAATATTGTTAATTATTAACATGAACAAACTTGTGTTTTTTTTTTTCTTTTTGTAAATAAAACTGAGCAACTGAGCCAAAAGTTCCATTATTGTTATTACTTTTTGCACGTTCACTCAGTAAGTGGATTAAAAACTGCTTGTGATAGGTACATATTTATCGTAGGAATTATAAAAAGGTGCTAATATATGGGCAAAGTAGATGGAGCAGTAGATCTTTCTCTGCTGACAATCGTCTGTTTTTCTTTCTTACAAGAAAAAAATTTATTCATTGATCAATTAAAATATTGAAACATTAAAAAAATTAACAATGTTCTAAGCAAACTGTAGTTGATCTAATTCCATATGTTATTCTTTTATGAATACGTTAGACAATGACAAGTTATGTCACTTTTATCCTAGAGACCTGATTATTTTTATGGCTTTCCCTATACAGAAATACACCTAAATCTAAATTAACATATTTTAAGACCAAAATGAATGTCAACCCCATAGAGGACCCTGGACGTACAGTTGCGTCCTGGAAGTCTGTCACCAGACGACCCTGGATGTAACTGTCGGTCCTAGGTTTCTAGGGAGCTATAAAGAGAGCAGGTGGGGGCTGGCTGCCTCACCGTTAATGAAACGCTGCAGAGATCGCGCTGCATCCTTTCATTTACCCCATTCAACGCCCCTTAAAAGTTAAAATGTTTTTAAAAATACCTCAAAGCTTCTCCCCCAATAGAGATTAAATCACCCCTATCCCATTATATAAATAAAACATATAAAAATAATTAAATAAAAAATTCATCTCATATAGTAGCCAGCCCTCCTCCATAGTCTAGTATAGTAACCAGGCCTTCCCCATAGTCTCATATTGTAGCCAGCCCTCCCCCATAGTCTCATATAGTAGCCAGCTCTCCATCATAGTCTCTAATATAGTAGCCAGCCCTCCCTCATAGTCTCTTATATAGTAGCCAGCCCTCCCTCATAGTCTCTTATATTGTAGCCAGCTCTCCCTCATAGTCTCTCATATAGTAGCCAACCCTCCCTCAGAGCCTTTTATATACTAGCCATGGTGGGCTAGATGTAATTCAAACTCTGAATTGCTTGGCTATATATGGACAATGCAAGTTTATTCAATTAGTTGAATATGTTTGCAAGAATATGTCAAAGATATTATTTAGACCGAGACTGATCAGAATGAGCTGGGAGAAGTCTGCATGCACTACTTGTTAGGTGACCTAGACCAACTTTCAATGCATTTCTATGGGGTGTGTTTAGATTGTAAAAACAGAGCAGGGCTGATTAGTCACTGTCTGAACCCCTTTAGACTCTGACCAACAAAAACTTTTGACAAGTCTTCCTAACATGTCAAACGGTTTTCAGTGACAGGTCATTTTTAAGTTGACGAGTTCTACAAGTATAACTATGTTAGCTTAAATTTGACTATCCTTTTTTTTTATGATGATGATAGATGATAATGATGATAGATTCCTTTTAACTGTATTCTATATAAAAGATCTGGAGATTTGTACTAGAATGCACCAACATTTATAGACATACTCTATACAGTATTCAGAATTTAGACCAAAAATAAATAAATAAAGTTTTTAAGGGTGGATATAAATTTAAAATCTTGAGCTGAAGTCAACTTTTCCTTTAAAAATTCCTTGATATGTTGTGTAAGTTTATGATGGTAAGTAGTGTTCATACAGGAAATAAGACAGCATAACCTTTCCATATTCTGAATTATTAATAACCCTTCTGATGATTTCTAATTTGCTACAGAATTCCTGTTTGGTGCTGCATACTTGGAATCAGCTGTCATAGTAACATCTGTGTTTGTATGATAATAAAATGACAGATAAGTGTGCTGCAACTGTGAACAGGAGAGGGAGATTCTACAAAGCGTTTCTCAGCAGGGGAAGAAAATACGTTGAGAGAAGAGAATGTACAGCGAAGGTGAGGTAGTCAAGGTAAGACAAATGGAAACTACTGGACAGAGGAGACTTGTTTTTGAAGCCAACATGTATCTCTGGATAGTAAGTCAGAGATGAAGAACGTTTTATAAATGTTCACTAGAGAGGAAAGAGAGTTTGAGAAATATCTGCAGGGAAATTAAAAGACTGCCAGGCCTGTAAACAGTAACAACAAAAACAACACGTATACAAATCTTCTGTTTGATAAAGGACATAAAAGGTCCCTCAGGAAATCAAGGTACAGAGAGGAACATTTATATGTGTGTTCTAAGTATTGGAAACCCAATAGTACTACCTACATAACATAACATAGTTTTATTTATTTATTTTTGTTTATAAAAGATAAACGAAATTCATATTTAATAATAACAATTACAGCATATGATAACCACTGAGTGTTCATATTCTGGGCTGAGTAGGCTAACAGATTAACAAGCGGGATGTGGTATTGTGATAGGGGAACTAAGCTATGCCTCCTTCATAAATTGTGTTTACAGTTCCAAAATTAGTTCTAAGAGCTGGGGCAACCGCTCAACACCCAATCTCCTTTAACATATGTATCACCAATTTCAAAGAAGAAATATGGCACTGTCATAGGGTGTCAAACTATGCCTCATTTAATGCAATAATTCACAGTGCGAAAAATCTATATAAATTGTGGGTTTAAAGGGCTAATATCCAATCTCTTTTATCAATAATATTGAAGAAGATAGTCAGCTCACCCTTGTCTCAGGGCACAGACCAATGTGAAGCTCGGAGAGCTAAGTCGGGCTGACTCCCGATGAATAATGCAAATTCAAGAAGTGGTATCCGGCTCCAATAGGGATAAAACTGGTACTTTATTGATCCATTTAAAAACCGTACAGAACACCTACGCGTTTCGAGTATACCTCCTTAGTCATGGCATGTATCGATGTACAGTTTTTAAATGGATCAACAAAAATACCACTTCTCAAATTTGCTCTTTTATCAATATTTGTATTATAAATGTGAAAGGAAGGGGTGGGGGGGGGGGGTAGGGGTTGTTAGACAAAGTTTTTAGGGGCAGCTATTATACTAGGGCATAGAACAAACGTGTGAAATATCTCTTGTGCCAAGGTATTAAAATCCAAGCAGTGGACCAGGTGGCATTGAACTTCTGAGAATACTCAGTTTAAACTTTATTTAGGTCACTGACAGGGTTTATGAAGTTGGACTCCAATCCATTCTTCAGATCATTATGGAGAGGCAGATTCCACACTCGGTGGTACGTATGCCAAGGCAAGTGTACAACCTCCAGTAAGTGCCATGTACAAGATCCCAACAACCCAACTACCCAGCTTGGACTGCGTGACAGGGGGAACTTTAACCATACAGGGTTATCATGTGTATGTCTACTGTTTTACAGAACATTTTTTTTATTTCTTAATACCTCTTTGTACCCAGCAAGACTTTGTTTTTGTTTTTTGAGTCAGAGACCATAATTCTGTGTATAGCATTGAATGATGATACTCTAGCTGCCTGGATCCACCACTAGAGATAGCTTAGGAGGTTACTGAATACTCTTTATTAATATCTAAGCTCCATTAAGGCAGGTACCCATAAGGTGAGTAAAAGGCCTGTAATATTATTTGTTCAATTTTTTTTTCTGTATTTTTAAACTTTTCTTTTAAATCAGCTTAGTCATGCACATGATCATTTTGCCCATTTAAATTAAAAACTTAATATGGCTGTAAAATAAGGAAAAAATATTTTTTTCTTATCTCACAATGCACTACTTCAATGTCTATGGGAAAAAAAAGTATTGTCAATTTAATTTTTTTTTTTAAATGTGTGCACAGACCGGCGGTTTTCCATATGTGTAGCACATTTTTAGATTAGAAAAACCCAGCCTTAGACTGGGTTAACACAGGGTATGACACCGACTATTCTTTGACATGGCCGTGTCACAGAACGGCCGGTGTCAGCAAAGTTTTTCCTGGCTGGTACTGGCACAGTACCGGCCAGAAGAACTTCATTTCTTTTGATTTGGAACGCGGCCATGTTCAGGTGTAGGCTGTATTCCAATTCACCGTAGCCGACAATGTAAAGTGAGGCCTGAGCTGTACTTTACATTGTCTGCTCTGTCTGTCTTGTGCAGCCGCTATTCATTTAAGGTTTTTTTTTCCAGCTATTAATGTCAGTTTTTTGTGCGGCCGCTTGGAATTCCGGCCAAGGCATATAGTATGGGGGATATTTATCAAACATGGTGTAAAGTGAAAGTGGCTCAGTTGCCCCTAGCAACCAATCAGATTCCACCTTTCATTTTCCAAAGAGTCTGTGAGGAATAAAAGATGGAATCTGATTGGTTGCTAGGGGCAACTGAGCCAGTTTCACTTTACACTATGTTTGATAAATATCCCTCTTTGTGTATACACTCCGGACGGGATACCCTAGTAATTAATGAGATTGGCAATTTCATTAAATAATGCCAGTAGTTGCAAGACTGCAAGACGGCCATTGTTTAATGAAATTATAAGTTGTGTGAACCTAGCATTATAATAATCAACCCCAAAGGAACTATACAATTCTAAAGTTGTTACCTAAATTTTAAAAAAATTATTTTTAATTAACATTTATGATGGCTCCCATAAGGATTTGTAGTCTTGCATGAAAAATCTGCCAAGCTATTCGTTGATATATCCTTTCTCACTTATCACCATATGTCTAGGACAACTGGATAAAGTCCCAGTGGGAGGCTTTAAATTCAATCTGACTGGTTGTCATCTTGCTTTCTAAGAAACAGGTACAACAAGAAAAACAATTGTAAACAATTTAAGCTGAATGTTTACTTATTTTTTTAAGGTTTTTATATATCTTAAAAAAAATCAAAAGGCTAAAAACACAATGCTGTGATTACTAATTAACTATAACAAATGATACTTCTATTCCAACATATTAAAAAATCCTACAGTGATAAAACTTTCCCTTTAAACATTCATATCATTACCACAGACTGCTCAGACCTTGTAAATTTTAATTGCGATAATTCCATTTGTGCAAGTTTATAATTGACAGCAAAATCTCCCCGGATCAATGAGAGTGCAGAACATGCTAAAACAAAGTAAGCAAAGTTGTAAAGAAATGTGGAGAAGATTCACAGACCCCACAGGACCTAAATTATAAACTCCAAAAATGCTTCAACAAATCTGTTCAGACGAGGGGGGGGGGGGGGGGGGGGAGTAAAAAATCTGCTCACACCATCCTGTACCAATTCAGTGGAGGATGGGAAAATAACTAAAGCAGCCATAAGAGCAGCTAATATATTGTCTGAAGAAATGCAAATTAGCATACAAATGAGCTGTCTTAGCAAAATTAAGTATTGAAATTATTGGAGTGTGGAGTTTTTGGCTTGGTTCACATAAGCAAAATGGTTTATATTGCTGCAAAATAAAAAAAATGTAAAATAAAAAAAGGTAAAACAGTCAATGAGTGTTGGGCGCAGAGGAAACCTAATTTAGCCGCTTGTGATAAAAGTATACCACTAGTGAATGAGGTTAATGGTCCGTCAATAATAATTACGTGAAAAAATTGTAATTGAATCTCATGGAAGCCACGTGGCTGCTCCGGGGACCCTGGATCCACAATAGAAAGAGCGCTGCAACAGACCCTTCTGTTAACTGCATATCAGTTGGACCATGGGACAGATGGATTTGCAAGCAGAAGAGGATTAAGAGACTAAGGCTGGGTTCACACTGCGTTTTTGCAAACGGATGAAAAACGGATTGCAAAAACGGATGCATTTGTGTGCATCCGTTTTGATCCGTTTTTCCATTGACTTACATTATAAAAAAAAAAACAGATCGAAACGGATCCGTTTTTTTTTACGGACACAAAAGCGTTGCTGACACTATTTTTTTGGCCGTTAAAAAAAAATGATCCGTTAAACGTATGCTAAAAACGCAGTGTGAACCCAGCCTAAGGGGGAGTTTTATTAAACTGGTGTAAAATAGAATTGCCTTAGTTGCCCCTAGCAACCAATCAGATTCCACCTTTCATTTTTTAAAGAATTTGCGAGGAATGAAAGTTGGAATCTGATTGACCCCTAAGAGTCAAGTACTGTAGATTAAAAAAAAAATAAAAAAATCAATGTTTTTTAGTTTTGGCTACTGATTGGAGACCAAGAAGTGTGTGGACGTGACTGGGTGTATAGCCTGGGTTCACATAAAGTATAAATCAGCTGCATCAAGATCACGTTTTTTGCCAAATGTAACATTTTCAACCTTTTCTGAAAGAAAAGTTTCAGATCTGGATATGAAAATGTTGAAGTACACATTTTGTTATCCAAGACCAAAAGAAGAAAAAAATCCCACATAGGAAGCACCCCTATTGCACCATCATAATTTAATACACAAGATATAGTATGCACTCACTTATAGTGTCAGAGACTGCCCCCTCCCCCCATAGGGATAATATGGTATTCTTATTATACATTTGTTCTATCCCCTATTAGAGCTGTTCTGGGGTTGCTTCCACTCACTGATCCCCACAGAACTATGTACTCTGATCTCCCACAAAAAATCAAGTTACAATGCACCTCAGACCCTCCAACTGCAACAGCTGCAAACACAACAAATCCCAGCATTTACTGACAGGATATGTTGGAAGTTGTAGTATAAGGAACAGACAATCCTGATATCCACTGGGGCTAAAGATGGATTTTTTTTTTTGCTGGACATTTAGGGCTGATGGTTGTGACACACAGATTGCAGACATCATTAAAGGCTTGTCCTCTCAGAGACTACATATCTCAGCATACCCTGTGAGCTTCTCAAAATGCTTTCATGTTGCTGGACTGTAACCTTCTTTACAAGCTAGTCATAAAGAACCTGGATCCAGATAAATCCAGGATAGCACCGGGTCAGCATGTCTTTTCTCACTTGTTCTTCATAGGTGGGCCCCCAGCATCCTTTCCTCTGATGGGCACCAGGTACCCCAGGCGGACACTGCTTATTAATCTGCTACAATGCAGGCATAACACTACAGAGAGCCACAAAAGGGTTTGCGGAAACTATGTCAAAGCATTTATAACTGGGGAAAGAAAACCACATTAGAACCTGTGGAAAAATGGCCGAAACAAAAATTAAAATCAGGTAGAAGCACACTACTTCCACAAGATTGGCATATTCTTATCCAAGCCTGATGTGGTTTATTATATTATTATAAAACAGCTACAGGTTTAGATAGTTGTAAGAACTCAATAGTGCATTTTCATACATAGGGTACATGTGGATTCACTCAATGTGAAAATGATAAGGAAGAGATGTTAGTTACAGTCAGGAGAGTCTGGCAGTGACTTATCTTTCTCAGGACTGACAAACTGGCCAGATAAAGGTCAACTGCATAATCCTTATCACTTCCAACAAATGCTGCCGCGGTTGGGCTGGGGAAACCCCCCTATCCACTAGACAATCAGTCTGTCGCCCAAAGATTGGTTGTTTCAGTCAATAAATATAATGTGCAAGAATGTAATACAGCACCTGGTAGAGCACAATATGGTTCATAAGGAATTCAAAAGTATAAAATAAAGACCATGCAGTTAGGCTGTGAAGACTCTTGCCAATCCTTGTAGAACAAGGTAGAAGAAGTGGTGGGTTGAGTGTTTCTTTTCAGGTGATGAGCTCCATAGACTTATTATAGAATGTATCTCCTTCAATTAGGTGCGTCCATATGTTGGTTGTACTCCAAAACCACATTGTGATCCTCACTGCAGAGATCGGGACAGTAACCTGATTCTGTCTTGAAAGTACAGAAAGTAATAATGGCAGAACATGGTACATTCAGAATAAAAAAAAAAAAAGCTCAAGAACTTAACATTAAAAGTAATATCTCTGCAAGCAAAAGCTGCATCAGTTACTGAAACAAAATTACATCTATAAACACTTGAAAAAGCTTTTTTTCAATCAATACAAAATGTGCATTAATTCCCATCAACCTTGATATAGAGACAGATGCACAATATAGCTAAATAAAAGACGAGAGTGAAGGCTTAAAGGACTAGTGCATCTGAAAATGTACAAAGGTTTCTATGTTAATAAATGTTTTAATACTCTTTGGTAAGTTTCTTTACAAAAAAAATATTTTATTATAAATTTTAAAAGTATAACCATACAAATAGTAATTAAAAGTAAATTTTAAAAAGGTAATAAAAACATTTTTTAATTATGTATTATATGTCATTAAAGTGGTACTCCGGCGGGGCCGTATTTTTCAGATATGGCCGGGGAGGGGATGGCTGAGTTGCCTTGGAGACGTCACGTTTCGTGCAGCAACTCAGACCAGGAAGCGGCCGTGGAACGGGGGTACGGGGCGCCACGATCCGGGACCCGGCACTAGAATCGGGGAGGTAAGTGACCTCCGGCATCCATAACCTTATGCTCCCCAGCCATATCTGAAAAATACAGCTGGGCCGGAGTACCCTTTTAACTTTTTTTTCCCTTTTAAATCCTGAAATCATACTATTTATAACCTGACCTTTAAACTTAATAAGCTGACACTTCACATTGTATAGCGATCACTTCTCAGTATTCTCTTAATTATCTTCACAGACAAGATTACAATATATAACACTGAGAGCACCAAGATTAACCATTGACAATAGTAGATGATAACGGATCACCTCCTCTCAATCCCCCTGACAAAGGTCCCAAAGCATGCCCACAACACTGTCCAATAGAAGTTAATTAAGAAATCGTGTTCATAGGTACCTAGGATCCATTTGGCTACTGTAAATCATATCTCTAGAATATTGTTTAAAGCTCAGGTTAGATGACTGCCCCATAATTCTGTCCAGAAAGTTAAACACAAATCCACAATCAGAAAACAAAAAAACTGATAGGAACAATATAATATGTATTAATGTTTGTTTTTAATTAGTAACAAAAAAAAAAAAATTGAAAATACATTTTGTTCAAATAAAGATACCCCTTAACAACAACTTTACTTAGTTTCATATATACATGGTTTATATGTGAAATATTTCTATGTCTAATTGCTGGGAGTCCAGTGTTCGGCTTATTATCTCCTTGAACGGGTATTTACTTGGAAGTTATGGTAGAAGCATAACTACGCTGTTTGCACAACTCCCTTTAACCTCTATGGGAGTTATGTAAACTGTATACAATATCCACTGTTGATGGACAAACAGGCCACAGATCGGGCCTCCGAGTCTTCGTTTTCGTTATCGTTATCTATCAGACATTCATAATATAGACAATGAACGAGACTTTAATGTTGGAAATAGGAATAGCCCTTTAAGCCTAAAGAAAAACACACACAACATCTTGCATTATTTAAAAACGTTGAAAATTAGCCATTCTGATATATAAATTTATTTACTTGTTACTGCTGTTCTTCTGTAATATATACATAATTTCATGCCATTTTGAAGATCTAGCCTGACACACATACAATCGTGCCTACTAGTTAGGAGGACCCCTACTTTTCCATCTTAGAAAGGGTCATCCATCAGTTATTATATGGCCCCAAGTATATTCTCATATTTGCATAAAACATTGTGTAAAATAGAATTTTCTGCAGTTACTGACTTTGTAAAACTTATAAAATTACTGTGTTTATTATCTTTAATTTTGTGTACAAAGATGATATAAAGATTATCTCTGAAAAATGGCACACACAGTCACACAACACGTTCGGCTTTATTTGCTGTCTTTTTTTAATGTAAAAAGTAACTATTTTATATCCTCTCAGCATATAATAGCACTACATTAGCCATAGTTACAGCACAATCATTTTATTTCAGAGTTTTGTAATTACTTTGAGCATAAGCCAAGAGAAATAATTCTATCAGGGCTGAGAGAATAAAATCTGAAAAAAAGGAACAGGAAAGATTGTGAACTCATAGACTATTACATTTAGTTCGAAATTTGCATTTGTCATCTTCTTGGCTCCAGTAACGTTTCTGAAAGATGAAACAAAATGGCACATTCATACTACTCAGCACATATTGTATAGGCCATATGGTATGCAAATAACAGGCAAAAAAATAAATAAATAAAAAGAATTTTGAAGGTGAATAAGAAGGAGGGAAGCAACTAGATAGAAGGTAAAGAAAGTAAAAAATAAAACTTAGCAATGGGAAACACAATGGCCCAGATTTATCAAATACACCCAGTGCATTTCACCAGATTTACGGAGCAGGTGTAGATTTTTACCATGATTTATGCCTCTTAGCAGGGGAAAATCACAATAAATCAGGCACAAGAAGAGGTCACATCTTCTCCCCACTTTTCCCACACACCCCTACCCACTTTTTAGGTGAACGGAACTGCACCAGGCTGATATGTGAAAATAATCATAGATTTTTGCACAAGTCAGGTATTTTGTGCACAAATCTACCATGTTTTAAAAGCGTTCGCCTAGCGCAGCCTTCTTAAATTTGGGCCATTGACTACTGTATATAAAATGGTTCCAATAGCCCTCCTGGAAAAAAAAGGAAAGGTAAAACCTAGTTTGTTGATGTGGTCAATATAAAAGGGAACCTGAAAATTCAGGGATTTTGAAGGCAACATGGTAAAAAGCAGAGGTGGAGCAAATTGGGATATAGTTTTCTAGGGGCAGTTCCAGGATAACTTATTCTGGGCTAAATATAGGGGAAAAAGGAGAAAAAGAGAGGGCCCGATGCCTCATGTAAAACCCAAAGAGATAGGGATAGTGAATGGTGCAGTAGATCTGCTCACCTTTGTGCCCCTTGGGCTTTGGGCATATTACCCCTCAACCACTGTTGGTACTGTTCTGTACATACAGGATGTTGCAGGTCAGGTGGATAGGGCTGGGGACAACTAATGACTGGTAAAGCTGGTAGTACATACAAACGGGATGCTCCCTTAAAGGTGTTCGTGCAAAACGTATAAAATAAAGAAAATAGAAAAAAATAACATACTATTCGCTAGAGCTGTCCAGATGTATGTCCAAAGAGCCAGGATGTTATAGAGCTGAATATTTATTATAAAGTACAAATATAATGCGTTTCAGGAGATTCACCCCTGTAACGCCTGGAGTAGTGGATCCACTGGACCATCACTAGCGATGGCACTAACCTCCCCAGGGAGCGGAGTCTAAGGGGCCGCTGGTTTTCACCAGAGCCTGCCGCAAGGCGGGACGTACTTGCTGCGGCAGGCGACCCCCAGGTCGCTTCCCCTGGCTTGGTTGCTAGTGACGGCAGGCGTGGCAGGAGCAGTAGGCAGGAGATGGTGCTGGCAGAGGTCTGTAGGCGTAACCGCAGGTGACAGGCTGAACACAGGAGCAATATTGTAACAGAGGAGCAGGAACCAGGAACAAGGACTAGGGACCAGGTAGCGGACAGGAATCAGGAACAAGGACTAGGGACCAGGTAGCGGACAGGAATCAGGAACAACAGGGAGCTGGGCCAAACGCTATGGGAAGCATGTAGAGGCTCCAACACCTGTAGTGGGGCAGGGCTGGAATTTATAGGAAGTGATTAGTGCACCTTCCAATAAGGGGCTGACTGGCCCTTTAAATCTGAGACAGACGGCGCGCGCGCGCCCTAGGAGGCGGGGAGGCGCGTGCCGGCCGGCACAGCGGGTAACAGGAGCGGGGCGAGGTAAGGCGCCCCCTGGGGCCGAACTAGTAGCAGCGCCGGGTCCCTGTACAGGGACCCCGGCAGCTGCATGGAGAGGTCGCGGCGGCGGTCCGGAGCACGGGACACCGCCGCGGCCGTCACAACCCCCTTCATCAGATAACAGTGCATCATTCTTTCTACATGCATATATATATATATATATATATATATATATATATATATATATCTTAAATAATGATCACATGGGGAGATGCTAATAATAGTATGTAAAAATAAATACACAAATCAATCAATAGATATATAACACATAAACATCTTAGATATCTGAAATAATTTCAGATGTGCGATAATTAAAATGAATATTCGTTCGCTCTCAAAAATTCTGTACAATTTTTTGTTTTGTTTTTTCTCCCTGTATTTTATCCTACTTATTTTACAGCGGCGTTTGAGCCATTCAGCTTCTCAGAGCCTCTCATGTATCTGTGTAACATAGGATTTTCATTAATCCTTTAGATATACATCTATACTATACACAGAGTGCATTTACATTGCCATATTGATTTGCATGTCTATACAAATACTTCATGAAATTGCAGCCGTGCACCTCAAGATCTAAGCTTAGCACATTTAGTGTTCATTAACTGAACCACTGTTTGTCAAGATCTGCTTTAATGGTTTGGATTGACATTAATAAGACGTTACTTATATTCTGATTATACAGCAAACATGCACATTATTGCACTGTACAAGCTTAAAGTTGTATTAAGTTGTAATATAAGTAGTAGAATTACTTCTATATACATGGGCATGTGTAGGAAGGGGATGTTATGAATGACGCAGATGCATCAGAAAACCAACAAATTCACAATGCCTTGGCAGATTACAGATTCTCCCATCCCATAACTTAAAGGAGTTGTCCCACAATTGCACCCATACACTATTCAGAGAGTAGGGGGATAAGTGTCTCAGAAGTTGGGCCCTCTGTGATCTGAGAACTCTCTAGAAGAGTGGTGGTAGTAATTGATATTATGACACCCCCCTCATGCCAACACCCCTCCATCATTCACTATGAAAAAGTTATACATGTCAATCTTTAGAGATGAGAAGGTCTTACATCTTACTGAGGGATCAAGTTACATGTTCCATCTAGAAGTCTACAGAATGGGGAGAAGGAGTTACATAGTTAATAGGGTTTAAAAAGAGTCCATAGTAACTACTGTATAACCCTACTGTGTTGTTCCAAAGTAACACAAACCCCCTCATAAGGGAAATGCCTATTGCACCATAATAGGAAGAAAAATTTCTTCTCAACTCAAATATGGCAATCCAGGGATTAAAAAAATCTAAATAAGGCAATCGAGGGATCAACGTCCTATCATTAGAAATGTAGGGCCTATAACTTGTACTATTATAACAAGTTAGCTGCATAGTAACAGAATCAGAGATAGGAAAACACAGGTTCTTGATTGATTCACAGCATAAACTGCTTAGTGTTGCTCTATAATGTTCTCGATGCTGCTGCTTTTGAGGGTGTTGTATAGAAATTAAGAGGACTAAAAAAAGCATAAAAATCATAGCAGCTAGCTTCCCTTTTAGTTTAGAGAAAATAAATGAATGGGAAGTAGCAAAAACTAGTACAAATGCCATATAAGGCCAGAAATAATAATACCCCTCAACTTTTCCTGAAAACTTTGTTAAGTTAGTGACTGACCCATTGTATCTCTCAGAACAATCCCTTACCATATGCCCTATTAGATAATGTTGCTCCCTACTAGAGACCCCCCCAACGAAAATTAGACACTCATTTCAAAGAATGAACATAAACCATTCTTTAACATTCATTTTTTTTTCTGCAAAGTTGGTTTTCTTTCTACATAACAGTATAATTAAAGTAAAAAAGTTACTTTCAAAAAGCCTAAATAGAAATTACTATGCAAAGATAAAAGGACACTGAGCCAATATAATATACGAGTAAATGAAAAGTCTCAACAATACAATTGAAGACCCCTGAGTTTTCAGTATAATTATGATTCTGTTAGACAATACACTGTTATTTTTGGAATGCTTTGTCCATTTACCACACACTATAATTAGAGTAATGCCTTAGCCTTACTGCAAAATAATATATTTCCCTGTCATATTCTGTATAGAAATGCATGAGCTGTATGCTCTTGTGTGATTCAACTCCATCTCTGGCAAAGGACACCGAGATCTTAAAACATGGGCATGTATGAAGAAGAAAGAAGAAACTTTAAACCTTGTAATCAATAATAAGCACTTATGCTATTTATACTGCACTGTAAGAGCTGTACAGGTATATGCCATAATAGGATTCTCAAGAAGTTACAGGAATAAAGCACTTGTATCTCTGGAGAGGACTGGGGGTCACTGAAGACATTGGGGGGAATCTATGAATCCAGTACATCTGTCTTTAGGCATCATAAATTGCTACATGTTGTCTTTAATACATTCCCTACAAATGCCTCAATCTTTACTTAAAAAAAAAGAAAAAAAATATTTAGACAAAAATAATCCCCCCCCTTTTTTGTCTCTACATTTCTTTAATAAACTTACACAACTTTAATATAACTTTATTCAAGAAAATGTCTACTTAAAAAATACATTGAGTAGAAGCAGAAAGGGGCGACATGACCTCTCTTCTGCCACAATTGGCTGTATGGGAAACTGCAGGGCTGCTCAAGCCCTGGTCATGAAACAGTTACATGCCACTCTAGTAATAATGAGCCTCCTGATTTCTATTCTAATGTATATTAGCATTAGAATAGACATTGCACTTTGGGAGGCTATCTGTGTCAGTAGCTCTGCAGAGCAAGCAGTGAGTGACAGTTATCCTCACTAGCTCCGCATCATGGTGGCACAGACAGCTTGCCCAAGATCAATGTCTAAATGTTTAAATGCTAATACAAATACACATAAATAGATGATCAATGTTGATAATGCTGCTAGATGCCGCAGAACTAACAATATGTAACTGTGCAGGGACCAGAGCTCAAGCGGCCTTGCAGTTCCAGACACAGCCATTGGTGGCAGCAGAGGCACTATGTCACCCTTCTTAGAGCTATTCAAAGGAGAAGCCTTGCAAAAAAAAATACATTGCAGACAATGGGGTGTGTGAATTAATACTTAACCGTTCTATGGCCTCCCACAGCTCTTGCTCCTGCCACGCCACAATTCAGCTCAGGAAAGCATGCTCAGCTAGTTGCTGACTGTATTGGGACACCATTGCAGTCACCGACTGGCTGAGCAGGCCCATCTTGCTGGGTCGTGATGACCCCAGGACCCAAGAGAAACTGGAGTTCCAACAGGAGTCGGGGAACTGGGGGAATCCCCTCTCCCCCACCTGCAGTGTACTTTTTTTCAGATGTCAGATGTCTACTTTAATGGAAAAAAATAAATATGTATATATATATATATATATATATATATATATATATATATATATCTTAGCTAGTAGCGAGTGTATCTATAGACCATTTACAGCAATCAGTGAATCACTGAGCACATTAAACAATGTTTTAAGATTTAAATTTATTATAGATTGTGCACCACTGTGATAAATTAGCCGGACATATGCATGTTCTTATCTGCTATAAGAACAAGAACATATACTCATGGAATGATAAATTCCCTGCACTGTATCTACCTTAAAACAGCCAATGTATTTATAGAGAACCAGCGTAGCATGGAATTAGTCCTGTAAACACTGGAACAGGCTAGAAAAAAAACATACATCAACTTCTCGTATCCGTAGATGACAAATACAATCTGGAAAGCTTTGTAGTAATTTCTCATTAAATAGATTATGTTAAACAGACGCTATTGTTTTTAAATTAGGGTTCTGTGTTAGACCTATAGCCAGGAACTATTTTTTTTTTTTAAAGTTGCTGCTTGGATAATCCCTTTCTGTTATTGTATTAGAAGGGAACTCTGAAGATAAACTAAAGTCCCTATTACACAGTCAGGTCAGCGGGTAAGAGCAGGGGGCCGTGGGGAGCTGGGGGCGGGGCTGCCCGGGTGATCGCTAGATCGTCCGGGAAGCCCGTAGAATATGCTCTCACTGCTCCAATTACACGGAGGGACGGCAGCAGACCGCTGCTATTGGTGATCGTTGATTTTTCAACTTGTTGAAAGACAACGATCAGCCGACATTGTGCATGTCGGCTGATAGTCGTCTTCTATTACAAAAAGCGATTATTGTCTGTAACGGTCGGTATCGGCCGAATATAGCCAAAAATCGCCTTATGTAATAGGGCTTTAATCCATAGGCTCCTGCAGTAATCTGTGAGTTACCCTGGCAGCATTACATTTTACTGTAGCACCCCCACAGGGAGAAAAAAAAAGCATTGCACAGTTTATTTTGAAATTAATGGTCATTTGTATAATGCACCAATGTTTTGGCCCCTCTAGAAAAAGTAGATGTGCATTATAGATATTTCCTTTTACATCTAGATGAGGATCCTAAATGTAAGAAAGCTTAGAAAGTATTTGAAAATGGATCTTCTAAACCAAGCAAAACAGTGTTTAATTAAAGGGTTTTTTAGGACTCATTGTATTGATGGCCTCAGAATAAGTTATCAATTTCCGATTGGTAGGATTCAAAGCACCCACATACACAGAAAACAGAACTGAAAGCAAACAGCTCCACACACTGTGTATTGGTTAAAGTAGGGTACAGCAGCTCTGCAGTTTATGTCACGACGCCACAAGAACCTTTCTGTCCAGGGAAGGGACATAGTGGGCTTAGACAGTGAACCCTTAACTAGTTTCTGCTCTCTGTTCCTGCCTACCTGCCTCGGACAGCCGTAGGTGACTGCAGCAACTGGGCGACAGTCCCTGACTTGCGATACGGAAAAGAACACAAAACACGGACAAGACAAACTTCCAAATAATGGGTGTCAGGAAGCCAAATGGGCAGAAAAAGTACAAAGAGTAGTCAGGTAACAATAACTGAGGTCAGGAAAGCCAGATAATAAAGAGTAGCCAGTTACAATGGCTGGGGTCTGGAAAGCCAGATAATAAAGAGTAGCCAGGTACAATAGCGGGGTCAGGAAAGCCAGATAACAAGGGTACAACAAAGATAAAGAAGCACTGAACATGCTAGTAAATTTTGCTAATAGTCAGCAAAGTGTTAACAAACTGGGGGCGTTGTACAGGAGGTCAGGGGTATGGTCCAAAATGTGATTGGACCAGCCTCCTGCTCTCCAACCAAAGGCAGCTGTGTAAAAGTCTACTGACTGACCGGTTGACCAGTCTCAACAGTACAGAGGGAGGTCCGTCCAAAGAAGACCTCGCAGAAACTCTGGAAGGTAAGTATATAACAGTTCCTCTATACAATAAAGAAGTTGCCTGCTTTTGGCTCTTTTTTCTGGGAGTGTCATGGCTCTGACAAAGTGTTTGTGTAATCTCAATCGGATGGTTATAGCCAACCTGTAGGATAGATTGTAAAAAAAAAAAAAAAAAGTCTTGGGAAAACCCCTCAAAGGAAATCTGCAATGAGATATAACGAGTGACAACACATAATTTATCAAAATATAACATTTCCTGCCATGTGTGTAAGTCCCAGTCCCATCCATCCATATAAAGAAAAAATAACATAACAAAATCAGTGCTATATGACCAGAATCTGGAGCATTCCCAGAAGAATCCCATCTTTCTGGCTGGGGCACATGCTCCATGGTTTCGGCAAAATGTGCGATGACCTGCATTGTTCCTGTCGCTCAGCCAGCAAGTAGACGAACAATAATAATCTAATAATCTAACTATAAAAAAGCAACTTCCTCAGTCTCCATCTCTCCAGTTATGCCCCTTAATCAACCTACTATATATATAATATTTGCAGCCATCCATCATTGGGAAGGGGGGGGGAGGAGTATATTTTTTTACTATACCCCAGAATGTGAATAATTGAGAGGATATACTGTAGGAAAGACAGAGGAAAAGGCTCATTCCAGAATATTTCATATAGTTTATGATTTACTAGTTAGTATCAAGTCAATATGGTTCAAAGAATCTGACTAGATCCAATCTAACCTTTACTTTTTGCAACCTTAAAGGTTTTTCATTTATAAGTTCTATAAAATCTCATTAAACCATTGACAAAGTTTCCTGATATCCAGTCTACTCAATAAATGTACATTTGACTAAATGATTGGAGGCTAAATTACCCAATAAGATTAGAGACGAGATTATCAATTCTGCGAGAAAAGTCACCTTGTACGTATATTTCATCTGTGCAATAAATCACTTTGAAAACAGAGAGTTTGGCTTTTTATGTGTCTTTTATCAACCTTGAAGTCATGGTGGCCATTAAATATTAAGTATTAGCATTTGTTAGCATATTTCTTTGACACGGTCTGTTATTGCTCAGCAAACAGGAACACAGCGTTCTAGAAATTTTTACATATAAGTACATATAGCCTAACAGCATGCAGTCACGTGTACAGAAAAAATTATTTGTGAAATGATGATGAACGTAAATGTCACAAGTCAATTATTAACATGCAAATCCGCCTCCAATTTTCCGAATTCACCACCCAAACCATTAGGGTCACTTTCATTATTTTACAGAATGCCTGGAGCGCTCTAATACTCCATTGTGCTTATTCTATTAAAAAAGACATACGTTATTGCAGCAGTGTAATTGACTTTAATGCAATGCATTGAAGTCAATGGAATGACAGACGTCCAATACACAGAGTGTGTAAATGAATGGACGTTGTTTGCATAGACAGCAAAATGTCCATGAATGAACATGTCCATTATTTTTGGATGTCTTTTGCAAAGACCGGACGTTATTTTTTAGTTGTTCACTCACATGTTTTTTTTTTTCACTGTCTTTTTACAGTTTTTATTATTAAATTCAATGAACTTTACAATTGACACACCCAAAGGCCAATTAGTGCAACTAAACTAGAATAATTTACCAACGTCCGTCATTGCACGGATAAGTGGCCAAACAGCAAAATGGCAGACTTCATGTTTTCTTTTCAAAAATCTAGAGAAAAAAATATTGTGTGAACAAAGCCTGCACGGCATGTATGGGAGAGGCCTCATAACAAAACCTGGAACTGGGGCCACTCCATCATGGCCACCTTAAAAGCAACTAACAGGCACCATATCAACTGTTCAAACCATTATAATAGTGAAAATCAAAAGTTAGCTTAAAGTAGTGGTGTCACGGGGGGTGGGGGGGGACTAGGTCTATAGTAATGTTAAGTGAAACATATTCCAAATTTACAAGCATTTTTTTATTGTATCACTTGAGAATAATAGACTCGCTAATCCCCCCATGTGCTGCTTAGTTTAATAACCTGTTGCACTTGGTAACAGCCTGCCAGCCATCCTCTGTCTTGGGTCTCAGTCCCAGTCACATGATCTGTCCCATTAGTAAAAGCAGTTGGTTTTCACTTCACATGCAGCAAGGGGGATTGTGGGAAAGTGTCTGCTCTGTTGCATGACAGTTTAGAGAGGCAATCAGGAAGAAATCAGATGCATAGAGAAGAAGAAAAACGGTACGGTAATGTAAGCTACTTTACTTAAAACAGCACAGCACCTTAAAATAGTATATATATATATATATATATATATATATATATATATATATATATATATATATATGGTACACATCTGATTTTACCTTCTTTGCTTTGTGACACCACCCCTTTAACGCTATGTTCACACACCAATAAAATAACAGCTGTTTTTATTGGACGGCCGTCATTTAACAGCAAACAACGGTCATTGTTGTTGTATAATCATGGCCGTTGTTATAAAATAATGGCCGCTATTTGCTGTTTAATGATGACCGTCCAATAAAAAATGGTCGTCATTTCGAATGATATTCAAATTACAATCCATTAGTACTCACCAAAGCTGATCAATAACATAACACATAGACATTGTTCTGGTCAATCAAATGGATACAGGGATTTACTTACCTAAAAGGAAGGAAAGAAAAATAAATTAGAGCTGGCTGCACTATTATGTACAGTTCATTCAGTTTTCATACAAATTGATATAATAGATCACTGATGATATCACACATCGTGCACAAACCAGGAATTGTCATGAGATTATCTTCACATACCAACTTTTTATGCAAAATAAAGGACATTATTTTACAATTACAGACGTCAAAAATGTTCATGATCATTATTTTCAGCCGTCATTATCAAACAATCTCTCTTTCCTAAAAGAGACATTGTGTGAACATAGCCTAAGGTAAATTGAAAAGAAAAAAGTGGCAGTAAAATAAGTGTAAAAAGTGGCAGCTTTTTTTGTTTTTTGTTTTGTTTTTTTAATTTAAGCTTAATAATGTGTTCCATTAGAGCATAAGTGAGGAACCTGCAACCCTCCAGGAGTTGTAAAACTACAATTTCCACAATTCCTGGACACCCAAAGCCAAAGCTTTAGCTATGCAGACATGATGGGCATTGTAGTTTAGGAACAGCTGGAGGGCTGAAGCTTCCCTATTACTGCATTAAGTCTATGGATAACTGGACAGTCAGGAACTCACCTGACCTGGCTCCTGCGGCATCTTCTCCTGGCTCGGCTCCGGCGGCCGGCTCGAGAGCGCGCCGGCACTCCGCCCGCCGGGGTCGAGTGACGTCACGGAGACCCAACGGCGTCTCTAGTAACCGGGGACGCTGCGGTCTCACGTGATAGTCAGCCGGCCGGCCGGCACAGCTGTAGCGGCTCTCGTGCAGGCTGAGTGGCAGATCGCTCTGCCGCTCGGCCTGCAGCGCCGCAGCTGTATTGTTGCTGGAATCAGGTGACCGGACCAATCAGCGTCCGGTCCGGGCTCCTGATCCAGTATAAAGTAAAGTCAAAGCCAGTTAGTAATCGCTGGCTATTAGTTCATTCTGATCCCAGCTCCCCCTGTCCTATTCCTGCGAACCCCGTCCTAATTCTTTCTTTCTGCCTGACTTACTCATGTTCTGACCTACGTCTGACCTTTGACTATCCCTTGTGTTACTGACTTTGTACTGCGTTGCCCGTGTGGTTTGATTCAGCTTGTTCCACTATTTTATATTGTGTTTTGTCTGTCCGTATTGTTGTGTTTCACTAACGCAGCGTAGGGAACGCCTTTGTGGTTGTCCGCGACCGTTTAGGGTCGAACGAGGCAATTAGGTAGGGTCAGTGGGTGGGTTCAGATCCAGGGCCCACTGTCTCTGTCCTGTCTGTGCTTGCCAGTCCTGACATGGACATATTGCATAGAAAACTGGTTGTAATTCTGTCTTCCACTACTACCCTTTTTTATGTAATTTGTGCCCTGGAAATCGCTTTTCCATAGACCTTTATTAAACACATTATTAGATTTTTTTTTTTTTTTTTAAATGCTTTTTACTATCCATTTTACAGCTATTTTTGTTGGTTTTTGCTTTTATAAACTTATTTTAAATCACAGAACCAAACCAATTTTTTTCTTTACTTTTTTATTTTTACCTAAAACATGATATTAGATGCTCAAAAAATGTACCTCTTGCTATAATGGCAAATTAAAGTGGGATTTATAAAAATTCTTTATTAATGCAAAACCTCTGCCACATAACTAAACTTTACAGGGCTCCAGCATTTCCTATATACCAGCTGGAGATGGAGGCATTACCTTAACGTGATGTTATGTAATTTAGTTGTGGCAGCTAAGTACAACTTTCTGACTGTGTACAGCTGACGGCTATGTTCACACAACGTCAAAAAAACCCATCCTTTTACCTTTTTTACTATTTTATTCAATGGACTTTTCAATTAAAGACACTCCCAAAGGCCGATTAGTCCACCTAAACTAAAATAATGTACCAAACAGTCATTGCACTGATGGGCGGCAAAACAGCTAAATGATGGACGTCATTCTTTTCAAAAACGAAGATAAGATAAAACATTGTGTAAGCATAGCTGGTAACATCATATGATAAAACATAGTAGAGCATGGAGAACACTGTCAATAATAATTACCTGTGCTTTATCGAGGTTTTCATTTACGAAGATGGTGCCTATTATCAATAAACGTTTTTTGCCGTCTATGCCAGTTACGGGAGTACGTCTGATGCACGTGCCCCCTCTATGTACGTAATACAAGCATTGCCACTGTCTGGAATAACTCCGCTTGACTGAAGCAGCATGAACTGTTTAATCTACACCTCAGATTTCACATTAATACAGAATTTGAAATGTTATCTGGAAATAATGTGATACTATGTTTTACTCCTCTCCAAGTGAATCTGAAGAAACACTTAAGCCGAAACTGTTGAGATTCATATATAATCTAATGATATTCATTTGCACAGAAACTTCAGTGCACATTTCCATCCCCTTGGTACGCATGACTGGAAAATACTTCTGACAAGTTTAAAATGATTTGGTCAGTACTGATTAAGGACTGCATATGTGAGGCTGTAAGAAGTCATGTTCCTACACACTGGAGTCCAGGGCCTCGAATACAATTTACCAATGTAACAAAGTTACTGATTATGTTTTTATTGGATCTTACTTATTTAGCGCAATGTTTGGTGCCGGTTGTGTTGGGCAGGATGCCTTTTCCATTTCCTTCCGATTAACTGTAGGGAATGAGTTGCACTCACACACATGTGAAGGGTGATAAAATCATTACTATTGCATATCTTTATCATCAGTAGGAGTAGCTGTTATTTTAGGATACATGATGATAGAACATGATAAGTGTAATTTATAATAGGAGCTAAAAACATCATCCAAAATTTATATGGAGATGATTCTGGAGATTCCCGACAATATGAAAGGATAGATAACAAGGAACAATTTGTGATTTTTCTTTAGGTATTTAAGGGGTTTTCTGATCAAAAGCAAAATTTGGTTACTAATTTGGTTGGGGTCCATTGAGTTTTCCACCCCAGTGATTGGCTGAACAGGCTGGCACTGCCAAGATCAGTTTGAGATGAAGTAATAGCCATCGTGACCAACAGGGAACCCCTTAAAAAAACTTCAGGCAAGTAGTTTTTTTTTAATTATTTTTTTTTTCCATTGCAATATAGTATCTGGAATACATGACCATAGAAGATGATAAGTGTAATTTATAATATGAGCTAAAAGCATCATCCAAAATTTGTATGGAGATGTTTCTGGCGAGTCCTGGCAATATGAAAGGATAGATAATAAGGAACAATTTGTGATTTTCATTTAGGTATTTAAGGGGTCGACTGATCAAAATCAATATTTGGTTGCTAATTCAGTTGGTGTCCCTTTGAGTTTCCCACGCCCAGTGATTGGCTGAACAGACTGTCACTGCTTGGATCACTTTGAGATCTTGACAAACAGGGAACCCCAAAAAACTGTGATTATGTAATGATAATAATAATAATAATAATAATAATAATAATAATAATAATAATAATAATAATAATAATTCCAATGCAATATAGTATCTGGAATACCCCTTTATATAACATCATCGAAAAATTTATATGGAAATATTCCTGGATATTTTCTACAATGTTAAATGGCAGATAACTTGGAACAATTGCTAATTTTCATCTAGTTGTTAAAGGGGTTGGTGAGCTTACTGTAGTCTGTTTCTATATGTTCTGGTAGGGGTTGTCAAATATAAATCCCTTTTTTATCCATTTTTTTATAAATTTATATTTACTATCTTTAAAGATTTACTGGAAAATCAATCATCCCGCACCCTAGATATGCTCAATTTATATAGAACTAATCCAGACTTCTGCTTGATGTGTGTCATTAGACTAAGAGAGTCTGTTGAAATAAATATATATATATATATATATATATATATATATATATGAAATATAGAATGCACCTTCAGTAGTTCAACACGCTAAGAAGCTTTGCTGCTATTCTATTACTACACAAAAGGATAAGAAGAACACATAATGCATTCTATTTACGATAGAGAAAAAAATGCATTATATACAGTAGTCTTCAAATAATTGATGCATCCAGTACCAGTAGGGGGTGGTTTGTACGGAGAGGAGAATTACGCTAATAATCACAGAGGTGAGTACGGTCTATCAGGTCATTTTTAGGTAGATGGAAAAAACCTTGATATGGACATTTTAGTGAAACTGCTGCAGAAGGATGGGATTAAGGCAGTGGAATAAGCTTCACTTAGCCTGGTTTCTATAAGCATTCTATAATTTTATCTATTTACTTATATTTTAATGGAACCTGTATGCTATGTAGACTTAGGCCTTATTCACACATTCAGTATTGTTTTCAAGTCCGGAGAGTCCTCAAGCTATCCACCCGTACAATCTGCAAAAAAATATTCAATACGTATTTCTGCATTGATTTCTATGAGAGGATCCGTAAAAAAAATCTGGGTCTGCACTAGGACATGTCCTTTTTCGGCATTGGTTTGCATCCTTGTAATCTACTGATGTGTGAATAGCCCAATAGACATCAATGAGCACTAACATGAATACCAAAATACGGAAATAAGGATCCATAAATTACGGTACAAGTGGATAACGCCTTAGGGGCCCAAGTAAATTTTTTACTTCTGCACCTCAATCCATTATTTAATCATCTTCCCAAACAAAATGTGGAAATGAAGACCATGGGCCGTGCAATGTCAATGTAGAGCATAGAAATCAACAGGAAGCAATGATAATGGAAATAGACATGGCCTGTAGTCTGAAGATGACTTGTTAACCTCTATGGGAGAATGTTGAGGTCATGCTTTGTAACCTGTGTAGAGGTAGAAGCAGATATCTCTGTCCATAAGCCATTGTCAATGGTGCATCCTGTGTCATCATCCCCTAGCATTATATTAGAGGTCTAATCTTCATATCATCATATTTCTGTGATGATAAGGAGGAGTTTTTGCTATTAAGTTCCCACCCATCTGACTACTCAGTAAAAAGGGCAGATGATGGTGGCTTATGTCTTGTAAAAAAAAAAAGTCACAAAGTGGTCCTCTATATTTCTTTTCTTTTTGTGCACAGGTCTACTTAGCTGCATACAAAATTTTAATACTTTAATGATACTGTAGATAAGGTATATTCTAATTTTTGAATAAAAAATTTAAGATTTAGCATTTGACAGTAGTGTCATGCATTGTGCCATCTTGGGGTTTTATATATTGGTCTTTATGAGGTCAAGAAGAAATGCTGTTAGACACAACAAATCTCCTTTACTAAAAGGTTTCATTTTTCCTTCTGTAAATAAGGCGACTGGAGAGATCCATCGAGCACACAAGCATCTCATTTATATATGGAAATTACTAGTGTTAGCCGGGCTGAGAGTTTCTACATAGTTAACTCCCCACTTATTAATGGGTAATATTTACTAGTGGACAATGCCATTTTACATATCAAATTTTGGCAACAGCGTGGATTATTAAATTGCTTTTAACATTTAGAAAAGCTTTTAACATTTAGAAAATAAGAGCATTAACAGAGCAGGGAAAAAGTCAGTATGAAAATGTTAAATATAATGTGGTAGGTTTTTACAGTTTGTTGCATGTTTAAAAGAAATGTTAACTGTCTGACATGCAAAAAATCGTCTTCATTTAAAAGTAAAATAAGAAGATGGTAATTAATAAGGAACCTTCTGTGTGAAGCTTGCCCATAGCAGAAAGTGTTATTAAATTAAAGGGGTATTCCCATTTTACAAAGGTATACCCATCCACAGAATTTGTGGGGCGCCAACTGCTGGAATGCTTGAAAGAGTCATAGAGAATGAATAGATTGCTGGCTGTATGTGCTGGCTGTATGTGCTCCATTTATTCCGGCTCCAGTTTATCTGCAATCATAGCATTGCCGATACTGGCCAATCATGCGAATTCGGAAAATAGAATGAATGGATCACACACCACTCATTCTCTATGAGGCATAAAGCAACTCTGTACTGACACCTTGTCATCCCTGAACCACCGGCACTGCGTTGTAGAAGTACTCATGCCATTCCAAGTTTAGAGGTCGGTCTGTCTCCCAGTGCCAAGGAGGGAAATTACAGTCATCAGTGCGGGGGGGGGGGGGGGGGGGTAGTCAAACTGGCATGGCCTAGACCATCAGTGCCCTAGGCCTGTGGTGTTTTTCTACCTGGCTCAATCAAGCCCAGGGGTGTTCTGAAAGTGAAGAAAGGTGCTACAGGCCTGGCACACTGAGGCTCTAGGCTACACCAGTTTGCCTGCCCACCCCGTTATCTGTTAAATACCGCCACCGGGAGACAGGCCAACGCCCAAATCGGGTACGGTGTGAGTAACTCTACGTGGTGCTGGCAATTCGGGGGGAGGCAGCACTAGTGCAGAATCACTTTAAATACTGCCGAGTACTGCCCAGATGGACTCCCATTAGTCCACTAGTTATCCCTTATACTGAAACGTGAATACCCCTTTACAAATGTAGGTTAACTTCAACCTTTCAGTCTTCCTATATAAGTATGAATATATATATATATATATATATATATATATATATATACACACAGGCTTTCCGGGATAGTTAAATTATATTGTTGCTAATTACACGATAATGTTGCTCTTAGTCGATAATAACAACAAATCCTTATTTAGCATGTAGCACATCTGTATGTAGCAGATGCTATTTACCTTGCTGATCAGTTTGTGACAATTATCCTAGTGCCTCTTTAAGGTAATCATGTATTGTGTGTTTTCTTTGCTGTAATTGATACATTTGATGTCCTTTAACAATTCCCAGATGCAAAAAAAAAAAAAAAAAAAAAAAGAGTTTTAATAGCTTACAGTTTAAGAATATTGAAAGGGTTTTGTGGGCAAGGCCTAGCCACAGGAGAAATGTACAAATGTACAGGAGACAGAGGCTTTTGCTCCATACATTTGTTGGAGTGGTGGAGCTTCCACTGCTGTGAATGAATCTGCTCTGCAGAAACCAAGTGCAGCCACTAAAAACATTGTACAGACCCAAGACTTCCAACCCCCACACATTTTTATTTCTGATGCGCAAGTTGTACAGTTTTTGGAAAACCTCTTTATTTATTTCTATGGTGCTATAAATGTCTGGAACCCACAATTATGTCCAGAAAACATGTCCTTTAAACATGTTCCACCCGCATCCGAATTCCGAGTTGCACACAATGGAGCGGACAGGTTCTCTGTAGCCGCAGAAAACTGACAAGACAGTTTTTTGCATGGCCGCTAGCGATCCCGGCCAGAGTGTATACTATGTAAATACACTCCAGCCGTGATTCCATAGACGGCAGCAAAATGTATGTGTAATATTATTCACGGCCATTGTTGCATATCAGCAACAACGGCCGTGATTAATATGAACTCTATGTAGTGTGAACATAGCCTTATGTTGTTTCTGTAACTTCCATAAAAGTGTACATAGAAGTGTATCATGGTGTGCTTTGTCTTTTCCCTAACGCTTGTATACTGCGGATCACTACTTCCATAATCCTTTATGCTCAGTCCTTATCTATATGTGTTGATCACATCTACCATGCAGGATGGAGTTAGGGATTAACCCCAGTTGTGGAGATGGGTATGAGTCATAAGGGGCACCTGCATCAGACATTTATGGCACATCCTGTAGATATACAAAAAACATATGTAAAAAATAACTCTTTACCTCTCCTGAGCCATATGACATATCTGGTAAATTTTATTACTTGCAAATATGAATTATAAATGTAGAATTATACCTATGTTTTTCAATGAATAAGAACATCTATCTATCTATCTATCTATCTATCTATCTACGTATCTCAATCAAAACACACCTGCTGTTTAATATACAATTTGTTATGGTCCCAATTTCAAAATTGTTTAGCCTCTAAATATTTACTAAAAATATAATTCATATAAATATAAATACGTATAGTATTTAAAAAGGATAGGATAGGTAAAAAGTAAGAGATTTTATTTTTTGTGTGTGTGTGTGGGGGGGGGGGGGGTCCCGACCTCTGTACCCCCCACCATTCTCTCTATCGGGCCCCCAGCTTCTGCATTATGAATAGCGCCACAGGTATGACAAGTGACCTGCGGCTCTATTCATTCCTATGAAAGAGCCGAGTATGCGGAAAGAGTGCTGTACTCGGCTCTTTCTGTTGGCTCCATAGGAATGAATAGAGCAGCGGGTTACATGCTGTACCCATGGCTGTACTCATAGTACAGATGTCGAGGCCCTAAATGGAGATCATAGAGGTGTACAGAGGTCTGACCCCTTGTAATCTCCTACTTTTCCCTTATCCACAGGATTAAAGTTGATTTCTTGGAATGCCTCTTTAAAGTCTTTAAATAGATTATCCAGGTCTAGAAAAACATGGCCCCATTTTTTCAGGAACTTCCCCTCCATTGTCTCCAGTTTGGGTGTGGTTTTGCAAACTAGAGTCATGCTGTTTCTAGAAGAAAGCGGTCATGTTTTTGTAATGCTGGATAACCCCTTTAAATGTAAGTTGCATTACATGTAAATTATAGCATATAGCAACTCCTCGAGGGCGAAAACCCTCAATACTGTTGGTTGTCATAGTATTACTGAAAATTTGTACTAATATTGAAACCGTATCACTTGGGTAAGATATATATGACACAGTAATATCTTGAACAGTGTTTATTCTTGTCATATTCAGTGCAGCTTACCACCACCTGTCACATCATTTAAAAGTAGCTTGTAAGCCAGAAAAGGTTGGAGACTTTTAGAGTCCATTTATCCACATATAATGGATTACAAGATCCGCAGTCACACTAGTCATAAGGACCCTTCTCTACTTTCTGTTTACACAACAGGTGAGCACTCTGTAAGATGGATTACAGCCGCTGTTACGCTTCAGTCTTATTCCATTAAAAGATTGTGCAACTGTGCACATCAAAAGCAAGATGACAAGCCAAGCTATACATTATTTAAAGATAATTGAGCCTAACTTTTTTTTGGTCATATTAGTTCTATTATATTCCTACCTGCAGCTGATCTCGGTGGGTGCTTTGCAAATACCTGGCTAATGCATCTTTTTGACATAATCCAGCATAATATTTTAGTTTGAGCGGTTATATCAATCACCCACACATAACCTTTTGCATACGTAGAATAATTTCTACTTGTAATACATAGATATCTGTCTTTCAGAATTTTGTTTTGTTTCAAAGAGAACAGTAAAAAAAAAAAAAAATCTGATAAAAAGCATGAAACGTTTCATTGTATTTTTTTTTTTTTTCCCCTTAATTTGCAAAGCTTTGGTTTACATAGATTGTGAAAGCCCCGCTGAGATGTGATTTATTATGATTGTTACTTTTAGGAATTATTGTTGCTTTTTATTTTCTTTTTACCATTATTCCTATTTATCAGCTCCTTTACTTCCTGCTAACTTTTAAGCGTTTAGACAAATAAGGGTATTGTTTAAGATGCACAAAGGAAATGTTTATATGGAAGGTCGTGAAACGGCAGCGTTTAGTAAATGTATATAAATGCCACTTTAATTTTAAGAAAATGATTCGTTTTATGTTAATCTCAGGTGCATTTGCCTCGTTTTATTGTGTTTTAATGAAAGATTCTGGGTACTTGAATTAGATTTTTACGTTTGCATTCATACTTTTCACACTGGTTTTCTATCGTTGGAAAGATCAATTATATTTTACAGCGTGAAAATATTCAAAAGTAAAAACAAAATACTAGTACTTGAACTACACAAGACTAAGATGGAAAAAGGGTCACATTGTATAAAGCATTATAAAGAAACCATTTACAGAATAATTAAAAGTAACTATATTTGCATACTTAAAGGTGAATTTCATGAAAAAATGTGTACTCTATCAGACAGATAGGACAAGCAAGATATGGGGGTTTATAACCTGAAACCAAGTGGTTAAAAAAACCTCTCAAATGGTTATGCCATATACACTCACCGGCCACTTTATTAGGTACACCTGTCCAACTGCACGTTATCACTTAATTTCTAATCAGCCAATCACATGGCGGCAACTTAGTGCATTTAGGCATGTAGACATGGTCAAGACAATCTCCTGCAGTTCAAACCGAGCATCAGTATGGGAAGAAAGGTGATTTGAGTGCCTTTGAACGTGGCATGGTTGTTGGTGCCAGAAGGGCTGGTCTGAGTATTTCAGAAACTGCTGATCTACTGGCATTTTCACGCACAACCATCTCTAGGGTTTACAGAGAATGGTCCGAAAAAGAAAAAACATCCAGTGAGCGGCAGTTCTGTGTGCGGAAATGCCTTGTTGATGCCAGAGGTCAGAGAAGAATGGGCAGACTGGTTCGATCTGATAGAAAGGCAACAGTGACTCAAATAGCCAACCGTTACAACCAAGGTAGGCAGAAGAGCCTCTCTGGACGCACAGTACATCGAACTTTGAGGCAGATGGGCTACAGCAGCAGAAGACCACACCGGGTGCCACTCCTTTCAGCTAAGAACAGGAAACTGAGGCTACAATTTGCACAAGCTCATCGAAATTGGACAGTAGAAGATTGGAAAAACGTTGCCTGGTCTGATGAGTCTTGATTTCCGCTGTGACATTCGGATGGTAGGGTCAGAATTTGGCGTCAACAACATGAAAGCATGGATCCATCCTGCCTTGTATCAACGGTTCAGGCTGGTGGTGGTGGTGTCATGGTGTGGGGAATATTTTCTTGGCACTCTTTGGGCCCCTTGGTACCAATTGAGCATCGTTGCAACGCCACAGCCTACCTGAGTATTGTTGCTGACCATGTCCATCCCTTTATGACCACAATGTACCCAACATCGGATGGCTACTTTCAGCAGGATAATGCGCCATGTCATAAAGCTAGAATCATCTCAGACTGGTTTCTTGAACATGACAATGAGTTCACTGTACTCAAATGGCCTCCACAGTCACCAGATCTCAATCCAATAGAGCATCTTTGGGATGTGGTGGAATGGGAGATTCGCATCATGGATGTGCAGCCGACAAATCTGCGGCAACTGTGTGATGCATCATGTCAATATGGACCAAAATCTCTGAGGAATGCTTCCAGCACCTTGTTGTATCTATGCCACGAAGAATTGAGGCAGTTCTGAAGGCAAAAGGGGGTCCAACCCGTTACTAGCATGGTGTACCTAATAAAGTGGCCGGTGAGTGTAGATTCCACATTACGTTTGAGCTTTTTAGCTTTCATCAATGGAAGAGATGAACGTCATGGCCTACAGGGGCAAAAAGGAAGGATTTCAGGGTTCTAAGAGAAGAAGCTTAAAACAATAGAAGAGAAAAGATTTAGCTATGGCACAGCATCTTGGTAGCTCTGATCACATCACAGAGGAAACTTCAACTACCATTGAGACTTGTGGTACAGTCTCATAGCAACTAATGAGACACTTTGCTATTTGCTATATATTACAAAGAAAAAACAACCATACTTATTTGCCCCAATCCCCCACAGCTGCTGCTCTGATGCTTCCTGGTCCTCCTGGTCTAAGTTGTATCCTCTACTGTGCAAACCTTGCAGGAAATGCTGCCTCAGTTAGTCAAAGACCACTGAAGTGACCTGTCTCAGACAGTGACTGAATGAGAACGCATTTCCTGCAAAAATAATACATTAGGGGAAGCAACTAGAGATGATTGAACTGAGCCACCCAAACCCAGAACTCTGAACTTCTGAACTATGAAAAAGGGTTTTGGGAAGATGATGCCACTCATGTAAAAATAAATAAATAAACATATTCTCACCTGTCCGTGGTCCTCCGGTGTCTCCTTGTGACTCTCTGGTCCTGTCCCAGTGTCAATTACAGGCTGACTAGGATAGAGCAGCGGGCTGTTCCTCTTGTCTATAGAGTGACCATCCACTCCGCCAATAAAAGGCCAGGGTGCTGTCCTATCTTAATTAGCCTTTTATTGGCTGAGCGAACCTTTACCATAGAAGAAACCAGTATGGACTGAAGAAAAAGGACCCTGAGGGAGCGCAGACATGTAAGTATAAGGAGCGGCCTCTAGAAACCACATTCAAACAGCTAAAAAAAACTTCCGTTTTTATTGTGGTTCATTTGAGTTTTACATTAAAGTTCGGCAAACCTGTTGAACTAAAATTTTGAAAGGTTCGCTCATTTCTAGAAGTAACAATGAGCAACGGGGACCAAAAGCCTCCATAATGGAAGCTGCAGGCAATTAAACAGCTAAGTAAGGTGTGTTTGTTATTTTGTAAGCACCCCCTTTTCTTTAAGAAAAAATTATTTGTACTGCGGGAATGACCCTTAAAGAATTGTGCATTTCAGACTTTTTTAAGGCATTCAAACTTTGAACGGGATTAAACTCACAGGACAATAATACTTTCACTCATTTCTTATTGACTGACTAGCTGTTTATTCCCCTCTTCGTATTGGTGCTTCTGCTTTACGGCACATCACAGTTTCTATGTCCTCTTGCATATAAATATGTGATTCTTCGGATACTGGACCACATTTACTAGAACACCAGAATTTTGGCACCACATGTACAATACCAATAAGACATTTGAGGCATTATAAGCCAAGATAATGCTGTTTGTTATTGGAAGTAGTCTTCAGAAGTTTACTCTTTATAGCTATGTTCCCATGCTGTAAAATGAACATGAGCATAAAAAATAATTATTGTGATCATGTTCGCCGAACATTCACTAACAAATAACGTACATACAGCAGAAGCGTACGTTTTGGTCTAGGCACATGCTCACAGATTATCAGGGCAAAGTGTAAATTACACAGTTGCGTACGCTTGCAAGTTTGAAAATTCCAAAATTATCGTTATAACAATTCCGATAATTGAACAAATTGTTTGTGACCGGTGAACATGAACAATTAGCGGCACATACAAACATTTACTAACATGTTTGCTCATCACTAGTGCCAAGTGATTTTAGAAATTAACCTCATTATCCCGATAAAGAGACCTACAGTAGGTAAGGTAGTTTCAAAATTTTGAGCACTTTCTAAATTGGCCATTTAAAAAAAAAAAAAATCTAATTTGTATCTACTGACCTACACTGCACTACGATGCATTATGCAGAAATATTGTGAACATAAGAAAGCATTGTTCATACCTCAGAATTTTATTGGACTCACTTCTGTTTTTTTTTTATCCCCAGATGCCCCTAACCTTATTATTTATAATGCCAAATAATAAATATTCACTTACCGCTCATGTCCCTAAATATGTCCCCATAGTTCTGGGCTGGTATTTAAGCGAACATGCAACTTGAATTACTTTAAATGAATCTTTAATATCTGATTTGATCAAATACTAAATAATACAGTTCTGTTACGTTCCCAAAGTAAGAATTCTGATTTCAACAATATGCTAAAGGACAAACTGTACTTAAAACGCGTAAAGTACACGAGAAGTGACCCATCCATTTTGTTCTATTCCCTTTGGTAATGTAGGGGACTAACACTAATTGCCAAGAATTTTGATGCAAGCCCCACAGCAGACCAAGGGTTAATGAGTACTTTATTTACCAGATGGTTCATTTTGGATATTAAGGCAAAATTAAAATATTAATAAATGAAAAACTGTCAAGCCTTGTTACATCTCAGACTCACTTATTGAACCATAAATGCAATTTCATTATTCTTGAAGGCAAAGTAACTCATTAAAATAGGATTTGCACATGAGCTTGTGCACCAATTAAGTTATAAATATCCAATGTTTGTCAAAACTGTAAAGTTTAAAAAGGAAACTGGAAAAACACCATGGATACATTGCCTAATTTGAATTTATAATATGCAAAAACTGGGAAATAAAGAAAGAGAATAGAATGACTGCACAATAGCAGAATGACTTGACGTGCAATGTTCAGCAGAGACCACACACAAACATAGAATCTTCAAGTCGACAATAACAAAGTACCATTGATGGAGCATTGCTGAAATGAATACAAATGGAACCGATGCACGAGCAGGAAAATTTGGATACAACGGCTTTTAATTAGCAGAGCCGAATAACCATTAAAGAGGACCCTCTGTTGTTCAAGAAATGTTTTCTGTTACAGATAATAATAAGCCTGGGTTTCAGATAGAATGCAACATTAGATATTCTTATCTTCATAAAACCAAAACTGTTCGAGCCTTAGAAAGGTAATGAAATAGAGAATATTAAAAAAAAAAAAAAAAAAAAGCAAAAACAAATAAGAAATAGCATTTGTTTGCACAAGAAATTAGTATGACATCTCTAATTTACTACCATAATCTAGGATTAAGGTCATAGAACCAACAGGTGAGACATTATATTCCATGCTACACTTTCAAATAGAATTCTACATTTACTTGTGTGATTAAAAAAAGCAAAACATGTAGCTAATGGAAACATTACAATAACAAGAAGAATTATGGGTAATTTTTTTTTCTCTTTTCTATTTATTTTTCTGGCAATCAATGCAGGTTATGGTTCCACTATGTGAATTCTGCAGCAAAATCCACTGCGGATCCTGTACTGTGAAGCTGAATGGGTCCCATACACACAGCGGATTCGCTGCCTGTATGGGACCCGGCCCCTTTAACTCCCCTGCTGCCCACTGCGCCAGCCCCAAGCATACACTAACTGCTCAGAGCCGTAGCTGTGTGTGACACTCCCGGCTCCCCTCGCTGGCCATCAGCCAATCAGTGCACGGCAGCATTGATTGGCTGCTGAGGAGCGAGGGGAGCCAGGAGCGTCACACACAGCTGTGTGTATGGGACCCATTCAGCTTCACCGTACAGGATCCGCAGCGGATTTCGCATCCGGTACATGTGAAGCTACCAATATGTAATTTTAGTGGAAAATGAAGGCCATCTATCAGTAATAATGGCCATTTATAAACATTATCTGCGGAACTCATTACCGATAGATGCCTATCATTTGGTGCTGAAAAGACGGACGTAGTGGGAATATAGCTTTATAGTGTCTTCTCTAAGTTTGTTGCTTTTTTTTTGCACTGTTTGAATCCACCCCTTTTTGGTGAGCCCTCAGCCACTTTCCAGAAACCAATACCTCCTTTAGTAAGAAGATTTATCAAACATGGAATAAAGTGAAACTGGCTAAGTTGCCCCTAGCAACCAATCAGATTCCACTTTGCATTTCTCACAGATTTTTTGGAAAATTATAAGTGGAATCTGATTGGTTGCTAGGGGCAACTTAGTCAGTTTCACTTTACACCATGTGTGAAGTCTCTTCTTTTAAAAAATGGTAGGGTCTTGAGAAAAAAAACTAAACTAAACGATAAGGAAATGTAGGCTATAAAAGAAAGGGGGGGGGGAGTTTTTTATTGCTTTGTATGTCATCAGATACAGTAGTTTACCCTTCTGAACACACGCAACAACGTAACCTAATGAGACCAAGGAACACATTACCTTGGTCTTACTCTTCCTTTCAGAAAACTATAAAAGTTAAAATGATTATAAACAGTGGATTTCCCTCAACCACTTTTTAAGGTGTGACTTTTGATGCCCAGACAACAGTAGTTGTATGCACAATTTTGGCTACCTCAGCCACGGGGGGCTTGTATCTTCTCAAGAGTTTTTATAGATCTCTCAATGGCTTCCTTTTTTCAAATAGAAAAAAAAAAAGAAATAAAGAAACCAAACACACAAGTTTTATACTACATACAGCCACACTGCAAGCTATTAAGTGTTATCACCAGATCACTATACATACATTGCCTGGATTATGTATGCTTTATTCCTGTCTCCACCATAATGAACGGCAGATGCGATTACAACATATTGATAAACTTTAAACATATTGTAGCAATGATTTTGTTATACTATCATTATGCGATGATTACTTTTTAATTCTAATTACCATTTCAGCATATTATTGTCATCTGGGTTTACGTATGGTCTTCTCATGCATATACACTATGTATTCAGTTATTTTTATCAATGCATTTATTTTATTTATCTACTTAACAATAAACCTAACATCTGACCTTACATCTGCCACTTTTTTTTCAAACTACAGTATATGTGTATACAGTATGTAATAAAAATCATCGTTGATCTAAGACGCATGTCAATGTTTGGACTTAAATGAAAGGGTTTGACATTTTTTTGTAAATTTAACACTTAAGTTCACTGAACTGTTTTTACTCTCTGTTCAAATTGATGTCCGTCATTTAGCTGTTTGGCCACCCGTCAGTGCAATGACGACTGTTCTAGTTCAGGTGGACTGATTGGCCTTTGAGTGTGTCTTTAATTGAAAAGTCTTGGTTTAAATTTTCTCAACTTCAAAATGGAGCAAATTTATAAATTGTCTTAAAAAAAAAAAAATCTCTATCATTTAGCTACTACTCAAAAAAAGATAAGTCAATCAGACAAACTTTCTTCTCCTTCACTGTTGGAGAAAGCAAGGGGGTTGCCCCCCAGCTCAAAGAGTGGATGAAGGAGAGACAGATCTTTTTTTTATTATCTATTCAGTTTTCTTGCCACAGTTCCGAGCTGCCGCTTTCCGCTAAAGACACACACACACAAAAAAAAAACTGTATGTAAGTTGTTCTCTCCATCTCCCCGTCCCTCAGGAGACACCTAAATAAGTCCCTATCTGCAGTTTTGTAGCTTCACTGTAATGCCTGAAGGGTTAATCTCCGGTCAAGTTTCCGATGAACTCACTGTGATCAACCCTCCTGGCATTGTAAAGTTGCAGACAGGGACTTGTTTACATCAGCCGTCTCAGAAGAGGGGGAGATGAAGAGAAAAGCACACACAAGATTTTTTGCGTCCTCAGCAGAAAGCAGCAGCTCAGAACTGGGGGGAGAAGACTAAATAGATAATGACAAGTATGGAATAAATTGTTAGTCCCACCATGGGCAGCAAGATCTGAAAAGTTATGTTTGAGTGGAATACCCCTTTATCTATATAGATTTTCTTAGCTTCCATTTTCGATGAATCAGGTTACAAGTGTGAGTTTTGATTAATGTATTGCAATAATAATCAGCGTTGTATATTTTTGATACAACTCATGTCCCATGTATTTGTATATTTTATGAAGTTAAAGATAAAGTATAAATATGCTATTATTGATTGTGCATGTTTTTAGTGTTTTTGTACCTGTATATTATACCCACAACTTCATACATCACATGCTATGTGTCAACTTCCCCTGAAATTTTTAGTTCAACCCTATTCTCTCCAATTTCTCGGCCATGTGAGCATTTGTTACTAAAAATAAAGTTTTCACCGAACCCCCCCCCCCCTTCCCAACCATCTGTGTGTACTCTACAGTATCACCATGGAGGGTATAAAAGCTTTCATCAGCAACCTGTAAGAATGTGCTGACAGCCATCGTCCAGAGATCACTGTGTACGAAGGAAGGCAGCAGACCACATTGCCATTCACATAACACAATATCTAGGCAGCTGGTTAAACATTTGCAGCTGGAGTGAGGACATGAGAAAGGTCCACTGCAATTATACAGGAAAATATTAGCCTTAGAAAGAAAAAAAGTGGGGGATGGGGAAAGAATAGGATTTTTTATTGAAATGGTTTATTTAGGATTTTATGAGCACCGTTCTCTACGAGCCGTGATGCTTCATTTGTTCGTGCACCAAAACAACAGAGATATGTTAATTATACAGGAGTAATTTTAGGCAATGAGCGGTTGAGAAAATGAACCTACCAGCTATACAGCAGAATACCCACAAGGTAATTGGAAATATATTATTCCTTGTGCAACTTTACCAGGCAATAATAAATGAAAATGATGTTCCAGGCCTGGCCCGATGCTCACAGAAGAGTAAGAAAGCCAGAACAATTGTTCCAAAATATACATTTATCTTCTGTTGTACACGAAAAAATGAAAAGTAAGAAAAAAAAAGAAAAGAAGAAGGAACAAGAATTTATATTAAGATAACAATATTTTTGGTTGGATGAATAGTTTCTGGCCACAGGCTCCCTTGTAATGTAGATGTACAGCAGATAACCGAGCCCAGTGCTGCAAATCAACTTTACTACGTCCTGCTAAGCTGTTATTTTATATAGGTTTCTCCCGGTTTTATGTACTGTGGCACATACTTAGAGATGTATGTCTGCTGGACATGAGGTTGAAAGGAAGATGTGAAAAGAGAAGGGTTTACATAGATGAGACAGGAAAAAAAAAGAACATTGCTTGACATATTTAGCATTTTTATCTAGCAGTCAAATGGTGTGGATGAGTTTCCGAGACAGATATTAGAAATATATTGTTCGATGCGTAGATTTATGGTTACAGAATTTCATATATATGTATATAAATATATATATATATATATATATATATATATATATATATATATATATATATGGTAAAAAAGTCAATGATAAAAGAGGTGAGATAGAGAAATGTGATAGATAGATAGATAGATAGATAGACAGATCATTTAGAAAAAAAGCAAAAAGTTGTGTTCACAGCTGTCTAAAAATGCAAGTCGGTTTTGGATTTTAGAAAGATAGACTTAAAGATAATCAGATAAATAATCCGTAGATAGATAGATAGATAGATAGATATGTCACACTTGTAGCTCTACAGCTGTTACCAAACTACGATTCCCATCATGCCTGGGCAGCAAAAGCCAAAGATTTAGCTGCCAAAGCATGATGGGAAATGTAGTTTTGCAACAGCTTGATGGACACAGCTTGACACCTGTGAGATAGATAGATACATTGTTAGATGATGGAATGTTAGACACAATGCTAGACTGATAGATAAACATGTTACCTAAATGGAGAATATCATTGTTTGTGTCTATTGTCTAGTAAACATTGTTACTGTGAAAACTCAGAATAAAGAAACATATCTTCAAAGAAACAATGTATGCATCAGCACACTGGGCGGACATCCGTAGACACAGGGATTGCACCACTGATTCCTATAGCTCATCATTATTAGTGATTGGCGCAAGGGAAGGATTTTTTTTTTAATAGAAGGAGTTTCTTTGTGACCAGAACCCTGTTCCTATCAGAATAGCGATGTATGTATGTATTCGTGTTTGCCCATATCTTATTGTGTATGTATGGTATGTATATGTATGTGCAGTATGTGTACTGTGTGGATATTACATTATGCATGCATCAACAAGTTTGCTATCGCATTCACTTCTATTAGACCTTCAGAGATTGCCAGAGACCCTATAGAGAGAGAGCCTGAGTGGATTATCGAGATCAGTCAGCAGTGCCGCAGTCTCGCACACAGATTGGGCTGCTTTTCACTCATCTCTCAGTCTAAAATTCCTTTGGATTGTTACAGCGGAGGAGATCATTTAGTATGCTAGTCTCATGTTTTCTTATGAGCTCTGCAGCGCATTGTAGCTTAAAATACCAGACATTCGGATCAGCACTCAATGGCAGAGAAATGAAAATGTCATGTCTTTTTTCCCCAGAAAAGATAGTAGAACTCTTGTCTGCTCTTTGCACTTTTGCCTTCACTTTTCAGACCATCTTTGTGATTCTACTTTTATTGACATCTTAGACAATGAATGAATACAAAATGGATATTAATAGGAATTATTTACAGCAGTCTGGTTTTCTGGAGGGCAATATGTCGGGCAACGTGTGTCAACAAGAGCGAGAAACCAGTCTTAGTGTAGACATCACTGTCGGTGTAATGCTCTGTCTGTAATCCACATACTGAAAACCCATACGGGACAAAATATAGTAGATGTTTCTATTACTGGTTCAAAAACTTTAAGGTTGGTTCAACTTTTTGTAAGTTTTGACTGTATTTGTGTCTGCTTAAAGGGGTAGTCCAGCTTTTTTTATGCTAACTTTGTAGCATAACTTTTTTTTTTTAAAGAAAATGTGTATTTTTTATTTTTTTTACAGTGAGTGGTAGCCTTAAGGGGTGACACGGCCCTTCTGCTGCCACCAATGGCTGTGTTGGAAACTATAGGGTTGCACAAGTCCTGGTATGGTTACACATCTAGATACGAAGTGGTGTTGAATGCAAAACTAGTGATACGGAGTCTCCCCTGATGTCTATTGCAATACATTTTACCTTTAGAATAGACATTACACTTGGGGAAGCAGCCTGTGCCATCAGCTCTGCAGGTTTGGCACAGAGTAGCAGAGCAAGCAGGTACATGTATAACTAAGTGTTAATCATCGCCTGCTCTGCTTGACTCTGCTGTGGCTGCAGCACTAGTGGCACATGTTGCAATGTCCATTATAAAGGTAAAATGCATTAGAATATATATCTTGCTCAATATTATGTAACTGTGCTAGGACTTGTGAAGCCCTACAGTTCCCAACACAGCTTTCAGTATCAGCAGAGTTGCCAAGATGGCCTTACTGTTGCCAGTGGCGTAGCTACCATAGAGGCAGGGTAGACAGTTGGTATGGGGCCCATGCAGGAGGGGGGCCCGTAGGAGAAGGTAGGAGCGTGTGTCCTTCTGCTTAACCCCTTATGTAATGCAGTGTGTAAGTGACTTAACGTTTACTTACACGCCGCAACACAAAAAAAAGGGTTAAACAAGCAGAAGATAGAGATCTCTGCTTTACTGCACTTATAACATTTTACCTCTGTTCTCCAGCTGGTACTCAATTAGGAAAGGAAAATGTGCATAGCTCCATGCAGAGGTCAAGGGTTATCAGTTCACCAGCAGTAAAGCAGATATCTCCTTGCCTTGTCTTGGGTAACGTACACACTCAGTACATAAGGCATTAAGCAGAAGGTAGCCTGCTCCTTTACCTATGTATTTATTCATCAGGGCTCCTGATGGGCCCTTAAAAGGTAAAATAAAAACAGTGGACTGACAGAGCAAGCAGCCATTAGCACTCTGCTCTGCCAGTCACTCTTGTGGCTGCAGCCTGAATTCTGCCTCTGGCCACAAAATATTTTATTTTTTGGCCACATCACAGAGCATACAATATATATATGTATACACATATATATATATATATATATATATATATGCAGTACCCAATGTTTGGGTATAGTAACCTATACAATGCTTCTGTATTGAGAGTGGCAAATGGTGCAAGATGACCGATAGTGAATTGTATTGAATCAAGTGTCAATGGATGAAAAGGAGGTATTAAGAAATTATTTATCTTTTGAAAAAGTATGTAAAAATATGCAAAATAACCTGATAATTTTTGCAGAGTAGAAAGATAAACATACACTTTCAATAGTTGTCAAAAAGTTATCTCCCCCACCTCCCCCTTTCACATGAACATTTGGCATAGCTGAGCGCCTTTTGCTCTGAATGAGGAGAGGTAAGGTAGTATGTTATCTCCCTGCTAACAAATTGGTTTGAAATTTTAAACCTAGCATGCACAACTCTCCCCCCCCCCGACATCATATTTCAAGGGAACGTTAGGAGGCCTCCATATGTTTTGATTGGTTGGCTATTCCCACCTGAAACAGCAGGTTCACCAGACCTTCGACCAATGTACGGGGGCCCTAAGGACATTACATTAATAAACTTTGTTGTTTTTATTAAATATAGCCCCATAGTCTACACATGGATAAAATATTAATACTAATCCAATATTCAAAATTAGATTGCTGTAGAAAAATAATTAGAGTCCAATGGTTGAGTTCTTTTATCATTTCACGTAAAGCCTATAAACAATATCAATCATAAGTTGTTTATCCGAAATGAAATGTAGATATTATACTCGCAAGAATCAATACATAATAAGTTGCAGATTAATAAACCATTAGAGGTAATGAGAAAACTTTTGAAGCCAAGTGACAAGATCAAACGCAGTTAACTTCCCTAATTTCCATAGCCACTATATCAACAGTCAATTTAGCAAATAATATATTTACACTGATTAGCTCTAATTCCACTATAGCGCAAATGCTTTTAATTCCTGTTGCCAAGTGACCAGGGAACTTTTCTAATTGTCATTCACAGCACAAGGAACATTTTATTGGCTGGTGACAAATGTTTTTTTGGTAACTTTCATTCAGACTCCAGAACTTAGCACTATCTCATGAATGTTAAAGAGCTCAAGAGGAACTTATGCATCTACTTATCACTAATTACTTTATTCTGTATAAGGCTGGAATCCCTTCCAATACTGAAATTGATTTTTCTTTTTTTTTTTTTTTTTCTTCCAGTCTTTTAATTTGTCAGAGCAACCTGACCACAAAGAAACAAAAATAAATAAATAAATATTTTAGCTGATAATAAATCAATAGAAGTCAAAAATGGTAAAGTAATGGTAAAGTAAATAAGTTTATAAAATTATTAATTATTATTATATTATTATTATTATTATTATTTCAGATATTATTTAAATAACCGAAAGAAACAATTGACATCATTCAAAACTATAAATATATATTTTTAAACAATTATAAAAATTCATTATAAAAATAAGAGAAAAAAAATAAGGATATACAAATACAATACATAAAGAATGATGGAGATGCAGCTGCAGTATCTCAACCTGTACGTATGTAAAAGACTGCAGGATATAAACAGGTATCCAGTAATAATAGCTTGTATTTTTATTTATTTTTTAAATCATCCTGGTTAAACTTAAATCAACCTGGTTTACTAAATCAACCATCACAATATTTTCCCATGGTATCACTGCTCTTACAGTGAAGAATCAATGTGGAAGTGCCCATGTAAAAAAGGATTCCTTCCATTTGAACTACAGCCATGTAGTAGTGTTAGGGTTATTGACCTCAGGACTTCATTCTATGAGCTCATAGGCTTAACATGCTGCATTAAAAAAAGAAAAGAAAAACATTTCCAAACATTGTTGATCTTTAGATGCATATGGCCTAGATATGTGCTCATGGTTTAAAGAACCTGCTTTTATATCTTTTGCATAACTATTGTTGCCTTGTATATATTCTTTGAATATCTTGTAATTTTTGAGCACTTATACTTCCTATGAACATGCTTATTCTTACAATCTCTAAATTCACCATAAAACAAAAAGTAACATTTGTCATTGGCTCATAACTACAGATAAGCGAGCATGCTTGTCCAAGCTTGATACTTGTTAGAGTTTAAGGGTACTTGATAGCGCTCGTTACTCGGATGAGCATCTCGCGATACCCAAGACAATGGCATCTTCCTCTTTCTGCATGTTTTGCTGCTTTTTTTCCAGCCAATCATCATGCAGGAGAGTCTTTGGGAGCTTGTAGCATCACGGGGGAACCCTACATGTCGATAGCAGCGATTGGTCAGATCAGATGACCTGGGCATATAAGAACTAGGTCCTGCAGTGTTCGCGTCAGACACAGGCTGGATGAGCATAGGGAGAGAGCTGCTGTCTGTCAGGGAGAGTGTTAGGCAAGGAATTAGTGTGCGATTAGGCAAGAATCCCACATGAAGAACCCAACAGTCCTAAGGGCTTAAAATTTTTAAAACTTTTTTTTTCTACTGCTCTTGGCTGCTGGCTTGGACTTGCAGTGCAGATGTCAGTAGTCAATTTGTCTTGTTGCTGACATTCTCTTTGCTGGCTGAGATCTGTACTTCAGCTATACCTATCCTCACTGTGCTGTGTCCTGTGCAATGGGCGCCTTTAAAAAAAAAACAAAAACACAGCACCAGTTACACACATACTCGATACGACCACCCGGCTGTTGCCCATAATTTGGCGTAATAGTGCAATTAGAAGGCTAAGAGGCGTCCAAGCATGCTGCCCCTGCTGTTTCCTGTACATTTCTGTGTTGTTTCCATAATTTTCTGAGGTTTCCAGGTTTTTTAGGCAACTTTCCCTGTGCAGAGCTTTGGTCCCCGGCAAAAATGCTCACGTTTCCCATTGATTTCAATGGGATTTGTTACTCAAAACGAGCACCCGAGCATCGGGACATATTTGTCTCGAGTATCGAGCACCCGAGCATTTTAGTACTCGCTCATCTCTACTCATAGCACATAGTACAGCTATAACATCACAACAGCAAGTAACCATTCACTTAGCAAGCAATCATTTATATAAATTGAAGAAAAACTATGCTATAATTTAATAATATATTAAAGAAAAGAAAAAACTGCACTGTATCCGGGCTCTGTTCACACCACTACTGATATGCTGAGCTACTGTATAGGAATAAAGTGTCCTTTACATGATTTCTTCTTTTTTATAGCTCAATGCATAATAGATACAATGTAAAACAGAGTGAATAGGCTGAATAAATGGTTAACCTATACAGCCTGGAGTTATTGAGTTGCAATCCTCTGCTTTGTACAGTAAATGCTGGATAAGGCTGTTTAAATCAATTGATAAGTCCCAGGCTATATTGACCATTACTTTAAATCATAGACACCTTCAATGTACTAAGATGGAAGGGTTTTTAATTGGAAGAAAAATATGGCTGTCACTATAGTAACTCGGTAAAGACCCGTGACATGACGAGTGTCCATTTCCTTCCCTTATGCCATAGCCTTTATTTCATACCGGCCAAGATTGCAATTTTGCTGTAAAATATAAACTATTATGACATTGGGGACAAACCTATAACTTACCACAATCTAGTGTAAAAAAGCTACAAATTGCCTTGACATTTGTTCTTGGTTGGCAGATCCAGCATATCAAAGAACTAAAATCTATGCTAGAACACACTGCGATAAACCACCCGCATAGGTTTCATATTAGATGTCTTACAAGTATTATGAGAGTCATAACAATAAATGGGGAGACGTTAAGTAGACAGAAATTAATACTTTGAGATAAAATGGTAAAACATATTAAAAACTTTAACTGGATTAATAGAAGCATGCCAAACCTGTACCAATGGAAGACTCTGCAGTGATAGAATTTAACTCAGAATGTCCTTGTCGTAAAGCAATTTTCTATATGGTTAAATGTGAAAATAAGGGGGCAAACTAAGAAAAATAGGAAAAGAAAAAAAGGGAGGGGGTGGGGCAATACTCTCCTCACGGATTCTGCACCACTGCTATTCATAATTATATCCTATTAAAAAAAAAATTATAGGAAGGTAAATTGCTTCTAAACCTTCTAAACATGTTTGGGTCCCACCAAATAAAATTATAACAAATTAATCATGTCATTGATTAAATTGTTTGATTGTATTGTCTTTTGCTTGTTAGTTTTTATTGTAATATTTGGAAATTTGCTGTTTAGACCAGGACCTCAGCTCTGCAAGGCTAACATGCTAACCACTAAGCCACCGTGCTGCCCAATACTTGGACTTTAACTACTTCTACTTCTACTTTTTACTTTCATAGTTATCAATAATCCTATTGTATAATGCCGCCTTTTATTTAACATAAGGCTTTGTTTACTTTTTTTATTTTTTTTTACAGTTGCATTTTTGCCTAAAAAAAAACGTCAGTCATAAAATACAGTAAAAATAAAATGTGTGAACAGTAGCCTTAGCCTTTTTAACACCCTTTACTGTAATTAAACTTTGAATTATTTAGATAAATTTTTATTATGTACATTTAACTGTAGATACTCCACGTATTTAGTATTATCATCTGGACATGAGTGATATCTTCACTACTAACATACTTTAAGGAACCATCTTGAGTATTTGACAACAGAACCTTATATGAAGAGCATATTGGTTGGATGTTAAGTATCGCTCTAGGCAGTTGTGAATAGCAAACTGGATGATGATATTTTGGTGAATGACCTTGTTAACCTTATGGGCCCCAGGCACCAAAACAGACTGGATCTTTGAGGGAAGTCTTATTTCTTTGGTCAGAAGATGGCTGGTTTAACCTTTACTTTGGTTAAAAAAAAAGAGAGATATAATAATAGGATAAATAATTCATTAAAGAGAGACATTATTGTTCCAAATACTGACTTTTTTTTCTCTTGAAATCTAGATGTTCACATAAGATTCTGAGTCACTGTCTCCAACATTCAGAACTATAAATTCAGTCAGAAAAGAATTAATGACCTGAGGCAAATTATGCTAAATGTGAAGGAATTTGCATCATGGAAAGCGACAGTAAGTCTGTTTTTGTATTATATAAAAAAATGTAACCTAATAAAGAAATTCTTGCATTTCTCCCTATAATGTCCTAAACCTGTAAAAAGGGGAGGTTGTCAATAGTGGAAAAATTAATTTATAACTAATGAATGTATATGATATACATATCAAAGGGCAATAAAATAATATCATATTATGTAAAAAACAATGGGTCAAAAATCCAACATTCCTGACTCTTTTTTTCCATGTGCCATTGGAGGAGAATTGGGAAGCCAAATCCTTTTGAAATAGGCAGTTTCAGCTGATATTTATCCAATGCATTTGGCCAGCTACAGACTTTATCCCTTTGTCCTAAGAAAAAGACACTGCAAATTTTTAAGCTATGTTCTTAGTTCACATAATCTTTTACTCTCCCTGTCCAATTCTGTCCCTAGCTACTGAATCTGATGCACTGGTGACTACTGATGATAATGACTCAACTCAACTCAGAGACTCAACTGCCTGCCTGCTGCTATAGAGTAGTCAAATGTACTGCACACTGTGATGATGGGCACTCTAATCTTCCAAGCTGAAAATGACCACTGCCAAGATGACAATAGCTTATAGATAGTCTGTGACATCCCCCCTATGTGCCTCCTGATCGCCTATGTTGCATATCCCCTATGTACCTTCTGATTTGCAATGGTGCATTCCCTCTAGTATGTACCTCCTGATTGCTAAGGTTCATGCAGGTGCCAGACATTCTCGTCCCCCCTTCTTCTTCCTTGTTTCCTGTTTTCCTTGTGTAGCTGGCGCCATTTCGTAAAAGCTTGCCGCAGAGTCTTGATTCCGCCTAAATCTGAGTTTGACCCAAAAGTTCATCTCAAACTTGACTTTTTACCGTTTTACTCATCTCTAGTTAAGATTGTCAAAAATTTTGACTCATTATTTTCTTCCTGATTTTTTTTTTTTTAAAAGCTATTTGTTTAACCTGTTCACATGTTGTTTGATGTTGGTATTATTTTACTGTGTGTGAAGATAGCTTCAGAGCACAATATGAATAAATGTAGAGGACAAAGTAAAGTGTGGCAAATCTGGTTATCAAGAGCATCCCTGAGATGAAAAACTGCAAAACTGTAATGGACAATGTAAAGAGTGATAGAAAACCATACTTGGCAGTAGACTTAGATTAAATCCTTTAGGGCAATATATTTCCATAAGTCTATTCGCAGTAGAGTTTTCACACACTGGATAAATTCCTCCATTGTTAGATGGCTATCTTCCCTTTCCTACTACCGGTCATGGTGTCAAACTAAATTGCTGTCTAATTTAAAAGGACATAGCCACCTTAAAGGGTCATGACCTAAAAGACTATGATGGATTTACATTCTTAATAATATAAACACCAAGTCATGGGTTAAGATCCTAAGATTAAGGAGTCAAGACTATACTTGGATCACTGTACAGTCTAGGTCATCTCCAAGTTGCCTTTAGATTGAGCTGAAAATACTCCACAAGTGAAGCCATAATGACGTCTCCAAGTGCAGTCAATGATAATATAATGAGATCATTGATTTAGAATAGACGATACTTAACATACAGAAATATGCATATTTTTTTTTCTGTTTTGTAATAATGTGTACATTTTTTTCCTATTTAAAGGGCATTTTATGGCTGAAAAAAATAGAAAATTAGCATGTTAATGAGGGGTAGCAAATTAAGTATTCACTTATGATTCAATAAGCTCCAATAAGCTTTGAGAGGTGATTCATTTGGAAATGCTGCTTTAATTGTTAACACCTGTTCAGCCCTCAACATTCTACCTCATTAGAGTCAGTGAAACACAATAACTAAAATATCCCTTGAAAAAGTTATCATTTTAACAGTATCTCAGTAAATTTAGACTTAATAGATGTTCACATACTCAGATCTGAAATGAACACAGTACTTACTAGTTGTATATGAAACCTATTTGCAGATAGTGATAGTATTGTCCTTAAGAGCCTCAATGCAAGCACCAAGCTCGAGGGTGCAGTCGGCTTAAAGAATACTATTTCTTAGCAATGGAACGGTCCACTAATAACTGAGTTGGTATACTTTCCATTCCTTACACCTCTCATTATGTCTAATGATGGCATTCCCTCTTAGCCCTATTAAGGCCCCTGTTATATCTACATGATTGAATATATAAAAAGATATAAAAGCTGTATATACATAATAATGGAACTTTTCTGGTTATATAAATATAGCTTCATCTTTGTATGAACTGTGTACATTAGGACTAAGTATCACAATGTGTCCCCTTTTTATGATTTGTATTTGGCATTTCTATCAAACTTTTCCTCTGCTGGCTCGCAGGCTCTGTGTTTTTTTTTTTTTTTTTTTTTGCTGGGCTAATAGACGAAGCCATGACTTTGTGAGGTTCCCTATACACTGCATACACTTAATGGATACTGCTCCCCTATATTTCTATAGTACATCCATTGAAGCAGCAATAGCAAGACATTATAGAGCAGTACTGACCAGTGTAAAATGTGAAAATTGTGTCGAAATTATATTGATCATTCATTCCATTTACTGTCTATGGGCCCACTGAAAATCAATGCCCCATAGAGAATAAATAGAGTTTTGTGGCAAGCTGCCACCCCATTAACCCAGAGAACAACTGACTTCTATCCTCAATCAGTGAGGGTCCCAGAAGTCAGCCTCCCACTGTTAGATATTGTGTCCTGTGAATAGGGGTATAACTTTTCATCTTGGGATAATTACTTTAGGGGGAAGATCTCTTCTCTAGCATTTTATATCATGTGCATGAATGTTTAAAGGGGTTTTCCATATTGACAACATATCACCTATGCACAGTAGAGTGTGATTACAGTACATTCATCATAGCAGTCACATTGAGTTTTAATGGAGTGGCTCAGTTCAAACTGGGGCACCTGGGACCCCCATTGTCCTGATCATGGGGGGTCCCAGTAGACAGGTGTCCTGGTGTTTTTGTTCAGTATAATGTTAAACAAAACTGCACAAATAAAATAGATTCTACTTATAATTCCTTTCCTCAATTCAGTCCTTTGGGGAATCAGGTGTTCAAGGTGCCTCCTCCAACTTCCCACCTCTAAATGACTTTGCAACGTGTTTTATGCCAAAGTAACTAAACATTTAGGCATCTCTATTATGATTCACAATCAAATATTTGGCAGCACCTGATACATTGTTTGATTTGCCATATAACTGCTCAGCAATACAGATCTTCAGCTTCCATTCTGTGCAGCCAATATACATAAGACTGCATGCTGTACGTTCTGTAACATAAACTACATGATCCACTTTACAGCTGATAAAAGAGCCTATTTTATACGTTTTATCACTCCCAACGCCAAAGGAGGTTCTCTTCCTAGCGAAACGACCCATATTACACCTACTGCCTCCACGTTGGGAGAAAACACTTGTTTACAGACTGAAAAAACATACAGCTTATATTGAGATTCCATACAGGTTTTGGGTATAGCACGCCTAAATTATATCCTAAGGGAATTTTGTCTTCAGATCAGTCTTCTACTGTAATAACATAAAAGGGCACTAGATGGCATTTTATATAATTATTCATTAACATGTATGAGCAATGCTGAGTTCCAATATATTTCTGTAGCTTTCAATCATTTTGATGTCTACACATGTGGAAAAAAAATAAGTGTATTTGCTCGGATATTGCTTGGGATATTACCATAATCTAATGTTTTTATACCACTGTATATTTATGTTTTGTACGTTATATTAACAGGATATTGTTATATTGTTTTGCATTTGTATATCCATGCATATTACTTATATACTCTATAGGCACATTTTTATTGCATTGAATTAAAGGGGTACTCCAGAGGGGAAAAAATGAACTCAACTGGTGCCAGAACACTATACAGATTTTTAATTTAATAAAAAAAAAAAAAAAAAAAACTAAAGCTTCCCAGTACTTTTGAGCTGCTGTATGCCCTTCAGGATGCTGTATATTCTTTCTGTTCTAACATGATTCTCCCTGTCACTACCCTGGTCCTTGTCACAAACTGTCCAGAGCAGAATAGGTTTACTATGTGAATGTTTTACTGTCATGGACTTAACATTTAACTAAGGAAAGATAAAGGTGGATACACCTGAATGTACTGTGCTTAAGGTCTAACATTCACAATTTCTTTGTTGGGTTTTATTTTGGATTGAGAAAGGCAGTGTAAGGCTAAAATATTCTTAATCTTTTATGTGTTTAATAAACAATATATTTTATCTAAAACCCTGGTGCCCTGGACTTGCTCTTTCAGGGTTCATGACAAAGTGTAAGATCACATGGAGGTGGAAGGTAGCACCAGGAACTGTGTGGGACAAACATTGGCTAGGTTCACACTTTTTAAAAATGGCTACTGTCTTTCATAATAACAGCCGTCATTGGGCAAATAAGGTCTGTTATTTTTTAACTAACATTTTTGCAAAGTGTAAACCTTAACTTACATTCCTAGAAACCTAAAGGTAAGCATGGCCAGCTACATTCTACGGTGGCTCTGTGGTTAGCACTGTAGCCTTGTAGCACTAGAGTCCTGGTCTCAAATCCCACCAAGGGCAACATCTGCAAAGAGTTTGTATGCTCTTTCCATGTCTTTGTGAGTTTCCTCCAGGTACTCTGGTTTCCTCCCACACGCAAAAACATACACACAGAATAATTTAGATTGTGAGCCCTAATGGTGACAGAGACTAAAATTCATAAACTATGTAATGTGCTGTGAAATTAGTTGATGCCATACAAACAAAGGTATTATTTTCCAGCAGCAAGGATAATTCCAGCACCCAGTCGTCCAATTACAATTCCTTTATTATAGCATAGCAAAAAAAAAAAAAAAAAAAACAACAAACAGTAAAACCCTGACAATGGCTGACATGTTTAGGTCTATTCAGACCTTAGTCACAGCACCTTGCTATGACTAAGGTCTGAATAGACCGTAACATGTCAGCGATTGTCGGGATTTTACTGTTTGTTGTGTTTTTTTTGCTATGCTACAATAAGGGAATTGGAATTTGACCACTGGGTGCTGGATTTATCCTTGCTGCCTATTCCTTGGTGATTGCTTGCACCTCCATGCACCAGCAGGAGGGGATATACATGCAGGTGTGGTCAGCTGATCATCCTTCCTCCTTGTATTACTTTCCAGCTCTCTATCAATAGGCAGATTTATAGTTCTCCACTGGTTAACAACACCCATCTTTGGGGGATATATATATATATATATATATATATATATATATATATATATATATAGCTGGAGATGAGTAAATGCCCTGATTTACATTTGGATCTTATTTTGAAGAACTGACTGACTGGCTGGTTTGTTTTGATTTTGGATCATGATACAGTCCATGTAGAGTAGACTGAATACCTGGTAAGGTTCAGGGCATATAGTCCAGTTTTGAATTCAGATATGATTCAGTCCCCTGATTCCTTCTTCACTCATAGAGTCTTGAGGAGCAGAGACTCCCGTCAAAGGCAGGAGTCCCTGCTGTACAGTATACTTAATATCTCGTTGAGTTCAGAGCACATAGTCAAATCAGTGTAATGACTGGAAGCTGCGATGCATACATACTTCCTCTGGGCCACTCAGTGTACAGAAGCAGGGACAAAGTCAATATGCAATAAATTACAAAAAGTTTGAATTAAAAAAAAAAAAATCAAATTTTTTTGTGACATTTGAATTGAATGCAATCTTTGCCAAATTCACATATTTCTAGATAAAACTGCTGACTATAAGTTCTAACTAAAAAAAGAGGACTCAAGTTTGTGTTTCTCTTTTCTTTTAGTAGAATTATAATATTAGCCGTCCCAGGAGCATTTTTAGTCTACACCAGCTGCCACGGGGCAAAATGTCTGAGAATACAAAATAAATGAGGTGCAAATGTGTAAAAGATCCCGTATACCTCCACATAGGTTAATTCATAGCATGCCACCAGTCATACTGGCATTCTCTTGTAATAAATCTCATTTAATTTCTATTTTACTCCCTGCAGAACTCTAAATAGAATTTAAATACATAGCCCTGTGTTCCCCCGAGCAGCGGCTTTACAGAGATGTGCAGTCTATTTACTAAGTGGATTTTTATATCTTTCTAGTAAACTTTTGACACAACTCACAGTTATAGTTTTGCTAAACTAAATACATTTTTTTGTAATTAAATTCATTTTGACTTCACTTTATCAGTTCTCACTACTGGGAGCACTTTTTTGTGAAGTTAATATGCTCACAGCACTGACAGGACTCATATTATATTAGAACATTGCCATGCAGACTCAGAGAGGAGAATAAACAGTTCAACTTGTGTGTATAGGAAAAGCCGTATTTAGAAAAATAAAGTGATGCTTATTCCCATTTCAATTGCATTTAAATAAAACCAGCCTACTAGGCACCATACTGAATGGAGAAAAACAGAGAAGGCCTTATCTTCTGCGCTCTTCAATCCTTCATTTAAATATAACTAGTAAACAGGCTCCTGCCACTTATAGCCTATCAATCAATTTTAAGCTTAACATTATAAACCTTAAAAAAGTTCTCCATCTCAAAGTTTTTGAAAAATAAAAAAATAAAATAAAGACAAGCTACTGTATTTTGTGACTATACTTTTTCTAAAGTGACAGGAATGACGTCATTATGTCTACTAAGGATGTAAAATTACATCACTTTCTGTCTCCGAGACCACAGAGTCTAGTGTACTATCAGACCCCACTTTAATGGTCACAAAGTGACACAGTGTCACCAAATTATTTTGTCAGGACAGAGTTGCGAGAAGTTAAATTTTAAATTAAAATATATAAAAAGACAACTATATAGAATATAGAATAGTCTGGGAGGGACTGGCATTTCTCCCTAAGAAGTTATACACAAAAGTAGCCTAGCGCAAGTAGCAGTACTGTGCCTCAATTTGAAAGTCCAATATAACGATATGAATCAGATGTCTGTTTTGGTTGTAGTCCTACGAGGTCACAGCTTTCTTCCAACGCTGTCTTGAAAGGGGTGCCCCGGTCGGCAGCTATCCCCGAAAAAACAGACAACCCAGTAACCCAGCTGGCGGGTTTAAGGAACCGAGTGATGTCACTCTCTTCTTCCATGGATCCCCGTAGACCCTCATCAGAAAATTTAAAAAAACCTTCATCAGCGTAGACTACTTCAAACTACTTTTTTTCTGAGTTAATAGGCGGGATATCTGCACAAGACTCTCACCTATGATCTTGAACAGAAAATTATTACATGATCTTTTACTTTAAAGTATACCTCTAGGAAAAAAGTCTATTAGGCAGCACTAAGCAAGCCATTTTTTTATTCAGCAACAAAACGCGGAGCAAGGAGCTCCCAATTTCTATGCTTTACACTGCATATAACTATGCAAAAGGAGAGAGAGCTTTCTAGTCTTCCTTCTAGCTTCCTGTCTCCAGTACGAAATGAAGTATAATGTAATTGTATGGTGCTGTACACAGGAGCTATGGAGACAGACTGGGAAGCTTTGTCTCCTATAACATAGTTGTATGGGGCAGGGACTGGGAGTAATGGGAGCTCAGAAAGCTATTCCGGTGCCGGATTCAAAATAACAGTAATTCACTATATTCATTTTTCCTAAAAGTGCTCCGCACCAATAGAGGTACATTTTAACTTCAGAGGACCTTGCAAGCGCAGTCATAAGAAGGACAGACCATTGATTCCAGTGGAAGCTGTGTAATTCTTTGTTTGGTCTGTGATGGTGTTACAGGGATACCTGACCGTATGAGAAAACATAAGGTCAATGTCCAAAGAAGACTTAAGGAAATAGTGGCGAGAATAGAGACCTGATGCATTAGGTTTTCAAAAATGGCAGCTACTATTTAGGAGCTAGTACTAGATTGGTTGGAAAAAGAATCCGAGTCACAGATATTTCTAATTAAAAAAAGAAAGCATAAAAATGTAGAATCCATGTTTTATTCCGTAAATAAATCTTCTTTCTCCCCTATGGGGGATTATACTGGCTTCCAGCTGCCATTGTTTAAAGTGTTGAAGAGCTGCAAAGGATAAGCTTGTGCCTTTCCCTGCTTCTTGACCTCCCACATAGAAATGGGAAGGTCCTTCAGCCACAGTAAGATTAATCTTTAACACTCAGCACGGCCTGCCAGACAGATTGGCAGAGACTTTTGGGAACTGGAATTCAGCAACCACGTCTAGAGAAGCACAGGTTGTTCAACACTGGCTGCATTGTAACACCACACAAGCTTTAAATTAAAATGCATTGAGCGGTGGCACTAAACAAGAAGTCTTCTGTTTTCAGTAAAACAGCACATGACAAATTTGATTCGTCATGTACACGCTTCATTATTTGTTCTTCTTTTGCGGATGTTACATTATCACCCCCATTGTGTGTATACAACATCTGAGCAGGTGACTCTAGAGGTGTTGTCTTACATGTTACCGCCATGATTGCCATGTGAATTAATGCTCGCCATAGCGGATGCTTTAATGAAATGAAATTCAGTGTTTGAACTTCCAGCTCTTCTGAAAGGCTAATTAAAATGTAAATTATCATTACTTATTCTGTCCTTATATCCAGCAGTTATTGCTTGGAACAGGTGTTTTAACAATTCATGCACAGGCGGCTTCTTCCTAAACTTGGATATCAAGTATTATTCATGAAAGTAAAGCGCCGATTCCTTCTGAGAACAAAATCCTGCATGTGAAAATGAAATAATAAGTGAGAAAAATCACTTGGACTGCTAAGTAACGCTTGATAAAGTTTACTTCTTCTGGAACTGGAGCTGTCACAGTTGTAAAATTTCCATCGAACCCTCCAAATCTTCTAAATTATATGGTAGAGTAAGCAGTTGAGCTGTCTTGGCTGCCTAGTTTTGGCGATGGTCACTGATTTAGGGTTTCACATAAACTGTCAAATTTGGATTTTAATTATTTATTTTCTACATTTATATTAATTTTGACAATGCTGTAAAGAGACTGCCATCACTGGCATTGGTCCAAGTCCCCACTGGGGCTCTCTATCTTACATGCTAACTTAATGCTGCTAACCACTGGCCAACACCTTACTCCTTCCTTTATTAGTTGCTTCCTGAAAAGCGAGAAAAGTGGAGCGTTCCCTAGTGCAATAACAATAGTACTACAGGAAATTTTACCAGGTCTTATCTGCTACAGTGAGAGCTTTGTAAGCTGTATGTGCATCCCGAGCAAGCTTTAGGGTAAATTCACACGGTCGGATCTGCCGCGAGTTTCATGCTCAAAATCCGCAGCTAATCCGCAATACACGTAAGTGCCTGTTTGATTGTGGGTAAATCTACATGTAATTCTAAATCTATCTACATGCGATTTACCCGCAATCAAACACGCACTTATGTGTATTGCAGATTAGCTGCAGATTTTGAGCGTGAAACTCGCGGCAGATCCGCCCGTGTGAATTTACCCTTAAAATCTATTGTTATTGGCCACAAGTCTTTCTGTTTAAACAGGGTCATGTGTGGCCAATAATGATAAAAGGAAACTGATTGCACAGCTATTGCATATATGTAATGTCAATTTCTGGATCATAGGCAGCAGTGCATACTTACCATCTGTGATGCTTGTCCAGGTCTCCATTCCTCCGGGGGGGGGGGGTATATCATGCCCTTCCTCCTCCAGAATGATTGATGGCCAGAGGAGGTGGGGCCTGAAAATACAGTGGTCAGAGGACTAGAGAGACATGCCACAGAAGATCGCACAAGGATCATTAGTGCATCAAGTTAGCTTGATTTGCCGTGCCGTGTAAAGGCAATGAAAAGAAACTCCAATCTTGATGATTGGTGCTCATTTATGGCCCCCGCAGTCGACAAATCTTAAGAGGAACTTAACTTAGACCGAGGGGTTTCCAGCAATGAGACCAAACTACTTTAATCTAGATAGTGTCAAGATAAGGTAGCAGTAACACTCAGGTGATGTAGCACACATGATAGGTGGGACAAGGGAAGAAATAAAGAGATTAATCAAATGAGTGTGGTAAGAATCCTGAGGAAACTCATGTGCTGACGCCACATGAAAAGAGCAGTAGCTATCAATACTGGAGGACCCTATGGCTACAATATGTAAAATATTGCACAGTCTATGCATCTCTGGAATGTCTTAAAAGAGGAATAGAAATGGTCATTGACAATTTATTTTGTCCAGCATGCACAGGAAAAACAGTAAAAGACTATGAAAGATGGGGCACACTGCCATTCTAATCTCTGGTCCCTTTGGCAATTCAAAAAATTTGAGCCAAATGAATCTATTTTTGGTTTCTCATGCATGCAAACATGTTTATCTCCTCTCTTAGCAACTATCATAATGAAGCAGGTTTAAGGGCTATGGACTGTGCTCCTAAGCTCTGACATCTTGCTTAAGGAGGATGTCTATATTAAATAATTTCTCTATTTTATATATATATATATATATATATATATATATATATATATATATATATACATTGTAATTTTATAAGACAAACATAGCTCTCATAAAAGTAATTTATACAGCAAATGAGCTGATGAAAATAGTTCCTAGTTCAGACTGGCCTCATCTGTTTACTATGAAACTATACATGGTCTTTCTTCTCCACAGGGACTATAACATGAGTAGTAGACAGAGAGGTCATATTGTCACTTCTTATTAGGAATGAGAGGAGGGGAGTAAATAGATTGTGAGTCATTCTGTCACTAGATGGCAGGTTTGTTTGCATGAGCCATTACCAGAAACATACCATCCATTTGTTTGTTTGTTTGCTTATTTATTTACTGTTCCTTTTTTAGGATTTCTTTATACAGTGTTACTATAGTTGAAATCCATCAATATTTAATAAAGGTAAACTTCCAAACCAGATGTTGTGAAACATTTTTATTTATTTTTGCAAAAGAATGTTACGAACCTCACCTTTTGGCTTTTATAAAAATGAATGTAGGACTGATTTATTATCTAAAAAGACATGTACGAGATAAGAAAGAAGGGGACAGAACCACTTTTGTCTATGGTAGATTGTGGTCTTGCAGTGTTCACTTGAATAGAGCCAAACTGCACTCACATACAGTACATAGTCCATAAACAAGAGGCACTATGTCTGAAAGTCAGCATCTCAGCAAGTCCCCAACATCATCAACCCCAGTAATGTAACCCAAGAAAATTAAATTAAGTTTAACCAAAATAACCTATTGCAATTGCTCTTTAATGTCATAACCCCTCATAATGTACTGGTATCTTATTGGATGAGGGGGTGTTAAGAAAGTATGGAGAAGGTTCAAGAGCTAAATTCTCACCAGCAGTTGAAAGTCAAAAGCATAGATTGCCATTGGTACCAGCTCTAATGCCAGTCTTATATCTACAGTACCTACTGTAGATGCTGCTGCCAGTGTTGGTCCAGGGTCTGATTGGTACCCTCTTTTGAAGGCCTCAGTGACTGTTATGGTAAATCTGCTATTACAGCCCACCATACAGCTATCAGATCCATAGAGTTGAATGGAACAGCAGACAGTATTTCTAATGATTAGTTTTGCGCAAACTTGCCGAACGTTCAGGTTCGGCCGAACCCAGATGCCCGGCATTTGACTGCCAGTAGCTAGAGAATTTTGATGCAGGCCTAAGGCTGCCAGGAAAACATACAGCCTATGTCTATGTTGACAAAACATACATTTTCTAGTTATCATGGCCATTGTTGTTGATTTGCAACGGCGGCCGTAATTAATAGAAAATTTATGTTGCACTGCAATCAATGGAGTCCCGGCCTGAGTGTATACACATAGAATACACTCTGGCCGGGATTTCAAGCGTCAGGTTTTTGCCGTCGCTATTCATTGCTATGGTGCATTGGAATGCGGGCACACCCGAATGCGCCTGTATCACAATTCAGCACAAATGAAGTTTATCCAGCCCGGACTGCAGTACCAGCCAGGATGATCTTCACTAACATCAGCTGTTCTGTGACACGGCTAGGGTCTTACAGTGTGTGAACCCAGCCAATGACATTTTTTCAGGACTCCCTAGAGCTGCAGCCACCAGGACTCAAGTATCAAGCGTTCGTGTTTGGACAAACCTGAATATTCAGCAAGTTTGCTCCTCACTGCTTACCACTCCTGTGTTCCAGTAATTGGTGGGGAATCCAGCAATGAAGCATCTAGAGACAACACATTCTTACATAACCCCTTTAACCCCTTCCCGCACAAGGAACGTAACTGTACGTCCCGGCGCTGGTGGGGGAGTTCAGAGCGGGGTCGCCTTTGCGGTCCCAGGTGCCGCATGCAGCAGAGCAGCCGGAAGCAATCGAGTGCCTATCTCATCGATCTATGCTGTATATCTATGCAGCATAAGGCTGGGTTCACACTACGTATATTTCAGTCAGTATTGTGGTCCTCATATTGCAACCAAAGCCAGGAGTGGATTAAAAACACAGAAAGGATCTGTTCATACAATGTTGAAATTGAGTGGATGGCTGTCATTTAATGGCAAATATTTGCTGGTATTTTAAAACAACGGCTGCTGTATTGAAATAATGGCCGTTATTTACTGTTAAATGGCGGCCATCCACTCAATTTCAACATTGTGTGAACAGATCCTTTCTGTGTTTTTAATCCACTCCTGGTTTTGGTTGCAATATGAGGACCACAATACTGACTGAAATATACATAGTGTGAACCCAGCCTAGATCTGTATGAGAGATCAGTGTACTTATACTAGAAGTCCCCCATGGGGGCTTCTAGTATAAGTGTTAAAAAACAAAAACAAAAAGTGTTGTTATTAATAAAAAGCCCCCTCCCCTAATAAAAGTTTGAATTACCCCCCCCCATTCCCATTTTATAAATAAAAATAAATAAATACATAAACATGTTTGGTATCGCCGCCTGCGTAATCGCCCAAACTATTAATTTATCACATTCCAGATCTAGTACGGTAAACTGCGTAAGCGAAGAAAAAAATCCCAAAGTGCAAAATTTCGGTCGCATCAAATCCAGAAAAATTGTAATAAAAAGCGTAAAAACAAAGCCCCCCCCCCCCCACCCCAAAGTAAAAGAATTGTATTTTTTTTTCAATTTCACCGCGCATATATTTTTTTCCGGTTTCACAGCATATTTTATGCAAAAATCCAGCCGGTCATTGCAAAGTACAATTAGTGACGCAAAAACTAAGGACTCATGTGGGTCTATAGATGTAAAAATGCAAGTGCTATGGCCTTTTAAGCACAAGAAGGAAAAAAACGAAAACGTAAAAACAAAAATTAGCCTGGTCCTGAAGGGGATAAGGAGAAGTGAAAATTTTGTTACTGCTGTATCCATATCCACGATATTAAAAAGAACAACTCAAAAGCATATTTAAAATTGAGCAAAAATCTAACTGAGAATGATGATAAATGTACAGTGTTTTCCATGGACTCCTCTGACCCCATGAACTAAGCAACTATTTCCAATAAACCAGTCTCTCAGTTCAGATGTCATTTTTAGCAGGGAAAAAAATACTAACTACCATGTCGTGTTTATTTTACGTGTGAACCACAAACAAGTGCTCTGAGATGAGATTATTCACACCTTTATATTAATGGTTGCTGTAGAGCAGCACCTAATGTAATACATATTTCTATGTGTGTATTGTTTCTGTAATAAATGTGACAACAAATTTTGTTGCCTTAACCTAGAAGAACTTCCACAAAAGTAACTTCTCCTTAATTACTTTTAAATAACTGTGAGTTCTCCTCTAGCCAAATATATGGAGTTATGCGTCTGCATTGATCTATGGTGCAGAGTGCCAACGCTTTGTTCTGTTTCTAAGCCAAATACCTTCTAAAGTCTACTTCTAATTTCATAAATCTACCCCTTAAGCTACAATCGTACCCTGTGTAGCACTGTAACCCCTTGAAGACTGGTTATAACTTTTTGTTCCACATTAACAAGTTTTTGTTTCTGCAGGAAAAGTTACACTTTAGCTCACTGCAATATTTCGGATCTATCTAAGCCTATGTCCACACACCGGCAAACTTGACGGCCATTATTTAGTGGACTTCTATCATTTACCGGCAAATAATATCTGTTGTTTTAAAATAACGGTCGCTATTTGCTGTTAAATGACGGCTGTCTAATAAAAACAGCCATTTTTTGACAGTGTTTGAACATAAGTAAACTTAAAAAAAGAAAGTTAAAAAAATGCAGCAGAAAATTGCTGCAACTGCAGCTTTTTTTAACAGCATGACAAAAAAAATTCAATACTGTACATTTTACATTATAGGTGCTACGTTTCGAATAACCATTCTGTCCCTTATGCTTTTGGGACTCCTACAGTCTAAGGCTATGTTCACACTACGTAAAAAACGTAGTTGTTTGCACAAATACAGCCGTTATGAAATAAGCCCGTGTTTTTTTAATGTAGTGTGAACTCGGCCTAAGACCGGGTTTACACAGCGTATGACATCGGCCGTTCTGTGACCCCGCCTTGTCAAAGAACAGACGGTTTTGGTGAAGATCATCCCAGCCGGTATTGCAATACCGGCCAGATGAACTTTATTTATGTTGAATTGGGATGCGGGCACATCCGTGTGCATATGCCAGACACTTTCCAACGTGTGAACTGACCAACAGTTTTCCTTGCCACCGCTAGGGATCCGGGCCGGAGTGTATACTATGTATACACACTCTGGCCAGGATTCCATTGATTTCAGCACAATGCATATTTTGAACTAATCACAGCCGTAGTTCCAAATAGCAATAATGGCCGTAATTAATTCAAAATATACATTGTGTGAATGTGGCCTTATAGTACACAGGCAGATGGATGATAGCCAAGCATGCTCTAACAACAGGAAATATGCTACATTGGGTGTTTAAACCCTTACCATTAGGTACAGCTAGGTGAAGCGTTCACTGACTGCTTCACTCCCTGGCTTACTGCAGGAGATGGTCTACATTGTAGGTCTACTGACATTTTACCAAACAAGGGGCAAATGATTTATTTACTCTTCCTGGGTCCAGTCTGTGTATACATGTGCACAGCAGCCTCCAGTGATGGTCACATGGTCACTACTAGAGGCTGCAGTTTACATAAATACACAGACTGGACCCAGGAAGAGTAAGTAAATCCTTTCCAAAGAGGACCATAACCATCATCATTTTGGTTTTCCACTCTTCCTAGGGAGGGAAGAGGTGATTCTGTGCACAACATCACAACTTAACCCCTTCCTGGCTGGCAAACTGAGCTGACTCAGCAGCAGTACAGATAAGGCTCCCTCTGGAGCAGAGGTTTTCTGCTTCTGGCCAGGAAACTCAATTTAAAGCAGGGGAATATCTTCATAATGAGGGGATTCCCGGCTCTAAACATTGGTACTGGAAAACCTCTGATAACTGTCGGTTGAGCAATAGTTCAGCCAACAGTTGTCTCCCCAAGTTTGGTTTGGATACTGAATAACGATCGAGTACCAAACAAAACTTTGGGGAAAATTGTGGTTCAAGAACTAAATTGTTTGAGCTCTATGGTGTTTGAGAACAGTATGTAGATTTTATTAGTAATCACACCCTAAGGCTATGTTCCCACTTGAGGATTTTGGAATCAAATAAGGGTACCTCTGCAAAAAACTATCATAAATAATATTTTTGGCCATCATTGTTGAAAAAACATGGCCTTTTGCTGTTAAATGACAGCCCATTCCCGTTTGAAGGCAGTTTTAAGGATATTTGTCCTTAAAAACGGCCGTCAAATGGCCAAAAATAGACACTGTTTGAACATAGCCTTGGGCTATGTTGCCACTATAAGGTTTTAGCCTGAAATGAAGGTTATCTTTTGATAATGACAGCTGTAAGTCATTTTCATGATTATTATTTATGGCCATCATTACCAATACATGGCCTTCATTTGGCGCTAGAAGACATACAGTAGGTTTTATCCATGTTTTCTCAGACTTCCTAGGGCTGCATACAACTTCTTCAGCCATCTTTATTCAAATGCTGAACGATCAGACTCAAGCATCCTCATGTTGCGCTCATCTTCACTCCTGAATTCTACAAAAGACACGGCATTGCTAATAACCTGACTACATGTCTCAACCACAGATGCTCCAAGACACAAAATATGCAGTGGTGAAAAAGGGTATAATGAGGTGTTGCACATGCTGTGCCTGGGGCACCCATACTGTGTAAGTGTTTATAGGGTGCTGCCAAATGCTTAAGCCTAAACATTTACATACCATATGTCTGCCATTGATTCCCATTATAAAAAGACTAGTACACCACACTTGATACTGTTTTTGCAGAAATCCCCTTTGTAAAAAAAAAATTGTGCTTAGCTACGCTTTTCACGACAGTTAAAAATAGGTGTACGGATATGAGCCAACAAAATGTATGCCAAACAATTCTTATTCAGAGCACATTTTAATATTGAAGCTTATATGCACATTAACATATATTTCAGAAACTCATCCAACATATATGCCAAGTGCAGAGTGAGCATACATATTGTCCCTGTCAGTAAAAATTCTAGTCAACCACAACAATCCAATAGAAGGAAGTCATTTTTATGCTAATTTATTCCTATACAGGCAACCAAAGTACTTAGAATTACTCTATTATCTATTTTAATTTGGAAATCATTATTACTATTTTCCGCTTCCTAATAGAAAGTAAGCATTTATTAGTTTTGATATGCATCATTTTAATTGCAATAGATATTAATTAGAATCATCATGGCATTTGCGGTTTCCTCAGCAGTACAGTAAGCGTCACTCATACATGTAGAACAGGAATGTTTCTATTACATGGGAGGTTCACTTCTAGATAATCTGCACTAATACATGAAATAGTGCTGGGAACAGCAATTCTATAATATACGCCTGTAATTGGAATCTCTCCCTGAACAAGTCTGAACATGATAAAGAGGATGTGCATTTATGACAGTCCCTATCTGCATGCCAATATATGGAAATCATGAAGGGGGATGCATGTTGTACTTTGATATAGTGCTCTTCTTAAGACGCTTTACCCCCTTAGGGCCCTGAACAAAGCTTGTCTGTAGCCAGCCAGCAGTCTAGTTTGTATTGATGATGGACAAGATCCCTAAGATAGCTGTCTACAGTTATTTCTCCTTCTGGAGATGTTTTCTGGATTATAGAAAATCCCCTCTGAGGCTTCTTAAAGAAGCAAAAACATTGAATTAAAGGGAAAGTTACCTCCAAAAGGTGGTGAAAGAACGCCTTTGAATGACCATCCTATCCTTAGTTATAATAGTATAAAATAAAAGTGCATGCCCCAGTCCATATTTCCAATAAGGATATAGGAGTGTCATAGAGGGAGACTAAAAAAACAAAACCGAGAGTGCAACAGCTACCTACAGGTGCAAGCGATTACTGTATATACTTTCCCTAGTGTACACACAATAACCTGTCCCCCCGGGGGGAGTATATACAGTAAGCGTTTGCACCTGTGGGTTGCTGTTGCACTTTCTGTTTTTTTTTTTTTTTTTTTGGTCTGTTCTTAAGCCACATGCAGAGTAGCAGAGGCAGCGAGGTGCGGCCAATTTTTCCCTTTTTCCTGTTGTTTGTGGGGGGTGGCTACCTCCTGTTGGCTTTAACTCCACCCATGTTCCAAAGGTGCTATAAAAAGAGGCTATTTGGATCCTATCGGCCCAGTTGTAGGCTTATTGTTAGCCCAGGAGAGGCCATTGCTAGTGTGAGAAGTAGGGACCATGTCTCTGAGGACACCTTAACGTGGTGACATGGTACAGTACACTCTGTTTTATCAAATCGTATGAGCAGGTTTTTATCGTGTGTACACCGGGGGAGTATGTACGGTAAGCGCTTGAACCTATAGGTTGCTGTTGCACTTTCTGTGAGCTATTCACTGCTTATTAGCAAATTAGTGGGAAAGTTATCACTTAGACTCCCACCGATCTATACTTTTGACCTGACTTGCAATATGTGAGCAGTTTTTGGATGTGAAAGATATCCTTTAAAGGGGTCATTGACTGAAACCCTAGCACAAGAAGCATTATACAATTCCCACTATTAGCTGTTAGAGCAATACATGAATATGTTGAGTCCCCCAACATGGCAAGAGACTCTCTTTACAGATGACTTTGCAGTGGTTAATAATTAAAGGTCCTAAATGGGGGTGTTCTCTCTATTATATCCAAATTTATTTTATTAAAGTATTTCATAGTTGATTTTCTAAACCAACAATTAGAATCTACTGGAATATGTAAATAAATGGGGGATGATTATTTCCTTTAACTTTCTTTTCACAGTATATTTTTATTTGCCTCCCGTAGACTATCATCAAGTTAAAATTCCTACAATTATCATTGCATTTCCCTCCATCTTAGAGCCATCTGCAGTCCTTCTGTAGTTTTCACCGTCTACTTGGAATGATAAGTCTCAACGCATTATTTTCACACTGACTTCAAATAAAAGTGGGAACAAAGCCAGAAATGTAGACACACAGAGCTGGCCGCTCCGACAATACAAAGATTTGTGATTCATGAGAAATTCTAAAAGGAAACAAGGGGAAGTGTATTTTGCCCTACTGATAAAGCTCACACCCTACCCAGATGGATGGCAGCAACAGAGTCTTTGAGGTTACCCGAGCTTTAAATCAGATAGTGGCAATCACTGTGAATAAAGTGTACATGTAAGGAAATCCATTTTCCTGACTACAGTTACATTACTGCCTCTACTGTGAATCAGCGTGTAAGGTTGCAGAAACTGATTTAACCTTGCACTCTATATGTATGACTCTGGAAAGAGGGAATATATGCCAAGAATTTGATTGGATTTGGTCCGGCAAAAGTCACCGACGATGATTTACTAGAAAATGAATAGATCAAAATAACTTGAATCCCTGACAGTCTAATAGAAGCGCGAATCAGCATGTTTGTGCGGAGGCTACAGCAGCTAATCATTGTCTTATAAATAATAAATCTGGTGTGAGTACACCAAGGAGGGATACTATATCGGAAATGTGTATCCGAGGCCTTGAAGATAGAGCAGATGAGGATAAATTGAGGATAAGTTCATTTTTATTATGATTTTATTGTGGTGAGTGCAGTATCAACTGGAAATAAGTCAACAAAAACATGTATAGTATGGTAATAAAGTTATATTCTACTTTAGATACCGATAGGCCACATTCACACTACAGGATTTTGCCGCCATCGTTGCAGAAGACCATCAGAAAAACATCTATAATGATCATCATCAAGTGTTTAGGTAAATCAGAGAACCATATTTCTAATATAGTGTTATATGTCCAGCTTTGGTTGCTTTGGTCTGTTAAGTGGCCAGTTTGGGATAACAGGTATACATTGTGAGGCTAAGTTCACACTATGGGATTTTTCAGCCGTCAAAAAGACATCTGATATCTGCTGTTGATGGCTGTTGACAGTGACATGTCTGCTGAGTTATTTTTATATTGGTGAAAAACATGCTTTATTGTTTTATATGTGTGTTATATGTGTGAGGCCAGGATAGGGGTGGCAACTAGTCACCTGGGTGGAGAGCCGCCTATGACTAGTCATAGCTTTCTGTCTGTCACCACACTCTGTGGGGGAAGATTGACAGGCAGAGAGACCCGTTAGTGGCCTCTCTGCCTTTCAATCAGCCCCACAGAGCACGGTGACAGGCAGAAAGCTGTGACTAGTCACCGACGGCTCTCCGGCCAGATGACTAGTTGCCAGCCCTTCTAGCCTCGTGCACTATGTAACGCCTGGAGTAGTGGATCCACTGGACTGCACCAGCGATGGCACTAACCTCACCAGGGAGCGGAGTCTAAGGGGCCGCTGGTTTTCACCAGAGCCCGCCGCAAGGCGGGATGGACTTTCTGCGGCAGGCGACCCCCAGGTCGCTACCCCTGGCTTGGTTGCTGGTGATGGCAGGCGAGGCGTGGCAGGAGCAGTAGGCAGGAGATCGTGCAGGCAGAGGACAGAAGGCTTGCTCGCAGGTGGCGGACAGGACTCAGGAACAATGGGAAGGCAGCGGGCAAGGATAGGGACAAGGACTAAGGACAGGAACCAGGGACAAGGACTAAGGTCAGGAACAACAGGGAGCTGGGCCAAACGCTATGGGAAGCAAGTAGAGGCTCCAACACAAGGGACAGGGCATGCTGGGATTTATAGGGGAGTGATTGGTGCAACTAACCAATTAAGGGCGGACTGGCCCTTTAAATCTGAGACAGCCAGCGGGCGCGCGCCCTAGGAGGCGGGGACGCGCGCGCCGGCCGGCACAGACCGAGACAGGAACGGAGGAGAGGTGAGGCGCCCCAGGGGCCGAACTAGCAGCAGCGCCGGGTCCCTACACAAGGACCCCGGCGGCTGCATGGGACAGGAGGCGGTCGCGGCGGCGACCCGGAACGCGGGAAGCCGCCGCGGCCGTGACACACTAGAATAAAACAAGTTTTTCCCACGATATAAGGATAACCCAGCAGACATGGTAGGGAAGCTGCTATAAAGGTCTACTGTGTGCTGCCAGGAGCTCTATCAGCACAATCATGCTAATTGGTTTTCTTTACACACTTACTTTAAGGGGTAGCCACCTAGTACAGGTGAAATCAGAGAGCTAAAATGTGTATTCTTACTTCTAAGAATTTCTAGTAGAAGTGAATAGCCTGTAAGTATCCATATGACTTTTTGACATTCTCCTTTAGTCACTAATACGTTGTCATTTTGGGAGAAAAAAAATCAGCATAATATCCCCATACTAGTATTTTAGTACAACACACTATCATGGTTTCTCACTAATAATTTAACTTTAAAGAGATCTGCTCTTATTGGAAGTTCCCATTAAAATCATCCCATATACTGTATGTTGTGTACGGTATTAGCAGACCTTCCTTTATGATCCATTACGCTTACTGGACCTCTAAGCCTTGACACCTTTTCACAAACTTTTACTCGACCCTCCAGTTTACTGCGTAATGTCTGCACCGTAAATCCCCATTCCAACAACCAATGATTTGCATTTTTACTATTTTACATGACCTTCTGCTTAAAAATGTGAATGCATGATCTCCGAAAATGAGGAGAACAGAAACTTTTCCAGATAGCTTACTTAGCACAAATGTCATGACTGCAGATGAAAATTGCTTCACCGGCTGATAATACAAACTCCACCTAAAACTTAAAGAATTGCTGCCTCAGCAGAAACCTTGAGATTCAAGATCAAACTACAGCGAATCCGCGTCCTGTCACTTACTGACGGCACATAAGGCATAAAACAAAAATGTCAATGGATGGGGGAATATTAAAGTTGATTAAGAAACACAAATAGAAATGCATTTTCTCTTGCTCGCAATACTTTGGGGAATTCTCATGTTATGAATGTTTCCTAATCTATTTATAAAGAATTCTGGAGGGAATATCTACAATATCAAGTCTGTGACACAGATCTTAAGTACTAACACTCAAAATCTTAAATACTCTGTGTGATAGATTTTGAAAGAATGCATCCATTTTCTAAAAATCTGCATGTTTATATTGTTTATTACAAATATTTTATTTTCAGACTCACAAAGTAACCAAGCAGGTAACTTTTCAGAATAAGATTAAAGGGGAACCATCAGCAGGTTAGACTATTCTAATCTGCTGATAGCCCCCTAATGCTCATGGGGCCCCGAGAAGGAAGGTATGTCTCTTACCTTCATCCTCGGTGCAGTTACCATGCAGTTAGTAGTTGAATCCACCACCCGGAGCACTGCCCCGCCCCCATTGTGCCGATTTGGCCCACCTGCTACATTGATTATCATTAAAAGGAGCAGGTCGGCTTGGCGCGCTGAGGGCGGGTAAGTGCTTCTGGCCATGAATTCAACCACTTACTGCATGGGAACAGTGCAAAGGAGGAAGGTAAGAGACATACCCTCCTCCTTGGTGTCCCGTGCACAATGGGAGGTTATTAGCAGGTTAGATTTGTCTAACCTGCTGATAGTTCCCCTTTAAGTTTACGCTGCATTTTTGCTGTTGGCTTAACAAATTTGTTTTAGTACATGTACAGGCTGTATAAATTGTGGGGCGCTACAGTTACGGTGCTACAGAGCGATGGCGGTGTGTGGAGTGCTCCGTGGTCCTTCCACCATCTTGTAACTGCCATCATCCCGGCAGTCAGTCCCCTCACTACCCGGCCGCAGGACTCCTCCTGTAGTTCCATAGTGAAGGTGTGCGGCACACCCATGGTCCCTGCTCTGTCCTGTTCCTGTCATTGGGTGCTCTCTTTCTCTAGGGACGCTGTAACTCACTGAGGAATGGGGGATGCGGTGGCTGCTGTGGTGTGCGGTGCACACATGATAAGGGATCCAGCGTGATCTGATGGAGGAAGAGATGTCAACAGGATGATGATGATGACAGGTACAGGACAGAGCAGGGACCACGGGCGCACTTCACACCACCACTATGGAACTGCTGTGACAGGGTTACAGGCTACAGCAGACCTTCAGTGGAGGAGTCCTGCGGCCGGGCAGTGGGGGGACAGACCACCGGGATGATAGCAGTTATAAAACGGAGCACCCGCACACCGCCATAGGAAATTATGGTATTGCAGAGAGGGTGCCTAGGGAAGAGGGAGAGAGAAAGAGAAAGGCTCCAGCAGACCAGTGAAGGAGGCATCCTGCGGCCATGTAGTGGGGGGAACTGCTACAGTATAGTTCAGCCAATGGAGGGTGGGGCCTTAAAGGGGTAGTGTGGCGCTAAAAAAATTATTCACAGAATAGTTATACAACTTTGTAATGTATGTTATGTCTGTGAATCGCCCCCTTCCCAGTGTCCCACCACCCCCGCCCGTGTACCCGGAAGTGTGTGGTGCATTATACATTACCTGATCCGTGTCAAGGCTGTCCGCCATCTTGTGCCAAACGTCATCTTCGGACGCATTACTGACTGAAATATACTGAATGAAATATAAGTAGTGTGAACCCAGCCTTAATGTTATGGCCCCAAGACAGATAGAATTAGGTGGGGAACACCTAACATGCCCCTATGCTCAAGCTCGGCCCTACAGAGAAATGAACACATGGCACACGTCACAGCCCCAAAGATGACGCCCGCATGCAGTGTGACATTATGACACAGTATTTGCAAGGACTACAAGACATCCGGCGGTGGCAAGTGCAGGGAAAGAAGCACTATATGTGCAGAACCCGTAATTAATGTCTATTAGGCATTTGTATAACTTTTGTGGGGCAATAAAATGCTTTAGTTTAGTTTTTGGCTGGAATACCCCTTTAAGGTGGGCAAAGTCAGGGTAGCATGCTTCACTCCCCAGCTCTGTGTTCAGTCTGACCACAGAGACAGATTCAGACTATATTCCAGTCAGATTCCATAGACTATATTCTTGCTATACCTAGTCATCAGAGGTGGTGAGATGTTTGGGCAACATGTTAAAAGTTTAATAAAATAACAGAAACTTTTTATTATGCAACCCAATGTACATAAAAACTGACATCTATTCTTTTTAACTCAGCATAAGTCATATCATTAAGTAGATCGTATGTCTGCTCCTCTTTAGAGGGTATGATTTGCGATTCCCAAATTGAGACTTATAAAACATTTAAATCCAGTAGAAATAAAGGATAATGAAGGTTGTCAGTAATAATGGCATTTGGCAGAAAAGCTGACAGGTGGTATATTAGAAAGACAAAAAGTAATCTTCGCAAAGTCAACTCTTTCAAAGTCAACAATTGCTAAAGTATCTCGGCATCTACTCCTCATTCTATGAAATTATATTTTATTCTATAACAGAAGATTTAATTGACTCATTTGAGCAAGTATCATTTATGATCGAGTAACAGAAATCACATAAGTTTACTTAGGGGACTGTAGATTAAAGCTCTTGCTTAGTGAATAATTTGATGCATCAATTGTGTATTCTTTGTAGCTGTGACTGAGTGGACACTTTCTTGTCTCAAGACCAAAACCAGTAAGTTCTGCAGGGCAGGAGCAGGCTCTGTATTTACAGTGGGGGCAGGGGAGCGGGGGCAAGTGAGTTTATTCTTTTTGGCCTACCCTGGCCACATCACAATGTTAAAAACAACAGCTTTAGGCTACGTTTCCACATTGTATAAACAATGGCTGTTGTTTGCTGTGTCAAAGATAGGCCACTGTTTGACATGTTCCTGCAGCCAATATTACCATATCGGCGGCAGGAACATCATTTTATATTATTTGGATTGCGGGCACATTTGGGTGTGCCTGCAATCCAATTAACCATTAAAGTCCATGCGATGTACAGCTGTCAGGGAGGACATACATTGTGTGGACAGAGTAGGCCGCCGTTCCTGCATTAGCAGCCGCAAATAATTGACATGTCAATTATTTGTTCAGTCGTACGGGAACAACGGCCGACGTTCCCCATAGGGTTCAGTGCAGTGCATTATTTTAAGGCAAAAATGGACGTTTTAATAGCCAACAATGGTGGTTCTTGTCTTAGAAAAATACATTGTGTGAACATAGACTTAAAAGGCCTATTACATGATTGTTCGTAGTTCCACAAGCAGCGAAGTCACATTTGAAGGCAAAACAAAAACTTGCTAAGATGATCAACACCACAACCTAATTCTAAGCAAGTAGTGTCCGATGGGCACAGTTGATATTCCTCCCATTGAGGATTTGGCAATGCAAATGCACGTACCGGATTCACAGCGGATTTCAAGCTGCGAGTTTGCAGCGAAATCCGCTGCAAATCCTGGTACTGTCAGTTCAATGATGTTATATACCCCCAGCAGAATTTTCTTTTCGCTGCAAGTATGTAACCCGGCCCCTTTAACCCCCTGCCGCATACGTTACCTGCTGGGCGCCGCGGCTGCATGAGGCTCCCGGCTCCTGTCGGTCCGACTCAGCCAGTCAGTGCACGGCCCTGCCGCATTTACTGATTGGCTGATGGGGACCAACTGTAGCTGGGAACCTCCCATGCTGCCGCGGCCCAGATCAGGTAATGTATGCTGTGGGCAGCAGGGGGTTAAAGGGGCTGGGTTACATACTTGCAGTGGAAAGAAAATTCTGCTGCGGATATGTAACATCATTGAACTGACAGTACCAGGATTTGCAGCGGATTCCTCTGCAAACTCGCAGCATGATATCTGCTGCAAATCCGGTACATGTGAAGCTACCCTAAGGGACAAAAATAGCCTAATTTCAGCTGATCACATTGATCAGTGATGGTGGCCATTGCATTTGCATTTTCTAAAAACTATTTAAGTATATTAAGGAACAAATATTTGTTTCATACATATGAACAATGTAAATAGCTGGCAGTATATTTAACCATTCTATCTTTCTATGTTAACCATGTAAATTATGACACTAGCAATTACAGCCGAGTAGTTTACCCATCTACCCCTAGGGTGCAATGTAGTTTCCTGAGGAATATTTCTAATGCGACATGGAAATGGAGACAGGAGATAGCAATCCTATGGAATGAACTGAGCCATAATTAATTCCTCCTGAAAATATAATTACAAGAGAAACCACGATTAATTCTCAGTACATATCTAGTGATATCCCATTTAATTTCCTCACCGATAATTATGGAATGCCAGGGTACGCCAGGTTTAGATAACATATTGTTTGCTCCTTGCTGTGTAAAACGTGTGGAAATGCTATGAGTCAGGAGGTTGTTTGCACGTCTTTAGCTATTTAACAAAGTACAAAAAGAAAACCATTGGTTCCATATAGAGGGGCAGCAGGGAGGCTCAGTGGGATATTTCTTTATGTTTAATGTTGTGTTATATAATTTGGTTGTAATATATGGGATTAGCTATCCAAAGAGTGCTTTGTGCTGCGTACATGTCTCTAGGGGGAGCTCTATGTATCTGTGACTACAGGAGAGGACAATCTTGCTTATGTTAGGCTAGGTGTGTATGATGAGATGAAATGATGATGAGCTGTTAGGTCGTCAAAGCTACTGTTAAAAATATAAAATAATAAACATAAAATTAAATTAAAATTAATTAGCTAAATTAACAAACATAAAATGATAGAATGTATATATTTTTTTTCTTTCATTTTTTTGATCAAATGATACATATTAAGGCAATGTTCACACAATGCATAAACAACGGACGCTGTTTGACATGTTTCTGTGACCGATACATATCGGCCGGAGGAACATCATTTTATTCTAATTGGATTTCAGGAACATTTGAATGGTGTCTGCAAACCTATTAACCATTGAACTCCATGCAATGTACAGCCATCAGAGCGGCCTTACATTGTGTGGACAGAGCAGGAACAACGACCGTTGATCCAGCACCAGCAGCCACAAATAATTGACATGTCAATTATTTGCCCGGCCGTAGGGGAACAATAGCCGTTGTTCAATACACTGTGTGAAGTAAGTATGTCAGCTATGATGTATGATGTATACTGTTTGTGCCCAATGACAATCATATTATTGATAAATTTTAACCATTGAGTGAGCAAAATGCATTGAGAGCCCAGCTCTGAAGTCTTTAGAACTGTTAGTGTAGCTCTAATTAATAATACAACCTGTAACATGGGATCAGTACAAGGCACATGAAGTACCGGATCTGCACAATCACTTAAATGTGTACGCTGCACAATCACTTAAATGTGTACGCTGCACAATCACTTAAATGTGTACGCTGATTAAACAATAAACCAGTTGCCTAGTATCAGCGGTATTTATATAGCATACCTACAGTGCATTTTGATTGTCCTTTAACTTTAGTATAATCTGTAAGGGGCGCCAGGAACATGATGAAGAACATTGCAGGATGATTGTTATAAGAAAATAATGATATGTGATCCTAATAGACAGCACAAGGTTAATGTGTTTGGTATTGATGAGTCTGTCATGATGTAAGGAAGAACATGAGCAATGAGATTATGAATGAACTATGCATACAGATGACTCTGCCGGCCTCTTTATAATGGCAGACATTTGATCGGCTGAAGACCATAAAGGAATTCCTTGTAGGAGATAGGCTTGATAAATGGTTAGAAGCGCGCATACTACTTTTCCCTAGTCACAATGGAGCTTACTCGATTATTAATGGAATAGAGGAACCGGTTCGAAGAATACAAGTATCGTCCTTCTTGCTTTATTTCTTTCCTTACTGCCAGGCACAAAAGCTGAATATTTTAAACCCAAGTAATTTTCTTTTGTGTTTTTTACTATATGATTGTAGCATCACTGAGAGCCATTATACATCTATAGGACAATCTAGTGCAAATCTGAATTGTGTTTGCAGCCCCTATGTTTATTTCCAGCCATAAGATGAAAAGTGTTGATTTGTATATGCAAACCTCACAATGCCAGTATATAGCTGCCTCTGAACAGCGGCTTTAACCTACACAGGGAGATTTTTCTTTAATAGCCTATTTTTCTAAAAAAGAATTTCACAAAGTGTACTTATTATTTGACATTATCGTAAAGTGTACCTGTCGTTATAACTTTCAAAATCTAAATCAACATCAGATGTGATATAACGCAAGTTTTATATATATATATATATATATATATATTTTTTTTTTTATTATTATTATTTTTTTTAATTATTTTTTTTTATTTTATTTTATTTTTTGTTACCAAGAAAAAAAGTGGCATTTCTGTGTTCTGACATTTTTATTTGTCTAAAAACTGGAAGTCCAGTGTTTCCCAGGTCATCTGAGCTCACAGAAAAGGCAGTAATGTGATTGATGGACACATTGAGCCGTGACACTCTACTGAGCGGAATTCTTGTGTTTAGTCTCTTTTATTCAACCAGCACAAGTCAGAAAATCTGCCTTCAGGAGACTGGACCTGGATACAGTAAGTATAGCTATTATATAGCTGTCTTCAGGAGACTCGAGCTGGATACAAGTAAGTATAGCTGTTATATAGCTTCCTTCAGGAGACTGGACCTACATACAGTAAGTATAGCTGTTATACAGCTGCCTTCTGGAGACTGGACCTGGATACAAGTAAGTATAGCTGTTATATAGCTGCCTCCAGGAGACTGGATCTGGATCAAAGTAAGTATATCTGTTATATAGCTAACTTAAGGAGACTGGACCTAGATTTCTGGTAAGTATAGCTGTTATATAGCTGCCTTCGAGAGACTGGACCTGGTTTTTGGTAAGTTCAGCTTTGTTTTACAGCGTGATAACAACAACAACAACAACAACAACAAAATGAATGTATATTGCAAACTTGCTTTATATCACATCTTCTGTTGATTTAGCTTTTGAAAGTTCTAACAGGGACACTTTAAAGAGGAAAGATACATACAAGATGCATACTGGTTCAAAGCATTAAGGTGAAACAAATCTCACATGCAGTGTTCAATGTCCACTGAATGCTAGTCTGTGCATTGGGGTACTCTTCATTCATTCACTTTTCATTCTCCATGGGTCCTCCAAACACTGCCAAGCACAGAGCTCAGCCATGTCCAGAAATGCCTTGAAAATTTATAAAATGCTCGGCTGCTATGAACATTCCTGTGTATGGCGAGGACGGGAGAGGTAACGATGTTGTTTGGCTGTCAGTTATTAATAACATATGTAGACCTCTATGCCCATAGCATGCATATATATATATATATATATATATATATATATATATATATATATATATAATGAGAATCCTGTGGAACCATACTACACCCTTGCAATGTTGTACAGGGTTTGTTGTATTCTACAAATACAGAGATATGGCACCTTCTTTATACCTTTGTATAAAACTGGAAAAATAACAATTAAACAATAAGAATAATAATAAGAGACTTACAACTTTTATGAGCAAAATTACAAGTGAAGCTATAATAAGAAAACTCTTTTTAGACCTTATTAATCAATCAAACATTACAGAGATTTTATTACGTTCCTGTCTGGAGAAATAATGCAGGCTGGAATTTTAATACCACTGGAATTTACAAAGACTCAATTTCACATATGTGAATCATTATTCAAATGCAAGTCTAAGGTCCCCTTATCATAGGCAAACAGCCTATGAGAACAAATACACCTGATTATCTTATGACAACCCAGATTTTTATTTTTTTTATAAAGCCTTACACAGGAGGGAGTACACAAAACGATGCTTGTGCAATGATTAAATAATCTAGGGAAAAGCCGTTCTCTTCTGGGAAACCAAATTGAAATATTGTAAAGTTCATTTTCAGAGGCTGTAGCCTGGGCAACCTTTATAATTAATAAGAGCAGCCTGGCATCAATGGTAATAAACAAGTACTGGCACTCACAGCCTGTGTACAGAGTACAGCAATTACTCATTATAATCTACTGTCAGGATGCAGAATTTGGTGGGAAGAATAGAACTGGTTAACCAATTAATAACATGCTTCATTTACAGCTATTGAATAAGAAGCTACCCAATCTCAAACTGCATTACTTCTATCAATAGACAGCAATACCCACCAATGCATCCACTAACTCACCTTATATAAAGCCCCCAGTAGACCTCTAATTCTGCACAGCTGTATTTGCTACGGCTAATAAAAGGGTTATCCAAGATTTAAAAAAAAAAACATAGCTGTGTCTGTTCTGAAATAGCGCCACTTTTGCACTCAGTTTGCATGTGGTATTGCAGCTCAGTTTCTCTGAAGTTGTAATACCACACATAAACTGGGGACAGGAGTGGCGCTGTTTCTGGAAGAAAGTAAATAGATGTTTTCTAATTCCAAATAATCCCTTTAATTACAGAATTAGGGCATGTTCACACATGCGTTTTTAGCCATATTTTAAGCCTAAGGCTATGTTCACACTACGTAAGAGACTGTCCGTCTCTGATCTTCAGGGACGCAGAGTTCTGATGCGGGCATATCCGTGCGCACCAGCATCAGAACTCCCCACTGAACACTATGGAGCGAGTGTACATTGACAGGGTTTTCTGCAGCCACAGAAAACTGACATGTCAGTTTCTTGCGGCGCCGTTAGAGAGTGTATACTATGTGTATACGCTCCGGCCGGGATTCCGCATGTAACGCTCCGGTAGGGAGGCCAGGTAACGTATATTTTCGTATTAATCCCGGCCGTTGTTGCAATCGACAACGGCTGTACCTTTACGAAAATATACGTTGTGTGAACATGGCCTCAGGGTGCGTTCACACGTACAAGATCTGCAGAAGATTTGATGGCATGTTTAGTTATTTAGTTACATCAGTATGAAATCTGCTGCGGATCTTTACGATCAAATGGGCTGCAGACCCTGTATGTGTGAACACACCCTAAGGATGCGTTCACACCAACAGGATCCGCAGCAGATCCGCAGCAGATTTGATGGTGCAGATTTGATGCTGTCTTCAGTTAATTAAATGAAACCTGCTGCTGATCTGCTGCGGATCCGCAGCAGAAAATCAGCTGTGATTCCGGTGTGAACGTACCCTAAAAGAGTTTTCCGGGCTAAAATGATTGTGCTCAGGATTATGCTCAGGATTTTCAATTGCTGATTCGCATTCCTGATGATTGGTTTGGGAGCCCCTGCACCCACATGCCACAGTAAACAGAGTTGGAAGCAGTTGGCTCTGTTAACTGTGTAGTGGCTGGACTTGGTTACTAATAGTCCCTTTACTCGGAGTGATTATTGTTCAAATTTCTGATAACTATTGCATTTGAGCGATAAACGGCTTGTGTAAACACTGCGTACAATCAAGCGACGAGCGATAAATCGTTCTTCGTGATCTTTCAACATGTTCTAAAATCGCTGTTAGTCGTTTGCAGAAAATTAGCAGATTGCTACGTCTAAACAGTCTTACAATGATTTACCCTATGTGTGAGATGGGCTTAAGCGCATCTAAACACTGATCGTTATAAAAAAAAAAAAACATTGTTACTTTGAAATCATGAATCGCTCAAATGCGCAAATGATTGCCCCATGTAACCATAAATCTCAGCTTCCATTCACTTGAATGGTAACACAGCATGGCTACTACTTCAGTCCCAATTGCTGTTTTAGAGATAAATGCACCTGGCGTATACTCAAGTCAGATCATCCAGCATTTGAATACCGGTGGCTGACAAAGTTGGCTGCAGCCTTAAGGAGTCCTGGAAAACTTGGATACAGCCATAGGGCATAAGCATGCTCATCTCTAATAATCACCCAAAAAGCCGATCAGTGGAAGTATTTTAAAAATTATGCCGCCCAAAAATATGTCTGGAAAGAAACCTGTAAACATAACCTTAACCCAGAACAACTCTTTTTTTTTTCTATAGGTGGTCCCTGGTATTTTCTCCCATCCCGTATTCACTTGAATAGGGCTAGAATGCAATTCCAATTCCAGACAAAGCCCAGTGGGAAACATGGCAGTGTTTGAAAAAAAAAACAAATAATTAATAAATCCCTTGCAAACCAATAAAACTAAGAGCAATCAGTGACAATAATAGATCCAACCCATCGACAAGACTGGAATTGGTTTATTTCAACTTCCAATCCAAGACTCCCCTTTAAGAGATACTGCTTAACATTGGTTTTTTTCATTATAATATAGTGCCTATCTATGGCGTCATGTCGTTAGATGAACTCAAGGGGTTTGCACCACTGGGTGGCACAAAAGTTTCAGTTACCATTTACACAATGCTCTAATCCCACCATAGCATTCCATTAGACTGTAAATTGTAAATGTTCCACACAATCACAATCATATGATTATCATAACACAATGTATCAGTGGTTGACGCACTGGGATCCCGGGTTCGAGTCTGGACAGGGGCCACGAATGTGTATAAATGGGTTTTCTCCTAGGGGAAATAAGAACATTTGTGCAGCTTGAATCGGATAATATTCTGTGTGTGACCCAGCTGCCAAGCATCACATGGCAGAAATCACCACGTAGCATTAGCAGATTAACAAACCTACATCATGAGCAGCTAGTTTTTTTTCTTTCTAGTCCTATACGTAACATTTGGCAATTTGCAGCTTTCCAGAAAAAGAAAAAAAAACCTCTTGTTATTAAACCGCTTAATTTTACGGTGCTATAGCACAAAGCGAGGTTTCCTAAATATTTTGTGACAGGGTTGATGGGAGAGATAATCGCATGTTAAAGGTTGCAACTCCACATTTTGTTTTCCCAGAAGAACATAGAACATCTGGGAAAGGTTAATTAATAAGAATTAGACTGTTCATTTCTCCGCTCCTCTGCAGTATTTGGCACATTCTGTCTAGAGCTGGATAGATTGTATAGCAATTTATTTCTCAGTGTCTTCTGTTTCAACAAAAAAATGTATTTATTGAAAGATGTTATTATAAAGTTGATTCAATTACTGGGTGTAAGGAAGTCTTAGAGTGTCCACCATGACACTCCATTTAAAAAAAAAAAAAAAAAAAAAAAAAATTATATATATATATATATATATATATATATATATATATATATAATGTTTTGACTATTTTACAATTATGATGAAAGATAATAATTCCTTTAATAATATACTGCTAGTATATTAGGCAGCCCTGTACAGAAACTTCCGTCACTCACATTAGTCCTTGTCCTCAATGGGGTTCACAATCTCAATACCTAACTTATAAGTAACCCATACAAACCCAATGCTGTAAGGCAACAACACAAACCACTAATCCACCATTGGACAGGTATAAAATATGGTCAGTGGTCAATGCTAGCTTATTTTTGTCTTTGAAACGTATAGTTAGTGGCTAGGCATGGTTTACAAGTAAAAAAGTACGATGATTACAGATAACCTGTAAGCAGGATGATGCTGATGTGGCCTAGAGAAGATAAAAGAACATAAGAAAGATGTTATTCTTACTTTACTTTGCTCCCCTGGTGTCCTCCTCTGTCATTGTTGGGTCCCAGCTGAACAATTCCACTCCCACTTCTGAGATGGACTCACTCAGCTAATCATGACTAGGACCCAATGGCGCCACATCCAGTGATTGGTTGAGTAGGCTGCCACTGCCAAGACAGGTCTGGTCTCAGAAGTGAAGAAGGGATCGTTCAGCTGGGACCCGCAGATGATGCAGAGTGACTGGTACACACCATGCACCATTGATTCCCTTTTGTTTTCCGGATTGGTAGCTGTCCCAGTGGTCTGACCTTCTCCAATCAGTATGTTATCCCCTATTCAATGCATAAGGTATGACATGCTCAAGGGCATAGCTAGGATTGATGGGGCCCCATATATCCTTTATGATCCTCCGAACAGCTGCTTACTGGCCCCCTCATGGCCCATAGACCTAACCCGACAACCTCTGGCAGTGCAGCAACGGATCACCTGAAAGTCCCTGCCCACCCCTGAAAGCCTCTGGCCCACCCCATGATGTAATGCGCTGCCAGAGGTTTTCCGGTATATTCAGGCATGTGTATGGGGTGGGTGCTGGCCAACATCCTAGGGGAGGGTTTTTTAGGTGATTCTCTGCCAAAAGGGTGTCTGGGTACGCTTATGGGCACTTATGGATGCTGCTGTGAGCAGGGGAGAAGGGTCAGGGTGCTTATAGGTGCTGGTCAATGGAGGCAGAAACGGCTCTGCTGGGGTTGGGCCCATACCATGCCCAGGCCTTGTAGCAGTTGCATGGTCTGCTTCCTCTATGGTAGCTACAGTATATCTCTGTGTCACAGTTTTTTTTGGCTGCTCACAGATGTTTTTCATACTTCTTTGGGGCCATAATTGGAGCCAGAAAAAAAAAGGAATTGTACAAAGGATTGGGACATGGTCAATCTCCTGGGGTGCCGAAAGAATATCTGTATGAATTCCTCAGTTTTAGCATTAATATAAGACAAAACGGTCTTAGAAGAAGGAAGAGATTAAGGGAGAAGTCGAGAAAAACTGATTTTTTTGTTTAGTGTTCCTTTAATATTTTAAATGTAAAAGGTTTAGGAGTTGTAACACTATTCCATACTGGTGATCCTGCGATTACCTATTCAGTATTAGACCCATCTTTACTTTTCATTTTTCTACAGTATAGCTTCTATTTAGTTTGTTTCTTCTTTTCTTTAAGAAATGATTAACTTTTATACCTCAGTAATTTAGAATAGACTGTAACAGAACTTACTCAATGGACTGTGTCAGTATTCCCAGGTGAAAGCTCAAAAGCACGAATAGTGCTCCCGTGCGGGATTACACATTAAATTGTTTGAGTTAACAGATAAACTGCCAGTTTTATTCCCTGTCTACACTGCTCCTCTGTGGGACTCTTCACTGCATGCTGCTCGCGGTCATTGTAAAGCCATTATGACATTTATTTGTATGAGTATTATTATCATTTGTTTGAGACGTGTCAACATATTTGGCGGCACCACACAGCTGGGAAGATATAATTGTAAGCTACAGTGACATGAAAGGGAAACTTTGATTGACACAAACCAACACAAACAATGAAGCGGAGGACAAAATTATTATGTTAAATTATTATTGGGCTACATAGAAGACAGTAAGCAAAGACTTACAATGTGCTTCTTCATCCAACAACTCATACTCTCATGGCTAAAACCTTAAAGGGACTGTTTTATTATTCCATCCCTCGTCTATATGTCTCATTCATTTGTCTTGTTCCCATGGGATTTTTTGGGTTCTCACAAAAATGAGCCTATGCTTAGCTCTCCCGGCTCCCCTGGTGTCCTTCGAGTATCCAGTGTCCCCTGCTGTTGCAGATGCCTTCACTTTCAATACAAACTCAGGAGTGACATCCCACTCAGCCAATTACTTGTCCAGCGCAGTCCCATTACAGTCACTGATTGGTTGAGCAGGCTGTCACTCTCAAGATGAGTGTGTCTCGGAACTGGAGACGGCTACGATCAGTGGGGGACACCGGACACCCGGACACTGGGGGAGAGTAGTGAGGTAAACATAGTTTTTTTTGTTTGTTTGTTTTCTATATAACAAGAGCTTCACATGACCCCTTTATATCTATCTTCGGAAAAACCCTTTATATCTATCCCCGGATAACCCCTTAAGTACCATAACTAAGTATATACTTTTAACACCCGTGCTCCCCTGCTGCTCCCACTATGTAATCTATTGGAACATAATATACTCCTGTTCTTTCAGCTTCTGATGAGATCCAAATGCACTGCTTAGTTATGTGATTGGCTGAGCAGGGACGGTGATGTCATCGGAATCTGGAATAACTGGAGTGCAGATGGGGCTGGAACAGAGAGCATCATAGAACCAAGGGAGGAAAGTATACGCTCAGCTATTATATTACTGCTCAGGAAGGCACTTATCCAAGTTTTACATCTGCCCCAAAAGCCCATTTAATTTAAATGTAAGGGGTCTATCCTTTTTTTTTTTTTTTTGCCACCGGTTTAACGGCAGTATTTGGACCAGGGGCGTAACTAGAAATGGCTGGGCCCCATAGCAAACTTTTGATTGGGCCCCCCCTCTTCCCGACTGACCACTAAGCTGTCAAGCCTATTCATAACTGCAAGTGCTCGTCAGGAGTGTTTGCAGTTAAAGGGACATTTGCAGAACCCGCTTGGCAACCTAGTGCTCTAAATGATGACATCTTAGGGGGCCTAGCGTATTGCAGGAGAGGGCACTGGGGCCCCCTGATGTTGTGTGCCCCATAGCAGCCGCTATGGCTGCTACAGTGGTAGTTACGCCCCTGATTTGGACAATTTGGGGACCTATTATGGGTTGTTAATAGCCCATAATACTATCCAATTGCTATCCAAATTACTGTTTTTAGGGTTCTGCCTTTGCTATAGCCTAAAAAAAAAGTTAAAATAGAATCAGGAAACCCCCCCCCCCCCCCCAAAAAAAAAAGGCAGAAAAGGTTAGACTTTTTGGTTAAGAAATAGCCATAAAAACGTGATGGGCGAACCTGACAACAATATAGAGCGGAAGAGAAAGGGCTCTGTAAGAGCAGTTTCTAACTCAAGCCACCCATGTATTACATCAATAACTGCCCAGAAGTTGACTATAAATTCTTTATTATATAAGTGTATTATAAAAAACAAGCATAACGCAAATGTTGATGATCCACATCCGATATATTACAGTGCCCCCATGAGGTTTACAGGTGTCACTGCTATAACTCTTATGATAGAAAACATTTGCCTAGAGATTACAATTCCCTGTAGACATTAATAGAAACAGTATGCATATGGGAAAAAAAAAAGTAAAATTCTACATTAATAACACATTAATTGCAGGGGGAGGGAAATAATCTTCTGCATTGATATTAATAGAACGTAGATATGTATAATCTAATATTCTCTAGTTTGAAGAGTGTGCATGTATGACACATATAAGAAATGCTGTCTTTGGTCAGGTGAAGTGTTAATAATCCCAGCATCTCTCTTCCTAGTCTGTAGATAGGAAGACTCTAATCTTTCATAACACTTGCCTGGGGAAGTGCACGTTTGCCCTATAAAGGTAGGAATTCTAGCAATGTTCAGAGATTCAATTAGATTAAAAACTTCAGCCCATGCACTAATAGTAAGAAGCAAGAGAGAGAAGAAGAATGATTAAGGCTTTTATAAGTAAAAATAAGAATGCTGAATCTCATCCTGGGAGAAGCAGGACCCTATTGGAGAGAGCAGCATAAATTATTGAAGTGGCAGGTGCATTGCTGGAGATGAGATGAAGGGGTCTGGCAGCTGCGGTTTTCACGGACTAGAGTGGATGCACCTGAGCTGTCACTTACTAAACAAGACATGTGAGCAAACAGCTTAGGTTCATCATCGCCCCACTTGTCATTCTAGCGCACATTGCCATAGAAGTGTATTGTTACCAAGCAATCACATATAATGAAACATTCTTCCTAACAAACCCCAATAATATACAATATGTCAAGTAATTTATAATATGAACTAAGACATATGACTCACTGTTTAATGTAAGCAAAATGACTAAATGACTGCTACATTTATGTTATCAATCCTAGCCCCTGCCTAATGACTTGACGTGGGTTGGCGTTTAAAGAGTCCATAGTACACAGCTATAGGCACTACAGTGGTATGATGAAAATATTCAACTTTTTCTGTTGGATTTATATGCATGAAATTGGAGGCATAGGCTATGTTCACACAACGTTAAAAATAGAGAAAAGGCGCCCGATTTTGATATTTAAAAAGGCGTCTGTTTTTGCCGCGATTTAACTGACTGCAATGGCTGTAATGGCAGTGCGTTGAAGTCAATGGGAAGACGGACGTCCAATGCACACAATGTATTGTATAATGGATGTTTTTACCGCGGATGTCAAAATAATAAACATCATCATTATTTTCAGACGTTTTTTGCAAACAGCGGACTTTTTTTTATTAGTTTTTCACATGCAGTTTTCCTTTTTCCACCGTCCTTTCTCAGTTTTTACCATTAAATTTAATGGACTTTTCAATGAAGCCGCATCCAAAGGGCAAATAGTAACCCAAGCTAGAATAATGTACCAACAGCCGTCATTGTACTAAGGGGAGGACAGACAGCTAAATGACGTCTATTATTTTAAACTCAAATATACGGACATCATTTTAAACAGAGCTGAAAAAAACGTTGTGTGAACATAGCCATAGAGAGGTACAGGATGCCTACAGGATGTCATGTGTATGTGTAGTATATTACGAGTTTGAGGTTGTATGGATCCATAAAATTGGAGTACACATGAATCCTTACATAAGACATGAAAGATTATGGATTAAATATTTATTGTATTTTGTTTGTAAATAATAATGAGAATTCTTCATGTAGTCAACAGCATAATGAGGGACTAAAGTTTGCTTAAACCCTATGTTGTATTTGTCTCAGGTGACAGAAATTGATTTACTGTGGTCCTCTGACCCCTCTTGACCTGTCTGTTTCAGTAGAGTCTTTTAATCCCAATGAAACAACGATAACTGACCCTATTTTTTCTATAGGTCTATACTGTGTCATTTGTTTGTTTTTACAATGTATGATTTTTACATTACTTTTAATACTTAAAAAAAAAACTCTATTTTGACTCCATGCCCTTTTTTAGTTTTCCATCTATGGGATAGTTTTTTTCTTCAATCAGTTGGGGCAAATTTTTTTTGTGCCCTGAGTTTTTATCTGTATCACTTTAATTCCAATGGGACTTTTTATTCATTTCTTCCAGAAAAAAATAAAATAAACAATTTTGGCATTTGGAATTTTTATGTATCCGTGCAAGAAATAATAACATGTTTAAATAGTCTGGGCAATTCCACCAGTAGTGATGCCAAATATAATTGTTAAATTTTCTGTTTACAATTTTTAATTTCAAAAGAATGAGAAGGGGTGGAAGTGGGGGTTACTAGGGGGGTTTTTTCAGCATTTTTAATTATTTTTTATACCATTTAAGTCCCACTTGAAGATTCTTTTTTTTTTAATAACAAGGCTTAGGAGAAGGCCTTCCGCTGCAAGAGTAAGCAATCGTCACCCCACTATCACATTACGGAGGTCCTGATTGAGTAGAAAACTCATCAATGAGCGATTTGAATCCCATGATTGCTAATACTTTAAGTGATTTAATGACTGACATCAATGTGATCACTGATGTCAATCATTAGTAGTGAGTGCCAACTGTGTATGATACAAGCTCATACAGCCTTATTGCTCCTGCACCATACATATATGGCACATGAAAATAAGGGGTTAAACAAGCTTTTGTCCTGTCTTCAATACTTTTGTAAACTCAGACTACACTCTGTTACATCATCATGAGATATTTACTGAACAGATCACAGATAACGTCACTGTGCTATATGGACAAATTCAATTATGCAAAAACATTTCCGTCTTTTAATGTCTATATTTCCTGCAGATATTCGTAGATACAATACGGGAAGATTAATGGTCACACAAGTCTACTATATTTTCTCTTTAAATCCAGTCCTGATTTTGCTTGCCAACACACAGATTTCACTGTAATACTTTGGCTCCTTTTGCAAATGAAAAAAGAATTTAGAAGCGGGCAAAACTGAATGATATCTATTCTGGTCACAGCAGCTGTAAGCCCTCAATCACAGATAAATCCAAGATAACTGTGAAATCAATATAATTATCTGGATGTTTCCATGTCCAGAGTGTCCAATTTATAAAACTCTCAGAACATATCAGTAGAGTTAGGTTGGATATTATTTTACAAAACCTTCTCGACGCCTATGATAGACCCGCATACAGTCACGATGCTTAATGTTTAATTTAGACGGCCGTAAAAGTGATTTATACAGATATCAATACTCATTGGCAAACGCATTCCATTTGCGCAAAATTTCCATCAACAAACTTTATTGGTTTTCGCTCCTGATCATAATCTGGCTGTCTTAAACTGTCCATTTTTACAGCTTAACCTTACGGCCTGTGACAGTACGTTAAGGAAAATGAGACTGACGAAACAAGCATTCATTTACCTGGAGACACATTTAGAGATATTTATAAATATGTTGGTACCAGGGATTTCTGCAAAAAAATATCAGCCTGCCAAAATGCTCTACATTTATACAAACTGGACTCGGTTATTGCCCTAGAAATAGCCCCTGGCACTTTTCAATGCCAGGCCCTAAGAGACACAATGTAAGTAGTCATAGACTTGTCATAAATATGATTTACCGTACTGTATCTGTAGTGTCATGACCCCTCTATTCTGCACTATACAATACTGGAACGGTTTAGCAAAGCTGTATCTGTTATATGGAGCAGAGTTGTATTCTGGCATCACTAATATCACATTGCATTAGGGAGCTTTACCCAGGACTGACTCGGCCAAGTTTGCATGTCTAATCAATGGGAAGTGGGGTGTAAGCCACTAGCCAACACCGGCATCCTGGCATTGGATCTTCTCCTAGGGGCTTTCAGCAAAAGAGGATTGTTATTAGAGTACTTTGTGGATTGATGACTGGCAGCGTCCAGAAGATTTTCTCTTTTGTGGATAATCTCCTAAGAGGAACAAGGGACTGGACATGTTGTATCCCATCGTCCAACGGCAGATGTCAAGGGAACCGCCTCCCAGTCCCACTGTAGTTGGCAGGATCAGCTCCCTTTAACCTTATGTGTATGGCCAGCTTTACTCTGTTGTTACCTGGAACTTATCCACAAGCCAGCTTTTTAATGGATCTTATGATTTTATTGTATCTTTATTATGGCTTACGGTGTTTACTTGAATCGTATTGAGTAGTAATAGGATAATGAAAAAGGATACAGGTTTACACCAGGATAAAGTTACAGACCAAAATGCAGGACCCGAATAACGATATAGAAATTTTAAAAAAAAAAGTTTCAAAAAGAATTAATGAAACTATAAACTGGTGGCACTAGTAAAGGCTGTGCAGAGTGTAAGTTTAGTAAACTACCTATAGATGACTATAAATATTCAGAACACAACACCACACATCAAACTGATGCCCCTCCAAGAACTGTCCCGGGGTCCGTTCAGCAGGGGAGGTGGTTTTTGTCCTAAAAAAACAACCTATAAACTTGCAGCCCTGTGTCAAATTGGTGTGGCCCAGAGTATCCATGCCCTAAGATTGCGCAATACCCCACCGTCCCTCCTCTCAGTTTTCTTCATCATTAGGAATGTCCCTATACAAATTGGTATAGGGACATTCCTAATGATGAAGAAAACTGAGAGGAGGGACGGTGGGGTATTGCGCTATGGGCTATTCGCGGTGGGCTATTCATAACCTGTGTAAACACTGCACATGTGCTGGATTGTTAAAGCACCTGTGCAGTGTTCAGACAAGTGATGAGTAGAAAAAATCCTGCCCGGGGGCATTTCCAATGATGAGGAGAGCAGGGAGGAGGGATGGAGGGGGCGTCACAATCCTAGAACTGTAAGTGTAAAAGTTGATTTTTTTAGGACAATAACTGCATCACTTGCCGAACGGACCCCAGAACAGATCTTGCATTAAAAGCAGCTATCCGAAAGTACAAGTGGTTTGGGGGGGTCATATTGTGGGTACAGAGTTGCTTTAAGGCTTGGGCTCACTGCAAAGCTTCATTGTCTGCTGATCCTAATTCTATTCTTCTAGGCACTTAAACACTGCCACATTTCCCCATCCTCCTGCCATCCCTGGTGCCAACTCCGTGGGTTAGAAATGTGCCTCCCATGAAGCTTTTCTAAACATCACCACGATAATATGACAATTCTCTTTCCGTTACATAGACGCAAAACACAACATTACGCTACAAACATCTTGTCACATACAGTGTAGAAGGAAATCAGCTGAATACTATAGGCAAGTAAACAAAGCCCTGTAATAGATGCATTAACCTTTAATTACTTTTACTTCTTCCGTGCTGCTTGGGATATGTATAAATGCTATGTAGCTGAAGTCAGTGTCAAGTATTGTCAAATTTTCTTTGCTGTTCTATATAAACCCACCATGCTATTTATTGTGAATGAAGCAGAACTTTCTCTGGCAAAGGCATAACATTTCCCCAGTGCACTGAAAGGGGAATATTAACTAATCCTAGAAAAGCAAAGTTTTGTTTTGGAAAGTTTAGGTAAGACCCTCAGTTTACTAAAATCCTGTCAATCATGTTACTCTCAGCATCCCTAGTAGAGTTCGGCTAGTCAGATACAGAGCAGATTGGTTATGTTCCCTCTGTCTGAAATTTAATAGCCTGTGCAAAAGGCAGTATTTAACTGATCCCTTCCAAGCTCCAGCCTGTACATCAAACAAGCAGGTGCCCGGCTCCAGTAATTCAAGTGGCTGTCAAAACCAGTGAGGCAGTCAACAAGGGCCATTATCCTATTTCCCACAAACTTTGCCAATTTGCATAGTTCTTATACAAGTCGGTCCAGCGCATTGTAAAATTAAATATAGATGTATTTTTAAAAAGCAAAACCTGAATTTGAATAATTTTTCAAAGGTGTTGAAAAGGTTTTTATTTTTTTCTTGTACTGTATGTATATAATTTTTTTTCATTACTGTTGCAATTTCTGACGTTCAATAAAATGTCAGGTGTAACTGCTGGAATTTAAAAAAAGATAGTTTCCAATTAAGACTTGTAGAAGAGTTGTTACCTACTGTAGATAAAAATTATTTATTCCCTGCTTCAGAAAAAGTCACAAGGAGGACTCAACTAGGCGTGCAATATTCAAAATGTCATGTAGACTTATTAGAATAGCTTGTTATCTTCTCCTTGCGTGGTTAGGTTCTTTCCAGATCTCAAAATCTGACTAGAAAATGACTTTGAAAAAAACTTGCAAGACTAAAGGTGACCACACATCTTCAATGTCAAACAAAAGTCTACCTGGAGGGGATAAACTGATGCTAGACTTCTTTGGTTGGAGTTTACGCCTCAAAAACAGAAAGGCAGGACAGTTTAACTCCACCATGCCTAACCTGTAATTTCAATGGTTTGGGAAAGTTGGAAGGAGCCCATATACTTAAGACAGTTAGCCTGTCCCTTCAAATTTGGTGACTTTTGATGAAAATGTATGGGAACCTCAAAGGGGTACTCTAGCAAAAAGTCAACCAGTGTCAGAAAGTTATATAGATTTGTAATTTCCTACCTATTTAAAAATCTAAAGTCTTCCAGTACTTATCAGATGCTGTATGTCCTGTAGGAAGTGGTGTATTCTTTCCAATCTGGCACAGTGCTCTCTGCTGCCACCTCTGTCTATGTCAGGAACTGTCCAGAGCAGCAGCAAATACCCATAGAAAACATTTCCTGCTTTGGACAGTTCCTGTCATGGACATAGGTGGCAGCAGAGAGCACTGTGTCAGACTGGAAAGAATACACTACTTCCTGCAAGACACACAGCATCTGATAAGTACTGGAAGACTTGAGATTTTTAAATAGAAGTAAATTACAAATCTGTATAGCTTTCTGAAACCAGTAGATATAAAAGCTATATAGGCTATGTAACATATTAAGCCAGACTTTTATGATATAGGGTATCATTGGTTCACGTACGAAAAGGGCTAAAAGCACTGTCCATAGAGCAATAGGTCAGATCATTGGGGGAATCCTGGAGAGGAAAAAAAAACCTTATCTGATAAAACTCCTATGAATTAATTACATTGAAAAAAAATACCCTATTACCCCTTTAGTGTCCTTTTGCTCATGGTGTTCTCATGACATTTATTGCCGCTTTTGCATTCTTATATCATAGAATACCACTGAAGAGGCAAGAAATGGAAACCAGTCAGAAAAAGGGCACTAAACAAAACACTGTTGTAGAATAAATGGCAAATGGGCAAAAAAGTCATGTCCATTTTTCATTTATGTTTTCTTTAGTGCCCTTCTGTTCAGAACCTACTGGTTGCCCATATGTCCCAAGCACCCTGCTGTCACACAATAGCACTACAAATTCAGTAAACGCTAAAGTTAGAGCTGAACATAAAGGAGCTAAAGCAGCAATGAATGTCCACTAAGCACTAAGGATGCAATGAGTTGTGGTCCCATATTTATTGTCCCTTGGTTTCTTTCATTTATTACTTTAGTGCCTAGGTGCTCTTATTCAATCATTTCAATCCCACAATGACTGATATGGTTTTTGTCTTTGATTTGTCACTCTTTAGAGATCCGCGACCACTTGGGTAAATGTTCTTTAGATGAGGGAAAACTTAAAAACTTTCCGATCATACTTACAAAACCCCCACAAATCCAGTTTAGCTTATAGCAGATAAAATAATCTAGAAGATGGATGTAAGAAGATAAGGAATTTTCCTTAGAAACGGTAATACTTTGAAATTAGCACCTACCAATGCCCTATAGAGTGTTGCCTTTCCGCTTATTTTACTATAGTGCCTTTGAGGTATATACAGAAAGATTTAGGCAGCCACTAGTGCTTTGAACAGGCAGAAAGACAATTAAGTTATGTTCTGCTCACGACAAGTCACAATTAGACTCTAAATTGTCATGTGAAGATGCCTGGAAGTAGAAGCTGATGTAGAAGCGTGTAGATCAAATGGCATCAACAAGGAGAGTAGAGGGCTTTCTGGAAGACATCTGACATGTAACTTCAATCACATACAGAAGGTGAATATATGGAGTTTTCTGCCAAAAGATATTCAGCGGAAACACTTTGATTTTAATTATAGAGCCATTAATCAAGGGTGAAAAGAAGCCTTGATGTACTGTAAATCCGGAAGAAACGTGTTCAAATTAAAGAAGCATTCCAAAGATTAGAAAAATAAATAAATAAAAAATACAATTTTCCCTACTCTGTAAATTTTCCAGAAGCAAATAAAATGAATGAGAAGCTAAAAAAAAATTGCAAGCAAAAGGCAAATCAGTCATTTTATTTAATAATAAATCAACTTCTTAGGCAGAAATAGGGAATGTTTGTGAAGGCACAATGTTTGTGAAACACATTACTGAAATATACATGTAACTCTACACAATATCCAGGTTGTAAGGAATAAAGATGAAAAAATCTGTAAAGGAGCAGGGACGCCTATCAAAAGTAGAAGTCCCTGCTCCTGTACAGTACATTAAGCAGCTGAGTTGGGTGAAGAGCACCAGGGCCCATCACACAGACAAATCAAAAGTTTTGATTAGTTGACGTCTTGGTGCTGAAACCCCCACAATCACTAGATACAATATAGCCAGGAAAAACTTGCAGATGAGTGTTCACTGCTCGATCCAACTTATGGCAGGAGATGGGCTCAATGGATTTACATAGCTGAGATCAAAATCGATCATCACTATAAACATGTCTGTATGACATGAGTAATTTTTTTGTAAAAATGGATGAAAAAAAAAAAACTGCCTAAGAAAATTGGAAAACCCATCAAAGTGAGAGTAGAACTAAGGAGCTTATCTGTTTCTGAAATGGTAAAGTATGTTTACGGTCAGTGAGGGCTTCACAAATCCAATTCACTGTTTACCATTTTTATTCTCACAGGTCAGTTGCCAACTTGTAGGGGACTTTATGTTACAAAAGTAAAGGTAAGATCAAAATTGTTGGGCTGACGCCTATAACCCCCTAGCCCCCATCCCCCCATACACATGAGCTAAGTCTTCATGTAGTTAGAACGAAGGTGGATAATAAGGCTGGGGAATTCCAGGCTCCTTGAAAGCAAAAAGAATGGGCAGGTGAAATCAGACATGCCCGATCCCTCTCTCATCTAAGGGTCGGTTCACACTACGGAATCTGCACAGATAAGCTCCGTCGGATTCCGTCGCTCGTTCCCGTTGGCGTGCCTCTCCGCCTGCTCCATAGACACCATTCTATGGCCGGGCCAATTCGGCAGTTGACAGAAAGAATTCACACGTCAGTTCTTTCGGCGGAAGGCGACACAGAATAGCATCTATGGAGCCGGCAAAGAGAAGTACCGCTGCAAACCAAAACGAGTGATGGAACCCGACGGAACTTATCTGCATGGATTCCGTAGTGTGAACCCACCCTAACACTGGAAAAGTCTGGGAGTCAGAAGCCCCCAAACACATTAGATGGTCAGCTAGTCCCAACATATTCAGCAGTTTCAACTTACAAAGTCTAATGTGTATGGAAGCCATATGTATAAACTTTAGTTAGTGAGATCAGACAAGTGATAATATTACTGAACCTAAAGAGTTTGAAAAGATCAATAGTCTCATAAATTTAGGATAGAGAACAGTATTAGACAAGCAGCCCCGTAGAGATACCACAGATCAATGTTTAAATATTAAATACTTCAATAATAGAAATGAAGAGCTCCTTGTAAATAGACACAATAAATCATATATATATACATTTAATCCTTTTTGTACGTATGATGCACTTACCGCTCATACTAGTTTATCTAAATCCTGGTGAGTTACAATAAAATCTAAACAAAAGCCCTGTCATTTAGATAGGCACATTATTGCCTCCTCTAAATTAAACTTTTATTGCTCTATAAACTTTTACCGTCAATTACTTTCTCAGGAATTACCTCTGCAGGCGTTGTAGCAGCCAGGAAAAGAGTAATGCGTACAGTGCACACATTCTTTACTCCGGGCTACACCAACACCGTGCATGATCTTCTTTATCTATTATCTCTCCCCACCGTGCCACTTCTCTTCCAGCAATGTGCAGATAGGATCTTGATATCCTCATACAGCACTAATGGTGCATGTTGCACTGTAAACAGATTATTATTTTGCTTTTAAAGAATTCACAGATAAAGGCGTATCTCTGTCTTTGGCTGGTCATACCGCATATTGCTAGTAAGGTAATATGCTGTATGATGATCAGTATTTAGGTATTGTATGATCTTAGGGAGCTCTTAAAGTGGCAACACAACTCTAATAACTTTTGCCCAAATTTTCTTTGGCTGAAAGCATGGGTGTAGTCAAAGACTCATTGGCCCCAATGTGTAGCGCCTTAAGGCACTATTACACAAAGCAATTATCGTCCGTATTCGGCTGATATTGACCGTTTCGGCCTATAATGGCTTTGCGTAATAGAAGGCAATGATCAGCAAACATGCACGATGTTGGATGATCGTTGCCTTTCAACACATTGAAAAATCGATGACCATAATAGAAGCGATCTGCTGCCATTGCTCCGTGGAACAGGAGTAGCGGCAGCAGACTGCCGTTATCGTCTATGGACTGCCCAGTTGATATAGCAATTTCCTGGGCAACACCCCAACACCTCCCCAAAGCCCCCCTGGCTCTTACCTGCTCACTGCCGACACGTGTAATAGCGTCGGCAGCGAGTGGGGAATGAGGAGCAAGTGAGCACTGGCCTGACAGATCGGCGCTCACTTGCTCCCTCTTGTCGCCCCGTGTAATAGGGGCATTTGTCCAGGTGACTCAGGCATAATGAATGGGGAGAGAAGAATGAAGTCCTGCATGGTTCTGACATACAGTATGGGGAAGAATATTGTAAACCCTCTCACAGTACTTCTATGCTCCTGTCAGTGCAGCCTTTTGTTTTATGCCTTTACTTTTCTGACCTTTAACCTATGTGACACTCCTGCTCCTGTCAGTGCTGCAGCACAGATCTCCATATATGGATGAGCATCGGAGCTGAGTTTTAACAGGTTAGGCAAAAGCTGTCGTCATCAACATGGTAAGAGGCCTCCAGGCCCTCCTGACTTATGGACCAGTCCCAGATGCAACCCTTGAGAACACTATACTAGTGCTACTGTACACCACTGGTTCAAAGCTATTCCTTCTGACTGTCCCCTACATATGGGCTTGGCTGAACTTTCAAGTGTTTTCAAATGGGAAAGGGCAGTAAGCTGTTGCAGACAGTGACAACTTAACTGAAGGGACAATTAAAATCCATTATGCCTGATACTTTTCTGTTATCTGTCGGTGTTGAGTTGAGAGACTTACACACACACGCACACATGTGAGTTTAGGTGACTTAGAGGCATGTTGAAGAAGGTACTTTCATACTTTACATAGCATTCAGGAGAAATCAGCAGGCATCAACTATCAGGGGAGTAGCTAGGGGGGGGGGGGCATCTGTGCCGATATGCCACTTTGCTTTGGCCCAGGTATTTGGACACAGGACTAAGGCAGCAAGATGAACCTTTGTCCTGGGCAAAAGATTGCCCAGTTAAAGTCCTGCCAAGCATTGCCATAGCTCCCGAATCTCAACTTAAATCATTCTAAAACTATAGCCCATAGAATTGTAGCAACTGCCACTACTACTATCTAGTAATACTAATAAAACTGCTACTTTAGAACTAGCCAAATGGCTGGCTTACACTATACAACACAGATACATTTCAACCACAATTAACGTTTCCGCAGACAAGGTTGGCAATTTTTACATCACCCAGCAGTATAAGTCATCCAGCATCTCCGTAGTCCATCTTTGTAGACATTAAAGCCAACTAAACAATAATTTCAAAGTACAATAGCTAAATTTGGCCTTTTAGTAAAGCGTATATAAATCACGTATAAAGTGCAGTAACCAATGCAGACAGTGCTCTCAGCGACACTCCAGAAAGCTAATAACTTTGGAAAGCTTGTCCATGTTCTGTTCTTCACAGTCATTCACTATTCACATCACCAACGCCAAGAACTCACAAGTTGTCTCAGCAAAGTTCTATGCAAAGTCAGTAATAAGACTAGTAGTGATACAATTACATATTCCTTTTCTCTTGATAAAGGCAACACAACTCAAAAACGCTCTTCATAAGTCAAATTTACACCTCAGGACAAGCATTATTTTTTTAAACCAGGCAAAGGGGTGGTTCAGCCCCAGAAAATGTCTTTCAAAGTAACACAAGCTAGTAGGTTTCAGAGATTTGTAATTTACTTCTATTAAGAAAATCTCAAGTCTTCCAGTACTTATCAGCTGCTGTATGTCTTGCAGGAAGCAGTGCATTCTTTCCAGTCTAGAGAGCAGAAGAAGCTTGCTACTGCTCTTAACAGCTCCTGACATGAACAGAGGTGTCAGCAGAGAGCAATATGTCATACTGGAGAGAATACACTACTTCCTGCAGGACATACAGCAGCTGATAAGTACTGGAAAACTGGAGATTTTTTTAATAGAAGTCTCTACACCAATGTCATAAGTAATAACAGGTTTCTGCACACAACATATAGTAATGACAAAAAAAACACACATATATATATAATATTATAAAATATATATATAATTTTATATAAAGGTCTATATTATTCCATCCAACAACCTTAGATACATCCTGAACAGAAACCTGAATTACACATGTATAGGCCTCTTTAAGGTACTGTATATTGGAGTCTATAGACCCATTTAACCCTTACGCCAAGACCTGTCCTGGTACTTGCGGTATACCTGGTTGTATACTACTTATTGCAGTGTGAACACAGCCTTACATGAGTCATGGAGAGGGTTAAGAGATGCTGAGAGGAGAAACCTTTCAAATGACTTAATGTGCTAATAGGTTATAACACTGATGTCTCAGTTTGGTCTTTATGGCTTTCACAAGTTTTGTTTTGCTTTGTTTTTTTTTACATTTTCCATGCGTTATACTTCCTCTTAAAGTGTACAATAAAAACCAACAAGAAAAATAATTAAATGTCACTTTGGAATTCTGACCATGTACCTGGACAAGGCAGACATTTATTTATAAGCCTGGCCTGAAGTGCCTGACACGAGACAGATTGTGACTAGGTGATCTAGGCCGCTTAGGAAGCTGTAATTACACTTCAGTAATAGGACAAGAATATCCACAAATGGGTTTTGTTAAGGACACTGGGAGAACAGATTTGGATTATTTGTGCTGATGCTCAGTAAAACTGATGCCCTTTGTCTCGTAGAGTCAACAATATGTACATCCAGGGGTAGCCAGGTGGGATTCATCATTTATCTGTTTCTCTTGGAGCCAAAATACTGAAGCTGTCACACAATGGGCTGTGCTCACACCACAATTGGTTTATGCTGCATGTGCTGGATATACAGTATGGATATCTTCATCATAGAGTTGTTAAAACATGCATACTGTACACTTTTTATAAAACCTTTCCTATATGTGTAGTCTCATTTCAGAACACAAAATCACTGAATTTCTTAATCCTCCCTATGTCGGTTGGGATAAAAAGTATTTGTGGCCCTTAGTCACCGTCCTTCATTTGACCTAATAGACTTTAGATTTTTTTCCCACTGCTATCGGCAATGCAATATTTGCCATAAATAATACCAATCTCTATAACCTCTAGTGTAAAAAAAAGAGCCTTATAGGTGCTATAAAATAAAGTTTTCAGGCAAAGGCATGCATGGTCCCCAAAGAGGGCATTCCTCTATAGCATTGGGCCCTCCAGCTATTGTAAGAACCCAGGCCTTGACAGCTAAAGCTTTGGGAATGGTAGTTCTTTGGGAATGGTAGAACAGCCGGTGAGCCAGTTGCCACCCCTGCTCTATAGTATAATATATCATATACATATATTGGATGTAGGGGTTCAGGGAAATTTTAAATATGGATAGAAATGGAGAGGAAAAAAGCAATCTCTCTGTCAAAGAAACTTTGCAAACCTGTGTGAAGCCGCTAAAGATGAAAACAAAAAAGTGACACTGACTTAAACATGCCACATCTCCCCACATCAGAGAGAGCTGACAGGTCTGTCAACGCAAAATATGTTGCTAGTCAAAAAAAGGTGCAAAAAAAAATCCCCAGGCTGCTAAATCTACTCCAAAAACTGCAAAAATCTAAAATAATTGATATCTGCAGAGAAGGAAACCTGTGAACGCTAATGTAAAGAAACATAAATTTAATTTACAAGTGATAAAACTTACTGGATCATGTTGTCGTGCGGTAGATACTCAACCAAGGAATCATGCAGAAAAAAAAAAAATTATAAATCAACAGCGGTGTTAAACCCAGGAATGACAAGTGAGAAAACGCCAATGTGTTGGCTACGAAGGCTTTCTCAAGGATGTTATTCTTTAAGTCTCTTGCTGTGTTCACATTTCAGCTCTCAGCATTTGTGAAAGACAGGACCGATGCTTTCTCATTTCGAGTTTTCTACCTGACTAACATGCCGCCTTCCCTGGGAGTTACCCAACACAGTCTTATTATTTAGCTGTCTGATCAAAGCATTAACATTGGTTACGTTTCTGGGACACATTGAATTTCTGGGACTGCTCGGTTTCTGTGATTCTTTTTAGATTGGTTCCATCCCTGCTAGTATACACTGAGTGACCCAAAAGTAGGAAGCAAGGCTTTACATTACCCTGACAAGCTGCTAAGTATTCTGTACAGAAACAGGGACCTCTACATTGGACAGGAGTTCCTGTTCCTGTACATACCTGGGTGGACAAGTGAGGCACTTTCTGTCCTGAATTGGATCTGAATGAAAAACAAAACAACAAATCAGACCGGAAACTAATATCAGAAGATTGGTCAATGTCAACTTGACTGATGCGAGATCTGAGACATTGACCAGGGGAGACTGTGTCAGAGCGCTAAAATGGAAAGCCTTTTAGGGTTCTCTTGTTATGCAGTTATTTATAGCTACTAAAAGTGATCCCAGGAAGGATTTGGTGATGAATGCCCAAGACTTATTAATGCGGGTGAACATCAAAGGCTAGACTGTCTGGTCTGATCTCTTTAGTTGAGTCCTCAACTGTCTGGACACAACGTTCCAGCTCCCCAAGACAACCAATGTGGTGGTTGACTTCAACTGGAGACACTATGTATAGGCAAATAGGGTAGGTATGGGAGTCACTTTCAAATCAGAAGCTACAGCTACAAGAGTGTACAGTTAATAGAAAAGATGGTTGCTGGGGAGACCTCTTTTGCATCTGGCTAAGAAAGCAGCTGGCCAGATCTAGCAACAGGATCGCTCACAGCAGCCATGGGGTTGGAGCTTACATGGCAGCACACAGAGTATGAACCATGCTTCATGTTGCCTGTGTATAACCCAGAAGATGTACAGAGTGAGAATATGTCTATGTGCATGAGCCCTATGTGCATGACCCACTGAGAACGAGCATTGGCAGGAAAATATGCATGCATGTATTTACCTGAGCCGTGGTATACTGCAGGTAAAATAATTCCTCCTACACAAAAACCTATTGTAACGCCTGGAGTAGTGGATCCACTGGACCGGCACCAGCGATGGCACAAACCTCACCAGGGAGCGGAGTCTAAGGGGCCGCTGGTTTTCACCAGAGCCCGCCGCAAGGCGGGATGGACTTGCTGCGGCAGGCGACCCCCAGGTCGCTACCCCTGGCTTGGTTGCTGGTGACGGCAGGCGAGGCGTGGCAGGAGCAGTAGGCAGGAGATGGCACGGGCAAAGGTCTGCAGGTGAGAGCGCACGTGACAGGCTGAACGCAGGAACAGATGGAGTGACAGGGAAACAGGAACCAGGAACAGGGACTAGGGACCGGGTAACGGATAGGACTCAGGAACAAGGACTGGGACCAGGTAACAGATAGGACTCAGGAACAACAGGGGGCTGGGCCAAACGCTATGGGAAGCATGTAGAGGCTCCAACACTAAGGACAGGGCATGCTGGGATTTATAGGGGAGTGATTGGGTGCAACTACCAATTAGGAGCGCACTGCCCCTTTAAATCTGAGACAGCCGGCGCGCGCGCGCCCTAGGAGGCGGGGACGCGCGCGCCGGCCGGCACAGCGGGAGACAGGAGCGTGGAGAGGTGAGGCGCCCCCCGGGGCCGAGGTGACAGCAGCGCCGGGTCCCCGACTATGGACACCGGCTGCTGCATAGGGCAGGTAGCGGTCGCGGCGGCGGCCCGGAACGCGGGACGCCGCCGCGGCCGTAACAGTACCCCCCCCCTTTGGCCTCCCCCTCTTTCTTGCCTGCAAATGGCACAGGAAGCCACAAAGTCTTTGACATCTTGGGATAGGCTGGGCCACCAGTAGTGGCGAGAGATCCGTTGGCCGGTCTTACGGACTCCCGGGTGCCCGGCCTCCAACGAGGAATGTCCCCAGTTCAAAATACCTCTTCGAAGCGCAGGGTGAACATGAGTCTTTCCGGGGGGTACTCTCTGAAGAGTGGAGGTGACGACTGGTACTAGGCGATCAGGCGGTATAACGTGGCAAGGGACCTTCTGTAAGTTCTTCCGGTGGTGAGAGGACACGACCTTAGTCTTGGGTACGGGGAGAGGGTACACCTCGGCAGAGAAGGCATCCGCCGAGTCTTGGTCTTCTGCCGGTAGGCCGGATAGAGGCTTGGCCGGGACAGGAAATGACAAAATACACTTGGTCTGAGGTGACTTGAGACACTGGTGGGAACAGTCCTGACCCCAACTGAGAATCTCCCCGGTTCTCCAGTCCAGCTGAGGGGCATGTTCTTGTAGCCACGGGAGTCCCAGGAGGACCGCGGGGGAAGAATGGGGCAGAACGTAGAAGGATATCTCTTCTTGATGTGAAGGACCCACCTGGAGGACTAAAGATGCGGTCTGGTAGTACACACGGTCGGTAAGAATTTCGCCCGTGACCGAGGAGATAGTCAGGGGCCTGGCTAGTCGGGTCACGGGTAGCCGCCATCTTTGGACCAATGTTGCCGCAATAAAACTGCCTGCTGAGCCAGAATCGAGGAAGGCAGTAGTCTGATGATTTTGTCCTGAAGGAGTCCGGATGGAAACAGGCATAGACAGACTTGGAATGGTGGCATTCGCACCTAGGGACACCTGTCCCACCGGACCTAGGTGCGAGCGTCCTCCGGATGTTTGGGGACGTAGGGAACATCCCAGCCGGAAGTGATCGGAACCACCGCAATAGAGACAGAGATTCTGCTCCAGGCGCCGGATTCTTTCATCAGGCGTCAGGTGAGCCCGTTCCACCTGCATAGGAATCTCAGGAGAGGGCTGGGACATCGAAAGGTCAGGATTCTGGAAAACCGGCGCCAGCTGGGGGTGGCGACGGGAATGGGTTAGTAAATGTTCATGCCGAACCTCCTCCTCCCTCTCCGAAAAACGAGTATCAACTCGGGTGGCCAGTAGAATGAGTTCGTTCAGGGAGGTAGGCAGGTCTCGGGCAGCGAGCACGTCTCTCACTCGACTAGACAGGCCCTTCTTGAAGGTGGCCAACAGGGCGGCCTCGTTCCAGTCCAATTCAGCTGCCAGGGTGCGGAACTGGATGGCGTAGTCACCGACAGAGGAGCTGCCTTGAGAGAGGTTGAGGAGAGCAGTCTCGGCCGAAGAAGCACGGGCAGGTTCCTCAAAGACGGAGCGAAACTCGAATAGGAAGGCCCGGAGATTGGCAGCAACAGGATCATCACGGTCCCACAGTGGCGTGGCCCAGGCCAGGGCTCTACCCTCTAATAGGCTGATGATGAAAGCCACTTTAGAGCGCTCGGTGGAAAATTGACTACTCAAAAGTTCAATGTGCATGGTGCACTGAGTCAGGAATCCTCTGCACAACTTAGAGTCCCCAGAGTACTTGCTTGGGAGAGCCAGTCGGAGTGAAGAAGCAGCGTCAGGAGATGGTGTGCGCTGGGCAGTAGTCTGCTGCTGTAAGGCGGTAGTGAGTTGCTGGATCTGCTGTGACTGTTTCTGGATTTGTTGAGCCTGTTGCGCGACCACTCTGGCGACGTCACGGAGATCTGGCACCTCGCCGGGATCCATGGTTGGAGCCTACTGTAACGCCTGGAGTAGTGGATCCACTGGACCGGCACCAGCGATGGCACAAACCTCACCAGGGAGCGGAGTCTAAGGGGCCGCTGGTTTTCACCAGAGCCCGCCGCAAGGCGGGATGGACTTGCTGCGGCAGGCGACCCCCAGGTCGCTACCCCTGGCTTGGTTGCTGGTGACGGCAGGCGAGGCGTGGCAGGAGCAGTAGGCAGGAGATGGCACGGGCAAAGGTCTGCAGGTGAGAGCGCACGTGACAGGCTGAACGCAGGAACAGATGGAGTGACAGGGAAACAGGAACCAGGAACAGGGACTAGGGACCGGGTAACGGATAGGACTCAGGAACAAGGACTGGGACCAGGTAACAGATAGGACTCAGGAACAACAGGGGGCTGGGCCAAACGCTATGGGAAGCATGTAGAGGCTCCAACACTAAGGACAGGGCATGCTGGGATTTATAGGGGAGTGATTGGGTGCAACTACCAATTAGGAGCGCACTGCCCCTTTAAATCTGAGACAGCCGGCGCGCGCGCGCCCGAGGGGGCGGGGACGCGCGCGCCGGCCGGCACAGCGGGAGACAGGAGCGTGGAGAGGTGAGGCGCCCCCCGGGGCCGAGGGGACAGCAGCGCCGGGTCCCCGACTATGGACACCGGCTGCTGCATAGGGCAGGTAGCGGTCGCGGCGGCGGCCCGGAACGCGGGACGCCGCCGCGGCCGTAACACCTATGCATTATACAGTATGAAGGGATGACAGAGACAAAGTGTTATCTTAATCTCAATGTTCCGTACATGACTTTAAATGCTGTTTTATTGCTGTAGATAAGATTGTGATGAATTTTATGTTAAATCCTCCCTATCCTCTACAAGCAACTTCAGTAGAAATGTGGCCATATAAATTATATGAACATTGACTAGACCTGAGGAATTCGGGACAATGGGTTGTCCTGACTTTTTATATCATCCCCCACATCATCTAAAGAAAAGTAAATTTAGCATATTATGTAGATGTTGTCTGGATCATAAAATTCATCTTTATTTCTTTATTAGTTCAGGTTCAGAAGACAACTCAGTTGCTATTATCACTCTGATGCTCTGCTCCCTCCGGTGTACTGTGCTTCCCATCTCTGCTCCCTCCGGTGTACTGTGCTTCCCATCTCTACTCCCTCCGGTGTACTGTGCTTCCCATCTCTGCTCCCTCCGGTGTACTGTGCTTCCCATCTCTGCTCCCTCCGGTGTACTGTGCTTCCCATCTCTGCTCCCTCCGGTGTACTGTGCTTCCCATCTCAGCTCCTTCCGGTGTACTGTGCTTCCCATCTCTGCTCCCTCCGGTGTACTGTGCTTCCCATCTCTACTCCCTCCGGTGTACTGTGCTTCCCATCTCTGCTCCCTCCGATGTACTGTGCTTCCCATCTCTGCTCCCTCCAGTGTACTGTGCTTCCCATCTCAGCTCCCTCCGGTGTACTGTGCTTCCCATCTCAGCTCCCTCCGGTGTACTGTGCTTCCCATCTCTACTCCCTCCGGTGTACTGTGCTTCCCATCTCTACTCCCTCCGGTGTACTGTGCTTCCCATCTCTGCTCCCTCCGGTGTACTGTGCTTCCCATCTCTGCTCCCTCCGGTGTACTGTGCTTCCCATCTCTGCTCCCTCCGGTGTACTGTGCTTCCCATCTCTGCTCCCTCCGGTGTACGTGCCTGTACCCTAGCCTGAGCAATAGGTTTCTGGCATGCAGGTGTTCCCAGTGAAGTTGGTCATGCTAACGTATTTGGCCTTCCTGACTTTCTACGTGATCTCCTGTTACCATATTTTCTCACTGGTGAATGGCCCAGACTGTTTACTATGAACCTGTTCTGCCCACTAAGACCAATTTGCTTGATCCATACTATGCCACTCCACTACTTACATTTACCTGTACCTGGAACTATTTCAGCCTGACCCTTCAGAAAATCGAAATGGTATTTTTTGCTCTGCTGGGCCGGCTACCACCCACACCAGAACCTCTTTCAGAGATATTGACAGGGTAGTCCCTATAAATAAAAAGGCTAGGTAGACAATGCTTTAGAATGGCCCAAAACTAACCAGTTGGTTTGGACACCAGATGCCTGAAACAACTATGTAGAATATTAATTCCTTTATTTATATGGCGCCAAAATATCCTGCAAATTTTATTCTTATTGCATTATTAGGATAAGGGCTTGAAAGGCTGAGCTGCTCCTCCTTACACCCAAACTGTTCACTTTACCCCTATGACAGGATATTATCTCAGTGGTCTTGCAGTTGTCTTATAGCATTGGGGTTCTGAGTTAAAATCTAATCAAGGATTACATGAATTAAGTTGGTATGGTCCCAATATACTGATTCCAAAAACATACTGAGATCCTGTTTCCATTGGCGACAAGGACTAAAGCAAATAAATATACCATTAAGGTACTGGGGTACATTAAACATGTGAAAATTGTCTCCTTCGACTCTCACTTTATATACTTCAAAGTTATGTTAAAGAGGTATTCCAAGAGAATCAACTCTTTTCCAGTCCACAGTATAGGGAAAAATCTGGAGATTGCGGGGGGGGGGGGGGGGGGGGGGGGGGGGAGTTTGACTTCTGTACCCCCAGATGATCTCGGTATCAGGCCCATGGCTTCTGTATTATGAATAGATCCATGGGTACGGCATGTGGGTTTATTTATTCCTATGGAGCTGATGGAAAGAGCCAAGTACATCGCTCTTCTGATGTACTCGGCTCTTTCCATAACTCTATAGGAATGAATATGTGCTGTTTGAATGGCTCTATTCATAATACAGAACCCATGAGTCCAATATGTTGATCGGCAGGGGTACAGAGGTTGGACGCCCCGCAATCTCCTACTTTTCCCCTATACAGTTGATAGGGGGAAAGTTGATTTTCTGAGAATACCCCTCTAAGACAAGACATCAATCCACTGTTCCCTGGACACAATTGAGTATCATTTCGGTCTTATAAATAATCTATGTAGCATCTAACAAATCCAACAAAAAAACCTAAAGAACATTTTTGTTTATGTAAAGCCTGCAATGCATCAGTATCTGTACAAACCATTTACTAAAAGTCCAGTCCTTCCGGGTGAAGTCATGCAGTACTTTGCCAGTTGTGTTACTCCGATGCTGTCAATTTGTCAGATTAAGTTGCTGGCATGTTGCTAAATGATCATGGTCTAGTTATTGGATGGCAAAGGCACAGCACATTGCTCCAAGGACATGTGTTTGGTTTGTAGCAAAATGCTGAATTGAGCAGAGATTCGGATGAGAATGAAGTTGATTTCTCCAGAGGACAAGCAGTATGGATATCCATTAAACTCCAATAATCTTGAGTAAGTGCCACCCTGTTAATGATCACAATAGCGAAGGATTCTAAAGTGATTTAATTATATTTATGACTGATGTATAGCGCACAGTATTTAATCTACTCTGTCCTACATAATAACGTCTCTCTGCAATCCCTGCAAATATCACTTTAGTGTAATTGTTAACTTTTGCTTTCAGTGTAGCATAAGCAAAATGTTCATCAGCATATGCAAGTAAATAAATGAGATCTCCAGGGTCCAGTCAAGAAATATATTACAATTTCACTGAAGTTCAAAATCTCAATTTTCCATTAAGAACAGCTCATATCGCAGCTTCGGCTATATACATAGTCAATGAAAAATACAGTATTTGTATTCATTTGTGCATCCACTCAGGAGGAAAGAGAATGGTCTCAGTGCATAGAATAAAAGAGGAATAATTTACTAATGACTAAAAAATAACTGTTCATTTGATAAGCTCTCAGAATGTCAAATTCTGCTACAGATGGGAGCCTCTTTGGCGGCTCTATGCATTACTGGCTACATTAGTAGATATATTAGCAATCCCACAAATAACCTTCAAGAGGGTAAAGGAGATGTCAACTGCCTATAAAGGAATATAGAATGATATATTTTGTGCTATTTGGTTCAGCAATGCATCTGGGTGATTATATGGAAAATAAACAGTTATATCTAGAGCCATCTGCTGCCGTGAACGCAAGGCTAGAATGCTGGGGGGCGTTTGCTGTTCACGTCCGTTCTTTATTTGCTATTGTTGCTATATACCAAATATACAACTCTAGCAAAGCTGAAGTGAACTGCATTAATGCGGCATGACGATAGCCAGTAGAGGGATTGGTTTACCGTGAAGCCCTACTATGAGCACAGAGAGTGAGAGAGAGATGATCATAGATGTTGAAGTGTCCTTGGCTTATTGTGTTCATTTTGATAGGATCTACCAACAAATTAAGGGTTTTAAAAGGTCAATGCTACATATAACCCAACCTAAGCCGCTACGTAAACAAACGGCAATCTCCTTGATTAGCGTTTGTTTACAGAGACTATTACACAGCTCGGTAATCGTGCAGTCAGGGCTACACAAGCGATCACTAGGTTGTTTATGTGACGTGCTGCCAAATGGTTAAAACAACTCAATTAGCCAATGAATAGGCAAGGGAAAAAGAGCTGCTGAAGGCAAATGATTTTTGTCATGCTTCAACCTAACCCAAACCAACTAGCTACCATTATTGCCTATTGGTAGCCTGACAGCTAGGCCTATTACCCAAAAAAAGGTGTCCTAAATCACATAAGATCTATCATTAGAAAATGACACCAATGTTGGTTTTTTTAAGGTCTTACCCCCCATCCATCAACAATTAGAAAGAATCACTTGAGTGTAACTAGTCAATATACCGACACAGCTGAACATATGGTCAAGCCATTGTGTTTGCATGAACATTAAGGAATTTTCTGCTGTCGGTTGTCAACCCAAATTATTTATGGTTTAAAAATAGGCTAATAAAGTGGTATTTTAAACCTCAGAACATATACCTGATTTTTAGGATAGGGAATAAAAAGCTGAGAAGGTGTCTGACCGCTCACTAGGACTCCAACCAGTGCTGACAAAGGAGAAAAAAAATGTCCACACACCCCTCACCCCCACACAAACACACCACTGAAAGTATGAATCAGCATTCACATTAACCACCATGGTGTTCAATGAAAATACAACTTCAAAGCCGTAATCTCTAAGATAAAACTCTTGTGCCCCCCCCCCCCCCAGGCTGCAGTTACTGGTCGCAACAACTACACAGTGAATGGAGACAACTGTGAACCACTGGTTTGTGACCAATCAGTCTAGTTTGTCCAGAAAACCCCTCTAAGGGAGGAAGTCGGATGTTATTGTAATTGCCATGACGGTTTTCTTATGTTAGGGGCTAAGCTCAGCAATGTTTTCAAGCCCCATAAACAATAAAAAGAACAACAACAACAACAAATGATCAGCGCACTTCATTAATTCAGGGGAACAATTTTCCAGTGTTCTCATGATCGGTGGGGGTCCTAATAGTCAGACTGCACTGATCAGCTTGTTGTCTCCGTCTCCTGGGATTTCCCATTTATTGTTTTGGCAGCCAGAAATTTAAAATGCATTAGGGGCAGTCCTGGTAACAGTTAATGTTGGCAAGTTGTTACAAGTCTATGGCTAATTTTAAGCTGTCATATATGTCAAGTGGAAAAAAATGACACAGATGTATCTGCATAGTCACTTGTAAAAAAAAAAAAACTAAAGCATACAGGGTATAAAGAATTAAGTGTAAGAGCAAAAACCACAGATGTATGTTGGATTTCATAATGTACTTTACATTTACATCCAAAGGGTTTTTGTGAATGTGAGTCGTTTGCAAATATCCATCCATTGATCCAGTACGGCATTTATTAGAATAATGTTCCTATGTTATAGTTTCATCTGCACATCAAAGGACACGTCCACACTGTGTTCATTGTCTGCACACAGAGGGCATGGCCATTATGTAGTGAATGTACATTCACCCTATTAATTCACTAGCAACTAGTTACATCACTGAAGTCATAAAAAGCCTCCGACTTCAGCGAGGTCGCTACTTATAGCAGTGCCCTGACTTTTGCTGGAAAAGCCATAATTGCAGAGACATTTGTTATTTAACTCTTTAAATCTACTCATAGTCCGGTGTAAAACCAGAAATAAACTGTAGAGAAAGCTTCACTGTTTTTTTTTCCCCCCCTAAATGACAAACTCAGCTGTGCTGAATTTTTACAAAAGACTTGGAAATCCAGTGCTATATTTTTTCCCTATAGCAATCAAGATCTCTAGCAAGGTGAGAGACAAGATATACTTATTAAAAAAAAAAAAAAAAAAAAGATATACATCCTTGAACACAGGGATTGTGTAAAAGATGTGCAGTGGTCAGGTATCTTCTCTTTTAGTATAAATAATACTGTAGATATCTAACCTGTTATAAGGCTAGGTTCACACTGGGTTTTTGCAATCCGTTTAACGCATACTGTATGTTTTATGGAAAAAAACGGATGTAGTTGTGTGTCATCCATTTGGATTCCTTTTCCATTGACTTCTATTATAAAAAAAAATGTAAAAAAAAGGATGTGTTTTTTTAACTTACAGAAAAGTAGTGTTGACACTACTTTTCTGTATGTTAAAAAAAACGCATCCATTTCAATCCGTTTTTATTTCAATGGAAAACAGATCCAAACAGATGAGACACAACTGCATCCTTTTTTGCATCCGTTTTTCCATAAAACGTATACGTTAAACTGATTTCAAACAAAAGAAAAGTGTGAACGCAGCCATATATATTATTTAGATATTATGGCTGATTGTTTTGACCCAACTGCAGGTCTCATACCCTGAACACGATTGTAACTAAGGATCTATTGTGCCATTACTTCTGGTTCAAAGGGATTTAAAATTGAAAACATATTGATGGCCTATTGTCATCCTGTTCAACTGTTTGGCATTATCAGACTGCACAGTGAATGTAGGTGGAAGCCAAAGGCTCCAAAATGTGTGTAGTGGTTGCCCCAGGTTATTTTGAAGCTTAGTTTTTATTCACTGCAATACTAGTGACCATCTCATGTAAATGAGAGCAATGGAAAAAAAAAAAATCTGTGGACTTTTTTGACATGTTATACCTTTGTACGGAAAGGGTTAAAAAGTTTAAAAGTTTGTGCTAGTATACTGACACAGCCGTTCAGCTGTGTCAGTACACTAGCCCAAACTTTTAAACTGTTTAGGAGCTCCCAACATCATAATTAATCATGATGCTAAGAGCCCCTAGGTCCAGTCTGTAGAACAGCATCAGTGTATGGACGGTATTCTATGAATATGTGAATGCCCCTAAGGCTGGGCTTCCTCTCTCCAAGGCTTCATTGACAGTAGCCCTGAACTACCTTTAAATGGGTTTTCTGACACAAGGATAAAAAAAAAGCATGCTGCAGAAGTGTACAGCATTACTTACTTATCTGCCCCAGTTTTGAAAGCCCCACAAATCCATTTGTATTTGGGTGCCTTAGATCTGCAGGAGTTGAACAATATCTCAGTACAATAATTCACAGAATGTATTGCTTTCCCTCAGCAATTCATCATGCCTTCCACCCTGTCTACTCCTCTCCCACAAAACTTCTGCCAGTTTCCCAAAACTGTTGACTATTGCATAAGCAGTGATGTTACAGCACCTGTTGCATTTATTTCCTGCCTGCTCTTTCTGTAGGATCATTCATCACAAGGCAGCATGCTATAATCACTCCTCACTCTCCCAATAACCCAATAATGAAATATTTGTACATGTGAATAGAATAGGGAGATGGTGATGTATGCTATATTGGCTGGTCAGAGATGGTTAGGGGACACGGGCGAGGTAGAGCTCAGGAAGAAGATCCTGCCAAGCCTCCTGTGACATTGGAGGAGGATGCTGCGTTGTCTATGGAGAGAGTGAAGGGCCAGGGAGCTGTACGATACTGAAAATGCATATTTTGTAGTTCTTCTATTTTCTATTTCCTATTTCCTATCAAGGGTGAATCAAGCAAAACTACACAGAAGCCAGTAATATAAGTGATACCACTAAATAAGTAATAGTGTGGGGTAATAGTTTTATTTAATTACAACATACTGATATTGGAATACCCCTTTAAGGAGTTGCACTACATATAAATATCTAGTGGTCACACATGCTCAGTAGGCCAATCCCACTGTCTGGATTGTACATAGGATGTCTATTGTACCAGCAAGCCAGTTACTTCTCCTTAACAGCAATGGACACCATAAATAATTCGTCTGAGGTGTCATGTCTCATGACAAGTATGTAACAGTAATATCTAGACACAGGAGCACTTTTTTTTCTAATTAATTAAAAATGTGTTTTGGATGATCCAAGAGGGTTAATTAATTTTTAATTGTGGGACAACCCCTTTATCATTAACATCTGCTGTTCTTTTTCTTTACCTTTTTCCCCACAGGTGTTACCATACAATTTTTTTTTTTTTACACGATTCATTACCCAAAAAAAAACCTCTAGGAATGGAATCTGAATCCACTGGGTATATTTTAACCTCTCATGTACCAAAGTTATTACCACTGCCAGCGCTCAAACCTTTCACTTATAAATTCTTATAATTCTTGAGAAGCTGATGATAAGAGTTGGCTGTGATTTCCTCTAGACCCTCACATTTACTGAATTGCTTTTTAATACTCCCGAAGCTAGTCTGACAGGAAGGAACAGAAGAGCAGCTGGGGAGCTCACACTGAAATGTTTCACTGGCACCCTGATTCGAACAGATGGCTGAAATTAGAAAGAATTTCTTGTCTGGACACGGCTATGACACAAATACTCTAAAATTTGGACATCATTTATTTTAAGTTCATGCCACTGAAAAGCAGCTCTGCTTTATAGTCTGGTGAGAAGATTTTAACCAGTCTTCAGCCAAATTCCCGTAGGCATAAGCAAGAGACTGGGCAAGATTCAAAAGTGACAGATTTACTCTCAGTTGATTTTATAACCATCAATGCTTGGTCCATAGAGCGGCAAAGGTCTCCTCTCTGGAGGAGGAAACATTCATAAGTCCTCTCACATAGAAAGACTCAATGTCGAGATGGCAATGAGCATTCCATATGGGGAAAAGGCTGAATTTTAATAACAATAAGGATCCATTGTAGAATTCCTGCAAGAAGGCTGTGCTGTGTTTAATTAAAGTCACCGCACATGCTTTCCAGCAGACTGTGCTCCAGATATGCCAAGTCAAATTTTGCTAAAATTTTGCAAAGAAAATTCTAAATATTATAAGAATCTTCAGTAGCCACAAAATTGTTGGTTTAAAGTAGTGAATGAAACAATATTCTGCTTAAAATAAAGATTCATATTTAGAGACTACTTGATAAATTGTATTTCTTTCAATTGAACAAATTATTGGAGGTATTATTTATGGCCACACGAAAGCAGGATGATGGATATTTCTGGTGTAGATTTCAGCCATATCACTTCCTAGCATAAATTTTTGTAAATCTGGGTATGAGAGGTCATGTCTCCTCGAACCAAGCCCCATCTACATCTTTTAAAGAAATTTTTGCCCAAATTTGGACTGATCCTAGGTGGTTTCTTCCGGCCTCACCACCTCACTATCCTTAAGCATAAGCTGCCCCCACCACCACCTCACACACCAATAAAAATTTCTGACATGTTACTATGCCAAAGTTTTATTATAATTATCCTTTAAATCCTTTTTGTAAAAATATATATTTAAAAATCAAGGTTTGTATCTCAATACATTAAAATTAAACACTAAAAATAACTAGCGAAGCGATCAGAATAATAAACGTTAATAGAAAAGGCCAGCATATCACCTGAAGAGACACATACAGCATTCATATGCCATACACATACCAGTTTTTTCTTACTAATTAAAAAAGAAAAAAAACACACACAACGCTAGCAATATATTTAAATGTCAACATATGTGTGCATGGATATCCACAATATCATAAGAGCTATCAATCACAGTAAATCCATATGGTGTGTTAAAGCAACATTACACTTTCTCTGGTAATAGCAGTGCATACAACATACTGTAGCTACCCTATCAACATTTCTACACTAGCTGCAGTAATAAAAAATACAGTTATAGTAATGATACTATTTAATTTGGTTATATATAAGAATTCTTTTAAAAGGTCTGTTTTCCCTAGAAATAATCATTAATCATGTCTGATATTGCAACTAAATTGCATTGAACTAAATAACTATGCTGCAATAATAGTATGGCCCATTAAACAAGAGTGGCACTGATTCAGAAAAAAAGTTTCCTTTGACTCATAACACACAAAGACAATGACAAAGAAAGAGTCTATCATTTGGTGGAATCTGTCATTCATAGATCTCGAGAAGCTGGGCTGCATTTCCTTATACTCTCAAGGGTACCATGCTCCCTGGGGGTAACAAAAGGTATGCAAAGAAAGAAAACTATCAGACATTAAGCTAGATTGGTTATGTTGAATAGGTGGCATTAGAGAGATAACTTTCCTCTTTCTAGAAGAAAGCCCATTTCTACACCACTATATACAGAGTTACATAATCAATGCAACTCTTCTCTGAAGTCATTTTTAGGAATTCAGACATATATAGGTGGCTGATACTGTGTTGAAATTGTTTGATGAGATATTGGATTCCTTAACTAAAAGAAAGGTAAGGGTGGACACATTTGGGCTGGGTTCACACTACGTATATTTCAGTCAGTATTGTGGTCCTCATATTGCAACCAAAACCAGGAGTGGATTAAAAACACAGAAAGGCTCTGTTCAAACAATGTTGAAATTGAGTGGATGGCCGCCATATAACAGTAAATAACTGCCATTATTTCAATACAACAGCCGTTGTTTTAAAATAACAGCAAATATTTGCCATTAAATGGAGGCCATCCACTCAATTTCAACATTGTGTGAACAGATCCTTTCTGTGTTTTTAATCCACTCCTGGTTTTGGTTGCAATATGAGGACCAAAATACTGACTGAAATATACGTAGTGTGAAACCAGCCTTGAATAGTACAGAATTAAGATTTTCTAGAATGTGCTAAGAATAACAACAACAACAACAACAACAACAACAACAATAAGGGGCATTGATAGAATGGTCATATTAGTTTAATAATAGTGGACCTATACTGTAGATGTAGCAAATTGTAACCTGAAATTTAACACATTACCTACCATGATACAGCAATTATAACTTAAAATTGAACACATCACCCACATCACCTCATGCATGTTAGTTATTGAATGCAACAGGTGTTATTGCTGAGATGAAAAAAAATATAGTCAGAAAAAAAATATAGTCAAAAAGAAAGCACTGTGGACATGCCATCCATTCCCCAGATAACTCTATGAGGCTACTTTGTCGGAATTAATGCGTGTCCGCACTGTCTCTCCAGCTATATCTACTAATCACAATGGGTCTCAGCAGACCCATTGCGATCAATAACTTTTTACATGCCTGATAATCTGTCAAAAGTTATTTTTTTATGACAGTGACTCTTTAAAGTTTGCTGTATTTGTATACTCATGACTTCCTTCTCTCTACTCACACAACCCACCTGTAAAAAAAAAAAAAAAAAAAAAGTTTTTGGGAAAACTCCATTGCTCAAAATGACCAGTTCTAAAACATAATCTGTGAATAATATTCATAGTTATTTTTTACAGCATACTGTTAAGAGTTCACACTTCTCTCACGGGATATCAAGCGCTGGGGATACCATTACCCATTTTTTTGCTATAAATATATAATGATGTTAATATATCTTACCGGCTTTTGAAACTTCAAAGGAATGCAATGATTTCTAAAAAAAGGGAACAGTGAATATATTATACTATCTCTAGCGCTAGAGAAACATAAATCCTGTGATATTCAGGATGTATGGGTTATTTATACAATAATATCCTCAGCTGAGGACTCAGGCTTTAAAAGCAAAGATGCAAAACATGACAGCAAGCCTTTGAACTATAAATACAAATGTCGGAACAGCTGTCAAATGTACGTGTGAGCCTATAGAAATTTGAAATTTGCCTTTAGTTGAAAACATTCCAGAATACTCTTATATAACAGAACAAGGAAGCATAAAAGTCTAAATATTTTAATGCACCTTCAAAAGCAGCCAGTATTCTTATCAGTAGAATGCAATGGCAATGTTCAAAGATTGACTAGGCCACTGCCAGACAAAAAAGTCATGTATTGATAATGTTTGTATCATGCTTTTACTTCTTATTGTGATGGAATGTTATTTGAAATGTATGAGGACTGTTCAGAAAGTAGTCAGACACTACAGGAACAGTTTGCATGACTAAGATGTAACCTGGCAGCCAAAAGAGAGTAGACTGGAATATGTATGCATAAACAATGACAACTTCCCTCTAATAACACTAATCAGTAGGGGTGCTAGGGACCACTGAATTAGTATGTGTGCTGATGGATTCAAAATTAAATCGAGAACAAATCTGCTTTAAATTTTGCTTCAGAAAATTATTTAAAAGATTCAGAAGAATATGGGGGACAATGCAATTCCATAAAATTCTCTTCCCTAAATAATACAACATGACAGCTAATAAAGAGTCTGCAAGGATTTTACAAAAAGTTTTGAACACAGGAAGATTTGCCAAGAGAACTGTGTGTGAGAGGTTCCATGGCTTCACAGATTCTGTAAATACCTCTCAGTTCTTAAATAATGAGTGTTAGTGGCCTCTCTGTCTGTCAATCAACCATGCAAGACCATGCTGACAGGCAGAGAGCCGTCAGCCGTCGGCTCCCCGCCCAAAAGCCTAGTTGCCACCCTTCTCCCGCCATGACGTGCCACAATAAAATTACTTTTCCTTCGATGTAATGCTACTGCCACAGACGTGGCTGGTATGCTTTGGGAGTTGCAGAGTTGATCTTTACTGTGCTGCTGGGAACCATATCAGCACAATCATGCTGATAATGGTTCCCTTTAAGGACTAGTAATGAGCGAACATCTCGATGTTCAGTTCTGATCCAGTCAAGAACAAATAACAAACAGTAGAAGCGTACTTTTTGGTCTACGCACATGCGTACAGATTATCAGGTGCAAAGCTTACGTTACACAGTTGTGTACGCAGTTCCGTACAGATTGCGTATGCTTCGGTATAGAGTTATGCACGTGCCTACAGATTATCAGACTCAAAACGTAAATTACACAGTGGTGTACGTTCTCAAATTCGAATATGATCATTATAACCGTACTGATCATCGAACAAATTGTTTGTGATCGGTGAACACGAACAATTAGCGTCAACCATGAATTATGAATATGTATATAAATGTATATTTTTTATTTGTAGTTACAACATATAACACAATCTATAATACAATGTACTTATGTTTCTCATCAATAACTAGTTCAGCGCTGGGTAAGTCTTTGCATTCTGTATAATTAGCTTCACCAATGGTAAACATTTCCCATGGAAAATCATTATGGATGTGCTCAAGGACATTACCCTTTTCTATATCATATCACTTAATTCCTACAGTCTAATGGAAATCAAGTGGCATTACTCTTTGATGGTTTTGTTTGGAATTAGCTTTTTATCCTGAAATATTTTCACGCAATGGACAGTCAGCTCAGCGCCTTGCAGTTGAGTGTGAAAAGGAAATCAATAGGGTTGCTAATAATAATTTTGATGACGCAGATGATGTTGTTATAACATGGTGTAAGTAGTGTTCTTTATAAGACTAGAACAGCATGCTAGATCAGTAGTTAACCCTGTTGCTTTGCAATGCTAGACCTTGATTCAAAATCTGAACAAGGGTAACATCTGCATACACTTTGTAGTTTTCCTTCTACACTCTAAAAACATAAATTTGAAATTTTAAGTCCTAGTAAAGACAAGGATCAATGTAACTGATGGCAATCTCTGTACAGTGCTCCGGAATGTATTGGTAATACTATACAAATGTGTAAATTTAGTTTTCCTTTGACCGTTTTTACGATGTAATGAATATTTCTATCTTATAGGAAAGACAACACCAAATCAATCAATTTTGATTCGCTTTAAGAATTCCGTTCCATGCTCGGTTATCTCCTTCAATGCTACCAGAAATGAGGTATCTCTGTAGGGATATTACAGGAGCGATAAAAGTAATATGAGAACTAGTTTTGTCAATTCTAGGCCTTAATTAGAGATGAAAAGCTTCCGTTCAACTTTAAGGGATCAACTCGTATGTACAAGGATTTGATCAGATTTGAGCATCACTGATTAACATTATTACAATTGACTAGAGGAATTAATAAAACAACTCAGGTCTGCGTATCTTAGAGTTGAAAGCCTATTCAGGGAGAGATCATTAGCAAAATTGGTGATTAATTTCAATGTTCTAGTACTCCGAACAAAAAGATTTTATCAAAGCATTAAAGGGACCGTCTCCGTAACAAGACTTATTTGAGGACGGTTAAGCACTTGCTGGTCTCATAGTCATCGACAAAGGGAACAGGTGGCAATTTGAGCTCCATAAATCTCTTCATTTGCCAACACTAATGACCTTTCCAATCTTAAATCTGTTTTAATGACTTGTAGTGCACTCTTCCCATGTTCCAAGGCTTGGCAACATTTAAACATGAATATGCATCGTTCAGATACTGAGGTATTCCAGGGAGTAGGGGGCAGCGTGTGCCAAAAATGACTGGCGTAAAAATGGTTTCCAAAAAAGCCAACTGTATTTAACAAAAAAATAAATATATATATATATATATATATATATATATATATACACACACATATATATATATATATATATATATATATATATATATACACACATATATATATATATATATATATATATATATATATATATATATCAGTATAAATTGTATTGTTTACATTTGTGTTTAGATGTTTTTCAGAAGATTTGTAAGAACTTGTCTCCGTAAGTTTTGTATATCTTCACAAATTTCTGCATTGTTGAGGAACTCTTTGATCTGCCATTGGCCTTTTTCGTTTAGTTTTCCATCCCCTTTCTACTTTGTAATTATAAAATTCTTTTTTTTTTCTTTTTTTTTTTTTATATTTTCAGCTACCCAAAATGTTCCTATTTCTTTGTGCCATATACATTTTTAGGCTATGTTCACACTATGTAAAAAACACGGCTGTACTTCATAACAGCGGCCGTATTTGCGCAAACAGTCGTTATTTTGCAAATAACGGCCGTTGTTTGTGCAAATACAGCCGTTGTTATGAAAAACAGCTGTGTATTTTATGTAGTGTGAACCCAGCCTTAACATGGATGTGCACGGTTTAATAAATAATAAGTCTACACTCAATGGCTTCTAAACACCAACAACTGGACATTTTTATCACTCAATAGCTATCGAAAGCACTGATAATATAGATGTAACAGGTTTAATGTTCCAAATGTTTGTTTGTAGCACATGTTAAGTCTTTGAAATGTTCTTTCTATGTCATATGATGCCAGTAAAGATAAGGCTTACTAGATGTATTCCATAGAGGAAGACTATGTGCCTAATATGGGGCAATTAGAAAAAAGAGAACTTAGCATTAGAGGCCATTCATACATCTGCAGAATACTGACTGTTTATGGATAGTATTCTGCGGATCGGACCTTGGGGCGCCCAGCATCAGCATTCATTATGATGCTGAGAGCTCCAAAACTGTTTAAATATTTGCTGTGTCAGTACAGTGGCACAAACATTTAAACAGTTTTGGACCTCCCGGCATCATAATGAATGCTGGTGTCTGGGGCTTCAAGGTCCAGTCCGTACAATACTTTCCATGCACGGACAGTTTTTTGTGAGCGTGTGCATGGCCACTTAGACTATTCTTTTCATGCTGGGAGGAAAGAGTATGCAGAACTTCATTTAAATTTTAAACACTTAAAGATGGGGGGGGGGGGGGGAATTGCTGTCCATGATACAAAAAAAAAAAAAAAAATATTCTCTTAATTAATTACAAATTACAGGTGATAAAGTTCTTTTCATGCTCGGCATATCTGTACAACATGGATAAATCCAGCTCATAAATATCAAGCTGCCCCATATAAAACGCAATGAAAGCGACATGAAAGCCCAAACTTTGATAGGTTAATCAAACATGAATCAATGCCTTCGTCGCTGTTTGATGTATTGAAGTGAAACAAAGATGTTTAGTCATGTCAGATTATTTTTAAATATTTTTCTCATTAAAACACAAGGAAAATGTGATTTTGCAGCTTGTGTTCTCTTAAGGGACTTCCTGAAATGTGCCCTATTGTATTCATTTCAAAGACACGCTATGAAGATAGATAAGTTCAGGAGCGAATTTGGCAACTCTTCCCGCGCTTGAATCGTCTGCGAGCTATTGAAGGTAATTAGGGAATGCAGATGTATTTGTTTACCTTATTGGATGGTTCAATGGAATCAAACTTCTGCAGTCAGGAGGATTTTCACATTCAAGATCTCCCAGTATAGTTGTATTTACAATGCATCTGGAGTGTGCCGAATTATCATTACAGATACCTGACTTAAGCACATCAATGGGTACATTAGCATAAGGATTTGGAAAGATTACTTTTTCAGCTTTGTTTCTCTACAAATCTGGGTAGTAGAAATTGTTTATTTATTACTTTAAGATCTATTTGTTTTTATTCATTTAAAAAAACAATTAAAAGCACAATACTAGAGGCTAGTGGTTCTAGTATCCACTACTGTCCCTCACTCTTTTTCGGAGGAGGCAAAAATTTTCAGTTTTGGTGCCTTTTTTTGCTGTCTACTTTACCTGCGTAGCTTGATAAATTTCATATACCCTCACCTTCTTCTTCTCACGGTTCTAATTTCACATGATAGAAAAAGCATAAACATCTCGACAGAATCGAAAATCATTTTGTTTTTCCACAGCCACAAAACCCAATCTGCTTTCTCATTGGCAGAAGCCACAGAGACATTGGGAGCAAGGGGAAGAAGTAGGAGTAAAGGCCAATTTGGAAGCTATGGAGCAGTGGGTTAGGTGATAGGTTGGAGCAGGGTGGAAGCACTGAGAAAACAGAGGATAAAGAAGGCAAACACTGGAAAATATTAAACAGTAGTATCAGGTCACAAGAACAGCAAAAAAAACAGTGTTCACCAACTAGTTAGCAAGAAAACTGGAGTATAAATAGGCCCATCTATGGCTAAATATGGCTTTTCGTCAGGATTCCTTGTATATCTTTTAGTTTATTTCCATAGTCCTTTCCAGTGTATTTTTATTATATGTAAATACACTTGCATACACCTACCTTTATTGACTGGCAGCCACTAAAGGACGTGGCCTGGACTTACCTGAGCTCTTGCTGTGCTGTGAAACACTACCTGGACTTTTGAGTCTCATTTACATTGTAACAAAAAAGCTTATATTGTGGTGCTGGAAAGGACTAAAGGGAATGAGGTATGCCCAGAATCCTGATGACTAGCCCTATCTAGTCATATGCTTATTGATATCCCAATGTTGCTGCTGACAGGTCTGCTTTGACTATAGTTGGAGAACCAATGAACATCATTTGGCATACCTACAAGCATATTGTAAGTGATCTAGTTAATAAGAACTAGATATAATTTCCATAGGTTTATGACTAACTCTAGCGCAAGGCAGCTAGTTATTGCCTTCAACGATGACAACAAGAAGCAGCACTGAAGATGACAGGTGTGTGTTATTAGACATCTGCAATAGGTATTGTATTATAATGATGCAGAAACCAAATTCCAATTTTTAATTTTAGCCCCCCTTCCCATATGTATGCAAATAAAGGCACTTGATTTCATGAATCATGGATCCATGACAAATTGAATTGATTTAATTTGTAAACCAAATTCTTGCAGATTGTGGGTGTGTTGCAGACACTTTGCAGGTGTGAAGGCTTTTTATCCAGATTCATCTTGTCACAGTAAGGTATAGGAGAACTGATGTAGAAAAAACTATTTTCAGCTAGTTATTTCACGATGCATAGACACGCGCCATGCAAATTATGTTCACTTATATATTTGATTTCCTCTAAATTAAATAATTGGCTAAGTATTCAACGATAATACTTAAAGAGGCAATACACATAATGGTAGACAGCAATCAATGACAGCAGAAGAAAGAAAAGCAAGCTGCTCTGATCCAGTGACTGCCAGGGGCTTATGAGGGTTGGCATTGTGCTTCTCACTGAAACCACAAGAGAAAGCCCCAGACACTCTGGCTAGAGATCCATCTTACTACATACTGTTAATATTGTAACAGCAGTGAACTTACTTAGTCTAGATCTTCAGAAATGAAACATGCCAGTCTGCCACATCAAGATGCCTCAGCGTCAGATACCTTGGTCCCACCTGACGGATGACTCACCAGCTATACAGAGCAAATGCATATACTCTTAACCTCTTCATGTCACAAAATGTATATATTGAACACCGAGCCAAAAATCTGATATACTACGTGAGCTACATACTTAGTTATAATACATATTTGGGCTAAGTTCACACAACATATTTTTTCACTTAATAACGACCACTGTAACACTGGAAATTAATAAATGAAAAAATAGATTGCATTAATTGTAATGGAATCCCCGCCGGAGTGTATACACTCTGGAGGGGATTCCTTGCCGCCGCAGAAAAAAACTGACATGTTTGTTTTGTGCAGCCGCTATTCATTGAATAGCGGCCGTACAAAACAGTCAGAACGGACAAGGTAAAGTGCGGCTCTGGCCACACTTTAGTTTACTACACTCTGGCCACACTGGAATGTGCCCACACCCCAATTCTAAAGAAATGATCAATGTTTCATGTGGCTGCTACTGCAGTATCGGCCATTATTAACTTCACTGACACCGGCTGTTTTGTGACATGGCCATGTCACAGAATGGCCTGTGTCATGCTGTGTGTGAACCAGGCCTTAGTAATAATGCAATAACTATTCATCAACAATTGTCTCTATATAGTGACAAAACTAAATGTTAGAGCTCACAAGTGTCAGCAACTGCAACCACTTCTCAACACAGTGCAACCTAATTCACCAAGTGGCAGAGTTGTGCAATCCAGCAGTGTAACACGGTGGTTTCTGGTAGCATGACCACTAGTCACCACACCATGTAGCCCTACCCTAAAGTTCATAGCACATTGTATCTTGTTCTAACAAAAAAAAAAAAAACCTCTGAATACGGATATTTTTTTGGTATCTGTTTTGATTTTTTTTTATGGATGAAAATTTAATCCACATCATTTCAATTTCTGGAAAAGGGAACAGATTGGTTGACACTTGTCTACATTGAATCAATTGAAAAAGAATAAATCTGTAACTGAATCTAGTGTGCATGACCCACCCTTCAGCAATGACTTGTTATGTCAACACATGACCACTGCAGCCAATAATAAGTTTTCAAACTATAGTAAGCTGGTAAATATAGACCCGTAAAAGTCTATAGTACTGGCAAGTATCAACACAGCAGCACCAGGGAACTGATAAGATAAATACACAGGTTTTTTTTTTAATGGGTGCTGGATACAAGTAAATTCACAGCAAAATCCACACAGAAATCTACATGACTTTAGGACTTTCTCAAGAAATCTGGCCTGATTATTCATCTATATAAAAGGTCAAACTCTATAACTATCACTGCCACTTCTTATTTTTATTTTTTTTTCTAGAGAAATGGAAATGTTCTTTTGCAGGTTTTATCGAAAAAGCTGGACAAGAGAGAACTACGTGCCACACTTTTTTTTGTCAACCAAAACTCTGGGCATAGTGACGGAAATCCTACAGAACCCATCAAAGTCAATATGGTCTATTGTCGATTGGTGTCCATCTTGCAGCAGATCTTTTACAGCCATTTTCATTATAGTGTGAATACTGCCTTAAAAACCTTAAAGGGACTTTTAGGAATAAACATTTATGATTAAAAAATGTTCATATTTTCAAAATGTTAAATAAAATGCCTATATACTGTATGTATATTTTATAGGAAGAAAAATAACTTGAAAGGGAGAGATATGAGAAAATGAATACTTTGTAGAAGAAAGACTCTCTCTTAGTGTCTAACATAAATTGCAGAAAAGCCTTCCATATAATCATGTACCACATCTTTCCATATTCATTCTTCTAAAAGTGGATACTTTATGTTGCCGTTGACACTTACACTCTATTCTAGTATAAGAATGACTAAAACTTTCATTTAATTAAAATGAAGATTGTTGAGGATCTAAAAGGTCAGATCAATCTGAAACATTTCACTACGGAATATATTTAGCCTTGCTAAAATAGCTACTCCTATAAGAACAAAACCGTCAGATCTAAAAAGCTTCAGTGGTTAGATATGTAAATGTCTCTGTACTTTGGCAAAACTTTAAGTACAGTACATTGTCCCATTTATACACCATAAAGCAAAAGATGATTACCATCACAGTCAAGTAATATATACGGCTGTATAATATTACAGAACAGACTGACATCATCCTATGGAATAGGGCCAGCGATTAGTAGACGAATGAGAAAATGTTAATTCGGCAGCTGATTGGGTAGGCTAGACCCATTTAAAAAATCATTACTCATTGGCCACACGTCTCCCCATGTAATATGGGATGTGCGGCTGATAAGTGATGGCAGCAAAATACCGCATGAATTATCTAGTGATCAATCATCTTGCTCTACCTCGCGCAAGTCTTGTAATGGGCCATCTAATAAGGATTGAAATCTCTCAAACTAAGGGATAATACAGCACCAATAGACATCTAAAGGGTCCTATAGCACCTCCATTTGCCTCCAGTTGGATTACAAAAGAAAACAATGGAGAATGTATCTGTAAGGAGTGCAGAGATAGCAGTCACATCTGGGTCCTGGTGCCTAGGGGGGTCTAGCTGCCTGGACCCACATAAAATGGAATATTGGTGGTAGGTTGGTGGTCATTGAGATGCAGGTCATGAAAGTTACTCAGAAATTGTGGTATTATCTATGACATGTCTCATTGGGGAAGTATTTTCCTTATTACTCCTTTACTTCTATATTTGTGACCTATGGTGGAGCTCCAAAATCTTACATATGAAAAGGGGCTCTGCTAAGAAGGAATCGGTGGGTCTCCAAACCCAAAATCATCATTTACTTTTAGTGATGGGATGAACAAACTGGTCTTCTGGACACAAAAATACTGCCTCTACTAGATCATGTGATATACATATTCATAAACAACAGAAATATTATTAATCTATATAGCGTATGAGGATGATCAAGAGCAGCAGGCTCAGAGGAAGTTACTATGAAGAATATGTAGTACTAAGATATTGACATTGCAATATCCCAAGGGAGTAAAGATTAAGAGATGGAAATTGGATCAATAACAGAATGCACTTCCAAATCGAGGCAGGAACAGCGGCATCCACCCACTCAATGTATAGTCTTCAACTAGGTCCGATCTTGTAATCATTGAACTGATATGTGAAAAAAAAACTAAAATTTTGTCTAGCGTCCCCCTTTAAAGTATTTAATCCAAAATTAAAAGTTATCCCCTATCCATATTATAGATGACATCAAGCTGATTAGTCGGGGTCTAGTTGCCTTGATCTCTAAAGCAGAGATTTAATGTGCTTTAAGTTCCCAACAGCAAATCAGCTATCTCCTACTCTCTAGATAAGGAAAGGTTTGTAACTGTGTGTGTGTGGGGGGGGGACCCCTTTTATTTTTCTGAACTGTGCAAGTCATAAGTATTGAAAAAAGATGTTTACTGCATGAAATGCGAACTTGCTGACTAACCGTTTTATATACAGAATGCTTATGATTAAAAGGACACAGTAACCTGCTTACTATATGATGACTTAAGCAAAACCTCACTAGAATATTCTAATTTTAACTACTGAATGACTGACTGACAAACAAATAATCTAGCAGTGAGCAATGTGAGTTATGCTTGTCAGCCAATGAGGTGTGAATAAGGGAAAATGGGAAAGGTAAGCATGTCTTCTCCACCTCCCTGAGAACCATTTGCAAAATTAGATTACGGGTAGCTTCACACCTAACAGATTCACAGCAAAATCTGCTTCGAATCCTGTTACTGTGATTTTTAATGGGGTTACATACCTGCTGCAGAATTTTTATTCCGCTGCAAGTATGTAGACACCGGCCCCTTTAACCCGCCGCATACATTACCTGCTCGGTGCCGCAGCTACATCTGAGGCTCCAGACTCTAGGAACGAAGGGAGTCGGGCGCCTCAGATGCAACTGCAGCATCGAGCAGATAATGGATCATTCAGGTAGTGGCAGGTCTACATGCTGTGGGCATGTAACCCCCTTGAAAATCACGGTAGCAGGATTCACAGCGGATTTCGCTGCATACTCGCAGTTACGTTATGTGTGAAGCTACCGTACTAGCAGGAAAATCCCCTAGGATCCAGTTAGATCTCCCCAAGGAGAATCTATTCCTTACGTGAAGCCTCCCTCTAAAGATGACTGAAAAAGTTGTCCAATCCATTGTTAGCGTAAGCCAAGCCTAAGACATTTTCAGCAATTTATATTCTGGCAGAAGAGAATATGTTTAAGTGAGTGTTTCTTTAAGTCAATGTTCATCACACGATTATTTCACAGATCCATGTGCAACAAAATGAATATTGACTGGGAAGAATAAAGAATGATTTTCCGCATTGTATTTTATACAATTGTATATTCTTCGCCTTTCACCCTTAATTTATACACTCTTCCCTGTATGTTTGCTTACAGTAGCTGAGGGAGTTTTACTTCTTTCCCTCTCTGCTTTCTCCTAAATCTATAACTCTTATATTGGATATCCCTACGAGACTCTGCCTCCTCTTCTGGGACTCTCATTCTGACTGTGCTTTAATGCCTGACATCTCCAACTCCTGTGGAGAGGTAACAGATGGCTCTATAGTGAGGTTTAGAGCTACAAGTCTAGCAGAGGAATTATGGAGAAGTATAGAAGACAACGTGCCAATGCTCTTTCTCCCTCATAACCCTTTATTTTCATCATTTCGAAGGTCATTTTGGCTCCGAACGCTGTGCCAGATGCCCTTTGCCTGCTCTGTAGTCCTTATGGTGTAATGCAATTTTTTTAAGTGGTAAGATTTGGCAAAGGGAAATGTGTTGCACAATGAAATACAGGAAATCTGATTCACAGACGCGAAGAAAATCGAAACGACCAAAAGACAATTATACCGAAGAATTATGGAAAAAGCTTTAGTTGTTCTTCTCGGGAATAGGAATAAACTGGCAATTAAAAGAATAAAATCTAAAGTTAGCCTATGATAGTCCTATACTGAGTAATTGAATTCATCTATAAAAGGAACCTTTTATTCAGTATGTTATTAGGTTTTCTTTTATGCTATGAAATAGGAGGTTTGTATACATGTCCAAATACTTAAAATTTTTCGGAAAAAAAAATAATTCAGTCTGCTTTATGTAAATGTCTTTTTTCTAATTTTTTACTCCCTTACCCATTATTGATAAGATATATAATCCTGTCCTGGTTCTAAACTAAACACACTGGCTATGGCATCTATTATGATACACTTTTTTTTTTGCTTGAGGGGAGAATTCATTATATACAGTACAGTCAGATGCAAACATTGCTTTCCCTTCGCATTCAAAAAGAAATTGAATTTCAGATTTCTACACAAAACTGCTCTTTCCGTTTTTTTTTTTTTTTTTTTTTAATATCTAGTCACAAAAAAAAGCTATGGATTTCTTCTCTGGATATTCCTTACAGGCCTACAACAAGTAATTGCTGGTACAGAGACGTATATAATCATAAGCCGGCCATACAGTTCAGAGAATTGTCAGCTGAACATCTGTTTGGCTGACAGGTAACGCTCCTGCCTCCCCATACGTCTGCATTCTCAGCTGAGTGTACACAGAGTATGGGGGAGATTTATCAAACATGGTGTAAAGTGAAACTGGCTCAGTTGTCCCTAACAACCAATCAGATTCCACCTTTCATTTTTCAAACAGTTTGTGAGGAATGAAAGGTAGAATCTGATTGGTTGCTAGGGGCAATTGAGTCAGTTTCACTTTACACCATGTTTTATACATCTCCTATGTGTTCTAAATGGGGAGAGGAGAATAAGGTGTTGAAAGAAACTACTGGTTTAGAGCCTAACCCATCCCATTAAGATGGTAAGCCAATGAATATGGCTAGTTATTGTACATGAGAGACTGATAATGATAACACTGAGTAGATCTGATAATATTACAAAGGACACAACATTTAAAGGGGTACTCCAGAGAAAAAAATGGTGGTGGTGTTAGAAAATGATAAAGTAATTAAAGTAATATGGTGGAACTTCAAAACAGGTCTTGTATTATCAGCATATTTAATGACCTACTGTAAACTGACAGCATCATAGGGATTTACATGGAAACTCTAGCAAAAAAAATAAATAAATGAATTTGTTCGTTTGTTTTTCCAAATTTACTAGTGTCAAAAAGTTGTATAGATTTGTAAATTACTTCTATTTAAAAAATCTCCAGTCTTCCAGTACTTATCAGCTGCTGAATGCCCTGCAGGAAGTGGTTTATTCTTTCCAGTCTGACACAGTGTTCTCTGCTAGCACCTCTGTCCATGTCAGGAACTGTCCAGAGCAGGAGCCGTTTTCCATGAGGATTTACCACTGGTTTGGACAGTTGCTGTCACAAACAGAGGTGGCAGCAAAGAGAAACTTGTGAGCCTGTGCAAAGAATACACCACTTCCTGCTGGACATACAGCAGCTGATGAGTACTGTAAGGCTTGCATTTTTTTTAATTGAAGTAATTTAAAAAAATCTATATAACTTTCTGATATTAGTTGATTTGACGGGAATAAATATATATATACCCCAGAATACCCCTTTAAGTTTACCTTCAGACAGTTTTGAAAATTGGTATCATTCTAGTATGGTTAAGACTAGAGTTGAGCAAATCTACACTACAGTGAGCATTAAAAGGGTGAGTTTTTCCTTTCTTTTTGTTTTTTATTTTTTTTACTGTGCCTAAGTCATGTAGACATTTTTAAAAGAATTGTAAGTACTAACTAAAGCTGAGCAAATCTACAGTAAGATTCACCAAACCCGAATCCATTGCTGTTGATTATTTTAGTCTTGTAAAAGACGTTCTGATTCCCTCGATGTTACTGTCCAAAATCTTATTGTAGACTTCCCTCGGGAGTCAGAACACTTGGAAAGAGGAACAGCTTTTATAAAGGCTAAATGAATCAACTGTCAATTCATTAGATTTAGGTTTGAAGAATTTGCCCAACTTTTATTTAGCACTTCCAATACCTTATGGACTTCTACATGGGTAAGAAGTAGTTAAAAAAAAAAAAAAAAACTTAGAAAAAAAAAAAATTAAGTCCCCAGGAGATTTTTATAGGATAGTGGAAGGCTACCATTCCCTACAATGACCTATATGACTAGTACATACTGTATCTCCAAATAATGCAACATAGAAGCCTCACAGGTCAACTATTAACACCTGCTGATACCTAATGATACCTTTATAGGCCTTCTGATACCTTTATATTCCCAAATAAGGCACATGAAATGGTTAAATCACTTTAAGGATATACTAAGTGGAACAATCTAATCAACACCAACGTGTGATACGGATTATGCAGAGTTAAATATCAATTCTGTCTGAATTGCACTTTAAACGGTCTTTCATTTTGTACAGTATATGCACTAAATGCTAATCAATTCTTTAGACAGCAATCAGCCAAGAGAAGTTTCTTAAAGGGAGGAGTACTCAGCGCCTTGAAAGGCAGTTCATTAATGGTTATATGCAATCAATCTTCCCCTGGCAGATTGCTCCACAAAAGAAGTGACAGGATGTCCATAAACAATACAGTTTAGCAGTTTTCACTCATACAACTCAAATGTATTAAACTTCGTGGGAAACCGGTTATAGGAAGCTCAGCCGACAGTAACAGTGAGTTATATATGACAGAAGGAATTCTAGGAGAGGATCTGATCTGTATTATGATGCTGCATGTAGCCATTAAGTGGCTTCCCACTGACGACAACGCACTTTATAAGTGGAAACCCGTGGGCATCACTTGAGCATTGCCGCTGAAAACATACCAAATACCAATTCCCTAATGTATATCTTGGTCTGAAATGAACTAATGGTCGGAATTTGAAACTTATTAAGGCTAAGTTCACACAACGTAAATTTTCTATCACAGCCGTTGTTGCCAATTTGCAACAACGGTCGTGATTAATAGAAAATGTATGTTGCACTGCAGCCAATGGGATCCCGGACGGAGTCTATACCCATAGTATATACTCCGGCGGGACCGCTCGCAGTGAAAACTGACATGTCAGTTTTGTGCGGCAGCTATTCATTGAATAGCAGCCACATAAAAATGTCTGTTCACACAATAGAAAGTGCGGCTCTGGTTGCACTTCCCGTTGTGTGCTATGGTGAATTGGGATGTGGGTACATGTGTCCATACGTGCATAAGACGGACACGTTTTGGTTCCAAAACGATGGCCATCCAAAATAAAAGTCTTCCAAAAGGCCAAAAAAAGGTGTTGTGTTAACAGAGCCATAAAGTGACAGTACTTTATAAAATAAAGGAATACACAAATACCAATTACAATTCACTATTCTATTAGAAACCATCTCAAAAATTACCAAACAACCAATGTATCCCACAATGGGAAAAAAAAACATAGAAAAGGTCGTAAGCATAAATGCATAGGATAAACTGTAAACCTGCCCAGATGGTAATGCCTGAATATGAAGCCCCATGTGTATCCTTGTTACCTGACAGCTTCCTCAGCTCCCCCTCTGTAGAACATAAATTAGTGTGTAGCATCCCTTTATTGTGTAAATTTCCTTCAGGAACTTAACTTTGTGTTCAACTAAAGATCAAAATGATCTGAATTTGTGTATAAAGAAGCACAAGCTAAAAGAATACTTAGACACTTGCTTACACATCAGGTCCAGAAAGTGTAGTCTCTACTGAGCTTCATCTTTCCTTCCCTATAAGCATATAATGGATATGGTGAAGCTGCAGCAGTGGACCCAAAATATATGTGATTAAAGCATACCTGCCAGTAAAAAAAAAACAGGATCTGAGTGTCCAGACGCCGACCAATTAGTAGAAGAAGCAGGGTGTGATGCATCCGGCCATGCGTTCCTTTCCCTGCTCAGTGTTTATGAGACTGAGAAGGACCCATAATATTTCACTCTGAGTCTCTCTAAGTGTGAACTCCTCCTGGCACTTTCTCGGGATTGATTGGTGTCTGAACACTCAGACCCCAACTGATAAAAAAAAATTTTAATATGTCTCTGTGATATGGCTGTCATTGTCCATTGTCCATAGAGGTGAAAAAAATCTTGCATTGTGGGTTAATGCTACAAAATGGAGAACCATTTTTTAATTTTTGTTTACATTTTGAGGGTTGTTTAGTTCAGTGTTGCATTACTTGTTCTACTAATGGTTTAGATCCCCTGTATTTGGGTGCACACATGATCAGCAATTGACTATATAGGGTAGACCACATGGTCACATGGCCCCCCAACCCCCACCCCCCTAAGAGATGGCAGGAGACAAAGTGCCACAGCGCTTTTCTAGGGTAATTGCCATATTTTTCTATTGACAAGCCGAGATACAGTTGTTGGGACCTTGGTAGATAGCGTATCTGCCATCAACATTTATTTTGAGACGACCTATTCCAGCGGGGGGGGGGGGGGGAAGGTTAAGAAAAAAAGGATATCCATTTGGTTTTCTTATGAAATAATGTAAACTATATTTTAATTAAAGGTCAATATACCTACAATCCAGAAATATTTAGGTATAATAAGTAAAAATAAATAACCACTTTGCAATCCAAAGAAGGAAAGCTCGAATTTGACTTTCCCCTCTGCGGCCAACTACTTCCAATATTCTTGTGCTTGTGCCAAAAAGACATCGTGTATCTAAGGCTCAGGCCACAATAACTGCAAAAAGATGACAGGTGTGTCACCTCACAACAGCTAGCCACAAAGATGCCGACCTTTCACATTACGAGAGTCGTTTCACATCCCAGCATTAACAATCTGCCAGGAAACAGCGGGGCAAATAATAATTGGATAACCTTTTGCATATTAATAGTCTCAATAGTAAAGGATTCAAAGTAGACTATAATGGTTTTTTAATACCATACAAAAATTATTCATTTTTTTTATTCTTAGCAGGAAAGGCAAAAAAAAAATAATAGACACAAAATAAATGTCAAATATTTATATTGAAAATGTTTTAATGTTAACTACCTGTAGCTTACATGATGAATTTTACTCTACACTAACGGGATGACTGTTCTTTTTTCTTTTTTTTTCTAATTAACATGAAGTACATAAAAAATAATTTACTTTCCGCTTCAAAGCTATTTTGTCTATTATAAGAAATGGGTTTCCATGGTTGAGCACCTGCCCCAAGCCTAAGATTTTAGGAATAAACAATGTTTTGTTTTTTTTGCTGTTGCTAAATTATGACTTCTGATTTGGTACTGGTGCCAACTGCTCTAATTTTCTATGGATTTCTTTTAACAAGGGCATAACTACCAAGGTGACAAAGGACTAATCTTTCTCCTTAAAGCGAATGCACCATCAGGGAAGTCTATGTCGCAGTCCTTTTCTCACGGGTAACCAGGCCAGGGGTGAAGCACTGGAGGCCGGCCAGCCCACCCCTAGTGGGAGGAAACCCCCACCCTTCTATGACCCGGCTTCATTGACTCTGAATAGAACAGTGCATACACAGGAATCAGGCTGCAGTTTGAAAAAAAAAAATGGACTGCAGTAAGGTACATTCGCTTTAAGGAAAACATAATAAAGACATTTGGAGACATTTATTCTCCACTGGTAAGTCTGGAAGGAAGGATATGCAAAGCAACTCTCTGATGTCACCTTTTAGGGGAATATTTCCCTTCAAATCAGTTTTTATATCCAATTAGGAACCTTAAACTATGATTGGGGATCTATGCTAAGTAAGAAATCTGTCCAGAAATGGGGATCTATGCCAAGCCAGATATCTGCCCATGTTTTCTTGTGGAGACATACGGGCATGGCATAAATTCACAGTAATGTTTTAAGGCTCCTAAATCAGAATAAGGCTATGTTCACATATCATTATTTTTTTTAGTAAAGAAAGGACACTAATCGCAATGGCCTCAGCATCCGTTCTTTACTGCAGGGGTGGCATTGCATTGCAAGTCAATGCAATGCCGCCCGCTGTGCTCACATATTGTTATTCTAAAGCCAGTTCTGTAGAAGGGGCATTAGAATAACGTGCCTGTCAATTATTCAGTGAATAGCGTCTGGAAATATCAGCTGTTCACACAATGTAATGTGCAGCAGCGGCCGTACATTACAATGAGGTGAATGGCGATTGATTTGTGAGCACACCCAACGGTGCCTGCAAATCAATTGTGAAAAAAGAACGTTCCTGCAGCCAATATACAGTTATCGGCTGCAGGAACGGGCTGAGTTCGCCTTTAACCTTTTTGTGTTCCGTGTTTATATGATTAAGGTGTCATAGTGTAGTGTGACATCACTGCTTGTAAAATTCTTGTGCCGTATCACCCCTGTGTAGATTATGCCTATGGTGTGACATCACTGTTTGCATTCTCTCTGTGATGTAACTTCATTCTGCATATTATCCCACTATAGCATCATTTTCTATTCAGGAACCCCTGGTAACTTGTTATGCTGCTGTTGAGGAAACATTAAGTTGTATTAAAAAAAATTTTTAAAGAATTTATAGCATTTATATGTGAAAAAGTAGCCCTACTACCCAACGTGGCGGTAAAATACAATGTGTGAACGGGAGTTTCTGAGATTTCCGATTACTACTATTGCACATTTGGTATTTTATCACGGCACTTTTCATGGAAACGGTCTTCTCTTTCTTTAGTGGAAATTTGCTATTTATGAGGTATAGGAAATGAAAAGCTAGTAAAACTAAGTGCTCATTATTAGAATCTTATCAACCAAAGTAAAGTTTTAGAGAATTGGTTAGATTCTTACTTCCATCTGCTAACAGTTGTTTAACTGTGAAGTCTGATGAATTCCCAGATGGTGTACATTTCCTCAGATAAACTACTACGCACTTACAGATATATGTCCTGAGCCTGCGGCATTTTTACATAAATTAAGCCAGAGTATGTTCAAAATATTTTGTTAGGCCATTTTTACTATAGATGGAGCTTATAGTCTTCTATTGACATCCGAATCTCTGATCTAAAGTCATCCTGGTATGAGATAAATTCTTATACACTGGGTGGTGTTCTTGGTATGTATGCATGAAGATACATCGATTAGTAAATAATTTGCATATAAAGTTTTTTGACCTAAAAAGTATTGATGGCCTATTTAGGAAATAAAGCGTCAACAGTTAATAAATTCCAAAAATAGACAGTTTACAGGAATCAGAAGCCTTGGATTAGTAAACTGTTTCTAGTTGTGATGTTGGGTTTCAGAAGTGCAGGTCCTACCTCCGCCCTATGGTGGTCATGTAACCATGAAGGTGGTGGAATGAATTATTGTGTTCATTCATTCTCTTTACTAGTAGATTCCCAATTTTGATTTGGCACGAGTAAAAATACTATTAATAAAAATCCCTTTACATAGCGTCAACTTACTCCACAGCAATTTACATAGCTTGTCATCAATCAAATCCATTGCTGACCCCATTAAGCCGCACAATCAAAATTCCAAATTCACCTATTAGTATGTTTTGGAGTGAGGGAGGAAACTGGACTACCTAGAGGAAACCAATGCATATAAACTCCTTTCAGATGTCGCCCTTGATGGAATTTTAACCCATCGTTGCAAGTCAACAGTGCCAACTACTGAGCCACTGTGCTGCTATTTAGTCTTTAGCACCCATTCTGCAATTTGGTAAAACAGAGCTCAACAAATCCCCAAAAGTGGGTAGCCCTTAAAAATGTTATCCTGTTGCATAATGTTTGCTGTGTTTTCTCTTGATAGCTATAGAATTTCTTACTTTCTTTTAACTAGAAAAAAATGTGGTGATCCTGAACTCAATAGTAAAGGGGAACTAGACATAAGGAAAATTTGTTTTCTATTAAAAGTACATTAAAAGTTATATAGATGTGTCTATACAATGTATTACCATATCTGTGCAGATCTGTCCCACCTTAGGAGACAAATATTCCATGCCTCTGTCTCACATTGTGCGTGTTTGCTGAGCACAGGCTGATGATGCAGACAGGGGGCAGGGGGTGATGTCACATGAGGCGGGGCAGGATCCCCCAATCCCCTGAATGATTCACAATCTTTGACTGGCCATAAGCAGCTGCTGCAAGGACTGTGGACTGTGATGAACAGCTGAGGGAAAGCATTGCATTCTGAAACCAGTACTGCATTCTGGGAACTGCTCAACCAAGAAGTACAGAAACACAATACAGAACAAAACCCCCCCAAAGCCAATGAATTTTTGGTAGTTTCAAAACTGGCATAGAAAGGTAAGTAATGCGTTATGCTTCTTCAGAATTTTCATTTTTTTTTTTTACCTCTACCTGGAGTTACCCTTTAATATGTTTCCCCCCTGCTGTGATCTACATTCTGGTACTATATAACTATATCTATATATAATCTACATAATGGCAATATGGAATTATCTGGATATATACTATTAAGAAAATATTTTCAAAAAGACAACATACCATTTTTTTATTGGAGTCATTTTAAATCTAAAATTAAAAAAAAAAAAAAATCTTTATAGAGGTTAACCTACACATAAATACAGCAAGACCCCACAAACATCTATAGTAGTACTTCCATGGTGGCATATAACTGGAGAGTTGAATGGAGGTGGTAGTAGGATAAGTTCTATGGCTTATTTTTGATGAGTATATTATATATGTAATAAATAATTTTTACAAATTATACAAAATGTGCTGAGATAACCCAATTACATTACAATGTAAACTAATTACTGTTTTGTCCCTTTTCATAGTCATTCAATGAATTTCTTTAAGTATTTATGAAACAAGTTTTCTTCATCTTTGTTTACTAAATGTTATCTGTGTAAAAAAAAAAAAAAAAAACTGAAAAACCATATATTATTTAATGATGACAGTGATGATTTATATTTGTAGATTAGAGTCAGGTTTTGGAACCCATAACCCCTCCCGTAGTCTACAACAATACTTTCCCCTGAAGTCAGCATTGCAAGTCTGGGCTGTCTAAATTACCCCTCTAGAGCCTTCACAAGAAACTCTAGCAGCTGGTGGATGATTAGGCAGAATTACTCTGTGGTCTATTGCTGAATATAAATAAGACTGTTTTATTAGGTAATTATTAAGCGTCTCTGCATACATGGAAGCCAAATCAAAATACAAAAAAAAAAAAAAAAAGATTATAATATGAATATATCATATGATAATTGTGAAAGGAATACAAAATGCTGCGCTTTCTAAATATTCTATACTGTTTGCATACTGTGGGATTTGTTTATCAAAATATGCGAAGATAAAAAATTAAATAAACATTAACAATTGCACTTAACATTTGTTTTGTTTGCATATTTCTTTATTATTATCCCTGAACTGCCAACACTTATTTTTACGGTTGGTGTTAAACTTTCTTAAGGTGCACTTATATGTAATATTAGTGGCTGCATTATGTAAACAAAGAAGTTTAATTCCTGCATTCAATATATGCAAATTACCCTGTACAAATTATGATGGTGGAACTGATCAGTAGAAAAGTCATAGTTGTCAGGCTGTAAACACGGCCAATCTGGCTTGATTGACATTCCTATGCATGGCATGCATAATCGCAAGCCCTCTTCTGACAGCAAGTGCACAGAAGGAACTGGTATCAGCATACTGAGATTTACTGCGCATGCGCTGAAAGCTATCAGCCTGTCAGAAGAGGACTTGAGATGATCTATCCTATTCTAAGGGACATCACTCAAGCTAGATTAGGTAGGTTTACAGCCAGACCAATATTACTCTCTGACAAAGTAGTTCTACCTTCAGAAGTACCACAAAGCAATTTGCCTACAGCATGCGTGGGATTGAACTAATGCAGAAAATAATATTACATATAGAAACACTTTAGAAAATCAACAACTAATAGCAAAGGAAAATGGTGGCAATTAAGAGACTTAAAGGGATTATCCAGACAACAAAGGAGACCCTACCTGATCTGCATTCAAGGGCTGGTCATCTTGGATGATAACTTCCGAGACAAAAGGGGGCCATTTCATGTTGTGACATGCACCTACCCCACCTCCCCAGAGGAAGGAAGTGCTGGTAAGACCTTTTTTGAGCTGTGGATAACCCCTTTAAATCCTACACACGTTTTCTTTAAATGACCACAAATAAACTTTGCTTAAACAAGATTTTTTATACAATGCTGGAATCTGTATTTCAGTAATATGGTGAATTAAAAAACTAGTGTGTCAAAACCTGTAGTGGTTGCTGAATGGCATTGTGCAACATAAGGCTCGGGTGGGTGCTCAACCTCAGGGTAGCCACACTCAGACTCCGGGATCACAATAAATAGTGGAGGAAGGTGGCATTCCAATATTGATGGTATAACGTGGTATATTTTATTGACTCAGCAAAAACTGTGCAACATTTCAATCTCTCAATTAGGTATTTTTCAAAGTTTGAAAAAGATTCATTATTCAATTATTTATTGTGATATGTCTATGACTGCACACATTCACACTAAAAACACTCAAAAAACCTATCTTCGCTGTGAAAATGGTCCCCTATATTATCAAAGACTTAGGAACTGGACAGCCATTGTGTTAGCATACAAACCCCTAATACTGAGTTACTTACCATGAACCTTCATTAACCACGTCTGCCAAATGCACTTTTCTGGGTCAGACTATTAGAGTAGCAGTTAATACTCTGCGATCTCTAATGTAATGGCCCCCAATAACTATACAGAAGGAGGAGATCATTCTGATGACAGTCATTTAACTGTTTAGATGCCATGACTAATAGCAAATGTCTTTGGTGCTACAGTGGCCTGATCCCCGATATAGTTGTGGCTTGCCAACCAGGTATCACAGCAGCCAGAAAGGACTCTGCTAAGCCTTGATGCTTGACTGATCTGCTGGTACAATCTGCCTGTCAGTAGGAAAATACAGGTTTTAGAATGTGAGGAGGAAAAAAATTTACCTTAAAATTTAAACTTGTAGTGTTAGGAAGAGGGTTTTTCCTAGGTTGCTGCTTCTTCTGTGGATTATATGCATTATCATGTATTGGTTCAGCCCCCAGAAAGATTCCACCCAAAATGGTTTGTGGTGCCTCCCTAAACTACACGTTTGCAAATTTCTATATGGAGTACCTTTTAACATTGGTTCTCTATGTGGCATTTTACTGCGTGCCTATGTTCTTTAGCATTACTGTGTATCACCCATTGATGAGTAACAACAGTAAAACTGGGGAAAGTAATATCCCTTTAGTGCAGCTGTATTAAAATTTAAGAGGCGCTTGCTACTAAATAATAAATAATGTGAACTTTTGGTCAACCACTTTCTGCTTTGCTCACAGCTGCCTTTCACCAAAAAGCACTATTAAAAATTCAGCATTTTACGAGAATTCATAAAAACTAGCAGAGGAAACAGCAATGAATGCAATCTTACCAGGTCTTATTTATGGTTGAACAGCAGGATTAGATTTTTTTAGTATTTTTATAACTTTGTCATCATTTTTGACCTGTTGATGCACAACTTCCTCATTCAGGAAAAATGATTGACGATTTATAACATTTTATATAAGGAATGATGAAAAATTGTCATTCGGCATAAAAAATAAAAAGAAAAAAGAGATTCAACATTTAGTTTAGATGCTTATCTAAACCAGAAACCTATAATAGAAAATAAGAAAACCATTAAGCTTTTGACTTTAAAGTTCAGGCCCATGTTATAAAGAATATTTTTCCCAAAGGTAAACTCTTCCCAAGTTGTCTTACCGCTGGGACCTTCACTTATGAACTGTAAACTGCGAGGGAACCCAGCAGCAAGTATTCAATTCACACAGAGTGCTACCACAAGCAACACAAACCGTTAGACTAGGAAGATACTTTGTAGCCATTTACAGCTCCAGCTTACTGATGGAGGCTGCAATGTAGGGATCACCCCCATTAAAGAGGTTTTTTTTTCCCATCTGTAAAGTTATCCCTTATCCAGTGAATAGGGGGATAACTCAAAGGTCGGGGGGCGTCTTGTCATGGGGGTAGCATCCTGTAAAAATGGAGTAGCTCGATGGGCATGCATGCAAACCACCAAATTAAATCTTTCTTTATGGAAACAGCTTTCTCAAGATCACAAGGGCACCACCTGTCTGACCCCCTACAATGAATTAATTATCCCAATTTTGTGAATAAGAAATAATTTTGCATGATAATTTAACTCACAACAGTCTAATGTGGTACATACCAGTTCTAAACAACTTTGACTATGAAACCACTATTAACAGAGGCAAAGGTGTCTCCTAAAGTCCAAGCCTAGACTTACATTTTTCACAACAAATATTCAATACAAGATCATAACATACTGCCTTATCTCCTGACAGCATGTGACTTTCAATAAAACCATTGGATAACATAAACACATAGAGCAAGAACATCCTTGGACAAAGAATCACAAATCATCAAGTTTGGTTTGCAAGCTTGTGTCCCTCCTTTCGAGATGTAAAACCAAGCGGACCCATCAATAGATATATCTTATTACAGGGGAAAAATGATTAGGAAAAAAAAAAATCAGAGGCAAGCAGTGAGATGCGGCTACATAATAAACAAAGTATACCTACCCTTCCCTATGCCTTTGCAGTGATGCCTTCCCAATATCCACAGCTGCCATCCTCCAGAAGACCTTGCTATTGCTATGTCACCTACACCATTGATGGACTGCTCACTTAAGTGACTGGGGCCAGACACTGTTGCAGTCAAAGACTGGCTGATCGGCAATCCATCAGCGGGGCTGTGACATTTCAGCAGCAGGAGCTGGGTACGTGACATACTAGGACATACCTGAAAATGACATTGGGTGGCTGTCAGTGCTACGTGGGCACAGAAATAGGTAAGAATACTTTCTTTATTGAGTTTCTTCATCCCTCTGTCTTTCATTTTTAAGTTTCATGGGACTTCCTCTTTAAGTCCTCGTCAAGTATACTTTCACTGCTGTGAGCCCATAGTGGGAACATAGATTTCATTAGTGGAAGAACTCCCCCCCCCCCCCCCCAAAAAAAAAAAAAAAAACAGCTGTCCATATCGGACAAACTTTAAAAAGGTGAATGTCAACAATAAGGCCTTCTCAGGCATCTACAGTATAACAGGCATTTGTATTTACTAAACAGCCCTCTCTGCCATTATTTTTAGGGGAAAGTCTTGGCATGTCCTGTCCAAATTAGGAAGCCCAGTCTCTTAAAGAGAATAGGATGAATTGAGGAGACTTACAAAATGGCTCCTTTCACCTCCATTGCATATAGTAACTCAAAACTGTACATTACAATTATCATTTTAAAATGATATACGTTATATATTTGTACTCTTTATTAGCATTTCTAATAAAATTTTGCATTTAAGCTTCACTTTTACAGTCACACAGATTATTTTCCTATTTTATATATACTTACTGAAATTAATATATATATATTAAGCCTAATAAATAGAGTAGTTTTAATCTATAGTCCCTGAGATTATTCTGATAGGTAAACAACGTGTATAATAAGGGCCACAGAAAGAGATGATTGATTAAATTGTGTGTTGTAAAGGAAAGCTGCTCTCATTCATAGCATGCCAGCGAATGTATCTAAGTGAAGAAATAAGCAGGTCAAAAGTTCATGCTCACATTTTCAATTCCTTTACCGTACCATGGCCTTGCTAGTTAGAACAGATAATTATATATGTTGGTGAAACAAGGAAGCAGGAATTATGTGTATTGTTAACCTACTGGATGATCAATAGTTAGTACTATTGATTGAATAGATACAGTAGTTCTGACAAAAATAAACCATTAACAGGCTAGGGGACCTAAACACTAAGCTGCTATACATGTAACAGATCAAAACATCTAGTAAATTGACCCTACAGACCGTTCATCCTCAAGTCTATAGGCTTCTTAGCAACTTTCAATTAGAAGACAGCCTGGTCCACCCAATATAGACTTTGTGTCATCTTCTACCTTTATCCTACTTAATGACCTAGTGGGTTTAAAACCTCATAAATTGATACATCCTACTTTTCAAAACAGCCAATAATTACTTATAGCTATTATATAATTCATATAGACTGGAAAGTTGATAAAAGCTTTAGATAGTAATTATTATAGTAATTAGATAGTAATAATAATAATAATAATCAGAAAACTGGTTAGCACTTTTGGTTTCCAGCCCTGGGCTCCTGGGTTCAGCTCCGATAACGCACAATGTCTGTATGGTGTTTTTGTTTTCCCTGAATTTGTATAGATTTCATTCAGGGAAACTCTGGTCTTCTCTAAAAACATAAGTTTGATGTACGGAAGTTTGACCCACTGGTCTTTACACAGCGCTGTGGAATATGTTGGTGCTACACAAGCAGCGGGTTATACGAAAAATCATAAATTTGTTGTCCTCCATGTCTGAGACTACGCTTGGTGACAACCACTTTACAATTACTCGACATAAGGACTAATGCTCAAATCGCTTGTTGTAGTAGCAACCTGTCTCAATAACTGATTGGCTATCAGGCATCTCCATGCACTGGAGCATGGAATCAATGATCCACAGGGACCATCAGCATGGACAGGTAATTTTTAGAGATGAGCGAATACAATTCCATCGAATAGGTATTCGATCGAATATTGCAGTATTTGAAAGATTCCAATACAATCGAGTAGTGTGTTGAATACGCTGCAAACATTCGAAAGCCCTCCCATCGCACTTGGCGCTTTTTTTAATCCAATCACCATGCAGGGAGGCTGTGAGGGACCCTGGGAGTATGCACGCAGCGCGAAAACGGCATCTACCCTCATTGGATGGCTGAACTACATGATCTCGAATATTTAAGACTTGATTTCCGCCACTCGACTGCAGATGCGCTTTCAACCTAGTCAGGGAGAGTTCTTGGAGCAGGAAGAGATAGGTATTAATAGTGTTTTGGTTAGGCAGGCTTACTACTGACTCCAAAAGTCCTTTTCAGGGCTAAGATCAAGCACTTCTCAGTGCTAAGAAATAGATGATATAACAGCAGCAGCAGCAGCAGCTGTATTTATTCCAGTACCCTGTGTGTAAAAGTGAGTTATAGCGTCCCTGGTTTAGCCCACTAAGGGCACGTAAACGTTATACCTATTGTGCCAGTAGCCCAGTAAAAGGCAAGTGATACCTATTGTGCCAGTAGCCCAGTAAAAGGCAAGTGATACCTATTGTGCCAGTAGCCCAGTAAAAGACACGTGATACATATTGTTCCAGTAGCCCACAAAAAGGCACGTCATACATACTGTTCCAGTAAAGTTCGTACAACATAATGCGTGATATGCGTGAATAATATGACGCTCTACAGACGCACATTGGAATCATGTATGTAATGCTGCGCAAGAAATACGAACAAAATGTGTGAACATTGCCATAAAGCGTTTGCAAATATTTTTCCTTCGCAACTGCGGAAAGTGGCATTATACTGTGATTTTGGGGTGTTGGGTGCACCCAGGCATGCCCCCCCCTAATGTCCCAGTGTCACTGTGGAGGTATTTGCATCGTTTAGGAAGGTTTCATGGGGGACTTGGTGACCTCCAAGTGGTCGAATTTTGATTTCTAAGTGCCCAGAATTTTTTTCCCATAGACTATAATGGGATTGAATATTCGTTCGAATAGTTGAATCTCAGTGCCTATTCGATTCGAATTCTCGAAAGTCGAATATTTCACTATTTGCTCATCTCTAGTAATTATCTTTTTCTGTTGTTGTTTTGGCTCATGTCGTAGTGCTGGGATATCTGAAGATTTCTATGTAAAGTTGAGAGAATTGGGCAGCTGTGTGTATAGCCATGTACATAGCTGGCTACATCTAGCAACCGATGGGGTTTTAGCATTGAGACCAAGATCCATCAAAACTTTTCACATGTTTCTGTTACAAATTCAGGCTCCCATAACAGTGGTTATTTCATAATAATGCCCATTTTTTGTACAAATGACAGGCATATTGTACAGCCATTACTTGGCCTCAAATTTGCAAAAAAACAAAAACTTTTTTTCTTTTTTTTTTAGTGACAGCAATGCCTTAGACCAGCTTGAACCCTTTAAAAAAACCTTTTATGGCCAGGCATCCTCTTTAATGGTCTCATATGTGCTGGTTCTATGTAATTAGCTATGAACATCAGGAATGCCAAACACTGCAATATCCAGTGTCGAGGCTCTTCTCCAGCCATTTCTTGCAGTTGGACTATGAGATGACTATTTCCAGTATAATTTATATTTTTTAGTGGTGATGTGAGGCGCTCTGCACTTACTTACTTCATGCACACTTGACAAATTTAAATTATTCCTATTAGCATCTTCATAAACAACAATTGATCAGTCATGGCTGTCACTTGAATTAATTCTGAATGGTGTTGGCAATGATTGAATATTCATTGACGTCTCAGTTTCATCTAAAAAATAACTCTATTAATTCCTGGACGAATTTCTAATTTGGATAATACTACCTAGACTTCATATGCCCATGTGAATTAAGCCTGAACTTTACCTTCTGAGAAAATTATATGTTTTTTAAATGCCCAAGTTGCTTAGTTGGGTGTAAAGAAGGAAGATATTGGATAGATAGATAGATAGATAGATAGATAGATAGATAGATAGATAGGCAACAGCAACCTACAGGTGCAAGTGCTTACTGTATATACTCCCCCCAGCATACATATGATAAAAACTTGTTTTATAGATATTAAAAAGTGAGGATCTTTGCAAGCTATTTGATCAAACAGAGTGTACCATGTCACCACATTAAGGTGTCCTCAGAGACATGGTCCTACTCTAGCATTTTCACACTAGCAATGGCCTCTTCTGGGCTAAATAAGCCTACAACTGGGCAGATAGGAGCCAAATCTCTAGTTATAACACTTGCAAGACAAAGGTGGAGTGCACGCCAACAGAAGGTAGCCATACACCCCACATACAACAGAGCAGGTGATGCGTACGCCGTTGGGGGTGGGGATATATACGGTAAACACTTGCACCTGTAGGTTGCTGTTATACTTTCTGTTTTTTTGTTTTTTTTTTGTCTGTACTTAAGCCACATGCAGACACATGTACACAGAGGCATAGAGGTACAGCCAATTTTTCCTTTTTTTTTTAGATGGATACATAGATATGACAAAATGCAAGTTTTTTCTTGACTATCAAGTATTTGATCCTGTAGTACCTGGGATTATGGGAAAAAAAAGTGTAAACTAAAGAAATGATAGAAACGCTGTTGTATTCACACCAAATATAATTATTTAGGCTGAAAATGAATATAGATTCTTCTTTGGAAAAATTTTAAAGTGCACTCACAACGAAAATCCTCAGTTTGAGCACTTTATTCTAGTCATCGAGGTACATAATTTACAATGAGTGCTTGGACTTATTATGTAATAGCTATTCCTCTTCTATGCAGTCCAGTCTAACACTGCAAGTCCCTGTACACAAATTATCTCGCCATTGTTGAATTGCTGTCAATAGACTGGCATATATTACAGTACTCCAGAGAACCGTCATTCTTGCCAATTTGACTCGATCCCTCTGAATTATGTATCATGTGCTCCAGCTAATATATACCCATATGGAGTTGGGCCAAAATCAGGACTGACTATGCCTATCTCTGGTGTCCACATCCTTTAATCACATCAGTAATTCGAGAACTCCAAGGAAACAGATATACCGAACATGGACAAGGTTCCCGTGATTGGCAAATTCTCCAAGGGAAGACTAAATCTTGTAATATAATGGGGTTTTTTTAGAAGCTGGATACATAAAGGCATATTACTAATTTGCCAGTTTAGACATGCCATGGATCTCAGTTTCCGAAAAACTGTTAATTTCCGCAGTGCTATACTGGCTACTAATCACATGAGCGTGCTTCTCAATTAGGTTACAATGCCTGATTTTAATGGTTCACAAAGGAATCTAATAATTTCTACTGAACCTCTAATGCTTTATGCATCCTTCCAATTTATATTTTCCTCACTTATTATTACCCTCTTAGAAATTTCGCAACCAAATGACTTTTGTGGTTGTAGAAGTTTCAGTGAGCGAAAAGATCAAAGTTTGTCATATTTAGGACAGGGTTTTGCTGCATTCATAAAAAAAAAAAAAAACTGAAATAGACTATTAAGGAGGCGCTCGCGAAATGAAGCAATTTCATAAAACTACAAATGTGCCTTTTTCTATTGTGTCCATTTAGATACGGTCCCTAAATCGTCCATGTTATTTTATTTTACTGTTAACCACTTTGCCAATTTTTTTTGGCTTTAGCAGTAGGACTATTTTACTGTGAACTATTTACTTTTCAGCTAACAATAAGCATTTGTTTAATGCAATTAGACGACAGTTATAAATGAGTTATATTCATAGAATTATCTTTATTTTTAGGGTTGCTTTTCTAGTTGTAGTAAAACAAAACAATGTGGGAGTGGGGATTTATCAAGGCCTGCATGCCGGTTTTGCCTATTAAAGACATGTATCAATGGGCGTACGTTTTTTTTTTGGCGGAAAGTGCCGATTTGCGCATGATTTTATTCGCAAATGGCTGTTTTGCGAATAAAATATTCGCAAATCGCCACTTTCCGCTGCGCACGCCGGGGGGGGGGCGTTGAGCGGGTGTGGAGGGGCCGGGACGGGGGGGGGCACGGACTCATAGTCCGCGCGATTCATCATTTTTTAAACTGAAAGATACGCCGAAAACCTACTCCACCTTTCAGGTGGCGTAGGTTTTCGGCTGTGCGCACCAACGCGCATGGGATTTATGTAGAGGCAGTCCGCCTCTACATAAATCTCTGTAGCGCCGGAGATGCAAGGACATTTATAAGTCCGGCGTAAAAAACGTCGGACTTAATAAATGTCCCCCATTGAGTATAAAACAATGACGCATTTTGAGACACAAAAATTCTTAAAAATATCCCTTATACAATCTAATGAGGGATAGTTTTAAGAATTTTTATGTTTCAAAACGAGTCATTGTTTTATACTCAATGAGGTTTGCCTCATGTTTCATCTCCAATGAATTCTTTCAACATAAGGCCATGTTCATACGCTGTATAACACCGGCTGTTTTGTGACGCGGCCAGATCACAGAACGGTCGGTGTTACTGATGATCATCCCAGTACCGGCCGGATGATCTTTACTACTAATGAATTTGGATGCGGGCCCATCAGTGTGCGCCCGCATCCTAATTCCCTGATGGACACAATGGAGTGTGCGGCCCGAGCCGCCCGCTCCATTATGTAAACTGTTATTTTTTTGTGTGGCCGCTAGCGATCCCGGACAGAGTGCATACTATGTGTATACACTCTGGCCAGGATTCCCTTTACGTGCAGCACAATATAAGTTAAGTATTAATTACGGTCGTGTTGCAAATCGGCAGCAACGGCTGTGATTAATTCTTAAATTATGTTGTGTGAACAAAGCCTAAAAATGAACAAATGTTACTAAATTTACTAATAAATATATTTATTTTTAATATAAAACCTCTTGATGAAATATCTAACCAGACGTTGATGTTACCTTTTTTTTTTATGGGACATAAATGAATCAACTAGTAATATCATAACATACACTGGAATGTAATAAAATGTCCTTGTTCCCAATCCCGATATCTACACTAGTCAATTTATCAACCGGACATGCTTGGCATTTGCGTGCTGACCTCCTAGGCGGCAAAACCTGTGAGAAATAACACATACTCCATATAATGATTTACACAAATGAGTTTTTCAGTCTGTATTTCCTTCTAAATATCAAACTTTTTTTAGTTAACAGAATAAGGAACATATTGTGCACTCAATTATTTCTTTGTTTAAATGAAGACGCCTTCTTATTTTTAAGAACCATCTATAAATGACAACAGGTAGAGACTAGGCACATTAGAGTACTTTACGGGATATATACTTACTGTAGATCCTCTTATCATAGAAACAATATACAAAAAGCACATACAGTCTAGAGACAGGGAAGTTCAAGAAAACAAGCCCACGTAATGGCTACAACACATTTATCCAATAATAACCAGTGCTTTGCCATTTTCCAACAAACCTCTGACCACTCGGAGCCTACCTCACAATAGAACGCAGTGAGATTTCTCTTGTAAAAGTTCTTATAATGTTTCCAGGGGGCTAAGGTAAAATTATTTACAGTTTTATTATTCTATGTATTTACATTGCATTTTCATACTTTTTTTGTATAACAAGGTCAAGGGGACCGAATAGAGACATACTGTTCCCATTAAAAGTGGTTTTTAAAGACTTAGTAATAGTTGCTGTATAATCAGTTGGTACCTTTTTCCTGAAATGTTAAAGGAGTATTCCGCTCAGCTAAAATACATGCTGAATTATCCCCCCTCCTGGAGACTAACAATTAATTCCATACATGTCTTTACTTTTTCAGTCCCCTTCCCCTAGTTCTGAGCCTGCTGCTTTGTGCAGTAGACACAGAAGGCTGTGGGAGCTGTTCTCCCTGTCTACCTCTCCTTCCCCCTCTCTTATGAGATGGCTCATGTAAACAGTGTCCCTGGTTGCCTTGTTATTTGTAATGCTGGAGAGTTAATCTAAGATCAAGTTACCTGTGACCTTACTTTGATTAACGTTCCTGGCCTCACAGAGTGCAGAAACAGTCCAGAAACAACTGGCCAGGGAGCTGTTTACATGAGCCAGGAAGGGGTGGGGGGAGTAAGACAGAGAACAGCTCACTAAAAGTTTTCTGTGTCTTCAGCAGAAAGCAGCACACAGAACTGGGGCAAGAAGACAGAAAAGGTAATGACATGGAATGAATTGTTAACCCTATTTTACCTTAGTGGAATACCCCTTTAACCAATTATGGGCAATAAATGATGTTGTTAAGCAGCATTAACAACTTCAAATGCAACTTTGAACTACTAGTGAAAAAATAAGAGCAGTTATACAGACATTGGAATAAGATCCCAGCCATGCCTAAGGTCTCGGTCATGCACGAAAACTGCTGCTAAATGCCTTGGCCACCGGGAAGTGTCATGAGATGGGCTTGTGTAATATTGTGCACAGTTATATTTTCAGTGCAAGCGGTCCATGGACTGTGGTCCGTCTACAGTAGGTCATAGACACAGAGTAGGGAAAGGAGCTTGTGGCAATGCAGTTGTCTTATCGCTAGTTCTTCTGATGGGTTAGGGTCTGAAGACTCAATGACATATGAATTTTTTTTTTTCCCCCTAAGTTTTCCAAACCAGGAGTCACCTGGCAGTCACTAGCAGCTTTTTCCTGACCCACCGATGTTGATTCATGTGTTTATTCCTGTTTGGCTATCGCTAAATATCTGTTAATCAAGGCAAAAAAAAAACTTTTCATATGTCATTTAGTGTTCAGACACCAAACGATCAAAAGAACTAGCGAGGAGACAATTGCACTGCCACACGCTCCTTTCCCTGCTCTGTGTCTGTGATCTACTGTAGACGGACCACAGTAGGTTAGACCATGGACCATTTGCACTGAAAGAGCAACTAGATGACATGAAGTTGGGAGTGGTCTTCTCCTGATCAGTCGCAGCCTGAACACACAAACCCTGACTGATCAAAACTTTTGCTACAATGTCTGGCTATGTTTGCACAACGTCAAAAATAGAGAAAAGGCAGCCGCTTTTGCAACTGAAAATAATGTCCGTTATTGCCGTGATTTAACTGACTGCAATGCATTGAAGTCAATAGAAAGACGGACGTTCAATGCACACAATGAATAACGCATGTTATCACCGCGGATGTCAAAATAATGATCATGACAATTATTTTCGGACGTCTTTTGCAACCAGCGGACATTTTTATTAGTTGTTCACACACAGTTTTTATTTTGTCACCGTTCTTTCTCCGTTTTTGCTATTAAATTCAATGGACATTTTAATTAAGCCACACCCAAAGGCCAATTAGTACCCCAAACTAGAATAATGTACCAACAGCCGTCATTGCACTAAGGGGAGGCCAGACAGCTAAATGGCGTCCATTATTTTAGACTCAAAATGACGAGCGTCATTTTAAAAGGAGCTGAAAAAATTTTATGTAAACATAGCCTCTCTGACATATCTACGACAGTGCTTATATAAAGGATAAATGACAGGCTTCCTTAACCTAGACAATATATATTTACATTAAACCCATAAGGACGGAGAAAATTGCAATTTTTGTGCTCTTGTTTTTTCCTCCTCTAATTTTTGGCGCCACTAATTGTACTTTGCAATGACAAGCTTAATGTTTGCATAAAATATGCTGCAAAACCAGAAAAAAATTAATATATGAGTGATGAAATTGGAAATAAAACTCTTTTTTTTTTTATTTGGGGGTGGGGGTTGTGTTTACACTGTTTGCCCTAGGGTAAAACTGACTTGTTATATGTGTTCCTCAAGTTAGTACGCTTACAACAATATGTAACTTGTGTAACTTTTATATTATATTTTATATCTTTTTAAAAAAAAAATAAATGTTCCTTAAAATTGCTCTATTTTCATGCTTATAGCGCTTTTATCCTTTGGTCTATGGGGCTATGTGAGGTGTCATTTTTTTACACCATGATGTGTTCTTTCAATTGGTACCTTGTTTGCGCATAAGTGACTTTTTGATCACTTTTTATTACAATTTGTCTGGATATGTGACAAAAAATGGCCAATTTTGCTATTTGGTGGGTTTTTGCGCTTTTATTGTGTGAGATCAGGAATGTGATAGTTTAATAGTTTGGGTGACTTCACACGCGGTGATACCAAATATGTTTATTTATTTTTATTTATTAAATGGGGAAAGGGGGGGTGAATTTTTGCTCTCTGCTGCTGCAGCCAGGAACAATAGATTGCCGAGCCAGGATCAGCGCCAGATGCGGGGACCACTCCACCGCCATCGGGAAACAGCCATTGAAATGTAGCTGTCAACTTTGACAGCTGCATTTAAATGGCTAATTAATGGGCATGGTGATCAGACCATGCCCACTACTTGCCGCGGTCCTGGGCTGCAGATAGCACACTGGATCGCGGCGGTTCAGAGTGGGGTCGCCGCAAGGCCCCCCCTCTGAACGCCCCTAGCGACGTCTGGCCGTACATTTACGTCCTGTGTCATTAAGGGGTTAATATAATGTAATATGTTTATTTAATGTACTGTTTCTAACAACAACAACAACATAATCTACAAACATATTTTATCATTGTTTTGTTTAAATTTCCGGAATGATGTAATATTAGATCCAGATAATTTACACAAGCAACCACCATGGTCTATATCATGGGGAGCTTTGAGATTTGTTTATCGTCTAAACTCTTTTACCAACAGAAAAAGTCTTTCTAACAATAAATGTATTTTTCCATTAACAAAAAATTGCTAGAAATTAGTTTTCCATCTGTCCGCCTACTTTCCTTTTCATTCGCCAACTCATATCAATAGGATCCGATGGTGAGGAACAACATGATAAAAACAAAAGAAACACTAAGAATTTATAAAAATTGATTGGTGCCTCGGGCAAGACAAAAGTATTTTAAGTATATAAGTATATAAGGGGCATTCTGACAAATATTTTTTTCAGAAACGTATATAACTTTGTAATATAACTTTATTAAAGAAAATGTAGGTGGCGAAACTGCTCATCTGCTACCACCAATGGCTGTGTCAGGAACTTCAGGACTGCATAAGCTAAGGTCCTGGTACAGTTATATATCCCTAGATGTGCACTAGTGATACTGAGCCTCCTCCAATGTCCATTCTAATGCATGTTAGCATTGGACTAGACATTACACCTGGAGAAGCAGCCTGTATTACTAGCACTGCAGTCAGCAGCAAGTAGCAGAGTGAGCAGTAATTGACAGGTGTCCTTGTTCACTCTCCTAAATACGGCTGCAGTGCTAGTGACACAGACAGCTTCCCTAGCTGTAATGTCTGTTTCAATGCTAACTTGGATTACAAAAGAAATTGGGGGCAACTCAGTACCACAGAGCAACTCAGAGACACTGAATGCATCTCATAGGGAAAGGAGATATATAAGGTTGGAAAGCGACGGAATTCAGAGCAAGTTACCAGCATGATTTTTATAGTGTGCACATACCCTTACACTTTAAGTTAAAACTTATACCCATGCAGGATAATAGCAAGCATATGATACAAAATTCCAGTAGAAGTCAACAAAAGTAAGATACTGTACAGACCGACATGATTCTGATGCAACTGTTTTTCATTTTCAATACTCAGCAGGGGTATCTATCTATTGTGTGAATAAGAACCATAAATGTCCACATGGGAACCCCCCCCCCCCCCAAAGGACATTTTCATATCCGATTGTCTCAAGAGTCTGCAGAAATGCATGTACATGCTGTATACACAACTTTATTCTAATGTAGGGAACTAATAACCACATGTAATAAGGTCATATGAGGGACTGTGACCTTTTACCATGTGGTTTATGTTAATATGCAAAATATTTGTCCATTTAATACAGTATATTCATTTGTGAGTTTGATGATAAACATATGCTCCATAGGTCTAGCGGACAGAAGACGCAGAATTGGAATATTGTGGATATAGTTTTCAATTAGGTAAATTCCAGGTTTTCTGGTGTATAATGTTGCTGATACTGAACAATCTATTAGACTATATAGCTTAGAATGACACAATGCTATGTAGCCATTGACTGTTCCATGACTTCTTAATGTGAATTAAGCAGAAAATAAACAGTTCAGTGATCTGTTGTTTTTACTAAATGTTCTATTAGCGTAATTCATTCTACCTTTCAGTACACATAAAGACTGCACAAATTAAACAAAGTAACCCAAATTATCTAGCAAAACAGAAATAGCTTTGAAATGAACCATGTAATTTTATTTAACAAGATGCAATTTGAAAAGTGGATAAAAAATATAATATTTAATTTTGAATGGCTAGTTATTCAACTCCATCACATTGGGTAAACTTATCACCGATAGAATATTACACAACATGCTATTTATGACCGAATAAATGTTACTTTACTGGTGTCTTTTACAAAAAACGCCATACTTTTTAGTTAAGGGGTGAAATAAATAGAGAGATTATTCCCACCAGGTCGAGTGATCTGGAAGTGAACATGTCAAAGGCTAGGAAGCTTCCCTTAGGGTTCATACACATGGGCGGTTTACAGCTCGACACAAGCTCCGAGTTGGGACCATACTATACCACCGTATGCCTCTAAGCCATGTGTAGTCTTTTCTTTGATTCATATGGAATCTGAGAAACAAAAAAGATCTTTTCTCTTACTGTATCCATTTTCTAAACTAAATTTCTACGACTGTATATATTGTATTAGGAAACATATAAAACTATATCTCTGACAATGCACTGCTCTTCAAAGTAAGTTTTGAGGGTTTAAATAACATTATTTTTCTTTTTTATTTTGAGGGCATTCGTCAGCACCCCAGAGCACCGTTCAGCATGCCCTTTGCCTCCTACACTGACACCTACTTATGCATATTCAAGTATACAAAAGCAGGTGAATTAGGTAGGTGTGAATGTAGGAAGCAAAGCGCGAGTGAACGGTGCTCTGAGGGACAGAGGAATGCTCAAAGGCTCCTAACGTACAAATTTACATATTTCTTTAGGATTAATGTTCGGCAGGACTTACAAGCATTGGAGAAGAGGTGATAGGAAGAGGAGGTAAGGGATGACTGGGAGCTATTAAAAGGTTTGTCTGTACAGTTTTCCTTTAAAGTGGTATCCAGACCATATGTAGAAGAAAAAACAAACAAAATACATGCTGTTGAGATGGGATAAGAAATAGAAAAAAAAAATACTGCCATTCAGCAGTGTCTGTTCCCCAATCTTCTCTTCTCTTCCTGCTTCTATAACAAGCACTCAAGAGGATCTGCCATCTCAGGCAATCAGCAGTCCTTTTCCTTTTTAATCCCCCCCCCCCCACACACACACACACCAACAGCATACTGTACTTGTCACATTAGTGCTGGAATTGCCCCCAAAACAATTACATTGCCTTGCTCCCCATTGCTTATTTTCTGGGCACCATGATGACACTGCTGTATACTTTCCTGTCCACTTGCAAGAAGCAGGCTGTGTTGCCAGGGCTGGTCTCATTTTGCAACCTCCACACATGGGCGAAACCATGCATGCATGTGGTAGCCATTGCCGGAGTCTCCTAATTTGCCGCTCACAGTTACTGGAATCTTCAATTTTATCTCCTCACATTTACCGTAGTCTCCAGATTTGGTCCCCACAGCATTTGATGTCACTCCTCCTGCCTTTGTCCTAGAAACTCTCTCAGTCTTTCAGTTTTCTGCCTTGGCAGTGGAGCAAAGATCGTGGGAAGAAGAGGGGTGTTCACCCTCAAAAATATTTGGGGTTCTTTTCTAGAGGCAAGCTGAAAAATGCCCAGATGCTGTAAGGTTATTGTTTCCTTATCTGGCTCCTATGTCACATAGTACAGTATGAAACATGTCACTAAATGAAGATTATTGATTTACTAAAACACCATTGGTATTCTCCTGGGTTAACCTAAGTTGCAATAACTTACTGTTAATATTTAGAGCTTTTCCAGGTATTGCTGACAACGTCTACAATCATCTGGTTAGAAAATAAGCCCCCCATGGATATATGACTCTCACTGCAAAAACATTTGCATAGGTGCTAAGTCAACAAGGAAACTGAACACTTATAGTCTCAATTTGTCTTTCAACCCACTAAGTGAATTGTCACTGCATTATAAGAGATAAGTCTGAATAAATTAACCATGTCTATTGTTTATTTATGAAAAACATTAAAAGGACTTCTCTTTTGTACAAAACCCCATTTTACCCACCCTTTAAGAGAATTTCATGTTACTAGAGGGGTTCACCTGCCCAGCACCCTCATCTTTGGTCAGAATGAAGAACAGTTACCCCATTTTCTGGAGGACCTGTTCTGTCCTGCACTGCAAAGAAACTTCATTGATTAGAATGCATACTGTGTAAGGCTATGTTCACACTATGCTTAACAGCGTCCGTTGCATAGCAATTCAGGACATTCCTGCAGCCGATAGCTCTCTATCAGCTGCAGGAGCGTTCTTTTCTTACAATTGACTTGCGGGCACCATCGGGTGTGCCTGCAAATCAATTAGTCATTTACTTCAATGTAATGTGCGGCTGACTCCGAACATTACATTGTATGAACAGCTATTATTTCCAGACGCTGTTTGGTGGACATCGTCTGGAAATTACAGGCAGATACATTATTTTAATAACCATTCTAAAGAACGTCCGTTAACATAACGCTGTGTGAACACAATGGGCAGCATTTCATTGACTTTAATGCAATGCCATACATGCAGTAAAGAACGGACTTAGATTTAATTGCAATCAGCATCTGTTCTTGATTAAAAAAAAAACAAAAACATTAGTGTGAACATAGCATATACATAACTCCCCCTGTTGAAGCGCTGTAGCAAAATTGAACAAATACTATCATATTTCATCTTGAGGCTATGTTCTGACAATGTTTTATCCTCTCCATTTTTTAAAAGAAAAAATGACATCCGTCATTTCACTGTTTGCCCGCCCATCAGTGCAATGACAGCTCTTGCTACATTATTCTAGTTCAGGTGGACTAATGACTAATGTATTTAATTGAACTGAATTCCATTGAATTTAATAGTAAAAACAGTCAAAGGATGGTGAAACAAGAAAAACTGTGTATGAACAACTAAAAAATGTGTCCAGTGTTTGCAAAAGACGTCCAAAAATAATTGCCACGACATCCACACGGACAACATCCGTTATTTAATACACTGTGTACATTGGACCTCAGTCATTGCATTGAAGTCAATTAAATCACAGCAAAAACAGACGCCTTTTAAAATAGAAAAAGTGGCCCCCTTTTTTTTTTTTTTTTTTAATGTCGCGTGAACATAGCCAGAAGCTGATCACTGAAGATCTCGGAGTGGGGAGAGTACGAGCTCATTGCCTACTAAATAGTAGTGAATCTTTTTAAAGTAAGTGAGGTTGTGTTTTAAAAGCAATGTTTATTTAGATAGCGCCAACAAAGTCCGTAACACTTTAATTCTGTTGTGTCCTTATAAAATTTTATATTTTAAGTGACTTATTTTGTACTTTTTCATGTTTGTTGTTATCTTTTAAACTGGAGGACATCTTATCAGAGCTAATACATGACTCAGGTAGTAGAAAGCATTCAGCAACTGTGAGGTTCCCCAGTTGGTTACGGTTTAAGCTACATGCAGCCGTATTGAATCTGGTATTTAAAAACTGAAAAGAGGTAAAAAAAAAAAAAAAAAGACAAGACAATTTCTGAATAATAGTTCTCATTGCATGCATTAAAGCTCCACTTCAATTCAGGGATTAAAAGTACATCCTTTAAGATACTTATTGTTATCTACTTAAAGAGTCTATCCTTGAAAAATAATTCTGCTCATCCGAAAGCAGATGAGCTATTGAGCAGGCACTTGTTCGTAGTATCTTCTCCTCAACTTATTTGTTTATGCAATAAATTCTTTTTTTTAAAGCACATGCAGAATTTTTACCGATAATGTTTTTATTTCAGTCGTTGTGGCACTACAGAATACTCTGCTGCCCCCAATTTAACATATTTATGCTTGGGAAATACGAGAATAAACTAGTATGATCGCAAAGACATGCTAATAAAGTTGATCAGTGAACTATATTTATACAGTGGTGCCTTGGATTATGAGCATAATTTGTTCCGGGACTGTGCTTGTAATCCAAATCCACTCTTAAGAAATCATAGAAATGCAGACAGTTGCTTCCACACCCCAAAAATACATATTTATTATTCTGAATAACATGTAAAACAAATGAAACAAACATTCAGAAACAGCAGAATATGTGCTATTATAAGTTATTGTACAGTAATGGAGAGGATGGGAAACACAAGGGCGGACAGAGACTGCAGGAAGCACATCTATGGGGAAATTACCTCCACAGTCCTGTCCTCTGATGCAAGCCCCAGCCTGAAGTGGATCTGCTATAATTTGGAAGGTAAGGGAGACTTCCTGGGTCAGAGTACAGGGCTGTAGACCCCCCTATGCAGTTCATGCCCTTCCCCCGCTCCCCCTCCCACCCAGTACAGCAGTTTTTTTTATAATTTTGAATTATTCTTCTGTACCTTGCACATTGTGTTATTGTCTTTGCGGTATTCTCAGAAATTTTTATATTTTACATTTTTTTTATTTTAAATTTTTCTCAACATGGTCTGTGCCAGAATCTTAGGTCTGTAGACATCCATACAGACAGCTTTGCTTACACTGTGGTCAATGCATAATAATCAGTAGGTTATCCGCTGAGCTGTGCATACATGTGTATGTGCATCCACACCTGCATTTTGGTAAAGCTGAATTGTCTTTTTAAAAAAAAAAAATAATAATTCAAATTGGGATCGTTATCATATAGTGTAAATTGTAACCTTTTTTTATTCTGTCTAATCCATACTTACATGTAGGGCATAGCGCATTAACTAGATGTGTTAACCCATCAAGTCTCAATGTTAAGGGTGTTTTCCCCCCAAAATATACATGTAATGCCAGCTGAAGCCTTTATGGGGATTACATGTTACCCCTTATATCCTGGGCCTGTCTAATGTGTCACTCTTCTTTTTTTGGCAATGCAATGTAGTGATTGCTCAATATTGCCTTTCATTCTTGGTTAGTGGTTGCGGCCACTAGCCGTGAAGTAATTTATTAGCCATGTTGATATACTACAAGCACACATGGCCTTTGTTTTGGTGGCAAGTCATGTGGTCTTCAGCTAGAATTTAATGTCTCAGTTCATATAGCTTTGCGCTCCTGTGAATGTGGGAAACACCAGTTGATGTACAAGTGTTGATGTACAGGAGTTGAGGGAAAACTGGGAAGAAGCAATGCCAAGGCACAAACCGTGTCAGGAGATTGTGATGTTATCTCTCCTCTACTGTCCCGCCCACCTGACTAATGTCAGCTTTGGCTTTGGGGAGGCAGGATCACATGACAGAGTATGACCAGCAGAGAACAGCTCATACAGGGGATGAGATTCTCTTCAGCTAGACCCAGGGTTCTAAGGGCAATATGAAGTCCCCACATGGGGCCCAGTTGGCATTATACATAAATTTAGGTTGAAACCCTTTTAATTCAGATCCACCTGTATTTGCATAGACTTGCATAAGAGATACAGATGTTGCAGACTTAACAGTCAAAGCTACAGTATAGTCGAGTGTATTCTGCTTCATCACTATATAAACCTGTAACCATGTGTTATGACATTTCCCATTCATTTACAGTAAATGACTGCATTTCCTTTACTGGGTATTACATGGGATATATCTGCCTGTATGCAGTTTTCCTATTTTAGCAGTTCTCCTCTGGGTTTGCATTTTGCTATAACGTTTGCCTCCTTTCTTTGGTTTGCTATAATGCTCTGAATTTTTCCAACTGTCTCTTCAAACTTTCTCAATAAGAAAAGCTTCACAAGGCAAAAAAAAAAATCCTCAACTATTATTTTCATATCCCAGTTGGCTTCACAAGTCATAGAACATGCTATAGTGCCCGCTGATCTTTACCAATAACCCCACCAGGGGAGACCTAGTTTACGGTATGACACATGGATTCGTTATTTTACTTGCCGCATCTCGATTGATATTTTGTCTTTGTACTATGACAAGTATAAACTTTTTTGCCAGTATTTCGGAGCAATGGAAAGTGACCTGCAGTCATGTTTTTGCTATTTCCAGAGACGCCTCTGACCCTTCCAGCTTCGAGCCTTAGTTCAGCATTTAGAATACCCTGGAGCCTATTTCAAACAGCTTCCAAATCAATAAGTGTTCTCGGCTCTACCATATTTGCTGTGAGGCTTTTTTATCGATTGTGGTATTGGTAATGACTTCCTCTGTCTTCATAACCTTCAGCATTAGACCAAAACTTTATTTTTCTGCCACTCTATCTTATAAAAAAATATGATGGTTTCTCATTGTCTACGACAATCTACACAAACTATTAATTCCACATTCACTATATTATCAAAACACTTGACTTTTGCTCTAGAAATGTAATACTTAGAAATCTATGTAGGATGACCTTCTAAGTGACATCCAGTATGCCTCTGGCTACATGACAGTAGAAGTAAACTAAAGTTTCAGCTCTAAGGCCATAGTACCTTGGAGTTTTACGAATGCTGTAAAATAACTTCCATAGACATCTATAGGGTTTTACTGTTCTTCTGTATGCCTCTAATTTTATTTAGGTACGAACAAAGATAAACTGGACACTATAGTATAATTATATTATATAGCAATGTCTGTAGATCTGTAGACTTTTTGTTTAAATAAAAAAAATTTTAATTTAAAATCATTTTAAATTTGATTTTTAATCCACAAGCTTTTACATTTTTAATCTGGCCACTAAGCCTAATAAGAGCATGACATTTTCTGTTTGTTATGACCGCAAGTGTGATTACAACGAAAAGTGATGACTGCTCCCCCTCCATACAGAATGTCTTCTGCATAGGTCGCAGGACATGTCTAGAACACTCTCCCATAGAAGTAAATGATTCAGCTTCTTATTAAATAGAGTATTCCTCTAGTTCCTGTGTCTGCTATAAGGCAAATTTCTAGTAGTAGCAGACTCTAACCAACTGAGATAACTAGCCATGAAATGTCAGGGTCGGGAGTTCTTCATACAGGCCAAGTTTGTGTGGCATTATTGACTTGTAGCACTCAGGACCTGGGTTCAAATCCCAAGTACGACATGTGCAAAGAGTTTGTGTGTTCTCCCTGTGTTTGTATGGGTCTCCTTTGGGTACTCCTGTTACCCCCCACACTCGAAAACATACTGATAGGTGAACTTGGAATCCAAATTGGGAACCCTAACGGACAGGTACCCATTTGAGTACTGTACAGTGTTACCGTATATGTTGATCCTATATAAATAAAATGAATGATTATATGTATTCATCCTGCATCAAGCAAGTATGGCTGTCACTATAATCATTTAGAGGAAAAAAAAGGATTGCTAATAACTTTGAATGACCACCAATGGGATCTGTACAAAACACTGCAAAGCACCTGGATTCCCATTGGCCGCCCTCTATTCTAAAGGGGTACAGGCTGCGGAAACCATGCACCAAAAAAAGAACCTTGTACAGAGCATAATACACCAGTGTATCAAAGTGTAGTAAATAACTTCAAATTACATAGAGATTCCTTCAAACCATTACTGGCATATCATTGTAATTCACATTGTTTCTATTAGAGAGACCCTTCTGGTAAACTGCATTCTTCCTGACACCATAAAATGATAATGTCCCATGACATTATCAGACTGAGGCTATTATTATACAACACAGTATGCCCTGTATGCCTTACAAAACCATTTCCCTTGTATTTTCTATGGTTCACTGAAGTGACAAATAATCTCTTTATTAGAATGTATTATACCATCCAAGATAACGTATGCAAGCAACATAATAGCATCCACCCCTGGTAATTAACTACAAGCCTAGAGTACTTCTTTTCTTTTTTTTCTTTTTTTTTTTTTTTTAAGAGTCTCTCGAAAGTCAGTCACTATAAAGAAGCATCGGGATTTCACTAAAAGATCGCGTTGAAGCTGCATTTCTTTCAGTAGTACTAATGCTTTAAAATAGCTAGGACAAGCAAAAAAAAAAAAAAAAAGGCCATTCATATAAATCACAGTAAAACATTATTAAGATCCATGCTATCCGAGGAATGCAGCATTCAATATTCTCTTTTTATGTTTCATTTGTTCATTACTACACATAGTGAAACGTGTTAATGGTAATGACTTCTAGGCATTCAAAGTAATGAAACAGGAAACTCGCTCATTCAACGAGGCAAGATTGACATGCACAATGTCTAGAACCGAAAGCAAAGGACAAAAAAAAGCCAATCGCAGATTGTTTGCCTTAATTATATTGTTGTGCCTATTCCTTCAATAATCTCAACAGGACAGAAGGACGGCAACCATGATCTCCAAAACAGCGAATCAAGTGATCGACCCCCAGTGATTTCCAATAGGTTTATGCAAAATGCACTTTGAAATATAATTCTTTTAGATTTATGATAAATAGTTAGTAAAATATTTAAATGAAATTCTAAATCAATGCATTATAAATAGGAAAAATTATTATTCTTGTTTTAATAAGGTCTGGTTATAATCCTCTGGGTAAAGCCCTCAAGTATGTTACTTTAAAAGGATGGCTGGAATCTGTCACAGTAAACAATATTGGAATTTTATTAATATTTTATTGCAGATACATTTACCAGATTGCTTTTAGGATTCGGGAAATGTAGTCAAAAAATGAGGCTCAAAATGGTTTGTTAACACTGTAGTCAGGGCCAATTCTAGCTTTTTTGCTTCCTCGGGCGAAAACTGATATGTACCTTAACAGTACCAGCAAAGTGCATTGTATACTTCTATATAATAGATGCTAAATAATTATTGAATTCTCAGCTGTAACTGCCTTCACTTCCACATCTGTGTCTAGACATTAGTTGCAGGTCCTGGGGTTAATGGAGGTGTGTATATTTGGCTGCAATCTACAGCCTGAGGTGAGATACTCATCTTGCCTGATGTATCTGGCTGTAGCACTAGCCTATTATGGCATTTTATTGGGGTAATCACATTTCAGAATACAAAGGATTATTCATTGTATTATTAAAAATAGTTGTTTTAAATGGTTTTAAATGGGAATTGTCATTGTTTACTTCTAAGGAATTTAAAATCTTCTCATGGGATTATCATAAAAGATGGTGGCCCTTAAGTCAATCCCTTAAGGTATAGGATGCCGACTTTTATAAGCTGGAGGTACTGTTATCCACACTTTTTACAGTCACACAGAAGGTTACTCATTTTATCCTGTCAACTACCCATGGCTTATAACATAAAAGGGTAAACCTGCAGCCATGGTCGGGAACCACAGAAAAAAAACCTCAGTAAATGGCAGTAATTTGTTTACACAGTAAAAGAATACAATACACAACATAAGGATATGGTCACGCAATGTACTTCTTCTGAAAAGAATGGTCGTACTTTTCATACTGCAATAATTTGCATAGAGGTCAATGCAAACAAAGGCCATTGTTTCACACAATGTATTAAACAATATATTTGCGACCATTGTCCGTACAATTCAATGCAATTTTTATATTCAAAACAAGGTCCGTTGTTTGATTCTCAAAGCAATGGTCGCTGTTTATATGTAGGGAACATCTACTGCAAATAAAAGCATTAATTGTCGGCATAGACATAGTAATTCACAGTTAACATTGAACTTTGGGGGTTTTTTTTGTAAGTAGGGCACCTGACAGTCCTGGGGGATTATGAATTAAACAAACCATGCACTTTGGCATTATCTCTAGCCCATTAAAGATTTTTTAAAATCTTTTGGAAGTAAACAGTGAAGGATAAAATGCGAGTAGAACTATTACTCTAATTCTCCATTCCCCCAACATCTGTCAGAGCAGAATTAGGAAACCATCATACACATTAGACATTCAGAATGTCCTGCCAGTGTTGTCAAGCTTCACCACCTTTTGACTGTAAGGGGATCTTTACTTAAATTTTTGACTTTAGTGGGTTAAGGATGGGATGCTTTACCATCTGAGAACTCCCCTATGGGGGTACTTCATATGCTTTAATAGATGTGCATGATTGTGTCATCATTGTGTGGTCTTATGGATTCTTTGATGTTATTTATTCCAGTAGGGACTACTAGGCTAGAAAAACATTGGGCTAAAGTATTGTCACAGAATAAGAGTATTTCAATGCAGAACCCTTTCATTTATATTTCAATGTTTGTATCTTCAAGTGATTTTATAGAAGACAATAAAGAGGATATTTCATGTTAAGCATCGGTATAAACAACTGCGTGAATAGTACAATCATATAATAAAAGGTTAAAGGCGCAGAATAGTAAATAACAATGCTTTTTAAATAAAAACGGTGAAACTAGGAGCGGGATGAAAACATCACTGATGTAAATGTTATCCTTTACGTAAGCTCATGAATATCTCGTCTGTAGTTTGCCCTTTGTGCCAATTTGTATTTATATGAGAGAAGTGGAGAATTGAACCTGTGAACCAGGGATGATTGCATTACACAGATGCAGCTCCATCTATTGTATCATTTGACACATCAAGTTAGTTTGTTCATTGTGAGAAGTTTCATGGACATTAATGGGAGGCTCACTATGCATTTCAGCAATTACACAGGCTGAAATGAGTCTTCATGTTGTTGTATTTTCCCTAATTCTTTGTTTTTAACAGTTGTGCCCCATATTATTCTTGGTTCATGGTCATGCTTTGTCTACAGAAGACCATGGTAGAGAATACTTTTTTGTGATTAGTTTGTGGTATCTGTATGACTTCAATAGCTGTCAGCTGAATGCCCATTTGGTCAGAAACTATTCCACTGATCCTCCTCCCAAAAAAAACAAATGTGCATGTATTTTTATTGGGTAAGAGCCACGGCCAGACGCCTCTAGTGAGGACTTAGCTCCCTTGAGAAAAACCGGATCAGGAAAAAAAATTCAACATGCCGGATCTCTCGTTCACCCAAATCATCTGTTGGGACAGAGTAAATCCAAATACATAACCAAAAGTTGTTGCACTCACCAGAAATTTCTTCACAAGCTCTATTTCTTCATCTTAGAAAATTGACGTAGTGCGGACATATAATGAGCAGACGCTTCTACGGGAGGTGCGTGAAACAGTCTGTCACATAGCGTCTGCTCATTATATGTCCGCACTATGTCCATTTTATAGGATGAAGAAGTAAAGCTTGTAAAGACATTTCTGGTAAGTGCAGCTTCTTTTCGTTATGAATTTTCGATTTACCGTGGACTTGTCAAGTTAGCACCACCTATGTTGCCGACCCAGTAACTGCCCGCTAATGGTTATACACGTGCATGGACTTTCCTGTGGTGCCAATAATTCTTCTATGTTCGGTATCTGTTGGGCTAGTTGGTCACACCACCATATACATGAGCTAGTTGGCCAGTCAGCTTAAAAAGAATATGGACCTGACTTCTCTCTAATACAAAGAGTCACCTTAAAGGGGATCTACCACATGTTTTACCCCACGAAACAATAGCATTGCTAAATAGAACAGTTTACTAACTCTGGTACCTTGATCTACCACTTTTCTGTCTGATAAACTTTTATTGAACATGCAAATGAGATGTTGAGGTATGTCCTTAATACTAGGTGCACCGCCATGCCCGTCTGTCCTCCTCCCATCACTTCCTCAGTGCACTTTACAGCAAATCTGCATATTTAACTATTGGTTTTACCAGACAACTAAATGCTTAGCAAAACTAATAAAGGGCAGCTCTATTTAGCTATCCTATCGATTTCTTGGGGTAAAACCTAGTGGCAGACTGCCTTTAAAACATATGGAAATGAAGAATCAGAAATTAGTCAGGATGTAGATTTTAGACTACCTTGAATCATCTTCAGACAATGAAGCTGAGCCGCAGTCATTGATAATGGCTCTACTGGAACAATGCAGGGCTAAAGCTCAGGTGCCAGACCTCAGTATTGAAGAACAGAATACTAAATGGTATACATAACTAAAACTAAACTAAAAGTTTGACAATGAGAAGTAGCATAGCAGTATGATCTAAATGCTTTTTTTATGACAGTATGTCAATAGTATATATGATTTACAGGGACAGTGATGCAGCTACTTGTTGAACCAGAATGCAGCGGGGGAGCATATTTCAACTACAGATAAGACATAACATCATCTGTTCTCCCCATATATTGGTCGTTGGCTCTCTGTCAGCTTTTTACAATTTTCTATTGCAGTATTGCCAGTATGAAAGATGCTTATCTTGGCTCAGGCAGCACAATAATGACATTATATCTTGAGGATGTAGTTATTTTTTCTTCCTTTCACTAATCTAGGCTATGTAATTTTTTTTAATTAAAAAAATATTTTTTTTTTCCTTTTTCTAAATCAATGTAATTTCAACAATGTTTCACTGTGAAAGGCACATTAAAATACAGTCTAATCTGAAGGTATCATGTTATAAAGCAAGAGGAGCTGAGCAGATTGCTATATAGTTTTGTGGGAAAAGTTCAAAGATAACTTGTCATACAGTATATTCAATTAATCTCTTTTCCTTAGAGGTTAACAGTCAAGTGGGTTGTCTTATTCATTGAGTGGAAGCCCTCTGTTTATATTTGACACTCCTAAGGGCCGCCCACTTGACTACTTGGCCCAGAATTATTAAATATTTACATGAATAAATTGAAGGTTGTCCCACAAAACTATATATCAATCTGCTCAGCTTCTGCTGCTCTATAACCTGTTCTAATCTAAAACTATAATCTATAACCTCTATAATCTGGAAGGGTCCCTTTAATGACCAAAAGATTCTAGTTATTTCAGAGGACATATAAAATTTACACCTGAATAATAAGGTCTGAAGGGCCCAGAGGCTTCTCTGTAACATGAGATGCTAATATGGTAAGTGGGAGCCAGGTTACAGATTTTGCATTGGGCCCCAATGTTACATCTGCAGGGCAAATAGATAATCCCATTACAAATGAACACAATCAAATTAATGACTTGATTCAGGAAAGTCCGGGGTATGAGCTTATTACAGAGACCAATCTTCTTCAATGCTTTTGCTGTATTTCAGTCTCTGCAGCCACTGCAGACATCAATTTTCACTCTTAATGTGTTCTTATCGATTGTGGAACCGAGTGTCCTGCAATCCATCTGTGATTTCTCCACAGTGTTTTAAAGGATTATCCTAATAATTAAATGCAGTATGTTACATCAATGTTTACTAACCAAAAGCCAAGGCTAAACAGATCGCCTCCTTATTTATGTTTGTAAATGACCACAATAAGGGAAGGCCCACAGTTGTTGTTTTTTTTTCTCCTTTTTTTCTGCTTCCGGAATATATTCAGTGTTAACTGTGTAATTAAATTGCAAATAATTAGAGAGTTAATTGACTTTACAGCTGTTTTTTTTCCATAGGCAGAGCTTAATACAGTGGGTTATTTACTAACAAACCTTCATCAATGATTCACTACTAGACACAGAAGGGTATCACCACAAGGAGACATATAATAGCAAATACATATGCTCTTTGATAAACCCGATATAAAATCTGTTGATGGAAATTTCCTAATATGATGGTATTATTAGTGTTTCCCTTTCACTCTCATTGGTGCCATCAAAATAAAGTAGGTGCTGTATACAGCAGCAAATACCGGATGGATGGACCTTCCCGGATAAGGTTGGGATTTTAACAGTCTCTACAAACAAGTCATTAAAAATACATTGTGGGAGATGTATTAACAGTGTTAATAGTAGTCTTAGGTAACAGCTGTCATGTGGGTCATCAGAAACACGGTTAGGCCACAATTTGCATATGTAATACAGATGAAAATGCTTGCGGCTAATAAATTGTGTGAAACTTGCACCCATTTTTCTACCTCGAAAAATTGCACACATCTTCAAAAGGGTTCTCCGTAAGGGAACTCTGGCATCATAAAAATGCTGTTCCATCTATATAGAGAGTAGAAAGAGCTGTCCAGATTGATATATAGTGTAGTGGGAACCGGTTTAAAGTGTACCCGTCTTTATAAATAAACTAAATTTTGACATATCATAGAGACACATCAAAAGTTTTGATCGGTCCAGGTCTGAGACATACCAGTTGGGAGATAGAGCGGGAAGAATATGCGCTGCAGCCCGTCTACTCTCTACTCTATCTCCCGATTGGTATGGGTCTGATCACTTAGACCAAGACCAATCAAAATTTTTGACGTGTCTCTATAGCATGTCAAAAGAATTTTTTTTATAACGACAGGTATATGGGAAGGTAAAAGACAAACCTTCAACTTCAGAGCCCCATGCACAATAGGCAGTTTTCACAAAGTTAGATCGGTCTAACCTGCTGATAGTTCCCCTTTAAGTTATCAATTCCACATTTTTATTATATAAATTACACAAAATATTTTAACAGGCTAGCATGCATAATAACATGCTCACAACCACTAGGTGGCTACACATAAACACATATTTCCTGAGAGAGTATTCCAAAGTCATACTGTTGAGATAAACCGCATCCTGTGGCACCAATTATGGGTTATGTTGAACCCTGAGGAAGGGTAGAGAGAGACACATCTATAAGTCCAGCTATGGAAATACTGGATATGACAAGCTGTATGTGTTACATCCAGAGCCCCTATAATTTACAACGGGAGATTGAGAGATACCTATGAATATTGCCTTACTGGATTAAAAAATTCTTCGTGCAACATTTCTTGTTCTGGTGTAATCACACAGGGAGTTGCTAAGTCGCTATGATGGACTGGAAATATTATATAATATAATTTTACCATACAATATTTTACACAACTTTACTTTTGGTTATTTTTATATGAACGATACAGTTATTGGCTTGTTCTATGTTTGTGTACTAACAGACAAACCCTGTTAAAACCATCCTACGACTGAAGAAAATAAAAATTGAAATGCCCGATAACAGCAAAAATAGTAATTTAGGTAAATAGGAAAAGCAAAATTAGGTAAATAGTGAACATGAAAGTCCAATCTCTTACCTTGAAGCCAATAAAGTATTGTCATTGAAAAGTGAATTCCCACAGAAAGCAAACATGTATCCTCTAAAAGCTTAACTGAATTAGGGTTAAAGCCAGAGCTGTATGCTGGTTTATGCGAGATTGAGAAAGATTGTAAACAAGGAATTGCAGTAATCTAATCTTGTGCAAACAAAAGCTGGAATCATAATGCTGCTAGTTCAAAATCTCAATGAGAGCAAGTTGTTTGAAGACTGACAATAAGAAAAAAGAGGAAACTACAGAATAAAGTTTTACAAAAATTCAAAAAAGCCGGGGGCATGTGCTAAGAAGCAATACACAGACAGAGTTCTTAAGGTGACTTTCCAAGATATTAGAATGCCTCCTTGTGTATTCTGTTTCATGACAATGCTTCATATTGACTCGTAAAAAACTTTAAACATAATTTCTATAGGTGATGTACTGTGCCATGTTATCATGGTTCTGGCTGCGTGTTAGGCCTTGTTCACAATCTTCTTCTGTTTTCTAGGCTATGATACAAAACCACTTCTCTGAGTTTTATGTAAACACCTGGGTTCATTATTTAAAATCCTTTCTCCCTCCATACCTTCCTTTCTTTTGGGTTAACCCTTTCACGACCAATGGGCAATGTGATCCCATAAGCTGAAGTTCTTGCTTGCTGCGACCGATCTCCTCTGTCCCCCGCTGCTGTTAAAAGCCTGTAACAGCACAGAGGAGGGAGGGGAGGGGGAAGAACTCACAGCCGTGCACCACGAGGGGCCCTGTGCTGGCCTCCCCTTCCTGCCTGAGGCTTCCAGTGTCCATGGCTACCATCAGGGTTCTGCAATCACATTGCAGAGCCCTGATGGATATCGGACAGAGAATTCTCCCTCTGTAAAGGGAGAATTCTCTGTCAAGAGCCCTATAGATGCTGCTGTCATGCCGCCCGCAGTATCTATAGGGTTATAGAGGTTATATAGGGTTTTGGTTAATGTATTCTTTTTTTACTTCCTTCCTCCTTTCTCACTTCCTCTTATTCTCTTTTTTCTTTCTTTCTCATAATCAAGTTACCCATAATTATTACTTTTGAAGCATACGCAATCAATCCTTCAATTCCCTTTAACAAGCTTTTGAAAGAGAATTCCATCATCCCTTGCCTACAGAGCCCCCCCACACACACACACACATAAAATAATAATAATAATATTAACCCTTAGACGACCCAGGGCGTATAGTTACGCCATGGAAGTCTGTCCCCAGACGACCTAGGGCTTAACTGTACGCCCTGGGTGTTTCCCTGGCTATGAAGCGTGCTCCGGCTATGAAGCGTGCAGGTGGGGGCCGGCTGCAATCAGCAGCCGGGACCTCACCGGTAATGACACGCTGCAGCGATCGGCGTTTAAGTGTAAGTGACAGGGGGAGTCCCCTGTCACTTACCGATCGGGACCCCCGCAGTGTGACTGCGGGGGTCCCGATCGGTAAAACGGACCGCCGGAGGTCTCTTACCTGCCTCCCTGCGGTCCGATCGGCGATCTGCTGCACTAAGCCTGCACAGGCAGGCTCAATGAGCAGAGCGCCGATAACACTGATCAATACTATGCCTATGGCATAGCAATGATCAGTGTAAAAATCCAAGTACTGGATGTAAAAGTCCCCCAAAGGGACTTCAAATGTGTAAAAAAAAAAAAAGTTAAAAACACTAACACACTACCCCAAAACCCCTCCCCCAATAAAAGTTGAAATCACCCCCCTTTCTCATTATATAAATAAAACATATACAAATAAATAAATAGATATTGCGTGCATAATTGTCCAATCTATTAAAATATAACAAGCGTCATTGCAAACGGTAAACGGCGTACACGAAAAGAGGGAAAAAAGTGGGCGGATTACCGATTTTATGTTACATTATATATAAAAAAAAATTATAAAAAGTGATCAAAACGTCCGATCTTCACATCCGATCTTCTCTACAGCCCCGTAGGTGAAAAAATCAAACTGTTATAAGGGTCACAATAGGCCCATTTTATTTATAATTAATTGCCAAAAAAAAGGATTTTATTTAAAAAATATATATAACATTAGAGAATCTGTGTAAACCTGCATATGGTTGTGTTCGGGCTGACCTATAGAATAATTGTATAATGTCGCTTTTACCATATAAGGCATTACGTAGACACAGGAACCCCCCAAACATTACCATATTGCATTCTTTTTTACGATTTCACCAATTTATATCTTCATAAATAATATATTTGGAATTCCATCATACATGTTATGGTAAAATGAATGACGCCATTACACAGTACAACTATTCTTGTAACAAACAAGCACTTACATGGCTTGTAGATAGAAAACTGAAAGTGCTAGAGCTCTTAGAAGGGGAGGAGGGAAAAACGAAAACACTAAGATCAAAATTTGTGCGGTCCACTGGGTCATTTTGGGCCTGGTCCTCAAAGGGATAACAATAATATGGCACAAATTTCAAAACAAAAAAAGTCGGAGCAGCAGACTGTTATCACAAACCCCTTCCAACAGTTTACACAGTTGGATGGAAATCCTTCTGCCCTCTGTTTATTAAGTTACATAATACTGTATTCTAGCACACCCATCTGCCACAACAATTGTGTTTTTTGAGATACATTATTTTGTGCATTTCCAAAAATCTGAGTAAAAATAAATTGGTATAACCATCTTTATTTTTATTTTTTTTTAAACCTGACATTTGATTGCAGGACATAAAGTTCCACTATTAGCTTGCTGGGCTACAAGCCTTGAATCTATGTATCTATGGCATTTTTTGTATGATAGGATAAAGATGGCTTACACTGCCCCGTCTGTCTGCCGTTCTTCTATAAACAGATGTCCCACTTGTGAGATGTTATTTATTTTTAATTGTGTTTCAAGAAGAAATGTAGAGCCAAGACAAGAGAGACAAGCCCTTTCCAGATCAATAAAACACAGAACTGGAAATTATTAAATTCTGGATATAAGCTTTAATTATACATTACACATGCTTGCTTAGCCTATACGCTTACTCCTACCAAGGGATATTCTAAACATAGGCCATTATGAGATCTGAGCCTTCCATTTCATTCTCGCTTAAAGAAAAGTATAATTTAGCAAACTTGCCTGCTTCTCCTGATGCTGCTCTTTTCCTCCCATTATTGACAACTCATTGTTTAGTCTATCGACAACCACTTTGCATATATATATATATATATATATATATATATATATATATATATATATATATAAATATAATTATATCTCTATACATCTGCATTATAGCTATATATACACCAGCCAGATCACTGCTGTTAAAGCAGAGCAGTGGTTGGTAACCCAGACAACAAGCTGTCAACAAAAGGAGGAAAAGAGCAGCACATTAGGAGGAGGCAAGTTTGCTGCACTTGCACTAGCAAAAATATTTAAAGGGGTTATCCAGTGCTACAAAAACATGGCCACTTTCTTTCAGAGACAACACGACTCTTGTCTCTAGTTCATGTGTGGTTTGCAATTAAGCTCCATTCACTTAAATGGAACTGAGCAGCAAAACCTGCACCCAAATTGGAGACAGAGTGGTTCTGTCTCTGGAAGAAAGTGGCCATGTTTTTGTAGCACTGGATAACCCCTTTAATTTGAGGATATCTACAAGTATAACTATATTAGTTGAGATGGAAATACCGTTTTAGGCTTTAAGACTTAAAATAAAAGAATTTTCTAGGCCTATTCTATATCTTCTATACAATATGTGTATATAGCATCCAGTACAGAGTGGAACCATTAAAAAAAAGATTATTATATCAACCTGTGAACCGATGATGGAATTCATCTGTAAAATTATACACTATGGAGATATTGAAATTACTCTTGGTTACATTCTTATAATTCATTGATGAGTCGGGCTATTTTGCATGCATGCAAAATTTCAGCCTATTGTATAATATCTTGTCCCTGACGCCTCATTTTTACCCCATTATAAAATGTCGGCATAGGCTATACTCATTATGATTATAATGAGCCCACATTAATGTTATCACCTAGGGAACCTCTTCAGCAAAGATCTCATACACTACATCAAGTAGATTCCAAACCAGCAGCAAGTTTATAAACCTAGAAATAGCATTGTCCTACTTAATCCTGGCAACATTCCATCCCAACATTTTAGAAAAGACAGAGCGTGTTTGAACCAAGGTCGAGTGCAGTATAAGATACAACGTTTGAAGACGCTGAAATGATAGCAACTTGTAGGATGTGATGAAAATAAAAGAACATTCAAGAATTCTAAATAGTCTCTTATATCTGTTATGTGTCTTAGAACATGCATTTTAGTCAAGATCAAGACTCTTGCTGGTTGTTAGTAATCTCTCATTTCTTAATAACGAAAAAAAAAATTAAATATGAAAAACAAAACAAACCTTATAAAAAGTATCACTTAGTGGTAAAAAGGATTTTCCAATAGAAAACAATTCAACAATATTTCCATCCTCTGATTATAACTTATCCAATTTGTGTTGATTGTGCAGAATGCTTTATGGCAGCTGCAGTGAATGTGGTTCAAGAATTATTACACCGTATAGGAAAAGATGAAGTTTTGCCTCCTCCTTGTAAAGTTTAGGGAGTGACACCAAAGCTGTATAGGAAGAGTATAAATATACAGTATTTTCCTGCGTACAAGACTACTTTTTAACCCAGGAAAATGTTCTCAAAAGTCAGGGGCCATCTTATACGCCGGGTTCCATCTTATAGGGAGGGTGCTGAAAAACTGTGGAACTGTGGAAAATACAGAACACGGTAGGAGAAGCTCAATGACGACTGCACCTCCGCCGTATGGGGCAACCGTATGAAGGGCAGAGCAAGCTGCAGGTGTCCGGGTTATGGGAAAAAACAGTTATGGTAGAGTGGCGCTGTGCCCAGAAAAAAACAACTTTTTCACCCATCTGGCCCATCCTTGTTTTCCACTGGTATTACTGTTCCTCCTTCTCTGTCTCTCAGATCTCACTGCTGTCTGATGTTTTGTATTTATTTTTATTTGTTTTGTGTTGGAAGAGGGGTAGTCTTATACGGCGACTTTATCCCAAACTCTATATTTTAACTGGAAAAATTGGCGATAGTCTTATATGCCCTATCGTCTTCTATGCCCGAAAAAATGGTATATAATTTTTTTTAAGTCTTAGTATCCTGTCTAGGAATCAAATAGTACAGCAGAGCTTTTAGCTATCATTTAAAAGGGTATTCCAACCCCAAACAAATTTTTTTATTGAGGCTACTCTGACCCCTTGTGGCTCCCATTATGACAGTTTCACGTTCAAAAATTGTCTGAGGAAGGTGTACCCGTTTAAAGAACATTTAAACTGTCAGCTCCAATGGTCAGCGACAATTAGTGTAATTAGTTATTTTAATGGACAGTCACATAAAAAATGGAAGAGAGTAATTTAAGATAAAGGCGTACCTTTTTTTTTTTTTTTTTTTTTTTTTTAACAATACATCGGCCCAATCATTTGTCAGTCTGAGCATTACACAGATAAATGTTATCTAAACGGATATGGAAGATTAAATTACATATCCCTAGTAAAGCTCTTCCTCCTATAAAACCATTTCAGTCCAGCTATGTGCACGTTTTCCGAATTGTAATTAAATGCAATTTATTTAAATTTTATAGATTTTCTGAAAAATGTCTTAAGAGGCTTTTCACCCGCACGTAGCAGCCCTAAAGATGACAAATTGGGCTTTTCTCACATCTGAAGTAGATTTCATTGTTGTACTTGTACGTGCTAGCTTTATTTAGCATTTCTAAAACTGAAACGAGTCAAATAAAACTCAGGATTCTGCAGGTCAATGAATGGCAGAACTTTGCAATTCATATTCAAGTTAAAGACGGCAGCAGAAAGGACCACTTCATTCTGAATGCATTATGTTAAAATAGAAAGGAGCATAAAGTTGCATGTGTAAAGTTATACAAAGGGTTCCAGTGCGATATTAATATTTGATGGAATAGCCTTTGTGTTTCTTTTGTTGTATACTCAGAAGGTCACCCATCACAGCCTTTACTTGAAGGTCAAACTGCCCTGAACAGGCTTCCTTCTCATCTTGTCAGTCAATGCCAGTCATTCTAAAGAACATGACAGTCTTTCTAAACTAAAGCCATTCGCACACTGCGTGCATAGAAAACAGGAATTTGCTCCCAACTTTTACAAAACAGAACGTTTCTTTAGGAAAAATATAGAGAAATATTATACACAAGTTATATGATTTTTTTTTTACATTTTAGTTTTTAGCATCACAATATAAAATACAGTAACATTTTCAGTACTGGTAACTACCCTGTGGTTAAACACAATACAACCCAGGCTGTGAACTACAGAAGCATCTCGTTTTACAGCCTACAGTAAAGCTGAATGTTATCATCCCACTAGAAAGCAGAATGTAACTGAATGAATAAATGGCCATAAGGTGGTCATACACCTTCAATATTAGTCAGCAAGACATTTGTTCCAGAGACTTTCCCATTTATCTTATACACGTGAACATTCAGTTGTTTTAAATGGAGGGATGGGAATTAAACCATTGCCAATCAGTAGTTAAAAAAAAAAAAAAAACAGTTGAAATTAAACAAGCCAAACTTTTCTCTCTCCCTACATCATCTGTGATGGGAGAAACCCCAAACACATTTGACAGTCAGCTAGTTCCAAAATCGCAGTAGACAGAATTTTTACTGAAGTGTGTGAGGGACCTTTTGACATAGTGTTGCTCTGAGGTGTCATAGAGGTGTGGCCAGGGCAGTAAAGGGCCCTGAAGTGCTCTAGGGCCCTGAAGTGCTCTGGCCATATCTCTATGACTCTTTAGAGCAGCAATAAAAAGCATTGTTAGGTAACTGCAGCCTCAGACAACTAAAATAAAAATATAGATGGTCTTACTAATTTCTTTTCTAGCTGACAGTTTCCCTTTAACATACAATAACTCTATACGTCTTTGGTAGTACGAAGAGGAAATGTAGTATCCATCTAGAGAGGTCAAGAGAGAGCCAATAAATCATCAGATCTTGAGTAATTTGGCTTAGGGTGGTACTGATCTGGCTGTACTGCACTATATTAGTAAATTGGCACTCAATTGGAGTGCATATTACATGGCTTAACCATCGTTCAGGCAGGGCTACAAAGAAATCACTAGTACCTTGTGCAGTGGTGATAAGATGACAAGCACTTGCTCGTCACAGAGCTATTACACAGGGCAATATTGGTCCGTTTGCCTTTAAAGGACTACTCTAGCGTGCCCCCCACAAAAAAATAAACACAGACACACACAAATGATACTTACCATCCCTACGGTGATGATTGCCGACTAAATCTCCCTCCATCTGCTGTCCTCTGATCTCTCTCACTTCTAGGTTGCGGAGCAGTGACAGAGAGAAAATGCTGCTGGTGCGCATGCGCACCGGCAGCCTTTTCATTGGCTTGAGGGCATCACAATCAAGGCTGAGCAAGCTGGAAGCCATGTTATGCACTCCAGCCAATGAAAAGGCTGCTGGTGCGCAAGTGCACCAGCAGCCTTTTCTTTGCCAATTCACTGCTGTGGAAGACGACAAAGAGGAAGAAGACCAGACCTGCCCCCTGCTCTGACGACATTGACCTAAGATCACGCCTGGGAGAAGAGGACAGGGTTGACAGTGATTTGGTATGTATATTTTATTTCTCTTCTGGGGGGGAGGGGGGTGGAACGGGGCCAGATAGCTTATTAACACAAATTACAAAGTTAAATACCTTTGTAATGTTTGTTAATTAAGCTAAAAAAAAAAAAAAAAAAAAAAGCTGGAGTACTCCTTTAAGCCCAAATAATTAAATGGCTGACTAAGCTCTACTATACAAGTATCTTGTTCTGCATCATTCTCCAGCAATTAAAAGTGAATATACATTATTATATGCAATATTTATATATCTATTCAAGCGGTAAAGTGTCTTCCATCTTCTATATGTGACAGAGATTCATTTGGAAAGGTACTTAGTGCTCTCGCTTAATATTGTACATTTGCTGACAAGTGGAGAACATATGCAAAGATAAATTGTACAATTGAGGTGAATGGCGCATTAGATCACAGATTTAAAAGCTTTTCCTTTCTCACGGTTAAAAATGGATATTGACTAAAATGAGTTCCTGCAATTCATCCCATCATGTTGTGCTGTAATTTAAGGCCGACCTGCTGATTTATGTACCTGGAATGGTCACAAATCTCTGTGATCCAAAGAAGTAATATTACGCATGAGGATTTCCCATAGAAATAGTGGCGTTCCGGTCAATTATGTGTAACACATGTATTAGTGTGGTCTAATTGCTAAAAATACATATTATTAGGCACAAAATCTACTTAAAGGGGTTATTCGATCCAGGATTTTATTTACCACACTGTTTTAAGCCTTTATAGCCAATAATTTAGTAGCAGTAGTACCCCAAGAACCTTTTTTTCCTGATGTAGAATTAGCGCTCACCTCTAACATTAGCAACATAACAAATGCTGACAATGCGTTAGTCCTTTTATCCTTTACTGATATCAGGGGTCCCAAACTACAGCCCATAGGCCGCATGCAGCCCCCTGAGGCCATTTATGCGATGGAGATGGAACGGAGCAAACGAGTCAGCGCTCCCTTGCTTCTTTTCCCCTGTTCACTGCAGGCACTATAACACGTGTCGGCAGCAAGCGGGTAAGAGCAGGGGGGCCGCGGGGACCGCTATATCGTCCAGGCAGGCCATAGAAGATAGAAGCGGTCTGTTATCGCAGCTTGTATTCCACAGAGCAACAGCAGCATATAGCTGCTATTGTTCCGTTGTAATAGAAGGCAACGATCAGCCGACATGCACGATGTCGGCTGATCATTGCAGTCGTTTGTCTTTCAACATATTGAAAGACAAACGACTCATATAGCAGCGATCTTCTGCCGCAGCCCCATGGAGTAAAAACGGTGGCAGCAGACCACTGGTATATGCTATGGGCTGCCCGGACGATCTAGAGATCACCCGGACAGCGCTCGTCCGCTCCTCAAGTCATCCCTGTAATAGGGGCTTAAGTAATTTGTCTTTCAACATGTTGAAAGACAACCACAGACAATGATCAGCCAACATCATTCATGATTTATTATCAGCCAATAATCATTATGTGTAGTAGGGCCTTTACAGTAAAATGTGACACCAGTATGGATAAGACAACATTCACAATAGCTGTTCAGCCTCTCCCTGTAGAATGACCTCTGCACAGGTCACAAAGCATGCCTAGAAACCTTTTTCAATAAATACGATCTGGTCAACTCTATAATGCCTCTGTCCATGGGGTATGCTGTAAAGCATATCACTAAATGTTGTTAAAAACAGCTAGGACAAAATGGCCCCATAATGATATACAAAAAATAATAGAATTACAAATTACAATCAGAAAAAAGAAACAGATTAGAAAAAAGAATATATAGCAAATACTAAACACGTACTTTACTAATACTATACATCTTCGGTCACTCCTATCACCTTCGAGAGACTGTTTTTTTTTTTATTGATAGCATCTGTCCATTAACCCTTAGGGGACACAGACAGTTTTATTTTTTGCGCAACTAATTGTACTTTGCTATGGCAGATGTAATTTTTGCCTAAAATGTGTCGGGAAACCAGAAAAAAATTATATGTGTGGTGAAATTGAAAAAAAAAAAATTTTTTTTTATTTGGGGGGGGGGGGGGGGTTGTTTTTACTCCGTTCGCCCTGGGGTAAAACTGACTTGTTTTATATGTTCCTTAAGTTGTTTCGATTACAACGATATGTAACATGTATAACTTTTATTTGATTTGATGGCTTGTAAAAAATTAAAACCTTTTAAAGAAAATATATGTTCCTTAAAATCGCTCCATTCCCAGGCTTATAGCGCTTTTATCCTTTGGTCTATGGGTCTGTGTGAGGTGTCATTTTTTGCGCCATGATGTGATCTTTCTATTACAATTATTCTGGATTTGATGCGACCAAAAATGCGCAATTTTGCACTTTGGGATTTTTTTGCACTGACGCCGTTTACCGTGTGAGATCAGGAATGTGATTAATTAATAGTTCGGGCAATTACGCACGCGGCGATAGCAAACATGTTTGTTTATTTATTTATTTTTATTTATAAAATGGGGAAAGGGGGGTGATTCAGACTTTTATTAGGGGAGGGGATTTTGTGTTATTAAAAATACATTTTTCTTTTACTTTACACATATACTAGAAGCCCCCCTGGGGTTAGGGTTATTCCCCCTGGGGGACTTCTAGTATATGCACTCTAATCTCTCATAGAGATCCATGCAGTATAGTTATGCTGCATGAATCCATGAGATCGGTGTTCTATTGCTTTTGGCTGCTGCAGCCAAAAGCAATAGAATGCCGAGCCGGGATCAGTGCCATTACGGTGCAGACCCCGGCCCGGGATGGATGCGGGGATGCGGGGATCGCCCCCCCCCCCCCCCGCAATCGCGCCGCGGGGGGGGTGATCCCCCCACTAGAATAGGATATGAGCAAGTATTTAGAAGCAGCTGTCAACTTTGACAGCTGCTTCTAAGTACTTAATTAGTGGGCACGGCGATTGGACCGTGCCCGCTAATAGCCGCGATCCCGGGCTACATGCGGCACCCGGGATTGCGGCAGTTCAGAGGGGGGTCGCCGCGACCCCCCTCTGAACTCCCATAGCGGCACGAGGACGTTCAGTAACGTCCTGGTGCAGCTATGGGTTAATTCTTATTGATTGCGACAGCCATAAAGTACATACACTCTGCTTTACTATATATACAGATAACACAAGGTTAATGTGTGTGCCTCCAACATAGCTGACCCCGGGTGTCTATCAACAAGGTATTAGAAAGGAAACCATGACACAGATGTAAACAGAGCCTTATCCAGACAATAATACGGAAAAGGAGACAAGAAAATAAAGGTAAACATTGATACAATAGGGTTCTATTCACCTTGTGTTCCGATTTACAACTGCTGTCATATATTCTCTTATACTTGGCAGAGAAAAATAGGACTCAATTTGGGTCAAAGGGATCCGTCCATGGCTGCTGGTGTCCATCACATAATGGATCGATCACAGCATTGTTGCCTATATTATGAATGGAAACCACAAGGCGGATATATGTATCTCAGTGAGCTCTTATGGAGATCTGTAAGATAGTCACTTCTTGTTTGTATCTCTGTAGATTTGCAGTCTAAGGTGAAATTCCATTTCCAATTTTGGAGGAGAAAACTGATTTTTTAACTACTATAGATTAAGTAATTCTGACCTGAATGAATCACATATTTATATCAATCCCAATCTAAAAAGCATCGATCTGACTAATGACTTGAAGATAATTTCACATTCCAGTTCAGCTTTTGCTTATGAGTTCAATAAATAAAAAAGAAAAGGAATAATGATCTCCTCATCAGTAAAGCATGATGCTACGGCGCCAGGCTCCCATTCATCTATCTACAAAGGGCCTCTTTGCATCCACTACCCAATTGCTAGAGAAATGAGCAAAGAGGTAATCTAAAGTCAGCAGCTTCCAGGCTCATGATGATACGTTGTCTTGAAGCAATATATGCTTAGAGAAAAACATCAAAGTTATCACTCGTCTAACTTATGTCAATATTTGAAATTACACTATATATGAAATCTTAGTGCATTCGGGATTGATACAATGTAATCAATTTCAGACTCGTATGGTATGATCCCAATATTTATCATTTTCTTTTAACGCTTTGTATTCTGTTATGTGCCGCCTTAGCATCCTTCCTTCAGCTGTTCAGTCTTTAAGTGTTTCCATATGATTCTATATGACTTTCCTGTCAAAAGTCATTATTCATTGCTGCCAGAAAGACTTCAGTTGTTCCTTCAACAAAGGAACAGTAAGATGCTGAAGGGGAATGTATCCACTAGATGATCTTTTACTGATTAGAGCCGGATACTAAAGCATGTTCTTTAATTCTAATCGGTTTCTGTTTTCTAAATAATTCTCTCTCTCTCTCTCTAATATATATATATATATATATATATATATATATATATATATATATATATATAGTTAGTTAGTTAGTTAGTTAGTTATGGAGGCAGCCATCTTGCCTGAGAAGTTTTTAACAGCATTTAGTGACATTCTTAGATAGGACCCGTCCCATTGATGGGAATGTGAGACATTACTGAATCTACTTTGCTACAGCAGCCTGCTTCTTCATCAACACAGACAGACCAGGAAGTCTCAGTTTAGTTTTAGACCTAGTGATAAGAATGATATAATAATAAATAAATAAAAAAATAGAAGTGCGCAGCACTACGGATGCACAAATGCGGTGCAAAAAGAATATAATCAGGATTCACAGTCTGCTGTGAGTACGGACTCAAACAGGTGGTGCAAACTCTCTCGAAAGCGGCATACAGTCCATTGTGAATTCAGTTCAAAAGAGAAAAGAATGGTGTGCAGTCACCGAAGTAGTCTTCATAACTTTATTTCTTTGTATCAAAAAAGATAGGACATAGTTCAGACACGGACAAGGTGGACGCTAGGAAACAAACAAGGCGATGACAGACTGTTTCCTAGCATCCACCTTGTCCGTGTCTGCACTATGTCCGATCTTTTTTGATTCGAAGAAATAAAGTTATGAAGACTACTTTAGTGAGAGCACTCTATTCTTTTCTCTTTTGAATGATATAATAATACATACTGTAAATAAATGAATAATATAAACTGTAAAAATTCAAATATAAATTCTTAAAAAATAAGTTTAACAAACATTTTATTTAAATTTTGATTCAAATTCAGGTACTTATTCCCAAGATCATGGGAGGTCCTGTCAGTACAATGCCTTGAAATCTAACTTAAGTGTTTCAAGTTGAAATATTTTTTTCAACTCACTGACGTGAGAAAGGGGTCATCTGTACACTGAAAAAAAAATCAATGTGCTTTTAGTAGTACCTGCTTTGGACTTTGTCCTATATCTACTATCAGTCGGGGCCTGTCAAGGTTTCATCTACATCCACCGCTGCAAACTGCGGGGACTAGACACCCTACCATTCTGCATATCCTGCCGGGACCCAATGTCTCAGGATCCCAGCAACCTAGAAACCTGTGGGTTTTTAGGTTGCTCCAACCTACATCACTCTCTCCACTGAGAGTGTATTTAGATATTGTGCTCTGAGTACAACATCATAAGGTAAGCAAATCCAAGTGCCTTTGTTTTCACCACCTTTCTCCCAGATTTCATCCTATGGTGCCTGCATATCTCTTTTAGCTTCTTACTACAGCCTGGTGCCTGGCCTGCTATGATCTTTGCCCCCCTTTCTTGTTGTCGCCGATCCTTTTTCAGCTTCTATTGGACGAGCATTCTGACCAATGCATGTGCGCTGTGCATGCACACACTTAGTATTAGCAGAGCACTGCGGGATGAGAGGGAAATGGGACTACGTGAAGGTCACAATAGACATGTAAGAAGAGAGGATTGGGGGAGGAGATTGTAGGGCTGGACAAAACACAGATTGGCAATGAGAGGTGCATGGGATGCTGGTATTCCAAGATGGTAATTCCTCCTTAATTCAATGTGAACCAAAAATAATACTAGCTAAAACAAAAGTAAAAAAAAAAAAAATTATATTTAGTTCTGTATGCTACCCTTCCCCAGAATAGACGGGACAGCATACTGTAGATCCATGCGTAAACCAACAAGGATTATGTGACCCACAGGTTACTCTTTGAAGGCAAAAATGAATAGAAAACTTGCTTGCTATGGTAACTACAAAGAGTCCTCAGTATGTTGCTTTATGTGCCCTAACTACTCTATCAAACAGAGGGTAATGATAGATTTCTCTTTGATGTAATGATACAGTGCCACTGGTTTAGATGTGTGTATTGTGCTTAACTGTTAACTGCACAAACTAATAATGGAACATATAAGAGGACGACTGACACACATACTGGGTAATACTCGTAATTGGCATTTGTGTGATTTACTGGGCTTCTGAGCAAAATTTAACTTGCAGCTTGAACTATGTTAACCTTGTCTGCTAAGAGAACATCCATCAAAAGTTTATTGAATTTCACACACATGCTAAAGCACGGGATAATGGATGCTGAAATAATAATTATCGATGGGCCACACAAAACGATTGCATGATTGGGGTCTCTGAAGAGCCTATCTGGCAGTATCGTTTACATTCTAAAAAGATCTAAGAAGCCCTTACTTTATTAATATCCTACATGTATATTGACAGGATAACAGTCAACCATATAGTTATATATGATGCTACAAATGGTAATGTCAAAGGAATAGGGTTATTATCAAGTTCTGTGGTCCCGACATTTTAGTCTTCACAGTGATATCGGCCCATTCTCCGCTAATGATGTTATATACTTACATGTCTCAATTATCAAATAAATTGTTGGATTAAGCCCCAGCATGTCAGCCCTCTACCATGTATAGGTTATTAAAATGGATTATCAAGAAATTGAATATATATTTATATATATGAAAAATAAATTAAAAGGAAGACACAAGCCTTGTCGCCCCTTTACCAATGTTTCCCGCCACTCTTTTCATCCTGCTTTTTCGCTACATAAATCATTAGACCCCTACACAGTAAATCTTGTAAAAGCAGGAAAAAATGGGAAGCAAAAAATGCTGTGGAGGAATAAGGTAGGTAAGAATCATGTGCTATGTATTTTTGTTCTACCTGCAACAAAATCTATATATAAAAAAAAACTAGAATACCCATTAAAGTGTCACTGTCGTTATAAATTTCAAAATCTAAATCAACAGTAGATGTGATTTAAAGCAAGTTTGCAATTTACATTAGTTTTTTTTTTATCATGGAAAACACACTTCCTGTTTTCTGACTCTTTCCTGTTTTTTGAAGAAAAAAAAAGAGGCAGAAAACATGAAGTCCTGTGTTTCCCAGGCCATTTGAGCGCTCACAGAGAGAAGGCAGTCATGTGACTGATGGACACATTGAGCCGTGACTCTCTGTACTGGACAGAATTCCTGCATTTAGTCTGTTTTTTTCAACCAGCACAAGTCAGAAAATCTGCCTTCTGGAGACTGGACCTGGATTTCTGGTAAGTTCAGCTCTGTTTTACAGCATGATAACAACAACAAAAATAATGAATGTATATTGCAAACTTGCTTTGGATCACATCTACTGTTGATTTAGATTTTTAAAGTTATAACGATAGGTACACTTTAAAAGGTATCACTACTTTTTTTTTTTTTAATAAGACATTTAAAAAAAAAAAAAAAAAAACATATGTCAGGGCTGGTGGGGAATTGTTTCACATATGATGACATGACGTGTAAGTGAAACAAGTAGTAGCAAAGACAGCACCAATAAGTGAAAAAATCTTGAGACTTTATTCACACCCTCTTATGTGACATTTCGGATTTCGATTTTCAAGCTTGATAAATGCTAGATTAAAGCTGAAAGGGTGCGCAAGGGGGTGTGAATAAGTCACAAGATTTTTTCACATATTAATGCTGTCTCTGCTACTACTTGTTCCGATTCTTGCCCAGATAGGGTTTAGCCTGGCGAGGCGTGTACTCTCCTAATATTAGTACTTGTGCTGCTTTCAATTATTATTTATGTTGACTTGAATTTGAGTAAAGATCACAAACCAGCTTAGTGTTAGTAGGTTGCTACAATCAGTGGCGTAGCTATAGGGGTCGCCGGGGTCGCCATGGCGACCGGGCCCCTACGCTAGGGGGGCCCGCACGGCCCCCCTTGCCACTTGTTTTTGAGCATCCAGAGAAGCTGCGGCCGCGCAGCTTCTCAGGATGCACAGATCGCTTTGATGTTCCGCCCGCACATTGAGCGGGCGGAACATCAAAGCGATTAGAATACAGGAGAAGGACCTGTCAGCGTCCTCCTCCTGTATTCTCTCCCATAGGCTGCCGGCGCTTCATACCAGCAGCCTATGGGAGGCCGGGACGTGACCTCTCCGGCAGGCGTGATCATGTGACGTCATCACGCCTGCCGGAAGTCCCGTCCCTGCGGCTCGCAAGATGGAGCCCGAAGAGGAGGAGGAGAGCTGCTGCCTGCATAGCGCGGATTAGGTGAGTAGGATGTTTGTTTTTTTAGGGGCACCTCTGGGGGCTTTATTAGTATATGGGGGCACCTCTGGGGGCATTATTAGCTCATGGGGGCACCTCTGGGGGCATTATTAGTATATGGGGGCACCTCTGGGGGCATTATTAGCTCATGGGGGCACCTCTGGGGGCATTATTAGTATATGGGGGCACCTCTGGGGGCATTATTAGTATATGGGGGCACCTCTGGGGGCATTATTATTGTATGGGGGCACCTCTGGGGGCATTATTAGCTCATGGGGGCACCTCTGGGGGCATTATTAGTATATGGGGGCACCTCTGGGGGCATTATTAGTATATGGGGGCACCTCTGGGGGCATTATTATTGTATGGGGGCACCTCTGGGGGCATTATTAGCTCATGGGGGCACCTCTGGGGGCATGATTAGTTGATGGGGGCAACTCTGGGAGCATTATTAGCTCATGGGGGCACCTCTGGGGGCATTATTAGTATATGGGGGCACCTCTGGGGGCATTATTAGTTCATGGGGGCACCTCTGGGGGCATGATTAGTTGATGGGGGCACCTCTGGGGGCACTATTAGCTCATGGGGGCACCTCTGGGGGCATTATTAGTTCATGGGGGCACCTCTGGGGGCACTATTAGCTCATGGGGGCACCTCTGGGGGCGTTGTTAGTTCATAGGGGGCAACTCTGGGGGCATTTTTAGCTCATGGGGGGCCACCTCTGGGGGCATTATTAGCTCATGGGGGCACCTCTGGGGGCATTATTAGCTCATGGGGGCACCTCTGGGGGCATTATTAGTTGATGGGGGAACCTCTGGGGGCATTATTAGTTCTTGGGGGCACTATTAGCTCATGTGGGCACCTCTGGGGGCATTATTAGTATATGGGGGCACCTCTGGGGGCATTATTATTGTATGGGGGCACCTCTGGGGGCATTATTAGTTCATGGGGGCAACTCTGTGGGCATTATTAGTTCATGGGGGCCACCTCTGGGGGCATTATTAGCTCATGGGGGCACCTCTGGGGGCATTATTAGCTCATGGGGGCACCTCTGGGGGCATTATTAGTTGATGGGGGCAACTCCGGGGGCATTATTAGCTCATGGGGGCACCTCTGGGGGCATTATTAGTATATGGGGGCACCTCTGGGGGCATTATTAGTTCATGGGGGCACCTCTGGGGGCATTATTAGTTCATGGGGGCACCTCTGGGGGCACTATTAGCTCATGGGGGCATTATTAGTCCATGAGGGCACCTCTGGGGGCATTATTAGCTCATGAGGGCACCTCTGGGGCCATTATTTGTTCATGGGGGCACCTCTGGGGGCATAATTAGCTCATGAGGGCACCTCTGGAGGCATTATTATTGTATGGGGGCACCTCTGGAGGCATTATTATTGTATGGGGGCACCTCTGGGGGCATTATTAGCTCATGGGGGCACAGCAGGGAATCCTACATACAGGGGGCATCCCACATTCCTACTCACTTTACTGCACATTACACCACACAGCGCAGTTACTATGGGAGCCGACAGGGGGGAGGAAGGGAAGGAAGTTGCTAGAAATGTGCGGAGCCTAAATTGTTTGTCTCGCAGGTTCTAAGGGGATGAAACGTATCTGGAAGGAATCATCATGGAGGTCTGGGCCGGATGAATAGGAAAAGGGAAAGTGACGCCTCAGATCAAAGAAGACATCACCGGTGAGTCACTGTATGATGGTTTTTTTATTTTGTAGAACATCATTTAGTAGGGGTGCCCCGAGGTAGAAAAGGTTGGGAAGCACTGCGCTAATCTGTCCCGCTGCGCCCGCTGGCACATGCTGTCATCTGATTGGGCCTCTTACCTACATGCTGTCATCTGATTGGGCGCCCCCTCCTCCAGACATCTGCCTTGGCGGCCCAAGCTATGTCCTATGGCCGTATCTTTACCGCGTTGAGCTCCAGCTTGTGCTGCATCTACATTATCTGTACTCCAGAGATATCACTGTGTTATCTGTGGTGTTACATAGGACTGCAGGGGACATCTACTACATTATCTGTACTCAGAGATATCACTGCGTTATCTGTGGTGTTACATAGGACTGCAGATGACTACTACATTATCTGTACTCAGAGGGATACCACTGTGTTATGTGGTGTTACATAGGACTGCAGGTGATATCAGGTGACTTCTCCAGGTTGCAGAAGTTCAAACTTCATCGTGCCCTGCTGACAGTTTATAATGGGAGTTGTAGTTTTGCAGCATGTGGCTCTTCAGGTTGCAGCACTACAACCCCCATCGTTTCCAACTGGCAGTTCATGATGAGAGTTGTAGTTTTTCAGCTGTAGAGTCAAAGATTGGAATACAATGATTAGACAATGACACAGTACAGTCCATTAATTATAGGGGGCAGTAGTGCAGTACATGAGGTGGAGGCAGTGACAGGGCATTAGAACATGGTGGCACATTAGAGTAATTGGATATAACGTTAGATAGGACTTTGCCTGATCGGGGGGAGATGGGGGGGCCCCAAGCTAAAATTTTGCACCAGGGCCCATCAGCCTTTAGCTACGCCCCTGGCTACAATACAATAAGTAATGAAACTAAAGATGAGCAGCATCAAGATTTACCTAACCATGGTTTTCTTCCGAGATTGATCATACAGGATAAAAGCCTTAGGAAGGACACTATGGTGTAAAACTTTAATACATGGTTTTTGCTTAATAAAAAAGATGTTTAAATTCAACATGGTCTTATTGGCACAATAGAGAATCATTGGACAATGGGGATCAGATTTTGCACCCAGTATCCTCATATTCATACAAAGGACGAGTGGAGGCACTTACTTATTTATAGTATAACGGGCATTTTTATACGTTCTGTAAAACCAATTGAATAAGCAACCAATCTTCCTTAAGTGTGTTCTATATTCACATTTTCTACCTTCCAGTCTTCCAGAACAGTCAAAAGTGCCAAGTCTTTGGTGCATATGGCTCAGCTCCTGGGTAGATCCCCTTATTAAGGGGGGCCTGTCATGGTGAGAGATGAGCTTTAAACCACATCTGCTAGAACAAGCATTTTTAGAAAATTACCCATTCTGGTTGTAAGACGTAAACCAAAAAAAGAAAAAAAAAAAAGTAATCACACAAGTTCCCTTCTGCCTCTGTGCTCACAATGAATTAGACAAAAATCCTTACTTTGTGCTTTAAAGACCCCGGCATGGTTTTCTGCCAGGCTGACAGGTCCACTTTAAACTAAAGTAGCTATTGTGTTTTCAAAATGACACAGCTCACAGTCACAGTATGAGTGAATTTTATTCTTATTGTCTGCAATCCAGGCAGTGATGCATGAATCCGCTGTGCTCCTCTAACATGTTTTATTTATGTATTCCCGGTTTATAAAGGAGATCCTCACATTCAACTGTGCAAGTTAACATATCAATCCCTGTTTGGTTGCAGCGGTCTCCTGAAATATCACTTTTTTCAAGCTAGAAATATGACAAGGAAGTTGAGGCTTGAAGTCCCTGGCTTGGATGATTGGAATTTAGATGCATATTCATGACGTTCTAGTAAATACCTTCCAACTTGGGCTCTCGGTGTAAAAGAACCGCTTACCTGCCAACCCCAGGCACTTCACGGCAGGACAGTATTACACTTCTGCTTTGTAGTCTTCAAAAATAGAGCTTATTTATAATGTTTAATCCGAGTTGTGGTGAGTGAGAACATGTTTTTATTCTATAAAGAAATCAGATATTGGTGGTTTTACTTACTTTTTTTATACAGTAAATATTGTTGTGGTCATACTATACAGCTATGGTTCAGGTTATGTTGTCCCTTTCTGCAGGCTTTTGTACATTTTTTTTTTTATAGTACCAAATGACTAATAAGATCAACAAAGATCCTTTGCAAGAACATCATATAATGCTATACATACATAATAGATGAATATTGACCAAACTGATTCTGTCATGACTAGTTAATTTGTATAGTGGAGAGAAGGATGGGATCCTTCTGAAGGAACATAAGCTGCTGCAAGTAGAGTCTGGCAGTGGCTAACTCCCCTCTCTCCAGTAACCCCTTCACGTCAGCCTTACGTCTATATACTTTCCTACTGTCTATGCCCCATGCAGTAGGAATGCATATAAACATTCTTGGCATAAAGGTTTTTAATCAATGCAAAATAGACATACAGCACTACCGGTCGGAGGGAACAACCGCACTGTGTGGCCACGTACTTGGACCCAATTCAGCTGGTGGTGCTCAATCGACCCAACAATCTTCACATAGCATAGTCCAAAGAGACCCTCAATCGGGCCGAGAGGAAGCGTGCGAGCTAAGCACGTGAAACAGGCTGTCGCCCGTTCACCTGTCTGCATCTATGTAACTGTGCTATATGTGAATAAAGCAAGCGAACTTGATTAAGAAGCTGTGGTGAGTGCCTTGACATTCTGGTCTCTTTGGACTATGCTATATAAAGGTTTTTAATCTATGTGGGTCTGCTTCGGTATGCGCTGCATCACACACATTAAGGTGCCAGGAGCTGGTACAATGATGTGCAGTACTAATGACTTTGCTGTCCATCATTAATGCTTAAACTCCATGATCTATAGCAATTGTGGTAATTAAAGGTTAAAGTGATGGGAGCAGTACCATAGGCAGACTCTATGAGCAGAGTGCTAATAATATCAGCACTGATCAATTGTCACATTATAAATCAGAAAAAAAATACTAAAAAGCAATTAAAACCCATCTACATTAATATGGTACCAATCAAAGTTAAAGATCGTAATGCAAAAATTGAGACCCCCAAACCGCCCTGAAGGTGGAAAACTAAAAGGATTATGGCTCTTGGAAGGTAAAGAGAGCTTTGCTTCAGTGTTACCTGGACATACTTGCATCAAAGACCATTGGTCATGAGCAGGTTAAGAACATATGTATGGAGGAAGATAGTCAACAGCAATCTACAATCTGTGTACAGCCAGCCTAAATTGTTTGCTTTACTGTGCTTCTCGGATGGTTGATTCCCTATTACAGAGTTTGGGTCAGCAAAGATGGAAATAAAGCATTTCAGCCCCCATTGTCTTACATATATGAAATGCATCTGTGTCCTGCGAAAACCAGCCAATGTAGATCATCATAGGTCTTTCATCTTTAGTTAGGAACAATTCACTGTCAGATGTACTATACAAATTGGCCTGATATGCAGCTTTGCAGCCATTTACTTGGGTAAACTGAGAACTGAGCCAAACTGCTTACGCTTAAGTTCTCAAATATTATAGCACAATATATGTTAAATCACTAAGGGGAACATTTACTAAGGAGTCTAATTTGTGCGACTCTACTAATGAGGATTGGTATATATTTGGTATAAGTAAAAAGTTGCAAAAAAAGACGCAGAAAAAGGCACAAAAATGCAAAAATTCGGCAAGCATATTCACCTGGTACTAACCAGACGTAGGCCTGCACCTGATAAATTGGGCATTAATCCCAGATTATGCAAACTTTTTGGTGAATGCTCAAAACAGGCAGATTTAAAAAAAAAAAAAGTTGCATCTAAAAAAGATTCACCTGCCAAACACTGGTTCATAAATAGAACTAAGACCAAAAATCGGTGAGAAATTCAATTATTGACCTAAAAATGGGAGCAAAGTCCTTGATAAATTCCCCCCTAAGTCTTCTCTACATCGGTCACCCCTATGCATACAGTGTTCATCAGTCTTGAAGTGATATTGTCACCCTCATACTCTATGTGCGGTTCTCTGCACCATCCACAAGCTTAGATGCTGCACATTCCATATATAACTGTATAAAACTTGTCTGTGTCTTCTTTCTGCTCTAAAATTGCTTCATTAAATCGGTCAACAGGGTCACCTAGGCGGGGCTTCACAGCCATTGAGCCCCTTTTCCCCAGTGAGGAGAAAGGGCCCACCTGCCTGAAGCTCCACCTAAGTGACACTTAGGGGGGGGGGGGGTAACAGTATCACCTTAAAAGGTCTAGTTCTAAGGACAATTTATCCTGTTAAAGGGATTTGAGTAGGAGTTTATATGTTGACCAAAGTACCACTTTAGTACCACTTTTTTATTATTAGAACCTTAATACAGAATGTCAGAATCTATCAAAATTACTGTAAATATGAGAAAGAAGATTTAATATTATACTATATTTTACCTCTAGTTCCACTAACATAGTCCCTCTAGGTTCAGTCAACAACATGTAATGTTCTATAGGAAATGACCATTAAATTGTTGCAGATGACTAAATCCAGAGAAATATTTTCCCCATCTCAGGAGTCCACAATCTACCTGGATGGTCCCTTTATGTTTACTCGATAACATAAAATGTTCTATAGAAAATAATAACCATTAAATTGTTGCAGAGGACTGAAGCTGGAGAAAAACATTTTCCCATCTTGATGGTCCAACTCTAGGAAGTAGCTTAGCTCCTTTTAGTCAATAGTTTGATCAATGTCAACACAATTAAAATGTTATATTTGATTAATAAGACTTAAAGGCCATTTATTAGATTCTTAAAGTAACATTAATTAACAGATTAGAGCTTTAAGGGTGTTGTCTGGCAAAATGAATGTCAACAATATAGGTCTCGCTTGTGTTCCGATACTGTAGATTGCTCCCTATGGTCGACCTGACCTTTCAAATGATGGACTGCCAAGAGTTTATTAAAGTCTATTCATTCTTGTCACAGGACATTAGTACATTGACTTGTCTATCCAGCAGTGTATTAAGTCGTACTGAAGCCTCCTAATAGAAATTATCCAACTATTCACAAATGCATCAACAGCTATAACCAAAGATCTTTCCCGCGCACGTAACACCCACCGGTTCCTGATGGCATAAAAGAGATACTTAATACAATCTAGATAATCCGAATGCATTGGTTAAATGACTAAAGATAATATGAGAGCAATCTTATTGGAAGTCATCTCATTCACTCAGCCAAGATCTTCGAAGTAAAACACAACAACACTAAACAAGGCGAGCTACATACAAAACAGGCATCACTCACCATCTGTTCTCTCAGACAGAACCTGCAATGAATGCCAATAATAATCCATGCATATGTTCATACACTGAGTAATCAAGGCTGTTATACTCCTATGAATAGTGGTAACGTGATCTCTTTGTAAAGGAATCTAGTGGTCTCTCTAGTTCTATCTAGGTGATGTTAGAGAGCAAAAGTATTGAAGCTGTAACATTTCCCTGGTTGACAAGAACTACTGACAAATGAGACAAATGAGGCATCCTTAAAGGGGTTGTCAATTAGAAACAAGTAGCTGTTTCTGTCAAAAACAGTGCCACACCTGTCTACAGGTTGAATTTGGTACTGCGACTCTCTTCTATTAACTTTAATACAGCTCAGCTGCAATATCGTAGAGATATGGCACTGTCTCAGGATGAAAGCAGCATTGTTTATCTAGAGCTGAACAACTGCATTAATACCCAAAATGCTGGGTTTGGTGAAGTCTTTTAAATAAATTTAATGCAGAATCAGTCTTACATACTGAGATGAAAGTTGAGTAGCTGAACTTTTAATGGGAAATATATTCAACACTGAAAATATGGCACAGTCCGGCAAAGGGGGTAAGAGAAAATGCTATATGCATCACCGACTACTCATTCACTTGGAAGCAAGGAATACTGTGTATACCTTGCTGCTTAGTAAGTACAGGGAATCATGTATCTTCCATGACATCTAACTACAGACTATGTACAAAGATACATACATCAGCAGGAACTCCTGTTAAAGACAGGAGCCCCTGCTCTTGTACATTGAGCAGCAAGGCATTTACTGTAAGCCTCTATACCCACTTGCCGGGCTGGATACTTTGCAAATGGCCCAGTATCCAATGTGTGTTAGGCTACCCAATGTGTCAGGCTATTATATACTAGGACCAGCAAATGCCTCACTGCTCAGTACATAGAGGAGAAGAGACTGCTTCTTTACACCCACCAGAGGTAAGTGGTGTTGTTCTGTGCATCCCACAAGAGTACAGCCAAATGTGAATCCGCCATCGGATCAGAACTGATGGACAACAAATTTATAGCAACTCCTCTCGAAACAAATTTCGAGAAGTTCCTTCATCTCTAGTGACAAATTGACATAAGTCTGCGGAATTTGCAGAAAGCTTAAAATTTTCATGCTTTCGAGCCTGCAGATTTTTATCTTTCCTTGTAGCAACATGCTAATTTATTTTTCATGTTAATAAAATGCTATTAATTATGCAGCTTTGTTATAGAGTAGACATTGAGATGTGCAATTAGCAAAGTTATTTTTAATGTTTCAAGTAATTAACAGTGTAGAAAGTTTTTTAATGATTTTAGTTAACTACGTTTTGTTGAGAAAAAAAAAAGCGATTGTAGAAATCTATTTCGGGGTTAAAACTTGCAGAATCATTCGACCACTTTTTAAAAGCTTTTTTTCCCTCCTTCTGAGTGATAATTCATAAGCCCTTACTTATTATTTTCAAAATGGTGTCTAATTCGTAGTTCTTCTCTGATCTTTGATCGAGTGTTATCATACCATACCATCCCTGAAGACTGTTAATTATTAAAAAAAAAAAACACGATTGATTTGTATTAGTGGGAGGAAGTATCTCAAATATATATGATCAATTGCTGTTAAATGTCAACTTTGGCATCAATTAAATAAAAAATAACCAGACCTGATTTTTCATCTGAACTATAAAATATAAACAGGAAGCAACGGAGGAAAGAAAATTAGCCGCACTCTAATGACATGTGTTCTCTAACTTAATAACACAACACTCTTGAAGAAACAGAGGTCAGTGCCACTCGTGTTTAATTGGGATCTTTAACCACAGAGTTGAATTATTTTTGAAAAGCAATTATCTAGGTAATTTTTTTTTTTTTTTTGCTAAGAATTGTTGCTGCCACTGTTCTCTATGAAATGTATCAACAATTATTCCATTCTCTTTGAAATGCTGTTTAAAGTGTTTATTAATGGGGTTTTGGCAAATATCACACACCCTTTGAATGCACATTTTGGCAGATAGGAAGGCGGCATTCTATCTAGTGAAATGTAGCGTTTTGAAGCTGATGAAAAATGGTACTGTAGAGTGATCATAAAAGCATTGCCTGTATTTATTCACCCTCTTATGGGTTAGATTTACAAAGTTATGCTATGCATCAATGTACTTTTTTTTTTTTACACTGGGCGCCTCTCAAGTTTTTTCTATTTTGGAAAAATAGAATATAAGAATTCTAGTTCCTATATCAGGTTTTTAGATGGGTTTCATTCTTGATAGACACTTAAGAGTTACTCTTGAAGCAGAGTTTCCATTAAAAATGTCAAGTTAAGTTTTGCCACACCATCTTTAATCACAATGACAATCAAATCAGTCAATGAAATACATACATTAGGTAACCTTAGAGCTGCATATACACTTTCTCCAGCCATCGGGAGTCAACTGCTGTGTGTTTAAGGTTTTGTCAATCTGAACTTACTGTCCAGCCACCAGGAGTCAAATGCCGATTGTTTAGGATTTCGTGAACCTAAACTTACTGTTCAGCCACTGGGAATCCAGTCCTCAGGGTTTCGCGAACCCAAACATACTGTAAATTTGCTCATCTCTATCCAGGAGAAATTATTCAAACTATGTAAAAGTACAAAGCTAAAAATTGAAGATGATAAAGTACTAAAAAGACGGCTAAATCTATATCCTAAAGAAAATATGATAGTGTCCATACATTAGAATCACCGCTAAGAAAATGTGTCCAGGATGTAGATAAAGTTGCAAGTAATAACAATTTACTTAACATATGAAAGAATTGGACTATTGCCTCACTCTAATTGTCAGCACTTGAGCAGGATCAAGATATTTTCAGATGTTTCTCCATTGTATAAAGAAATTGAATCTTGAATTTCTTTGATGTGGACTACGTATTGCATTTATTTAGACTGCATGTTGCATTTTTCAATAGAGTTAGGAATTTTATGCAAAGCCTTAAAGGACCCTACCAGATCTTTTTTTCCAGACTTTTGAATATATATCAAGTTTTTTAGATGCTTTACCACCATGCATATTCTTGCCTTTTTAAGTAGAACAACATTCGTCTAATACAATGACAGACAGAACATGCCACATTTAATCAACATTTCAAAGATTATCTTCAAACAGTATGTGGTAAGCTCCGAACAGAATGGTAATGGCCTATTGGAACCAGCATATCTTCCAGCATCGACAATCAGGTTTTACATTCTGACAAGATACATTGATTTATTTCATACGGATGAGTCTTAGTGATAGAATTATGGAGCTTTGTGAAGATGAAGGAGGCTACAGTGTATTGAGTGGTATAATGACAAAGCAATACAGAGCTAGGCTTGGATATTTATCACTGTTCAGTACCAGACCTATAAGTAACAAAATCCTGTGAAATATCTCAGTGTTCACAAACTCATCCAAATTAAAGATATATTTAAAAAGAGTCAAACTTTTCCCTTTGGTGAAGCTCCCTAAAAAAAAAAAAAGCGGAAATGGCAAGCACCAACCGCATCTCATAGCAAGTAGTCAATGTGATTTATTATCTACATTGTAAGTCAATGACTATACGACTGTTTGCTGTATACAACAAAAGCATTTCCCACCGTATAGGCAGACATACCCATACATCATCATCTTCATCATCCTAAGTCGAAATGTGCTACTCTTAAAATATATTCACCAGCTGATAACTACCTAAGAAGCCTAATTCTATTTTTTAGTACAACAGTCTAAAAAAACAAAAATTACCTTAGCTAAATATTGTATCTTAACAAGTAGTTGTTTTATACTTTAAAGGGGCTTTTGCAGGCAAACCTAATTGATGGCCTATCCTCAGGAAAGGCCATTAATCCCTGATCAGTGCCAATCAACCAAACACCTGGCATTCCCTAATGAGATGTTCTGCAGCGCTGCTGTGACCAGTTTTTAGCTGTGAATCGTCAATAATTTTTACCTGGAAACCCCCCTTTAAAAGCATTCATATATATTAAAAAAATATATTTTTCATCAAGATCTATGTGTAGTTAATGCACCATGGATCCAGGCGTTCCCCCCCCCCCATTTTCTATCAATGCTTTTAGTCTTGGCCCCAATATGCCACTGAGGGCTTTGATAGCCTCTGCTCAATTGCCAATGGGGACATCAGTGGTGACCACCCCTTTAGCCATCTAAGGTCTTCTTAGCATATTGGCACTAAAATGAATGGCACCAATAGGCAACAAGTGGGCATAAAAATATAGACTTTTTGGGGGTTGTTGCTCCTTGTCAGGATAGTGCAGGGTAGTGGTTGGCTACTGAGATGTCTTAGACACATCTCACAGATAGGGAACTTTCTTCTAGGATACTCTGATTTGAATAGCATGACATATTTTGACATAGTAGCAAGCATCTCTCCTTGGCTATGAATCAAATCCAACTTAGTCCATTACATCCATTACAGTTTATAGGGTCAGAAAGTGGAGCACACTGCCGCACACTCTGCCAGCTGTATCTCGAGATCACAATGGGTCTCATGATGAGACATGGTGTGATCAGTCTGATGACAAGGCAGAAATTACTGGAAATTATAGTAACATTTAATTATTAAAGTTATCAAAAACCATTATTTTGTTTTATTGCTATTTGGGATGGGACAACTTTTTTGACATCTACCTTGACCTTTCCCTCAGATCTATCTCTGACCCCAGGTGAAGGACTTTGTCTAGACAAAAGTTAGAGTATATGTTGCCTATGGTGTCCAATTGGGCAAATTTATTCTGGAAGGAGATAGTTTTAACATCACCATAAATATTCAATCTAGAAGCTGCATCTAAAATGTTCTTTGACCCATTTGATGTTGCGAAATCATTTTTCCACTACTACATAACTTTGTTCTCTAGATAATAGCTTTCTGCTTTTCTCTTCTACAGTTCGTGACAGCTCTGCTCCACATCAGTTGCCATCGTGAGTAGGATGAATGCTTTGTTACAGTTTAGTTCAGTCAGCAGAGCCCTTATAGGAACAGTTTTTAGGTCATACCATGAGACTTTTGCTGCGCCATAGTGTTCTGACAGGAATGACAGATGGAGCTTATGCAGACTACTAAACCTACCAAGGCTCTGTGCATATAACATTTAGAGTTTGGGCACTCCTGCTCTAAACCTGTTAAAAAAAAAAAAAAGTTATGTACAAAGTTGAATACAGTGGGATACACCATCATATTAAACATAATAAATGTATACTAGTATGCCAATACTTTGCTGGCCGTTAAAGTAGACGTGAGCCAAATTACCCCTAACAACAAGCAGCCTACAGCCCCTTGATCCTAGCTAGCTATCACTGAGGTTCTCAGTACTACTCCAATTTTGGAGGTACCAGTTGACAGACTGAAGCATACTGAATAACCACTGACATTGTGGATAAGTTTTTTCTGGGATGTACTTGGCATCATATGGAACATTCAATCCTCAATGACTGTCATGAGTGTATAGCACAACTTCCTGAAATCACAACATGCATAACAGGGATGTAATGACAGTAGATGTCGTCCCAAATCATAGTTTACCCACACCATGTTCTTCACAATCTGCCACCAGCTGTATCGGTGAATAAGGAGAGGGATTCTGGCTGTGCCTCTCATAATCTCATAGTCCTCATGCCAGCTATGTGTCACCTTCCTCCATGCCTAGCAGTATATAGTGGATTGTTCTGACTGCACCGAATGTCACAGTAAAGCAGATAAAGAAATATTCTTCTTGCTGTTTGTTCTGCCTCACCAACACTGGAAAGGGATATCTCCCACCACAGCCCATGTTACTATTCTATTTCCCTCTTGCTCCATATTAGACAACAGGTGTAACACTGTGAAGGTGTCATTCAATGTGTCTATAGCCACACTAGCCATGCCATTCTTTGCTGGGATCATAGCACACTGTCATTCTGATCCTCAATGTTCACGAGTAATATCATTTTAGCATTTTCGAAGAACCCGGCCTATGGCCATGACAGTAAACCTCAGCTGGTTCGGCTCCTTTCACGTGCAGTATTCTTTTGTTCAGTCTCTTAAAGTGTACCTGTCATCCCCCAAAAAATTTTCATATATCATAGAGACATGACAAATGTATTGATCGGTCAGGGTCTGAGTGTACAGACCCGCAACGATTGTGAAAATGAGCTGGGACTCTTTTCACTGACACACAGTGGAGAGCAAACTGAGCATTCTTCTCCCTTCATATTCTCACAATTGGTGCAGGCCCGAACACTCAGACCAGGACCAATCAAATCTTTTGACATGTCTCTATGACATGTAAAAAGTTTTTTTTTATGATTACAGGTACAATTCAAGCCCTATGTATACACTTGGATTGTACACTCTACACATACATCACAAATGTCATATGTACAGGGCCTAAGCAGTGTGGCCCTCAGGGTAATGAGCCCCTATTTTAAGCGCTTTACGTGAAATTTCTAAACTCAAAACTATGTCCATATTTTATAATTTAGGATTATTTCTCTTGTGAAACCTCTCCCTACAGCAGATGTTGCTATATACTTATACCATCAATCAGATCCGCAACAGCGTATGTTAGCTCAATATTTTAAAACTCTGGAGAAAGCAAAACTCAACGACCAAGAAAAGAAACAAACACATGACTGCATAATATACAGAAAACGTTGGAGGATGACAATACCATCATAAAGACACATATTTCAGTTAAAGCGGAACCTCTTTGGACTGGCACCATCATTTAATTGTGAGCATGAAACCGGGGATTCAGCATTAGTGCCTGTGGGTTCCCCGAAACAGCCTTATTTTTGTCCATGGGTTGTTTCTACTGCTGACATTTAGCATCATGAATAGAATAGAGTTGTAAAGCCAGAGCCAACCTGTTGGCAAGACTGGTGCTTAAAAACAAATGATATTTTTTCTCTAATTTTATGAGGCAGTATATGTCCATCTCTATTGGGTTATGGTAACACTGGATTTACATTGGAGGTATATATTGGGAGTGTTCCTTGACATACTGTATATTTTCAATGTACTGTATACCTCTGATGTATGCTTTGGTATATCCATACAGGGCCATATATTTGCTACTAGGCATTGGTCCACCCTTTAGGAAAGAACAGTCTGTAAAACTTTCCTATACAGTAAAGGGGAACTATTTAAATGGGCACGACCCTGATGAAGGCCAAAAGAAAACTATTCTGGTCTCTGTTTTGAGACAGGGGGCCAGAGGCTGCATATGCACCAGTTTCTCCAACGCATATGCCAAAATTATTCACCTAAATGCACCGTTTACATATCCTTAATTGCATCAGGTAATCAAACAGACAAAATTACCATCCGAGTCTTTACACTGATGCAATGCAAGATGCCGATTGAATGGCTAGTCATTGAATTCAATCAGCATTAGCTGCCAGGAGTTAAAAGAACATGGGCCATAGTAAAGGATCCTCCCTACATCACATCAAAGTGTCTGCTGTACGATACGACACAAAATGCTCCATGTTTGCAAAACAGCCCTACAGACATAAATGTGCGATAGACGTTTTCAATAGAGGACAGAGAGTGAAAGTTCAACACTAATCAGCTTGTTCTACATCCATCACAGCCATGTATCTAGGGTTAGACCTGTCCACATGCCATATTGATCTCCATCTATGACCAAGTATTCCATTAATTCAAGTCAAAAGTGAAAAATTGGTCTTATGGTCAAATCGAGGCACAGTCATGGAATTTGTGAGGTTTAGCTGTATCAAATATGTTAAGTGCCTTTTAAGGGTTCAAATAGTTAGTTGCGAACAAGCGATTTTAAAAACCACGGTTAAAATGTAATTTATTTATTTTTTTTGTTAAAGACATTGTTCTATGGGACAATGTGTTCCTGCTCTCACTACAGAATTGCCATTCCGGTGCTCAGCTAACCACTGTTCAGAGTGGGTCATCTATATATGTCCATCAGTGGCAGATTAGACATTTCTTGTGTCAAGATGGAAATAAGATGGTGGAGTTCAGTGGGGTCCTGATGTATTGAGTATTAATCTTTAGTAATATCAATTTTAAAGTAACATATTTCCATATAAGTTTTAGCTTCACCTCAACCTTATGTAACTCCACCTGGCCAAAAAATGGTATTACCATATTATTTTTAAGTACTTTTACTGGAAAAACACAGATTTATGCATTCCTTAAGCTGGCAGAAATTGTACAAGTGGTGAAGCCGTTTCGTTTTAGGGAATGGTATTTTAAGGTAGATCTGGCTGGCACCTTAGGTAAATTGAAACTTCCCCCGCAATAGAGAGGACTCTGTGGGGTTCCTTGGGCCTTTAGCTATGCTACGCGAAATGTTAATAACATACTGCCTATACACAGCTCAAGTGGTGCTAGAGGGCTTCCTCGTGAGCATGGGGTTAGTTTGGAGTGTGCGTGTGTGTGTGTGTGTGTGTGTAGGGGGCAGGGGTTGGAGTTGGATTTTTTTTTTGGGGGGGGTTCTTTCGAGATGATGGAGTATAATAATATGTATGCTGTTGTTGGGATGATATTTGTTAGGCTAGGTCCACACTGCATCAGATGTTCTAGTTGAAGCCCCCTTAGCAAAATGTTGTTCATCACTTTAAAACAAAGCCAAAAGAACTGGCGTATTATCATTTACGAACGGGCTCTGAAGCAGTGGACCTAGCCTTAACATTTTACATAAAACTTCTATTTTGCATTTGACATAGGTAGCATAGGGTGTTTCATTTTTCCAAAGATGTAAGCATGATGGGTCGCTGTTTGGCACTGTTCCCTCGTAGCACTTGGGTCCATGTTTTGAATCTAACCAAAGTCTACATGAAGTCTGAATGTTCTCTCTGTGTTTAGCAGCTTACATTGTAAATTTTAATGAAGTCAGAGCCTCTTGACAAAACTGTGAAATGCTTTGCCTGGGATCTTTACTGTTTTTGGCTCAGAGTTTCCTGTCATCAGCCTTTTATTGTACATATTTTGCTCCTTTTTACCATTTTGTGATCTAGAGTGCATGAATCGATTGTAACTTGTACTTAGTAGTATTTTTTTGTTATAATTTGCATACCTCATAATTTGTAACTTAATGTACAAAAAGTACTCTATTGGTTTATTTATGGATCCTTATAAAATGTTTTTACTGTTATGTTTATATCTTATTTATGATTTTTTTTTCCTTAGTGTGCCCAAGGGGCTTCTTGCAGCTAATTTGTAAACACAAAATAAAGTTAACCCCTTAACGACATCGGGCGTACCCATACGCCCCCGTTGCCTGGGCTTTAACGCAAACGGGCGTATGGGTACGCCCGATGTTTCCCCGATCGCTGCGTGTTCACACACAGCGGTCGGGGAAGATGGCCTGCTATAAATCATAGCAGGCCATCATAGCTTCACGGCACGGGGGGTGGTTAACACCCCCCGTGCTTACGATCGCCGCTATAGGCTGATCAATTCAGATCAGCCAATAGCGGCGATCGGAACCTTTCCGGGTCATCGGTGACCCGATGACCCGGAAAAAAATGGCGGTCGGTGCTGTCCGAGGACGGCACCGACCGCCATTACTGTAAAAAGTAATGGTGATCGCCGTGCCACCGGCCCGATCGCCGTGAACGGCCGGCCGGCCGTTCACGGCGATCGGGCCGGTGGCACGGCGATCAGAGTCCCACAATATAGTAAATACCTGCCCTGGACCCCTCAGCTAGGTAGCCGAGGGGTCCAGAGCAGGTATTTGTACATTACTCACCTGTCCCGGGCTCCTGATCGGCGTCTTCCGGGTTCGCGGCGTCCTCCATCTTTCCGTTCGGTCTTCGGGTCTTTCCGGCGGTCCCGGTCGTCTTCTTTCGGCTATTTTCGGCTCCAGCCTCGTCATTTTCCGGATTTTGCGCTCTGCTGCCCCCTAGCGGCTGATATGTGTAATACACTTATCAGCAGCTACAGGGATATTCAGAATGTAGAAAAAGGGGTTTTTTTTTTTCCAAATTTTTTTTTTTCTATTTTCCGCACCCTATCGCCGCTGAGTGTTGATCAGCATCGCACGAAAGTGCGCTGCTAATCAGCAACTCCTCATTTTTGGCGTAGGGTGTTTTTTTTCTATATCCTACTGCCACGGTCTGCTTATAAGTGCCGCACATAAGTGCGCCATTTATCAGCAACTCCTTTGTTGGCGTAGGTTTTTTTTTTTATACTTACTGTAAAAAATCACGTAAAAAACACTACATTACACCACACTACATTGAATAAAGTTTGACACTACACCACTACATACCCCATATACCAATCCCCGTATAAAGATGGCCCCCAGGGTGTTTTCGGCGTCAGAGGGATACGTTATTATTACCTCCGACACCGAAACAGCCAGTGAGGATGAATGGGGGGGATCCTTCTTTCCTCCATTCATCCTCATCATCCAGTGACGTGTCTGGGGGTAGCGTAGCGTACGCTGCCCCCCAGACACGTCTTTTCCGCCAGTACCGTCCCAATAAGAGATCACGGTATGGTGTGAAATTCTACAAACTCTGTGAGAGTACCTCTGGGTACACTTACAGATTTAGGGTACATGCACACTGCGGAATGGCGAAGGATAACCCTTCGTGCATTCCGCAGCTGGCACCCGCCGGCGGACTAATGCGGGCGCATGTCTCTACCCGTGTCATAGACTCCAATCTATGGACGGGCGGAATCCGTCGTCCATCCAAAGAATGAACACGTTGGACGGAGAGCGGAATCCGCCCGTGCATAGAATGGAGTCTATGACACGGACGGAGACGTGCGCCTGCATCAGTCCGCCGGCGGGTGCCAGCTGTGGAATGCACGAAGGGTTATCTGTCGCGATTCCGCAGTGTGCATGTACCCTTAGAGTGTATGTAGGAAGGGACACCCGAATCCAGCCCCCAGATGCCCCCTCCCCCCCCCCCCATCCTCGGAGTTAGTGGGAAGATCGTCCGGGAACTGATCTTCCCACTGCTGGATAAAGGTCACCACCTGTACGGGGATAACTTTTATACCAGCACCCCCTCTTCCGGTCCCTCGCTGCCCTGTAGCTTGCGGCACGATCCGAACATATCAGAAATAGTAATAGCGCCCTAATATTTAGCAGCCATGGAGCGGACCCAGCGCTTCTGGATATGAGGGACCCCGTATCGCACCAGGACAACATTTTCCAGGTGACGTCCCCCACACAGGAGAACAGGAGACCCCAGAAGAAGTGCAGAGTGTGGCGTAACAGGGGGATCAGGAAGGACGCCATTTCCAGTGTGACACCTGTCCTGATCACCCCGGCCTCTGCATACTGGATCGCTCCAAGGCGTACCACACGTCACTGGGGTTCTACATTATCTAAATTCTGTCCCTTATTCCTATTTCAGGGGTCACGTTGATCCAGGGATTATTCTGATCGCCATTATGGAGTCGGGAAGGAATTTTTCCCCTGTGATGAGGCTACTGTCGTCTGCCTCACGAGGATTTTTTGCCTTCCTCTGGATCAACACAGGTTGAGTTTGATGGACACCTGTCATTTCCAACCTTATAAACTAATAATTGCCCTAATACCCCCAAATAAATTAGAATTGTCCCTTTTCCCCAGCTAAGTAGGTATGGCCGCCATTCCCATTAGAGGATGCCATGATGCAATTACAAAGCCTCTGTGCGGCCAGGACAGTAGAAACCCCCCACAAGTGACCCCATTCTGGAAACTACACCCCATAAGGAATCTAAGAAGGGGGGCAGCGGGGATATGGCCCCCTGGTGACGGCCACATTTGGGACGTGAAAGTGAAAAAAATTGTATTTTTTATTTTCTCGGCACATGTTCTACGTAAGTGCCCGTCACCAGGGGGGTCCATATGCTCACTGCACCCCTTGTTAGATTCCTTATGGGGTGTAGTTTCCAGAATGGGGTCACTTGTCGGGGGTTTCTACTGTCCTGGCAGCACAGGAGCTTTGTAATTGCGACATGGCCTCCATCCTCCATTCCAGCCTCTAAATGGCGCTCTGTCCCTTTGGTGACTTGCCCTGTGCCCATATGGCACATTATGCCCACATGTGGGGTATTTTCGTACTCAGGGGACACTACCCTACACGTTTTGTGTTCATTTTCTTTTTTAACCCCTTGTGGAAATGGAAAAAAATCAAGGCTAGACCAACATTTAGTGTAATTTTTGTAAAATTTTTACTCTAAATTATTAATCTTGTCATGTTTTTTCATTTTCACAAGGGGTTAAAAGATAAAAAAAAACATTTAATGTGTAGAGCAATTTCCCCTGAGTACGGAAATACCCCACATGTGGACATAAAGCGCCATGCGGGTGCAGGGTAAGCCTCCGAAGGGAAGAAGCGCCATTTGGTTTTTGAAGGCTGGATTTGGATGGAATGGATTTCGAGGGGCCATGTTGCATTCAAAAGGCCCCTGTGTTGCCAAGACAGTTAAATCCCCCCACAAGTGACCCCATTATGGAAACTGCACCCCTCAAGGAATGTAACAAGGGGTGTAGTGAGCATATGGACCCCACTGGTGACGGACACAAATGTGGAACAATGTGGCGTGAAAATGAAATATTACATTTTTTACACTATAATGTTGGTTTAGCCTTGAATATATCATTTTCACAAGGGGTTAAAAGAGGAGAAAAAAAACAAAATGTGTAGCGCAATTTCCCCCGAGTCCGTAAATACCCCACATGTGGACATAAAGCACCATACGGGTGCAGGGTAAGCCTCCGAAGGGAAGGAGCACCATTTCGTTTTTGAAGGCTGGATTTGGATGGAATGGATTTTGAGGGGCCATGTTGCATTCAAAAGGCCTCTGTGTTGCCAAGACAGTTGAAACCCCCCACAAGTGACCCCATTATGGAAACTACACCCCTCAAGGAATGTAACAAGGGGTGTAGTGAGCATATGGACCCCACTGGTGACGGGCACAAATGTGGAACAATGTGGCGTGAAAATGAAATATTACATTTTTTACACTATAATGTTGGTTTAGCCTTGAATTTATCATTTTCACAAGGGGTTAAAAGAGAAAAAAACACACAATATGTGTAGAGCAATTTCCCCCGAGTCCGTAAATACCCCACATGTGGACATAAAGCACCATGTGGGCGCAGGGCAAGCCTCCGAAGGGAAGGAGCGCCATTTGGATTTTGGAGGTTGGATTTGGCTAGAATGGATGATGAACGCCATGTCGCATTTACAGAGCCCTCATGCTGCCAAAACACTGGAAACCCCCCACAAGTGACCCCATTCTGGAAACTGCACCCCTCAAGGAATCTAACAGGGGGGGAAAAGAGGATATGGACCCCTTGATGACGGGCACATTTGTGCCATGAAAGTGAAAAAATGAAATTTTTCCCTTTCACGTCACATTGTTCCACATTTGTGCCCGTCACCAGTGGGGTCCATATGCTCACTGCCCCCCTTGTTAGATTCCTTGAGGGGTGTAGTTTCCAGAATGGAATCACTTGTGGGGGGTTTCCAGTGTCTTGGCAGCACGAGGGCTCTGTAAATGCGACATGGCCCTTGAAATCCTTTTCAGTGAAATTCAGCTTCCAAAAGCCAATTGGCGCTCCTTCCCTTTGGAGGCTCGTCCTGCGCCCCCTTGGCACTTTATCGCCACATGTGGGGTATTTCTGTACTCGGGAGAAACTGCGCTACACATTTTTTGTCTTTTTTTGCCTCTTATCCCTTTAAGAAAATGAAAAATTGAAGGCTAGAACAACGTTTTAGTGTAAAAAATAAATTTTTCTTTTTTCACGCCATATTGTTCGGAAAATCTGTGAAGCACCTGTGGGGTCCAGATGCTCACCGCACCCCTTGTTACATTCCTTGAGGGGTGTAGTTTTCTGAATGGTGTCCCTTTAGGGGTGTTTTTTAGGTTTTGACACCCCAGAGCCTCTGCCAACCTGAAGTGGTACAGTCAAAAATGACCAAATATAACGGAGGCGTTGAAATTCACTAGGCGCTCCCTTATATCTGAGGCTTGTGGTTGCGTCAAATAGCGCAATAGGGCCACATATGGAGTATTTCTATAAACTGCAGAAACGGGGCAATAATTATTGGGGTGCATTTCTCTGGTAATAGGTTTATAATTATGAAAAATATTGGATTACAATAAAATTTCTGCACAGAAAATTAAAATTTTCAAATTCCTTACACACTTAGCTTTTATTTCTGTGACTCCCCTAAAGGGGTAAAACACTTTCTGGATGTGCTTTTGCAGAGTTTGGGGGGTGCAGTTTCTGAAATGGGGTGCTTTGTGGGGCTTTCTAACATACAGGCCCCTCAAATACACTTTAAACCTGAACAGGTCCCTAAAAATATCTGATTTTGAAATTTTACTGAAAATTTGGAAATTTGCTGCTAATGTTTTAAGCTCCCTATTGTGTAAAAAAAATGAAAAATAGTTTAATAAATGCCGCCAACATAAAGTAGACATGTTGCTAATGCTATTTAATATATAATTTATGTGGTATAACCACTTTCTGTATACGCAAAAAAGTTTCAAAGTTGGAAAAATGCATTTTTTCACATTTTTTCACATTATTTGGGTTTTTTTCATAAAGATTTGTTATGAGTATCGACTCCAATTTACCAGAAATGTAAAGTACAATATGTCACGAGAAAACAATCTCAGAATCAGCCGGATAGGTAAAAGCATCCCGAAGGTATTAATGACTAAAGTGACACTGGTCATATTCATAAAATTTGTCTCTGTCATTAAGGCCATTTCAGGCTCTGTCCTTAAGGGGTTAAAGTGGTTGTTCAGGAGAAAAAGACAGTTGAAGCCTTCCTCTCTCCACGGCTCCCTTCTGGCGATTCCACTTTTAGGGCCGCTTCACGCTGAGCAAACACGGCGCTCAGTGTCCCACTGTTAAGTGAATGGAGAGGGCGTGCGCTTGTCCGATGCCGCCGCTCTCCGCTCAAAGAATGAACATGTTCATTCTTTGAGCGGAGAGGATACGGAGCGGACAGGCGCGCGCTCTTCCATTCGCACACTCTCCCGTTCGCACGCTCTCCCATTCGCGCGCTCTCCCATTCGCTCAAAGCAGGACACTGAGCACGGCAGGATTCCGTGGCGGAGAGCTCAGCCACGGAATTGCGCAGTGTTTGCTCAGTGTGAACCGGCCCTTAGAAAGTAAGCCTTACAGGAGGGGTTGGCTGCATAACCTGGTCATTGTGTGTAGGCGAGACCAGCTTTGCATGTGATGTCCAATCGGCATGCAGCTATTGGACATCGTGTGCAGATATGCACCTTACCTCTCCATGTTTCGGAAGCCTTATGGTTCCCAGATAACCCCTTTAAAACATTAACCTCATGTAATATTTTCTATCACGATGTAGTTATTTTATAAGAATACAAAAACATTTTATGCTTTTTTGTGGTGGTTTATAATTGAGGGCAAAGACCAATGTGAGTAATGATTATCTTCATACAGCAATATGGAAGCACCAAGAAATAAATCTAAAAAAATTACCCAGTAGCATAAACCGGTATTAACTTGATAGCAAATGAAAGACAAGGGTAAGTTGAAATGATTATTAAATATGTTGTCCTTCGGGAGCAAATTAACCAAGGAACTATCTCTGCACAGGTCGGATGGATGAAGGATCTTTTTGAATCCTTGTGCTTTACAATTCATTTATAAGACTGATACATTGATCTATTAAAAAATGTCACATTAATTAATCTTAAGCAAAAGTTTTAAGATGATGCATTTATTTATGATGGCAGCTTGTCACCCGATCTATGAAGATAACCCCTTATAATGGCCGCAGAATGTCACATGTGCAAACCTCAAAGCATCAAAGTTAATTCCTGCTGAAGTAAATTTAAAGATTAGATTAACGAGAAAATATTTTAAGGGAAAACTTGGGTGAAATTTGGTGTATCCGACAGTAAATATTTATTAGGGAGTCTATTAGCCTTGAAAGGGTTGACTGAAAATAGAGAACAGAACCAATCTTGCCGATGGCTTATGTATAATACTGCTGCTTAGACATAAACCAGCTCAAGGCCTCGTAAAAAAAAAAGTTTGTGTATATATGTATATTATATATATATATATATATATATATATATATATATATATATATGTGTGTGTGTGTGTGTGTGTGTGTGTTTGTTTTTGGACATATTAAAGGGGTACTACAGGCAAAGGTTAAAAAAAAAACACTGAGGGCAGAGGGTGGAGGCACCAACATAAAGAAGTGATACTTACCTGTCCCACACAGCATCACCACTCACAGCCACCCACTGGTTTCCTGAAGCTCCCAATGCAGTTACGTCTCTCCCCTGTTCAGAAATGCCCACTTAACCATTTAGTGACACCTCTTCAGTCACTGATTGGCTGAGCGGGTAGTTCTTGTGGTGTCATGATGACACTGGACCCTGGGAGATTCAGGAGATCATAGGTTGACAGTGAGGGTACTGAGGCTGTGGGGGCAGCAGGATGGGTAAGTATCACTTCTTATGTTCCTACCACCTCCATGCCATCCCTGTTTTCCTTAACATTTACCTTTAGTACCTCTTTAAGTTCCATTCATTATGCATAAAGCAATATCCTAATAAGTTTCAGGCTTTACATAAAACTTTAGTGATTCTGCTATTTTGTTGCCTAAGTTCATTTAAATAAAGGAGGTTGAACTGCAATACCAGGCACATCCCAGGGATAAGAGTGATGCTGTTTTTGAAAATAAATAAAATAATTTTAAAAGGTCACCTTTAAATTACCTTGAGCCTTACAATAGTCTGACGTTCACTAGTCTGTAGATAACCTATCACTTTTTTGCAGTTTTGTCACATTCATTACTGGCACAATTACAATGGAAGGTGGCACCTCTATTAAACTGGAGGCAGATAACACAGAAAAACAACATTGAAAATAGATAATGATCACATATCCCCTCCTCTGAACAAGTCACAAAGCATGCCCACAACACTCTCCACTCTCCTATAGAAGTCAATTTATAATTTTGACCACCGTTCTCTACACACAGGTAGCAGCTGTAAAGCAAATTTTTGAATATCTGTCTACAAAGCAGAGAAGCACAGCGGGCAAGATGTCCACCCTGACAATCATAAAAAAAATCTATTAACACAGTAATAAGAATTTAGAAAAATATAGTATTCAGTTTTAATTAGTAAAGAAATACAGTTAATACCTTCCCTTTAAATGCTGGAAATAACAAAGCTTTTTGAAAAAAAGAATATCCTTTAGTCCTTCAACCTTCCTAATTAAAAGAGAGAAATTACCATTTTTGCTCATCATTAATTGTATTATAATTTCACACAGACCTTGGCCTTCATGTCCTGGTTTGAACTTGTTTTCCTGCCCCACTACTACTGACGCACAAGTAACCAATGTTTCTGAGTGAATAGTGGGATGCCGCTGTGAATACTAATTTTCTTTATCAGAGGAAAGCTATCCAAACCTCATGACTATCACTCATTTACTCACTAAACATGCAAATTGCTGGGAGGACACATGCTGGAGCATAATAGTATGCAATCATTGGTATACATTTGTAGCAATAGCTGAACATGACTACAAAGATGTCACATAATATTTTACAGTAAGAAAACACACTACTAGACTGTTTATAGTAAGGGTAGACAGGATCACTAAGGAAATAACCTGTAGCCATGGTCATTATGATCTTACTGAGTAGCCTATTGAGTAAAAGGCACTCGTGGTATGGGATCCACAACAATTTCTAGAATGGTAGACCCCAGTCCTCATTCCTTCCCTGCATACATATGAGTAAGGAAGGAGTAATGCTTAATCTACTAACTGGTAGACTTCCTCTGAAATAATATATAGTGCCATACCATGGATGTTAGACTACGGCCAGTAGCCAAATTTAAAGAGGATGTAAGGCCTATTGAAAAAGCCAATGCTATCATAATCCATGCAGAGGAGCTTAACTGATCACCCAGACAATCAGTCGCTAACAGTGCATTGTTAAGGAGGCAGTAACCACTGCTCTCAGTAGGGTATGGCCCTTGGGCTCTCCCAGTTAACAAATGACCTTTAGATACAAACTGTAGCAAACCAGCCCAAACAACAACCCAAAACCTATGATACAGGATGCCAGGAGTTCTGCACACTGCTGCACACCATCCATATATACTGTGTATGCACGGAACATGGAAATAAGGCCATCTAGTTACTTTATATCTAAAACGTTAGTTAAAAGGTGAACGGAAATGAAAAATCTAGTACGGGTAGCTTGGTACAGGAACATAATAAAAAATATATAATAACCCGTAACCCGCAGCACCACATCACCAGATTGCTCTCTCCCTACGGTCTCCAGTTTCTTCCAGGTTCTTGTGTCATCATTACCCAGCTGGAAGTGCCTACTCAGCCAGTGTCTGCAGAGGTGTCCCACCTCAGTCACTGACTGGCTGAGTGGGTATTCCTGAGGCAGGACAAGACATTGGTGGAGAAGGACCATCAGGAGGCTGGCGGAGGTCCATAAGTGGAGATGCAGGGAAGGGCAAGTCTAACCTCTTTATTATGTTCTTGTTTTTTTAAGTTCTAAACATGCCTCAACTCATCACAACCAGTTAATGCACACAGACACACACACACAGACACACACACACACACACACACACACACACGCCTTATAAACAACTCCAGAGTATGACAAAATAATTTTTTGTTTGTTTGAAGCTAACTTGCCTATTTGAGCCAAGAGAAAAGGTAAGGGGACCCATCTGAATATACCAAACAAACCTGGTATCATGTGACACAAGTGTCCCCAAAATTCTGAAAGCCTCAAATGTAGAAAAAAAAATTGCAAATGGTTCAGGTGCTGACGTAACCACAGACAAGAAGAAGTTATCTCAGGTAAAGAATTAGATATTCCAGTGTATACCAAAACCCCTCGGTGTTCCGTAATGCTGCCTTATTGCGTCTGCTGTACACAGTGTTAGGTTATGGCCCCACATATTACAGCAGCTCTCAAGATGAGAAGAAAATAAATCATTAGTATAAATGTGATACATCAGCAGGACAAAGTTTAATGTGTAAAGTCCATTTCTCATTTTGTTCAAGAAATGGCTTCCTGCAGGGGGGAAAATAAAAGATTTCTAAATTCCAGTAGAGATAAGTAGCCATCGCGCCCAGCTTATTCTCCGGCAAACCTAGTGTAGATTTAGCATTCCAGTCAATTAATTTATATCTATATCTTGCAAGTTATCTTAATTGCTTTAATTAGTTTACTTTCTTCTCGTACATCTTGCAAACACCGCACTTTTAACCAATACAAAGCTCCGTGCCTTGCTTTAAAATGACTTTTTGACATTTAGCCACCAAGTGGAAAGAGAAAGAAGAAGAAAGTAGAAACTTGGTCGGCAAATAACTTGCCTATATAAAAAAAAGCTTGTTGTCGTGTTTGATTTTCATCTTGGAGGATTACAGTGTTTTTTTTCTGCTTTCGAGAGGGCCAACTGCAGCTAAATCTGACAAAGAGTCAGAGAGCAAAACCCGATAGCTGATTGTAAAGGATATCAGCAGAGACAGCCACAGTGTTATTTGTGTTGCCTCAACATCCACGGTTCTAAGTTAACATTCAAAATGCAGATACATTATATACAGAATCCATTACTAGGCTGAAGGAAAGGAGAAAAAAAAAGTTGCACAATGAATTGACCAAGCAGGGACAATAAATACTCCGTTCTGCCCGACTCTCCACAATTAGCTTGAATGATCAATCTATGACACATTCTTGTAATTATAACGCGCACTTCGCTTCTCTTTCTGTTCAAAATCCATTAGCTCACTCATTTAAAAGCAAAATCTTTGTTTGAATATCAATTCTGATGGAGCAGAACTCTACATGTCTGTTCTGGCGCATTCATACGTGATATAAAAGAACCTAAAGCATTGCAGTTCATGATCTGGCTGATTCATCCAGAGCAAAAAAAATGAATCTAATACAAGATAATATTACATCGGGTTGTGTACACTGCCGGTGTCTTTTATTAATTCTACACTCACGTAGCTGGAGTCATTTGCATTGAACAAGATTGGTCCAGATGGGTTTGCATAGTATCATCTCTAAAGCAATACATAGCAGATATTAGATAAGTGTAAGATACATGATATATTATTCAGCAAATAGACTGACGGTAAATTTTGAATAGATAGGAGATACTGTAGATAGATAATAGATAGATAGATAGATAGATAGATAGATAGATAGATAGATAGAAGCAGATACATCTTTTCTACATTATGTGGCTCATATTAATGATAAGCATAGGCGCATGTCACTCAGGTATAATTCTGCATTCATAACTTCATTTCCCTGCATAATTGCATTTATTAACATTTACTGGAGATGTCATATGGCTCAGGAGAGTTAAGTAAAGTATCAATATATAATTAACCTACTTAGACAGTAAGCTATTTGGGGAAGAATCCTCATAAAGCATTTTATTGGGTTCTTCATACATAAATACATACATCCATTTTTAAAAAAATGTTATTATTGTTAGTTTTTATAACAGTGGGGAATGGTAAAAGACATTGTTATATGAGATTAAGCCCTCTAAAACATCCAAATCTTTAGAGGGGTATACCCGTCCCCAGTCAACGGGATATTATGTAGGTCCGACTTCTCAGACCCACACTAAACTTCAGGTTGAGCCCCTCCAGTCTGTTCGCAGCCTCCAGTGGTGGTTGCTGAAACAGAGGGTTACACTATTTGCGTAGTTCCTTTTGACTTTAATGGAAGTTGTGCAAACAGCGCAGCTTAATGAGTAAAATGGTTCCAGATGGGTATACCCCTTTAAGAAACACTGAAATTACCATCATAAACCGCCAACGTAAATAATATCTGTAAAGGAGATAGAAAAAAGAAACCAGTGGGAGTAAAGCAGATATGCCGCCCAGCATAAATATGTACTAATTACCAACTGATTCTGTATACAGATGTTGTACATGCTAAATAAAGATCTACACAAAACATTATTATGTAATTGTCAATATCATGAAACGATCCCAGGAAGGGAGAATCTGAATAGGTGCAGAGGTTGTTACGTTTATTAACCCCTAGGCGACCCTGGAGGTACCCGTACGTCCAGGGCCGCCTCCATGTGTTCAGAGCGGGGCCGCGGCTATTAGCGGGCACGGTCTGATCGCCGTGCCCGCTAATAAAGTTATCAGATGCAGCTGTCAAAGTTGACAGCTGCATCCGATTACTTGATGCAGCCGTTCCCTGGTGTCTAGTGGGGTCTTACACATCTTACACATCTTACATACATCTTACCCCATCTGGGGTCAGCGCCGTAATGGCGCTGATCCAGGTTTGGCACTCGATTGCTTCCAGCTGCAGCAGCCGGAAGCAATTGATGTGCCTATCTCATCGATCTATGCTACATATCTATGCAGCATAGATCTGTATGAGAGATCAGAGTACTTATACTAGAAGTCCCACATGGGGGTTTCTAGTATAAGTGTAAAAGTAAAAATAAAAGTGTTGTTATTAATAAAAAGCCCCCTCCCCTAATAAAAGTTTGAATCACCCCCCTTTTCCCATGTTATAAATAAAAATAAATAAATAAACAAATATGTTTTCTATCGCCGCGTGCGTAATCGCCCAAACTATTAATCACATTCCTGATCTCGCACGGTAAATGGCGTAAGCGCAAAAAAATCCCAAAGTGCAAAATTGCGCATTTTTGGTTGCATCAAATCCAGAAAAATTGTAATAAAAAGCAATCAAAAAATTGCATATGCGCAATCAAGGTACCGATAGAAAGTACACATCATGGTGCAAAAAAATGACACCTCACACAGCCCCATAGACCAAAGGATAAAAGCTCTATAAGCCTGGGAATAGAGTGATTTAAAGGAACATATATTTGTTACCAATGGTTTGAATTTTTTACAGGCCATCAGATACAATGAAAGTTATACATGTTACATATCGTTGTAATCGTAACAACTTGAGGAATATATACAACAAGTAAGTTTTACCCAAGGGCGAACGGCGTAAAAACAAAAAAAAATAAAAATAAAAGAAATGCGTTTTTTTTTTCAATTTCACCACACTTTGAATTTTTTCTGGTTTCGCACTGTACTTTATGAAAAAAAATCAGCCTGTCATTGCAAAGTACAATTAGTGGCACAAAAAATAAGGGCTCATGTGGGTGTCTAGGTGAAAAAATGCAAGTGCTATGGCCTTTTAAGCACAAGGAGGGAAAAACGAAAATGCAAAAATTTAAATTGGCCCGGTCCTGTAAGGGTTAAAAAAAATGTGTCTAGGCTAAAATGTAAAAACACAAAAAACTATTAATTTGCCCTGATCCCTTGCTTTGTCTATCCCTCTGATTTTGAATGAGCAGTGCTTCCTGATTTAGTTTCAGGAAGTACTTTATCAGCCAATCACTGGCTTTGGTACTAACCAGCCTTGGCTATTGATTGGCTGAGCAGGCACTTTCTGCATGTCAAAACAAAGGCAGGAAGTAATACTTAGCCAGGAACAAGTGATGATTGTGGTAGGGGCATTGGGTAGGTGAGTATAAGCTTTTTTTTCTCTCATCTTTGGACCAAACCAAGGCAGCTCCTTGTATATGTTTATACCTACTGTATATGGGAATATTCAAATTTACTTACCATACATATAAGTGAAATCTACAGAAGACAAAAAGGTCAAATTTAAGATTCACTTATAACATTGGCAAAATCCTGCTACGGGCTGCTTATTTATCTCATTACAGAAATAGATTATATACTTAGTCAACTTCATGCAGCTGGAAAAAAAATAGATCCCCTTTGGCCTCCATCGAGTGAACAGGGACCTATAGATACATTTATGAAGTGCCGACGGCTTTCTCAGCACATGTACCAAATAACACTGCAAACACAATGGAAATGCAGCCTAACCTATGTATAATCTTTGCAAATTGCATTACATTGCCATACAGGTCTACTGAATGAACAGTAAACTAGTTTCCATTCAAAGTCATGAGCAGTAAAAGTAACATTATTCTAAGTTCTTAAAGGCTCATATGTGTTAGATGTGCAGAATCAGGACTGTATTTCTATAGATGAGAGTACAGTACAATAGGGAAATAAAGGCATTTACCAGCCATCTTATGATACTGTATATAATTCCCATAACCTCCAAGTCTATGGCTATTCTTGCTAGATATATGTACTTTTTCTTTTACTATATAACAGGATAAAAAGATTTAGATCTCAACTGTTATATCAAAGCCCTGCAAAAAAGTAGGGCTTTCCCACCAAAGTAGGGCCACTTCTCCAAAGTACCAGAAATCTTGTGGCGGGCTCAGGCCCTAAAACAACAATGATTTCCAATAATCAAGCTCTAGTCAACCAAATTGTCAAGAAACTGCAGGCGGATTTCGGTCACCCACCCACTAAAATCTGCCTACTTGCATGAGACAGCCCTAGGCGACTGCAGGCAACTGGGTGACAGTCCCTGACTTTTTAGCATGACCACACAAACTACAGACAAGACAAGCTATCAGATATGGAAAGTTAGGAAGCCAGGGTCAAACCAAACAGGCAGCAAAATACACAACCAGAAGCAATCCAAAGAATGGTCAGCCATTGGCAATAGCCAAGGTAAGGGAACCGAGATAACAAGGAGTAGTCAGGTAAAGATAGCCGTGGTCAGGAAAGCCACATAATAAAGCAGAGAAGATCACAGGGAATGCCAAGCATACTAGAAAACTAGTCTAGTAGTCATTAAAGGGTCAACAGACTGGAGACGCTATATAGAAAGTCAGGGGTCATGTCCAGAATGTGATTGATGTGGCCCCCTCACATGCAAATAAGTTATTTGACTGGAAGGGAGATCTGCCAGTCACCAAGTATACTGAAGTTCCCATTGGTGGCGCAAACCCGCGGTGTTTCAGGTTGCCAGGGACACCGTTGGGTAACCATGACGTCACCTGAATGGGAGCAAGACATGAGGCTCCTGCAGTGTGCTTACTGTGTGACTGCATAAGCTTTCATACTTGCCTACTTGGCCATTAAGTGTCTGAGTAGAAATACTGCTGCAACCACTGAATGGGCAACTGACTGGCAACTGTTCCAACCCCAACCCTGAAAGTGTTGTGCAGAAGGATAAGGAATTTTATAAGAATGGCAGCAGCTGATCATGAAAGGTAAATGTTAGAGATAAGCATGACTCAAGCATGACCAAGTAGGATTGCTATGCATTTTAATTTCGGTGGCTGCCTAAGTTGGATGCAGCCCTAAGGAGTCCTGGAAAACATGGATACAGCCATAGGTGTTTAAATGCTGAGCAATTCAACTTGAGCATGCTCAAGTCATCTAGTAAATATATGTTATTTTTTACTTAGCATTTTCCCGGGAAAATTTAAAAAAAGAAAAAGAAAAAAACCTCTGGATTACCCCTTTAAGAAAGGACACATCTGTTGGTCCTATAAATTTTATATAAGACCTCCATATGATATGTTTGCTCTTGCAGTCTATTCTACACTAAACTGTGCATGAACCTGTTCTGCTAGTAGACATGTCTTGAACAAAGGTCCATCTTATTTTTTTACCCTATCCCTCCTAAGCTGTCTCGACAAAAAAAGTTCTTGTGATCTCCCAGAGAGAGACATTTACATTACCAAATCTCTTGTCTATTTAAGCAATCTGTGTGTGCAAGGTATAAAACATTGATTATCCAGCTTTTCTAGTCATAAATGATATATGATCAAATCCCTGCAAAGGTTCCTCAGAAAAAAAAAAATACAAACGAAGAGCTTAAATTTGTCAGTCATTTATTTTTAGGACGCTACCTCAACATCATTTGAATTTCATGGGTAAATAATGCCTAGTCGTCATTCACTCAAGCTCAGTGCCGGCAAATAAAATAAATTAAAGTCAAATGAATCAAAAGTACAAAGGGGAAGAGCAAATTAGAATAAATGTGTTTATGAAAGCACAATAGTCTGTTTCATAACTGCTATAGTGTACTCGGCTCCTCCTGGCAATTGTGCAGAAATCAAGTAACTGCTTTGGGGAGAACAATCTAAATAAGTATCATTTCATTCGAAAAGAGGATTACTTCATACATAATGCAAAACCGGCAGAGTCGTAATCAGCGCACTTTACAAAAGAGACTATTTTGAATATTTTTGAATCTTTAAGCAACATTTCAGTATTTACAGCAAGAGGCTAAGTATTTCAGAAATTGGTTCATAAAAATTATACAAGTCAGTCAATAAAGAGATGGACACCCCGGAGAGCAGGTTTTAAAACAGTGAGCTGGTGGCAGCGTAGAATGGCAGCAATAACGCTGAGCAGATTGGAAGGCTGCCAACATGAAACGAGCATTTCAGCTTGATGGGGAAAAAAAGGAGACCAACAGTATATATGGTTAAGTAAGTTGGTGATTTATCTCGACATGATATGGAGGTCAAGAGGACAAGCATGTACACAAGAGCTAAAATATTCAAATCAGAATTAATATCATCAGACATGGGAGTCTGCCAAAGGGATAACAAAAACTCCCACTCATTATTTAAACCAAATCTACAAAAGTGACTGAAGCGGAGGGAGACAAGAGAAGGGTCTTCAGAGGAAATTGGCACACTTGTGGTTGCACATAAATTAAGCTCAGTAGACAAAAAAAAGCTATGCTCTCAGCAACTATCCATGGAGCACAATCGTTTTTGCAGACACTGTTATTACACCTAATAGATTAATTATTATTTTATTATTCTATGGACTGTAAAGTTAAAGGGGTAGTGTCATGAAGAAAACTAGATCTATACTGATACATTATATAAAATGAAAAAATATTTCCAATGTATAAAGCATTTCTTAAAAAGTGTCATTTGAAAGGTATAGACTCACTAATCCCCCCACATGCTGTTTTGCTTTAATTATCTGTTGCCCTAGGTTACAGCCCACCAGGCATCTTCTTTCTTGTGTCAGGAAGCACTGTATGGTGAGTACCTACTCTTTCTCCCACTCTACCTGCTGGTGCAATGGTGAGTAGTAACAACTTGTTCACACTTGTGTTGCTTGGCGGGCACCTTCTCCACCGGCGGCACCTCCGGGGTTTGGGGGGGCCCAGTGGGTTTGGTCCTGTGTCAGTTAGGTTGCTGGCTATTTGTGCCCCCCCCTCCCTCCCTCCCCTGTTGTTGCTTGCTTTAAGGAGTTGGCCGTCTCTGATCGACACAGTGTTGGTTTAGTGTAGAGACTCATTTGGGCCAGAAGACCTGCATGTGTTACATAAGGCAATATGGTTTGATCTAATTATATACCAACATTCTGGCATTGGTTTTTAAATATAGCCCAGAGGCATTAGTGTCAGTCATAGGCCATAGCCATTTCTTTTTCTCTAGGTTTACACTCTCTTGTGTCACACATGCTCAGTTTAATTGTCACATGATTTGTCACATTAGTACTGACAGTTGGCTTTCACGTCACATGCAAACAAGAGGGATTTTGGGAACTTGTCCTCACTGTTGTTGTAAATAGATATATGGGTAAGGAAACTGTCACAGTGATGTAAGATACCTTACTAAAAACAGCATATCAGCAGATCTGCAGCAGATTAGATGGTGCAGATTTGCTGCGGATCCTATACATGTGAACGCACCCTTAATACTAACTGAAGCCAGATCCTTTCCAATGGGGAGTTTTACACTATTTCAAGAGATTAGACCAAATCTGTCAGCTGCAATTCACAATCAAACTGTTAGATATCTGTCAGGTCATGCAGACACAAAGTAAACAGATGGCACTCTCTACGGTGGGAACCAACCACCAACACTCCCCCTCCCAAATGCCATCAACCTAACCTCAAGCAAATCACACATAAAAATAGCTTTAATGGAAGACTTTTTTTGAATGAATATGTGTGAAGAAGCTCAACTAAACCGTGATTCATCTATGTGTCAGACAGTTTATCAATGGTAGCAAGAAGAGTCAATTACTAAATGCCTGAAACGTGATTATCGTGGATTTACTGAGTAGAATTGAGTACATGTTCAAATGTGGTGTTACTTTTGTGTCAACGATATTATATAAATGACACCTTTATTGGCTATCCATAGGCTTTCAGGGCAAAAAGACCCATTCATCAGTGAAGTTTTAGAGCCTCTGTGCTTGGAAAGTTTGCAAACACAATGTTTCTAGTCAACCCAGTCCATTCGCTTTAAAATTCTCACATAGATAGAATGTGTTCGAGTGGGGAATCCGGTGCTGCGTTGTTTTTTTGGTTTTTTTTATTGCGGCCCTGTTCCTGCATACAGCCCTATTCTATTCCTGGGCACCGGTTGAGGCTTAAGCACTGACCAGCCCACCCCCAGTGGGAGGAAACCCTTGTCCCTCTATGATGCGGCTCCATTGATCCTTTTTTTGAACCGGGGCACCGGATACCCCGTGCCAGCACCGTTCTATCCATGTAAAAGTCTTGAAGTGAATGTAATGCTGGTATATTCACTTTGAGGCTGGGTTCACACTACGTATATTTCAGTCAGTATTGTGGTCCTCATATTGCAACCAAAACCAGGAGTGGATTAAAAACACAGAAAGGATCTGTTCACACAATGGTAAAATTGAGTGGATGGCCGCCATATAACAGTAAATAACGGCCATTATTTCTATACAACAGCCGTTGTTTTAAAATAACAGCAAATATTTGCCATTAAATGGCGGCCATCCACTCAATTTCAACATTGTGTGAACAGAGCCTGTGTTTTCAATCCACTCCTTGTTTTGGTTGCAATATGAGGACCACAATACTGACTGAAATATACGTAGTGTGAACCCAGCCTAAAGAAGCATTTTGCTTCTCACAACTCGTTTACTGCATTTCTACACCCTGGAAGTATACAGTACAGACTGAAGGGGGTAGGTGTATATCCTGTTGATGGGGATATAAACTTGGCCTTTCATCTCGGAAAGTATACTTCTTGAGGGGGTGAGTGTATATCCCAAAACCTCGCCTGTTATTGGGCTATACACCTGCCCTCTCCAATCCCTAAAAGTATACTACGGGAGGAAGGGGTATGTTACCGGTGATCAGAAAGTTTTTAGCTATCTTCTGTTCTTCCCACAACCCCTTTTTTGTCCCTCAGTCTATCTACCGCAGTTCAGTTACATTCTAGTAAATAGAGCTAAGTTTAAATCCCACCCATAATCCCTTTAAATAAACAGAAATCTTAAGAAATCTTAATTTTATCATCAGAGCTAGACTTTCGCAAAGGGAGACTCCTTTACAACAAAAATTGGTCTTAAAATATACTAAATCCATTCCGGGGTCCTCTTTATTAACATTTACATTGGTTGTTTTTAACAGGTTTCATAATGATCTCCAAAATATGTTATGAATCACTCAGTCTTATGTCATGTATTCATTGCTCCTACTTATTTCCTCAAGAATGCATACAAATTAAAACTTCTAGAATAACTTGGATTTTCCACTGTAGTGCATGGAGAAACATAGAATTACTGTCATGAATGTGCCTGTGCGGAACTCCGTGCGCCCCTTGGCTCGTGCTGCGCGCTTGTAATGGCGCTGATATTCAGTGTTTTTGTATGTTTGTGCGGTGTCCTGGGCCTTGTCTGAACACTGGCCTATTTCCTTCTGTGTTTGTTCAGCCACACCCGCCTGAGATACTCCTGGCCATTTCGGAGTTAACTCTGATGCTGGTTAGCTTGTCTGGTAAGGTTGCTCTTGCCCCAGGTGTTCTGAGGAGATTAGGGGTCTGGTCCAATAAGCTCCTGCACTGGACCTCTGGTCTCCTATATAGTGTCTGCCAGCCTGCCTCTCACTGCCGGATATTGAGCTTGTCTCAGCCTGCTTCTGCCTCTGTTTAGTTCTCTGTTTATTCTGACTATTTTTGCCTTGTATTCTGACTATCCCTGCTTGCTGCCTGCCCCTGACCATATTGCCTGTTTATTGACCTTGCTTGTTGGATTGTGTTTTTGTACTGCGCTGCCCCGATTGTTGTGACCTGGACTGTCGACCATTCTTTATTGTGTTTTGTCTGTCTGTCTGTCTTGTCTTTGTGTCCCACCAAGCCAGTACAGGGACCGCCGCCAATTGCTGCCCTAGGGTTTAGCCTAGGGGGGCAAGTAGGTAGAGTCAGTGGGCGGGGCTGAGCTTAGGGTGCACTGTCTGTGTGTGTCTGGTGTCACCGGTTCCTGACAATTACAAAATGTATGAAACACTGGGGGAAAAAATCATGTGCAGGAGAGGAGCCAATCACAAACATGAAGAGTCAATGGTAAGCTGAGGTTTGAGTCCTACCTACCCCCAAATGCCCCGCTGGATTTACCAAGAGGTGCACGCCTCTCAGTGAAACTGGCCTGACTTATGCCTGCCTTAGGCTCAGAAATCTACACCTGCAACTAAGCAGCTGTAGATTTCTGCCATGATTTACATCTCCTCCCCGCATGCCCATCGGTTGAGCGAGGGGTATGGTAGGTGTACGCCAGGGAGAAGGGGCATTCTGCCAGGTGCGCAACAACAGTAAATGTCATCCCTTATATTGTATAAGTATACTTTTATTTCAGCTAACTTTTCAGGCTAAGCTTTATGAAATGTAGCACTAAACTGACTATTATATAACTTGCATGTGACATTTTCCTCAAATTTTCACCATTTGAACTGTTCAGTTGTCACAAAGTTAGTAAGTGCAACTAAACTCTATGATGGAGGCCAACTCTCCTATGACTGCATTCATACATATCCAAAGACTCAGTAGCAACATAGAGGGCGTTATAAAGCAGTAGTAAATAGTCCAAACTAAGGTTAGGTCAAATACCTACAGTTGTATCTTTGCATTTTATCACTTTTATCACTATTTGCCTCTGATCTCTGACACTACCCCCTGGCATCTTCCTTCTTTAACACTGCCCTTCATACATTTGTAAGGGCAGCATGTAACCTGATCTCTGCTAGTTGGTTTTGCAAACGCAGGATGGAGTTCAAAAGTTTTTCCACAAAGAATGAAAGGTTAACCTTGGGGAGATACTTGATAAGAAGTAAACATTTTTCTTGATTTACATGAGATGTATTACATAGTTTCTTATATTCGCTTGCACTACTGATTTATGCAGTTTGTTGACACAACGGTGACCATTTAAATGATTACTTAGCTGCCATTGTATGTTCAGTTAGCATCTTATAATATCTTGGATCTTTCTATGTGTCTTGTTAACCTACCTAAGTAAAATATATCTATTCATTTACCAATGTTGCGTGAACCTATTTATTTTTGCAGTCCTTGAGTCCACTGTAAAGGTAGAAAAGCAATAGACCTTGCTATGATTCTCAAGCTGAGACAGGTAAAATTTCCTCAATTAGCTACATTCTTTTCTGGTTCATGGCTCAAAAGTATGATGTCCGGGACCTTGGTTCCTGAATGCTCCAGAAAATGGCTATAAATGTATAAAATATATGCAAAAATATACAATATTAAAAATACCCACCATTGAAAGACATGAAAACTCGCCTACAGATATCTCCTTGAAGCTAGTTATTCATTCACCTTGACTTTAAAGTATATAAAAACGACAGTGCTAGAGGTTGTACCATATAGACTAACAGGATACCGAGTCATTTCAAGGCTGCAAATCACTCAACAACTGGTACCTTTAGGGAGAAATACTTCACGCCGAACCTTTCTGATCAGAGCTCTCAGAATGAAATACATTCCTGCAGCATTTATTCCGTGCACTTGGAAATCACAAAGTTGCGCTCACATCTTATTATACTGTGAAGAAGACGATATAGGTTTTTCTTCTGGGTGACATAAAGGGAATAAGAACAAGGTCGACAAAAGTGTCTGATTAACTTGTATACATTCAAATGTTATTCGGTACATACCAAGGAAGAGATTGAGCACGGATCTATAAGAAGTGGGTCATCGGAATAAATTACAATGTATTATATGAACAATTTAAATATCATAATTTGTTATGGTGACCCGATCTCTTTAAGAAGTTTTAGATTTCCGTGACTACTACCGTGGCTCGAATTATTAGAAATCCAAACATTCTGCTGAGCATTAAAGAACACATTGGTTTTTTTCTTCTTCTGTATACACAGTAGGTAAAATACATCTAGGTAAAGCATGTATTATTTATCTGGGCACTGTATGTGTTGTTTATGTGGTTGCTATATGCATTATTTATCTAGATGCTATATGTGTTATTTATCTGGTCACTGTGTACCTGGTTTTGCTGTATACTATATACACTACTGAAATCAGTGCTAGCCCCTTATTTGTCTGCATCCTCTACGACACAACTTATCTGGAAGCTTATCTGTTCTTTATACTTCTGTATACACAGGGAACTGCCTGGATGCATTGCACATTATGGGGGACATTTATGAAAGTTGTGTCCGAGGTGTATGCTTAAGAGAAGGCGCAGATTCGCCCCTTTTCCGTGGCGTATGCCTGCCATATTTTCCGCTCGCCCGATGGGCAGGCAGGGGGACTCAGGGGTGAGCAGCAAGGAGGGGAGAAGGCGTGGCATTATCCCGACCCTGATTTATCATGATTTATGCCTACTCACAGGCATAAATCATGATGTAAATCTACAATTATTGGAAGCAGGTGTAGATTTGGTACGCCGGGCGCTCAATTTTGGTACACCGGGCATGCAACTCTTAACGTATTCAGCCACGAAAAAGGGGATGGGTCCTAATTTAAGAACGGACACTGTATGCACTGTTTATTTGGTTGCTACTGTATATGCATTATTTATCCGGGCACTGTGCACATTTATATATTTGGTTAGATGTTATTTGTGCTATTTATATGGTCACTGTGCACCTAATGTAGGTGTGTAGAGTAGTATCCAGATGCTATATACCCTACTCATATCAATTGTAGTACCTTATTCATCTAGATCAGTGTGTCTCAATTCCAGTCCTCATAGCCAAGCTGGTCATGATGTGAGGATATCCCATACAAAGAACACCTGATATGCTGACTAAAATTATATAATTTTTAAAATACTAAGGAAACCCTCAAAACATGACCTGGTCCGTTAGGGCTAAAATTGAGAAGCACTGAGCTAGATCCTCTATGACACAACTTATCTGGACACTGCCTCCATTATATATCTGGGTGGAATGTACGATGGCCCTGGTTTACTAAGGGTGTCTGGTTTTCAAGAACCCCATACCTTAGGGTTTAAGTTTCCTAAACCGACATGTTTAGTATTTAGTACATCTGGCAGGATTTTCACATGACAAAACTAAAAACCCAACCATGACGCATGACACATGACTCATGACGTTAGTAAATATGGTTAAAAAAGAAACCAGCAGAGAAAATTTTTGTCTGAATATTGTTTGACGGTATTCAGATAACGTCTATACAATCTATTTCTACTCTGTTAGCTGACCTGGATAGACATGAGAATGAACCATAAGACAAAAGTTTCTGAACAACCATTGTTCACATATCAAATCTGAGTGGGTAATGAGTATATTGCACTTTTTTTTAGCCCTTAGGACATATGCACACAGAGTGTGCTAGCTTCCCCATGCTCCCACTTGAAGTTCCTCCCAACACATAGCCCCCATTATATGCTCGGGTGGATTCCGTCATGTGCCCAAAGAAATGCCAATTGTTTGGGCGGGCATTGTAATCTGCCCGACCATAAAATGAAGTATATGGACGGAGATGGAAACGGGAGCACGCAGGGATGAGCGTTGGATTCCGAGAGGATTACTCCATGTGCATATACCCTTATAATATGTCTATCACATATTACATTGACTCCTGATTTCTGTTACTCAAAGTATAACTAACGTCTATATTCTATTGTGACTACTGCTTCGGAGACTTTGAATGATCTAGAAGCAGAAGTTAGAATACTCTACAGGACACCATAGTGCCTTCCTTTATTTTTGAGATCAGTTCTAGCCCATCATTTTCTAATCAATGCTACCTTCTAAACTGTCTATAGGACAGATCAAAAGATGAACTTAGGCTGAATTATCTTCACAGGATGTTTGGAAACCTGACTCCCGAACAATACAACCACAGGAGTTTGTTAAACTTTTGTCACCTGGAATACTGCCAGGCAAAGTTTAAACAAAGCCGTATTAAATAAAGGCAAAAAAGTCAATACCACTATCACTCACGGTGGCCACAGCAGTAATTCCATATAGGTTAATGCAAAAGAGTAAACATTAGTTTAAAATATTTCAACATTTTGAATGACTTGTCCTTTTAACAGCAAGACAAAATAAATAATTCATTGCAACAAGATCGACCAACTTCACTCATTTATAACAATACTCCCTATGAACAGTAAAGCAGCCTTTCTATTCCAAAAGGCTTCCATCAGTTGACTGTAAATGATGCAAGTGGATCTCCAGTCAGGTGTGCAAACAGCTAGAAAATATCTCAGCTAGTTTTTTTTTTTTTTTTAAATAATAAATTCACATCTCAAAATTGACAGGTTCGCTAACATAGACAAAAAAAAAAATCTGGATTAGTAGGTTTAGATTTCTTTATTTGTATACTGCACACTCAGCTTTTCCACCCCCTATTTTGCCATTTGACTGGTGTTGTAATAATCAGATTGGAATTATGGTTAATATTAGCTACAACTGACAAGTTAAATTATACAAAAGGCGTTCTCAAAGGCAATGGAATATCAAGGACCTTGTATTGGGGCTCTTAGCAACACCGGAAAAAATATCATATATTCTCAACTTGCATGCTGAGTGGTCAACAAAGTGAAATTTCTAGTGTATAAGCTTCTTAGTGCGGTGACTGAGTTGTGATCTTTAAATAACCCTTTAAAAGTGCTTATCCAAAGCACCCAGGCACAGCATTCTCTCTCAGCATTATGAGTAACCCTTTGACTCCACACTCTAAAATTATATCTTGGATAAGATCATTGTTAATTATTAAGCTTCGGGAGAAAAAAAAAAACATGTTAGTTATGCATGGCTGCAAAACGTTCCCGGTGTTCAAACAAATGGTCTTAACGGCGTAGCTTACCATGAAATAGCAAGGAAATAGCAAATATCTATCTAAATGCTCACCATTTCTACCTAATCTGTCTGGAGAATGCCGATTATGCGATTCTTACCTCTACTAAAAGAGGTGTCATAGGGAATCTTGTAGAATATATATCACAGCTAGGATTCATTTAGATCTGGCTGAATGTCAAAACCACAAGGTCATGTCGGAATATTAGAGAAATTTCCAAGTGCCGAGCAATGAGCGCTTTAAGGAGATGTCATCTGAAAACGTCTGGCAGGGGTGGGGGGAAAAAAAAGGCAACCTTATAAAGATGTGTTAATGGAATAACATAAAGGAGTTTAACTGACATATTTTCGGAGAAGGACATTATTGCGTGACACAACATTAATATTCGAGGCGAAGTGTAAGGTGTTATAATCACGGCTGAATGTGCAGTAATTAACATGTGACTTGTAGTGTCGGAATTTATCATTCATTCGGGGAACATGGAAAGTATTCTTTATCCGTGATGAGTATCCTGTACACCAGATATACAGATAGGGATATTTCAGGATCCCTGAGTAACAGGGGCACATGTACATAAGCCCCTTACTCCCCCCCCCCCCCCCCCTTCCTTTTTTTTTTTCTTTTTCTAACCTTTGAGCCTTTGCTGGCCAATGGCTTGAAACATCACATCTGTTGTGAAGCCTCTCGGTTATCTTCATTGCTCAATGTTACTATGCCATCTGGTCAGTAACACAATTTCCAATTCAGAGCAATGGCTTACAAGGAAAAAAAAAAAAAACTCGGCATTAAGATAAGAGTTAAATTAAGCCCAGTACAGTGCACTTATAAGACACGCAAGCGGCATAAGCGTCACCGGCTTGGCCAAAAGCGATGGTGGACTTGCATGCACTGAAATGATGCTAAAACACTGACATTGTGCTACCAAAACAGAGCACTCCTATTAAACTAGCTGGCGAGGCTAAGCAAGTCTCATCAGGGAGAGCAAATGCTGATGAAATGAGCTGGGTTGACAATCTGTGGATCTAACCCACACAACAGCAATAGCCTGTGAACAGAAAAAACATTGCTCTTGCCTCCCGTAGTTTAATCTTTCTGTATTCTCTGATTCTGCCTGCATGTATTTGTATAGCTGCCTTCAGAACATTTTTCTTTGCCACCTACATAGAATGCATAAGACACAGGCAAACGGCTACAAAGACAGAATATATATTACTCGGTGCAGGCTTGTCATATACTATCTATCTTACACTATCCTCAAGGTCTAACGGTTTTCTCCAGTGTTGTTATCAGGCACAGGGAAGGTGGTAATGCCCAGTATTTATACAATGTGCTGTTCCTAGCACAAATAACCTGCGGTAGCCCAAAGCAGAAATGAGTATATCAAAAACAGAACAATGTCCCACTAAAGCAATTACGGTAGAATAATATAGGAATAACAAGCAAGGAATCGAAAATGGATTTATTCGTATAATATTCTCACAGCCTTACAATGGTTAACAAGCGGTTATTATAGGAATGGGAATGCTGTACATCCAGCGGGGTGCAGGTTTACTAAATTAGCAATATGATTATAAGGAGTGCAGACTGGGAAAGTACACATGCTTAACACTAAATTGGGGAGTCAAGTGTGTTGACTTAAGAAACTTGTGAAGAAAGCGGAGCCTTGCCTGGATACAGGCGTAGCCAATGTGTTTGTCCTATAGCTGTTTACTAAGGCCTACAGAATGCGGAGAAACCCACACCTCCAGTATTAATAGCAAAACCGTGCAGCCAAGGAAACCAGCCAGAGATTTCTATAAGGATGGAATCATAAATTTATGGAATTCACTCTAAAGAATTGTGTGGGAATCAGGAGAGGTCTTACGTGTCCTGCTCCCTGGCGCTTACTTCAAGCCTCAGCACATCTCAGAAGTATTTCTGTCGAGATGAGTGGGGCAGTCGTAATGATTTCATGATCAAAAATCAGATCTGCACACAGTTGCATGCATGAAGTTGCCACAACACTGGAAGCATCATGTAGCCATTGGTCTTTTCATGCAGATGATCATGACTGACACCTAGACCTTCTATTCTCTACTTTTTTCAGCAGCACTGGGGAGCAAAACAGGTAAGACCTTTACTGCTCCCTGGACAACCCCTTAAAATAACCATTCAGACATGGCTATTGTTAATGTTTTCTTATAACCTTTTAAAAGCAAATTTGTATCCACCCACCACCCCCAAACCACTGGGACCATTTGTTTGCTGACAACAAGTCATTTACTGTTGTGTGTTGCAAATAACTCCTGGTGCCATTTTTAGGGCCAGTTCACACAGAATAAAACTGGAGGAATCTTGCCAGCCTCCGTATCAAACAGCCTGTCTATGGGAGGGCTAGCGCGCCTCCTCTCTCGCCTCAAAGAATTGACTTGTCAATTCTTTGAGCGTAGAAAGCAGAAGAGCGTGAGCCCTCCCATAGACTGCCTTTATGACACAGAGGCTGGTGGTATTCCGCCAGTTTTACTCCATATCTGCTGGCCCTTTGGGTTAAAAACATTCTTTAATGCAGCCAGAGCAGTGTAAGAGGTGGGCCCAGAGCATCCATGCCTTAGGCCTGCACTCTTGGCCCACTTCTTTGACACTACACCAGCTAAATAAAAGACCGTCACTAGAAGCAATTTAAAAGAGACAACAGGAAAGAACGTTATGTCAGCAAACGAACAGTACCAATGGTGTGCAGGGAGTGGTGGGTGGATACAGATTTGCTTTAAGGTGGCTTTAAAAAAAATCTATACGCTGAGTGTATGAAAAATATACTTGCCGCAAATTTAACCTACACTCCAGCACCAACACTGCTTGAGTGTCCCACATGATACCACACACACCAGCCTAACATTGTATGTGGGGCAGGTGATATGCACAATGTATGGTGCATCACCACTATGATAGCAATGCCTGAACAGTGGTAAGTTTAGGGGTGATGAAAAGTTTTTTTTTATATATATCTTTATGCCTGTTCTAGCCTGTACAGAAACTGTGTTATCGGAAAACACCTTTAAAATAAATAATTGCATCCTGAGAACCATCCATCACTCCTACCTCCTGAGCTTCATACTCAAAGGGGTTGTATTATGTCAAAGTCAATGGGACTCATTTATCTTGGGGGATTTTTTTGAACTTATTTTTCTGTCTGCCTGTCTCAGATTTTTTTTAAATATTTTGCTACAAATTTATCATAATGTTGCAAGCGTTGTTGTTTAATTTATTGTAAATTATGGAGCACATACGATCAAAAAAACAGAGTCTACAATGTTAGAGTAAGCAATAGATTTTTAATACTTATAAAAAAAACCTGAAAATAAATAATGGAGAAATGGAGAGGCCACACAAACCACACTCGCTCCAAATGACAAAATAGGTACTAAACAAACCTTGCACACATAATGAGTCTAACAGGCACAAAAAGACCAAAAAGAAGTTAATAAGGCAGGAGTTCACCCAGTTCAACCTATAACCCTACTGTGTTGATCCAGAGGAAGGCAAAAACCCCTTATGAGGTAGATGCCATTTGCCCCATTACAGAGAGAAAAATAATTTCCCGACTCCACTATGGCAATCAGAATAAATCCCTGGATCACTGTGCCCATAACTTGTAATATTTTATTAGTCAACAAAAGCATCCAGGCCTCCCTTGAACTTATTTAATGAATAAACCATGACAACATCATGTGGCAGAGGATTACATAGTCTCACTGCTCGTACAGTAAAGAATCTGTCTGTGCTGATGGTGAAACCTCTCCTCTATACGTAGAGGATGCCCCTTTGTCATGGTTACAGGTTACAGGTATAGGTACAGGCCTAGCTTGGTACATGAGCTCCCATAACTACAGGTACCAAGTACGGATTCAAGGGGTTAAACAAATGGGATGTTTTTCATCAAACAGCAAATGGTCCAAGCAAACAGAATAACAAAGTAGGAAAACACCTCAGTAGGCAGAACAGGACTTTTCCATGTGAAACTTTACCTACTATATCCCCTTAAACTCTTAGCAACAACCTAAACTGCAATAAATTGCCTCCTTAAACCCCATAGTAAATGAGTAATATTGCCAGTTTGTGTTTGTCCACATAAAAGAAGTGGTATGTGGTCTGTGATCTGTGTGATTAGGTAATTGTGCAAGTGTGTAAGTGTTGCAGGTGAGGGATACTGTCAGAGTAACATCAGTTACACATATACATATATATATCTCTCTTGTGGCTGGAGGCAGTATTATGCCTCCAGCCAAAAGATCCCCCCCATACACATACTCACCTTGCAGGGTGCACGAGTGACACTCCAGGGGACTGCGTCAGGCCAGGTGAGTATGTTGGGGGGGGGCATAGAGTTTTTTGCTATGTGGCCCCATGAATCCTAGTTACGCCCCTGCCTAAGGCTTTGATTTTTTTCTCTCCCTTATTCATTGAAACTACTCCCTTTTAATTTATTAATAATCCAGAAGAGATCATGCATATATCCGCCGGGCCCATAAACATAGCAGATGTTTATGATGCCCGGGCCTCACCAGCACTAAGATTTTGTGACCCAAGTAATAGCTGAACATTGGAAAATACAAAACATTTTTTTACCACGAGAAAATAAAGTGGAGAACATTAAACTGTCAAGGAGCAGCTCTAGGAAAAGAAACGAATGATGGATTGGTTATTATTGTCATTTTTTTTCCTCAGGCCTAACGCTTAAGAGTTCTTAATAATGCACTATAGCGAATCAAGTTCCCTGCAAAGGACAGCTTTAAATATTAACATCTATTAAAACCTGCAACAAGGACAGAGCTAGGAGTGGCTGGCCATAATAACCTGTTAGGATTATTTTCCTATTGTACGTTCTTAGCTCTTATACCGTGCTTTTTTTTCTATTCTATTTAAATGGATCAGTCTAGCTGTTGGGTAGAAAAAAAAAAGCGAAAAGCAAGTAGTGTGCAGGAAACGGAGCCGTGATAGATTAAATAGGGTTATGTAATAGTTCCCTGTGACTTATAGGGCAAGAAATAGAATGGATATACATACTGTATATCTTTTGAGCTTGAGAAATTGATCATGACCAGACTGGCCTCATAAAATACCTGGGAAAGTGAGATCAATCATTCGTCATTTGGCTACGTCTCTGAGGTATTGTGTTGTTATAGCAGTGTCACGCATAAGTACAATTAATAGGAAGATGTGATGAGATTAACTGGATGGTTGGGCAGCGCTATGTCGATTTATTTCCTAATATATCTTTATAGCGATCAGAGCTCTGTTTTTTGGGTACAGAGCTCCAGATCTCCTGTGCAGACCTAGATTTAAATGACATAATTCTAGAACATGATGGCCACCACTAGAGGGCGCTTACCATATACGGTGCATACCTTAAACTCTATAACAAACAGTATGCATTAAAACGAATGTATCAGTAGATACATCGCTTTTAGATTTTAACATCAATGGCCCACCTTAGTGGGTGCCAACCAAGGGCATGAGGTTATCAAAATAAAAAAGGCACAAGAGGGATAAGTAATAACATACCTCACAAATGGCAAATTTTCAGAAATTACTGCAGCCTCTTTTTTCTATTACCAAGCAAAAAGTCACATGTATAGGAGTCTACATATATGTTATGCTATATAAATCATTTCACCCTTTGCTTACATCAGCATTTTTTAACATCACTTATTTTAGCGGAACAGAATTGAATTCTCTGCATCATTTGTGCATCACGTGTGGCCGGCAGTGCCTGAAGGCCTGAACATGACCGGGTCTTTTCTCCTTTTCTTCTACCAGCATGCTATATATTATACCGGCATTCAGTATATTAGAGACAGCTTTGTTGGCATCATGTCCCGGTTAGGATAGATATATCGAAGCTTATTGGGCCCATCAGAGTAAATTATAAAGAGACCAGCCTCCCGCTATACAGTGCATGTATACATGAGGTCTAATAGTTTTTTTGGAGGGATCATATTAAGAGTTAGTGCCTAGAGGTTGACTTTGAAGTCATTTTGAAACAGGGACCATTTGGCTCATTATTGTAACCAAAGAATTCTCTGATACTCAAAGAAACAAAATGATGACTCTGGAGAACAACAGAGGACTGGTAGAGTACATGAGGGTTTTGCGACTATAAGGAAGTTACAATAAGGTCTAGTGGTAGGTAAAGGTAATGTATATGGATTCCAGTGGTAGGTAAAGGTAATGTATATGGAGTCCAGTGGTAGGTAATATATATGGAGTCCAGTGGTGGGTAATTGGTATAGGTATGGTACCAGACTAGTACATGGTGGTCTCAAGTTTCACGGAGCACAGGCAAGGCTGAAAGAAGGCAGAGCGGGAATCGCCTGCATCTGCAACTGGCTACATGATACACGTTATATGATTTAAAAGCACATGTTAGTTTTCCATTCTGGTCCTTCAACATTAAAGAGTTTTTCTTGACACAACAAATTGATGACCAAGTGATGGGATAGGTCATCAAACACTGATCGGTGGGGTGCTGACATCTAGCACCTCTGCAGTTGTTCAGCACCTGCACTATACAGTGAATGATGGTGGAACCAGTGAGCGCTGTGCATTGTGTAGTGGTGGCAATGTGTAATTGCACCTCAGCGCTCATTCAAGTGATTGTCAATCCTGCACCCCAATAACTCCAGTGTCAACAGGACCCAGTGATGAAAGCCTTTACAAAATATAAGTTTCTTTCCATAACACTTGATATTCTGGACCATTTGTTCCCGCTGTTCAGCACATTAATAATTTATAACGTCTATTTCTAGGTGTTAATTAAAATTTGAGATTAGGAAACAAAAAAAAAATTGCTACCAAATCTTGTGGGATATCTGAAGTGTTATCAATGCAAAAATAACGCAGGTGCAAAGTGGCGGCTTAAAAAGAACTACAAGAAGTACTCCATTAACAAAAGGCAAACACAAAAGTCTACTTCACGGTATAATCCCTCATAAATTGCACACATACAAAAGAGTGAAAAGCTGGTTACAATGTATCAGAGCTGGCTGGAAAGTGACAGCGCCGGCCATTCGCTCCCATTAAAGATTAATAGCCAACATAAACAAAAGTAGCAAGAAACAGATGGAAATAACGGTAGTGTTTAGAGAAGCTGGCAGTGGACTCTTTTGCCTGCAGCAGCCCCTTCACCCATCCCTAACCCGGCACTAACACATTCGCAGACTGGCTAACACGTCCCCGACATTCATCACCAACGTGTCACTTATATTGCTTCTGCTTTAATGGGATGCATACGTTTACATTATCTCCATTACATCTCCAAAACCCTGGCCGTTTGTTAGGGAAGCAAAATATCTACATCCCCGAGTTAACAAGGCGATAAAAATGAGGGAAATCTAAGGAGATGTTGTTGTTGTTTTTTTATATATAAAATAGCTCTAAACGAGAGGGAGAACTCAGACATTCATCAGAGGGGGAAAACAGGGCTCGATATTTAGTAGCAATAACAATGAACCTGACGATTATACAGAGATAAGTGGGGAAACATGTTCACTGTTCATCTCTTCCTCTACAATGGTCCTTTGCTGATTTTTTTTTTTTGCCTTCTCCTCTTCTACTTAATTACTGACAGGCAGTGCTGCATCTCTTTAAAAAAAAAAAAAAAAGGTTCTGCAGCTTCTGTAGTATGTGTTATCCAGGTCTGGGCCCAAGCTGCTGTAACACAATATAAAACACAGATTAGCTGCTTTAATCCTTTTTCATGTTTCATATCAATCAATAAATGGTGAACATGAAAAAAAAAGAGTTTCTGCAGCAGCTGAGGTAATAGCTGTGCATGTTAGAGGATAATGTACCCTCTGTTCTGAATTACAGAGAATATTAGGAGTCACATCAGAGTCCTGTAACCTTAGCCTCTGGCCTTTTGCTTTTATTGGTGATTCATGTCATTTACAATGATATATATATATATATATATATATATATATATATATATATATATATATAAATAATTACATAGGTCAACCCCAGGTGACAACGGCCACTGTTGGACATGATCCTGCGGCCGATATTATACCATATTGGTCACAGGAACATCATTTCATTTTAATTGGAATGTAAGCACATTTGGGTGTGCCTACAATCCAATTTACCAATGAAGTCTACGCAATGTATGGCCGTCAGAACACTATGGCTCCATAGTGTGCTGTGGGAAATTCTGATGCGGGCGCACATGGATGCGCCCACATCAGAACTCTGCGGCGCTAAAGATCATCCGGCCGGTACCGCAGAGATGATCTTTTCCAAGACAGGCAGCTCCACAACACGAAAGGGTCACGGAACAGACGGTCTCTTACGTTGTCTGAACATAACCTAAGGGAACAAAGGACATTGTTCAATACACCTCCAATAGAGTTAATTGAAGGGGATTATTTCAAGGCGAGAACGGCCGCTGTTTTAATCACCCACAATGGATGTTCTTGATTTAAAAATATACACTGTGTGAATATAGTCATAGTCTGCAATTTTCTATACTATTTGATCTAGCACAAAGCTAAATTCCATTCCTAACCAGTGAGAATCTATTATCAGCACCATGGACAGGGAAAGAAGAGAACTACTTACATTGTAAAACCCTACAGCTATATGCAAAGGATCTGTACACCCTTATCATTATTTTCACTCATAAGGATGCACTATGTGAATATGTGCATACATTTGTTATTCATTATGTGACCGCTTGTAAGACTTGTATATGCTGTCATATGATAATTCATAAAGTAAATAATGCCCAATACAAAACTTCCTATATATCAGATACAGTATATGATACAGTAAGTAATGAGAACTTTCACTTCAAATAGAAAATTTGCTACTTTATAAATAAATATTAGTTGTGATCCAGACCCATATATCTGATTCAGAATTTAAAGGGGCGCTCCGGATAAGAAAGATTTAACCCTGTTCAATCCCTACCTATAATCTAAGCTTGTTTGCAATAGGTTTCAAATGAATGAATGGGGCCATTTGTCTGCAGCACATCCTGACTCTGAAACTGCTGAAAATCCTCACTACCTGGTCCACTCTGTCTCCAGTCCTCTGTCCTCCCCCTCCCTTTTGAGACAGAGCTCACATGATCTCTGTTTCTTCTGCAACAGCCCCTCCTGAATAGTACAGGGTGAAGAAGAGGTTTTCATCTCTCTCTAATCTATCTATGTAGAGGAATTCCCCTTTAAATCCTCTACAGAATTATACAAAAATAATTTCATGCATGTCAGAACCACTAGGAGGAGCTTAGGTTCTCGATGAATACAATTTATACACTGAACTAATTTGAGAGTAAAATAGTTAATTTCCGCAATTATACTGCCCATATGGTAATTCACAATTTGGCAGATGGGTTGGCTCTCCTGTTGTACAGCTTTATTTAGGCTACTGAAAGCGAATTGTTTTGAATGGTTAAAATACAATTACTTTAAAGGAAATACAAGAATACATGCATACACATTCTCATTTATTTAGAGGGATTTGATCTTTCATTGTGTTAATTATTCATCCGATTGGCTTTATTCCACTTTCATTCTGTACAAGCTCAGGCAGCACTACGTAAGGGTGATACAACATGTGCAATGGATGGTGATCCTGTGCTTGATGACATGGCTAGTGTGGATCCCCGCGGGAAGGAAACTCCACAAACTCACATGTATCATGTATGCTATGGTTAATTGATAAGTGCTGATAAAATCCTCTTTAACATGCATGTAAACCATTTAATATGAAAGCAACACCTAGCACCCATGACCCCTTGCAATCTTCTACATTTGCTGTGGAAAGTTGCCAGCAGCTGCTGATTTTTGCTACAAGGGTTGCTGCAGGGGAAATATTCTATAGCTCTTTGATTTTGGCCAAGGGGGTGAGGTTAGAGTGTCATTGATTGAGTGGACAGGTGCAATAAGTCCAAAAAGGTGCAATAATACAGTTAATGAATGCAGAGCAGGAGATGCTTCGTAAAGTTAATGTACCAGTGGTACATCACTTTTCTGTTTTAATCATGAATAGACCGGCATGAGGATGCCAGTGCGGCGGTCCTTTTTTTTTAACCACAGACTGATTCCTGCGTACAGCGCTGGTCTATTACCAAGCACCATCCCGATCTAAAGCCCTAGCGGTGGGCTGGCTCACCCCGAGTGGGAAGAAACCCCCTCCCCTATATGATGCGGCTCAAATGACTCTAATGGAGCTGCGTCATAGGAACCGGGCCACTGTTTATGAAAAGGATCATGGCACTGGCCTCCTAATGCTGGCCCTTTTTTTTAATTATTATTATTATTTATTTTTTCCTGATGTGCAGGTACAAGTAAAAATCTAATCCCCCCACAACTTCTGTCCAACCTGTACCGTCTTCAAGACACCAGCTCCCATCATAAATAATACATGACATGTGTGATTCCTGCAATTACGTGAATGTCTTGTACACACAGATTAGGGCTAAACGCAGCTAGGAGGATAAGTACACAAACATTAGTACTTGACACGCATCACTAGATTAATCTGAATTAAATCGAGGGATGAGTAAATAGTTACGATTATTTTGAATGGATTTCGACAAAAAATGGAAGCTCCCAAAGATTTCTGCTATCAACGAAACAGTAAGTAGAGGAATTCAACCGGGATCAATTAGGGGAAAAACAGTGCAGAGAACCCACTGCTGTGCCTGCTCTTCAGGGTGAAGGCTATACTCTCCATCTGCTTACTATTACTGGGATTGTTTATAAATAGAAGGTAAGGTTAATTGAAACGTTAAAATATTCATTATGTGCCGACACCTTGCGAAGCAAAAGAGACTACACTACAAACGGTAGAAACTATTATTTAATTGTATTAAAGGACGGTGTACTCAGAATTGGTTAGAAAACAGCGGGACAACCACAGTGCAACAGCATAAGGCAGAAAAGTCACGAGAGACAATCTTGGTCAGACGCCACAGGTTAAGAAGTCAATTAACTAAGCCTCAACAACCTTAGTAATAGGGATTAACCTCTATGACTGGCACCAGACAGACGTGAGGGTGTTATTAGATGTTGCTTGCAGTTGTCTACACTCTCCGTACATTAAAGAGAACCAATCATCGATGAAAATCAAAAATTTTTTTTCCCTAATTAGATGTATTTACTTATTTTATTACTATTTGTAAATATAATTGATTACTTTTTTGGCTGTGTTTTTAAAATATTTACTTTTTACTTTCCTATCTCGCACCGGCTCTTTTCAAAAGAGTCGGCGCGAGACAGGAAGCTCCCGTCATGCAAAGCGGCAAGGCCGGGCACCGCCATCTTGATGACGTCACTTGCGTTCCACCGCTGGAACGCAAAAGACTAAATCAAGATGGCGGCGCCGGCCTTGCTGTAGCGGTCCAGAGGATCAGGTAAAGTATAAGATACAGACTGCAAAGGCAGTCTGTATCTTCATTTTGTCTATTTATTAAGATACAGACTGCCTTTGCAGTCTGTATCTTATACTTTACCTGATCCTCTTGTTCGGTGCAGGAAGGCCGCGCGCCGCCATCTTGAATACGTCACTTGCGTTCCAGCGGTGGAACGCAAGTAGCGTAATCAAGATGGCGGCGCCGGCCTTGCTGTAGCGGACCAGAGGATCAGGTAAATTATAAGATACAGACTGTAAAGGCAGTCTGTATCTTTCCGAAGTCTATTTATGAAGATACAGACTGCATTTGCAGTCTGTATCTTATACTTTACCTGCTCCTTTGTTCCGGTGCAGTAATGCCGGCCGCCGCCATCTTGATGACGTCACTCTGGAACGCACCGCTGGAACGCACGTGACGTCATCAAGATGGCGGCGGCTGGCATTACTGCACCGGAACAAAGGAGCAGGTAAAGTATAAGATACAGACTGCAAATGTAGTCTGTATCTTCATAAATAGACTTCATAAAGATACAGACTGCATTTGCAATCTGTATCTTATACTTTACCTGCTCCTTTGTTCCGGTGCATTAATGCCGGCCGCCGCCATCTTGATGACGTCACGTGCGTTCCAGCAGTGCGTTCCAGCGCGACGTCATCAAGATGGCGGCGCCCGGCATTACTGCACAGAGGAAGAGAAATTAGGTAAAGAATAAGATACAGACTGCAAAGGCAGTCTGTATCTTCATAGATAGACTTAGGGAGAGAGAATCTTTGATAATAGGGATAGTAAATTTTAGGTGATTGGTTCTCTTTAAGCACAGTCTCAGGAGGACTATTTCCTTAGGGCAATGGACCTCAGCTGGCAGACCATGGTGTGATGCTAGACCAGGGACAGCAGCTGCCCGGGACCTGGGGACCTGCCTTGATAGATACAATGGAGGAGGACAGTGTCTTCTCTAATGTATCAATGACAGCGAGTCTACATGTTCCAGGGGGCTCTGTACATAAGGTCCTGACATTGATCAAGGTCAAGACACTAAGTGTGTGCTTTGAAATTAAGTGGACTGGTAAAGTATATACGGTTATCTTTTTATTGATCTATTAGTTTAGTGAACTTAGTTCTTAACCAATAATTGATGCAATTAGTCGAATACAGAAAACACATTCTGATACAAATAAACACAATGTGAGTTTAGTTGGGGGGAAAGATCAGGAGCAATGAGAAAATAATATTTTACTAAAAGAGTATTAGATACTTTGAACACACTTCCAGCAGATGTGGTTGGTAAATCTACAGTAAGTGAATGTAAACATGCCTGAGATAAATTGAGAAAGCAAATAATATAAGGGCAGACTAGATAGACCAGGTGGGCTTTTCTGCCAACAATCTTCTGTTTCTATATCAGATCAGCTGGTTGAACTATGGCACTCTGACAAGCCAGGCGAAGCACAGTGCAGTTACCACAGTTGTTTCTGATACTGTAAATCTGTGTAGTGCAGTGCCATTTAAGTGAATAGGATTAGGCAGCAACACAACCCACTACAAAAAAGAAAAGGCTGTGTCTAATAAACATTGATGAAGAGGCATAGTGTCCTTTTTAGCCAGGAGATCACTGGTATCAAGAGTCACACTTTCCTAACGAGAAACCATCAATACCAGGGGTAGGGAACCTTGGCTCTCCAGCTGTTGCAAAACTCTAACTCCCATCATGCCTGGACAGCCAAAGCTTTAGCTGCCTGATCTGTTCTCACTGCCTATTATTCCATTACTATCTAATACAGGGGCATTAGATAGGCTTTAGCTTTGGCTGTCCAGGCATGATGGGAGTTTTGCAACAGCTGGAGAGCCAAGGTTCCCTACCCCTGATTATTACTAAAGTCCTAGAAAGTACCTTAAAAGTCTCATCAACAGCCCCTTCTCTAAAAACAGACATCCTGTCCTCCCAGTAGAAGCGTGTTTTTTTCCGTGGGTATGAACATAAACAGACACAGTCCAAATCTATCTGGGAAAAAAAAGAGTCAGGAGAACACTTCCAAAGCCAGATTATTCTTCCTGTGTTATATGCAAGTGATAAAGTCCCATTAAGGAAAGGTAAACGTATCTCCAATTCTAAAAAAAAAAAAAGTTCCATATGACACACTGGCAAAAAAAGCTTTAACTTGTATATTAGGAGCTGTGTTCTCTTGGGAAAGAAATCAAACAGAAAAGTATATGCAGACTATCGATAAACATCATCATTTCAATTATTTCTGCTATTGGTTGGATGTTGCAGTTTGACTCCCGACAAGAAAATACCGACAGGTATGAGCGCATTGAAAAGCCACCATTTGTCTCCCCTGTGTACAGATAAGGGCATTTGATGGTCGTGTATACTGTTTTTTTAGCCAGACTTTAACATCAGTTATGTATAATTATCATGAGAACTGTGACTTTGTGGAACAGTCTACCACAGGATCTGGTCACAGCAAAAACAGTAGAGGGCTTCAAAACAGGGCTAGACAAGTTCTTAGACCAAAATAATATAAATGCATATGTATAGAACCTATCACCCCTCCCCCTTCCCTGTATCCATCCCCTCCTTGGTTGAACTTGATGGACATGTGTCTTTTTTCAACCGTATTAACTATGTAACTATGTAACTATGTAACATAAAAAATCCAAAATACTGAACTTCCGTCAGAGGACATTGGCGCTTCCCCATACACAACAATATCGGGTCTTGGCCACAGTGGTGGGATCAGCTGATAACTACCTATTGTTTGTGTCCAACTTCTATCTAGTTTCAGAGCGCTTTGGACGTGTCATAGTGAGCATAGTCACAGCAGCATTTTCCATATTAGAACATATTTGTTTTCAACTGGATTCTTCATACTCTTAAACAATAAATCCCTAACTGGTATAATAAAGCCCGCTCCAATCTAATTATTCCAAACTATAAGATTAAGATTCTATGAATGCAAAAACATTTAAAAAAAATAAGTTTCTTATCTACTGCAAAAATAAAGAGAAATGATGTCTGGGTAGCATTTACCTTAAAATAAAAAGCATTTACAAAAGAAATGAGACTTCAAAGACGAGTCTCCATAGACCTCTGCCCACCACCAACTAAACTGGAGACACCCGCTGCTTCCATAAAGTGTCCATTTGTGTAATTATTGTACTGTATTGATACAAGAGAATACATACCGAGCTTTTCTAATTATTATAGAACTATCACTTACAAGCATAACTGATAATTTATGACCTTGGTTATGTAGTTGTGTGAGGCCTATTCATTGCACAACAAAGCTGTTTTTGTGCTTCAGATTCCTATTCACAGGCAAAAAAGGCTATTATCTTTTACAAGACAGAGAAACAACGCAAGGAACATGTCCAAATGTTAATCCCGCAAAGGCTTTTGCTTTCATGTTAGAACAATATTTTATTATGTGTTTTGTATAAGAAAGTACGTCAACTATTTTTTCCTATTTGTGTGACTTTTTTTTCCCATCAAAACAACTTTTTTTTTCTCCTCCAAAGGTCTGCACAAAGATTGTATTATTTTAAAGGTGTCAATCATATAGACACAATTGGCAGGTTAAAGATAAGGTTTGGGGAAAAAAATAATTTATTAATATTTTAGATCTGTAATATTGCACCCATAGCCTTTATTGTCTCCAATTTTATAAGGGATTTTTTTGTTTGTAGCAATACTTTGGTCTGACTCCTTTATCTGACATTGTTTCAATTAGCTGTCTACCACTTTTTTAGCAAAATTTTGAAATTAGCTTCAGGCAGTTGACCAGTTTTTAGCAACTCTATAAACAGTGTGAGGGGTCACAGCTGATTGGGCATGATAACATGCCCAAATTTTCTTGACAAAACTAGAAAAAATTTGCTTCATCAACGGAGCGAATTTTTGCTGAATTCACTGGGAATAGCATATTGTCTTTTTTACTTACCCCTCCCCCCTGCCCTGAATGAATTTTTGCCGCCCCCCTTTCCCGCTGGACTTCTCCTTTAAATAGCTCTCCTTCTGTAGATATCCACCTCTTAGGTAGCAAGGCTTTGTAGCCAAATTTATCCAATGTGTGTTAAGGAGCTATCCCCCCACTAGATGTCCACCATTTCTGTAGCAATCAATTTATATGATATTATCAATCAATATGGTTTCCAAAACCAAACAGCATATTCTTGATGTCTATAGTATAATATAATAATGCTGATTCTGTCACTTTAGTTCTATCCCAATAGAAACCTATAGCTTTATTAACTGTAAAAACACCTTAGAATCAGCCCTTTTTACTAGAACTATTTTGTGTTCTCCTTAGTACCATCCACTTTTAGATGGTTACGTTACATTACACTTAATAGGTATAGTTACAGGATTCCATATCTACTCATACATTATTAAATATATATGAGAAGATGTTAGTCATCATTATTATACAATGACTAGTGATAAAACGAAAGCGGTTAAAGATTCTCCTGCGGAGATTTTCTTCCTACCATTCAGCCATTTCCACTAAGCCCCCTAACCTCCAAGATTTTTTAGCTTATTTTTATAGCTCACTATCTGTATGGCGGATTTCTTCCTACCTCCTGACCACATATATATTTTTCTGTCATACATCTTTCAGGAGATGTTAAACGGATTGTCAAGTGAAAATCCACAAGTTGCCGGGCACAAGGGATTATGATTATTAGGTAACTGATGTCTTAAGATACAAGTTTGCCGGCCAGTCTGCGGGCTTACATTTCCATGCTGTTCTCAGTTACATATTAGCAGGAAGAAGCGGTGACACTTAAACTAAATGATGGCTTAACTTCACGTATCCTTACGACTGAAGGCTTCACTCAGAAGCGGATAATGTGTAGTTATATGTAGTACTGTACTGATGAAAAGAACCAGAAAAGAGGTTATTAACAGTTGCGTCAAAGTTTTTGTGTCGTGATAGAACGTTTCATGCACAGTACTAAGCAAAAGTTCTAGGCAGGGGTGAAAAAAATTATGTAAAGCAAGATTACTTCCAGTAAGGAGACATCTGATTGGCTCCAAAGTTTTATTCTTTAGCGGGACAATGACCCCAAACACCCAGTCATTGGGAACTCTCTTCAGCAAAAAGAACACAGTTTGGGACCACAATTGATCAAAGCTTTTGACATGTATGTCTTAGAAGACCAAAAAGCTTTTTTAAGACACAGTAGAAGTCCTATTACACGGCCCGATCATAAAGTGTAAACGAGCGCCGGTCTGCTATATCAGCGCTTGTTTACTGAGCAATTACATGTGCTGACTATGCGACAGCAAGGGCTGCAAGGACATCATTAGCGATGTCCGTGCAGTCCTTGCCTTTAGTGTAAAATAATAAAGTATTAACTTATCTTCCCGTGATGTGCTGCAGACATCTGATGTTTTTTGTACACAATGAAAGTATTTACTTTATTTACCATGTTCCCCGGTATACGCAGGTCTTCCCTGGCTTCTACCTTCTGTTCCCATCTCTGCCTTCTGTTCCCGTATCTGCACTGACAGGCCTGGCAGTGATTGGCTGAGTGGCCTGTCAGTGCAGAGACTGGACCAGCAGAGAAAAAAAGGAATAGCCGCAGCTGCAAAAACCCGGAAAGACCAGAGGACTCCGGATAAAGCAAGAGGACACCAGGGAACATGGTAAACTAAGTAAATACTTTATTTTATACTACAATCTTTAGACGTTAGCTGCCCATCCATTTTACACGTAGTAATGCGCACCCGATAATTTTAGGTATTACTATTGACCTTAAGAAATGATCAGCCGATGATTGTTTCATCAGGTGATCGTTGTTTCTATTACACAGAAGGCCAATCATCTGAAATGGCCTAATTCGGCCGATTATCGTGCCGTGTCATAGGGCCCTAACTCTTTATTGTTATAGCTCATAAGTAGTGCTGGGGTATAGAGTGTTAATGAGGTATTAAGTGATTACATATAGCTCTGCATTATAGAGCAGAAATGATAAGGGTGAAGATTGCAGCAAATAAATCACATGTCATTACGTATAGAATTATATATATGTTTAAAGGAAATAACCAGCTTTTCAAAAATTAAGTACCTGTCCTTTGCATAGATGATAGATGATATTAAGTTGGTGGAGATCCAATTCCTGAAATGTCTGGTGATAATTGATTCAAAGGGGCACAGTGCGGCTGCAGCCTCTTCAATGTTATGTTCTCTGTTCCTATGCTTATTGTACTTTAAGGGGTATTTCCATCTAGGTAGCTGCCCCGGATAGGATAAAACTAAAAGATCGCGGGGGGGGGGGGGGGGGGGGGACCCAAGAACGGAGACCCTTAAATCCCTGCCGAATAGAGCTGCATACATCTGTATACGTGTCATAACTCTATTTATTCTCTACAGAGCCACCAAAGAGAGACAAATGAAGCTTTCAGCTCTCTTAGGTAGCTCCATAAAGAATAGATGAGGCCATGGCACGCATCAGTTTCCCGCAGCTCTATTGAGTGGGGATTTCAGGGGCCTTGTTGAGATTGTGGGGCACTTAGTTATGCCCTATCCTGTGCATACAGTGGATATGACGTAACTAAGCCAGATGGGAATACCCTATCACTAGTGGCAGTAAAAGGACATGCAGCATCGTGAAGAAAACTAAAAGTATTCCAAGTGCTGGAATAGAGCACATGTCAATTTGAAGCCGTCCCTTTAAACAAATGATTGTCAGACAATGTTGGAAGTCAGACAATCTAATATTGATGACCTACCCCAAGAAAAGCAAAATAACCGAAGAGTGCAAGGTGTGCTGGAAACACATACGTTCTCAACTTTTTGTAGATGAAGTGGCTTGAATAAAGGATTTTTAGCTTGTGACCATGGCTTGCTATTTTCAGTCTATTTGCTGAATACATTCTGCAGCTGTCACCGAACAGAAAAGGTAAAAGCATTGAAGCTAGGTGAGATGATTCTCCCATTGTATTGGTATTGGAATTTTTGATGCCTCACAAAGATACAAAAACTCAAAAAATGATAATTAAACAAGTTTGGTTACATTGAAAAGTAACTTTTTAATTAGTATGTGGCAAAAAAAAAAAACTTTTCTCAATACATTTTCCTTTTCTGCACAAAGAAGAACAAAAAAAAAACCCAATCCTTATAAGAGTTTCTTTTAACAAGACAAAGAGGGAAAATGTAGTTGTGAAGAAAAGCTGAAGTATAACATTAACTTAGTTCTGAATGTACTTTAGAGTTTATTCTCACAATTGGGTGCTAAAATGTTATATTATTTCACATAATTATGTTCCTCCATAATAAAGAATAGCAGCACTATTTTCATACACTTCAGCCAATGATTTCGGCGCAGTTGGGGAAATCATATGTTCAGTACTGCAATAACTGATAAACTGCTTAATCAAGGCTGGAAATGTGGAGCATGCAAGAGGTTCTGGGAAAGTAACTCGAGTCTATCTGTTGTTTGGCACCATAAGGTTAATATGCAGTTTATAAATCCATTATAGCTTCAAGAAATGCAATTGAAAAAAAAAAAAAAAACTAGGGAGGAAAATAATCTTAAAATGCGGTTGAAAGTCCATGTTTGACAAATGCGGAGATATGATAATTGTCTGGTAGGACTTCCATTTGAGTAAAAGCTTTTTGTATAATGTCATACAGCATAATTTATTAGGACACCAATAGTAGCAGGGCTGACTATGCTGGTAAGACTCATTGGAGAAAGTCAGAGGGTAATCAGTGCTGGTAAGTGCTGAGCTTTTCTAATGATATGAGACAGTGAAGCAATTACAGGGAGTTTTAGAGTAAACTTCCAAAGTTACATTTAAATGCAAAACCCCAAAAACAGGAATGGAAAAAGACTTTAACCCCTTAACGACAAAGGGCGTAAATTTACGCCCTATTGCCGGTAAGGGGGTTTAGAGCGACCCCGCTAGGAACCGCCGCGATCCCGGGTGCTGCATGTAGCTAATAAGGTAATCAGATGCAGCTGTTAAAGTTGACAGCTGCATCAGATTACCGGATGCAGCCGTTCCCTGGTGTCTAGTGGCGGAGATCGCCCTTAAAATCATTAGAACAGCGATCTAAGCCCATGCTGTGTGACCACCATAAGGGACTATGTCAAAAATAATATATTAATCAAATCAACAGCATTTAGTAAGTACAAGTGCATTTAAATGTATTATGAATTCCAAAAGAATTTCAGAGATTGAAAGTTTGGGCTGGTGATACTATTCATTATAGGAACGTTTCGGTCCTTGCTCTCCAGTACAGAACACACTGTGCATAATGGAAAACACAAGGAATCCGGCTGTAGCCCTTGCAATTCGGCCAATGAAATAATGGAAATAAAACATGTGGAGAGGAAACCTGGCATTAATATGGAATTCACTGGTTCAGCATGTTACCCACACACCCAGCAGTTAAGAGGTTATCCTTTCATTATGCTTTTTCTCCATTTTTTTTTTCAAACATACAGAAAAATGATGCTACTAAATTATGAAAAATATGTTTTCAATTTGTGTCTGTTAACCTGCCAAGTGTCATGAACAGTGTCTTGGCAAACAAAACTGCATCTGGGACTGTCACTGAAATTGGCCGAGGAATGAGGTTTTCCTGTCACTCACCTGCGTATCAATGGATTTCATGAATATGACTGACACTGATGTGTTATTCTATTGCAGATGTGAGGCGTATACTTATTTCTTGTTTATCTGTTTCTATGGAAACACTTAAAAAAAATCTAATTGCATTTTTTACAATAACGTTAAAATGATGAACAATACACACACATACATTATATATATATATATATATATATATATATATATATATATATATACATACACACACACACACACAAGCACACACACAAATGTATGTTGAATGAGTTGCTACCATTAGGAACATGGATTCTGACATCTAATAAACACAGTTTTGTCCCTAGAAAAAAGAAAGAAGGAAAATGCGTGGGTCCACAAAGAGAGACACATGAAAATTTTAAAAAAAATCCTCTTTTTTTTCCTTTCTATTATTAATTTAAGATGCATTACAGAAAAAAAGGTAAACAAAGGTGAACATAGCAGAATAACGACAATAAATACAAAATGCTTCCCCCAAGGTGAAATTGTTTTCTTTTCGTCAGGCATGATGGGCTCAATAGAACACTAAATGAAATGTACTTGTTTACCAGGAATTTAATACAAAATTAAAGGAATATCGTCTCTTAAAGTCATGACATGTCGCTATGATATATGATAACAATACTTTAACCCCTTAACGACATCGGGCGTAAGTATACGCCCCCGCAGGGTGGGCTTAACGCAAACGGGCGTATACTTACGCCCGATGTATAATGTATAGCAGGCCATCTCTGCTCGTCGGCACGTCCTCGCGTCTTCTTCGCTTCACTTCCGGGTTCGTTCGTCCAGCGTCGGACATCTTCGGAAACGCTCGGGTCCTCGGGTTCGGCGGGTCTCAGCAATCTCCGGCAGCATCGCTCTACTGCCCCCTAGCGGCTGATCAGTGAATATCATTCACTGATCAGTTGCTTTGGGTTAAAAAGATTTTTTATTTTTTTTTATTTTTTTGCGCCCTAACGCCGCTGAGTGCTGATTAGCATCGCACGTAAGTGCGCCGCTGATCAGCAACTCCTCCTTTTTGGCGTAGGGGCGTTTTTCCCCCCTATATCCTACCGCCACTGTCTGCTGATAAGTGCCGCACATAAGTGTGGCATTTATCAGCAGCTCCTTTCTTGGCGTAGAAACACGTAAAAAACACTACACTACATGGAATAAAGTTTTACACTACACTACATTACACATTTACATACCCCATATACTAATCCCCGTATAAAGATGGCCCCCAGGGTGTTTTCGGCGTCGGACGCATACGCTATTATTGCCTCCGACACCGAAACAGCCAGTGAGGATGAATGAGGGGATCCTTTTTTCCTCCATTATTCCTCATCATCCAGTGATGTGTCTCGGGGGTACCGTAGCGTACGCTGCCCCCCAGACACGTCTTTTCCGCCAGTACCGTCCCAATAAGAGATCACGGTATGGCGTGAAATTCTACAAATTCTGTGAGCGTACCTCAGGGTACACTTACAGATCCAGGGCACGTGCACACTGCGGAATGGCGAAGGATAACCCTTTGTGCATTCCGCAGCTGGCACCCGCCAGCGGACTGATGGAGGCGCACGTCTCCACCCGTGTCATAGACTCCATTCTATGCACGGGCGGATTCCGTTGTCCATCCAAAGAATGAACACATTGGACAGAGGGCAGAATCCGCCCGTGCATATAATGGAGTGTGACACGAGCGGAGACGCGCGTCTCCATCAGTCCGCCGGCGGGTGCCAGCTGCGGAATGCACAAAGGGTTATCCTTCGCCATTCCGCAGTGTGCATGTACCCTTGGAGTGTATGAAGGAAGGGACACCCGAATCCAAGGTCTCTTGGGTACACAGAAATTCCTCTCTATGATTAGACCCACAAAAACATGGTTTAAAAAAAAAAAAAAACTGTTTTTTTTTTTTTTTTGTTTTGTTTTTTTACAAAAATGCAACAATTATTGATTACCAGGTTTGATATTGTTTAGCTATTTTTGGTCTACAACCAGAAACGACAATCAATAGATTATGTCAAAGTTAAGCTAGGTTCATAATGCGTTTTTGCACCCATTTCATTGTATGTTTACATTTAACATACAGAAAAGCATGATCAACCACGTCTTTTTGTATGTTATTTTAATTTTTTTTTTTTTTATGGATCAGTCTTGATAATTTTGTTTTTTATTTTATAATGTAAGTCAATAGAAAATGGATCCTGCAGTATGGAATACACCAACTTTTTTATTTTTGACAACAGTTGTTGCCGTCTATTTTTTACTTTAAACGAATACATTAAAACAGACCACAAACCACAGTGTGAACACAGTCGGGGTTTATTTTATTTATTTTTACAGACACTTATGCAGTCTTGCAGTCTTTGGGCTCCATAACTGCCCCAGGTCAATTATCAACACTTGGAATAAATATTTTTTTTTCCACTTCTTTTTCCAGTTACTTTTGCTTATTAATAAACGTTGGTTACATACACATACAAAATCTTTTTTTCTATAAGTAATTGTCCTTACTTGTTGGCTGCAATGGCCCTATTACACTGAGTGATAATCAGCCGATTCAGCCAATTATCTCTCCATGTAATAGTGATAACGATCAGCTGGTGACAACGATCATCAGCTGATTGTGTCTTTAGGTCCAGATCTAAAATCATCGGCCGCAGAATACGTGCTCATTTATGGTGCGTTCACACCTACAGGATCTGCAGCTGATTTCATGTAAATAACTGAACACAGCATCAAATCTGCTGCAGATCTGCTGCAGATCCTGTAGGTGTGAACGCACCCTAAAAGTGAATGTTCGTCTAAGCCATATGATGGGGTATGGAGTCCCAACAGCTCTACATTACGTTCCTTACATTCATAGTAGGCACATTTGTGTTGATGTTGTTTTCATCACAGCAGCAAAACAATGGAAATTAGATGGGGCCCGTTGTGTTGGACACCAATGGACCGAATGTAAAGATAATAACAGAACCTTGTACACAGTTAGAAACGCGGCCTCATCACACTTTTTGGAAGCTAAATTACAGAAAATTCACTATTTGAAAATATTATAGAATGTATCATTAGGAGAAGCAAAGTTAAAAAAAAAAAATCTCAGCTCTTCTCTCATGTACTGGATGCTCTCGAAGAGAAAATTCATTTAGAATTGGATATGACAGGAAAACAGCATGCTCGTAGCACAAGCTCTATCTCTGTAATGTTAACTGTAGTTCTCGCAGAGACATGGAGAGCAGAGCACATTATAAATGAAGCAAAGCCCCTGGGCACAGAGGACATTAGCAGGCAGTTTTAGCATAATCATGACTTGTCTAACCACACCTTTCTCCCGCAGTCTGCCTGACCTCTCCGCTCCAGCCCTGATTCAAGAGAATTAATCCCAAACACCTGCAGTTGATAAATTGTCTCTGCAGTTCTGGCTCTACCAGACACTTGTCTTAGAGATGTGCATGCTGTATACTAAAAGAATATCATTGGGAAAACGAGCTACAACAATGGGGATCTATGTGTAATTGGTCTTTTTTTAGGTGGTTAGGTTTGCCCATTCAGACTAGGAGAGGTCAGGGTTAGATATAGAGAGCATGGAGATCTCAGATTAATTTCCCACCAAACAGCATATATATTATTGTTACAGAATTTTCTGTTAAGATTAAGATTTTGAAGAAGAGACCCTTAAAGAGGTTGTCTGGTTTAGAAAAACAAATTTCAATTATTCTATTAGGGTCCACATTCGCTACATTGAAAAGGATGGAAGCCAGGGTGAAAACTTGCTAGAAATTCACATTATAATTGACATGTAAATTAGAAAATTTGCAACCTGATCGTGTTTTCCGTGTAGAAAATATCCTCGGAATGCAGATTAGATTTGTAAAAAAGTCACTCACATGTATTATACTGTAATCCTATTTGCACCAGTCATCATTTACAGGTCTTTTACATGGGCCGATTATCCAGCAAATGAGTGTTAATAGTAATGTTCATTTCTGATAATCAACCAGTGTACCAGGGTCAGCGATCAGCTGTCAAATAAGCTAGGTTGTCGACTAAGACCTCACAAAGATCAGCGCCTGTTATCCTTCCCTGTTGGCCCATCTGGAAAGGCCTTTAGTTGGGGGGGGGGGGGGAGCGAATACTACCTCTCTCTAGAGGACACAGCATGAACATGCATTGCTTGGAGGAGCTACTGATTTTTATGGGCCTATAATGCCAATGATGCAATACACATTAGTTAAAGTCAGAGGAAATTGTTTCTAAAAAAAAAAATGCTTATAAAGTGCTTTTTTCCCTGCACTTACTACTGCATCAAGGCTTCACTTCTTGGATAAAATGGTGATGTCACGACCCGACTCCCAGAGCTGTGCGGGCTGTGGCTGCTGGAGAGGATGATGGCAGAGGGATTCTCAGTGTCCCTCCAGTGCCCTGTGTCCCTCAGTGTCCCCCTGCCATCATCCTCTCCAGCAGCCACAGCCAACACAGCTCTGGGAGTCGGGTCGTGACATCACCATGTTATCCAGGAAGTGAAGCCTTGATGCAGTAGTAAGTGTAGGGAAAACAGCACTTTATAAGCATTTCCTGTAATAAGTGTATATTGGGGATTTGTTTAACTTTTAGGGGGCAATACAATACTTTAATAAAGATTTTTTGCTGGACTTCCCCTTTAATACATTTAAAAATTTAGGCAGGTAACATAAATATTTAGCACATTAGCCCAAAGCTTTTTCTGTAGCCTACAAAAAAAAGAAAAAAACAAAACACTGGAAAGAACACACTCATATGATTGTATGAGTGTGAATGTTTTTGTCAGTAAAATGGACATTTTTTAGGCTAAAAATACAGGCCAAAAAAAAAAGCTAAAACCAGGCATCAACCGTAAAGTTCTTAATTATTCGCTTGCTGAATTTGCTCAGATGTCATGTAGTGTTATATGCATGATAGGAATAAAACGCAAAGTGCACGGCAAATTGTTCTGTTCACAGTTTTACTGTTTTAGACATGTTAAACTGCATGAAAAATTCAATACATTCATTTCTATGGCACTATTCCCACACGGTCAAGACACAGCGTGCTGCATTTTTGTACATTCATTTGCAGTTATCCACTTAATAAATTGAATTTGAGTCTGGGGAATGAATTATAAACACCTAGATAAATATATGTATGTTTTTGTTTGTTTTTTTACTTCCTTGCATGCTTTTTAGTGAGAAAAACAAAAGGCTTGGCAGACTGTCTACACTACGTAATAGCTGTAAAGAAACAACAGCATTGCCTACAAATACTGTATATGCAAATTCCTAAACATCATTGTCGACTCAGTCTTTTTGTGAGTCTTGTCTCGTGTAAGCTTTATTCTGTTTTTATTATTTAAAGGGTATCTCCATCTGAAATATCTAATGATCTGTTCATAAAGGTCCCCTAGGGGTGTGTGTGTAGGGGGGGGGTACCACTTTTGAGACCCTCACTTACAAGAAGAATAGGGGTCTCTTCATGAGCTCACATGCATCTCTGAACTGAATGCAGAAGTACTACAGTTAAAGGAGGACTCTGCCCAAATCTAGAAAAAAAAAAAAAAACAGCGAGAGAAGGGGAGGTGGAAACATAATAAAGAACGTATATTTTTACCCATCTCGGTGTCCTTACAGGGTGACCTGCCGCTCTCCCATGTTTTTCAGTCCTGTGACATCACCAACCGGCTCAGGAATGCCCTTCAGCCAATCAGTGACTGAGGTGGGACATTTCTACAGTCAATGATTGGCTGAGCAGGTAGTTCCTGCATTGTGGTGACATCACAGGAACCTTGAGATTGAGAAGGTAAGAAGTAGAAAGTAGGTTGGTGGTGCTGAATCTTAGGGGCAGCAGGACAAGTATCACTTCATAATTATGTTTCCACCATTCCCCGTGCTTCCTGTCTTTTACATTTGCTGGGGTACCCCTTTAAAAATCCAAAGTCTACGTGGGCACCACTATTACAAAAAAACTTTATCCTCATACTAACAGGCTTGGATGATAATGGTACATGTTACACACAGTAAATATTAATGCAAATTTCAGGGGAATTTTCATAAATAATAAACTAAAAAAATACATAATACAAAGTGCATACCAGTATAATTTCAACAAATTATAAGTGTATTACATATTACTGAGCTTTCAGGAGCTTCTGTTTCTGCGTGTGGAGACCGCCATCTGGTTGCATGAAGCCTTAAAGGCCAGGCAATGCTCCTAGGGAAACATTATGCAAATGATGTCTCCTGGAGGAAGAAGAAAGCTGCCTCTCTCGTGTTATCTATTAGAAGTAGCTTCCATTTAGGTTAATTCCAAAAGCCAATCAGTACCCAGCTCTGTACTGATGAGAGATGGTACAGATGGTTGTATATCACTCTTCTTGGGGATTCTGGTTTGATTGATAACCTCTAGTCCTCATTCATGGGTCAGACATTAAGCAAAGTTGATAAACTGAGATGTGAACCACATGCCTATATGTAAAGGAGAAAAACCTTTTTTTTTGTAGTAAGGTATCTACTGCTTTACTTCCCCATGGATCTAGTCACTTCCTGGTTTCTTTTCTGAACTGTGACTTTGTTATTGCCATGCAACTGCGCACACACTTTCCCACAACCCCCCTTACTTTTAGGCTCTGCGGTGACTAACTGCCACTACTTCCTGGAGATTCCATTGAAACTAAGTGTGCCTAGTACATCTAAGTGGATACTACACCAGGGCAATGGTTTACCAAAAAAAAAAAAACACATAAAGGAATAGTTAATCTATATCTCTCAATCAGAACATTAACATAAAAGTTTACAGATTATAAATATATATAATTTCATATAATTCATCAGTTTAGACATAGTTTTCTTAAGAGTTATCCAGGATTAGAAAAACATGGCCACTTTCATCCTTAAACAGCATGACACTTGTCTCTAGTTTGGGTGCGGTTTTGCAATTAACCTTACGCTGGGTTCACACTGCGTTTTTGCAATCCGTTTTTTCATCCGTTTTTTGCAACAACAAAAAAAAAACGGATGAAAAAAGCTGATGCATTTGTGTGCATCCATTTTTCCATTGACTTCCATTGTAAAAAAAAAAAAAGGATCAAAACGGATCATTTTTTTTAACGGACACAAGAGTAGTGTCAGCTACGTTTTTGTGTCCGTCAAAAAAAAATTGATCCGTTTTCTTTTACAATGGAAGTCAATGGAAAAACGGATCACAACTGATGCACACAAATGCATCATTTTTTTTCATCCGTTTTTTGCAAAAAAAACGGATGAAAAAAACATATAGCAAAAACGCAGTGTGAACCCAGCCTTAGTCACTTTAAAAGGGAATGAGTTGCATGCCACCATCGCAGAAAAAAAGCACACGTTTTTTTAAGCCTTGATAACCACTTTAGATAAACAACCCCTTTGAATTACAAGGTACAGTATCTATGACTAACATGTAGCAATATAGATACTATTTTTCTCCCCTAAAAACAGAGTTAATTAGCAGAGTTCACATAGTTTAGCATTGTCTGGCCTATAAGCACCCATACCTCTCCACAAAGATAGCCAAGAGCTTGACCCAAAGCCTCAAACCCAAGAGAATACTCCCCTCCGTACTGACGATAAGACAAGAGTACCGAAAATACAGTCTGCAGATGGGTGGCCAAATCTAGTTTGGCTGATAATCCCAGGTCATGTTTCCAGGCTTCTTTATAGAACAGACAGACTTATGGGGCAGATAGTAGTTGGCACTACGGAGACATCTTTCTTCCTTCTGGTGTAAAGTTAAACATCTTTAAACCAATGACTAATGAAGAGGTTCTGGCAGGAGCGGAGCGGCATTGTACACAGAGAATAAACAAAATGGATTGATCAGAGACCTGTTGTAATGGAGTGGGCAAAGCATAATACAGTTATACAATGTACCAAAAGATGCAGAGAAAGGACTCACATAACGTACAAAGCATCGTATTAGGCTGGTGATCGTCATGGTTACCGGATGCCTTTTTATTTTTGGTACATTGTCTAACTGTATTATGCTTTGCCCATTCTGTTCACCTACAGGTCCCTGATCATGTTATTCAGCCCATCCTCCATGTACAATGCTGTTCTGTTCCTGCAACAGTTCCCTCACCAGCAATTGTTTTTTTGGAAAGTTTAGCACATTTTTTTTTGTTATATATTACTTATATTTTTTAACTAGATTTATTCCTTATTAAAATTATTCATTTTGACCATGTTCAATCATACTGTTACTGATCGCTGTATGTTAGGCTGGGTTCACACTGCGTTTTTGCAATCCGTTCAACATATACATTTTTAATTGGTTACTTTTAACGGACAGGAAAGGTAGTCAACACTACTTCTGTGTCCATTAAAAAAAAAAACAACACATCCGTTTTGATCCGGTTTTTTTTGTTTGTTTTTTTGTTTTTTGGGAAAGTCAATGGAAAAACAGATCCAAATGGATGACACACAACTGCATCCAATTTTGCATCTGTTTTTTTCCATTAAACAAATATGTTTAACGGATTACAAAAACGCAGTGTGAACTCAGCCTAACCTGCATCATCATGACCTGAGGAAGGAGTCAGTCCGGTTTTTGTCCATTTTTATTAAGATAATGTTTTTTTTTAACAACAACGCCTACATATTTTGGGGGATTTATCTCCTCATTTGGGTTCCACATTGATTGTATATATGTCCGGACCATCAGTGCAGAGTAGGATGAGAGTCAGACCTGATTGATCTGATATTGATGGCTCCTATCCTTAGGATAGGTTATCAATATTATAGTCCCAGAAAATCCCTTTAATGAAGTACATAGCAGGTGTATAGCAGATAGAAAGCATAACATCATTACAGTAATCATTATTTTTAGCTATTTATTTTGGCTACCCGATAGTAACCACATATGAAGTGAACCTGGTGTGCTATGAAAAAGCTAATTTACAGAGAATGATATGTGGTCAATACAGTAACGCTGTCAGTTTGGCTGATCATTACAAGGCTCATATGCGCATCTTCATAGGTGATTATCCTGAAATACCAGGAGACTGGTAAATCCAGACTCCGGTCACAACTTAACAACATCTTTGCATTATAAATTAATTATTGCCAACCTGGCTCTGTGCTCTCGTGAGAGAAGCTTGCACGGACATCTTCCAAGATTCAATTTTCTGTCAACATTTAGAAATAATTTATGTCAAAATCTAGCGGTTCTATTTAAATGACAAAGAATGATCTCGAGTGTAACAATAACCATTTAAACAACGCATTCTACTGGGTGGTTAGGCCTTATTTAAAGTGACATTGACCCAAAAATTGTGTGTAGCGCTCATTTATGCACTGAACTATAGGGGAAAAAAGAAACAAAGGTTTCACGTAAAGGACGTGTAGTTTATGCCAGGCAGGTTGTTCATGATCAGCTGCTAGTTTTATAGCTTTAATCGATCTATACAATGAAATATTAATGTCTGTCTGTCCGTTCATCTGCCGTCTGTCCTCTATAGACCTCAGAATGTATGAACTGTTTGACCCCAAATATGGCGTGTAGATACATTGGGTACCTGGGAAGGTTAGAATGATGGTCCTGCCCTTGTCCTATGTACAGGAGAGGAGAAGGATGGGGAAGACACCCCCCCATAGAAATGAATGGGAGAATCTCCACACTGCAGACACAGGTGACATCATTAGAGCTGCCTGTCTCCCCAGCAATGCACAGATGAGGGAATTAGCCTCAGTCAGAGCTATAGAGACATGAATGTGCCGATCCAAAGAATCAATCACAGATGTGAGAGCCAGGCCTGGTGGGAGCTCACGAGGAGAGGGTGGAGGAAAAACAGATCCACAGAAATAAATGTTCTGGAGATCAGATTTTACCTCACAAAGATGAGGTCACTGTCTGACCAGAGATGTTACAGAGGTTATTTACGCATTGAAAGTCGTTATTATGTACAATGGCCATCATTTTTGTATAGTGTTAACCTAGCCATAGATAGATATGGAAAAGATAGATAGATAGATAGATAGATAGATAGATAGATAGATAGATACACACACAAGAGCATGTAGCTGCACTCCAATTAAGCAGGTGGGTTGGGTGCCTGCGGATAGGTCCTGACCACAGACCTCTTCCTAGCTGCAGTGTAATATAAGTCCACGGCACTTCCAGAGTTCAGGTGCATAAACGTTTTATTCCAAATATCACATCAAAGTGGTATAGGTGTATAACAGCACAGCAAACAAATAAGCAGGGGGGGTGCGACGTTTCGACGACCTCACGTCGTCATTTTCAAGCATGTGCAGTGATCAACTCAATACATTTAAATAGCAAGTGTCTTAATCATACAACATCAGTGATTGGTGCAGATACTTGTCAATCAACATGAATTACGAGTCCGTCATTTCTTAAAAAGGTGCTCTATGTGCTACAGTGTGCATAAAAAGCTTGAAGCCGACGATCAGTCAGGCTAGTACATAACATATCAAAGTTACATTTATATTACATAGTAACAGTAATGACGTTACACTACAGGAGATCCCTTTCTCTCAGTGCGGCCTCTGAACCAATACATTTCTTCCAGTGTCACATGAATGAAAGGGGGAAGGTCTTTCCCAATGAAATCACATGTTGATGGGTGGAGATGTCAGTAGTCATACCGTGGAGAGGGTAGGAGAGGGTGGAGGAAAAACAGATCCACAGAAATAAATGGTAAATAAATGTTCTGGAGATCAGATTTTACCTCACAAAGATGATGTCACTGTCTGACCAGAGATGTTACAGAGGTTTTTTACGCATTGAAAGTTGTTATTATGTACAATGGCCATCATTTTTGTATAGTGTTAACCTAGCCATAGATAGATATGGAAAAGATAAATAGATAGATAGATAGATAGATAGATAGATAGATAGATAGATAGATAGATAGATAGATAGGAGTATACAGCTGGTTAAAAAGAATTACAAATAATGTCTCTCTATACAAGGAACTCACTAGCTACAAGCCCTGTGATCACAGCTGCTTTGGCTCTGATTCAAGAACACAGTCTCTTTCTGCAGTGTAAGAAGGTTACAGCCGTAGAAGTGTCCTAAGAAGTGAGGGAGCACAAGAATTATGTGAGCTAGCATGCTTGTAGAGATTTTGCAGCCAAAACGGGTGCACAAGCATCTAAGGGCACTGTAAAGTTTTTGTTTGTTTGTTTGTTTTTTACCAGAGGAACACTTAGAAGTTATTGAGTCAAATGCAATTCACCCTCTGAGGGTGGCTGTATTTCTTCAGTGTAACCAAGTTATGGTTAGATTACTTGAGGTAGGTTGTAGAATTTGCCATACCTGGAGTTTGGAAGAACTGAATCTCAATTATAGGGGGACACTTACGAAACTTACAGCAGAGGCATACGCCAGGGAGAAGGTACAGATTTGCCATAATCTAAATCTGTCCCTGCTTTCATCACGTATAGATTTGGTACGCCGGGTGCAGGGTCATGCGCATGGCTGGACGGATTCACTAAGAGGTATGTGCCTCTTAGTGGATTTTACTGGGGGAAAGAGGGCGGGGCATCATTTAAGACCAGTGTACGAGTACGCCCGGCTTGATAAATCCCCCCCCCCCTCCCCACTGGGTTCAGGTGTTTCATTCAGTCTCATTGTCACAGGTACATATAAAAATCCAGCACCTACCAATTCAATCTGCCTTAACAAATGGGAAACATGGGGTCATGCATGGTACCGTATTAGGACGCCCCTGCTGTAACAAGGTAGTTTTTAAAGTGCCTTCCCTCCTAGATGTTTCATGGGTAACTATAAGTTTTATTATTGATCAGTGGAAGCGTTAAGGAAGCACAGCAACTCAGCCACAAAGTGAGGACAACGGAAAGTTACAAAGCAGCTACGGCACATACCGCAAGTCGTCAACACCCTGGTGTCTCAATGACTGTAAAGACAAAACGTCATCTGATAGATGCCAGGAGAACCTTACCTGCCTGATCACTGTCTACCAGCTGTAAAGATTGGTTGAGGAGGCATGTTGCCATTGAGTGTTCCTCAGGAGTTGGCCTAAGCCCCATAGTTTTAGTGAATCTTAATATTTCATACCAAAACATCTTTATTTCCCATTTGAGGGTTTGTATGTTTCCAACCAGACCATGCCCCAGTGCTAAGAGCGTCCATAATGGCATGGTTGGAGAACACTGGTGATTGACCACACCGAGCCCTGACCACAACCCCATCCAACACCTTTAGGATGAACTAAAGTGTCGATTATGAACTAGGCCATCACATCAGTGCCTGAACACATGATTCCTCTGAACAGAAAATTTCCTTTAATTGCGGGCTTCTCCTTTAATGCCCATGGCTTTAGAATAGGATTTCCTGAATACTCCGGTAGGTGTAATATTTAGGTGCCCCAATACTTTTGGCTATATATAGTTTTCTTTCGAGAACTACCGCCATGTAAATACTGCACACACAAACAAAATTAAATTTCCTGCAATCTAATCAGTTTTAACACTAAAAGCAGAGAATGTCCATAACCAATTTGCAGTTAGCACTCCAGTCACATATATTACATCAATCAATTGCGGCAAATTATGAGGTTAAGTTGACAGTAATGAATTCCATGTTGTGTCTGCTCATGTTAATGCATTTACAGTTCTTTCTGTAACAAACGAGAAACTCTGCCAAATCGCTGACTCCCACCACACCAATCCTCCCTATGGACATAACTTAATTTTATCTGACATTGGCAGCCTACGTGACACCAAAGGCATTTATGTAAAGTGTAAACCGGTTCAAGCCAAGTACTGGAGGTGACGAGGATGTAATATGCCATGTATATTTTTATGTCTGATTTTTTTTTTTTTCTTTTACGCTCTTGATTTGAGATGTCCATGACATGAGGATATAACGCGGCTTTAAGTGGCAGACAATTTTTTTTTCTCCTAAGCCCTCAGTTAGTCTTTGGGAAAAAAAAAGACTATACATCTTGGGCTGTCATTTTATTAATTTCAATTTTGTTTGAGCAACAGAATTATTGAGACTAAAAGACTTTTGCCTCCTGGTAGTCGGTATGATGGATTGCAGCGTCACATTTTGGGGTCTGACTCTCAGGCTTTCTAATAGCTATTCTCAGTGGGAACGTACAAATGAGGAAGTCTGCCGCGTACTTTAGCAGTCTGATCAGTGAAAGCAAGGCTGGCCGGCTCTGTCTGTGCTTTAGAAGCAGCTTTCCTGTTAGGTTATTTGTCACATAAGATGGTTCAAAGACTAGAATGAGAAAACGCTGTTTGGTCGAGGACTATTGTAAAGAATTCAAACTAAAATAAAAGGAATCTGTCAATAGGACAGGGAGTCTAATAATGCCGAAACAGTGGGTGCACATGGTCCCTAGAGTGAGGGAGAGAATGATGAAGGATAGGGATGCTTTATCGGGAGAGACCACATGGCAGGCACTAATATCCTGTAGAAGTGAGGAGTTAGTTACAAAAAGCTACTGTAAGTACTATACTACAGACTACAGAAGCAGGAGGGCAGGTTGGTCCACTTTATAGAAAAATTGTTCAGTGTACAGTATTAGTAGGTGTACTCACTGTATATACTGACAGCAGTTCCCTGTGTACTTCATAGAGCTAAAATCCGACTCCCCTCCTCTAGGCTGTGCTGCCCTGCTCTGTGGTGATTCTGTCCATAAAATGGCCAACATGGAGGAGCATGTGACCATGCCCCGCCCCCCAGTGTCTACCACTTAGCCTGTATATGTCTATGGAGGACACAGGGGGCGAGGCATGGTCCCATGCTCCTCCATGTCGGCCATTTTATGGACGGAAACAAAACAGGGCAGGGCAGCCCCTCCTGGAAGAGGGGAATCTGATTTTAGCTCTATGAGGTACACAGGGAGCTGCTGTCAGTATACACAGTGAGTACAGTTATAACAGCTATAATGGCCAAAAATGAACAATTAACAGCCTAAAAATAACTCAAAAAATAATGGTAAAAAAATTATCACTGATAGTTCTCAGATCGTTCGTCTAATAAGTCGTTCGCCGATAAAATATGCTGTGTGGGTTGATTAATGACCGTAAAAATGATCGTTTATATCAGCAATCGGTGAATGTAACAACATCAGAATTGTTCCTTACTAAATCGCTAGTTAACACTAGCAATCTATCATTACACGATAATGGCTACGTGTAATAGGGCCTTTAGGTATTGCAAGATTAGCAAACAAAGTGCCAACAGCTCCCATTATCTTATTTTCTTTGACAGTGTAATAAAAGGGGCTCCAACCCATGTGTAGTCGCAAGGACCAGCACCAGAACAGGAGTCCTTTTTTGTATTTGGCCCTGGGACTCTCTGCACTCGAGGAATGCTGCCCAGGAGGTTTTCTCGTGAATCCTTTTTGTATTGCTTGCTCATCAAACTTTCATTACATTTGATAGACAGTTCTGTGGATAATCTATAGAGTGTATAAAAAAAACTGTGAGGTCATCAGGACCTACGTACGTGAAAGATGAATTCATTTTGAAAGTATTTTGTCTTATTGACAGGTTCTAAAAACTTTTATTTGAAGGGAACGTGTCATCACTTACATGTTGACTGAAGCACGTGTCAATGGGGCAATGCAGGCAGCTTCTTCTCATCCCATCAGCTTTGATTGATAGAGCACTCTCTTTTTGCGTAAAGGAAGAAATCTATCAATCAAGGCAGAAGCCACAAGAGACCGCCCTAAAGACTAGTGGTTCAGGCAGCATGAAAGTGATGGATGACAGGTTGCCTCTAAGGTTCTGCTCCCATAAGGTCATAATTGAACACCTCAGTGACTTATACTGGGGACCCTAGGATCCTAAATGATCCTTACTGACTTATAATAGGAATACAAAGTGATGGATCCTAATTTTTATCATATCTATCTATCTATCTATCTATCTATCTATCTATCTATCTATCTATCTATCTATCTCAGAGTGGAGTGCACTCCCAATTTAAGGTGCTAGAGTGCCAGGCAACGGAGGCTGGATAAACGTCTCCTCTTCGAATAGATTCAAGAAATTGCGGCACTCCCATAAAGTGAAAAAAATCTTAGTGTTTATTCAAAAAAATACATCAGCCAGTGCAATGTTTCTGTTGCATCGTTTCTGCTTGAGAAAGGTCTCTGGATGAGACAGAAACGTTGCACTGGCTGATGTATTCTTTTGAATAAACACTAAGATTTTTTTCACTTTATGGAAGTGCCGCAATTTCTTGAATTTATACATCTATATATATATATATATACAAATGAAATCTTCAGTGCAGCACTCCTTAAGATGAATAGGTTCGGTGCCTTCCAGCATGCACCCTTGCGACCACAGGTGCTGGGTATATACAAACAGAAAAAGCCGTGGCACTCGAAAATAAAGTGAAAAAAATACGTGGTTTATTAGCCCAAATCCGCAACGTTTCGACCTAACAATAAGGTCTTTATCACACTGCTTGATAAAGACCTTATTGTTAGGTCGAAACGTTGCGGATTTGGGCTAATAAACCACGTATTTTTTTCACTTTATTTTCGAGTGCCACTGCTTTTTCTGTTTGTATATATATATATATATATATATATATATATATATATATATATATATATATATATATATATATATATATCGGAAGAATACCGCAGCACTCGTGGGCAATTGCAGATTGGGGAAACAAACACGTTCGGCGACATTTATTAAGTCCGGCGTTTTTTACGCCGGACTTAAAAATGTCCCTGCATCTCCGGCGCTACGGGGATTTATGTAGAGGCGGACTGCCTCTACATAAATCCCGTGCGCTCCGATGCGCGCGGCCGAAAACCTACGCCAGCTGAGGACTAGAGTAGGTTTTCGGCGGAACAGATGGTGAATCGCGCGGACTCTGAGTCCGCGCCCTCCGTTCCGCCCCCTTCACACCCCCTCCCCACCCCGACATACTCGGCGGAAAGTGCTGATTTGCGAATATTTTATTCTCAAATCAGCCATTTGCGAATAAAATAATGCGCAAATCGGCACTTTCCGCCGAAAATCTTCCGTATGCCGGATGATACATGTCCCCCGTTGTGTTGAATTCTATCCCATGAGTGCTGCGGTATTCTTCCGATTTATATCACTGTATACCGGGTGGTTGCTGGTATATACCGCTGGGCACCACACCTACTGCTACACGAGTGCTACATTCATTCTGAATTCTCATACATATATATATAATAAAATGCTTACATGCTTACCCTGTCATCACTTTTATGCTGCCTGAACCAAGGGTCATCAGGGCGGTCCCCGTTGGCTCCCCCCCCCCCCCACACCACCTCACTAGGATTAATGGATTACACAGATCTATAAATCAAAGCTGATGGGGTGGCTAGGCCCTCTTGACTCTTTGTTCAGGCAGCATGAAAGAGATGACATTTTCCTTATAAATCAGCAGTCGTCTATAAACACAAAGCTCAGTAAATGAATACACAGAAATAGAGATTTCCAATACAGCAATGATAAACCATAAATAAGTAGTATAAGGGGAAGGAAACTGGCACAAACATCAGAAACAATATAGACTCTTTAAACAGGACCTCTTCTATATGTACAGTAGGTGTAGTATCCCTTTAATCTATACTACATGTACTTGGATTATAACAGCTACTGTTACAGGTAAATGGTGCGCTTAGCAGAAACCTAACCTAGCACAATGATATATTGTATTCTAGGGGGCTGCATCGAAGAGCTTAACAGCGGTCTCTCCTTCTGTGATCCTTTGTCTCACTTGAAAACAACAATTTGCTTTTTTTTCTTCTTTCTACAGTATGTCTCTTTGCTTCCTTACCTTTCCTTGACTTGTGTATACAACTGGGCAACCTGTAAACAAGCTAAGACAAAGGCAGCACTGTACGCCTAGAAGAACTGATTCTTCTATAGAGATGTAACAATGTGCCAGCAATGACTTCAAACTCCTACACGACAAGGCACCGGGTTCTATCTATGCTAAATAGATTACGGATTCAGGACCTCCTATTGATTCTGTTCTCACCAGTGTGATCGCAGCCTCGGGTGATGGATTACAGCCTCAAAATTTAGGATCGCAGTTTCAATATCCATAAATGATATTACGTGAAAGATTGAATTATACCTATCATTCCGTATACTTTTTGGTATTTTGATAAATCTAACATTCTGTGTTTTTTTTTTTCTCCCGACAACAATATGGGGAATATTTATCAAACTGTTGTAAAATAGAATTTTCTTAGTTGCCCCTAGCAACCAATCAGATTCTACCTTTCATTTTTCAAAGAGTCTGCGAGGAATGAAAGGTGAAATCTGGTTGCTAGGGGCAACTGGGCCTATTCTACTATACACCAGTTTGATAAATCTCCCCCCAATGTGTCTATGTCATGTACAAGAAGGCAGTGATATCTGTGCCCACAGAAAAACACTGGAAGGCATTGCTGTATAATTTACTGGAAAAGACAGAAAAGTAATACTACCTGTGGGAGAAACAGGGAAGCAGTACTATCTGTATCTACAAGGCAAAGAAAAGTACTGGCTATGCTTATATCATTTACACGACCAAACAATTGAAACAATTAAAAAATACAATTTGATTTGTATCTATAGCACTATCTATGCCAAGGAGACACAGGATAACAGCACTATCTGTACCGACGTCATTTACATGGATGGACAGGGAGACAGCTTTTCTTACATTATTGCTAGTGATAGCAGTGCTATGTTTGTATGACCAAGGTGGAAAACCTGCAGCTCCCCAGCTGTTGCAAAACTACAATTCCCATCATGCTTGGGAAACCAAAGGTTACCCAGGCATGTTGGGAGACATAGTTTTGCAACAGATGGAGGGCTGTTGGTTGTGCATCATTGGTCTAGCTCATTTACAAGAAAAGACAGTTTCATTTGTGCCTACATTATTTAATGGGAGAGACAGGACAGCAGTACTATCTGTAGTAACATCATTTACAGGGTGCCATACAGTGGCATGGCTACCAGGGAGGAAGACCGCACAATTGCTATGGGGCCTGTGCAACAGGGAGGCCCGGGGCCCCCCTCGGAGAAGTGTGGCCTGCCTCCATGGTAGCTACGGCCAGTCTCTTGTGGTCAGAGGCAGCATTGCACCTCCACATTGCCCAGCACAGTTCCTGTGCGTTCTGTTTCCTCAGCTCCCTGGTCACTTGTGCACCGGGGACCTGGGAGAACGGAGCACTGCAGGACTGTCCCTGGTCATGTGTGTATGGGGTGGGGGTGTCCAGAATTCATGAGGCCACTTATAGTTTCTTTCTATGGGGCTCCATGAATCCTAGCTACGCCCCTGGAGCCATCTTCACCTAAATGATTGAAATCGATAGACATAGCTATATATGTCGAGATCATTTACAAGTAACATCAAAAACATATTTTTTTGATTGGCGTCTACATCATTTATAGAGAGAAACAAGGTGGCAGCACTATCTGTACTAATATCATTTACACGGAAAGACAGGGAGCCATCTCCTCCTACATCATTTACAGTGAGTGACTGTGAGGCGGAACCATCTGCAGATATTTCCCTCGTTTCTTTAATCATTTCAATCAAAAACAAATATCTTCAGGATAAAGATTATGAATTGAAGTAGGAGTCTGTGTACTTGTCCGTTACACTGCTATTAACCAGAGGTCCAGGATGCACAGCTCTTATGACATTTACATTCCTCTATTCATCCAGACATTTTGCTGTTGCTCATTAATTCATAAAAAAAATTCTTCTCACTAGGAGTTTTATTCATAAGCCTAAAGAGGGGATAAATAGATAGATAGATAGATAGATAGATAGATAGATAGATAGATAGATAGATAGATAATAGATAGATAGAGAGAGAGAGAGAGAGAGAGAGAGATAGGAGATAGATAGAGAGATAGATAGGAGATAGATAGAGAGATAGATAGATAGATAGATAGATAGATAGATAGATAGATAGATAGGAGATAGATAGATAGATAGATAGATAGATAGATAGATAGATAGATTTTGCCTGCTTTTCTCTTGATGTAGTAATGGTAAACATACAGTTAAAGTATAAATATCTATAAATGTAAGATCGGCGTACAGGTGAGCGAGAAACATTACACGAATGGGAGATTTCGTCTTGTCTGCAGCAGAAGACATAAAAATTTCAAAATGTTTCCCAGCGTAAATATCTCTTTTATCAGCCTCCTGAAGCTAATTCTTCCTTTGTTTCGAATGTCACTGTATACCGGCTCACATTTTTTCTGCTTTGTATTGAGTCACAACCTCTAATAGAAGTTTATAACAACAATAAAAAATATAATACCAATTTACCATTAAAGCAAAAAGCTGAAACGGCAGCAGGAACAAAAAAAAAAAAAAAAAATCAGATTACTGCAATTCTCGCTGGTAATGTCAGCCGGGGTATAACAGACAGAGAGCAAACAGAAAACCCATTGCAGTTTTTTCCCATTACTGATGACAGCATTGTATTTTATTAACTTGAGATACTGATCAATATTTCATGGAGACTGCTCCGCATTATGTACGTTTTGTACTGTGTGTGTCTTTTAGGTATGACAGTAGGTGTCATCTGTGCATCACTTAGACATAAAGGCTATTGTCTACATAAGACAGCTGCTTTCCATATGTCCTATTAGATAATGTCAGGACCTTTTCTCTTTCCTATGTTACCATAATGGAGTTGTCTCATTCACCCCTATTGGAGCCCAAGGACTAAGGGGGACATTTATGAAAGTTCCACCCAAGGCGTACGCCAGGGAGAAGGCACAGATTCGCCCCTACTCCCTGGTGTATGCCTGCCGTATCCCACGCTCCCCCGATGGGGGGAGGGGGGCGTGGCAAGGCAGGGAGGAGCCATGTACTCCTACCGCGCCGCATTCATCATGGTTTACACCTACTTGTACATGTAAATCATGACCCAAATCTACATCTGCTGGAGGCAGGCGTAGATCTGTTGCCTTGGGCGCACAGCCTGTTGGATTTACTAAGTGCATCTCTTAATGCAGCCGGACTGCAAAAGGGGCGGGGCCTAATTAAGACCGCCGTACAAGAATGTCAGTCCCACTAAAAATCCCCCCCCCCCCCTGCTCTGCTCTGGCTTATATAGGGGTTCATGAATGGTTAATCTCTACAAGCCAGAGCAGAGTAACAACTAAGTAAAATCAACTCTTATTATGGTAAACTGGGCCCTTCCGTTCATCTCAATGACTGGCACGTGGTACTAGAGATCCTCTCCAGCTACCCATTAGGGGTTGCAAAAGTCGGCCATGTAATGATCAGCGGATCATAAAAAAAGTTTTTTCTTGCTTTGAAAACCAGCGGAGTGATTTATCAAACATGGTGTAAAGTGAAACTGGCTCAGTTGCCCCTAGCAACCAATTAGATTCCACCTTTCATTCCTCACAGACTCTTTGGAAAATGAGAGGTGGAATCTGATTGGTTACTAGAGGCAACTGAGCCGGTGTCACTTTACACCATGTTTGATAAATCTCCCCCCGGATCTGTAAAGTACTTCTATTTAAAAACTCAAGCCTTTAAATACTTATCAGCTGCTGTATGTCCTGCAGGAAATGGTGTATTCTCTCCAGTCTGACACACTGCTCTCTGCTGCTATTTCTGTCCAGGTCAGGAACTGTGCAGAGTAGTAGTTTTTCTACTGTTCTGGACAGTTCTTGACGTGGACAGAGGTGGCAGCAGAGATGACTGTGTCAGACTGGAGAAAATACACCACTTCCTGGAGGACATACAGCAGCTGATAAGTATAGCACAACTAGTAAAAACAATAAATTCTTATTGATCTTGCATCACACTGTAATTTCTTGTGCTATCACTATGAAATAAAACAAGCATTTACATTGGTACCACAACCATTTAGATTGGTACCACCACTAGGAAGAGTGAGAGAGTGGCGATGACCTTCAAGAATAGTGACTTTGGCGAACAATAAGGCTATGTGCAGACTATGTATTAGACCGGCCATTTAAAAAAAAAAAAAAAAGCACATCATCTTTTCGGTCGCTGAGTTCTGATGCGGTCACATCCGTGAGCGCCCGCATCAGAATTCTCCACTGCACACAATGGAGCGTGAGGCCGGAGCAGCTCGCTCCATAGTGTACACTGACAGGGTTTTCTGCCGTCGCTATTCACTAAATAGCGGCCACAGAAAACTGACATGACAGTTGTTTGCGGCGCCGCTAGGGATCCCGGACGGAGTGTATACCATGAGATCCCATAGACGGCCAGGTAACGTATATTTTCGTAATACAACAGCCGTGATTTTACGAAAAATATACATTGTGTGAACATAGCCTAAGGGAGGATTAGCACGTGGCAGAATAAATTCACCTAAATCTTCATGTCCTGCGCGTGGATTTAGAATACCCCTTGATATTTAATTTTGTAGGAGGAATTAAGGGTTATAAAAGAAATAGCAATGGACTTGTCAATGGTAAAGGGGAAGACATGCATCATCTTATGCAATCCGATCTGCTAAACTACAGCACTATATAATGTCAATGGATATTTACTAAGGTTTTCCCTGTATTTTTGTCCGAATATCTATACTGACTGAAATATACACCGTACAACAGGAGCGCAGTCTCCTCTGCTATTCTCCATCTGTAATCTGGCATTGATATTTCAGCCTGTATTAACATTTATCTCTTACATCAGACTTTATAAAAGCTACTACGCCAGTAGTGGAGTGAAAACTAGGTCACTGTGCTATTTCCTGCATTGCAGTACTTAGGATAAGTGTCTAAACAAGGAACATGGATATGGGATAATTTGGCCTTCAGATTTTTATTTTTTTTTCTGTCACACACAAGTTGACTGAGCTGTAAGGCACATAACTGCAGAACAAATAAGCGTGGCGACATTCGGAGAAATAACTGCATCAGAGAAGTACGGCAAACAAAGCTACAGGATCGGGATTTCACAGACAGAAGAAGGCGGCATCATCGCTATTAATTTCATGCAGGTGCTATTGATGTGCATAGAATGTCACACACACTTATCTGCTACTTGTTATTAATATAGCGCCGGCATAGCCCCTCTAAGGAAAATGTTTACGCTTGTCTACAGGAGCTCACTATCTAATGTCGCTAGGCACAAATGTAAGGAAAAACCCCGTGACCGATTACTTTATAGTCTATCTACGACATAATATCACATGCTATGAATGTAAAAACCACATCAAAGGTCAATTTCTACGCGGCTTTCACAAGGATTTTTTTTTTCCACAATGTATGGATGAGATCTGTTATGGTTAACTGTGCGATACACTACAGATTTCTCTCCAGCATATCTGATCTATGTGAACATAGTCTTATACAGGCACTCTCCTTCCAACAAAATTTGCATAAATCAATGTAAGAAATGTTTTTAATATACCTTATCAGAGAAAAATGCCTTTTTCTCCTTGTAACAGGGTTTTTTCCTGGCCCCTAAACATTAATTCACTCTGATGGCTCAATTATATCTTTACGAGATAAACTAGAGTTGTTACATGCTGCCAATACAGTTATATGGGGAGGCTAGTGGTTTACTGTGAGTATTAGATCTCACAACTTATACTAGTCAGTACTGCTCTATAATGTCTTCTATTACAAATCTGCAATCAAAGAAAAGGGGTGGACACTCCCAGCTATAAGGAATCCCGGTTATAGGGGAACTCCGGATAAGAAAAACTTGTTTTCTATTAAAAGCACATTAAAAGTTATATAGATGTGTCTATACAATGTAAGGCTGGGTTCACACTACGTATATTTCAGTCAGTATTGTGGTCCTCATATTGCAACCAAAACCAGGAGTGGATTAAAAACAAAGAAAGGATCTGTTCATACAATGTTGAAATTGAGTGGATGGCTGCCATATAACGGTAAATAACTGCCATTATTTCAATACAACAGCCGTTGTTTTAAAATAACAGCAAAATATTTGCCATTAAATGGCAGCCATCCACTCAATTTCAACATTGTGTGAACAGATCCTTTCTGTGTTTTTAATCCACTCCTGGTTTTGGTTGCAATATGAGGACCACAATACTGACTGAAATATATGTAGTGTGAACCCAGCCTATTACTGTATCTGTACAGTTCTGCCACACTGGTAGCTGATAGAAATCCAGGAAGTGACAAAATGGCCCCTGTGCCAATTCCCATGGTCTCCTGCTCCTGCTGCTATCCCCCTTAGGAGACAAATATTCCATGCCTCTGTCTCACATTGTGTGTGTTTGCTGATGATGCATACAGGAAGCAGGGCGTGATGTCACAGGAGGCGCGGCTAGATAACCCAATCCCCTGACTGATTCACCAACTCTGACCGAACAGAAGCAGCTGCTGCACTAATTTTACTGATTGTAATAGGTGGGGGCTGTGATGATTACATGAGGGAAAGCATTGCATTCTGGGAAATGCCAAACCAGGAAGGACAAAAACGCAAAACAGAGCAAAAACCCCCCAAACAAATAGATTTCTGGTAGTTTCAAAACTGGGATAGACAGGTAAGTAATGCGCTATGCTTCTGCAGAAGTTTCATTTTTTTAAACCTCTACCCGGGGCTCCCCTTTAGGGGTGAGGGGGATACAAGGATGAAGACTTACAGGGGTACTAAATCTCATAGGATACAGTCTAACAATCCAAATGAAAAAGAGAAAAAGAGAGTGCACTCACCCTAAAATGTCCTTTATTTTAGTCCTAGGATCTCATCCATAAAAACACCATAGTGGCTGGACACTAGAGGTACCGGTGTTCAGCTGCTATGGTGTTTTTATGGATGAGATGCAAGGACTGAAATAAAGGACGTTTTAGGGTGAGTGCACTCTCTTTTCTCTTTATCATTTTTATAATGTCTTCCATGTTGCTTCTGCTTCTTAGGTTGTGTAAAGAGGATCTCCTCTTCACTATAGCAGACACTCTTCTTCAAGGGTTGTTTTTTATGTCAGTGTTTAAAGAGTCACTGTCATATTTTTTATTATTTTTTTGCAGAAATCAATAGTCCAGGCGATTTTAAGAAACTTTGCAATTGAGTTTATTAGCCAAATCTGCCATTATCTGCATTTAAAAAGCCTTTTCCCAGGTCCCCCCCTCCTTCCTCTTTTACATCCACTGCAAGAAATTTGGAAATTGTGACTTGTTGCATCAGACATACCCAGTCTGTTCTAGGTAGAGGGGAGGAGGGAGGAGGGAGTTAGGCGTCAGCAGAAAGCAGATAACAGAGGATTATAGGCACGGAGCTGGGTGACAGCTGTAATCACAGCTCAGAGAGGTCAGTGGTGACTGTCAGAGGAGATAAAGGGTGAGGGATTTGTAGATTAACTCTTTGTTGTCCTGTTTTGGTGTTTTATTTAGCTCTTTTCATAGGAGAACAATGAAGACAGGGGGGAGAGCTTCAAACTGCTCTTTCATTATAAAAATGCATCTTTTGGCTAATAAACCCAATTACAAAGTTTCTTAAAATCGCCTGGACTATTGATTTCTGAAAAAAAAAACACAACAGTGACACTTTAACCCTTAGACGACCCAGGGCGTATAGTTACGCCATGGAAGTCTGTCCCCAGACGACCTAGGGCGTAACTGTACGCCCTGGGTGTTTCTCCCGCTATGAAGCGCGCTCCGGAGCGGAGCGCGCTTCATAGCAGGTGAGGGTCGGCTGCAGTGAGCAGCCGGGACCTCACCGGTAATGACACGCTGCAGCGATCGCGCTGCCGCGTGTCATTAACTCCTTAAACGCCGCGATCGCGGCGCGACCGCGGCGTTTAAGTGTAAGTGACAGGGGGAGTCCCCTGTCACTTACCGATCGGGACCCCCGCAGTGTGACTGCGGGGGTCCCGATCGGTAAAACGGACTGCAGGAGGTCTCTCACCTGCCTCCATGCGGTCCGATCGGCGATCTGCTACTCTAAGCCTGCACAGGCAGGCTCAATGAGCAGATCGCCGATAACACTGATCAATGCTATGCCTATGGCATAGCATTCATCAGTGTAAAAATCTAAGTATTGTATGTAAAAATCCCCCAAAGGGACTTCAAATGTGTAAAAAAAAAAAAGTTCAAAACACTATTACACTACCCCAAAGCCCCTCCCCCAATAAAAGTCTAAATCACCCCCCTTTCCCATTATATAAATAAAACATATAAAAATAAATAAATAGATAAACATATAATATACCGTAGCGTGCGTAATTGTCCGATCTATTAAAATATAACAAGCGTCATTGCGAACGGTAAACGGCGTACACGAAAAGAGGGAAAAAAGTGCGCGGATTACCGATTTTATGTTACATCATATATATAAAAAAATTAATAAAAAGTGATCAAAACGTCCGATCTTCACAAATATGGTATTAATAAAAACTAGAGATCATGGCGGAAAAAATGACACCCCATACAGCCCCGTAGGTGAAAAAAAAAAACCTTTATAAGCGTCACAATAGTCCCATTTTATTTATAATTAATTGCCAAAAAAAAGGATTTCATTTAAAAAAAATATATAACATTAGAGAATCTGCGTAAACCTGCATATGGTTGTGTTCGTACTGACCTATAGAGTAATGGTATCATGTCGCTTTTACCATATAGTGCATTACGTAGACACAGGAACCCCCCAAACGTTACCATATTGCATTCTTTTTTGCGATTTCACCAATTTATATCTTCATAAATAATATATTTGGAATTCCATCATACATGTTATGGTAAAATGAATGACGCCATTACAAAGTACAACTATTCCTGTAACAAATAAGCCCTTACATGGCCTGTAGATAAAAAACTGAAAGTGCTAGAGCTCTTAGAAGGGGAGGAGGGAAAAACGGAAACACTAAGATCAAAATTTGCGCGGTCCACTGGGTCATTTTGGGCCTGGTCCTCAAAGGGTTAAAGCAACATCATCAATAATAACATTAGATAAATACACCACTCCTTACATAAATAAGAGCTTTGCTTTAATACCTTCCCGATGATATTGCTAAACAAATGTGAGCAAAACACAGAGAACTATTAGTTGCACAGCAATACATGTAGCGATCAATCATAAAGAAGATGAGAATAGAAGAGGAGATTAACATAATAGTTTACATAATCAATAGGAACGTGCTCATTCATGAGTTTATGCTATAAAAAAAAAAAGGAGTAAAGGTCCTGTTCACGTATTCGACCAAGGTCAATAAATAACTAGTATGCAGAATATTCATAGCCATAATGCTGATCACCTATATATAAACCCCCAGAGCAGGCACGTACACTATAATACAAAGTGACATCTTAACTTGCCCCCATAGGTAATTTCAGAGTTGGATGTTCAGGGCAAATTCATAAATTGCTGAAATCCTATGGATGTGACCTGCGACTTTAATCTAAACACGGATACATACAAGAGCAGGCAAGTGCAAACCACATCTACATAGAAAATAACCTGATTATAAAGCCTACAGCATGTCAACACTTATTGCAGATTTTGAAGCGGAATGATCAGCAAGTTAGACAAATCTAACCTGCTGATATGTCCCTACTGCACAGGAGTTGTTGAGGAGGAAGGTATGTGTGTTACCATCATCCTTAGCGCCGTCCCTGTGCTGTTGGTAGTTTGCTCCATAGTCCGGAAAGACTGTTAGGAGCACTGCCCGCCCCCATGGTGCCGATCCACGGATCCGTGCTATGGGGGCGGCCGGTGCTCCTAATGGTATTACCGGACCACAAAGCAAACTACTAACTGCACTGGACTGGTGCCGAGGAGGACGGTAACATACATACCCTCCTCCTTGGCATCTCCTGTACAATAGGGATATATTAGCAGGTTACATTCGTCTAACCTGCTGGTAGTTCCCCTTTAGCCCTGTCATTTTTTTACCTTTGGATGTAGCAGGGGTGGAATTTGCAGTGGGAAAAAAAAAAATTCCACCGGCAGATTTAAAATGCTGCGTCGCTCTTAACCATGGTCTATGTCTGTGTCCCATTGAAGTTAAACAGGTCTGAGCTCCTATACTAGATACCACTAGAGATGAGCAAACCGGGTTCGGGTTCGAGTCCATCTGAACCCGAACGATCGGCATTTGATTAGCGGGGACTGCTTAAGTTGGATAAAGCTTTAAGGTTGTCTGAAAAACATGGATACAGCCAATGACTATATCCATGTTTTCCAAATAGCCTTAGGGCTTTATCCAACTTCAGCAGCCACCGCTAATCAAATGCCAAACGTTCGGGTGGACTCGAGCATGCTCGAGGTTCGCTCTTCTCTACATACCACCCATGGAGGGGGGAAAAAAAATCTAAATATTCAGAACCTTTTTACCTCCGACTTCACATGGCAAATTTCAAAAGTGAAATTGTAAAAGTTGCATGAGTTAACCAAAATTTGTAAAAGGTACATAATACCGTTATCTGTGTGTAGAAGCCATATGACTTGGCTGAAGAGATTGACAAAAAAAATAAATAAATAAACTGATGTTTGGCTGCAGAATATGTTATAGGTCAAGACAGTTCTGCATTGTGTGAACTCGGTTGATTATGCACTTTCCTTGTCTTTGTATTAGCATATAGTGTGCAATTTGCGGCGAGGCCATCACAGGAACGAACCGATGTACACAAGATAGTGATCGTCAACAAATACAAAAGAAGTAAATAAACAAATGAGAAATGTCACTTAAGTTCCCCCGAGAGCGCGGCATCCAGCTTAACGCCAAGCAAAAACTATAAATAAGACCTGCATCGCATATTCAACCCTGGCGAGCTGCTTGTTTTATTTAATTTGTATTTCTGCTTCAATACCCTCATTAAATCTGCAAAATTTGTGGACCATGTAGAGCTTTTACTAAGGGAAATATACTGTACAATAAGTAAAGGGCACTGTTAAGCAGAGATTCAACACGTCCCCCTGACACGATTCTAAGTCCATAAAAGCCATTCAGCACTTACTTCTGCGGGCCACGCTGCTGCACTAACAAAATCAATGTGGATTAATTTAGTTAATTGGCACAGGCGAGAATTTTTTATTTTTTTTTGAAAAATAGATGCCATGGGTATAACATCTAAACGGATAGAAAGGAGAAGGGATTTCGGATGGAAAATGAACTTTTATACAGGGTCATTCTAAGTTTTGTTCTAAATGCCTGGGGCCTTATTGCGGCCTGTAGCCCATACATCAATCAGTCTCAGGGTAAAGTCCATGAGGCCCAGTCATGTAGAATTTGAACTCAATGTCAGAGTTATATGTTAGATCTCTTCTGTAAAATTCCAACAGAAGCTGTGTAACAATACAGTAAAATACATAGCCCATTGTATAAAAAAAATGCATACTTCTTTGTTTTTAGTGTATGCCGTTACTAAAACATTCTACCTGGCTAAAAGTAAACTCTATTGGCAGACAATGGATTCATGGGGACTTATGGACTAACCAGAGATACTGTATATGACAAAAAATTCCCCCAGTGTACACTACCAAAGTGTACAAAAGCCAGTATGTTCATATCCTGAGCATTGTGTAGCTGCTGGTGCCCAGTGTCATACATAGTACTCAGTGTAAGGCTGGGTTTACACTGTATTTTTCCAATTCGTTCAACGTATCCAGTAGTCAACGCTACTTTTGTGTCTGTTAAAAAAACAAAACGCATCCGTTTTGATCCTTTTTTTTTTTTTTTTAATGGAAGTCAATGAAAAAAACGGATCAAAACAGATGATACACAATTGCATCTGTTTTTTTCCTTAAAATGTTTACGTTAAACGGATTGCAAAAACGCAGTGGGAACCTAGCCTAATTAATATTATCCATTTCCTGCCTTGTAGTTAAAAAAAAAAAAAACACTGCATAAACTCCAATAAATGGCAGCAGAGAGCAATGCTATATTGCATATATTTTCCCCAATATAGTCGTTATTTATGATTGTTACAACAATCATTACTACGATCGTTTATCCCCGCTAAAGGAGGAACGATTTAGAATTACACTGAACGATTAGTGAACGAATGCGGAATTATAGCGAACAAATGTGGAATTACAGCGAACGATTAATGATGATTTTAGAGTCAGATTTAAGTGAATGATCAATGACATACAAACGTTTTTTTGATAATCGCCTGCAATTACATGGAGCATTTATCGAACGAAATAACGATTTTCTGCACAATAACCGTTTTGTGTAATAGGGCCCCAACGCTTGTAAATCTCCGCACACCTTTATGGTACTCTCCTCAAGGAGAATCCTTACCCTGTAAATCTCGTTGCCTTGTAGTATCACTCGTTGCATATTCAAATTTTGTATGAGACAATCAATGGAGACTCTTAAATGAGTACTCCATTTTTCACTGTTCTCCCTGAGTTCAGTGATTGTTGTGTTTTGTTGGTCTATTTATCATTGCCCCAGTAGCCAGAATCCTGCTCCACATTGATGAGGGGCAAATACCCCGAAACTGCAGTCTGTGGATGGATGCCTAGCCTTGGTAACCCTTGTCTTATGTCGTTATACTCGCCACAGAGTTAGACTTTGACTTGCAGGGGCCACCCTGGTGTTTCCCTATTTAGGTCCCAAAGCTCGTAACTGAGTGAGGACCTGAGGGACTACGTATCAGGGTGGTTTGGTTCTCTCCCCACTAGGAGGCACCCCTTGGCAATGGGCTTCCTTCTCTGGAGAGAGGGATATCTGGCTATTCCCGTGTTTTGAGACTCGTAACTGAGGCTCCACGGACCCCTTTTTTGCATAATCACTCATGGGCACCTAGTATCCACAAACAAATTCGGGAGACTAGATCATTGCTGGCCTAGGGAAACATTGCTGAAGCGGGATGACACAATGATAGATAAAAAGACAGTCCATACAGCACATAATCTCCTCTGCCTTTATAAACACACAATGGATATTCAGCTCCGAGGTCAAGGACGCCATCAGTTTTCTCACAATACAGTGACGTTGCTGTGTGGGCACTGTGGGGGCACTGCTGTGCAGGGAGATTGCTGTGTGGGTATTGTAATACAGGATAATGTATTGTAAAGTCATTAATTGTATACCAAAATAAATGAGAACATGTAAATCTGAAATAAAGCAAGATTAATTTTTCCATTTACCTGCTTGTTACAATGAACTTAAAGAGCAGATTCTATGAGGAAGGACAGGAGGCTGATGAAGAGTGAAAGACATAAGAGGGAATTTACTTCCTTCATATACGGTTCTTAACTAAAATCATATTGTTTAAGATTAAAGATGAGCGAACCTCGAGCATGCTCGAGTCGATACGAACCCGAACTTTCGGCATGAGATTAGCGGTGGCTGCTGAACTTGGATAAAGCCCTAAGGCTATGTGGAAATCATGGATATAGTCATTGGCTGTATCCATGTTTTCCAGACAACCTTACAGCTTTATCCAAGTTCAGCAGCCACCGCTAATCAAATACCGAACGTTCGGGTTCAGATCGACTCGAACCCGGCTCGCTTATCTCTATTTAAGATGCAATTGTGGCTGCCTAGGTGGTAGACTTAGATATCAATACATCTACTTTTATTATCTACATCAGTTACTTGTGTACATTATAATAAATGCACTGGGCTTTGAAAAGCCCATTGTCTTTTATGTGAAGCTCTTTACATCTTTCTAAAAGAACCAAGTGAGGAATAACCAGACCAAACTGGTTTATGTACATTAATAAATTCCCTCCAAAGCTTTGTTTTAAAGTAAACCTGTCATAAGCATTTTGCTGACTTAAAGGGGAGGTCCGGCAGATTATAAAAACTTGATGAAGGGAGGGGCAAGGGGGAAATTGATTGCAAGTACTAACTTTCCTCTCCCCATGCCCGTCGTGAACGCCAGGATCGGTCACGGGACCTCGCCAGGCTCAGAGATCTCTAGGGGTGTCCATGCCATGACCCAGCTGATGGACTGGCCGCTCAGCCAGTCAGTGACTGGAGCGGGATGCAGCACCCGTCACTGATTGGCTGAGCAGCCAGTTCATTCGCTGAAACAGGCCTTTTCCCCCCTCAAGATGTGACCTCATCACAACTCAGGAAAAAATGCCGGCGCTCACTGCAGGCACTGGGGATGGGCCCGCTGCCCCCAGTGTGATGTATTACTTCTCCCCTAAGTGACACGCGCCCATTAGAGTCAAGCAGGGCCGCGTCACCAAGAGGAGGGGATATCGTCACACTGGGGGCACCAGTGCATAGAGCCGGGCTAATGGCACCGAGTGTGGGAGCCCTAGTGGCGTTTTGGAAAAAGGATTGCGCCACTAAGAGCCCCACACTGGGACTAATAAGGTACTGAAAAAAAAAATTCCATAGCCGTGATGGTACATTCGTTTTAAACCTGCAAACTTTTATAATAAAAAAAAGAAGTCATGCTGAGCTATTTGTGTAACATTAAACTGTGTAACTTTGTGTTAAGCATGTTTTCCTAATAACTAAATATTTTGCTTCATGTTCGCCCGGATTTTTTGTAATTTTGTTTAACTATCTTAATGGAATTTTGAGCCGGATAAGGCGGCTCGGGTCAGCGGGTCACTAACTAGTATTTGCACAAGTTGAATGGTTTTCGGTGAGATGTGGGATGATGAAATTTAATAGCTATCAATCCTCTTTCTGTCATACCTCATTCTGTCAATGAGCTACAGCACAGTTAAGGTCTCTTCTATATGCAGCAATAAAAAAAAAAATGACAGCTAATCCGGAGACGTCTGCCATTTTTCAGAAGAAATACAAGGATATCCAAACATCAGATTGTTGTTTATCCAATACTATATAGTATATGAAACTAAACTAGGCAATATGGGGGAGATTTATCAAACATGGTGTAAAGTGAAACTGGCTCAGTTGCCCCTAGCAACCAATCAGATTCCACCTTTCATTCCTCACAGACTCTTTGGAAAATGAAAGGTAGAATCTGATTGGTTGCTAGGGGCAACTGAGCCAGTTTCACTTTACACCATGTTTGCTAAGTCTCCCCCTATAGGTATATCCTTATAGTCAATCGCATAGCATTTTTGGATTCTATCATTTCAGTCACTAGACCATGGCAAACTTGTTGCAAAGAAAAACAGTTTAAGGCGGTTGTAGAACCAGTGCAGCTCAACTCTCGATTATTCATAGGTTACGTTTGGTATTGCATCTCTTCCCAACTTACTCAGCTGCAATTCTAGACTTCTTATGACCTTGGAAAACTATTATGAGGTCCAAAACATTCTGTACAAGCCCTATTTTAGAGCTAGTGATTATCTTAGAATGACACTATGGTCTCTTTAAGAACTTGGTCAATGGGGCTCTGACTTTTTTTTTTTTGTTACCCCTGAATAAAAAGTTAGACGGGGGAGGAGGAGAGGAGGGGGCAATGGGGTACAGGAAAGAAAGGCAGAGAGAAAGTGGAGGGGTTGGTGGATTTAACATGCCCAAGCCTTTTGTACTTACAGAAGATAAGCCATTTATATTGTGCACATTTGTTTTACATGTATCCCTGAAAGAGTTAATGTTTGCTATGAAGTATTTAACTTCTTGTTCACTTGTTATTTATGCTTATGACTAAGGGTTAGAGATGAGCAAACTTCGAGCATGCTGGAGTCCATCCGAACCTGAACTTTCGGCATTTGATTAGCGGTGGCTGCTGAAGTTGGATAAAGCCCTAAGGCTATGTGGAAAACATGGATATAGTCATTGGCTGTATCCATGTTTTCCAGACAACCTTAGAGCTTTATCCAACTTCAGCAGCCCCAGCTAATCAAATGCCGAACGTTCGGGTTCGGATTAACTCGAAGCCGAACCCGGTCTTTCCTTTATGACCTGATCTCCGTTTATAGTCTGTTTCTGGCTTCAAATCTTTGGCAGATAATCTGTCAGATAATCTTTCTGTGTAAATGGACCCAAAGGGTGCATAAGATGTGAGAAACCACGTTGATCATTCAGTGGGCTATGTGCAATGTGCATTTTTTCTTAAAGAGATTCTAATAAAATTAAAGTTTAAACCCTTAGAGCTGGTGACACCTTCATGTGAAAGAGGAAGATGTGCCACTGACAGAAAAGTGGTTTAGCGATGGCTTATTCCCCTTTTATATGCATATCGAGAGATCTGAGAATGTGTATAATTATATATATGAGAGAATATCTGTCAGTCTAACAGATATAAAGGTATAAAGGGGTAAAATATAAACTGGCTGCATAGATAGTAAAGGGCCATTTAGGTTGTTTACATTTTAAAATCACCTTTAATAATTCTTGTGTAAATAACAGGTCAAAAAGGATCAGAATAAAATACATATATTTGTGTATATAGACGAGAATGCATACAGACACAGGAACAAAAAGGGAGTGATGGGTTTCTAAATAGGTAAAGGTATTAATAGAGAACATTGGTGTCAAGTGCCAGGCAACATACATTATCTGTATTTATCACATCCGATGACCATTTCTCTGGCAAGCTTCCTCAGGAGATGCTCAATTATTCCTTTTTTGTTCCTTTACCTTAATGTACTCTTGACTATATACATAAATTTACATACAATACACATCTGATTTATCTGACATATATATATTATATATATATATATATATATATATACAGTGGTGCCTTGGATTACGAGCATAATTCGTTCCGGGCCGTGCTTGTAATCCAAATTCACTCTTAAACCAAAGCAAATTTTCCCATAAGAAATCATAGAAATGCAGACAATTGGTTCCACATCCCAAAAATAATGATTTATTATTCTGAATAACATGTAAAACAGATTAAACAAACATTCAGAAACAGCAGAATATGTGATATTATAAGTTACTGTACAGTAATGGAGAGGATGGGAAACACAAGGGCCGACAGAGACTGCAGGGAGCATGAAGGAATGAGCAGGACAGATGTGGGCACATACATGCAGCACTCTCTGTCAGGGGAGAGAGGGGTTAGAGCTATGGAGAGATTACCTCCACAGTCCTGTCCCCTGATGTAAGCCCCAGCCTCAAGTAGATCTGCTATGATTTGGAAGGTGAGGGAGACTTCCTGGGACAGAGTACAGTGCTGTAGATCCCGCTATACAGACCATGCCCCTCCTCCACTCTCGTTCCCACCCAGTCCTGGGAGCTCTTAAACCAAAGCAATGCTCTTAAACCAAGTCACAATTTTGAAAAACTGTGAGCTTTTAAACCAAAACGTTCTTAAACCAAGTTACTCTTAAACCAAGGTACCACTGTATATATATATTTTTTTTAATCTTCAATAAGCAGAATTCTACAGGGAAATGTGAACTTCAATAGTGTAGCCATGATCCTTCAATAGAATTTAGCAGTGTTTTACATATTTTTTTAACAGTATTTTGGCAGAAGTGACACAGACGTCTACATCACTGAACCGTGATAATTATGTATCTGTAGGTAACAAGCCACCGGTAACATCTGTTATGTTAATGATCCCGTCTTCACCACTGGGACATATGTTTTTATCTTAGAAATCAGATATTACCAGCCAATATATTAATATAATTATCACACATGCTAATAATTTTATTAACCGCTCTGCCCTAGAAAAATTATGACGAGCAAACTAAAGACGGTTTCCATTTATTTTTTATTTTTTTCCCCCCACCAACCCCAATGACGAAACATTATCGCTTCTCTTTTAGAGTAGCCAATAACTATTCATTGTCAGGGTGGAGTAAGGAGAGCACGGCATCTTTTAAACACTTCAAGCTGAACAACAGATTGCCAATCTGCATATTCATGCCAATTAGTTATAGCGTTCAGTTTTATTGTATAATACATTCCCGTATGTTAAAAAGTGATGGCAATTCTAATTCGCCAGCAATTCCAAACATTATCATGCGTAATGTGCAAAACACAATAATTAGAAGTGAGGCATTGCAGGGGAAACGGACCTGAAATTAAAAGCACAGTGTTCTTCCTGGGAAGAGCGGAATAACTTAAGCTTATCTGATTACTTTGTAAATCAAGGTGACTGCAGTGCCGGCAATAAGAAAGGGGTTAATGTCTGTCAGCATAGCAACATGGTTTCAGTCATTAACAAAGTGGTTTGCCATCTGATATTACCGACCCTTAGTATATAAACATAAAAAAGTGAACGACTGCTTCTAAACAGGGCAGCAAAAGCATTTGGTATTTCATTAGAGATGAGCGAACCGGGTTCGGGTTCGAGTCAATCCGAACCCGAACGTTCGACATTTGATTAGCTGGGGCTGCTGAAGTTGGATAAAGCTCTAAGGTTGTCTGGAAAACATGGATACAGCCAATGACTATATCCATGATTTCCACATAGCCTTAGGGCTTTATCCAAGTTCAGCAGCCACTGCTAATCAAATGCTGGAAGTTCGGGTTCAGATCGACTCGAGCATGCTCCAGGTTCGTTCATCTCTATATTTCATACGTTTTTAGAAAAGATCTCCTACACTCAACGGGAGAAGCAAATTTGCTTAAGTTTTTACCTTTCTTGAATGCCATTGGATGATCAAAAATTAATGAAATGTCCCTTTCCAAATTTCCCATAAGGTGCTAAGACCATGTCTAGCTTTTCAAAAATAATGGTTTTATTCATTCAGCCTCCATCTTGTTCATAGCTGGAGACAGTCTTCATTAAGGATGGTTTCGAAGTTGGTAGCTGGGGACAGATTTGGTTTGGTTGTTAGGTCTTCTCTAACACAACCAGCAAAACTGCCCTCTTGATTCAGAAATGGTGGACCCAAGGTTAATGTAGTAGAAGAATCCCGGCTATAGGCCGAAACGCGTCCTCTACCATGTACCTGCTTTAATACATTGTCTGGGATTTCTACTACATTGTCTGGGATTTCCTCCTACCACAAGCACCACTACTGGCCAGTGTGCCGTCTTCTACCTCTACATGGACCCAAGGTTAATGACTGGGGTGGTTGTATGGTTATGCAGGTTGACGAAAACAGAGTTTTTCATATGAATTCATACCTCAAATGATTACGTCTATAGCAAATAGCATCTGCAAAAATTGTTTTGCATGATACCAGTCTTCGAAGGGATTATTTAGACATGTGAAATGTTTCATATTTTGCTGGGCGTGCTACAATTTTTTTTTAAAGGCATATTTAGCTACCTGGGTCCTCCAAAGCTCCTGTAAGGACATCATCTGGTCCCTTACTTGTCACTAGTCTTGGACTTGTTGGCCAAACGCTGACAGAGGATGAACAGTGCTGAGACCAGTAATTGTCTGAGCTGTCCATCTTTGATGCCATTACGGCTGAGACCTGTCCATCTTTGAACTAGAAAGAAGGGTGACATATGTGGAGACAAGATGATGTCTTTTTTGGACCCAGATACACAAGTATGCTTTTTTTCTACTTTCCTCAGCAAAATCTAAAAAAAAGTTATACACTCCTTCAAAAGCATCGGTTGACTACAGCACATCTTCATAATCTTGTGTGATATGTCAATATACCGTCGTGTATGGTGCAACCCAGTGGATCACACCTAGAAGCAATATGGTGGCTAATAAATAAGTTACAATACTCAAAGATTGATAAATTCTGTTATGGAAGACCTGCCTTATGATTAGGGAGAAGGATAAGGGGGGGTACAATTTATTCTGATGGAGCTTCTCTTGAGGTTTCACGATGTGTCATCAATTTTGCAATAAAAGCTGTTCTATCTGTGGCCTGCCCTATCCCTCACTAATAGAAAACAGGGCGGTAGACTGATTGTGGAGGCCAGTAATGCTGCATATTATATGCATCTCAGTGTCAAGATAAACATAATTGGCTTTATCTAGGCGGATGGGTGCTATGGCTTCAAAAATAATGAGTTTCAGGTAATATCACGGTCCTGTCAAGTCAAACACAGAGACTGGGTTCTGCAATATGGAAATAATGTACATGTCAGGTGTAGAATCCAAAGGGTTCTGCCTATATGGAGTGGGTGATGCACATAATTAAAATTAGCTCCTATTCCGTATGCGTTTTGCATTGATGCATTGAAACGTGTTTTGCATGGAAGAATAGAGATTAAGTACCCACTGGCTCCATACAATAATGACCACATAACACAATAATACAATCCACTATGGTGACTCAAGTTCTGGCCCAAAGAGGGGACGGCCTCAGGCCCTCTACCTTTAGAATGTTCTTTGAGCCTACATCATAATGTAATATATTTTTAGATACACTACAATATGACTCTCAAGCATGTTACATATTTAATATTGTTTAAATATAAATCTGTACATGAAAAAAAAACATAAAATTGTAACCTTTCATCAATCTGCACTCAAACTATCCCCCAGTAAAAGGATATATGTCAATAATGGATTCTTTACTCATCCCCTGTGGCCGTTCAGGAAACCACTTATTACCACTCATTGGCCTACTGCGCTTATTGCCACTTATTGGTCTTTACTACTTTAACACAAAGATCTTATTGGAGGTCAACAAAGAGGGTTATATGGCCATCATCTCATATGCTGAAGTGGTTTCTATATTAAGTAAATGAGAGTAAAATATGATCTTTATACTGGTTAACAACATGAGTATAGAAAAACAGGATAACACTGTATCATAGACTGAAAAAAACATACCTATGTCCATCCAGTTCATCCCAATATACTTTCACAGCTATTTCCAATGGACAAAACAAAAAGCAACAACTTAACAGTCAAATATATTCTACCATTTTGTCTCTACAGCTCATTGGTAGATATATGTGTCTCCATAGTTAGAGACTACTAGCAAAACCTGTGTAGTCTGATCCTGCGGTCTTAAAGGAGAAGTCCAGGCAAATCGCTTTTTTTTTTAATGAGTGCTGGGGAGGGGGGAGGATAAAAGAAATAACGTGTTCTTACCTCCTCCGCTCCATAGCTGGTGGCTGCGTAATGCTGCTTTGGTACCCCACAGCTTCCTGGTCTAAATCGGACCTGGGTCGTGACTTGTGCGGCCTGCTCAGCCAGTCAGAGGCCAAGGTGGGACCCCACTTCAACCGCTGACTGGCCGGGCAGACCACACACATCACAACTCAGGTCCCCGCTCAGCCCAGGAAATGGCTGGGGACCACAGCGGCGCTACACGGGCACCAGCGATGGAGCGGGGGAGGTAAGAACACATTATTTCTTTAATCCTTGCCAGCACTTGTTAAAAAAAAAAAAAAAAAAAAAAGAATCAGACTTCTACTTGTTGACCAGCCACATAAGATTATTCTTTATTGAACCAACACATTTCACTGGAACTGACCAACCATCTAATGAGTGAGTGCCTCTCAAATCTGCCAGACAAATAATCAGGTAGTGGGTTTCGACATGTCCAATCCTTTTATACTTAGAAGAGATAAGCTGCTGTATGGGAAAGGAGGGCTAGAGATAAATGTATCTAATGTGCATGGCCAGCCTTCATCTGCCCCCTCTTCATCCTTTCCTAAAGATCAAAGAACAGGGGTCAGAAAGAGGATCGCAACACATGGCATCAGGATTTGGAACACAAATCTATTTATATTTCATATCCAAATTAGGGTCCTATTACACGGCCTGATCATTAACAGCTTTAGCTGTCCAGGCACGATGGGAATTGTAGTTTTGCAACAGCTGGAGGGCCAAAGATTCCCCATCCATGCTGTAAATGAATGCCAATTTGCTAGATCGGCACTCGTTTAGCGAGCTATTACACAGGCTGGCTATCGTGCATCAATTTTCCTGAAAACAATTTATTCCATTATCATTTTAAAATAATAATAAAAAAAAACCCTGCAACTTATGCAAATGATAGAACTGGTAATTTCTCAGATCTCACCTGTATAGACATTTGCAAAGACTCAATTGCCAAATTATATCGCAATCTATTAAACAAATTAATGAGGAGTAATAGTGGAGTTGACCTGTGCTTGTGTACGGGGCGGATTACACCGTAAAGAACTGTGACTGAGATAAAATGACAAGGCAAAACCTTCTATCATTACTTTTGCAGTTATTATTAGCTTTCTGCTGACTGCCAATGACCTCTCCGATGCAATATCAGGTAAATTTACTACTTCTATTAATAAACATATGAAAGGTCAATTACAGCTTAACTGTGGCCAATGCATTTCATACCAGATCATTTTGTTTATTATAAACTATGTCTGTCATTTAGTATGTAGAAAATAAAAATAAAAAAATTACAAATGTGACTCATTCTATACTATACATACATTTTGTTTAGGTAAAGTCTGGTACATCCACCATGCTGGGCACAAGGTGCCGAAATTACATACTTTGTCTCTAATGTTCCTGTATTTAGTAAGGCTGTATGGAATTCTGAAGTTTCTGGATTATGGTATTTTATGCTCAGCATGTGGCATCAACCATGCAAGGTCTACACTGCCAGAAAGAAATCACGAATAAATTCATGATTGAATAAAATGTTCCCATCAGATTTTTTGTAGTGACCCCCACCCAGTGCAGCGCTTGTGCTCTACTGGGTGGTGGCCACTCTTTTAAGAATCTTGTTTTATTAACGGAAGAGCCAGTGCAAAAGCCAGATCCCACTCTGTTGGACTTGCTGTTACCTTGTTTTACAGATAGCCATAGCCATACAGTAGCCATTGTTATCTTGAGTGTAATAACCCGACTGAGCGATGTGTTGTGCTGGGATATCCAAGTGCAAAAGGGAAAAACATAAGGAGTAATGTTAAAGTTTGGTATGTGTATCGCGTTGGGATCTGTTATTTCAACTTCTGGAGTGCCACACAACATCTTAACATACCAGAGATCTGGATGAGGCTGGCTACATGCGTACATGGTTAGCCATTCACTCGAACAGAGGTTGTATACTAAGACTGTAGCAACTGCATTTGGAGCAAATGTATGGTACTTGGCAGCTTCCTTCATGTGATTATAGCTGATGGCCAGTGGTTCCATAATGATGGAAACCATATCAATAGGATGTGTCACAATATTTATGGACACAAGGATCCATAAACAAGGAAGAGCGCAAGGGGTCAACAATTGCCTCTCAGTCCCATTCAAATAACTTAAAAAAAAAAGTGTTGGAAAACTATTTAAAGGGACATTATAAGTGACTGATAGTGTTCAGTAGATTTGGCGAACTGTCGGAATCCAACTTCTCCAGATGCCAGGAATCAAATGCTGAACTGTTCAGGAAACGTTCTCTCAAACCGAACACTCATTATTCAACTCCTGGGTTCTAGAGAAGTTGGATGTCATTCTATGGAGTCATGGAAGCCCTAGAGTGGTATCCAACTTCTCCAGATGCAGGGAGTCAAATGCTTAGCATTCGGGTTCGAAAAGTGTTGATGAACCTGAACAGTTCAGCAGGTCTACTCAACACTAGTGATTGGCTATCCATAGAATAGACTATCAATGTCATATCAGTATAGTGCTGACATCAAGCATGCTTGGCGATCAGCTGTTTGGCAGAAACACCATTGGATTGTTTTATTTTAGCATCTGTATCATGGTCTATCATGTTCTCTGCAGTTCCAAGAGAGATCTAAGCCTTCTCTTACTTTGTACTGGGTAGTGGATACGGACATGCTTAAAGAAGGGTTGGCTGTGTGGCTTTGAGCCAGGCCCCTTTTATGTCTACATCAGCCGTGATGAAGAAGAGAGCTGGATTAGTTGTTGAATTGAGCCAGGAGGCTAGCTTCTATCGAGCACTTAACCAAAAAGATGTTAATGGAAAATTTGGGCATTTTTGAGTAATAAAGTCTATAAAGGCCCTATTCCACCAACAGATCTGACGACAGATTATCTGCCAAAGATTTGAAGCCAAACCCAGGAGTGGATTTGAAAAGAGGAGAAATCCAGTCTTTCCTTTATGACCTGTTCTCTGTTTATAGTCTGTTCCTGGGTTTGGCTTCAAATCTTTGGCAGATAATCTGTCGTCAGATCTGTTGGTGGAATAGGGCCTTAAGTGAGTGATTTAGATATTTCATATGGTTCTCAGTGCTAAAAATTATCGCCCTGAAACCCTGGAGTTCTGGGTTCAACTCCAACTACTTTGGTTTCCTACCACACTAAAAAAAAAAACTAAAATTTAAATTTCCAAAAGGGATAGGGACCACTGTGATGATCTTTGTAGGATATTGCAGAATATGTCATTGCTATATAAAGAAAAGAAAATTAAGAACCTGTACCCTTCCAAAGGGTTAAATAGTATTTTTTTAATAGACCATCATGTCAGAAAGTAGAACATTTTTCAAAGCCGGTCATACGGGCTGGTAGAGGCCAGTGGCAGCTATACAATATCTGTGACTTCACAGTAATCACTTCTAAGCAAAAAAACACTAAATAAAATTCCAATTAAGCGGTAGCCTGTGACAGACGCAGCGTCCCCTCAGTCTGCACACAATGTCAGGTTACAAGTCTCTCGATTTTGTTTCATCTCAAATCAGCAAAAAGAAACTAATTCTACAAAACAATAATAAAGAAAAATGTTAGCCTTTTGCTCAGGTCGGTATGAAGCCGCCGGCCAAATGAAGTGCACTATAGCTTGTGCCCGAGTCCCATTAGGCTCCTGCAGCAGAGAATTATAAGCAGAGGATTAAACAATGCATGCGTTTCAGCATTTTATAGATTCACTTGTTTAATAGAAACACTTACTATGCATCAGATCTCCTAATTTGATTTCGCAAAACAAAATGATGTGGAACCATGCTATGTGCCGTTTCCATTTCCCTTTGAAAACTACAGTGTTTGCTTAATTCAATATACAAAGCTGCCTTATTACGTCTGAGCGGTGGCATGATTTGTTGTAATTTTTTTTTTTCTTTTTTTAAGGATATAGCCTTTTGTATGATTTCTTACTGCAAACAATACGGGGTGATTTTGACAGTTCCCTGGTTTGCAAATTTTAGAAAAACAAAAATTGGAAACATTTTTTAAAATATATATATAGGGAGGTATGACAAGCATGTGAGCGCCACAAAGGCTTACATTTTTGGAAAGACAAGTGCTAAATAAAATAAAATAAAATAAAATAAAATAAATACAACAAAGAAACGTGGAGCTTATCATAGGCTGGTGGATTAATTTACCTGACTGTTGTATGTTCATTTTATTAATAATAGCTCAGTGTTCTTCTTTGTTTCTGAGGTTTAAGCTCAGAATACATTTTCAAGGGCTTATTATTTCAAAGCATTATGACATACAGCACAATGCTGAGGTTTTTACAGAGCATATTAAGCAATTCAAAGGGCATTTACATTATAATGCAGTAGGAGGTTAGAGCCACTCCAAACTTGTGTACAGCCCAATTTTACCTCTTCATGCACATAAGAAGGGTACTTAATGTTTTCCCAAAATATGGCTGAAAGAATACACTTTTCTACTAGTACAATGGTGTTCAGATGGATAATAACATAGGCTGGATTGCTCTGCGTCGACCGCATACAATGGCAGGTAGTGTATGAAACACCGGATGCAACTTCAAAGATGGGGCACCATGCTTGTTAGTTCTGGTTGCAAAGCCAGTTGGTTGTGAAGTTGCAGCTGACATCAAGTTATAGTTGTATTGCATTATGCTTGTTGAGGACAAGAAAAATAATATTAGTGCATTGCATTATTGATCAAATTACGAACACTGGTTCGGACGGAACTGAATATGCTCAAGTTGTGCTAATCTATAGTAGTGAGCGATCTGCTACTTGAAGTCAGTCTGTATTGGAGCTTATCAGGGATGTAGGGGGATTAAATTTCACTTAGCACTTCATGCATTTTATTAGGATGGTTTCATGTCATGCAATATTCCATTGTAGAGATGAGCGAACCGGGTTCGGATTTGAGTCCATCAAAACTTTCGGCATTTGATTAGCTGGGGCTGCTGAACTTGGATAAAGCTCTAAGGTTGTCTGGGAAATAAGGATACAGCCAATGACTATATCCATGATTTCCACATAGCCTTAGGGCTTTATCCAACTTCAGCAGCCACCGCTAATCAAATGCCGAAAGTTCAGGTTTTGATCGACTCGAGCATGCTCGAAGTTCGCTCATCTCTATTCCATTACCCAGGTGGTGCATTAGGCATAACACAGTGAAACAGTGTCTAGTTGTTAGACAGTGCAAACTTAGACTAAACAGTATGAGTCCGGGTTCACACTACATATGACACCAGCCGTTCTGTGGCCCGACCGGGTCACATAATGGCCGATGTTACTGATTATAATCCTGGTCGGTACTACAGTATCGGCCAGATGATCTTCATTTCTGATTAATTGGGAAGCAGACGCACCCGTGTGCGCCCGAATCCCAATTCACCGATGCAGACAATGGAGTGTGTGGCTCTGGCATGTCTTGTGAACTGACATGTCTTGTGCGGCCGCTATTCATTGAAATGGACACGCCAGTTTTTCATGCGGCCGGAAGGTATACTATGTGTATACGCTCTGGTCGGGATTCCATTCATGCCAATACAACGTACATTCTGTAAAAATCACGGCCGTTGTTGCAAATTGCAACAATGGCCGTGATTTATGCAAAACATATGTTGTGTGAACATAGCCAAAGAATGTGACTGAATCTTTAAGAGACTCTAGCTACTGCTGTGTTACCTAAAGGTGTTATCCAGGATTATAAAAACATGGCTGCATTTTTCCAGAGACCACACCCATCTTCAGTTGGGGAGTAGGTTTTACGGGTCAGTTTTATTACACTAAATTGTACAGAACCGGAGGACAGGTATGATGCTCTTTTTGCAAGAAACAACTGCACTAGAAGGCTAGCCTCTATTGAGCATTTCACCCTGGAGTTCTGGGTTAAACTCTAAGTAGCTGTACTCATTCTAAGGATATGGCCAAACTACGGAATCCCGGCGGTTCTCCGCTGGGCCCATAGGCTTCATTCTATTGGGGGGGGGGGGGGGGGGATGGCGGAATCTGCCAAACCATAGAATGAAGCCTATGGGACCAGTGGAGATGCCAGCGCCCAGGAACGGGGGCAAGCTGTGGAATCTGCGGCGGTAATCCGCCGGGATTCCATAGTGGGGACATACCCTTATCCTGGATAGCTCTTCATGCCATGTATCCCTTTAGCCAGGCCACTTTTTTTCTGTTCCTTAAATATATGGAAAACATGGAACAAGTAAGGTTTGTTTGTTTTTTGTCGAAGATCATTTATTTTTGTACTGTCGGGGATACGTAGTTGGCACTACTGAAAGTCTACTAAACAAGTCTATATCAGTTTATGTGCAGAAAGACTGAGCAGGAGCGGTAAATCCCGAGGCCAGAGGAAAACATCACGCAGGGTGAGGCGCATTGCTCCCAACCTGCAATCGCTTTAATCATGTGATAATAAAGCAGAAGGGGAACTGTTGTGGTACTAGGTTCCTCGTTTATGGGGTTTGATTACAAGTTTAATTATCACTTTTGTCAGGTGAGTAAAAATAATCTTAAAATAAAGGTGCAATTATTCCTATATAGAGTATATATATTATATAAAAAAAAAAAATTCCCACAGTTTTTGGTTAGGTTTCCGTGTGACTGTGAACTCCTAATAATCTATCTGTGAACAAGACCTAAGGACTCTTACTAATGCCGCTCTGTTGTTCATATGAACAGTGGAGAAATTCAGCCATTGAGCTCAACGCCTGTGGATTTCTCTTAGAAACACTGCATGACTGCACTCCCCCTGCAGCAGTAGTATAAGGCATCTAAAGGAACTCTGAAATGCGATCACAATTAACTCACCAGGTCCAATAGTGATCTCAGTGCCTGAGCAACCCAGATTTCAGCTGGTCCAAACTACCAACACAGAGGCAAGGAAGCTTGACCATCAATATATTACGGCGGTGCACAAACAAGTTGCTGCACAGCTGTTTAGTATAAACCTTTAGTCATGTCTTCCACGTATGTTATGTGTTTTCTGGTTTCCTCTAATGTTGTTATTGAAGGGACGGGCCTCAGCTCAGCTGATAAGTAGAATTGCATTTTAACTAACAAGACACAAAAAAAAATAATAATTAGGAAAATAAAAAATATTTTAAAACAGATACAGTAGTGGAACTCACCAGTGTAAATTGCAATGTAGGTTCCTTTATTTCAATAACGCATGGACATGGCCTGGGAAGACACCAGGCAGATGCAGGTTACAAGCCTGTTTCGCGCTACTGCGCTTTAACAGACAGGTCTGTTGAAGCGCAGTAGCGTGATACAAGCTTGTATCCTGCATCCGTCTGGCTTTCACCCAGGCCATGTCCATGTGTTATTGAAATAAAGGAATCTGCATTGCAATTTACACTGGTGAGTGCCACTACTGTATCTGTTTTAAGTGTAATTACCTATATGGACATATGAATTTGGGACATTAGCGCCTTGCTCGCTCTCGCACCTAAAGTGCTGATTGCTTCTTGTTGTTGAACAACTGAAAAATATCTTACTCACCTTACCAATCACCCACTGGTCTCGAGAAGCAGGCCATGCTAGTTCATCAAATTTGTGAGCAGTCTTAGCAGGCATTTGGTTATTGGTTGAGCAGGCGATTTGCTGTTTGTCAAGAAGGGACCACAAAGTGGTGATCTGCTGTGTTTAGTTGATTGAAGGGAACCTATCATGTTACAAACTCAGTCCAATCTGCAGGCATCATGTCAAAGCGCAGAAGGAGCTAAGTAGATTGAGATAACTTTTCATTTACTCATGTAACTCTCTTCCCCTTCTGGGCTAAGAAGTCATATGGGAAATTCTTTTTTTTTTTTTTTTTTTTTTTAATAATTGACAGCTATTTATCCAGTTAGAGGTCAATCACTGGCTGGGCTGGCTTGGGCCTGCCCTCTTGACTACCTTTTAGGTCAGACAGCCCCTTTATCTTTCAGATGCTAAAGCACATCCTCACCCCCTACCTTCATCCACAATAATGGGAAAACAGTGAAAAAAATATATAAATATATTTTTTTAAATAACAATCTTGGGTAAAAAAAATTAGACAGTGTTACCAAGAAAAGAGATTTCAAGTATGCGAGCTTAAGTTCCCTTAATAAGGCCACTGTATAATGCTTAACTATCAGGTATAAGACCTGACCTGACCAGATGAATTAGCTACAGCACTTATTAATTATTAATAATGGGAGACAAATGTTGCTAAAGTTATCCCACCAGACCACCTGCTTTTATAAGTCATCCTTCCTTTCATTACCCAGCAAATTGCAGCTTAGGAAATGGTTGTACAGATAAGCGGGGATAACCCATAGGGACATCTCCGATAGTTATCTCTGGAAGTGTTTGCAAAGCTGTAGCCCTTGGTATAATTAGGGAAAAGATAGCTAAGATGAGCTAAATTCATTTCCAGATAGTGGCAGGTGCGCTGGTGTGCAGTAAGCCTCGGCCTTTTTAATGGTTATGATGGGAAATCTTCTCTTTCTCATCTAGAACAGAAGGATAGGAAGCGGCTGATGTGGCACGCCACATGATGGACTGGCACTGTGCTGCACCATGAAAACTTTCTCCATCTACCTGCCTTCTACATTATCATACTCAACGTGAGAGCTTTATTTTTAGAACACAATATCTTACACATGCGGCAAGCATCAATGCTTTGCGACGTCTACAATGGTGATACTAATAAAAGGATAGACGTTATATGGGAAGAATTGGTTCTGAGGGGAGAGATATGGTTTAAGATAGGGGGGAAAAAATGCACAATAACATTTAAAGGCACTTTGTTTTTTTTCCATATCATACAACTCCCATTTATTCCTTTTCCAACCTTCCCTTTATTCACTTTTTATTTTATAACCATTGCAGCCTGGATCTATACTTAATGGGGGAGATTTATCAAACATGGTATTAAGTGAAACAGGCTCAGTTGCCCCTAGTAACTAATCAGATTCCACCTTTCATTCCTCACAGATTCTTTGGAAAAAGTAAGGTGGAATCTGATTGGTTGCTAGGGGCAACTTTACACCAGTTTGATAAATCTCCCCCATAGTGTATGCTTTAAGGTGTATACATAAGCATGCCCATAGGCAGTCTTAAAGTATCACTTGCGTTTAGAAAACTTTTGACATGTCAGACATTTTATTTATTTTTTATTTTTTTCATTTTTTTGGGTATTGTTGTTCATGCTGATGCATATGGACTAAAATGTTGACCTAAATTTTTGGTATTGATGTCACATAGACATGTCAAAAGTTTTGATTGGTCCGGGATGGAGTGTTCATACCCACACCGATTGGAGAGGACAGTGTTGCAGAGGGGCCTGCTCCATACTCTGTGTTAAGTGATATAAGTCTAGCTTAACCCCTTAAAGAGTCACTGTCGTATTTTTTTTTTTTGCAGAAATCAATAGTCCAGGCGATTTTAAGAAACTTTGTAATTGGGTTTATTAGCCAAATCTGCCATTATCTGCATGTAAAAAGCCTTTTCCCAGGTCCCCCCCTCCTTCCTCTTTTTCATCCACTCTGAAAAATCTGAAAATTGTGACTTGTTGCAGGAGACGTCCCCTGTCTGCTCTAGGGAGAGGGGAGGGGGGAGCAGGAAGGAGGGAGTTAGCCGGCAGCAGAAAGCAGATAACAGAGGATTACAGGCACGGAGCTGGGTGACAGCTGTAATCCGAGCTCAGACAGGTCACTGGTGATGGTCAGAACAGATAACGGGTGAGGGATTTGTAGATTAACTTTTTGTTGTCCTGTTTTGGTCTTTTCTTTAGCTCTCTCCATAGGAGAACAATGAAGACAGGGGGGAGAGCTTCAAACTGCTTTTTCATGATAAAAATGCATTTTTCGGATAATAAACCCAATTACAAAGTTTCTTAAAATCGCCTGGACTATTGATTTCTGCAAAAAAAAAAATTCACGACAGTGACACTTTAAGGACAGAGCCTGAAATGGCCTTAATGACAGAGACAAATTTTATGAATATGACCAGTGTCACTTTATTCATTAATAACTTCGGGATGCTTTTACCTATCCGGCTGATTCTGAGATTGTTTTCTCGTGACATATTGTACTTTACATTTCTGGTAAATTGGAGTCGATAATCATAACAAATCTTTATGAAAAAAACCCAAATAATGTGAAAAAATGTGAAAAACTGCATTTTTCCAACTTTGAAACTTTTTTGCGTATACAGAAAGTGGTTATACCACATAAATTATATATTAAATAGCATTAGCAACATGTCTACTTTATGTTGGCGGCATTTATTAAACGATCTTTAATTTTTTTTAGACAATAGGAAGCTTAAAACATTAGCAGCAAATTTCCAAATTTTCAGTAAAATTTCAAAATCAGATATTTTTAGGGACCTGTTCAGGTTCAAAGTGTATTTGAGGGGCCTGTATGTTAGAAAGCCCCACAAAGCACCCCATTTCAGAAACTGCACCCCCCACACTCTGCAAAAGCATATCCAGAAAGTGTTTTAACCCTTTAGGGGAGTCACAGAAATAAAAGCTAAGTGTGTAAGAAATTTGAAAATTTTAATTTTCTGTGCAGAGATTTTATTGTAATCCAATATTTTTCATAATTATAAACCTATTACCAGAGAAATGCACCCTAATAATTATTGCCCCGTTTCTGCAGTTTACAGAAATACCCCATATGTGGCCCTATTGCGCTATTTGACGCAACCACAAGCCTCAGATACAAAGGAGCGCCTAGTGAATTTCAACGCCTCCGTTATATTTGGTCATTTCTGACTGTACCACTTCAGGTTGGCAGAGGCTCTGGGGTGCTAAAACCTAAAAAACACCCCTAAAGGGACACCATTTAGAAAACTAGACCCCTCAAGGAATGTAACAAGGGGTGCGGTGAGCATTTGGACCCCACAGGTGCTTCACAGATTTTCCGAACAATATGGCGTGAAAAAAGAAAAATTTATTTTTTACACTAAAACGTTGTTCTAGCCTTCAATTTTTCATTTTCTTAAAGGGATAAGAGGAAAAAAAAGACACAAAATGTGTAGCGCAGTTTCTCCCGAGTACGGAAATACCCCACATGTGGCGATAAAGTGCCAAGGGGGCGCAGGACGAGCCTCCAAAGGGAAGGAGCACCAATTGGCTTTTGGAAGCTGAATTTCACTGGAAAGGATTTCAAGGGCCATGTCGCATTTACAGAGCCCTCGTGCTGCCAAGACACTGGAAACCCCCCACAAGTGATTCCATTCTGGAAACTACACCCCTCAAGGAATCTAACAAGGGGTTCAGTGAGCATATGGACCCCACTGGTGACGGGCACAAATGTGGAACAATGTGACGTGAAAGGGAAAAATTTCATTTTTTCACTTTCATGGCACAAATGTGCCCGTCATCAAGGGGTTCATATCCTCACTGCACCCCTTGTTAGATTCCCTGAGGGGTGTAGTTTCCAGAATGGGGTCACTTGTGGGGGGTTTCCAGTGTTTTGGCAGCACGAGGGCTCTGTAAATGCGACATGGCGTTCATCATCCATTCTAGCCAAATCCAACCTCCAAAATCCAAATGGCGCTCCTTCCCTTCGGAGGCTTGCCCTGCGCCCACATGGCGCTTTATGTCCACATGTGGGGTATTTACGGACTCGGGGGAAATTGCTCTACACATATTGTGTGTTTTTTTCTCTTTTAACCCCTTGTGAAAATGATAAATTCAAGGCTAAACCAACATTATAGTGTAAAAAATGTAATATTTCATTTTCACGCCACATTGTTCCACATTTGTGTCCGTCACCAGTGGGGTCCATATGCTCACTACACCCCTTGTTACATTCCTTGAGGGGTGCAGTTTCCATAATGGGGTCACTTGTGGGGGGTTTCAACTGTCTTGGCAACACAGAGGCCTTTTGAATGCAACATGGCCCCTCAAAATCCATTCCATCCAAATCCAGCCTTCAAAAACCAAATGGCGCTCCTTCCCTTCGGAGGCTTACCCTGCGCCCACATGGCGCTTTATGTCCACATGTGGGGTATTTCCGTACTCAGGGGAAATTGCTCTACACATTTAGTGTTTTTTTTTATCTTTTAGCCCCTTGTGAAAATGAAAAAATCATGACAAGATTAATGATTTAGAGTAAAAATTTTACAAAAATTACACTAAATGTTGGTCTAGCCTTGATTTTTTCCATTTCCACAAGGGGTTAAAAAAGAAAATTAACACAAAACGTGTAGGGTAGTTTCCCCTGAGTACGAAAATACCCCACATGTGGACATAATGTGCCATATGGGCACAGGGCAAGCCACCAAAGGGACAGAGCGCCATTTAGAGGCTGGAATGGAGGATGGAGGCCATGTCGCAATTACAAAGCTCCTGTGCTGCCAGGTCAGTAGAAACCCCCGACAAGTGACCCCATTCTGGAAACTACACCCCATAAGGAATCTAACGAGGGGTGCAGTGAGCATATGGACCCCACTGGTGACAGGCACTTACGTAAAACATGTGCCGAGAAAATAAAAAATACCATTTGTTTCATTTTCACGTCCCAAATGTGGCCGTCACCAGGGGGCCATATCCCCGCTGCCCCCCTTGTTAGATTCCTTATGGGGTGTAGTTTCCAGAATGGGGTCACTTGTGGGGGGTTTCTACTGTCCTGGCAGCACAGAGGCTTTGTAATTGCATCATGGCATCCTCTAATGGGAATGGCGGCCATACCTATTTAGCTGGGGAAAAGGGACAATTCTAATTTATTTGGGGGTATTAGGCAAATTATTAGTTTATAAGGTTGGAAATGAAAGGTGTCCATCAAACTCAACCTGTGTTGATCCAGAGGAAGGCAAAAACCCTCGTAAGGCAGACGACAGTAGCCTCATCACAGGGGAAAAATTCCTCCCCGACTCCATAATGGCGATCAGAATAATCCCTGGACCAACGTGACCCCTGAAATAGGAATAAGGGACAGAATTTAGATAATGTAGAACTCCAGTGACGTGTGGTGCGCCTTGGAGCGATCCGGTATGCAGAGGCCGGGGGGATCAGGACAGGTGGCACACTGGAAAATGGTGTCCTTCCTGATCCCCCTGTTACCCCACACTCTGCACTTCTTCTGGGGTCTCCCTTTCTCCAGTGTGGGGGACGTCACCTGGAAAATGTTGTCCTGGTGCGATACGGGGTCCCACATATCCAGAAGCGCTGGGTCCGCTCCATGGCTGCTAAATATTAGGGCGCTATTACTACTTCTGATATGTTCGGATCGTGCCGCAAGCTACAGGGCAGCGAGGGACCGGAAGAGGGGGCGCTGGTATAAAAGTTATCCCCGTACAGGTGGTGACCTTTATCCAGCAGTGGGAAGATCAGTTCCCGGACGATCTTTCCACTTGTTCCGAGGATGGGGGGGGGGGGGGGGGGAGGGGGGCATCTGGGGGCATCTGGGGCTGGATTCGGGTGTCCCTTCATACACTCTAAGGGTATGTGCACACTGCGGAATCGCGACAGATAACCCTTCGTGCATTCCACAGTTGGCACCTGCCGGCGGAGTGATGCAGGCGCGCGTCTCCGTCCGTGTCATAGACTCCATTCTATGCACGGGCGGATTCCGCTCTCCGTCCAACGTGTTCATTCTTTGGACGGACGACGGAATCCGCCCATGCATAACATGGAGTCTTTGACACGGGTGGAGACGCGCGCCCGCATCAGTCCGCCGGCGGGTGCCAGCTGCGGAATGCACAAAGGGTTATCCTTCGCCATTCCGCAGTGTGCACGTACCCCAAATCTGTAAGTGTACCCTGAGGTACTCTCACAGAGTTAGTAGAATTTCACTCCATACCGCCATCTCTTATTGGGACGGTACTGGCGGAAAAGACGTGTCTGGGGGGCAGCGTACGCTACGCTACCCCCAGACACGTCACTGGATGATGAGGATGAATGGAGGAAAGAACGATCCCCCCCATTCATCCTCACTGGCTGTTTCGGTGTCGGAGGCAACAATAGCGTATGCGTCCGATACCGAAAACACCCTGGGGGCCATCTTTATATGGGGACTAGTATATGGGGTATGTAGTGGTGTAGTGTCAAACTTTATTCAATGTAATGTAGTGTTTTTTACGTGTTTTTTTTACAGTAAGTATAAAAAAAAACCTACGCCAACAAAGGCGTTGCTGATAAATGCCGCACTTATGCGCGACACTTATAAGCAGGCCGTGGCAGTAGAATACAGAAAAAAAACACCCTACGCCAAAAAGGAGGAGTTGCTGATTAGCAGCGCACTTTCGTGCGATGCTGATCAACACTCAGCGGCGATAGGGTGCGGAAAATAGAAAAAAAATAATTTGGAAAAAAAAAAAAAAAAACTTTTTCTATATTCTGAATATCCCTGTAGCTGCTGATAAGTGTATTACACATATCAGCCGCTAGGGGGCAGCAGAGCGCAAAATCCGGAAATTGACGAGGCTGGAGCCGAAAATAGCCGAGAGAAGACGACGGGGACCGCCGGAAAGACCCGAAGACCGAACGTAATGACGGAGGACGCCGCGAACCCGGAAGACGCCGATCAGGAGCCCGGGACAGGTGAGTAATGTACAAATACCTGCTCAGGACCCCTCCGCTACCTAGCTGAGGGGTCCAGGGCAGGTATTTATTATTTTGTGGGACTCTGATCGCCGTGCCACCGGCCCGATCGGGCCGGTGGCACGGCGATCAACATTACTTTTTACAGTAATGGCGGTCGGCGCCGTCCTCGGACAGCACCGACCGCCATTTTTTTCCGGGTCATCGGGTCACCGATGACCCGGAAAGGTTCCGATCGCCACTATTGGCTGATCTGAATTGATTAGCCAATAGCGGCGATCGTAAGCACGGGGGGTGTTAACCACCCCCCGTGCCGTGAAGCTATGATGGCCTGCTATGATTTATAGCAGGCCATCTTCTCCGACCGCTGTGTGTGAACACGCAGCGATCGGGGAAACATCGGGCGTAAATTTACGCCCTGATGCGCTAAGTACCAGGGCGCGAGGGCGTAAGTTTACGCCCGATGTCGTTAAGGGGTTAATAGATTTACAATAAGCCAGAGCCCAACTGATCACGTGACACAGAGCTGGGAGAGAATGGCGCTTAGTGTGGTCTTCTACAGGCTCGTTCTCACTCAGACCGCACTGATAAAAACTTTTACATGTCTCTATAACATGTCAAAAGTTATTCCAAACGACAGTAAAACTAAGTCAGATGGAGGACAAAGGACCATTGTCTGGCCTATGTCTATGACTTTATACTGCAAAAAATAAAAAGTTATGGATTAGCTTAGAAAACGAAACTATTCCATAGGCCCTTTAAAGTGTTAGTCATTTGAAAAAATAAAAAAGTTGACATGCCATAAAGACAGGTCAAAGTCTTGATCCATTAGGGTCTCGACACTGAAACCCCGACTAAACAAATTGTTTTGACATGTCTGTGTGAAACATCAAAAGTTTTTTGTTTTTTTTCCCCCCAAATGAGAGTAATACTATTAAAGTGTACCGTCATAAAAACAGGAAAGAAAAAAAGTGCTAGGAAAACATTAAACTATCAATCTGCACTTATTCTGCTGTGTCTATGGGAGCAGGATGGCCCCATAGACTTACATTATGAGAGTTTCTAGATCATGTGACACAGAGCTGAGCATGTCCTTCTATGGTCTCCTTCTAGTGATTGGTTAGGGTCTGAACTTTCAAAACTTTTGAAAAGTTTCTTTATAATGACAATGGCCATTTAAAAGGAATCGCTTTTATAAGCTATTATTTGAAGATACCATACATGAGTTCCCCGGACTGTATAATAGTCTTAGGCCATGTTCATACGCAGTATGACAGCGGCTGTTCTGTGGCTTGGACGGGTCACGGAACAACCGGTCTCAGAAAAGATCATCCCGGACGGATGATCTTTAGCGCCCCAGTGTGCATCCATGTGCGCCCGCATCAGAACTCACCACCACACACAATGGAGCATGCGGCCAGAGCCCCTCGCTCTACAGTGTGCACTGACAGGGTTTTCTGCAGCCATGTCAGTTGTTTGCAGTGCCGCTAGAGATCCTGGCCAGAGCGTATACCATGTGTATAGACGGCAAGGTAACGTATATTTACATATTAACAATGTACTATTGTACTACACTCTACGGTGTCAGTCAGTTTTGAGTAGAAATGACTCCAACCCTGACTTACACATGAGGCATTTATGAAGTAGTCAGAGTCAGCGCTAAAGATAGCATGAAAAATACAAGAGTCACAAGTCTAGACTCTGGGTACAGCTGGTACAGTAAGTCACCTAAATTCAAAACCTAACTATATGTTGTCAGGTTATTATAGGGACAGTGCTAAAGCCAACACATAATTTATATAGCCATACCGGGTATCCAAAGGCTGTCAGGTCTTAAATATTGACGAACGTGAACAGACTCCAGTGGCAATGTAAGAAGAGCATGACAGCTCCACTAATTTACTATATATACTGTGGTTTCTTTTCTAACCAGTGACTCATTAAATGGAAAAATAATATGCTGTCACAAAAGTCTTTCATTGTGATTGATCACAAAGGAAAAGATTTCAGGACTGCAGTACCCAAACGAGAAGGAATGTGACATATGGCGGTGACAGGCCAATAACCGTCACCTCTGGGCTACACCAATGTACCGACTCCGAGATGTGACCTAGAAATGAACACATGGGACTAGCATGAAGGTCTGCCATACATGGGGCACCATCATGAGTGAACCGAATTAACAGTCATGTATGTTGTTCTTATATTTTATTAAAATGTGAACATTAAAGAGAAGAAAAAAAAGTGTATACAGTATATATTCTCCAATTAACAAGTGCAAGGAATCAACAACCTAAATATTTAAATATTTTCTTGAGTGGTTGACAGTAATAATTAAAACTGCATGTAAAAATAATTGTGTCGCGGAAAAAAAAAGTATATTATGTACGGCTATACATCCAGGAAAAGATTTCTGAAGGCGAAGCAATATTTAACTCAAGCATTGAGGAGCAGCTCAGGATTTGTGATCCTGGAAGTGATAACAAGCCATTTATAGCACCAGCATATTACTGCCTCTGCCTCTATGACCTTCCCTGCTTCTTATGTCTATCTATACAGAGCTGTGATTAGAGACATTTTTTTATGGGATATAGGAAAAAAGTGTATTCTCAGTCTGCAACACAACACTTCCACCTTTCTACAACCTGGGGAATGTCTCCATTTATGTACATGGCCATAACCCTTATAACCTGTATACATGACGCAGCAAATTGCCATATACCCAGGATACTGTACTTTAGTTATCAAACAGATTGCATTTAATAATGATGGAAAAAGTGGGAGAATTAAAAAAAAAAAAAAAAATCAACAAAATAAGTTCATACAGGCAGCCACACATGGTACTAGTGGTGATTTATTTATTATTTATTGTAGTAATAATAATAATAATAAATAAAAGCATTTGCAAGTTAAACAATAACATTATGAAATAAACAAAAAACATTATAAAATAAAAACTTTAAACAAGTGATCTTCAACCTGCAGCTTTCCAGGTGCTGAATAACTACAAATCCCAGCATGCCCTGAGAGAAGAATGATAGGAATCCTAGTTCCTTATCAGCTGGAAAACACATTACTACATCATAGCAAGGAGGTTTAAACATATTGTTCTGCCTTTGTTATGAATATATATATTTTTTTAACTGAATGCAAATTAGCCAAAAAGTTGTGTAGTCAGTTTTAAAGTAGTCAACGTTGTCAGCTACCATAAAACAAGCCTGAAAAGATGTTTACAACTTGTCCCCTATTGTCACCTCTATAAAAAATTCTGGAAAACGAGGCTATAAAATCATGAATGACACAATGTGCGTGTAATGTGTAGTCCATCTCAATAATTTCATTTACAGTCTTTTTTTTTTTTTATACCTGTGAATCTACTTTGTTTATTGGTGCAGCTAAAAATGATCCTTTAATATAGTAATATTACCAGAAGGTGTTAATGTATGTGTGATATATTGTGTGAGTAAAGCGTTATGGATTAATTCACAGTTACATATTATCATTAGGAATTGCTGAGGAATACTGGCTAGAATCCATAGTCTCCTCCATATAAAGTGGGGGCTGCCAGAGTAAGGCAAATCAGACAAAATTATTCTATCATCAAATCAATCAATCATGTATCCATCCTCTTTCTAACCATGAATCTGTATCTATGAAGTTGTCCACATTCTTTAAGTTTCCATGCTCTGCCTTAGTGCAGTATACTGTACATCTTACATCTATCTATATTATCTCTTTCCATGTATCTGTATCTAAATGTGTCTGTTCACTTATCTATGAAGTTTCTTCATCCTCTATCCCCTTCCTATGCTCTACAGTATCTATTCTATATCAAAGTATAACTATCGATCCATTATCTATCTATATCTATTTCCGATCTATCATCTGTCTGTCTACTATTATCTATCTATCTATCAATCATCTATCTATCTGTGTCTGTCTGTCAGCTATCATCTCTCTATCTATCTCAAACTTTTTCCTTTAACTAAAGTATGCCTAAAGTCCATGGGAAAGTAAGCAGAGCCATTATTATATCATGAGGCAATTATGTAACATTATAGAAACCTATAAGCAACACATTTGTCGATTCAAGAAAATACTGGCCAGGGCCTGAGTAAATGCATGATATTCATGTATATGTATCTGTCCATCCATAACTTATCTATCTACACTTTAACTTATCCTCTATCAATCCTTATAGTACATACTTCATATTCAAGAATCTCCTATCTATCTAGTATCTATCTATCTATCTATCTATCTAGTATCTATCTATCTAGTATCTATCTATCTAGTATCTATCTAGTATGTATCTCAAACTATTTCCTTTTGCCAAAGTCTTGCTAAAGCTGTTATAATATACTGAGGCAATTACATAATATAATAGAAACTTATGAGCAACACATTTGTCAATGCAAGAAAATCTTGGCCGGGGCCTGAGTAAAAGCTCCAACTCTTAAGTTCTTATAAAGCAATATATAGAGGAGTCTGAGTGCAATACTTGATTTATTTCTTGTGTGTCACAAATATGCAAGGAAAGTAGTGAGAAGCGGATGAAACAGTACATTAGCCTCGCATCAATAAGCATTATCCTCAGACAAGTTGGTTATTCAGCCATCAAGACTCAGGCTGACATAACTATTGATACCATAGCACCCATTGTAACCAGAAGAGGAAACATTGCTAAAAACCTACAGTGCTATCAGCCCAATGTTGTTTCTCTAGGACTAAAACGTGACCCTTAACATGGAAGTAGGAATTAGCATGTATTGATCCGGAGTTTTCCAATGGCCTACTTTCGAGCCCAGAGTGAAGGGAAAAAAAAAAATAAAAAATATATGAGAGGAGCAGATGTGACTAGCTTTCTGCCTCCATCCTGCAACCTCGAGATGCTCCTACACCCTGTCACTTTCACAAGGTGGTTTTCCCAGAGCTGATCCCAGCAAGAAATTGACAGGGAAATGTACTTAATGTGGGAAGGCGACCCCCAGGAGCCGCCGCCTGATGGCAACGTGCAAACAGCGCAGCAGCTGGATCTCACGCCAGAAAAGAGGCAGACCTGCTGCAAAGCAATAGCAGCCAATAGCTCAACTAACATGGAAGTTCACAAGTAGCAACGTGAGGAAGAAACAATGTATCCAGACAGAAGACGACTGACAAGGCTCACTACCCAAGCACTGGTCCAGATCCAGCTAAAAGGGTCGGAGGGGGGGGGGGGGGGGGGGGTCATCCCTGCACCACAGGTGGGAATAACCAGCCAGGGCTAAACAATGACATACCCCAGATAAATTATTCAGGCTCTTTATTGTGGAAATCTGTGTAGGCAATCTTATGCAATTCACAGCTAACATGTGTTTAATACTAAGTCCTGCAGTGCCTCGTTGTGATGGAAGCTGAAACAGACTGCAGCAGAATAGTCAGATTTTTTTTTTTTTCCCCCATCCCTATGTAAGCTCGAATATGTCCCCCCTCACTTGTTCATCCTTGGGAAGCACGCTCATTGACATGATGGGATAACTTAAGTCCGCTGGTGCAATGCTCAGAGGAGGACGAGAAAAATCAGGTCGCTGTCAGTATCACAAGGTCACCTGGATTTTTATAATCCGTCGCCTTGCACGGTTACATATTTACTGTGTGCACGCACACGGAGCCTGCTTTTAAGCCAAGGCGTGATGAACCGGAGAAGTATTAACCGTGTAGCTGCCGGCCGGGGCTTTGCACGTAACAAGCTCTGGGATGAGACTCCCAAGACTCCGGCGTGCGTTTCTATCATGGACGTGATCTCTGCAGCATGCACTGGAATACCAGATAAGACGTGAAACTATCCGACTCACTGGCATCTATGGGCATTGCCTGAGAACGGATCAGCGCTCTGTTCGTGCCTGCAGTGACCTGATTTCTCTCCAGGCTCCCAAAAGTGACGAAGCCTCTTTACTATCTGACACATGAAGTTGATGTCAAGTTATCTGCAAAACCGTGAACGCTCACCGGAAAAGACCAGACACAAAAAAGGGGTTAAACTGGTACTTGAGACTGGGATGCGATGTCTACATTCCTTCACAGACTCTCCTTTTAGTCTATGCTCATTCCTAGTCTTTACAGACTTCCTCCTATCTCCTTCCCAGACGCCAAGGCTCTGGGCATCCTCTGCAAGATCTTACACTGATCAAGACACTCACCATCACATTGCTACATCTCTATGTCTAGGATTCCAGCAGTAGAAGTCTATAGGAGGTGGAAGTGACTGAGTGACACATAAGAGCCGGCCCTGGGCATCTGTTTATAAAGTCATTTGCCCATCAAAGGACCAATCCTGTACCTGCTGCAGAGCATCTTACATGCACAGAGACTGCCAATCACAACCCCCCCCCCCCCCCCAGACCACTACCTTGGCCAAGAGGTTTTGCAGCAGCCACATAAGACCAAGGCCTGAGGTCTACAGAATAAAACATCCCCCCCAACTTGTCTCCTGCATCCTTAAAGGGGGTCTCTTGCATAAAATCAGATTATTTACCAGTGCAAAAGAACATCAAGGAGTATTTTCCATGCAACCAAAGGCAAAGCATGCACAATCCTCCCAGCAGCAGCAGTATCTCATTGCAGGGACTGGAGTTAAACCCCCCTCTCCTGGAGGTGAGATGCACCTACAATCCCAGCAGCAGCATCTTCTCCTCCATTGGATGTATACAGCATCTAGACATAAAGGATCAGACCTAGAAGTTGAGCAATGAAGGCTAGAGATGGCTTTACCTTGTAGAAGGACACCCCATACACTGGAGAGGCAGAGAAGTGCACTTGGCTTGAAGATCATGGTTAGGAAGAAGAGTAGAGAAGAGCAGGTAGATAAGCAGCCCCCAAAGAGCAGAGAGGAGAGAAGGTGGTAGCAGCAGCAGCAGCAGGACACAAGCCCCTCTAATCCCAGTCTAGGAGGGGGAAGTTCTCAGCACTATTGCTCCTCCAGGGATTTCTTCCTTGCAGTGCACAACATATGCAGACAGCAAACCTGAGGTGACTGACAGCCCGAGGTCTCCCGCCGCTCGGAGTAGCTGAGCTGGATGCTGCCAGCCCGGGATGCTCTGCAAGCCGGCGCGCCGTTCCTCATACAACAAGCCTACGAGACGGTGGAGGCTAGAATGGAGGTGGCTCCTGGTAGCTATGCTGTCACGGCGGGGGGCGGGGCCTCTCGGAGGAAGGGGCGGGGATTCACAGGCTGTGCAAAGCGGCGACGAGCTGAGGCAGAAAGCGGCCGTGTTGAGGAGGGAGCAAGATGGAGGCTGCGGCGTCAGTGGGTGGTATACGGGACTGTACGGAAAGCGGCCGTGCTGAGGCGGGAATACAAGCTAGCTGAGGCGGGAAGGGACAAGATGGAGACTGGGTTGGGGAGGCTGAGGGGACGCTGTGTTACATGGGACTGTGTGCTGGAGAGGCTGAGGAGACGCCGCCCGCTCCGCCCCAGCCACGCCCCCAGAGATCCTCGGCCCGCCCCCAATAGCCCCCAACTACTACTACCCCAATACTGCTCTACTACTACCCCCAATACTACTCCTAATCAGGGCAGTTTCTAGGTCATTTTGACAACAGGGCGGATCTTGATAAAAGCCCCCCCCCCCCCCTCACTCAGTTCAGGCCTGGGGAAAGAAGGGGGGGGCTTTTATCAAGATTCGGGTTATTAGAAAGAAGCAGTGTGTGTATTGTGGCATAGACCAGTGTTGCACCCCTGCCAAATAATGTTCCACTGAATACAAAATCATTATACAGGGACTCACAGGTGACGTCTTCTTTGATCTGAAGGGTCCCTTTTCCTCTGCTTCCGGCCCGGCCTCCATGACGGTTTCTTGCAGCTACAATTCATCTCTTTAGGACCTGCCAGACAGACATCTCAGGCTCCGCACATTTCCAGCAACTTCCTTCCCCTTTTCCCACTTATAAAGTCCCAAACTGTATGCTCGGAAAGCTGGTGACCTCCATTATACACTGACATACAGGATGCTGGGAGAGCTGGGTGACCTCCATTATACACTGACATACAGGATACTGGGAAAGCTGGGTGGTCTCCATTACACTGACATACAGGATACTGGGAAAGCTGTGTGACCTCCATTACACTGACATACAGGATACTGGGAAAGCTGGGTGGTCTCCATTACACTGACATACAGGATACTGGGAAAGCTGGGTAACCTCCATTACACACTGACATACAGGATACTGGGAAAGCTGGGTGACCTCCATTACACTGACATACAGGATACTGGGAGAGCTGGGTGACCTCCATTACACTGACATACAGGATACTGGGAAAGCTGGGTGACCTCCATTACACTGGCATACAGGATGCTGGGAAAGCTGGTGACCTCCATTATACACTGACATACAGGATACTGGGAAAGGTGGGTGACCTCCATTACACTGACATACAGGATGCTAGGAAAGCTGTGTGACCTCTATTACACTGACATACAGGATACTGGGAGAGCTGGGTGACCTCCATTACACTGACATACAGGATGCTAGGAAAGCTGTGTGACCTCCATTACACTGACATACAGGATGCTAGGAAAGCTGTGTGACCTCCATTACACTGACATACAGGATACTGGGAGAGCTGGGTGATCTCCATTATACACTGACATACAGGATACTGGGAAAGCTGGGTGACCTCTATTACACCGACATACAGGATGCTAGGAAAGCTGTGTGACCTCCATTACACTGACATACAGAATACTGGGAGAGCTGGGTGACCTCCATTACACTGACATACAGGATGCTGGGAGAGCTGGATGACATGTAAATTTTGGCGCGAGGGGCGGGGCTTATCGTGGGGCGGCGGGATTATCAGGACATATCAGGGCTCCCTCTGTGCAGGATTCCCCCACCAGCTACTCACCTTTCCCCCTGCAGCCTCCAGCTCCTCCTCTTTGTATGTCCGTACTCTTCTGGCTTCCGGTGCAGGCAGCCACCTGTCATACAGAGGCCGCCTGCACAGGAAGCCTCTCTGTCTCTGCCCCAGCTGCTGTTTTCTTTAGCTGTGCGTGCGTACGCACAGCTAAAGGTTGCTCTGGCCAGGGGATCTGGAACTTAGATTCCAGATCCCCCGGCCAGCCCTGAGGATGCGGGCTCGCCCGCCCCTAGAAACGGCCCTGCTCCTAATACTGCTCTACTACTACTACCCCCAATACTGCTCTACTACTACCACCCCAATACTACTCCTAATACTGCTCTACTACTACCCCCAATACTGCTCTACTACCACCCCCAATACTGCTCTACTACTACCCCCAATACTGCTCTACTACTACCCCAATACTGCTCCTAATACTGCTCTACTACTACCCCAATACTACTGTACTACTACTACCACCCCCAATACTGCTCTACTACTACTACCCCCAATTTTGCTCCTAATACTGCTCTACTACTATCCCAATAATACTCTACTATTAATACCCCCAATACTGCTCCTAATACTGCTCTACTACCACCCCAATACTACTCTTAATACTGCTCTAGTACTACACCCAATACTGCTCTACTACCACCCCAATACTGCTCTACTACCCCCAGTACTGCTGTACTACTACTACCCACAATACTGCTCTACTACTACTACCCCCAATACTGCTCTACTACTACTACTCACAATATTGCTCTGCTATTACTGCCCCAATGCTGCTTCTAATACTGCTCTACTACTACTACCACCCCCAACACTGCTCTACTTCTACCCCCAATACTGCTCTACTACTACCCCCAATACTGCTCTACTACTACTACCCCCAATACTACTCCTAATACTGCTCTACTACTACCCCCAATACTGCTCTACTACTACCCCCAATACTACTCCTAATACTGCTCTACTACTACCCCCAATACTGCTCTACTACTACTACCCCAATACTACTGTACTACTACTACCACCCCCATACTGATCTACTACTACTACCCCCAATACTGCTATACTACTCCCAATACTGCTCCTAATACTGCTCTACCACTACCACCCCAATACTACTACCAATACTGCTGTACTACTACTACCCCAATACTACTGTACTACTACTACCACCCCCATACTGCTCTACTACTACTACCCCCAATACTGCTCCTAATACTGCTATACTACTACCCCCAATACTGCTGTACTACTTACCCAATACTGCTCTACTACCCCAATACTGCTCTACTTCTACCCCAATACTACCCCCAATACTGCTCTACTACTACCCCCAATACAACTCCTAATACTGCTTTACTACTACCACCGCAATACTACCCCAATACTGCTCTACTACTACCCCCAATACTGCTCTACTACTACCCCCAATACTACTCCCAATACTGCTTTACTACTACCCCAATGCTGCTCCTAATACTGCTCTACTACTACCCCCAATACTGCTCTACTACTACCCCAATACTACTCCTAATACTGCTCTACTACTACCCCAATACTGCTCTACTACTTCCCCCAATACTGCTCTACTACTACTACCCCCAATACTGCTCTACTACTACTATCCCCAATACTACTCCCAAGACTGCTTTACTACTACCCCAATGCTGCTCCTAATACTGCTCTACTACTACCCCCAATACTGCTCTACTACTACCCCAATACTACCCCCAATACTGCTCTACTACTACCCCCAATACTGCTCTACTACTACCCCAATACTACTCCTAATACTGCTCTACTACTACCCCCAATACTGCTCTACTACTACCCCAATACTACTCCTAATACTGCTCTACTACTACCCCCAATACTACTCCTTATACTGCTCTACTACTACCCCCAATACTGCTCTACTACTACCCCCAATACTACTCCTAATACTGCTCTACTACTACCCCCAATACTGCTCTACTACTACCCCAATACTACCCCCAATACTGCTCTACTACTACCCCCAATACTGCTCTACTACTACCCCAATACTACTCCTAATACTGCTCTACTACTACCCCCAATACTGCTCTACTACTACCCCCAATACTGCTCTACTACTACCCCCAATACTGCTCTACTACTACTACTACCCCAATACTACTCCTAATACTACTCTACCGCTACCTTCAATTCTGCTCTACTACTACCCCAATACTGCTCCAAATACTGCTCTACTACTACTACCCCAATACTACTCCTAATCTGCTCTACTACTACCCCCAATACTACTCCTTATACTGCTCTACTACTACCCCCAATACTACTAAAACTGCTCTACTACTACCCCAATACTACTCCTAATACTGCTCTACTACTACCCCAATACTGCTCTACTACTACTCACCCCAATACCAATCCTAATTCTGCTCTACTACTACCCCAATACTGCTAATACTGCTCTACTACTACCCCCAATACTGCTCTACTACTACCCCCAATACTACTCCTAATACTGCTCTACTACTACCCCCAATACTGCTCTACTACTACCCCAATACTACTCCTAATACTGCTCTACTACTACCCCCAATACTACTCCTTATACTGCTCTACTACTACCCCCAATACTGCTCTACTACTACCCCCAATTCTACTCCTAATACTGCTCTACTACTACCCCCAATACTGCTCTACTACCCCAATACTACCCCCAATACTGCTCTACTACTACCCCCAATACTGCTCTACTACTACCCCAATACTACTCCTAATACTGCTCTACTACTACCCCAATACTACTCCTAATACTTCTCTACTACTACCCCCAATACTGCTCTACTACTACCCCAATACTACTCCTAATACTGCTCTACTACTACCCCCAATACTGCTCTACTACTACCCCCAATACTGCTCTACTACTACCCCCAATACTGCTCTACTACTACCCCCAATACTGCTCTACTACTACTACTACTACTACCCCAATACTACTCCTAATACTACTCTACCACTACCTTCAATTCTGCTCTACTACTACCCTAATACTGCTCTACTACTACTACCCCAATACTACTCCTAATACTGCTCTACTACTACCCCCAATACTACTCCTTATACTGCTCTACTACTACCCCCAATACTGCTCTACTACTACCCCCAATACTACTCCTAAAACTGCTCTACTACTACCCCAATACTACTCCTAATACTGCTCTACTACTACCCCAATACTACTCCTAATACTGCTCTACTACTACCCCAATACTACTCCTAATACTGCTCTACTACTACCCCAATACTACTCCTAATATTGTTCTACTACCCCAATACTACCACCAATACTGCTCTACTACTACCCCCAATACTGATCTACTACTACTCCTAATACTCCTCTACTACTTCCCCCAATACTGCTCTACTACTACACCCAATACTACTCCTAATACTGCTCTACTACTACCCCTATACTACCCCCAATACTGCTCTACTACTACCCCCAATACTCCTAATACTGCCTAACTACTACCTCAATACTACCCCCAATACTGCTCTACCACTACCCCCAATACTGCTGTACTACTACCCCAATACCACTCCTAATACTGCTCTACTACTACCCCAATACTACACCTTATACTGCTCTCTTACTACCCCCAATACTGCTCTACTACTACCCCTAATACTACTCCTAATACTGCTCTCTTACTACCCCCAATACTGCTCTCTTACTACCCCCAATACTGCTCTACTACTACCTCCAATACTGCTTCTAATACGGCTCTACTACCCCCAATACTACTTTACTACTACCCCCAATACTGCTCTACTACTACCCCAATACTACTCCTAATTCTGCTCTACTACTACCCCAATACTTCTCTACTACTACCCCCAATACTTCTCTACTACTACCCCTAATACTACTCCTAATACTGCACTACTACTACCCCAATACTGCTCTACTACCCCAATACTACTCCAAATACTGCTCTACTACTACCCCCAATAGTTTTCCTAATACTGCTCTACTACTACCCCAATACTACTAATACTGCTCTACTGCCCCAATACTGCTCCTAATACTGCTCTACTACTACCCCAATACTGCTCTACTACTACCCCAATACTGCTCTACTACTACCCCAATACTACTCCTTATACTGCTGTACCACTACCCCCGATACTGCTCTACTACTACCCCCAATACTGCTCTACTACTACCCCCAATACTACTCCTAATACTGCTCTACTACTACCCCAATACTACCCCCAATACTTCTCTACTACTACCCCCAATACTTCTCTACTACTACTACTATCCCCAATAATGCTCTACTACTACCCCCAATACCACTCCTAATACTGCTCTTCTACCCCAATATTGCTCCTAATACTGCTCTACCCCCAATACTACTACTTATACTGCTCTACTACTACACCTAATACTGATCTACAGCTATCCCCAATACTTATTTACTACTACCCCCAATACTGCTCTACTACTACTACCCCCAATACTACTAATACTGCTCTACTACTACCCCAATACTACACCCAATACTGCTCTACCACTACCCCAATACTGCTGTATTACTAGCCCCAATACTACTCCTAATACTGCTCTACTACTACCCCAATACTGTTCTACTACTACCCCCAATACTACTCTCTTACTACCCCCAATACTACTAATACTGCTCTACTACTACCCCCAACTTTACCCCCAATACCACTCTACTACTACACCAATACTGCTCTACTACTACCCCCAATATTACCCCCAATACCACTCTACTACTACACCAATACTGCTCTACTATTACCCCCAATACTACTAATACTGCTCTACTACTACTCCTGATACTATTCCTAATACTGCTCTACTACTACCCCCATTAATTCTTTACTACTACCCCCAATACTACTCCTAATACTGCTTTACTACTACCCCCAATACTGCTCTAGTACTACTACCACCCCCAATACTGCTCTCACTACCATTGCTACTATTACCCCCACTCCTGATACTACTACTACTCCCAATACTGCTACCCCCCTTATTTACTACTACACCCCTCATCTTCTATGCTTGTACTGTTACTACTCTCCTTATCTACTATGCCTCTACTACCATACTCATCATAATTAGCAAAAAAATAAAAAAAATCGAGGTTTTATTTTTTGCCCATATTTCCCAGCCCTAGTTACATGGGACTGTGTGTAGGACAGGCTTAGGAGGCTCTCTGTTACATGGGACTGTGTATTGAGGATGCGCTCTGTTACATGGGAATGTGTAGAGGACAGGCTTAGGGGGGCTCTGTTACATGGGACTGTGTGTAGGACCGGCTGAGGGGGGGCTTTGTTACATGGGACTGTGTGTAGAATGGCTGAGAGAGCTGTTACATGGGACTGTGTGTAGGACAGGCTGAGGAGGCGCTCTGTTACATGGGACTGTGTAGGACAGGCTGAGGAAGTGCTCTGTTACATGGGACTGTGTGTATGACACACTAAGGAGGCGCCCTGTTACATGGGACTGTGTTGGATCGGCTGAGTAGGTGCTCTGTTACATGGGACTGCCTCTGAAGCCGCCAGCCCTGACCCTTTGGTTGTCTGACTGTTTTTTTTGTTTCTTCCTGGGCACTGTGCTGACTCTTTAGTCACAAAAGTCAAGCTTCCACATCCTCGAGGGGGATAAAAGGTGAAGACCTAAAGGACACTTATGGTGCGTTTACACAGACAGATTTATCTGACAGATCTTTGAAGCCAAAGCCAGGAACAGACTATAATCCGGGATCAAGTCATATAGGAAAGACTGGGATCTATCCTCTTTTCTAATCCATTCCTGGCTTTGGCTTCCAAAATCTGTCAGATAAATCTCCTTTTAGGGTGTGTTTACACAAAGAGATTTATCTGACAGATTTTTTGAAACCAAAGACAGGAACAGACTATAAACAGGGAACAGGTCAGAAAGGAAGAGATTTCTCCTCTTTTCTGGCTTTGCCTTCAAAGATCTGTCGGATAAATCTCACGGCGTAAATGCACCATGAGACTCTACTCCCTGGTGTGGCAGAAAACCCACCCGGTTGAGTAGCACAGCGGGTACACACTTGATATCTGTTACACCCTTTTAGGGACTCATGTACACTGTTATATGGATCCATGTTATAAAGATCCGTATAACCTGATGTTTACGGCAGCTGCATTTTTGCGTGTTTAATAATTTTGCCTCTAATACCTAATGGCTTTTCTTTTTCCGAGGATGTTGCTCTATCAGGGTCTGTTATTTATTTATTTTTTTTCCCCCAGCTGTGTATTTATTGAATTTAAAGCTTTAAATGATACATTGCGGAAAAAAAATGGATGAGAGAAAACATTGTACAGTCTATACAGGTTTATATACACAAGTTCTAAGAAAAAAATGGTTAAGGAAACGGAGCGACAAAATAAGTAGGTTAGGTGTTGTACCCAACAATCTCAACAGAGAGAAATCTGAGATAAAGACTGATACCGTACCATACACTTTATTGATCCGGAGGGAAATTTTAGCTTACCTTACATTGCTAGGCATATCAGAGACAAATCTTAGGACTGTAAATATCCTAGCAAAGAGGTCCCCAATCTTTTGTCCCTTGTGAGCCACATGAGTAATGGTCAGTAGCAGCATAAATTTAAAGGAAATTTGCCTTCTGCAATTTAGGTTCCAAACTTTTGACACTGTGAAATAGCTGCTAGGACAAGGAGACACATGGTACCTTCCCCATATCCAATTGTGCTTCTAGAATATAGAAAATAGCTTTTATTCTCATGTCCTAAGAGTAAAAGAAGCTTTTCCAAGCTCCTGATCTGCAACAATGTTAACCCCTTTACGACCCATGGCGTGTCTTATACATCATGGCGCTGTTAGGGGGGTTCAGAGAGGGGCTCTGAACCGCCGTGATCCTGGCTGCTTTCTGCAGGCCGAGACTGCGGCTATTAGCGGGCGCAACTAATAAGGACATTTAAATGCCCTGCAGAGCGCCACCCCTGGTGTCTAGGGGAGATCCCTTCTTTTGACTGATTAGCTCAGAGTTTAAGGCTAAATTCACAAGTAACGTATCCGCAGCAGATTTCTCACTGCGAATTTGCAGCAACATCTACTGCGGATACTTGCCCATTCACTTTAATGGTCTGACATACTCGCATCGTGATTTTCATCCCGCTGCGAGTATGTCAAAATCATCGCCATCAATCCTGCAGCCTGGGAAATACTGTAAAGGGTCCCTGCTCCGGTCTGCTTCGGGGGCTCCCAGCGGGGCAGCGCACTGATTTGCTGACCCGCTACAGTATGTTCCTGGGCCACAGTTTTACATACTCTCTGCGGGATGATCATCCTGCTGCAAGTATGTCAGCCCATTGAAGTGAATGAGCAAGTATCCGCAGTGGATTTCACTACGAATTTGCTGCGAGAAATCTGCTGTGGATACGTTGGGTGTGAATCTAGCCTAAAGGGGTTTTCTAGGTAAAACAAACTGAGCAATTCTGCTGGGCAATAGTTCGCTCCACTCAATGCGTAGTGTTAGCAGACTATAACTACAGCTTAGCCTCCATTCAAGTAAATGGGACCTGAGCTGCAGTAAGCAGGTCTGGTGAATGGCGACCACCGCTTCCATCCCTATTCACTGTGTAGTGAAAAACCTGTTTATTGCCCAGTGCCCAAAATGAACACAGTGTGGTGAGCCCTCTTCATTTTGGGGTTGATTCCCCCCCCCCCCCTACTTATAGGGGGATAACAAGCTGATCAATGAGGATCCAACCACTGAGCCCCCAACCGATCAGCTGCTTATCACTAATTCTGCTTGGCTACTTTTGGCTTCTCAATGAACTTCAGGCAGGCAGACCAGAGGGTATCGGGGAGCCTCTTAACTAGATAAGAATATCACTTTAAATAATAAAACTCCATCGGCATACAGCCTTATATACAAAGCTCTCAATGAGTTCAATAGCTGTACACATTCATCCTATTACTGGCACCTGCAGGCCGTAAGAATTTTTAGATATCTCTCTATCGCTGCATGAAGGGAGACAGGGAGCTTTGTTAGAAAAGAGAAGCTCCAATTGTATATACTGCATATTCTGTCACAATAATTCTCTATGCAGTATCTATAGTTACTGTATGAGCAATGTACAATAAATCTGTGTATGGCAGGCACTTAGCTGTTTATCATACATAGCTTATAGAAAAACTAACCACGTAGCTGTTCGGCCATTTAGGTATTTTTACATTGGTTTCTTAAGTTATGGTTTATTTGTCTTTTGGATGTTGCTGATCACGAATCCCTTCTTGACCGCAGAATGTATTAAGGTTAGAGGGAGCTTGATGAACATAATGGGCTTTCCTTGGCCTTATTAACCTCTCCTAGTACAGAAGTGAAATCCTGGAAAATTGTACATTAGCCAGAATGGAGTTGATGTGATGTAATTTATTCTGCGACTGAACCGGTTTTAATTAATCAAAGAAAATAGGGGTTTAGAGGGATTGACACTGCACTTACCAATTTAATATGATAATAAGTAATAAAACAAAGAAATACAAATAATTAGTAAGCGCCAGTCCCAGGATTGAGCCGAGGGAGCTGGATTAGGCATTGGGTTGTTTTCGCACCTGTGGCTTTGGTTGTCAGTGTGAAATGGTGTATAATTTTTCAAAAATTGCAGTATAGTTTGTCCCATGTAACATCAAGTAAAAACAAAACAAGAAGTGTTAATAGTATTTATATCAATTTAAAAAAAAATACAAAGTGAATAACCAGAGGTGGAATCTAAATCCAATCAACGTTTGGTGTAACTGTTTACCCTATCCATTCTTTAACCATTTCCCCCACGAGGACGTAACTGTACGTCCTCACGCGGGTGTGGGCGCTCAGAGCGGGGCCGCGCGGCGACCCCGCTCTTAACCACCGCGGTCCCGGGTGCCTCAGGTAGCCCGGGACCGTGGCTATTATCGGGAACGGTCCAATCGCCGTGCCCGCTAATAAGGTAATCAGATGCAGCTAGCAAAGATGACAGCTGCATCCGATTACCGGATGCAGCACTTCCCTGGTGTCTAGTGACGGAGATCGCTCCTCTGGGACGTTGTCCCGGAGGAGCGATCTCCGTTACTGCTGCCGGCCGCGGACCGCTCCAAGATGGCGCCATCCCCCGCTCGGCACTCGTTTGTTTTCGGCTGCAGCAGGTTTATGCACTATACATTATACTCCACATACGTATTGCTATACTGTACAGTAACTTAACAAACATGTCATATTATAAGTGTTTGTTTCGTTAGTTTTATTCAGAATAAAAATGATTTTTGGGTTGTTGAACCAATTGTCTACAGTTCAATTATTTCCTATTGAAAACATTTACTTTGGTTTAAGAGTGGATTTAGATTACAAGCACAGCCCCGGATCGAATTATGCTAGTAATCCAAGGCACAACTGTATATTGATGTTGGGTTCCTTTCATATTGGCCTGTACAATAATCTTTTGATGAATGTTTAAGATTTGGTTTTTGGAAATAAAAACTAAGTAAATAATAATAATAAAAAACAATGATGGCACTAATCTCCATATATGACTACAGTCTGGAAAGGTTCTACGTGATCAGCACTGGTTTTCAGCTTCTACAAGTAAACAATAGATGTTTCTATTCAGTGACTAAAAGTAGAGATCTTGATCATTTCAACACAGAAGTATATTTAAAAGATTCAGAACTTTACATTATACAAAAAAGCCTTTAAAAACCCTTTTAGAAAGTTACAAAAACCCTTTTAACAGATAAATCAAGAATGATAAGTGATGCTGACCATTATCTTAAAGTGACACTGTCACCCCCAATAATCATTTTTCAATCTTTACAGGTGTGTGTAACCCGCCTATATCTCTCTGCATACCTGTAACTATTTTTCAGTTTCATGAGGTGGCTTACCCTTAAATTGTAATTTGGCCGAGTATCTTCTAGCGCCACTGGGCGGGGCTTGGTCCCTGAAGCGCCACATAGCCCCGCCCATTACAGCGCTGTTGACCCCGCCCCCTTGGGCTCCGTTTTGAGGCCTCCGTGACGTGCGCGTCCACATCTCCCGCCGTCTTCCGCGTTCGGGAGCGTCATGTGGCGCGCAGGCGCAGAAGGTGACCGCCGGGTCACCCACAGCCGGGCTGTGCGTGCGATCGCACAGCCCGCCGATTACACCGGCCGCACTGTCCCTTGTTGTGTGGGACTCTCCGGAGGCCTCGCTGCGGCTGTGAAACCCTCCTCACAGCCAGCAGCGAGGCGCACACATAGTGCGCAGGCGCACTGCGGCAGTCCTCTTATGCGCCTGCGCGCCACATGACGCTCCCGAACGCGGAAGACGGCGGGAGATGTGGACGCGCACGTCACGGAGGCCTCAAAACGGAGCCCAAGGGGGCGGGGTCAACAGCGCTGTAATGGGCGGGGCTATGTGGCGCTTCAGGGACCAAGCCCCGCCCAGTGGCGCTAGAAGATACTCGGCCAAATTACAATTTAAGGGTAAGCCACCTCATGAAACTGAAAAATAGTTACAGGTATGCAGAGAGATATAGGCGGGTTACACACACCTGTAAAGATTGAAAAATGATTATTGGGGGTGACAGTGTCACTTTAAGTCTTTGATCCGCCATAGTAAGAATCAGCGGAAAGGTACGACGCTTTCAAGTAATGCTTTACTGGGAAAAAGTCTCACTGCATTGTCTTTTATGTATGTTTATTCTTTCAGGGGTTTGAAAAGTAAAGTGAAATATATTTCCACCAAATATGTGCAATACCATTATTAGGGAATGACTACGATTTTAGAATTACCATGCGTTAATTAACCCCAATTTTCGTTTTTGCACTTTTGCTTTTTCCACTTTATGTTTAAAAGGCCATAGCGCTTGCATTTTTTCACCTAGAGACGTATATGAGCGCTTATTTTTTGCGAAACCAATTGTACTTTGCAATGACAGGCATTATTTTTCCATAACATATGCTACGAAACCTGAAAAAAATCATTTGCGCTGTTAAATTGAAAAAAAAAAAGTAATTTGTTTTGATTTCAGGGAGTTTTGCATTTACGCCGTTCGGCCTATGGTAAAACTGACTGGTTATGCATGTTCCTCAAGTCGTTACAATTACAACGATATGTAACATGTATAACTTTTATATTATCTGTTGGTTTGTAAAAAATTCAAACCATTGTTAACAAATATATGTTCCTTAAAATCGCTCCATTCCCAGGCTTATAACGCTTTTATCCTTTGGTCTATGGGGCTGTGTCAGGTGTAATTTTTTGTGCTATGATGCATTCTTTCTATTGGTACCTTGATTGCGCATACATGACTTTTCGATCCCCTTTTATTACAATTTTTCTGTATTTGATGTGACCAAAAATGCGCAATTTTGCACTTTGGAATTTTTATGCGCTTAACGCTGTTTACCGTGCGAGATCAGGAATGTGATTAATTAATAGTTCGAGCGATTACGCGAGCGGCGATACCAAACATGTTTGTTTATTTGTTTATTTATATTTATAAAATGGGAAAAGGGTGATTTGGACTTTTAATAGGGGAGGGGATTTTTTATTAATAAAAAAACATTTTTACCTTTATTTTTACTTTAACTAGAAGTCCCCCTGGGGGACTTGTATATAAACAGCAATGATCTCTCATAGAGATCAATGCTGTGTATATACAAAGCAAAGATCCATCAGATCGGTGATAGATTGCTATGGCCTGCTGCAGGCCATAGCAATCTATTGCCGAGCCGGGATCAGCGCTGAGGCCCGGCACGGGCAGAAGAACGGATCTTCCCCCCCCCCCGATCTGCTAGATTGGCGCTCGTTTACTGGGCAATTACATGGGTCGACTACCGGGCAGCAAGTGCTGCATGGACATTGTTAGCCCTGTCCCTGCAGCCCTTGCCTTTAGTGTAAAATAATAAAGTAATATCTTGCCTTACCACATTCCCCAGTGTCCTCAGAGGCCTTGCCTTGTGTCTACAGGCCACTTAACCAATCACTGGCCGAGACAGGCCACTCAGCCAATCACTGGCCGCGGCCTGTCTCGGCAAGTGAGTGGCTGCGGCCTGTCAGTCCATAGACTGAAACACAAGGCAGAGCTGCATACACCAAGAAGGTCTCCAAGGACACAGCTGAAGGCCTGAGAACACCAGGGAAGGTAGTAAGGTGAGGTAATACTTATTTATTACTTTATTCTACAATAATCAGCCATGCATGGCTATTACACATAGCAATGCACGCCCGGCGCCTGATGATTTTAGGTGTGGAAATAATCAGATTGTTTCATCGGCTGATCATACTCTCTATTGGCCTGATTCGGCCGATTATCGCTTCATATGACTGCTCTTGGTGCCTGTTCCAGGCTGTTCGTTACTTCCTACTCACATTTTGACACAAGTAAATGAACACTTAGCCAATCTCTGGTCACAGCAGTGACTTAAAGGGAACCTGTCACCCCCCGTGCCGGGGTGACAGGCTCCCGACCCCCCGTTAGAGCCCCCTATACTCACCTAATCCCACCGGGTCCCGCTTCTGGATCCGGTCGGATGACGGAGATCTCAGCTGCTGCAGCCCGGCGCGCGCGCTGAGAGATGAGTCCAACGCTCATAGAGAATGAACTGGACTCTCCTCTCATTCTCTATGGGTGTTGGACTCATCTCTCAGCGCGCGCGCGCCGGGCTGCAGCGGCTGAGATCTCCGTCACCCGACCAGATCCAGAAGCGGGATTAGGTGAGTATAGGGGACTCTAACGGGGGGTCGGGAGCCTGTCTACCCGGCACGGGGGGTGACAGGTTCCCTTTAAAGTGTCACTGTCATTTTTATCATGAAAAAGCAGTTTTAAGCTCCCCCCCCTGTCTTCATTGTTGTCTATGGAAGAGAGAAGATGAGGCTCCAAAACAGGACAACAAAGAGTTAATTTAAAGCTACATCACCAGGCTCTCTTCACTGACATCACCACTGACCTCTCTGCCCTCTTAATAGAGCTTTTAGCAGGCTCCCTGTTGTGTAATCCTTTGTTCTCTGTTGCCACTAATCTCGCTCATCTCTTCTCCCCCCTCCCCTCTCCATAGCACAGACAGGACCCCTCTGACTGAGATTTCCTGATTCTGAGCAGTGGATGACAGAAAGGAGAGGAGGGGGAACCTGGGAAAAGTCTTTTTAAATGCAGATAATGGCATATTTGCCTAATAAACCCAATTACAAAGTTTCTTAAAATCGCCTGGACTATTGATTTCTTAAAAAAAAAAAAAAATATTAAAGGACAACTCCGGCGAAATTTTTTTTTGGCTTATTTAACACACATTACAAAGTTATATAACTTTGTAATGTGGTTAAATACCCGGTCTGGCCCCCTTCCCCCACTTTCCGACCCCCGACCCCCCACCCCGGAAGTTAAAGAATGTATACATTACCTATTACGGTCGTCACTGTCCTCTTCTCTGGTGTCGGGTGACGTTAGAGCTGGGGGCCGGTCCGGGTCTTCTTCCTCTTCGGCGTCTTCATTGAGTGTGAATGGGAGAGAAAAGGCTGCTGGTGCACATGCGCACCAGCAGCCTTTTCATTGGCTGGAGCGCATCACATGGCTTCCAGCTTGCTAAGCCCTGATTGGCTGAGCTTGCTGGAAGCCATGTGATGCCCTCCAGCCAATGAAAAGGCTGCCGGTGCGCAAGCGCACTGGCAGCCTTTTCTCTGTCATGGACCCGGAAGCAAGAGACATCGCTGGACTGCGGACGCAGGTTACGGTGAGGCGTACGGCGGGCGAATGGAGTGGCGATCGTCACCGGAGGGATGGTGAGTATGGTGTCTGTGTGTGTCTGGTTTTTTTTTTGGGGGGGGGGGTCCCGCCGGAGTTGTCCTTTAACGACAGTGACTCTTTAACCACTGGCACTAAATAGGCACTTTATGTCAAGAGTATAGATGATCGAACATCAGGTAATCTTAGGTTCGATCGAACTCTAACATTTTCGATTCCCAATGCCTTCCCAGTCCAAGGGGAAAAAGGAGACAGCCCAAGTACCGCCTGCAATTCCGAGATACAGCTTGTTACCTAGGCTGTATCCTGGAATTCCAGGCAGTACTCGGGGTGTCTCCTCCTTCTCTACGGACCTAGAAGACATCTGGACTCAAATGCTGCACGTTCGAAAATCTTCAAGCTCGATCAAACCTATGATTTCCCGATGTTCGATCATCTCTAGTCAAGAGCAGGAACAGGGACGACCTCAGAACAGCAACATCAGGATTGTTGCAGATGACCTTGTTTATTGAATGCAGCTTGAAACCCCACTAACATGGTATATGTATTGGAACATCATCTCATAATCTCATCGCTGTAGTTCAGTGATTGAGCAATGAAGGGCAATCTCAGTATTAGCATTTATCCTATAAATTGGTCATGAATGGCGTAAGGAAAAAAAACAAACTTCAAACACCATAATAACATCCCGGTACTCACCACATCAATTATGCCTATATATTCAGTACATCAGACATAGCTAAGAAAGTATACATTTGGTCCAGGTATGGTCTGCATCAGCCAAGTTGGTGAAGGCCATGTCTGGCTAAAATGCCTACTTGCTTGATTGACCTGCCTCGAGCACCACCAACCGAGTGCTGTCTATTCTACTATACCATGTTTCCCAAGAGTAGTTCTGGTTTGGGTAGTAGCTGGGAAGTTTGCGGTGCCAGGAAGCAAGTGCAGGTGGGGCTAGTGACAACTACAGAAATAGACTGGCAGCCAGGTAGCAGAATAAGGTCCAGGAAGAAGAGTTGTGGCAGGCAGCACAGCTTCAGCATTCAGTGCTCGCTGGGGTAAGGCCATCTGCCCATTAGCAACGCTCCTAATGAATGCAACATAGGAGTATGTAACAGTGCGCAAAGGAGTGACGTACTGCCCCGATGCACGGTCTTATAGACATATTAACAAGCACTTATTGGAAAACAATGATACACTGAAGCACTGAGAGATTACTATTAGGCTTTAAAACTTTTTATTGCATACTAAGGCTAGGTTCACACTGCGTTTTCAGCATCCGTTTAACGGATCCGTTTTTTTTAACGTCCAGAAAAATAGGGTCAGCAACGTTTTTTTGTCCGCCAAAAAAAATGGATCCGTTTTTTTTTTTGTAATGGAAGTCAATGGAAAAACGGATGCACACAAATGAATCCGTTTTTCATGCGTTTTTTGCAAAAAACGGATGCGTTAAACGGATGCTGAAAACGCAGTGTGAACCTAGCCGTATACTGTATTTTATATTCTATGCTTCTTTTTGCACTGGGATTTATCTTCTCCTACATGTAGACATCTTATTTCTTTTGCTGTCCATACACCAACTACGTACATGACCTGTCTCCAGTGATCCTCCAGGAAACCTCTGAAACACATATTTATTGAAAAATGACCATAAGAGGTTTGTATATTATCTGACAACAGATTGGAAGGCAAGCTGACAGAAAGCACTGGTCTAATGTAATCAATAATAGGCGCTCTCCGATCTTCGCAGAAAACAAAAGGTGCGTGTGTGTGTATATATATATATATATATATATATATATATATATATATATACACACACACACAAAAAAAAAATTATATATATATATATATTTTTTTTTTGCATTTCCCAAACATCTGCTTGACTATATTAGATGCTTGCCGGAGACATTTCCATCTTAACAGTAGTTAGTGATCCTGATGCTTCTGAGCCTATTCCCAGCCTGGCAGACATAAGCATCCCATCCTGCATCTGGCATTGTTCTACAAATACCCTGTGTGTACTGTGGCACAGTGTTATTTAACATGTTGCAAGCCGTTCAAGTTGTGAATTTATTTTTTTCCGTACCTCCTTAATAACATGGAAAAGAGCCCTCCGGATAGGATCTGTAAACTTTAGGGATGCCTGTGATATTTGCTCAAGTTGTTATGGGTTACCAGAATGACTAGGACCAGCTGAGAGAAAAGCTATCACCAAGGATAAGAATCCTCCGGCTGAAACAATGTAATCATTGACTAAATGCTAAAAGTTTTTTTTTGCTTTTTTTTTTTTTTTTTTTAAATCCCTTTTTTCGCTTTCCCAGCTGCAATGCTGATAGATAAAACATCATTTTACACATTCCTTTATGCTACTACAGATAAAATTGTAATGTTTGTTATGTACTCCCCTCCTAAAATGGCTTTCTTTCATATGTAGAGCACAGAATGCTAATTTTGGTACATTGTGTCAAACCACATATTATCCATCTGGATAGAAACGAGAGGGTTTTGTGGGAACGTATGCATGGCATCTTATGTACACAGTGACTGTGTTGCAGTCAGGCTGGATGCTGCTTTTAGGTCTGAAAGATGAGCGATACCTGAATAAAACAACTTTCTTGAGTTCGTCCAATAGTACCTGACCATTGCTCCTTTTTTGTAGACGCGTAAACCTATATGTGGTGGCCATGCTGAACTACATTATTAAACTACACGGCAGCTGGTCCTGACCCCTTAAAGTGACTCTGTACCCACAATCTGCCCCCCCCCCAAAAACAAAAAACAAAAAAAACAAACAAAAAAAAAAACATTTGTACCATCAGATAGCTGCTTTAAATCCAAGATCTGTCTGGCAGGTGATGCAGTTATTGTCCTAAAAAACTCAAATTGGCGTGGCCTAGAGTGTCTATGCTCTAAGCTTGCAACACCTCTCTGTCCCTCCTCCTCGCCCTCTTCACCATAAGGAATGCCCCAGGCAGGATTTCTCCTATTCATCACCTGTGTGAACACTGCACCTTAATCGTTAAGGCACCTGTGAAGTGTTTAGACAGGTGATGAATAGGAGAAGTGGTGCCAAGGGGCGTTCCTAATGGTGAAGAGGAGGGACGGAGAGGTGGTGCTACGTTAGGGCATAGACAATCAAGGCCACGCCATGTTGACAGGGCTGCAAGTTTAAAAGTCGTTTTTTAGGACAATAACTGCATCACCTGCCGAATGGACCCCAGGACAGATCTTGGATTAAAAGCAACTAACCGAAGGTACAAGCGTTTTGGGGAGACAGATTCTGGGTACAGAGTCGCTTTAAAGTAGACATGGCAGCAGGAAAACATGTATGTAAATAGGAACATAAAAATAAAACAATAAGCGGTAGACTAACACTATAAGTTCAAGTGTCAAAAAGGATGTTTATTCAGTGCAAATAATATACAGTGAAATAAATTAGCATACGTATAGGGCTAAATATGTGATCGAGGATGTTCGTCCGAGTTACAGGTATCTGTTACACCCTGCTTAACTCTATGAATCGCTAGGTTAGAGCATCCCCTGTGCCAAGTGGGACTGACCCTACTCTTAAGTGAAGGAGACAGTCAGAATAGGTCTGGTTGCTCATTTGCTTATGTAGGATAGAGATTGGGTTATAGCAGGCCCGGGACAAGGAGTTTTGGTGCCCTAGGCAGAGAAGGCAAATTGCGCCCCCCCCCGAACCCAGCGTTAACAGAATCGGCGGTCAGTTTCCCTAAAGGCCCTATTCCAAGGAACGATTGTCGGGCCATATTCGGCTGATAATCGTCCTGTGGAATAGTAGGCAACGATCAGCCGACATCGTTCATGTCGGCTGATCGTTGCGTCGTTTGTCTTTCAAGCATGTTGAAAAACAAACGACTGATTCTATCATTTTACTGCAACACATACTGTACATGCCTTCACCACTGCAGTGGGATCCGGTGCCTTGCTAAAAAACATTTTTATCACAGGTTGAGAGTGTCAGGGAGGTGGGTCTGTGACAATGTCTGTGCACGCCCTGCTCTATGGCTGCTGCATCTTCAGGTCGTCTCCACTCCTCCAGCTGTCACTTATTCTGGAGGACGTGGCAGCTTGAAGATACAGCAGTGGCCAGAGAGCAGGGCGTGCACAGACATCGTCACAGACCCACCTCCCTGGGATAAAAATGTTTTTTAGCAAGACACGGGATCACACAGCAGCGGGGAAGGTTTGAGACAGCAACTGTATTGCTTCCCACTGTGCCAGTGCTCCCCCTGTGCCCCCATGTAGTAGACAAGCCCCCAAAGCACCCCATATAAATTGGTTTGCCAAATATGTGCCCCCATACAGTATAGGAGATCTTCTTTGTGCCTCCATTTAGGTAGGGTTTAGTAGTGGAGGTATAGTGGATAAGGGGTGTAGTAGTACAGGTATAGATGAGAGGTGTAGTAGTGGAGGTATAGTGGATAAGGGGTGTAGTAGTTCAGGTACAGATAAGGGGTGTAGTAGTTCAGGTATAGATAAGGGGTGTAGTAGTGGAGGTAGAGTGGATAAGGGGTGTAGTAGTTCAGGTATAGATAAGGGGTGTAGTAGTGGAGGTAGAGTGGATAAGGGGTGTAGTAGTTCAGGTATAGATAAGGGGTGTAGTAGTTCAGGTATAGATAAGGGGTGTAGTAGTACCGGTATGGATGAGTGTTGTGTCAGTACATGCAGGGAGTTGCAGTGTTGTCACAGGCTGACAGCTAACCTGTGACAACACTACAACTTCTTGCATGCACTGACAGCCTATGACATCACTACAACTCCCAGCATGTACTGGCAACCTGTGGCAACACTACAAACCTGTGGCAACACTACAAATCCCAGCATGCACTGGGATCCTGGGAGTCAATACATGCTGGGAGTTGTAGTGTTGTCACAGGCACGCTGTCAGTACATGCTGGGAGTTGTAGTGTTGTCACAGGCAAGCTGTCAGTACATGCTGGGAGTTGTAGTGTTGTCACAGGCTGACAGCTAACCTGTGACAACACTACAACTGCCAGCAAGTACTGGGAGGGATACACACACATACACTCACTCACTCACTCTCACACATACATACATCCACTCTCACACACACATTCCCATGCAGGCACTTACATTTCATGAGGGATCTCCTTCTATCTTCCCAGCACCTGCAGCTCCTCTGTCGTCCTCCTCCCCGGCACTATGCTCTCCCGCCCCTCCCCCTCCTGTCCTGCACAGACAGGAGACTGAAGCCATGAGGTGAGAGCCGGTGAGACCTACAGACTGCTGACAGGGGAGGGAGCACGACCCCAGACTGCATCCTAGTGAGAAGGACAGCTCTGTAAAAGTCTGTTCTTCTCACTAAGCAATGCAGTATACAGCCAGCAGCACCGTCCCCTCTCTGTGAGTCACCTGGCCCCTACAGCACTCCCGTCAATGCGGCCCTGGTTACAGTGCAGGGTGGGCTGGCGGGCGAGCCGGGGACAGGATGGATGGGTAAGAAAATTAATTACCCATCCAGACTGCGCCCCCTGTAGTTTTGCGCCCTAGGCCATCGCCTACCCCTGCCTACTCTTTGTCCCGGCCCTGGGTTATAGTTGTTCCTGCTTGGAGATTATAGCAACATAAATAAATCTATGTGTGGTATGCACTCTCTTGAATGGACAGAAGGGGGAAGATTTATGAAAGGGTGTAAATATACACCTGGTGTAAACTGCCCACAGCAACCAATCACAGCTCCACTTTTGTTCTACCTGAGCTGAAAGCTGAGCTGTAATTGGTTGCTGTGGGCAGTTTACACCAGGTGTATATCTACACCCTTTCGTAAATGTCCCCCAAGGTTTTCAGCTGTTATTCCTTTTCAGGAAGAAATGGGTACTCCACTGATCATCCGACGCGTTTCCCCCGAGGTAGGGATGCTTTGTGGATTGTCAGCCGTATCAAGTGTTTAAGAGTGGTCTGGTAAAAATAAGTGCAACGTTATGTCATGACATTCTATAATGACAGTGGTAAGTCCAGGATGTTAAAAATATCAAAGGTGTAGGGTTTACCTCTTCTAATTGCCAGAAGCAATTATAGAGATGCAAGAGAATCCACAGAGCGGAGAATATTGTTGGCGATTATCAACTGGCCTGGAAACAAAATATGATGATGATGATATGGTATATCTATCCCTAGTGTGGTTAGTTTTAGACCCACACAACACTGTATAATGATGAGGAGATATAGTAAATCAAAATACCTGAGTGGCAGATGTACACAATTTTTACAACGCCGGTTTCTTCTGATGATGTCAGAAGTATTGGATGGGTTGCGGCTATATAGGTCTACATGTCAGGCACGTTAGATAAGTACATAAAATGAAGGGAATCAGAGACTTACTTGTTGAAATGCAGGTAGATAAGGAGCAGAGTAAGGTGGCTGGTGCAGCGGAGACAGCGATAAGTATCCAGTGAGCTGCCCGCCCCTGACATCTATTTATGTGTGACATGATTGGATCCGCATCTCGTTCCGTGACGTGATGAGTGATACCTGAATAAAAACAACTTTCTTGAGTTTGTCCTATAGTACCTGTCCATTGCTCTTTTTTTGTAGACGTGTACACCTCTATGTGGTGCCATGCTGAACCTTGTTATAAAACTACACGGCAGCTGGTCCTGACCCCTTAAAGTGGACATGTCAGCAGGAAAACAGATTAATGTAAATAAGCTACAAAGGGCTTTTAATCTCCACAATCCTTTCCAGTGCCTTTTTGTTAATATGCAAAGGAGGCTTAAAAGTCCAGAGGGTGTTGCCAGCATGGCAGGAACCCAGGTAAGTCCAGCCCATATTTTCTTCTCTGCATTAGTACCCTCTTGTATTGGCCTACCCCATTTGACCTACAGCCACTAAAAAAAAAGGATATGGGCTGTGTTTATCTGGACTTGTGTCGTGCTGGGGAACACCCCCTTGACTTTTGAGTCTCATTTCCATATAAACAAAAAGGTTTATAACTCAAAACTGGAAAGTACACTTTAGATAAAACAAAAGGTATGACCAGAATCCTGATAACTAGTCCTATTAAGCCATGAGCTTATTTACGTCCATATTTTCCTGTAGGTCTTCTTTAAGCATTTTTGTTTTTGCTTTTTCATGTTTTTCTTCTTGCCTTCTCAAAGTCAATACTTTTATTTACAGTCATATTAGAGATTGTTTTATGTGGAACCAGTTCTACTCTCTTTAGCGGTATTCTTATTTTTACCATGACATTTTTTGTGGAGTGGAATTACTATCACCACTCACTATACAGAGGCTGCTGCACTCTACCATAGTGACAGGCATCTTCCTCCCCAGGTACTGTATATTCTAATAAGGGGACATTACTATTTAGGGACACTGAAGAGGACATTATAACAATATGGGAACACAGGAAGCATCTTAACTAGTGTTGAGTGGACTTGCCAAACTGTTTGTGTTTCGAAATTCTCATTGTTTGACTTCCGGTGGGAACAGAAGTTAAAAGCTGCCCTAAGGAGCCATAGGCTGTATCTATGTTTTCCTGGCAGCCCTAGGGTGGCATTCAACTTCTCCGGCCACTGGGACTCAAATTGCCAGGGTTCGGGTTCAAAGAACACTGACAAACCAAAACAGTTTGTCAAGTCTGTGGAACACTTATTCACAGGGGGGCAACGGGACATTATTCATATATGGGAGCACAGGGTACATAACTTTATAGGGGCATAGCAGGGTCTATTATAACAATATGGAAACACAGGAGGCATCCTAACTCTATGGGGGGCACAGAGGGCATTATACCTATATTTAGGCAGTGTTCTGCATCGTTATGACTAGGTTCATATACGCAATGTTCATTCTTCTTTTCCTATGCTGGAACTGAAAAACAGAGTGAAGTTTAGATTCATCTAAAGACAGACTGCTATGGAATTTTACAGATCCCGTTGAATATTACAAGGTCTGTAGTGAATCTGGTTTTGCCTCAGTCATTTGAAGACCTGCTTGGAGGACTTTTCGTCTGAGATTTTTAACAGTAGCTGTGCCAACCTGCTGTAAAGTTTAGTTAAAGTGACTTTGTACCCACAATCTGCCCCCCCCCCCCCAAAAAAAAAAAAAACCAAAAACCTTTGGATAGCTGCTTTTAATCCACGATCTGCCCTGGGGTCTGTCTGGCAGGTGATGCAGTTATTGTCCTAAAAAACAACTTTAAAACTTGCAGCCCTGTGTCAAACTGACATGGCCTAGAGTATCAGTGCCCTAACTTTGCATCACCCCTCCGTCCCTCCTCCCCACCCTCTTCATTATTAGGAACATTTTCTCCTGTCTGAACAACAATCCAGCCCATGTGCCGTGTTTTCACAGCTTATGAATAGGAGAAATTGTTCTAGGGGCATTCCTAATGAGGAAGAGGGAGGGGAGAAGGGACAGTGAGGTTGTGCCACCCTAATGCACAGACACTCTAGGTCACGCCAGTTTGACACAGGGCTGCAAGTTTAAAAGTAGTTTTTTAGGACAATAACTGCATCACCTGCCAAACAGACTCCAGGACAGATCTTGGATTAAAAGCAGCTATTTGACGGTCAGATTGGGGGGGGGGGGGGGGGTCAGATTGTGGGTACAGAGTCACACTAAGTTTTAGCTGACCCCTTAAAGTAGAACAATATGACAGTGTGGCACTCAGACCTATAAAGGTCTGTGCACCTCTGCTTTTAAGCAAATGCACCACCTACAGTTTTTTTACTACTTAAAATAAGTACTAATATTTTTTCTCTAAGCTATTTTTATTTTCTTATTGCAATTTATTCTGATTTTCTGCCTGCATCTGGACAGCCATCTTTAAGCAAGTACTTATAACTAGTTTGTTTTATATTTATCCCAATTATTTCCTATTACCCTATCCTTCTTAGGGCCAGTTCACACGGAGCAAAAGCGCCGACATGTCAATTCTTTGAGTGGAGAGAGGCGGAAGCAGAGGCGGGCAAGCCCACCCATTGACACACTGTGGGAGATCGCGAAATTCCGCTGCTTTTGCTCTGTGTGAACTGGCCCTTATAGGAAAACTACATCCTTACTTCTCATGCCCAGATGAACTTGAAAGTACCATGTAATATTTCTGTACTAGAACCATTTTAACTGCTTTCCAGCCAACCAGGGGACTATGTACTTATACCCTCCAGGGTGCAATTTTTCAATTTGCTTCAGTAACTTAGTGAAGATACAATATATTCTATATTGAAATAAGTAAAGCTATTCCTTTTATAACAGTACTGAAATATATAGAGCTGACTAGTTTTCTTGGTAGCTAAAGCATATTCTATATATGTATTGTGGTTAAAAAAAAAATATCTGCAGCAGAAGAGGTTGAGCAGTGAAGCAGAAAACCTTGCCGTAGGGGTGCTTGATGGCCCTGGTTAAAGACAGGGTAGTGCCTTAGTGCTTTCTTCAATTATCACCAGTTGGTCTCCTTCTCGTATATAACAGGTGTATTTGTGCCAGATTGTTTTAAGGCCACAAGACGTGTTGAATTATGAATGCACCAATAAATTATGAGATATTTTTGAGATAATCATTTTTTCCTACGCGTAAAGGTTTCTCGGCATTGTTGTGACCTTCTGTACTTCTGTAATAAATGCGAGTTTTTTATTTAACAGCCTGGGGCTGTTTTACACTTCCAGCAATATTCTGAATATATCAAATCATCTGTAAATAATCTTGCGTGGGAGCATAATGCCCTGGTCAGAATTTTTGCCAGCAGTAACCCTGTTCTTAATAAAAGTTAATTACTGGAAGTCGTGCATTGGTGGGCTACAGATTGATCGTGCACCGTTCATTTCTGCCAGAAGAAAAGTCGTCTGTATGTTTAAGTATCCTTGTGTTTTGTTGAAATAATTGCATTAGGATTTAACAATTGATTGAGCAATTTATTTATTGAAAAAGAAAACATTTCCAAGCATAAGATCTTAAAATATCCATAATGTTACAGCGTAACATTTTACCTTACGCTAATGATTTATGTGTAGTTGTGCTGGTTGATTCACACTGTCTCATATTTTGTAGGAATATGAGTTATATGCACCATAATATTTTCAGATTAAAACATATAAAAACTTTAAAGTGCATATATTTTATTTTACCTACCACTGTTATAAAATGTGAGATGTTTTGGTGTCCATGGGTAACACACTTTAAGGGGTTATCCACCTCCAAAAATTTTTAACATGTGACTGCCATATTAGCAAACATAAAAAACATGTTATGCTTACCTCTTCACACTCCCCCCCGATATTTCCCAATATGATTGTCAGTGTCCCCCACTGTCTGTAACTGCCGTAACTTTCGAGATTAGCTCGTCTAGGGAGTGACAACCATCTCAGTCAATCACTGACTGAGAGAGGAGAGTGCCATGGCCAGTGATTGGCTGAGTAGGCTGTCACTCCCAAGACAAGCTCCTCTGGGAAGTAACGGCGGCTACAGACAACGGGGCACATCGGCAACCCCATCAGGACACCGGGGGTGCGCAGAGAGGTAAGTATAACATATATTTTATGTTTACTAATATGGCAGCAACATGTTAAAAAATTTGGAGCACTGGATAACCAGTTAAAGAACACAGAATGAGTGTGCCGAAGGGTAGCCTCACACATACCATATCGCAGCGGATTTCCTGCAGATCCGCAGCAGAAAATCCGCTGCGATACGGTACGTGTGAAGCTACCCATGATAAGAGATGACTAATTATAGGGGGGGGGGGGAGATATTTTATCAAACTCCATTGGGAGATGTTTATGCCATGTGTATCTATTTGTGGGCACCCAGTTGTTGTAATTTGTATGACATCCCCAGATAAATTTAAAAGTGGCCATAACTATGATTTTCTTCTGATTTGAGGCACTTTACATGACTCCAAGGTTCACGTTAAGGGTAGCTTCACACACAGCATATCACAGCGGATTTTTTGCTGCCGATCCGCAGCAGATTTAATCTAAATAACTGAACACACCATCAAATCTGCTGCGGATCCGGTGTGTGTGAAGGCACCCTAAAGGGGTTATCCAGTGCTACAAAAACATGGCCTTTTTCTTTCAGACAGACCCACTCTTGTCTCAAGCTTGGGCAGGGTTTTGCTGCACAGTTCCATTGAAGTGAATGGAGCTTATTTGCAAACCGCACCTGAACTAGAGGCAAGAGTTGTGTTGTCTCTGAAAAAAAGTGGCCATGTTTTTATAGCGCTGGAGAACCCCTTTAAGAATTTATCCAAAGCTAGGTCATCAGTAGCTGATCAGAGGGATGCCACACGGATCGGCTACCACCCCCACTGATCAGCTCTTCTAAACAGCCACAGTACCCTAATGTAAACAATGTGTGTATCCCGAAGTTTTTGCTCCATATATTGTTTAGTGGTGGTGCCAGGTTACTGCAGCGCATCTCCCATTGAAGTGAATGGGAATTGATCTGTAGTAATGTAGCATAGCCTGTACATAAGCCATCAATGGGTTTTTCCCCGAAAACCTCTTTAACTGAACTACACTGCTCCTTAGATCTTACAGTTGCCACTGTCAGACCATGACATCATGGCAACCCAGCACACTGGATAGGAAATATAAATGCAATATCACAAAACATTTTACAATTAAAACTAGATTCGGCTCCGCATGACTTTTGGAAGATACAGACATGCAGTAGAAAATGATGTACGGTATTCTTGAACTTGTAAGGCTCTCAAACCAAAATTTTGCCCTGGGTAATAAAAAAAGGGGGGGGGGGGTCCTGAAATGTCAACTTTTTTACCTTGATAGAGCCCTGGAATCGATTTCTTGATCACCTGTGCCAAAATAATATAACCCATTCAAAGGTCCCCAGAGTACCTGCATCTTACTATTATGGCACTCATGATCATGTGTCACTTTGTCTAGCAGTAATATACAGTAGGATCCTGCTGCAACTACCACAGAGGTGAGTGTTATCCTAGCATTTCAAAAAAGTACTCCAATATCAGGTAAAAAATAAATATGCTGAAGAAACATATTGTGTTGCTTACCTGTTTTTGACTGTTTTTGTATTCCTGTTTTGTGAAGATTTTTTATAATAAAGAAGCTGAATTTTTTATCCGAAGTCTGGGTGTTGGATATTTTTTGTATTTCTATGTGTGACCCTTGTTTTGAGTCCTGTAGTGCACCTGCCTCGGGACTGCTGGCTGGGTGAGCTGACAATTACTCGCTTTATCGCTTACCTTTTTTTTGTCTTAGTTCAGAAACCACCAAAAGTCCATTTGTTTTGTGGGTCTTAGTGTTGTACCTCCTGGTTGAGCAGTTGCTTAGTACTACAATTCCTAGAATACATTGCTTTCCCTTGGCTCTTCACCACAGTTCTTACACCCTGCCTACTCCCCTTCCTCAGCATAAATAATAATAGCATTGTCATTCAGAACAATAACCTTCACAAACTAACAAAATATTTAAAAAACATCCGCCCAATATTTATTGTGTACTTTGCGAGAAATGGTTTTGAAGCCTTACAACAAAATGATGCTAATTTAGTATGACTAGCCGGTGTTTTGTAGCCTTGGATCTTATCCCTCGTCCCTTCTGTCTGGTCTTTGATGGATCAGTGCAGCTGCACACAGGACCGGCCGTATCCTAAGTTGCTAATAACCCACGTCCACTTATTAAGTATTAGGGCCATTAGCGAAATGATTTTAGTCAAACGCATACAATTATTTTGTCCAAAATCATAACATATATTTGAAGAGAGATAAGAGGATGTTTATGATGTGAAAAGTAATCGAATTTGATGAAGATTGTTTTTGAAAGTAATCTGTCTTATGTATTTGTGGAATAAGACATGAAAGCCTTATAATTACTGTCTCATTCCTTTCATTTTTCGGCTTTGTAATAATCAGTCACTTTGCCTGCTTCCAGATAATGGCTCCTGTGACTTTACGCTCACTTGTGTGCCTCCTAAGACCTCCAGGGACCATTCCGCCATAAATTAACTCCTGTTTTAACTTTGCACCTCTGGGCATATGCATTTTGCCTGCTTGTTTCTCAATTGCCTTGAGGCAAATATGATGTTAAATGGCAACAGTGCTTCAGTAAAGCCTTCAATGTCTCAGAAAGCCCTTCAATAGACCTTTGAGTTGTTATGGAAAAGGGCATCACACGGATGATTCTTGTAAGTCTATCTAAGGCAAGATTATCATGATAATATTATTATTATTAATGTACACCAGGTACTGTTGTCCCATAGCTCATTGAGGTGACAGCTATTCTTCCTATGTTTGGCATACACATACACACTCGGTTCAGATTTTGGTTATTTCTTCCATCCCCACACCATACACATGCACACTTGGATCAACTGTTACCTATACCCCCATCCTCAATACCAATACCATGTACCATTGGTTTCATTATTTTCTTCTTTCATCCTCCTCATACACATTGTAGCAGTTTGGGGTGTTAGCTCAGGTAAAGAGACACTCTAAACGCAGGTTTCTTGTCACCTCAGCAGCTTTATTTCCAAGCATAGAAGATCCACAAACAAAATACAGCTTTCTCCAGCAGAAATAAGTCTTTCAGGTTAACCTCTTAGTAGCCGGAGAGGAATATACCTGCCTTGCCAGATTAACCCATGCAACCTGCTACACATCCCTCCCCCCGGCTCCAGGCTGTAGGTCTGGACACTTCCTCCTAGCAGGCAATGGACCCTTGAGAGGGCATCCGCATTCTCATGTTCTCCCAGATCTGTTGTCCTGACTTGTTTTTTAGTAGTGAGACGGGGCCAATTTTGTATTGCCTCAATTTTATTTACTTGGGGCTTTATAACACCTCTGCCAACAATATAGCCAAGATATTTGGCTTCCTCTAAGCCTATGGCGCATTTTTCAGGATTCGCAGTGAATCCAGCCTCTCTGAGGGAGCTAACCACATTCTGAACCTTGCCTAAGTGACTGTCCCAATCTGAACTGTAGACTACAATATCATCTAGATATGCAGCAGTATATTTTTTATGAGGCCTCAAGACCTTGTCCATAGCCCGTTGGAATGTGGCTGGGGCCCCCTGTAGCCCAAAAGGCATGGTAACATATTGGAACAAACCCTCAGGGGTAGAGAAGGCAGTCTTCTCTTTGGATTCCTCAGACAGAGGAATTTGCCAGTAACCTTTAGTGAGGTCTAAAGTTGTAATATATCTGGCTGGCCCAAGACTTTCTATCAATTTGTCAGCCCTTGGCATGGGATAGGCATCAAATTCAGAGACCTCATTTAGCTTCCTGAAGTCACTGCAGAATCTCCAAGTGCCATTGGGTTTGGGTACTAGAACAATGGGACTGGACCACCCACTAGAGGATTGCTCAATGACCCCAAGCTCAAGCATTTTTCTTACTTCCCTTGTAACATCCTGTCGCCTGGCTTCTGGGATTCTATAAGGGCGTACATTCACTCTAACATGGGGATCTGTCCGGATTTCATGTTTTATCACATCTGTCCTTCCTGGTATTTCTGTAAAGAAATTCCTGTTTCTCTGGAGGAACTCTTTTACCTCTTGTTGTTGGGATGGGGACAGAGTTTTAGCCACCTTCACTTTATTTATCTCACTAGGCCCTTCTTTTCTAGTGACTACCTCTGCAGACAGTGACTCCCTCTTTTTCCAAGGTTTGATGAGATTTACATGGTAAATCTGGTATTGTTTTCTTTTACTTGGCTGAAACACTTTATAGTTTACTGGACCCACTTTCTCCACAACTTCAAAGGGTCCCTGCCATTTAGCCAAAAACTTGCTCTCTACTGTTGGTATGAGCACCAGGACCCGATCACCAGGGTTAAACTCTCTGACCTTGGCTGGTTGATTGTATACCCTACACTGGGCTTCCTGTGCCTGCAGCAGGTGTTGTTTGACCACTGGCATTACAGCCTCCATTCTTTCCTGCATCTGGCTCACATGTTCCACCACACTTTTGTAGGGACTAACCTCTTGTTCCCAAGCTTCCTTGACTATATCAAGCAGTCCACGGGGATGACGACCGTAAACTAATTCAAACGGTGAAAAGCCCGTGGAGGCTTGGGGGACTTCACGAATTGCAAAAAGTAAATACGGTAACAGCATATCCCAATCACGGCTATCCTTACTCACAACCTTTTTCAGCATGTTTTTTACGGTCTTGTTAAACCTTTCAACAAGGCCATCTGTTTGAGGATGGTAGACAGAAGTACGCAAATGTTTAATGGGAAACAGTTTGCACAATTCTTTCATTATTTTCGACATGAAGGGTGTACCCTGGTCTGTAAGAATCTCCTGTGGCAGACCCACTCTAGTGAACACCTGAAACAGCTCTCTGGCAATTACTTTAGAAGAGGTATTTCTCAAGGGTATAGCCTCAGGGTAACGGGTGGCATAGTCTAAGATGACCAGGATATATTGATAACCTCTGGCTGATTTGACTAGAGGGCCCACAATGTCCATTGCTATACGCTCAAAGGGGACTTCAATAATTGGGAGTGGAACTAAGGGGCTGCAGAAATGGGGCATTGGAGCATTAATCTGACATATAGGGCAGGAATTACAAAATTCTCTTACTTCATTATATACACCGGCCCAATAAAATCGTTGCAATATGCGCTCCAGTGTTTTTTCAACCCCTAAGTGACCTCCTAACACATGTGTGTGAGCCAGTTCAAGGACCTTGCGCCTACTGTATATTGTTGAGGCACGACTAACTGCTCAATAACCTCATCATTTGACTTATTCACTCTATACAGTAGGTCATTGATCAACACAAAATATGGGTAACACAAATTTGCCTCAGGATCCTGGGGCACACCATTCAAGATTTTAATATTTTCAAATACCTTTTTAAGGCTAGGGTCTCTTAACTGAGCAGTCCCAAAATTGGTCCTTGGAATTCCCAAGTCATGTATGTCCTGCTCAGAGAGAGAGTCTTCAGGTTCATCACCCGCTAAGACACAAAATGGAAAAGGAATATTTTTACCATCATCAGAATTATCATCATTACTGTGAACAGATAAATCTTCCTTACATGAAGCCTGGACTGTGTCTACAGACCTCAATGTTTTTTCCCAGAGTTGCCAAAACAGGGGAAAGTCACAGCCCAGAATCAGGTCATGTACAAGCCCAGAAACAACCCCCACTTGGCAGGTCACAGTTCCTATGGACGTTTCCACTGCAACCTGAGCACAAGGGTATTCCTTGGTGTCCCCGTGAACACACTGCACTGACATTTTAGTCTCAGGGTGCACCAATGTATATGGAAACTTGGCCTGTAGTAGAGTGACCATGCTGCCTGTGTCCAAGAAGGCTAGCACTCATAGGCCACCGATCCAGACTTCACAACTGTGCCGAGAGTCTTTCATCATGGCACTGGCAGAGTTTACAGCATGCACTAACATAGACTGGTGCCTGATGACATTGCAGTCCATGGGCTCCTCAGGCGTTGGGCACTGAGCCGCAATGTTACCAACCTCATGACATCTCCAGCAACGAAGCTTAGGGGGTTGGTTAGGTGATATGACCCTGGGCAGAGGGCCAACATTGGATGGAAAAACCTGTGGAGCAGTAAACCTTGGACTTTTGCGGCTCTCCACAGTGTTCCTTGGTCCCCAGCATATCCAGGAATTTCTCTGAGGTGGTGGAACCCCAGAATTTTTTATAGTACGGCTTTCTGTTACAGAATGTCTTTCCAGAGCGCACATCATTTGCTCAGTATTCTGGGAATCACTCTGCATTACCCAGTGTTGCAAGTCTCTGGAGAGGGCACCAAAGAGGCGTTCTGTGACCACACGGTCAACCACATCCCTTGCACAGAGTCTTTCTGGTTCAAGCCATTTATGAATCAAATTCATCATGTCATGCACTTGAGACCTCGGGGGTTTTCTGACATCATACTGCCACTGATGTACTCGCTGAGCACGGACAGCCAAGGTGACCCCCAGCCGTGCAAGTATCTCCCTTTTAAGCAGAGCATAAGTTTTTGCAGATTCTGCTGACAAATCACAGTAAGCTTTTAGTGGTTCACCTGTTAAGAATGGAGCCAGAACCTCAGCCCATTGTGACTTAGGCAGACGTTCCCTTTCTGCAGTTCGCTCAAACAAAGCAAAGTAAGCCTCAACATCCTCTCCTTCCACCATCCGTTGCATTGCTCTTTGCACCAACTTTTTGGCATTGTCCGTGGCAACAGATGCAAGAGAGGTCTGAGGGACAGGTCCAGTCACTTTCAATGCTGCCAGTTGTTTCATGAGTAGGTTATTGGTTTGTTGCTGAGCCTGCATGGCCTCAGTATGAGCCTGCTGCTGCTGTAGGTTAGCTTGCACAAGCTGCTGGACTAGCTGCTCCATATTTGTGGATTGCAATGACACCAGATTAACAGCTTTCACCCAGGACATACACTGCTTGCTGGCTTTTAAAGCTGTGGTTCCTCTAAGCAGCTGAGAAGTAGCACAGATAATGCCCACAGCATACCTCCACCATATGTAGCAGTTTGGGGTGTTAGCTCAGGTAAAGAGACACTCTAAACGCAGGTTTCTTGTCACCCAGACGTGTCAGCAGCTTTATTTCCAAGCATAGAAGCTCCACAAACAAAATACAGCTTTCTCCAGCAGAAATAAGTCTTTCAAACAGCATAAATGAAAGTTCACAGAAATCATACAGTCCTGTACAGTATCCTGGAGCACAGTCACAGCAGATACAGGGTTATCTCTCACCCATCTGTACCTCAGCAGTTTCTCCTGGTATACAGTAAGTATTAGCAGCAGCAGAGCAGGGTCCACACCAAGCTGATTCCAAGTCCAACTCCCATCAGACTAGCTAGGGTTTTAATCCACCTGCACCTGTGTGGAGATCAGCCTCCAGGTTAACCTCTTAGTAGCCGGAGAGGAATATACCTGCCTTGCCAGATTAACCCATTCAACCTGCTACAACATGCACACTTGGATCAGCTGTTGGCTATTCCTCCTGTTCACATGTTCCTGTTCCATTCACATGCACGCTCAGTTCCTTTGTTGACTATTCCTTCCCATACACATGCATCATTGGTTTAATTATGTGTTTCTCCTTCCATCCTCTCCTATACTCATGCACGCTCGATTCCTTTGTTTGCTAATCCTCCCCATGCACATGCACACTTGGATCAGCTGTTGGCTATTCCTCCTGTCTTTTCCATTCACATGCACGCTCGGTTCCTTTGTTGGCTATTCCTCCCCATGCACATGCACACTTGGATCAGCTGTTGGCTATTACTCCTGTCTTTTCCATTCACATGCACGCTCGGTTCCTTTGTTGGCTATTCCTCCCCATGCACATGCAAACTTGGATCAGCTGTTGGCTATTCCTCCTGTCCCTTCCATGCCCCTGCACGCTCAGTTCTGCTGTTGGCAATTCCTTCCATCCTCCACATACATACAGTAATCCGCTTGGTCAACTATTTTTGTTGTTCCTATAAACCTTCAGTTAGCGGACAGCTATTTCTCCAATCTTCCTATGCATGTATACTCGGAATGGTCAGCTATTCCTCTTTACACCTTCACACTCGATTGGGTTGACAGCTACTCCTTTCATCCTCCCATTACTATGCACACTCCAGTTCATCCATTAACTATTCCACACTTTGTACCTATACCCATGCACACTTGATGTGGCCTACAGCTATTCCTCCGGTCCTTACCATACTCTTACACACCTGGTTTGGCCCAGCAGCTGTTCTTTCTGTCGTCTCTATACATATGTACCCTAGATCCAGTTGACAACTCTTCCTCTTGTGCTCCCTATGAACATGGGCTGTTGTTGGAATCTCATAATAATCCATTAATTCTGTCCATCACATCCAAACATACATATTTCTTATAGATGAACTACAAAATGTGTGTTGTCAAATCATTCAGTGATGTCAAAGGAGGCTTGGCTGAATCTTGACCCTGAGCTCTAGCCCCACCCCCTGAGTGATGTCACCACCTCTGTTCAGCCCCTCCAGCCTACACCATCATGTCCCTGTTACATACACATATACATATATACCTATGTGTATATACAGCATGCTGCCTTGTGCTGAATGATGCCACAAAAACAGTGGACAGGGAGTAAACGCAGCAGGTTTGGTAACTTCACTGAAGAGCGACAATTTGGGGTGAAGTGGCCTCCCAGAGAGGAGCCATAAGAGGTGTCTCTGCGACCACGACCAGGTGGTTCTTAGGGGGTTACTAGGGAAGGAAATGGGTCCAGCATGGCGATATAAGTTAATGAACTATGGGTAAAATGGCCCCAGGAGGGTAGGAAATGTGTCCAGTAAAGTGATATAGAGAGACACTGTCGTATGTTTAAGATGGCCGCCAGAGGGCAGACTGGGAGGGAATGTAGCTGGGGATTTGGGTGGGAACAAAGGGATTAGCTATGCGGAGGGAATACTTGGTTGAGGTATAAGGTGACCAGAGGGGGCGGAGCTTATAGGTATAAAAGGGACAGGTAAGGCTGATCGGACACAAAAGGTTTCCAGATCCCACCTGCTCACCCTGTGTTTTCATAAAGTGGGTTTTTGTTGTTAACGTATGTATTTGTGATGCATGTACTTATAATGTACAGTATATGTTTATATTGTACAGTATGCTTTTGTTTGTAATGTTGTTTGAAATGTTTCCAATGTTCAATCACTTTGTGAAGTGGAAATCACAATCCTTTATCCAGGGATACAGCGGTAGGACTAGGGGACTCTTAGAAGGTCTAGGCGGACACCCCTCAGAATAGACTAGTTAGAACTCACTTTCTAGTTTCTGGATCAAGGGTCCTGATTTGTGTCGGGCCTCCCGGGTTTTATCCTTACAGTTAACAAAGGGCGACTTATGCTGCCAAATTTTCTATATTTTATTGGGGTTTATATCGGAAGTTGGGTCATTTCGGGAGTGGGGCTAGCAGGTTCACCTCTTATTGTGCTATAGTCTGCAGGGAACTAGCAAGAGTCTTGGGGGAGGGCAGAAGGCAAAGGAGGAGGAGTGTGATGAAGAGTTGAGGGAAAGTAATGTATTCTGGAAACTGTTGTAGGGAGCAACTGCTCAACCAGAATGTACAGAACTAAGTACTACAGTAGTACTCCTTTTATAAGGGTTCCAATTAGTAAAAAAAACAAAAACAAACTTACAAAATAACGCACATTTTAACCAAAGAGCAACAAACACAAAATCTGATGATGTAATTCCGTTAATATCAAATAACATTTATTAATATATTATTTAAAAAAAACAAAAAAACAATAGTCACAGAAATAAAAAAACAATATAATAAAAGTAAACATGAAGAACGACAATGTGCTGTAGCAAATGTATATTAAGCCCTTAACGACATCGGGCGTAAACTTACGCCCTCGCGCCCTGGTACTTGGTGCATCAGGGCGTAAATTTAAGCCCGATGTTTCCCCGATCGCTGCGTGTTCGCACACAGCGATCGGGGAAGATGGCCTGCTATAAATCATAGCAGGCCATCTTAGCTTCACGGCACGGGGGGTGGTTAACACCCCCCGTGCTTACGATCGCCGCTATAGGCTGATCAATTCAGATCAGCCAATAGCGGCGATCGGAACCTTTCCGGGTCATCGGTGACCCGATGACCCGGAAAAAAATGGCGGTCGGTGCTGTCCGAGGACGGCACCGACCGCCATTACTGTAAAAAGTAATGGTAATCGCCGTGCCACCGGCCCCATCGACGTGAACGGCCAGCCGGCCTTTAACGGCGATCGGGCCGGTGGCACGGCGATCAGAGTCCCATAAAATAAAAAATACCTGCCCTGGACCCCTCAGCTAGGTAGCCGAGGGGTCCAGAGCAGGTATTTGTACATTACTCACCTGTCCCGGGCTCCTGATCGGCGTCTTCCGGGTTCGCGGCGTCCTCGTGTTCGTTCGGGTCTTCGGCTTCTTCCGTGACGTCACGTTCGGCTTCTCTCGGCTATTTTCGGCTCCAGCGTCTGATTTTTCCGTATTTTGCGCTCCGCTGCCCTTCTAGCGGCTGATATGTGTAATACACTTATCAGCAGCTACAGGGACGTTCAGAATGTAAAAAAAGTTTTTTGTTTTTTTTTCCAAAATTTTTTTTTTCTATTTTCCGCACCCTATCGCCGCTGAGTGTTGATCAGCATCGCACGAAAGTGCGCTGCTAATCAGCAACTCCTCCTTTTTGGCGTAGGGTGTTTTTTTTTCTATATTCTACTGCCACGGTCTGCTGATAAGTGCCGCACATAAGTGCGGCATTTATCAGCAACTCCTTTGTTGGCGTAGGTTTTTTTTTTATACTTACTGTAAAAAAAAACACGTAAAAAAAACACTACATTACACCACACTACATTGAATAAAGTTTGATACTACACCACTACATACCCCATATACCAATCCCCATATAAAGATGGCCCCCAGGGTGTTTTCGGCGTCAGAGGAATACATTATTGTCTCCGACACCGAAACAGCCAGTGAGGATGAATGGGGGGATCCTTCTTTCCTCCATTCATCCTCATCATCCTGTAACGTGTCTGGGGGTAGCGTAGCGTACGCTGCCCCCCAGACACGTCTTTTCTGCCAGTACCGTCCCAATAAGAGATGACGGTATGGTGTGAAATTCTCCAAACTCTGTGAGCGTACCTCAGGGTACACTTACAGATTTAGAGTATGTGCACACTGCGGAATGGCGAAGGATAACCCTTCGTGCATTCCGCAGCTGGCACCCGCCGGCGGACTGATGCGGGTGCATGTCTCTACCCGTGTCATAGACTCCATTCTATGCACGGGCGGATTCCGTCGTCCATCCAAAGAATGAATACGTTGGACGGAGAGCGGAATCCGCCCGGGCATAGAATGGAGTCTATGACACGTGTGGACGTGCGCCTGCATCACTCCGCCGGCGGGTGGCAACTGCAGAATCCACGAAGGGTTATCTGTCGCGATTCCGCAGTGTGCATGTACCCTTAGAGTGTATGAAGGAAGGGACACCCGAATGCAGCCCCCAGATGCCCCCTCCCCCCCATCCTCGGAACAAGTGGGAAGATCGTCCGGGAACTGATCTTCCCACTGCTGGATAAAGGTCACCACCTGTACGGGGATAACTTTTATACCAGCACCCCCTCTTCCGGTCCCTCGCTGCCCGAGCTACTGTAGCTTGTGGCACAATACGAAAATATCAGAAGTAGTAATAGAGCCCTAATATTTAGCAGCCATGGAGCGGACCCAGCACTTCTGGATATGAGGGACCCCGTATCGCACCAGGAGAACATTTTCCAGGTGACGTCCCCCACACTGGAGAAAGGGAGACCCCAGAAGAATTGCAGAGTGTGGCGTAACAGGGGGATCAGAAAGGACGCCATTTTCTAGTGTGACACCTGTCCTGATCCCCCCGGCCTCTGCATACTGGATCGCTTCAAGGCGTACTACACGTCATTGGGGTTCTACATTATCTAAATTCTGTCCCTTATTCCTATTTCAGGGGTCACCTTGATCCAGGGATTATTCTGATCGCCAATATGGAGTCGGGAAGGAATTTTCCCCTGTGATGAGGCTACTGTCGTCTGCCTCACGAGGGTTTTTTGCCTTCCTCTGGATCAACACAGGTTGAATTTGATGGACACCTGTCATTTCCAACCTTATAAACTAATAATTGGCCTAATACCCCCAAATAAATTAGAATTGTCCCTTTTTACCAGCTAAGTAGGTATGGCCGCCATTCCCATTAGAGGATGCCATGATGCAATTACAAAGCCTCTGTGCGGCCAGGACAGTAGAAACCCCCCACAAGTGACCCCATTCTGGAAACTACACCCGAAAAGGAATCTAACAAGGGGGGCAGGGGGGATATGGCCCCCTGGTGACGGCCACATTTGGGACGTGAAAATGAAAAAAATTGTATTTTTTATTTTCTCAGCACATGTTCTACGTAAGTGCCCGTCACCAGTGGGGTCCATATGCTCACTGCACCCCTTGTTAGATTCCTTATGGGGTGTAGTTTCCAGAATGGGGTCACTTGTCAGGGGTTTCTACTGACCTGGCAGCACAGGAGCTTTGTAATTGCGACATGGCCTCCATCCTCCATTCCAGCCTCTAAATGGCGCTCTGTCCCTTTGGTGGCTTGCCCTGTGCCCATATGGCACATTATGCCCACATGTGGGGTATTTTCGTACTCAGGGGAAACTAACCTACACGTTTTGTGTTCATTTTCATTTTAACCCCTTGTGGAAATGGAAAAAATCAAGGCTAGACCAACATTTAGTGTAATTTTTGTAAAATTTTTACTCTAAATCATTAATCTTGTCATGATTTTTTCATTTTCACAAGGGGCTAAAAGATAAAAAAAACACTAAATGTGTAGAGCAATTTCCCCTGAGTACGGAAATACCCCACATGTGGACATAAAGCGCCATGCGGGCGCAGGGTAAGCCTCCAAAGGGAAGGAGCGCCATTTGGTTTTTGAAGGCTGGATTTGGATGGAATGGATTTCGAGGGGCCGTGTTGCATTCAAAAGGCCTCTGTGTTGCCAAGACAGTTGAAACCCCCCACAAGTGACACCAATATGGAAACTACACCCCTCAAGGAATGTAACAAGGGGTGTAGTGAGCATATGGACCCCACTGGTGACGGGCACAAATGTGGAACAATGTGGCGTGAAAATGAAATATTACATTTTTTACACTATAATGTTGGTTTAGCCTTGAATTTATCATTTTCACAAGGGGTTAAAAGAGGGGTAAAAAAACAAAATGTGTAGAGCAATTTCCCCCGAGTCCGAAAATACCCCACATGTGGACATAAAGCGCCATATGGGCGCAGGGCAAACCTCCGAAGGGAAGGAGCGCCATTTGGATTTTGGAGGTTGGATTTGGCTAGAATGGATGATGAACGCCATGTCGCATTTACAGAGCCCTCGTGCTGCCAAAACACTGGAAACCCCCCACAAGTGACCCCATTCTGGAAACTGCACCCCTCAGGGAATCTAACAAGGGGTGCAGTGAGGATATGGACCCCTTGATGACATTTGTGCCATGAAAGTGAAAAAATGAAATGTTTTACTTTTACGTCACATTGTTCCACATTTGTGCCCGTCACCAGTGGGGTCCATATGCTCACTGCACCCCTTGTTAGATTCCTTGAGGGGTGTAGTTTCCAGAATGGGGTCACTTGTGGGGGGTTTCCAGTGTCTTGGCAGCATGAGGGCTCTGTAAATGCGACATGGCCCTTGAAATCCATTCCAGTGAAATCCAGCTTTCAAAAGCCAATTGGCGCTCCTTCCCTTTGGAGGCTCGTCCTGCGCCCGCTTGGCACTTTATGTCCACATGTGGGGTATTTCCGTACTCGGGAGAAACTGCGCTACACATTTTGTGTCTTTTTTTTCCTCTTATCCCTTTAAGAAAATGAAAAATTGAAGGCTAGAACAACGTTTTAGTGTAAAAAATATTTTTTTCTTTTTTCACGCCATATTGTTCGGAAAATCTGTGAAGCACCTGTGGGGTCCAAATGCTCACCGCACCCCTTGTTACATTCCTTGAGGGGTGTCGTTTTCTAAATGGTGTCCCTTTAGGGGTGTTTTTTAGGTTTTGGCACCCCAGAGCCTCTGCCAACCTGAAGTGGTACAGTCAGAAATGACCAAATATAACGGAGGCATTGAAATTCACTAGGCGCTCCCTTATATCTGAGGCTTGTGGTTGCGTCAAATAGCGCAATAGGGCCACATATGGGGTATTTCTATAAACTGCAGAAACGGGGCAATCAATATTGGGGTGCATTTCTCTGGTAATAGGTTTATAATTATGAAAAATAATGGATTACAATAAAATCTCTGCACAGAAAATTTAAATTTTCAAATTTCTTACACACTTAGCTTTTATTTCTGTGACTCCCCTAAAGGGTTAAAACACTTTCTGGATATGCTTTTGCAGAGTCTGAGGGGTGCAGTTTCTGAAATGGGGTGCTTTGTGGGGCTTTCTAACATACAGGCCCCTCAAATACACTCTAAACCTGAACAGGTCCCTAAAAATATCTGATTTTGAAATTTTACTGAAAATTTGGAAATTTGCTGCTAATGTTTTAAGCTTCCTATTGTCTAAAAAAAATGAAATATTGTTTAATATATGCCGCCAACATAAAGTAGACATGTTGCTAATGCTATTTAATATATAATTTATGTGGTATATCCACTTTCTGTATACGCAAAAAAGTTTCAAAGTTGGAAAAATGCAGTTTTTCACATTTTTTCACATTATTTGGTTTTTTTTCATAAAGATTCGTTATGAGTATCGACTCCAATTTACCAGAAATGTAAAGTACAATATGTCACGAGAAAACAATCTCAGAATCAGCCGGATAGGTAAAAGCATCCCGAAGTTATTAATGAATAAAGTGACACAGGTCATATTCATAAAATTTGTCTCTGTCATTAAGGCCATTTCAGGCTCTGTCCTTAAGGGGTTAAAGTACATAGTTAAAAGAGACTTTAAAAACAAGCCAAGGATAGACATCATAGAAAAAAATAAACGTGATGGGACCATATGATAAAGATTTACAGAAAGCTTGAGCTCATGTAGAGATGAATACACATACATGAATACAAAGAAGCACATACTTCTATATATAAGCACCTTTATAGCCACCTGTTATTTTTTATATCATGTTGGTTATTCCTATATAATAAAAAATTAGTATTTGAACAGATTTAGGCTATGTTCACACTGCGTATTATTCCATCTGTAGTTCGTACGCCGGCGTACATGTGTGGCTGAGACTACGGGCGTGGGAAAAATCGACATGCGGCCGGATGCGTACGAACCACGAACATACGCCCGTAGTACAGTTATGCTTCCCTAGCTTGATTCGAAGTGATCTGAGGCAGGTCATTTACTTGGAAATCTTCGCCCAGCCCAATAAAACTCACAGAACCTTTTGGATCAAAAAATCAAGTTCAATTAGGCTGAAATAAGTACTCCGTACGGGACCGCAAGGAAATCCACGGCCGTGAGTTAGAACATTTCCGTCCATAAACGATGGTCTTGTCCATTTTTCATGGCGCCGTATACGATCCGGCCGTAAGCTCATACATAGTGTGCATTGTGCGGGCGTATATCGTATACTTTCAAGCGAACACATCAACCTCAAAACTACGTGCGTATATTCGCGGTTCGCACTACGGATGGAATCATACGCAGTGTGAACATAGCCTAAAAAGGATGTACCACCAGTTACATCCTCTCTAAGCCAATTCCGTGCACAGTGCCGTTCTGTGCTCAAGCACTGGAGGTAGGCCGGGCTGCCCCCAGTGCTTGAGCACCTGCCGGTTCCGGTGCATAGTACGGCGCCCTGCACAGGAACCGGGCCACAGTCTGAAAAACAGACCACGGCACTGGCTTCCCCGTGACAGCGCTGTTCGATCCGTGGGTTCAGCTTAATGAGGATGCACCTGGGGGTACATCCTCTTTAACCTCTTCCCCATATGAGAATTTTGGCAAATTTGTAATCCCTCACATTCAGGCTATGTTCACACATAGTATTTCCATCAGTCTTTTTTCAACCAAAACCAGTAGTGGGTTAAAAACACAGAAAGACTATGTTCACACAACGTTTTTTCAACTTCTTTTAAAATGACATCTGTTATTTTGTGTCATTTAGCTGTCTAACCTTCTCTTAGTGCAATGACTGGTGTTTGCACATTATTTTAGTTTGGGTCACTAATTGGCCTTTGGTGTGGCTTAATTGAAAAGTCCATTGAATTTAATAGTAAAAACATAGAAAGAACAGTGACAAAAGAAAAACTGTGTGAACCACTGTGAAACTGTGAAAAACTTCCGCTGTTTGCAAAAGATGTCCAGAAATAATGATCATTTTTTTAAGCATGAAAATCGTCCGCCTTTTCAATATTTTTGACGTTGTGTGAACATAGTCATACTGTGCAAATCTTAATTTTGCCCTGTCAGTTCTACTACTGATTTTGGTTGAAAAAAGACTGGCCTAAATACTATGTGGGAACATAACCATAAAAACTCATAACTCGTATATTTTTCATATGAGTCATATGAAGGACTTATTTTTGTGGGACAAATAGACCATTTTAATAACATCATTTACTTTTATTATAAAACATACTGCAAGATAGAAAAAAAATTGTAAAGAAAAAAGCACTTCTGCACCTATTTTGGGATTTTGCTCCTACATTCACTTTGCATTAAAACTGATATGTAATCTTTCTTCTGTAGGTCAGTATGGTAACAGCGATAGGCAGATTATATTCTTTTTGGGCTTTTTTTTACTAAAAAAACACATGGCTTTGAATCGCCATATCCTGTCCTCTATAACCCTCGGTAAGCTCTAAGGGCTTATTGTTTGCGCTATGATAGATAATATAATATAATAGATATCACAAAAAAATCAGGAATTTTGAAATTTGGTGTTATTTGTTTACACCGATCGCCATACAGAATCAGAAATGGTTTATTTTATTAAATCAGACAATTCCGCAAGCATCAATATCAAGCTTTTTTATTTTAAAAATAAGGAAAGGGGGGTAATTTAAACTTTGATTAGGAATTTTTTTTTTTTGTACTTCTGAAATCCTTTTTTTTCTCTTCACATTTTTCTATTCCTTTTAGGGGACTATAATATGCAATCATTGGGTTGTTCTTGCATAGCATTGATCAGTCAAATCCGTGCTTTGCTAATTAGGTTTGCCTGAGGCAGACTCAATCAGCAGAGAGGTCGGGACTGCCTAAGAAGGTAAGTATAACCCTATGCCAGCCCTAGCAACTGATCTCAGCATGCACAGAGAGCCCTGTTAGGTACTGGATTTGTCAGGGCTCCGATCGACACCTAAGTACTTTGTTGCGGGGGTGCCCATCAGGGCCCTGACAAGTCCAGTACCTACCACGAATCTCTCTGCATGATGCAATCGGTATTGATCGTCGCATGCATAGGGTTAAATTACAGTCCACTCCCAGTAGTTGTAGACATGTGTCAGCTGTAACATATAGCTGACACCCACTGTGTATAGCGCGGGCTATATGTAATGACCATCGGATTGCCATAAAAAAGTTAATCAACAGTCATTAAGAGGTTAAAGGAGAAGTCTGGCGAAAATTTTTATTAAAGTGTTGTATTGCCCCCCAAAAGTTATACAAATCACCAATATACACTTATTACAGGAAATGCACATAAAGTGCTTTTTTCCCTGCACTTACTACTACATCAAGGCTTCACTTCCTGGATAACATGGTTATGTCATTTGCTGGGTAAAATGGTGATGTCACTTCCTGGATAACATGGTGATGTCACTTCCTGGATAACATGATGTCACTTCCTGGATAACATGGTGATGTCACAACCCGACTCCCAGAGCTGTGTGGGCTGTGGCTGCTGGAGAGGATGATGGCCGGAGGACACTGAGGGACACAGGGCACTGGAGGGACACTGAGCATCCCTCTGCCATCATCCTCTCCAGCAGCCACAGCCTGCACAGCTCTGGGAGTCGGGTTGTGACATCATCATGCTATCCAGGAAGTGACATCACCATGTTTATCCAGGAAGTGACATCACTATTTTATCCAGGAAGGGAAGCCTTGATGCAGTAGTAAGTGCAGGGAAAAAAAGCTCTTTATAAGCATTTCCCTTAATAAGTCTATATTGGTGATTTGTATAACTTTTGTGGGGCAATACAGTACTTCAATTAAAATTTTCTACGGACTTCTCTTTTAAGTTTCCGAGCCACTGTTTACTGTACATATGAGCGATCGCTCAGGGAGAGTCGTAATCATTGGGCTACCGGTATCTTCTTACATCTATATATCTAGCTTTGTATATTGTCACATAATACATTATTACCAGTACAGAGGGGCAGCATGGTGGCTCGGTGGCTAGCAATACTTTCTTGGATGACTCAGATCATGGTTATAAATCTAACCAAGAACAACATTTGCATGTTCTTGCAAAGTTTGCCTGAGTTTCCTTTAGGCAGCTTTACCTGACAGTTCAGTGAAAAAAAAAATATATATATAAATAACGTAACACAACTAACAATAGAAATGGATCTGTGAGTAATTAAGACCTAGTCCCTGTTACATGTTACAGCAAATATGGCGTGATAATGTCGGGTAATTCACAAACCGGGTGTAAGTGCAAATAGCATAGTGTTTAGCAATTCTGTGCAGATTCTAAAACTGTTGCTGACTCTACGAGCTGCTAAGAGCTGAACATGCACAATCCACACATTTTCTTCTACCTTCATATACCTTTTAAAGCCTTTTCATTGACAAGGTTGACAGCTACAAAAGTCTTACATATGGCAAGGTTGGGCGCTTAGGCCACCAATAGGGACATTATTTCAAGAGAATTTTTTTAATGTAATATATATATATATATCTCACAGAAGAGCCGCACTGCTGTTTCCAAGTCTGAACTGGTTGCTTGCAAGCTGATGATTTGTTTTTTTCCTCCCAAATAATAACAGTCCAAGAGAATCTTGCGTATATCAGCGTATTCCTCTAGAAACAGCACCTCTCAGGTCCTCAGTTTGGGTGTGGGGTTTTCCAGCTCAGTTCCATTAAAGTGAATGGATCCGAGTTGTAATACCACCCAAAACCTGAGGACAGGGGTGGCGCTGTTTTTGCATTAAAGTATCTGTGATTTTTTTCCTAATCCTGGATAACCCAGATGTAGCAGAGCAGATAGCAAAATGAATCCCAGCATAATGAATCCAAATACTTTAGGAAAGAGAGGAAGTACATTTTGGATCACAGTATTAGGTTATTGCCCATTATTATTATTTATTTATAAAGTGCCCTTGATTCCAGAGCAAAGAATAAATAAAATAATAATAATAATAATAATAATAATAATAATGTAAAATAAAGGACAGGAAAGATAATTTAAATATTAGACAGACTAGCACATGGGGAGACAGCAGACTGGTACAGCAAGTTTCTATTGAAGGTTGTGATAGTTGGATATGTCACGGTAGTGCGCCTATGAGGGGCGGTATTGGAAAAACAGGTCAGAATTGGAGTGGGCAAGTTGTGGATGGTCTTTTATGTTATGATTAACAATTTACCCAAGTGCAAATGTCATTTTGGGGGGGGGGCAGGAATCAATAGTAAAAGAAATTTTAAGAAATTTTGTAATAGATTTTATTAGGCATAAAAGCCTCTTTCTGTACTCAAAAAGCTGTTTTCCTACCCCTCCCCACCACACACACACACACACACACACTTATTATCCCTTCATTATCAGGCAAAGCAGTATTCATTACAATGTAAAGATGGGTTTGCTGAGTCCCATTCTAACTGATAGAGGGGGGGGGCGAGGGTGATGAATGAGCAGGAAGAGGAGACGGGCAGCTCTGTTGTTTGGAGACTGGGCAGAGTGGTTTGGATTGGAGTAAAAGTGTTAGATGGGGGTCAAAGAGGAAGATGTTGCAGTAGTGAGAGATAATAAGGGCACGGTCTAGCAGTTTTGTTGAGCAGATTCTGGAAATCTTTTTAAAGTGGAGGCGGCCCATGTTTATTTATTTACTGTATTTATTTATTTATATACAACATTAACATTTTCAGCGACGCTGTACAGAAACTGACACTAATCACATTGGTCCCTATGCCCATGAGGCTTCATAATCTAGAGTCGTAAATAGCGGACCAGTGTATTCTTTGGAATGTGGGAAGGACTCAGTATCAGGAGGAAACAGCGCAAACAGGTGGAAAACTAATTCTAACAAATTTCACACAAACTAAACCAAAAGTCACTGAAAAGTGACAATGCTAACCCCAGAGCCACCATGCTGCCCTGTGCTGTCACTGTTCTTCACTGTCATTTGTCATCGATATTCGGGCAATTTTGTCATCTTATTGTTTAAACAATGGACGTTATTTACACAAAAACAGACGTTATAAAGTACGGCCATCACTTTTACATAGTGTGAACCTAGCCTTAGGGTACCGGTACAAGAGCAAGTATATTGGCCTTATACGTTATATGTTTTCTTGTCCTCTATGCTTGATGTCTTGGACTGTTAAGGTTGTCACTCACAGTAGCAAATGTTTTCACCTCTGGGTAATACATCACACTGTGTCAAATTATAAATTCAGCTCTGCTTTATATGACACGTTCACTTAGTCTCCTGCTTTATAGCTATAGATGTTTGCTGTATTTTCTTTCACAAGTATAGTAATATATGGATAATTTTGAAGTTCTGTATCATATGACACGTTCACTTAGTATTCGAACTGGTATATGAGATAAACCTATTGTAAAGTATTTGTTTATTTAGCATAATTGTGACTGCTTTGTACAGTTTTGGTTTACTGACTTATAGCTGTAATTACTTTGGAGGGGGGGGGGGGGGGGGGAGAATTTCGGAGAGTAAGGAATCAGCATTACCCAGTGAATTTTAATTAATATTAAAGAAATGTAAACACGCTCATTAAGTCAAATCAGCGTATGGCTTGGAAAAAGACCATATGCTATTACATATGTTAACCTTTTGTTGTAACAAGCTGGAAAAATATTCTTTCGATTTTTCAACATATAGGTCATTCCGAGCTACTCAAATAGAGGAGATGAAGGTGTGTAATGACAGTATGTTATACGATGAAGGCAAACCCTTGACTATAAGCATCGGAGGCGATGTGTGAATTCCACTATATATAACTATAAATACTCCAATTATTATTAACTCACATCAAATTGGGAAGCTTGGGTTTGGTTGGTGGATACATACTATAAATTGGGGATTGACCTTATGATATTCTCTTTTTAATATCTTGCAAAAGTAACTCGGAGACAATGTTATCTTTAAAGGGGTAGTGCGGCACTCAGAAATTATTCACAGAATAACACACATTACAAAGTTATACAACTTTGTAATGTATGTTATGTCTGTGAATCGCCCCGTTCCCCGTGTCCCACCACCCCCACCCGTACCTGGAAGTGTAGTGCATTAAACATTACCTGATCCGTGTCGAGGGCCGTCCGCCATCTTGTGCCAAACGTCATCTTCGCACGGACAGCCTAGTCACTGCCGCCCGTCCCCCCTCCGCCGCGTCACAACTGTGCTCAGCCGCGATTGGCTGAGCACAGTTATTCTCAGCCAATCGCGGCTGAGCACGCGGCCACGTCATCAGCTGCTCAGCCGCGATTGGCTGAGCACAGTTATGCTCAGCCAATCGCGGCTGAGCATCGGATGACGCTGCAGAGGAAGGCCGGCATTCTGGACAGTCGGAGCTGTTCGCCGTCCGCCCGAAGAAGATGTCACTCGCTGAAGATCGGAGACGGGTGTCGGCACGGGACAGGTGAGTATAGCGCACCATACTTCCGGGTACACGGGTGGGGGTAGTGGGACATGGGGAAGGGGGCCATTCACAGACATAACAATACATTACAAAGTTGTATAACTTGTAATGTGTGTTAGTCTGTGAATAATTCTTTACCGCCACACTACCCCTTTAACCTGCATTATGGTCTATGTTGGAGATCACAGACCAGTCTACATAATGGCTGGTATGGCCAAGAGATAGACTGGACTTATGGGTGGTCATTACAAGAGATGATTGAACATCGGAATATCGTAGGCATCAGCAATCTAATACGAAAGGTTTGAGAATGTTCGAGTTCGATCTAACCTACAATTTTCCGATGTTTGATCATCTCTAGTCATTACAACATGAGGAAACTAAGGGTAGTCCTAGGACCCTGAAAACCTCACCCTTAGTCATCCTTCCTCTGTAGGGACTGTGAGTTCTCTCCTACTTCACCACACTGACACGGCCTCTGTGATTCAGCACCTCCCCTTGCAGAATGCCTTTTTTTAAGCATTTATCCATATCTACACTGGTTCAATGCCCTCCACACTTTCTCTCTATCTCCATACTCTCATTTTCCAATCTGCCACCTTTTGTACAAACTTCTTTTTCTCCATGTTCGTACATCTAACACTGAGAGTAAAAAAGGCAGAGAGCAGTGAAAGTCAGAAAAAACAGCCATTGGCAGTGTGCTGTCAGATATACACACATAGCCACTACCCAACACATTGTGACAGTGTGACATGGTGATACTGCGGGGTGCCAGACACGTGCGTTACAGACAAGTTTGTGGCAATGCACATAGTGTAGACCTTCTTCACACTAGACTACTGATGGATATTAAAATAGCTTACATCAACGTACCATTGTAATTATGGTCATAGGATAATGTGCCTATTAAAAGTACGGCAAGTGTTGTCTATCCCTTGGGGTACATGGACCAGATGTTGGAAACCTAGGCTTCAGACTACCATGAGACACTAGGTATAAACTGCCACTTCACTGTAGGACCTTGGATATTGCAGGAATGTTATCACCAACCTTTAAACCACCCTACGTAAAGATGTGTGATGTCGTACATATAGAATGTAAAAAAATTATTTATAATGGTATTAGGGCTTGTATGTTGCATGAAGTCTTCTTTTAGAGTCAGAGAACCTATGGATGTATAACATAGTAACACACGTGTATTACACATGGTTCTTTATTTTGCTGATGTACTTTTATTCTCGCCCTCTCACTTCTTACAAATTTGTTAGAAGTAGGAACGGTTAATAACAAATATGGAATACATAAAAAATAGCTATTCTATCTTTTTTTTTCTTCTCTTAAATGTAAACTATTAGCAGGTTAGGAGTCTCTAACCTGGCGATATGTCCCTATAGCGCACAGGGCACGAGGATAAAGATGATATTGGTTTAATCCCTACTGCTGCTCCCGATACGGATTTGCCCTCAGCCGGCCCACCCCTCCTAATGAATATCAGCAGAAAGGGCCGGCCGGGGCGGATCAGTGCACTGCGGGAGGTAGTTCTGCCACCAGTGCACCAAAACAACTTATTAGCGTAAGGAAGGATTAAAGGAGAATTCTGGTAATATCCAAAACAACTTCCCTCCTCGTCTCCCTGTGGTCGGGTTCAATCTGTATCTCACAAACATTAAAGGTGTTCCCGCCATCTTGTCATCATACTAGACAGCATTATCAGGAGTTGACCCCGGGGGAAATAAAAGTCCCAGCCATCGACCACCATTATCATTAAGACCCAGGTGCATTTGTGGTGTCCCACTAGGGGTGTTACTATTATCCACACCCTTCGTAAAAGTCTGTACTTTTTGTAGTTCTATTGCAGCTTAAGTGTTACTGGAGATGACCACTAGATGTCTCTATATTGTATAACTGAAGTGTGGAAAGTGTCTCAAAGGGTTATTGTGTTGGTGTATATCAGATTCTGTGAACTAGTAGGATCTCTACTTTCTTTTATCCTATCACCTCTTCCCTTTCTGCTCTTCTATTGCACCCAACCATAGTGTGTCTCACACGCTGGTTAGGAAGTTAGTCCCTTGGGTGAGGGATGAGTCTTACTTAAGATTCTGTGGAGAAAGGATGCAGCTCAGATAGTTCTCCACAGTGGTTTTACCTGGGCCCTGACCCCCTGCCAGGTACCCCCTAACAAGTCTTAGTCTTAGTCAGTACCCCGAATGGGTAGGACGCAGCACAGTCACTTCTTACAAACTTCTTTCTTGAAGCACAACACCTGCATTATTCAGTGCTAAGCCATTTAGGAAAGGACTAGCCGACAGATCACCTCAACCCAAGCCAAGGACTAGGAGTAACTACAGTGCAGGACAGTATCCACAAAAGAGCCAAAGAGCTAGTAACTGATCCGGGTGGAGCAAATTTACAGAAAGTCTATGAACTCCATCTCGCAGCGCTGGTGTAACCAGAAAATTCTGACCATTTCACTCATCCCAGGTAACGAGGTCTGGGGCCTGTGTCACCGGTTAAGACGGTTCAGCCAAAGCTAGTGGGCAGAAGGTGGTGTGAAGATTATAGGAAAGCCAATACATGGGTATAGGTTATTTCTTCTTTTTCTCCTACAAGTATTCCTCTATACACTCCGACATGCCGGCAGAGCACATTACTGCTTAGGTTTAGACTCCCACAGCACTCCCCCTTCTTCTACGCTACCTCAGTACAACCCTATCAACTCTACTACATCCTACTCAGCACTTATCCTGCAGATCTGGTGATTCTATGTTCTTGTATTTATTGGAACTGTATCAAGTGTGTTTCAAGAATTATCGTATTACCTGTTGCATATTAACAAGTAGTAAACCCAGTCAACGTTATCAACTGAGTCTGTGATTTTCGTTACTCGCTACCACCTGCACAGCACTTACTGTGTACCGCAACCTTGGGACATCTCCCCTTTCTGTTGGTAGCGGGTACTACCACTATTCAGGATGGTCATTACACTGTTCTGGCCACCTGTGACATTATCCCAAGGGACCCTGCAGCAGCCCGACAGGACACCGACCACAGGGTAAAAGGGTACGATCGGCCTTACACTCTAAAAGCAGGCGTGCCATCACACCTGTGTGCCCACCAGGCACTGGCATCAAGTGAAAAAAACCCTAAGGTCTGGCTGTATCTCGGCCATCCACCATAGTAGCGGTGTCACACTTCCTTCTAGCAAGTGACCAGACATCCCACCATCCGGGGGCTCACCACACATTCCCCCCTAAAACCTCTACAGCATACCCCCAAGGGAGACAGAGGGAGAAAAAAGAAAATATTGTACAGCACATTCCCTGTGGAAGCCCTTGGGACCACCAGGGACCAGGATGGGCCTTTGTGTAGGTTTAGATGGTGCTCCTAACCTCCACTGCAGAGTTGTATCTCAAAAGAGATCACAGGAACCAAAATAAAAATCCGTAGGAGCACTATTGCTCTGTATATGGTCTCTATATGTTATTTGTTTTTTGTTTACTATTATAGTGTATCTCTACTTCTGGGGTCATGACCCGGAAGGAGTTTGTCATGTGCACCTTCCTCTAATCCGGCATTACCTTTAAAAAGCCATTGATGTGTCCACTCTTTATGCTTGATAAAGGTCTGTGATTTAATAGACAGACCGAAGTGCGCTGCGCAGTAAAACAGAGCGATTGATTTACATCTCTGTGTGATGCTTCCACTGTGATTTCGCTGGTCTCCTGGACGTCGACCTGCACTGACCCTCCTACAGGTTTTTCCTTTGGTTTCTTGTGATCTCTTTTGAGATACAACTCTGCATGCTGCTACCCACCGTCGGTTGCTGCAACTCAAGCGATAGCTGTAGTCCTTGTCTGAGGGACATCAAATACCTATAGTAGAGTTGTGCCTATAATTTGCACAACTACATAAGGTGAGTGCGTCCATCTATTATTAGAATAGACACACTAGACTACCATGTTATTGAACTAGGAGGTGCCCCTCTCTCCTTTTGTTTCCTCTTAACCTCGACTGCAACTCATAATCTCCTTGTCTCAAAGCTGAAGCGCTAAGCATCAGGAGAGAGAGAGACCTTAGCCATCTACAGCCTTTTACCACCACCATCATCATCCTCTTCACTATCCCCTCTCACTCTCGCTGCCATATACCTGATCCACTGTATTGAGAGCTGAGATCGCTAGAATGAGTGAGAAGAAGTGCTCAGCTAAGGTCTTCTCTCCTTGACTTCTTTAAGAAGCATATGGAGCCTGTAACGTGGAGAGATGGGAAAAATAGTGCTCTTGGAACATGCCGCCACGGTAATTTCTGCACTGCATTTTTCTGTAGGAGATTACTCACAGGGGCAGTATGTTTCGTCATAGAACTTTTCCGACCTTTATCTAAGCCTATGTATACCCCAGTGAAGAAAGTCACCCCAAACACGTATTACATAGGATACTTAATTTGGCCGTGAACGTTCGGATGGCTTTTCACTTACTGTACAACAGACTTTTCAGTGATTAAGAATTATAATAGAAAGTGCTTGAACATTACTTAAGCATCATAATTAAAACATCATCTGTATACTCCATTCACAATATGTATTCACTTTAACTGCGAGTACCGCATTGTGAAAAGCTTAAATGTCTTTTTTTTTAATCACATAAAAGGCCATTTAGAGCCAATGACAAAGTCTGCGCCTTATGTTCAGCTAGAGCCTTTTAAAAAGTAATGATCGAGTGAAGTGCCTGCTTGAAACCTTCATGTTTTTGGTAATTGTTACCTGAATTAAAACCAAATTATACTTTGCTTAAATTTTTCAGTTTTTTTCTATAAATTGATGTTTTGTAACATGGCCTATTGAATGTTTTATATCACTTAGTCTGGTTTTTGTTAATATAACTGAAGGGGATACTAAGGTAGCTATTGAGGTCTCTTGTACGACTATTTACCTATAGCGAGTAACTTATAACAAGGATGTGGACAATGACCATTGGTTAATTCTTCACAATAGAACATACAATTTCATGGCTGTGTGGAGGAGTGCCTTGTGTCCAAGCTTCCAGAGGGATTGCCCAATTTCTTTCTACTGTGCAGCACTTAGCTCTGTATAATAAAACCTTTAGTCATATGAAGGCTCTACATAACACCAGGACAAATGTACATTTGCTGCCTTAAGCCTGTATTTTAGTAATCTGTGGAGGTAGTATTCAGTTCCTAGCTACACCTGTAGACTGGTGATATAGAATGATATAGACGAAAATTCTATGTAATAAGTATGTGTCGTTATTTATGCATTAAATCAGCAAAGATTCCTGTCACTTCACCAAAGCTCAACTTGCAAATGTGCATTTATTAATAGGACACATACAATCGGGCGAATGCGTTTAGTCATGTCAATTATGCTTAAAAGTATATTGGGATATTGGGTATTAACCCTTTAATGACACAGTGGATATTAGTTCTAACGAAGGAGCTAATTTTTGCTTTTTCCATTTCGCTTTTCCATAGCGCTTTGATTTTATCACTTACAGGGCTGGTTGTCATTTTTATTTTTTTTTGTGCCACAATCTCTGGTTTTTATTACTATAATATTTTTTATTGTTTAAAAAATATTTTTCTTTTTTTTTCTTTTTTCCCCAATAAATAATGTGACTAAAAAAATCTGATTTTTTTCCTGGTTTCGATTACGCAGTTCACCGTTCAGGAATATTATTATTATAGCTTAGTAGATTGGACAACTGTGCACTCTATAATATAATATATTATGTTTATTTATTTTTATGTGTTTTATATATATAAAATGGGAAAGGGAGGGTGATTTTACATTTTATTGGGGGAGGGGCTATGTCATATTTTTAAAAGCATTTTTTCTACACTTTTTAAGTCCTTCTAGGGGACTATTATATGCATGCATTACATTGGTCAATGCTATGCCTGTGGCAGACTCTATCAGAAGATCGCCAAGCTGACTGCACGGAGGAAGGTAAGAGACCTCCAGAAGTCAGTTAAAACAATCGGGACCCCACAATTAGAAATCTTGTCACTGAAAGGGTCACTGGTGGGTGGCCGCAAAGGCCCATCATTAATGGTCAGGACATTGCAGCTGATAGGAGCCAGTCCTCACCCTCTATGATGTGAGCTCATCTCCTGAGCTCGCTTCATAGAGCTCCTACAGACCATGATGTAAATATATGCCATGTGTCAATTAGGCACAGACTTCCATGGCATACATTTACGTCGTTGTTGTCATTAAAAACAAAGTCTGGCCATTTTTTAAAATCTGGCAACCACTAAGGGCACTGGGGAATTTGATCAGCACTCAGACATACCTCTCCCCATGCCTGCGGTGAGCGGCATGACCGGCCTTGGAACCCCCACTGGAAGGCATTTTCGTGATGTGATCACAACTTAGGGGGAAAATGCCTGTCCCAGCTCAATGACTAGCCTCTCAGCCAATTAGTGACTGGAGTGGCGTCCTGCCCCAGTCATTGACTGGCTGAGCGGCCAGTACATCATTTGGGTTGTGAATTGTCAGCGCTGTAGATCCATGAGCCAGATGGGGTCCAGAGGCTAATCTGCCGCTCAACACGGGCACGGGAGTGGTAAGTTTGTGCTCCTGATCAATTACCCCCTGCCGGCTGCCAGATTTTAAAAATAATAATAATAATAATAATAATAATAATAATAATAATAATTACAATAGTAAGGATGCACCACTCTCAAGATCCCCTTAGTTTCATTCCAATAAAATATGCATAGGAAGGAACCTTGACATCATTCATTTTCAAACTGACCCATTAGTGACATTTAGAATAGCAGCAGCCAGCATGCTCCACTCCACAACCAGCCGGGAGATCCAACTCATTTGCTCTGTAGACAATAAAGAAGATAATAGGTTGAGTTTGATTGACAGACGTTGAGTGAAACTTGATGCCGTGCACTTCACCTTGCTGTATCTCAGAACCGCAGTTGGTCTCAGTAGTAAGACACCAGTGCATTAAAGGGGTACTCCAGTATCAGGAAATTGTTGTTAAATAAAACTATTACCCCAAGATTACTGATATAATATTATCACTGATAACTGATCACAGGGTGCTGGGTGATTTTGTCTCTGAGCTCTAGCATCACAGCAAATAGATGATGGAACAAATGGATGATAATGGTGGCAGACAGGAAATATAGCAGAAGATGAACTTGAACAACAAATCTGAACAACTAATCTTTCCCTAGTTCTTTCCCCTAACAGTAAATCAATTACTAGACATTATTAAGCCTTTCCACAAATATCTCTATGATAAAAGAGCAAAGTAACCCCAACCAAAATGACAACCAATCATCAGCAACCAGCAAGACTAACTTAAACTAAAACAACTGGGAAACCAAAATAAAGCAGCAAGATCAAAATATAGACTAAGCACTAGAATTCACTGAAGAATAAGAAACAAAGCTAAACTAGAACAAGGCTCAAGAAAACACACAAATAATGCTTAAATGAAATGAACAGAGCATATGAAGGGGCACCCCCCCATATGGCATCCCTCCTTGTGCCTTGTAACGCTGCTCCTGGGTCCTGTTCACAGCAGCTCTGCTAGCTGCAACATCACGCCCCAAGCTGAGTGATTGCCTGCTCAGCCAATCAGTGACTGGTTCCTGCTGGAAGAGCTGGGTGCGTGACATACCCAATTTCCAGCTGAAGATTACAGCTGGTCGCGGTAAGCGGGACCCCGGAGCAGCGCAACGGAGGCACAAGTAGGGGGGAGTTCACTTGTTTGATATTTTTTCACCCACCCTCTACCCGCCTGCCGATTTTAGTGTTCGTGGGACTTCCTCTTTAGGGTGGCTTCACACATACCCTATTGCAGCAGATTTCGTCTGAATAACTAAACAGCATCAAATCTGCTGCAGATCCTGTACAGGTGAACGCACCCTTAAAGTGTCACTGTCGTGTTTTTTTTTGTTTGTTTTTGGCAGAAATCAATGGTACAGGCAATTTTAAGAAACTTTGTAATTGGGTTTATTAGGAAAATATGCCATTATCTTCATTCAAAAAGACTTTCCCCAGGTCCCCCCTCCCCTCCTCTCTCTCATTCACTGCTCGTTATCAGGAAATCTCGACTTTTACATCAGTCCAGTCCTGTGTAACCTATGGAGAGGGGAGGGGGGAGGGAGATTAGTTACCAGCAGAGAGCAGGGAACAAAGGGTTACACAGTGGGATCTGTGTGAAAGCCAGTATTCAGAGGTCAGGGAGGTCAGTGCTGACTTCAGAGGAGATAGCCCGGTGATGTAGCTGTAAATTAACTCTTTGTTGTCCTGTTTTGGTACCTCATCTCCCTCCACCCCTCCCCTCGCCTCTCCACAGACAACCATGAAGGGGGAGAGCTTCAAACTGCTTTTTCATGATAAAAATGAATTTTTCGGCTGTACTATTGATTTCTGCAAAAAAAATAAAAATAAATGACAGTGACACTTTAAAGATTCTAACCAACCAATTACAACTGAAACTAGTCCAGAACTAGAAGCCTTGACCAGCTGATCCAGAGGAATAGATTAGCTGTGACAGTTGCATAGTAATTGCCCTAAACAATCTAGATGAGAAGACAGAAAAGCAGGGCGATTCCTGCTAATCTCAAAGAGGTTTTCTAGGAAGCAAAAAGCCTATCCACTGGATTGGCAGAGTCCCCAGTGTCCAGCCCTATTCTCACTGTAGCGTGGCCACTGAACAGCTGATCAGCAAGGGAGACAAGTGACTTTGGAGGCTGTATAAATCTCTTCACTCTGAGCTCCTCTTAGTGGTCACTCATTTTCTAATGCAGAGGTAGGAAACCTTGGCCCCCCGGCTATTGAAACCTCCATCTCCAGGCGTGATGGGAATTGTAGTTTTGCAACAACTGGAGAGCCAAGGTTTTCTAACCCTGCTGTAATTGTATGGTGATACGTAACATTTACAGCTACCACTGTCCAAGGTACTGAAACTTTGTCATTGTAAAGTCACATATAAAACAAACAAATAAAAAAAAAGGGAAATGTGGATGAAGATGGACAAAAACTCCAGATTCCGTAACAAAAGCAGGAATGCCAAATGTAAGATAAATAAATGTCTTTTCACCGGAAATTAATGAGCAATATAAAAAAATCTTTGCCTTATTTTCCTTCTTGTATAGCTTTTAGTTTAGAGTGATATTTCCTCCAACTAATGTAAAGTAATGAATATTGGAGCCAATGATAAGATAAATCAAGCTGTAAAAACAGTTTATAGGAATATTAAAAGGAAAGTTAACAAAAAAGAACAAGTTTCATGGTGAAATGAAAGATGAAAACCATTAGGGGGTGTGTGAAAAATGGGTTTAATTGGTTTAATAGAAATTGTATTATGAATATTAAAAGGTTAGTGCAATAGCCCAGAGAGTTATTATACAAACATGGTGAATCTTGAAAGGGACTTAGTTTAAAGTAAATGAAAATAGTAAAATACATCTAGCATGGTTAAGATATTCAAAGGATCCTTTAAACTAGATTTCTAAAGAAGAAGAAATATCATTTAAGCAGGGAAATGATATTTGAAGGATTCATATAGTACACATGACTGTATTATGTGGAAAAAAATACATTTTCAAATTGATGAAAAAATAACTAGAAATGAACAGCTTTTTTTTTAATGAGGAGTGCCTGAACATTAAAAACTAATGTGAGACAATTTAAGAGATTAATATAAAAAAAAAAGACCCTATTAACGAATATCCAGGACTGTCATCTATTAGGTGGAGTGGCTACAAGAAGTGTCTTTTAGTCTGGAGGACTAGACATGATCATGCACTACATGCTAGTACCATTGATTTCCATAGGCATGTTGCAGTACCTCACTTCTACTCCGGAGGCAGTGCAGGAAAATTGAACACTAGAGGCGGTATTCATTCTCCTCATTTTCTTGGTGCCTGGTGTATTTTCACTTTTAGACCCTGCTTTACCTGATCGTTCTCTTTATTGATCCCCAACTGGCCATTGACTTTGACAATCAAACTCCACCTACCTTTGTGTATATGACATTGTCTTCTGCCTTCTACACAACTGCATCTGGAAACACCTGCTTTCAGAGACTGCACTAGGGGTAGACGCCTTGGGATTGTGACAATTATATAGACTGTCATATTACCGACTTTTTAATAAATCATCAATCAAGTACAGCACAAGTGAACACAAGATATATATATATATATATATATATATATATATATATATAATTATTATTTTTTTCTCTCTACTAATCAGGCTCTCTTCCTCCCCTGATACTCATCAGTCAGTGTGAAAAACTTCGCAGTCCTGACTTGAGACCAGAGATAGATATCATCAATCTGAGGGATCAAGTTAAATGCTGCCCATAGAAGTATATGGAGAGGAAGTACAGAAGGGAAAAATGGCTGGAGAGAGACAATTGAAGACGGGCTATGGGAACTTATGAAAAACAGAAAAATCCGCTCATACCATAATTATGCCCAACACTGTTCTGTGTAGCATATCTTCCAATCATGGGTTTTTCTTTGATTGTGCATAGGGACACCTGGAGACCTTCAGGTTGCCAAATAGAAAAGAAAAAGGAGAACATGTATTGTTGTATTGTGATTATATGGGGCCTTAACAATATGCTTACTGAATAGATCATGATTTAATATAGTGCTGCGGCGGATGTCTATTTTTACTGGACCTCTTAACACATATGTATGTTGCATGATTTTAATCATGTGAATAAAATTTGTATATTGTTTTTCTAAGCTTCTTTGCCCTTGTGTGCAATCATGATTATAAAGGCTTAGTAGGATGTTTTATTGTAAGCAATTATTGTTGAGGCTACTCTATTATCTTGTAAAAAGAGGCCTGTTTATTGTAGTATGTCCATTGGAACTATTGTATTTAGATTGTCTATTCTGTTTTTGCAGCAACCTGTTCCAAGTCTAATATGGACTTCCGGGCCCAGGATCAGTCGTGGCTTTGCAGTTAAATAATGTTTTAAAGGATGAGTCTAGGGCCATGTTCACATGCTGTAAGAGACCGGCCATTCCATGACACGGCCGGGTCACAGAACGGCCGGTGTCAGAAATAATCATCCCGGCCGCACGCTCCATTGTCTGCAATGACAGGGTTTTCTGTGGCCGCAGAAAACTGACATTTCAGTTTTTTACTGCGCTGCAAGGGATCCCGGCCAGAGTGTATACTATGGGGGACATTTATAAAGTACAGAGTTTTTTACAGCGGGCTTACAAATGTCTCCGCAGCTCTGGAGCTCAGGAGATTTATGTAGAGGCGCATTCCCTCTACATAAATCCCAATATCAAATTTTGAAACCTTTGCCAGCTCAAAGCTGGCGTAGGTTTCAGTGTAATTTTTTTCACGAAAAAAGGATAAATGCAGCGCACGCAGAGGCCACACCCCATCTGCATGCAGCCGCACCCCCCGTAACGCCCCCTCTCTGACCCACTGGCGAAGGGTGGCGCAAGTGTGGCAGATGCAAAAAAAATATTCACAAAAATACTGTTTGCGAATATTTTATGCCGATTTGCACCATCTGCGCCTAAAAAAGGCATTTGCGCCTTTTCATACATGTCCCCCTATGTGTATAGACTCCGTCTGGGATTCCATAGAAGGCAAGCACTATGTAAGCTACATAGTAATCACGGCCATTGTTGCAAATATGCAACAACGTCCGTGATTACTACTTAGATTACATAAAGTGAACATAGCCTAGTAATGTTTTTAATGCTGGTGGTCAAGAAACAAGAGAAGCTATGAAGGAATTAAAGGATATTTTCAACAAAAGAACAAAGACATGGTGGAAAAAAGCTTTTCCAGAAAATTATGTTTAAAAAGGTTTGATTCTCTGGGGCTTGAGAATTCAGGTTTTTCACGCATTTCCTATTGAGGACAAGGTTTTTAAAAAAAGGTGGGTTAGAGGTAAAAGACAGGTAGATGGCCACATTAGATTTATATCAATGTATAATGCAAAATAGGAAATGATGCAGGGAGCCATAGCAAAGCAATGGGCAATAGTACAGACTGACCCGATACTAGCCAGAAAATTATCTGAGGTCCCCCTCATGGCACTAAGGAGAGGGAAGAATTTGAAATACTTTTTTTTTTTTATATATTCGCTTTTATTTACATTTTTTACAATATATATCCCAATACAATACTTACATAATCTTAAAAAGAAGAAAGAGTAACAAGAATAATCCAAAAAGACACCAAATCATATATCTTAAAGGACAACTCCCACAAAAAATTTTTTTTGCTCATTTAACACACATTACAAAGTTATATAACTTTGTAATGTGGTTAAATACCCGGCCTGGCCCCCTTCCCCCACTTTCGGACCCCCGACCCCCCACCCCGGAAGTTAAGGAATGTATACATTACCTATTACGATCGTCACGGTCCTCTTCTCCGGGGCGGCATCTGGTGACGACGACGTCAGAGCCGAGGGGCGGTCCGGGTCTTCTTCCTCCTCGGCGTCTTCATGCAAAGTGAATGGGGATGAAAAGGCTGCTGGTGCACATGCGCACCAGCAGCCTTTTCATTGGCTGGAGCGCATCACATGGCTTCCAGCTTGCTCAGCCCTGATTGGCTGAGCTTGCTGGAAGCCATGTGATGCGCTCCAGCCAATGAAAAGGCTGCCGGTGCGCAAGCGCACTGGCAGCCTTTTCCATCCCCTGGACCCGGAAGTCGGAGACATCGCTGGATGGCGGACGGCGGCGACGGAGAGGCGGACGGCGGGCGAATCGAGTGGCGATCGTCACCGGAGAGATGGTGAGTATGGTGTCTGTGTGTGTCTGTGTTTTTTTTTTTGAAGGGGTCCCGCGGGAGTTGTCCTTTAACTTCACAAAAATACCATCTTACCCCATACCACCCCCCCCCACACACACACATTGTCCGCCTAGGGGAAAGCAAAAAGCAAATAGGGGTCAGGAAATAGGGGGCAAAAAACCAGAACAAACACACAAAAAGAAAAAACTAACCCTTTTTAATCATAATATCTTTCATAAAGAGTAACACATCTCTCCCATTCCCTAAGGTGCGGTGGTTCCCTTGCTATCCAATTGTGCACTGGCACCAGTTTTACATAGAAGAATAATCTAAGAATTACCTTTAAATCTTTCCCCTCTGCTGTAATACCACTTGAATCCCCCATTATCACAAATGGAACAGTTCTAGGCAACTTGATCCCCCTCATACCCTCCACCCTCAGGAAAATTTGAGACCTGAACTGGAATATGCTATCACAGGCCCATAACAAATGCACAAAATCTGCTCCCTTCTCCCGACACCTCGGGCATCTATCATGCTGTCTATGACCAATTTTTTTCAGAAAGACTGGAGTATAATAAAGACGATGTATTAAATTAAACTGTATGAGTTGGTGATTACCAGACCTTGATACTTTCCTGATCTTTCTGCCATTTACCTTTACTATTAAAATCCAGGTGGTGATCTCTGTACAGGAATCTGTATATCTTGGAAAGTTCCTTTTTTTTAATGTGCTGTCCTATTAGTTTCTCTACCAACCAATCCTGTCCCGCTAATTGAAACAAGTTACTTTTTATATCATTTTCCAATGCAGTCCGCAGACTCTTATATTGCAACCATAGCCCATTTTTGATATTAAAGTCTTCCTTTGCTACCGCCCAGCTTTTGACCCAGCCCCCATTCCACAGATCTCCGATTTTCTGGATTCACAATCTCCACAACTCCCCTACAAAGCCCAGATTATTGGTTTTAGTCAGATTTCTATTACCCCACAATGGTGCAAAATCACACATTCCCTTAATTTCACGAATCTTCTTCAGTTCTTTCCAGGTTTTTATTAATACTTTAACCATAACCCAATTTTTAAATTGCCCTACTTCCAATATCCCAGCTTCCAGTTTCTGAAATATATCCCTTTGTTGATTATATAAAACCTCTCCCAGTTGTTCAAAAAAAGGGCGTGAACTATGGTTTAACAACCAGTATATTTGCCTAGCGATCCAGTACCTTTTAATATCAGGGAGACCCAAGCCCCCTTTCTCCTTGGGCTTACATAATAAATCCAACTTCATACGGACTCTTCCACGACCCCAAATTAATGCATTAAACAGAGCTCTTAGGTGTCTAAAATATTTATCCTCAATGTTAACAGGAGAGGCCGCAAAAACAAAAAGCAATTTGGGGAGACATATAGACCTAATAAGGATTACTTTTATCAGTTCTAGATATCGAAAGTTTCTGCCAGACCCCCACCTTCTTAGCTAAAGAATCAATAATAGGTTTTACATTAAGATCTGCAAATTCCACCAGCCTTCTGGACACTTTCACCCCCAAATACCTAATGGAGCCCCCCCCCCCCCCAAAGATCTCAACAGGGGAAATTCTAACCTTAGCTTATCATCCAAGTACCGTCTTTGCCCAGTTAATCGCAAGTCTAGATAGGCTGCCTATTTGCTCCACCAGCTCCATTACCCTAGGTACCGCCACACTTGGGTCCTTTACAAATAGGAGCAGGTCGTCAGCATACAATGACACCCTGTCCCCCTCGCCCCAAAACCCACCACATCCGCATCTGATCTTATTCTAATAGCTAATGGCTCAATACTTAGGGCAAAGAGCAAGGGGGAGAAGGTACAACCTTGTCGCGTACCTCTGCTCAACACAAACGGGGCTGAAGACCTACCCTCGTTCGCCACCGAGGCACTCACACCCGAGTATAATAACTTGACCATCTGCATAAACCCTGAGCCAATCCCAAATTGTCGCAAGGTCTCCCACAAGGTATTCCCACTCCACGCCTTTACCGCATCTAAAGACAGGATGGAGTGGGTCACTGGATCTCTCACTAACTGGATGTTTTCATAAAGGCGTCTTATACTCTATTGTGTTTTACCATGCGTCCTTTCATAAAGCCACACTGGTCTCAATGCACCACTTCCCCAACCACCGCACTCAATCTGTTTGCCAAAACTTTGGCAAACAGCTTGGCATGTGTATTAATGAGGGAGATGGGCCTATACGACCCAACCTCTAGCTGATCTTTAGCTTCTTTTGGAATTAACCCCTTAGTGACCACCGTGCTGCCTTTTCAGTGTGACCGCTGACCCCCCCTTGAGAATCCTTCGCTCCAGGCAGTTTAACCCGTTAAATGCCGCTGTCAAACCATGACAGCGGCATCTAACGGGTTCCGGTCGGCGCCGTGGGTCACTTACGTGATCGCTATGTCCCGCGGCGCCGTCTGGTCCTCCGATGTCTCGATGGTGATCCCGGGGTCCTAATGAAGGTCCCCGGGGTCACCATGGAGATGCCTTATGCTGACAGGGGTGGCTGTGGCTATTGCCTGTCAGCATGAGGCATGATACAATACATTGCAGTACATCAGGTACTGCAATGTATTGTATCAGTGATCTAAGTATTTAACACTAGTGTACAGTAATGTACACTAGTGTAAAAGTAAAAAAAAGTGGAAAAAAATGTGCACCTAACACAACACAGCCCCCCCCAATAATAAAGATGCATTACATTCCCTATACCCAATATAACGTGACATAAAAATGGGCTCTATTCTGCTGCCATCAGCTCTTTATGGCGATGGTGCAGAATAGTGCAGCAGCGCCGGTAATGCCCGCAGCCCCCTCCTCTCAGCTATTGGAGGTTGCTGAGAAGTCGGGGCAGAGTGTGGGCTCAGTCCCGGCCAGTCCCCTCACCGGCGATCGCTATTATTAACAGTATAACGGCGGCCACCGGTAACAGGCATTGCCAGCGCAGCTGAACGCTTTCATCTCTTCTCACAGTGAATCCACGGTGAGAGGAGATGAGAATATGTCCCCCCCGTCCCCAGAATTAACCCTAGTGACCTGGTCACTGACCCTCCCCTCCCTGGGCGGCCATCTTATCCAAGATGGCCGCCGCCATCACTGTGAACAGACTCTGTTCACAGTGATGGATTTCTAAAAATGATCAAAGCTCCATTCTCTCCACCACCAGAGTTGGCAGAGAGCATGGGGCAATGATCGGGGACCACCCGGTGTGGTCCCAGTACAAGCGATCAGCGGTATATACTATATACCACTGATTGCTTGTTCCAAATGGTGCCGACACTTTTTTACCCGTCACCAAAGTCAAGTGCCCTGGATTACCCGTAACCACCCTGGATTACCTGTAACCACCCCAGATTACCCGTAACCACCCCAGATTACCCGTAACCACCCCAGATTACCTGTAACCACCTCAGATTGCCCATCACCACCCCAGATTGCCCGTCACCTCCCCAGATTGCCCATTACCTCCCCAGATTGCCCGTAACCACCCAGATTGTCCGTAACCCCCCAGACTGCCCGTAACCCCCCAGATTGCCCGTAACCCCCAGATTGCCCGTAACCATCCCAGACAGCCCATAATCATCGCAGACAGCCCGTAACCATCACAGACAGCCCGTAACCACCACAGATTGCCCGTCACCTCCCCAGATTGCCCGTCACCTCCATAGATTGCCCGTCACCTCCCCAGATTGCCAGTCGCCACCCCAGATTGCCCGTCACCACCCCAGATTGCCCGTCGCCACCCCAGATTGCCCGTCACCACCCCCAGATTGCCCATCACCACCCCAGATAGCCAGTGAACACCCCCAGATAGCCAGTAAACACCCCCAGATTTCCCGTAACCACCCCATATAGCCAGTAAACTCCCCCAGATTGCCCGTAACCACCCCAGATTGCCCGTAACCACCCCAGTTTGCCCATAACCACACCAGATTGCCTGTCGCAACCTCAGATAGCCAGTAAACACCCCTAGATTGTCCATTACCACCCCAGATAGCCAGTAAACACTCACATATTTCCTGTAACTAAAATTACACTCCTTCCCTTCTGAGCCCTGCTGTGTGCCCATACAGTGGTTTATGCCCACATATGGGGTACCATTGTACTCAGGAGAAGCTCCGTTACAAATATTGGGGTGCTTTTTCTCCCCTGTTCCTAGTGACATTGAAAAATTTCATGTTATTGGAAAAATTCAATTTTTTTCTTTTTTACGGTCTAGTTTTGAATACTTTCCTCCAATACCTGTGGGGTCAAAATGCTCACTGCACCCCAAGATGTATTCTTTGAGGGGTGTACTTTCAAAAATGGGGTGACTTTTGGGGGGGTTCTATTCTGTGGACACTAGAGGGGAACTGCAAATGCACCTAGCGCTCAGAAACTTCTTCAGAAAAATTATGCACTGAAAATGCTAATTGGCGCCCCCTTCCTTCTGAGCCCGTCTGTGTGCCCATACAGTGGTTTATGCCCACGTATGGGGTACCCTTCTACTCAGGAGAACCTGCGTTACATATATTGTGGTGAGTTTTCTCCCCTCTTCTAAATGAACATATTATTGGAAAACTTTACCGTCTTCTTTTGAATACTTTCCTCTAATACCTGTGGGGTCAAAATGCTCACCACACCCCAATATGAATTCTTTGAGGGGTGTACTTTCCTAAATAGGGTGACTTTGGGGGGTTTCTATTCTGCTGACACTAAAGGGGCGCTGCAAACGCACCTAGTGCTCAGAAACTTCTTCAGAAAAATCATGCACGGAAAATGCTTATTGGCATTCCCTTCCTTCTGAGCCCTGCTGTGTGCCCATATAGTGGTTTATGCCCACGTGTGGGGTACCGTTATACTCAGGAGAACCTGCGTTACATATATTATGGTGAGTTTTCTCCCCTGTTCCTCGTTAAATTGAGAAATTTCAAACATATTATTGGAAAAATTCTATTTTCTTATTTTTACTGTCTTCTTTTGAATACTTTCCTCTAATACCTGTGGGGTCAAAATGGTCACCGAATGTAGATGTATTCTTTGAGGGGTGTACTTTCCAAAATGAGGTGACTTTTGGGGGGGTTTATTCTGCTGACACTATAGGGGCTCTGCAAACGCACCTGGCGCTCAGAAACTTCTTCAGCAACATCTGAACTGGAAATGCTAATTGGTGATCTTTCCCTTCTGAGCCCCGCTGTGTGCCCATACAGTGGTTTACGCCCACATATGGGGTACCATTGTGCTCAGGAGAACCCGCGTTATAAAATTTGGGGTGCATTTTCTCTCATATTTATTATGAAAATGAGATACTTTAATCTTAAAAAATATATTATTGGAAAATTTCTATTTTCCATTTTTTTTCTGGCCTAATTGTGAATACTTTCCTCCAGCCCTTGTAGGGTTAAAATGCTCATTTTACCCCTAGATTAATTCGTTATGGTGTCTAGTTTCCAAAATGGGGTCACTATTCCAGTATAAAAGCCTCCTAAATCAACTTAAAAAAAGAACTGGATCCTAAAAAAAAAATCAGTTCTGGAAATTTTATGAAAATTTCATAACTTGCTGATACACTTCTAAGCCCCGTAACACCCTAAAAAAGTGAAATATGTTTACTAAATGATGCCAGAATAAAGAGGACATATTGATAATGTGACTTACTAACTAATTTATGTGATATGACTTTCTTTTTTTAGAAGCAAAGAATTTCAAAGTTCGTAAAGTGCAAATTTTTCAAATTTTTCATGATATTTTGATGTTTTTCACAAAAAACACACAAGACAGTGACCAAATTTTGCCAGTAACATAAAGTACCATATGTTAGGAAAAAACAATCTCAGAATCGCTAGCATACGTTAAAGCATCACTGAGCTATAAGCGCCTGGTCATTAAGGTCCAAACAGGCTTGGTCCCTAAGGGGTTAATATTATTTCAGCCTCCCCTATAGATTTTGGAAGCTGCCCAACACTATAAGAATGCTGAAGCATCTCCAACAGGGCCGGAAGGAGCACATCCCTATGTTCCTTATAAATACCAAACAGGAGTCTATTCTTTCCTGGTGCAAAGTTGCCTCCTGAAGAATCCAATGCCCTGGACAATTCCGCCAAAGTGATGGGACCCTCAAGGTCCTCCCTCCGAGTTTGGGAGAATCTAGGAACCTTCGTTTCCTTTAGAAAAAAATTCTAAATCTGATCCCATTTGATTCACCTCTGAAGTGTACAAACATACATAAAATTTCCTAAATTCTTCCAGTATCTCCTCCTTATTATTTGTGACCCGCCCATCTTCGGTTTTAATAACCTCGATCCCCTTCCTACCCACTTGATTTTTAAGCAGTGCCAATAAACCTTTATTTAACATACCCGAACCCTTATACCTCTGTTCCCCCAAGAACTGTGATTGATGTTTCCTTTTTTCCAGCAGATAACCATCTAATTCGTCTTGGGCCTTCTTTAACTCTTTATGCGTGCTGATTGAATGTGTCTTAATATATTCTAACTCACAATTCCCTACCTTGTTTCTCAACTCTTTTTCTTTAACTTTAAACCTCTTTTTTGTGTTACTAATAGCCCCAAAATACAAACCTCTTAAGCTAGCTTTTATCATATCCCACACCCATTGTGGAGAGGCTGTGCCCTTGTTTACCTCCCAAATTATTTTAATATCTTCATTAATCTTCGCTTTATTTTCTAATATCTCAAACCAATATGGATTTAATTTAAACCTCTGTGCAGTATCTACACACCCTGTGTTTAATTCCACCAAAGTAGGCGCGTGATCAGATAGGGATCTATTTATATATCTAGTATTCTTCACCTTTTGAGCTATCTGGGGGTTAGCTAAAACTAAATCAATCCTGGACATGGTCATAGTCCGGGTTAGTCTCCCTCCATAGATCTAACAACCCAAACTCATCCAATAAATACTGCAAGGGGGAGTTGTTTGGGATTCTAGCTGGTACTGCCACCCCTGCCCTGTCCAATTGCTTGTCCACAACAGAATTGAAATCCCCAGCCACTAACACTGGACAGCAGGGGAACTTTTGCATATATCTAAACAATAATTCCAAAACCTCCGATTTAAATGGGTACGGGATGTACACAAAGGCTAAAATACACCTGAGGCCTTCCACCGTACAATAAAAAAAAAAAAATCGGCCCTTACTATCAATCCATATATCCATAACATGCCACTTTATTCCACTATGAACTAATACAACAACCCTTCTAGAGAAATTAGAATAATATGAATGATATTCCTTAGCCCAACATACCTTGTGCACCTTATACTCTGATTACTCGGTGAGATGGGTTTCCAATAATACGACTATCCGAGGCAAATAGTTCTTTATATAGTTGAAAATCCCCACCCTTTTCCTTCTATCGTTTAAGCCTCTTATATTCCAGGTAATTATTTTACCCTTTAAAAAGAAAAAAAAAAAAAACTCCTCCCCCTCCAAAAAAAGAACCCCACAACTGCCACAACAGGACTCCAGCTGCTAATGAAGCCCTCTCTCACTGGGCTTCGCAGACCAAATCAGCCTCGGCTGTGTTCCAACCTAGCCTGCCGCACACAGCTTCTTTCAGACCTCGGCACCACTTCGTTCCTCCACAGGGCAGCCACTCCTCCGAGCCAGTCTCCAGCCTGCTCCAACGAGTCCGGCAGCTTCCTCCACGCCTGCACCCGACTTCATCCCACCAGACAGACTCACAACAGAGCCAAACTGCCCAGCTGCTCTGTCTGGAAGCGCCTCCACAGAACAACGTCCTCAAAATCACCGAAGGGGACCGCTACTCCCCGTGCCAGGCTGCAGCAAGGAGGACACCACTCCAGAGTGGGACATGCCAGACTCTCATGCTACAAGCAGCATCAGCCACCGAGGACCTGGAATCAAACAGCCAGCATGCTCAGGATACCACAGAGCTCAAAACGGACGAGGTGAGCTTCAGCCCCTCCTCATGCTCCACCCTCCCATATAGATTTCTGAAACAAGAATTTGTAAGACTTGCTTCTGAAAAGCCATTATAATCCAAAAGTTGTAGGATGCTACCCATGTGGTGAATGTAGGGCTTGCTCCAATATTGAGCAAGCATCTACATTAACATAGACGGATGGTTTAAGGAGTACAAGATAAGGGATTATGTCTCCTGTAGCCACCAATACGGGATTTGCGTGCGTGTATAAGGGATATCTTAGCACACACATTACACTACTATACTATACATTATACTACTTTGGGGTTACTAATTGGCCTTGGGTTTCGGCTCAATTGAAAAGTCCATTGAATTTAATAGTAAAAACTGAGAAATAGTGGTGACCAAAAAAACTGTGTGTGAACAACTAATAAAAAATGTCAGTTGTTTGCAAAATACGTTCGAAAATAATGATCATTTTGACGTCCGCATTAAAAATTCCATTATTTAATACATTGTGTGCATTGGACTTCTGTCTTCCCATTGACTTCAATGCATAGCCATTGCAGCCAGTTAAATCGCAACAAAAACTGACATTTTTTTTTAATATCAAAATCCGACGCCTTTTTTCTATTTTTGATGTTGTGTGAACATAGCCTATGGCTGGGTTCACACTATGTATATTTGAGGCTGTATTTGGTCCTCATGTCAGGTCCTCATAGCAACCAAAACCAGGAGTGGATTGAAAACACAGAAAGGATCTGTTCACACAATGTTGAAATTGAGTGGATGGCCGCCATATAACAGTAAATAACGGCCATTATTTCAATACCACAGCCGTTGTTTTAAAATAACAGCAAATATTTGCCATTAAATGATGGCCATCCACTCAATTACAACATTATGTGAACAGAGCCTTTCTGTGTTTTTAATCCACTCCTGGTTTTGGTTGCTATACAGCCTCACAAATACAGCCTCAAATATACATAGTGTGAACCCAGCCTATGCCTGTATTGCTAAATGTGTGCATGTCCTCAGAAGAACAGGGCACAGGTGTCCTTCCTGTCGGGCCTCAGACATCACTGTGTGAATGACTGTGGGTTTCTGCACTCCAGTGATGCAGGCCAGAGGGAAGTGATGTGATTCCTGGCCCCTCCTGTCACCTGTGCCGATCACCCACAAGAGGTCTCACTAAAGATCATGTATAAAGCAGTTGGAACGGGAGTATAGACACTCCCCTCTCCCCTTTATAAAGCGGATTTACGTGAAACTTGCGTTGAGGTACTGGCGCCACGCTGCTAATATGGCAGAATGGCTCATAGATTCACTTAGAATACTTAGTATTGGCTACACAATTGTGTCATGTCCTACATAGGAAGCCATGTATTGTTGTATTGTGATTATACGGGGCCTTACCAATACTCTTTCTGAATAGATCATGATTTAATATAGTGCTGCGGCGGATGTCTATTTTTACTGGACCTCTTAACACTCGTGTATTTTGTATGATTTTAAATTGTAAAAAATTTAAATGTAATTTGTATATTGTTTTTCTAAGCTTGTTTGTCCTTGTGTGTAAAAGTAATTGCAATAAGAATGATCTAATAATACTTTTATCTTTCATTTCCATAGTACTTCTTTTTCCTTCTTTTTTTTTTTTTTTTTTTTAACAAAACATGTACGTACTTTTTATTTCATTTGCCAATGATGCCTTCTGTAACGTATGGATCACATAATTCTCATAATCTTACGAAAACTTTGTAGATGTGGAGGTTGTTTAAAGACTTTGAACCTTAATCACCTGAGATTTCCCTGCAATTTACAACCGGCTTGTGATAAAGGAGAAAATGCATTGAGGACCTATCCACAGAATGAGCCATCAATAGCTGATCGGGGGGGGTCTGGCCCCGATGACCCTAAGTAATCACCAGAATAAGGGGGTCTCCAAGGAACACTGGGGCCTCTTAAGTTTTTATCCAGAGTCAGCGGCATGTCTAACCCCCACTGGCACATCAAAGACCTATCCTTGGAATAAGCAATTCATGTGTTTTCCTATAAATCACCTTTTACTTGTGGTTTTATGTTTAGAATGATATTTATTCTAATAAAAGTGCACATCTATATGTAATTGTGTGGAAGCTCCATGGCTTAGCAGGGTCCACTACAGAATTCCTTTCGTACACAATGGACGACAGTAGCTTCCCAAAGACCCATTCAGGAAACCAGCTAATGTATAGTTGACAAAGCGGCACACTGGCTCAATGGTTACCACTGTCTCCTTAGTAACAAAACACACAGAAAAAGTTCAGCTACAGTTCAAAGCTTTGTTTTATCTTTATGATACGCGGAGTGTGCCTCAACATTGAGACTCCGTATGTGGACGCGGCTCCCAATCCCTGAACATTGCTACGTCGGCATGATGGACTTCTGTTTGTATCTTTTGTAAAGCAACCATTGCAAAATAATTAGTCCTTCTCGTAAAGATAAAACGAAGCTTTGAACTGCAAAATTAACTTTTTTTCAGTGTGTTTTGTTACTAATGCATCTGACATAATGGAAGGAGGTAAGGTTCCTTAGTTACTTATTATGGGGCACCTTATATTACATGTATTATTTTTGCCTTGTAGTCCTGGGGTCCTGGGTTCAAATTCAAGTAGGGCAATATGTGCAAGCAGTTTGTTTGCTGTCCCTGGGTTTGTGTGGATTTCTTTTGGGTAATGTTCTTTGATTTTACACAAAACACACAACGCATGTAAGAACCAGTGCGGACAGAGAGATGTAATAGACTGTGGACAATGTTGCAGAATATGTAGAAATAAATAAATAAATAAATACAGAAGGGGTATTCTGAAAGAGGAAAATATTTTTTAAAGGGGTAGTGCAGCGCTAGCAGCGTGTGGTGCTTTTACCTTTCTTGCCTGTATCCAGATTTTCTGCATTGTCCTGCCCACTGCCGGAAGTCTTGTAATTCAATTTTTTTTTCTTCAGCGTGTCGACACATCAGGTCAGTGGTCATTTTTTTTTTATCATTCCGATGATGATCTGGGGGCTGGTCTACCGTCCAAATGTCTCCTGTTTAAGCTAGCCCCCCGGCGCTGCCCCTGTCTGTGATGTTGCTTGCTTGGCTTATATTGGCCGAGCAGGCTCAAAATATTGCCAGCATTCACTGTGATTCACTACAGCTAGGGATTTGCATGAGGGGCGGGTATGGAGAGACGGGGCGAGTGTATGTTAGTGTAGGAGGGTGTGTAGAGAGAGTAGGACAATGATGTGCGCTACATTATGGGAGTTGTAGTAATTAGGCAGCGTGTGTCCAGCTCCCTAGGCAAGAAGTGCAGGAATTTTGATAATCAGAAGGGGCGCTGACCAGACATCGGGATCAGTGGGATCAAGCTTCTAATGGGGTTATAACTAGTTTTCTTTTTTATGTAGTGCCAAATTACTACTTTTAATCAGCTGGTGTCAGAAAGTTGTATAAACTTGTTAGTTGCATATAAAGATATATATATATTGCATAGGGATGGTCCGAAACTGCCAAGGTTCGGGTTTGTATGAACCCGAACGCTCGGCATCAGATTCCCGCTGTCTGGCCGCTCCGTGCAGCGGGTGGATACAGCGGGAGGACCGCCTGGAAAACTGGGATACAGCCTATGGCTATGGCTGTATCCCAGTTTTCCAGGCGGACCTCCCGCTGTATCCACCCTATCCACGGAGAGGGCAGACAGCGGGAATCATTGCCGAGCGTTCGGGTTCGTACGAAAACTCGGTTTGGACCATCCCTAATATTGCATAAATCGCCCACAGCACTCCGATATTAGCAAAACAAATGTGGGTTTTATTGCATAGTGAAGCAGCACAGCAAAGTGTCAAAATAGCGACGTTTCAACGACCTCCGTCGTCTTTTTCAAGCGTGATAACACAGCAAACAACAGATGCAAAAGTGATTCAGGTTTGACAAGCAAACAAAGTATTGTTACATATATACATGTGAATACATAGTATAAAACACTTGTACAGGTGTTATGTATAGTCATTTGATTAATAGAAAATAAGGCTCAAGCCAAACGGCGAGTAACATAATAAGTCCATGATTGTAAAATAGTGACTAAATAAATGCTAAATAATTGTAGCGGTTTCGGCTCACCACCAGTTAAGTCAGACCTTGAACCTCGGCAGCAGTGCGCTCGGCCGCTCTGATTGAAATCCAGTGACACCTATCAGGCTAAGGTGTATGGAAGAATGTACTCGTCTTGTGGCGCTACATAGATGACATATTCGCCATCGGGACCGGAGACCACAGTAGCTTAGATGACTTTACATCAATGCTGAACAGTGTAGATCAGACCATTAAATTCACTTGCACATGTGACAAATCCCAAATACATTTTCTGGACGTTCTGGTGACACTTGAAGATAACAAATTAATATCTAATTTATTCACTAAACCAACAGATTGTTATAATGTCTTACTGTTCAACAGTTGCCATCCAGGGAGGATGGTTAGATCTCTCCCTAACAGCCAGATGATACGGGCCAGAAGAACAGTGGAGAAGACAGACGACTTGGACAAGACATTAGACCAGATGAGCAGACAATTTAGTGAAAGAGGTTACACGAAAAGACTACTCGATGAATGTAAACTTCACCATTCAAGGTGAAGTCTTGGTCATGACTACCTACTGGCACCCTCCAAGTAGTGCTGCTCCAAGATATAAAGTATATATATATATATATATATATATATATATATATATATATATATATATCTCCAGTCAATTACTGTATGCCCTGCAAGAAGTGGTATGTCTTTACCAGTCTGACAAAATGCTCAAATTTCCATAAATGACCTTTATTGCTTTTTACAGTTCTGGACATGGACAGAGGTGGCAGCAGAAAACACTGTGTCAGACTGGAATGAATATACCACTTCCTGCAGGACATACAGCAGCTGATAAGTACTTGAATCTGTAAATAGAAGTTATTTACAATTCTGTATAACTTTTTTACACCAGTAACATAGTAACATAGTAAATAAGGTTGAAAGAAGACAAGAGTCCATCAGGTTCAACCTAGGAGAATCCTACTGTGTTGATCCAGGAAGGCGAAAAACCCCAATGGGGCAGAAGACAACCGCCCCACCACAGGAAGAAACTCCCCCCCCGACTGCAATGGCAACCAGAAGAATCCCCGGATCAACGTATCACCAGAAATCTAATGCCCATAACTTGTTATATTATATTGTTCAAGAAAAGCATCCAGGCCTCCCTTGAACTTATTTAATGAATCGGCCATGACAACATCATGTGGCAGAGAGTTCCACACTCTTACCGCTCGTACAGTAAAGAACCCGCGTCGATGCTGATGATGAAATCTTCTTCTGCCCCCTTGTCATTGTTACAGACCTAGGAGTAAAAAGACCACTACAAAGATCTCTGTACTGTCCATTCATATATTTGTACATTGTGATCAGATCGCCTCTAAGACGTCTTTTTTCTAGCGTAAATAACCCCAAGCGTGATAACCTGTCTTGGTACTGTAACCCACCCATTCCCTTAATGACCTTTGTTGCCCTCCTCTGCACCCGCTCCAGTTCACCTATGTCCTTCTTATATACCGGTGCCCAAAACTGTACACAGTATTCCATATGTGGTCTGACTAGTGATTTATAAAGAGGCAAAACTATGTTCTCATCTTTAGCATCTATACCTCTTTTGATGCACCCCATTATTTTATTAGCCTTGGCAGCTACTGCCTGGCACTGATCACTAAAGTTGAGTTTACTGTCCACCAATACCCCCAGGTCCTTTTCGGAAGTAGTTTTACCCAGTGTTTTATTATTTAGCACATAACTGTACTTATTATTTCTATGGCCCAAATGCATAACCTTACATTTATCCACATTAAACTTCATTTGCCATTTCTCCGCCCAAGCCTCTAGCTTCTCCAAATCCCTCTGTAATATGATATTATCCTCCTCTGTACTGATTACTTTACCCAGTTTAGTATCATCTGCAAAAATGGAGATTCTACTCTGTAGCCCCTCTACAAGATCATTAATAAAAATATTTAAAAGAAGTGGACCCAACACTGACCCCTGTGGTACCCCACTAGTAACTAAAACCCAATCTGAATATTTTCCATCAATGACCACCCTCTGTTTTCTATCACACAACCAGTTACTTACCCATTTGCATACGTTTTCCCCAAGTCCCAGCATCCTCATTTTGTAGACCAACCTTTCATGCGGCACAGTATCAAATGCCTTTGAAAAGTCCAGATACACAACATCCACAGCCTCCCCCAGGTCCAGTCTATAACTTACCTCTTCATAGAAGCCGATCAGATTAGTCTGACAGGACCGATCCCTCATAAATCCATGCTGGTGCTGAGTCATAGGATTATTTTCATTAAGATACTCCAGTATAGCATCTCTTACAATCCCCTCAAATACTTTACCTACTATAGATGTTAGACTTACGGGCCTGTAGTTTCCAGGATCACTCCTTGACCCCTTCTTGAATATTGGTACCACATTGGCTATGCGCCAGTCCTGTGGAACAATCCCTGTCGTAATAGAATCTTTAAATAATAAGAATAACGGTCTGTCCAACACAGTATTTAATTCTTGCAAAACTCTAGGATGGATACCTTCTGGGCCCGGTGACTTATGGATTTTAATGTTTTTAAGGCATTTCCCCACTTCTTGTTTTCCCACCAGTAGATTTTAAAAAAAATTCTCCGGAGTACCCCTTAAAAAAAATGTTTGTTTTTTTTATCTTAATTATTTTTAAAAAAATTCCAGCAAAACAAACTGCCCTGGAAGTGTTAAACAGTTCAGTGGCCATGAATATCATCCGTGGTCATACAGGATGCAGTGATGCATAGTGAATCACTGCTTACTGTAGCGGATCTGAAACTCCTGTCTCCCCCTATCAAATAGACATTAGTCCCTGCTCCCATAGAATGAGCAGCAAGTATGCCTCACTGCTTAGTAAAACAGCTCTGGTGCAAGTAATAGTCTTACAATACATACACATAGCCTATGTCCTGACCTCCTCCATGATAGAAGCATAGTCACTATCACTTCTGGTAACATGGACCTCAGATTCTCTTGAAACAAATAAAAAATAAAAAAAAGACTGCTTTTTTGTCCCGGAGAGAGCAAATTTGATTAATTTCAAATCACTTTGCTATTCTCTAGTAACAAAAGTATTTGAACTTTCTGACCTTTCCAGTATAAACACTGATGTCTATATTTGAGCATTAGACTAATTTCTGGCCATTATATAACTTGCATATGAGATGGAGAATACGACATCTTGCTTATGTCTCTATAGCATACCCTCAGCAGTGTAATTGAGGACAGTATACAGCAGTGTGGAGCAGTGTGAGCTATGAGTCAAATACTGGGGTCAGAAATACAATAAAACTAAGGATGTTTATTATATTTAGAATTCTATATAGAATAATCTTTTTTATACTTCCTTGTACTATTGGTTTATACAGCAATTGCCTATGTTTACAACCACAAGACTTATGTCCCAATCCCTTTTGTGTTTACCTGTTGGCTTAAATTTGACCTTCTAAAATCATTTTTTTTATAAATTTAGGAAAAAGTCCAATCCATGTCAACTTAAATCAAAACACACATTTATTTGTGTCAACAAAATAGGCAGTTATTGCCACACAAACAAAAATATTCAAAACAATTAAAAAAAAAAAAAAAAAGTAAGAGTTATGAAAATTATAGATTTGGTGGTAAACAACTACAAGAAACAGAAATAAAGTGGAAAGTGGGTGGACCAATGTGAGGACCCACTGCTGGCATATGGGTTTTTGTGCTGTGTGGCAGCTGGCCAAGTATGATGTGGCTGTTGTGAATGATGGCGGCCAGTGACAGAGTAGGGGATGTGTGTGTGGCAAGTAAACGGGGAATAAGTTGGTTTGCCAAGGACACAGAAGGACATGGGGATTGAGGCCACAGAGGTGCACCATGATGTCTCCTATATAGCCGAGTGCTGCCAGGTTCTTAGGGTCAGCCCGCTTATAGACTGCCACCACCCTTTCTCTGACAGTTCGAAGTTGTGAGCTAAATTCAGGTGGCAACTGGTGGCAGTTAGTTGAGATGGCATTCCAGAAGTTATCAAATTCGGCATGGAAAAAGTCGAATCTCTGGAGGAAGCGAAGCACTGCCAACTCTGCTTTGCCAGGGCTGGTATCCTCCATTCAGATATTCCCACGACCAGGTGGCCTGTGTCCGGGAGCGGCGGGTGGGACGTGGCTGGCATCTGCCTACAGGGCAAGGAGGAGCACACGGGCATGCTGAAAATGGAAGATTATGGCCAAAAGCGCAGTCTCGGTCGTATCTTACGCACCGAGGACTGCGCCAAAGTTCCATTCATGACAGTACCCCCCCTTTTATGAGGGGCCACCGGACCCTCAGACATACCAGGAGTGGGTGGAAAATTACCTCTTACAACACATGTTTCAATGTCACTGGAGATGTCACTGTCAGTCTCCCACTCATCAGCGCAAGCATCCAGGTGACTAACTAAAGGTTCACTGACAGGCTCGATATCACCAATTATGCTACTGGCATCAGACACAGACTCAGCTTCCATGTTGCAATTATTCAAAGTTACAGTGTCATTTTTGGCTGGACACATAGATTTCACACTAGGTTCAGCAGAGCAACAATGCACACCCACACCACTTGGTACCTGTGCGCCCAGGTGACTCTCCTGGTTGTCACCTGGACGCTGATGTTCTGGCCGCAGGGGACGCTTGGGACAGTGGCAAATGAAGTGTCCGCCATCACCGCAGTAGAAACAGAGTCCATATAATCTCCGATGTTCATGTCTGGTCCTGATGCCCATAACTCCCAGTTGCATAGGCTCGACCTCCGAGATAGCAGGCGGAGAAACAGTTTTTTTCAAAAAGACAGATGAACGGACAGAAGGGTCAGGAAAGTCAGGACCTGCTTTCTCTTTTTGTCTATCCCTGAGCCTGCGGCCTATGCGTACCGCCAAAGCCATGGCCTGCTTCAGGGTAAGGGGATCTGGATGACCCGTCCAGGCATCTTTAATGCCATCCGACAACCCCTGCTTAAACAATGCTTTAAGCGCAGCCTCACACCACCCGGTGGTCACACTATGACGTCTAAATTCGGCACAGTAATCCTCGACTGGTCTCTTGCCCTGACGAATGGTCAGTAACTGTGTCTCAGCTAGACCCACATGATCTGGCTGAGCATAGATGGCTCCCAGAGAAAGAAAAAAATGCTCTAAATCGCTCCACTCCTCAGCCTCAGGAGGGAGTTTAAGAGCCCAGGCCTGGGGATCTCCCTGCAACAGTGAGACAACAATAGCCACTTTTTCCTGCTCTGTAGGGAAGTGATTGACACGGAAATACAGCAAACAAGAATTCTTAAAGGTCTCAAACTTGTCTCTATTCCCCAAAAACCGGTCTGGAAGCAACATTGTGGCCTTAGCAGATCGCACTACCACTGGGGGTGCCACAGCCCCAGCCTGGTTAGCTGTTAGGACACAAACTTTATCAGCCAGCTCAGCTACCAGTACTGCCAAACCCTTCACTTGGGTGACTAGGTCCATGTCCATCAGCATATTGACCTGGTTAGCCAGCTTGACTACCAGGCCTGACACCCCCTCCACCTGGGTAGCAAGATCCTCCACCGTAGTCATGGCACCAGAGGGGGCAGTAGATTTTTAGGCCGGTTATTATGTCAGGAACCGGTGACACCAAACACACAGAGACAGTGAGCCCTGAGCTCAGACCCTCCCACTGTCCCTACCTAATTGCCGTAATCTGCCCTAAAATGGCAGCGGACAACTTGGCGGCGATCCCTGGCCTGGATATGTGAAACAATGGACAAGACAAAACGAACAAACACAATAAGAATGGTCAGCAATCCGGGTCACAACAGTCTGGCAGCAAAGGTACAAAATCAGGATCCAAAAGAGTAGTCAAATAACAGGCAATATGGTCGGGGGCAGGCAGCAAGCAAGGGAGGTCAAAAGATGCAAGGCAGAAATCAGGAGAAGCAAAGAAACAGAACCACAAGCAGGCAGAGACTAAGTCAATAACCGGCAAGGCACAGGCAGAAGCTGAAGTCTTAAATAGGACACCAGGAACCAAGTCCAGAAGATGATAGGAGGGACCAGCTGTCAATCACTGAGGCAAGGCAGGTTAACTGTTACATGACCAGAAGAAACTTAGCAGCACAGACACGGGTGGGGCAGGGAAAACAATTAGCAGACCAGAAGGAAAAAGACACAGTTCAGACTGGCAAAAACAAAGGCAAACAAAACACAGAATAAATGGAAGATTATGGCCAAAAGCGCAGTCTCGGTCGTACCTTACGCACCGAGGACTGCGCCAAAGTTCCATTCATGACAATATGTTATCCTTTTAACATTAGGAAACCATTAATTATTTGTACATTTTTTAGCTATTGAAATACTTTTACTACAATGCATGATCAACCAGCCTAAGCAGCCTACTAGGCCAGTTTTTTATTTGTGTGGTATTTGGCAAATTTTTGCTCCATGTAATAGAACCAAAGGTCAGCCGGGGGGCCAACACCTAAATTAGCACCCGCAGACCGTGCATCGCTATGTGTAATGGCAATGTGTGTCACGATTAAAGGGGTTATACAGCGCTACAAAAACATGGCCACTTTCCCCCTACTGTCTCCAGTTTGGGTGGGGTTTTGAAACTCAGTTCCATTGAAGTAAATGGAGCTTAATTGCAAACCGCACCTGACCTGGAGACAACAGTAGGGGGAAAAGTGGCCATGTTTTTTTAGCGCTGGATAACCCCTTTAAAAAAACTGGAACAAATTACCTGTCCACAGTCCCGGGGTTCTTCTGCCCTCTGTCTGCTTTCCAGAGCTGTGGCTGTAGCTTCAAAGCAGGTCTCTGAACTGACAGGCCACTCAGCCAATCACTGGCCGGGCAAGTCCCAGTGGATTTGTTAAAAACATACCTTTCTAAATTAAATAAACAAAAAATGTAAAAATTGTGTTCATGATACTCCCTGCGCCTCCTGCTAGTCAAAAGGAAGCTCAGCTGCTCTGTATGTGCTCTTAATATGGATTTAATATCAAGAATGGATGCTTTGGGTCCGCTAGGGTTAAATGACCAGTCCTCAATTCATGGCACCCGCTTGGGTGAATTTGTATATAAGGGTGAGGATATGCTCTGACATTGAGGCTGTGATAAAGCACGCTGTGACGTGTGAAAGCTGTTGCTTGTTCAGTGTCCACATGTTACCATCTGATGGCTTGCCGAATAAACATCACAATTGCTGAGGGTGAAGAGTGCTGCGGCTTTCTGTTTCTTCAATGGTTCATCCATTTGGAAGATTTCTATTGTTTCTATTACGCCTGTAGCACCTCCACACAGTGGGGATCTATTGTGGAGTGTCCAACTAGAAAGTTGGGAAAGCGATGGTGCAGGGGCCAATCTCTTCAAGTTGGTTTTGTGCTCTTAATAGTACTGATGGAGAGGCCAAACCCTGCTCCACCTCCCTTTGTTGCCTGATGAATCAGTCCCGGACACTAGGTCACCTTGTTCCTACAGATCTTACTAAAAAATAAAATCAGATAAAACAACTATCAAAACATTATGCAAAGAGTGGTGTAAACATAGATTGACCATTGCTTAGCCTCTGTGATGTGAGTAAATAAATATGATAGATAGATAGATAGATAGATAGATAGATAGATAGATAGATAGATAGATAGATAGATAGATAGATAGGTAGATAGATAGATAGTTGGTGGTCTTGGTATGCAGCCACTGGGTTGTACCAGAGAAAGGGGTGGATCTGCACCTGAAAAAAAAATAACATATAAACAAGTTGACTAAATCATGGAAAAATTATTAAAATTAAATGTGCAACATTTCTGACCAACTGTTATGCAATGGCTTTTCACAGGATTTGAACCCAGGACGCAAGCAATGCAAGGCAAAGAGGCTGGCCCTAAGCAAACATGCTGAATTACAAGTGGCTTGATTATTGGGCTATGTTTACACTTACTATTTCCATCAGTATGTTGGTCAGTATTTTCTCACCCAAAATTAGCAGGGAAACTGACAGGGCGAAATTTGAATGGAAAAAAATAAACAACTTTAGGCTATGTTCAAACAGCCTAAAAGTACGTCCGTTGTTGCAATCCGCAACAACGACCGTACTTTGTACTCCAAGACACCCTGCATGTTTTTCTATGGGATCTATGCAGCGTTTCAGCTCTGTATGAACATACCCTAAAGCAATACATCACCCATGTACAACTTTATAAACCAATTATAAAAATAATAAAACAAATATATAAACCAATAATTGAAGAAAAAAAAATTACATGAGCAAGCTAATATGGCAAAAAAAATTAAGTAACATCTGCCTACCTTGGCTATAATAGCATCCACATCCATATCACATCTTGGTTACACACCTCTGCCGCGTCCACGTTCACGCACACGTCTTCCCCTTGGCATCTTTCCTACAGTGTCTTTGGCTCCATACTTTCCAAATTAACCATATGCCTTCAGGGCCGGATTAAAGGGAGGGCACAAGGGGCACGTGCCCAGGGGCCTCCACCACTAGGGGGCCTCCACCAGCCCAAACCCAGAAGTGGTGTCTGGGAGCCAGTCCCACGCGCAAAAAGCACGTGGAAACCCTACCTGGACACAGCACTGGCCACACTGCATGCTGTCCAGGGAGGGAGGGAGGTGTAGGGTTAATCCTGTATAAGGAGCTCCCTCCCGGAAGGCTCAGACTCCCCCCTGGTGGATTTTTGAATGGATTCTTCCTGTCAAGCTTCCGGGTGCCTGTCTCCTGCCGAGGTCCTCACTCCCCCTTGCCCCTCCCCCTCACTGAGGAGAGGAAAGCGTGGGACCTCAGCAAGGAAACCTGATCTCTCCAGCAGGGATGTGACATCATGGAGCATGCTGGAGCATCTGTCACAGTGGCTGACAGGCTGAAGGAACAGAGAAGAGCCAGGAGAAGACCTGTCATCTTCCCAGATCAGGTGAGTATGAGGTTTTGTTTTGTAATGGCACATTAGAGCAGGGGTATGTACTATAGGGGCATATATCAGAGCAGGGATATATACTATAGGGGCATATAGCAGAGCAGGGGGCATATACTATGGGGGCATATATCAGAGCCGAGGGCATATACTATGGGGGCATATATCAGAGCAGGGGTATATACTATAGGGGCATATATATATATATATATATAGCCTGTGTGCAGCATATGACATGTAGCCTGTGTGCACTGTATGGTATATAGCCTGTGTGCAGCCTTTGATATATTGCCTGTGTGCAGTGTATGGTATATAACCTGTGTGCAGCCTATAATATATAGCCTGTGTGCAGTGTATGGTATATAGCCTATGTGCAGCTTATGATATATACCCTGTGTGCAGCATATGACATGTAACCTGTGTGCAGTGTATGATATATAGCCTGTGTGCAGCCTATGATATATTGCCTGTGTGCAGTATATGGTATATAGCCTGTGTGCAGCATATGACATATAGCCTGTGTGCAGTGTATGATATATAGCCTATGTGCAGCATATGATATATAGCTTGTGTGTGGTGTATGGTATATAGCCTGTGTACAGTTTATGATATATAGCTTGTGTGCAGTTTATGGTATATAGCCTGTGTGCAGTGTATGATATATAGCCTGTGTGCAGCATATTGTGTATATATAGCCTGTGTGCAGCATATGGTGTATATATAGCCTGTGTGCAGTGTATGGTATATAGCCTGTGTGCAGCCTATGATATATACCCTGTGTGCAGCATATGACATGTAACCTGTGTGCAGGGTATGATATATAGCCTGTGTGCAGCCTATGATATATTGCCTGTGTGCAGTGTATGGTATATAGCCTGTGTGCAGCATATGACATATAGCCTATGTGCAGTGTATGATATATAGCCTGTGTGCAGCATATGATATATAGCTTTTGTGCAGTGTATGGTATATAGCCTGTGTGCAGTGTATGATATATAGCTTGTGTGCAGTGTATGGTATATAGCCTGTGTGCAGTGTATGATATATAGCCTGTGTGCAGTGTATGATATATAGCCTGTGTGCAGCATATTGTGTATATATAGCCTGTGTGCAGCATATGACATGTAGCCTGTGTGCAGCTATATATGCCATGATCCTTAGGGTATATTCACATAGCATATCCGCTATAGATTATACACAGCCTTGTATACAAGTACTTTCTGCTCTTTACTGCTTCAGGTAGTTTATATGGTTGGGAACTGAAGATGGGACCTAAACTTGCAAGTCCAGGTTCTGCCTGCGATTTACAACTGCATATGCTGCTGTGGTGGCTAACACAGTGGGCAAGAGAGCACAAAAAAGTGCTAAAGTGCTGTGTTCTCGCATTGAATTAAGTGGGAACACACCGCAAAGCTCACCCCTCCACCATCCTGTCTCTAGGGCCTGGCATCTTTCTCTGGACTGCAGCCTCTAGGGACCATCATATGCAGAACAGAGGAGGATGCTGAGCCATACAGCCAGGAGTGAGGAGGGGTAGGTGCTAAGTCCCCTACAGTAATCAGCCACCTGTATAGATCACTGTATGGTTTATTTGTGGGGGAAGAAAATGGGGGGGCCCCAACAAAATTGTTGCCCAGGGCCTCCACCAACCTTAATCCGGCCCTGTATGCCTTGGTTTGCCTTCAAATGGCCTCAGCCTTTTTACCACAAGTTTGGGAAGGGACAATCAACATTTAAATAGGTTTTAGCTGAAAATAAGGGCTTTGACGGACGTCATAAAACACGAGGTGTGAACCACATAGAATGACGGACGTTTTTGACGTAAAAGCATCCGAAAATAATTGACATGATCATTATTTTGACATCCTCGAAGACAAAGTCCGTTATCAAATACATTGTGCGCATTGGACGTCCATCATGCATTGCATTGAAGTCAATAAATTTTCGGTAATAACGGACTTCTTTTTAAATTGAAAAAGCGGATGCCTTTTCTCTTTTTTGACGTTGTGTTAACATAGCCATTGTGTCAATTTACCTCACCATATTTTGTGGAGGTACACCACCTATTTTCGGAATGACTTGTAGAGGATAGTTGGTCCACGAAGGTTTTGCTTTAGATGACAATGTGTTTGAAATAATAAATCGTTGATGTATCTCTGCCATGACGTAAGCCCTAGCCTTGGTTTGACTTTTCAATGACAGCACCCAACTTCTGTCAGCTGTCATGTTCTTTTTTTTTATCATACAAAGGAGAACATACTCAGAATACTCTAGTAGTGTATGGCCATCTATAGGCTTTACGTATCATTGGGCATTCTAGACCTATAACCTTACTCACCATCAGTATGACACACACAGCATGGGAACATCAACTGTATATAAGCAAGACCTCAGATTCCCATGTTTAGATGAACGCTAGACATTTGCATGCAAACTTCAAACCAAGGAGATACAATTTAGTCATCTCTAGACACAGACTGCAGGCTTTTGTAAAACAAGTATTCCCTGCTGCTTTTTGAAACAATCTCACTGGTGAAGCAAACAAAAACCATAATGACTGTCCCTAGTATGTGAAGGTATAAATGTACAAAAAAAAATTCACCTTGAAAATTTTTTATTAAAGTTTTTTTTTTTTAATTAACATTTTTTTCTTCTGTTGAATTCATCATAACGGAAATTTCTTCAAGTCTCCTGGTCTTCATGTGAGGGCTATAATAAAGGATGAAATTGCTTTACTATGATGTAAATAACAGGAGGATACAATTCCGTCTGAGAAATATGGAACAGTTGGGCATCCTAAAAATAAAACGCTTCTATTAATATTAAATCTGCTTGCATATTTAGAATTAGCATTTGAGAAAAAGCTTATGGGAGCTTTATTTCATTATTTATTTAGATGGGTTGTAAAGCTTTGATGCATAGCGCTTCTGATATATTTAAACATTTTATCAGAAGGAAAACACCTTCGCATTTTACTTTCAAGTCTTATCGCCGATTCATCATTTTTTTTTAAAGATGTTACTGGTAAAGGGCTATTAGAATTAAAGTGGACCTATTGTATGATATAATCGCACCAGGCATATTTGTGGCAGATTTTTGATGTGGATTAGATGCTAAAAATCCTTAATAAAATATAGTAAAATGTATGGGAAAAGTAAATGAGTCAAGTCAATTTTTTTACTGATTAGATGTTGAAACGTCTTTTTTTCTAATTTGTTTCTACTTTCCAATTGTAAATTTTTTACATTTCTTTTAGATTTTTTTTTGCATTCATATTTCCATAGCTGCTTTTAACAGCATTCAACACTATGTTTCAAAGCATTACTGTTATTTCCACTAACTTTTGACATGTCAACAGTTAGGACCCTATTACACGGATCGATAATCTTCTGAATTGGGCCAATTATCGCTCTGTGTAATAGAGACAAAGTTCAGCCGATGAATTGATCATCGCCTGATTGTTGGTTTAGGTTTGGACCTAAAATCGTCGGGCACCGACCGCTCATCGCTACGTAATAGCGATGGGCAGATGATTGCCCAAACACCTGATACCTTACCTCTTCTCGCTCTCAAAGGCTAGGGTGGTCCCAGCCTCTCATTGGCTGTGCGGCCTGTCAGCTGATAGGCCGCTCAGACGTTGCTGCCGCCAAGACCAGGGAGCTGTGGAGAACAGGAGAGAAGACCGGGAGCTGGGAGAGGTAAGGTATTAGGTGTTTGGGCAAGGGCTGTATGGACATCGCTAACAATTTCCATGTAGCCCTTCCTGACTGATTATTGGGCTGTCTTATAGGTTCAGTAAAGGAACGATCTCCTAGATCCGCGTTCGTTTGCTAAAATGATCAGGCCGTAGTCGGTCTCACTCCTGGTACCTGCTGCAATACCAAGATACAGCCGGAGGGGAATGTAAAGCATTGTAATTTACTCCCTGGATGGCAGGGAGATCTGACTTGTTCACTATATAGGCTTTAATAGAGAGAAAAAGTTGGATTCAATTGATGGCTGGGAAGTAAAGCATGCTGCAGCTCATTCCCCTAAACTGTATCGGGATCACAGAGGATCTCACTCCTGAGACTCGGTGCAATCAGTAACTTTTGACTTGTCTGAGGACATGTCAAATGTTTTACTGGAAATGACAATGATCATTATCTTTGGATAGATATATGTTTATCCCAGGCAGTTGAAAGCAAGCCCCATGGACATAAGTGCGATAACCTGGAGGGGACCCTATTCACTTCTATGGAGGAGTTTCTGTGCAGAGGTCAGTGTGCCGGGCTGGGGGAGGCTGAGCTCTCTTGTGAATGGCCTGATCCCATCTTACTAATACACTGGTGTCACCTTTACTTTAATTCTTTCTGTGATCATAACCAGGACATTGCCTTTCTCCAGGACTCCCTAGGGCTGTTTCCAGTAATTAACCCTTAGGGGACACAGCCAGTTTTCATTTTTGCGTTTTCGTTTTTCCCTCCTCGTGTATATAAGGCCATAGCGCCTGCATTTTTCCACCTAGAGACCCAAATGAGCCCTTATTTTTTGCGCAACTAATTGTACTTTGCTATGGCAGATGTAATTTTTGCCTAAAATGTGCCGGGAAACCAGAAAAAAATTATATGTGTGGTGAAATTGAAAAAAAAATATGTTTTTTTTTTTATTTGGGGGGGGGGGGGTTGTTTTTACTATGTTCGCCCTGGGGTAAAACTGACTCATTATATATGTTCCTTAAGTTGTTACGATTACAACGATATGTAACATGTATAACTTTTATTTGATTTGATGGCTTGTAAAAAATTAAAACGTTTTAAAGAAAATATATGTTCCTTAAAATCGCTCCATTCCCAGGCTTATAGCGCTTTTATCCTTTGGTCTATGGGTATGTGTGAGGTGTCATTTTTTGCGCCATGATGTGATCTTTCTATCGGTACCTTGATTGCGCATATATGACTTTTTGATCGCTTTTTATTACAATTATTCTGGATTTGATGCGACCAAAAATGCGCAATTTTGCACTTTGGGATTTTTTTGTGCTGACGCCGTTTACCGTGTGAGATCAGGAATGTGATTAATTAATAGTTCGGGCGATTACGCACTCGGCGATAGCAAACATGTTTGTTTATTAATTTATTTATTTATTTTTATTTATAAAATGGGGAAAGGGGGGTGATTCAGACTTTTATTAGGGGAGGGGATTTTGTGTTATTAAAAATACTTTTTTCTTTTACTTTACACATATACTAGAAGCCCCCCTGGGGGACTTCTAGTATATGCACTCTCTAGTTATACTGCATGAATCCATGAGGTCGGTGTTCTATTACTTTTGGCTGCTGCAGCCAAAAGCAATAGAATGCCGAGCCGGGATCAGCACCATTACGGAGCAGACCCCGGCCCGGGATGGATGCGGGGATCGCCCCCCCGCAATCGCGCCGCAGGGGGGCGATCCCCCCACTAGACCACCAGGGATGCATATCAGCAAGTATTTAGAAGCAGCTGTCAACTTTGACAGCTGCTTCTAAGTACTTAATTAGCGGGCACGGCGATCGGACCGTGCCCGCTAATAGCCGCGATCCCGGGCTACATGCGGCACCCGGGATCGCGGCAGTTCAGAGGGGGGTCGCCGCGCGACCCCCCTCTGAACTCCCATAGCGGCACGAGGACGTTCAATAACGTCCTGGTGCAGCTATGGGTTAAAGGTTGACAGTTCACTCATCTTTACTCTCCTCCATTTAGTGTTTACATTGGGAGTGTTTTCAACTTACCTTTAAAATATCTCTGTAGGGGTCCATCAGTTTATTGGGGGCCATTAGAACATCATTTTGCCCCCTTTTGGTTCGTATACATCATTATACCTTAAGGGGGCCTTCACACACACCGGATCCACAGCGGAAATATGCTGCGGATCCAGTGTCAGTGCATGTTCCTGTTCATGTTATGTGTTGACCCCAAGGGAACTACCTGCTTAACCAATCACTGGCTAAGGCAGATCACTGCTGCATCCTCATTGGCTGAGACACCAGTTGCTTTTATGGGGCTAGAATCCCCCTAGACTCCTAGATGACCTTTGACGTACCCGGATGTCAGAAGCTACTGCAGTGCTCCATAGCAAGTGGGTGCCAGTTGCAATCAGCAGCCGGGCCCTTACTGTTAATGACAGGCTGCACCAATCACGTTTTAGCGGTTATTAACCCCTTTAACACCACAACTGCAGTGCGATCATGTGTAAATGACAGGAGCAGCTCCTAAATATCATATATATATATATATATATATATATATATATATATATATATACATAATTAATAAAAAGTGATCAAAACATTCGAGAAAAGTGATCAAGAGGTACAATGGGCCCATTCTATTAATAATAGTCAATTACAAAAAAAATTATTTCATTAAAATAAATAAAACATTAGAGAATCTGTGTAAACCTGCATATGGTTGTGTTCGGACTGAGCTATAGAATAATGGTATCATGTCACTTTTACCGTATAGTGCATTACGTAGACACAGGAAACCCCCCAAAAGTTACAATATTGCATTCTTTTTTCTAATTTCACCAATTTTTATTTTCATAAGTAATATTTTTAGGGTTCTGTCATATATGTTATGGTAGATTGAAAGACACCTGTTCCTGAAATAAAACAAGCTCTTACATGGCCCTGTAGATGTAAGTACTATAGGGGAGGAGGGAAAAACAAAAATGCAAAAAAGAAAATTGGCGCGGTCATATGGGTCATTTTAAGCCAGGTTATGAAGGGGTTAACTTGATTGATTGTGTGATGGAGCTCCTATTTTTTTCACTCACACACAACTTTTTTGTATTTAATGGGTCCTTCTACATGCAGCTCCAGGGAACAGCAATGGGGGCGCCTTGTGTGCCCTCATATGCTAATCTTTTCCTGGGGCTGCGGGAGAGGGACCTATTCCTGTCAGATCAAGACGTCTCAATGGACCCCGTCCTAATGTGGGCACGGTACATTGATGACATATTCCTGATCTGGCAGGGAACAGCTGAAGAGCTCCAAACATTTATGAGGATGATGAACACCAACACACGCAATATTCATCTCACATATAAATGGGACAAAGAAAAAATTGAGTTTCTAGACATACTACTTAAGAAGGATTTGTTTGGCTTCTTACAGACGACATATATAGAAAATCCACATCCGTCAATTCACTACTGCATGTTTTCGTTTTTTCCTTCTTGTGCTGAAAAGGCCATAGCACTTGCATTTTTACACCTACAGACCCACATGAGCCCTAATTTTTTGCGTCACTAATTGTACTTTGCAATGACAGGCTGAATTTTTGCATAAAATATGCTGCGAAACCAGAAAAAAATTATATGCGCAGTGAAGTTGAAAATAAACACAATTCTTTTTCTTTGGGGGGGGGGGGGGGGCTCCATTTTTACGCCATGTGTCCTATAGAAAAAATTGACTTGCTATATATGTACCTCAAGTCGTTATGATTACAACGATATGTAACATGTATAACTTTTATTGTATCTGATGGCCTGTAAAAATTTCAAACCATTGTTAACAAATATATGTGCCTTAAAATCGCTCCATTCCCAGGCTTATAGCGCTTTTATCCTTTGGTCTATGGGCTGTGTGAGGTGTCATTTTTTGCGCCATGATGTGTTCTTTCTATCGGTACCTTGATTGTGCATACAGTATGCGACTTATTTAACGCTTTTTATTACAATTTTTCTGGATTTGATGCGAACAAAAATGCGCAATTTTGCACTTTGGGATTTTTTTCCGCTTACTCCGTTTATTGTGCGAGATCAGGAATGTGATTAATAGTTTGGGTGATTACCCACGCGGCGATAACACACATGTTTATTTATTTATTTTTTTAGAACATGGGAAAAGGGGGGTGATTCACACTTTTATTAGGGGAGGGGGCTTTTTATTAAAGGACAAGTGCCATGAAAGACTTTTTCCCAGTAATTGAAGCACATTACAAAGTTATATAACTCTGTAATATGCTTCATTCACCTATCTGCCTCCCTTCCCTGCATTTTCCCCCCTCCACCCCCCGCCAGGAAGTGTAAGAAACTCACAGACCTGATTACTGTCGTCACCGTCACCAGGCAGCTCCTTCTTGTGAGGATGAGTCATCAGCAGGAGGGCTGCTCTAGCTCCTGTTACACCAGCCTCCCCCTCCCCCTCCTTGTCAGGTGACTCTGCTTGCTCAGCTTATCTTCTCTAGTGACATGACTCCTTCACTGAGTCCACGGCAGCAGGAGAGAGGGTATGAGGGGAGGGGGGAGCTGCCTATGTGCCCGAGTCAGTCGGAGGGAAGATAAGCAAGTGAGATGTGACAAGTGATGGCTTGCAGTTGTTCAGCCAATCGGAGGTGAGCAAGCCTGTCACCTGACAAGGCAGGGGAGGGGGGAGTTTATTGCTATTTCATAAATACTTCATTGGTTTTCATCAAGTTCATCAAAGACAAAACAAATGTGGAAAATGAAAACTTCTTGCTGAAACAAGTGAAATTTATTTACAGTGTATAGTACTGCGAAGATAAATGTGCACGTTTTGGTGCTGCACTGTACCCTTGTGTGAAATAATGACATGACCCGTAGGGCTGGTATATGTATAATCTCTCACAGTGACAGGACTACAGGTCCCATAATGCTCATCCTTAGGCCGATAACAGTAAGTCCGATGCCAGCAGGTAAATGATGCAGGGTTTTACCGTGATTCAGTAGTCCTTTAGCAGCATTTATTACCAGTCCTTAGGCCAGTCCAAGACTCCTTACACTCAAGGTGTAAGGAGTCTTGGACTGGCCTAAGGACTGGTAATAAATGCTGCTAAAGGACTACTGAATCACGGTAAAACCCTGCATCATTTACCTGCTGGCATCGGACTTACTGTTATCGGCCTAAGGATGAGCATTATGGGACCTGTAGTCCTGTCACTGTGAGAGATTATACATATACCAGCCCTACGGGTCATGTCATTATTTCACACAAGGGTACAATGCAGCACCAAAACGTGCACATTTATCTTCGCAGTACGATACACTGTAAATAAATTTCACTTGTTTCAGCAAGAAGTTTTCATTTTCCACATTTGTTTTGTCAGGGGAGGGGGGAGGCTAGTGTAACAGGAGAAGGAGCTGAGAGAAGAGCTTGGTAACGGTGACGACAGTAATCAGGTCTGTGTGAGTCAGGACACTTCCTGGTGGGGGGGGGGAAAGACAGGGAAGGGAGGCAGATAGGTGATTGAAGCATATTACAGAGTTATATAACTTTGTAATGTGCTTCAATTACTGGGAAAAAGTTTTTCATGGCACTTGTCCTTTAATAACAACACTTTTTTTTTTCTTTTACACTTATATTATAAGCCCCAATGGGGGACTTCTAGTATAAGCACTCTGATCTCGCATACAGATCTATACTGCATAGATATGCAGCAAAGATCGATGAGATAGGCACTCGATTGCTTCTGGCTGCTGCAGCCAGAGGCAACTGAATGCCGAGCCTGGATCAGACCCCGGCCGGCACCAGTCACAGAGATCTCACCACTAGACAGCAGGGAAAAGCTGCTCTGAAGTCTTTAGATGCAGCTGTCAACTTTGACAGCTGCATCTTAAGACTTAATTAGCGGGCACGGCGATCGGATCGCCGCGTTGCCCCGCTCTGAACGCCCCCACCCGCGTGAGGACGTACAGTTACATCCTCGCGCGGGAAACGGTTAAAGAAGGCCTACAAAAGAGCGAAGGTAACAGATCGACAAAGATTAGTGCATACATCAATAACAAAAAGATCTAAAACAAAGGTAAAATACATAACAAATTTGCATAGCCAGTGTAATAAGGTGAGAGAGGCTATGGAGCGTCACGGGCCAATCTTACTGTCTGATCCAGTATTGCAGAAATACTTACCTGAGACACCATCTGTTACAGCAATAAGAGCAGCCAACTTGAGAGATATACTCATGAGAAGCCATTATCCAGAGAAACAGCCCAACGTATTTGGATCAAGAGGACCCAAACCAGGATGCACACCATGTGGTAAATGTGTAGCTTACCCCAACAATGAATGAGCCATAGAATTTACGGATGCGATGGGTCAGTGATCATATAAAATCCTACAATCTATAACATGCACCTCCAAGTAAGTGGTATATTATGCCCATGTCCAAAAATCTACGTGGGCCTCATTAGTCATGAACTGAAAGTCTGCGTTCGTGAACATGTAAGGGACATAGAATCTGCTCGGACAGAAGAGGATTGGGGGAATCTTAAACCAGTTGCCAAACACTTGAAAAAGCAACACAATTGTGACTCTTGATTATTGAAGGTCAGAGGTATAGATAAGATCAGAGTTGGTATCCGAGGTGGTGATCTTTGTACAAGGCTGGCACAGTGCGAAGCAAAATGGATCTGGAAATGAAAGAGTGTTCATCCTTCTGGACTCAATGAGGTTCTGAGTTTCGCTCCATTCCTTTAAGTAGGTTCTCTTTCTATCCTTAGTTCTAAGGGTTTTTATTTCATTGTTTTTATATTTACTAATATGTTTAACTTCTTTCTTATGTTGTCTGTAGCCACCTATATATGGGGACTCTGTGTTCCACTGGAGATGAAGATAGATGAAACATGTTCTCCTTCCTTTTCTCTCCCCCCCTCCAATTATTTAGATTTTTTTTTTGTAGGGGGGGGGGGGGCTGTTCACATAATGCGTCTTTTTCATTTGTGTTTTTGATGCATTTTTTGTATTTTGACACATATTTGATTGCTATATGACATTTGCAAATAATATTTTTTTTACGCAATTATTAGATTTGCCATATATTTTGCACATTTGAGTAATCCACATTTTTTTTTGCACAATGTGACAATAGCACCTTATGCATTTGATTCTGCACATAGCGGGATATTTACTACCAAATCTAAAAACACGATTTTGTCAAAGATGTTTTGGCATAGTTTCCAATCTAACGTGCTTAGTCAAACATATGCGACTTTTTAAAAAATTGCGCAGTTAATACATTTAGCTAAAAAAGAATTCTGGAGCACTTTCGATCTAATTAACAACAAAAAATCTAATTCAAAAAGTGGCATCTAATTTGGATAGTCTTGTCTAACAAATCTTCATAAATTCATATTAGATTTATTTTGAGCGCAAACTAGATATATTAGACTAAAAACAGGCGCCATTAGTTTGATAAATGTCCCCCATAGTGTTTACAACAAATAGGCACTTCACACTTTAAATAATGTATTCATATTTTATTGTATATGATACACAATTATTACACATACATTTACACGATAAAGTCCACTATCTAATATGAATGTAATTTATTCATTCACACATTGCACTTTATATTATATCTATACTTTGTGCACTGTTTCCTAGATAGAAGCAGAGTGATAATAAAGACATGACAGGCCCCCTTTGGAACACCAATAATTTACACTCTGTAATATTACAGTGCACATGCTCACTGTTTACCCTCACCCTTTTTGGCATAGCGGCCTATTCACCAGGAGCCGGTGTCAGTCAAGTGGTTGGTCATGTCATGTGGCCGATATGTTCGGTCATGTGACAAGCACTGTGACATCACTTCCGGGGAGACCACATGGCAGGATGTGATTCAGCAGGAGCATGAGCCAACAGATCGCAGGTGATTAATTAAATGATCAAGAGTAATTGGTGGCTCCAGGTATTTAACCCTAGACCCTGAAGGACGTCGTCACCCCCGGACGAAGCTTGCGAAACGCGCATCTGGGTGGTGGTGTCCCGGGTTAGTGCGAGGAGTAATAGAGATTGAAGGGCGAAATGTGGTCCAGCTAGATCAGTGGGAAGTGATGTGAAGTATGTAATTATTTGCATATAGCACTTTATACATTGAGACTCCCAGGTAGCTTATACACTCACCGGCCATTTTATTAGGTACACCTGTCCAACTGCACGTTACCACTTAATTTCTAATCAGCCAATCACATGGCGGCAACTCCATTTAGGCATGTAGACATGGTCAAGACAATCTCCTGCAGTTCAAACCGAGCATCAGTATGGGGAAGAAAGGTGATTTGAGTGCCTTTGAACGTGGCATGGTTGTTGGTGCCAGAAGGGCTGGTCTGAGTATTTCAGAAACTGCTGATCTACTGGGATTTTCACGCACAACCATCTCTAGGGTTTACAGAGAATGGTCCGAAAAAGAAAAAACATCCAGTGAGCCGCAGTTCTGTGGGCGGAAATGCCTTGTTGATGCCAGAGGTCAGAGGAGAATGGGCAGACTGGTTCGAGCTGATAGAAAGGCAACAGTGACTCAAATAGCCAACCGTTACAACCAAGGTAGGCAGAAGAGCATCTCTGAACGCACAGTACATCGAACTTTGAGGCAGATGGGCTACAGCAGCAGAAGACCACACCGGGTGCCACTCCTTTCAGCTAAGAACAGGAAACTGAGGCTACAATTTGCACAAGCTCATCGAAATTGGACAGTAGAAAATTGGAAAAACGTTGCCTGGTCTGATGAGTCTCGATTTCTGCTGCGACATTCGGATGGTAGGGTCAGAATTTGGCGTCAACAACATGAAAGCATGGATCCATCCTGCCTTGTATCAACGGTTCAGGCTGGTGGTGGTGGTGTCATGGTGTGGGGAATATTTTCTTGGCACTCTTTGGGCCCCTTGGTACCAATTGAGCATCGTTGCAACGCCACAGCCTACCTGAGCATTGTTGCTGATGTCCATCCCTTTATGACCACAATGTACCCAACATCTGATGGCTACTTTCAGCAGGATAATGCGCCATGTCATAAAGCTAGAATCATCTCAGACTGGTTTCTTGAACATGACAATGAGTTCACTGTACTCAAATGGCCTCCACAGTCACCAGATCTCAATCCAATAGAGCATCTTTGGGATGTAGTGCAACGGGAGATTCGCATCATGGATGTGCAGCCGACAAATCTGCGGCAACTGTGTGATGCCATCATGTCAATATGGACCAAAATCTCTGAGGAATGCTTCCAGCACCTTGTTGAATCTATGCCACGAAGAATTGAGGCAGTTCTGAAGGCAAAAGGGAGTCCAACCCGTTACTAGCATGGTGTACCTAATGAAGTGGCCGGTGAGTGTATATGTTTTTGCACTTGTACTTTATTCTTTTTTTATATGGACCCTGTAATGATATGTGTAATATAATGCCCTAATTTATGCAGCTTTTCTGAGGTGGGCAGATAGCAATAATATAGTATTTTGTACTTGTATATGCCCTCCGGGATTGCCACTATCTTTTTAATGGATGTTTTTTCCTCTTTTTAATAAATTGTATTTTTAATGCTATATAATAAAGATTTATTTGCTACTGAAACTCAGTATTGTGTGGTTGTATTTAATATGAAGGGGTTAACACCTGAATGCTCAGATGGTCACCATGTAATACTAGATTTCGTCTGCTCAAGGCACTCCAGAGGAAATCCTTGAATAATCATGAATTTCCAAACAAAATCAGCTCTTGGTACTGTGAAGGGGACCATCTCTAAGGGGACAACCCTGTGAGTTTAGACACATTTTTTGTTTTATGTATGATTTATATAGTTTCGGTTAAAATTTTCTTGCAGAATCAAAAACTCTTTATCTTTGGGACCAGCAAATAAAATTTAGTCCATAAAAATAATAAAAAGAAAAAGAAGACACTAGTCTAAGTGCAGAATGACCTCCTTTCTTCCATTGTGATCTGCTGCACAAAAGCAAATAGAAGCCCAGAGGGTGTATATGATCTCCTAGTGACCCTTAGTTGTATTAATTGGTATTATTCAGTCACAATCACTTGAGTTGCATAGCTAATCTCAACTCTCCTGACTCCAAGCGCCATAAAGACCTTCACGTTCTAAGGTCTCCTACTCCCATAGTCAGAGTCTGAACTGCAGGAGTAGTAACTATAGTGCAGAGACAGTGGTTTTATTTTGTGACTGCAAGAAAATGACCCCTGTTCTGTTACCGCAAAATTTTTAGAATGTGTTGTCATTTTATTTTATACAGTAACCTTGTAAATATTGCATATCTGCCGGATAAATCAGTGCCGGAAGCGCATGCCCTCTGCCCTAATGTTTCCAACCTTCAGCACTGCACTGGTGACACATCATCTCTTTACTGGATTACTCTTTACATGGCTCATCCTTGTCTACAGAGGTCATAAAAACTGACTTCTCATTCATGTTTTGTTGCTGGCGGACAGGCATACCTAAAAAATACAACTAAATAAATGTTTTCTTACTGGAACTTCTGCAGATAGAGAGGGGAAGTAATAGCACATTTTTGGACCACTGCCAGTGCTCTAAATTAAGATTTGTTGCACCAAACTGAATGAAGAATAACATTCATGTTGTAGTTAGAGATGGGCACAACTTGAGCAAGATCCTTTAGCATTTGGATATCGGTAGCTGAAGAAGTTGGATGCAGCCCTAGGGAGCCCAGGAAAACATGGATACAGCCAATTCTCAAGTTGGGCTCGTCTCTAGTTGTAATGTAGTTTTCAATTTTCTGTGCATCTGTACTTCAGACTAAGGATGTCAGGAATGTTACTTTGCGCTCCTCGGTCCGTACTGGGCGACCGAGGAAGCGCTGAGCCTCTGGTTGTTTTTGTTTGCAGTCCTGTCTGAATGCTGTCTTAGTTTCCCAGCCACACCCGCATTGCCTGTTACACTCTGGCAGTGCAGGGGTTACTCCTTATAGACCTGTCCAGCTGAGCTGGGTGCTGGGTTCAGGGCTGATCCAATCAAGTGCTGGACCCAGTCCCTGATTCCAGATAAAAAAGCAGCAGGCTCTTCATTTCCCTGCTGGCTATTGAGTGTTACTCAGCTAAGCGCTTCAGCTCTCCTGGTTCTGTTACTTCTGTTGCCTGACCTATTGCTTGATCTTCCAACCTGCTTTGTCTGCTGCCTGCCCTGACCTCCTTGTCTGTCTCTGACTCTTCTTCTGCCTTACGTTTTTGTACCTCGCTGACCGCCGTTGCTGACCCGGACCGTAGACTTTGCATTATTGTGTTTGTTTCGTCTGTCTTGTTTTGTGTATCACCTGGTGTAGGACAGGGACTGACACCGTGGTTGTCCACGGCCGTTTAGGGCCGTTGAGGCAAGTAGGTAGGATCAGAAGGTGGGTTCTAGTGGTTAGGGCTCACTGTCTTGTTCTGTTCCCCACCTACGTCCGGCGAGTTTGTGACAGAATAGCCAGCCTGAAAGAAGATTTTTGGGTCACCTGCATCATGGACCCTATGAACACCCTGGTGACCCAGATGCAGGGTCTGAATACGTTGGTTCAGACCCTTGCTGAGCGTGTGCAGGAACAAGAGTCCTTGCCCAGGCAGATGTGTCTGACCCCCCCGCAGGCTGCTGAACCCCCAGTGCAGCTCCCTGAGAAATTTAAGGGGGACAGGAAAAATTTCCGGACCTTTCGGGAGGGGTGCAGATTATTTTTTCGGCTACGTCCCCGCTCCTCCGGAGATGAGACCCAGAGGGTGGGCATTATTATGTCCCTCCTGCAGGGCCCACCCCAAGAATGGGCATTCTCACTACCTTCTGACTCCCCTGATTTAATGACCGTTGACAGATTTTTTTCAGCCTTGGGCCTTCTGTATGATGACCCAGACCGAGCAGCAGAGGCAGAGCGCCAATTGACGACACTCAGACAGGGTAAGAGACCAGTGGAAGAATACTGTGCTGACTTTAGGCAGTGGTGTGTACCCTCTACTTGGAATGACCCAGCTCTGCGTTTCCAGTTTCGTGCGGGCTTGTCTGACCAACTGAAGGACTTGTTAGTAGCCTATCCTAATCCTGAGACTCTGGAGGAAACTATGACCTTAGCCATACGGGTAGATAGGCGTATGCGGGACAGACGCAAAGAGAGAGAAACGTCTAAATTCCCTTCTGGTTCATGTCCTTTGACCTTACCTCCTAAACCTTCTTCTTCCTCTCCTGTGTCCCCTCCGCAAGACGAACCTATGCAGATCGGGTCAACTGACGCCAAGGCCAGACGTGCATATCGCCTCCAGAACCATCTGTGTCTCTACTGTGGCAAAGCGGGGCATCAAGTACGACAATGTACCGCTAGACCTGGTTCACCGCCGGAAAACTTCAGCGCCTGAATGATTATCGAGGGGGTCATTCAGGTGCACAGGTAACCTTCGACAAGAAAAAGAAGTTGTTGTTGCCTATTTCTTTGACTTTGGGAGATAAATTTATCTCGGGATATGCCCAGGTTGACTCTGGGGCTTCTGCTAACTTTATTAATACTGTTTTCTGGTCTGGTCTGGGGGCATGTCCACTTCAGCTTAAATGTCCGTTGAATGTGACTGGAGCGGACTCTGCCCCTTTTGCTCAGGGTAATATACGCTACATTACCCCCCATCTTGAGGTAAAGGTGGGATCAGTTCATTTTGAAAAGCTTGACTTTTTGCTTATGGAAAATTTGTCTGCTGATATTATTCTGGGGTTACCCTGGTTGGACCAGCATAACCCCGTGTTTGACTGGCCCAACAGGGAACTGGTTCGATGGGGACCAGAGTGTGCTCCTCATTGTATTTCTTTGTCGCTTGCTGAATGTTCTTCTGATGATGGGGAGATTCCGGAGTTTTTGCTTGATTATGCTGATGTGTTTGATGAGAGATCGGTGGATGGATTACCTCCCCATCGTCCCTATGATTGCACTATTGACTTGATACCAGGGTCTATGTACCCTAAGGGTAGAATATTTAATTTGTCCTGTCCAGAAAGAAAGGCTATGCGAGATTATATCAAGGATAGCTTGCGTAAAGGTCACATCCGTCCCTCCTCTTCTCCCATGGGGGCGGGATTCTTTTTTGTGGGTAAAAAAGATGGTGGTCTACGCCCCTGTATTGATTATCGAGAATTGAATAAGATCACTGTGAAAAATCAACACCCTCTGCCTCTCATTCCAGACTTGTTTAACCAAATTGTGGGAGCCAAATGGTTCTCTAAGATTGATTTGCGGGGAGCATACAACCTAATAAGAGTAAAGGAGGGAGAAGAGTGGAAGACTGCCTTTAATACTCCTGAGGGACATTTCGAATACCTCGTTATGCCCTTTGGATTATGTAATGCTCCGGCAGTCTTCCAACATTTTGTTAATGACGTGTTCCGGGAACATCTGGGTCGTTTTTTGGTGGTATATCTAGATGATATTTTGATATTTTCTCCTGATTGGTGCTCTCATGTTCAGCATGTTCGTACTGTGTTAGAATTGCTAAGGCAAAATCACCTCTGCGCCAATCTGTCAAAATGCCAGTTTGGGATACAGGAGGTCTCATTCTTAGGGTATAAGATCACCTCCAACTCATTTTGTATGGACCCCCTTAAAGTGACAGCCATTGAAAATTGGGAGCGACCCAGTAGCCTTAAGGCCCTACAAAGGTTCCTGGGATTCGCCAATTACTATAGAAAGTTCATCAAGGGTTTTTCTGTTATTGCTAAACCATTAACTGATCTAACCAAAAAGGGGGCAGACCTGGTTAATTGGAGTCCTGAGGCTATCCTGGCATTTGACAAGCTTAAGAGGTGTTTTGCTGAAGCTCCTGTGTTAACTCAGCCTGACTTTGAACAACCCTTTGTCATTGAAGTTGACGCATCTGAGGTTGGGGTAGGAGCAGTTCTCTCACAAGGTTCAGAGACCCTCACCAACCTCAGACCCATAGCCTACTTTTCTAGGAAGTTCTCCAAAGCCGAAAGCAACTATGACATAGGTAACAGAGAACTTCTGGCCATTAAATTAGCCTTTGATGAATGGAGACATTTTCTGGAAGGGGCTAAACATAGAATTAAGGTGTTAACAGATCATAAGAATCTGATATATTTGGATAAAGCCAAACGTCTCACTCCTCGTCAGGCCAGATGGGCTTTGTTCTTTACACGATTTAATTTTGAAATTTCTTTTCGACCTGGGTCTAAAAATGTTAAAGCTGACGCCTTATCGCGCAGCTTTGACATCGACACGGTTCCCAGGGAGCAACCAGAGACCATCCTGTCACCCGGGGTGGTGGTGGCCACTTTGCAACCCGATCTGGCAGCTCGGATTGCGGAATCTCAGTCTCTGGCTCCCCGGAACACTCCTGAGTCTAAACTGTTTGTTCCTCCAAACCTTCGCCTTAAGGTTTTGGAGGAGATTAATAATTCTGTGTTGGCTGGTCACCCGGGAATTGCAGGTACTAAGTACTTACTCTCACGGCATTATTGGTGGCCTTCATGGGCAAGAGATGTCAAATCATTTGTCGACGCCTGTGAAACTTGCGCCAGATCCAAGGTTCTGCGTAGACTACCTGAAGGTCTCCTCCATCCCCTTCCGGTGCCTACCAGACCTTGGACTCATATTTCTATGGATTTTATTACCGATTTGCCACCCTCTAAGGGAAAAACAGTCATTTGGGTGGTTGTTGACAGATTTTCTAAGATGTGTCACCTTATTCCCCTGCGTAAGCTCCCTAATGTTCGTACCTTGGCTACATTGTTCATAAACCATATCTTACGTTTGCATGGTGTTCCAGAAAATGTAGTTTCTGACAGGGGGGTACAATTTGTCTCCAGATTTTGGAGAGAATTTTGTGGTCGGCTGGGCATCTCATTATCCTTTTCGTCGGCTTTTCACCCACAATCTAATGGCCAGACAGAAAGGGTGAACCAATCTCTGGAACAATTTTTGAGGTGTTTTGTTGCAGGGAGCCAAGATAAATGGAGAGAGTTTCTATCCTTAGCGGAATTTGCTCTAAATAATCGTGAAAATCAGTCACTCAAGATGTCGCCATTTTATTGTAATTATGGCTTTAATCCCAGATATTCTTCTGTACATGCGTCAGAGTCCGTAAACCCTTCGGCCGAAGGTATTTATTCTAAACTGTGCACAGTTTGGGCCCAAGCTCTTCAGAACTTGGTCAAAACCCAAGAGACAGCTAAGAAACAGGCGAACAAAAGACGCATATCTGGCCCAGATTACGGTATAGGAGAAAAGGTATGGCTCTCAACTAAAAACTTGAAATTGAAGGTTCCCTCTGGTAAACTAGCACCCAAGTACATTGGTCCGTACGTTATCACAGAGATCATTAATCCTGTTTCATTCAGATTACGATTACCTGGGTCTATGAGAATTCACAATGTATTTCATAAGTCTCTTCTCAAAAAATATGTTAATCCTGTGCTTCCTTCAGTCCTCCCTGCTCCTCTGGTCATCCAGGGGGAGCTGGAGTTTGAAGTGGACAGGATATTGGACTCTCGTCAAATTCAAAATTCCATCCAATATCTTGTCCAGTGGAAGGGATATGGTCCTGAAGAAAATACGTGGGTCGCCAGTAAGGATATACATGCCCCACGTCTCATCCGGAAGTTTCATGACCATAACCCCTCTAAACCGGGTCCTTTAAATAAGGGTCCTGAGGCCCCTCATAAGAGGAGGGGTACTGTCAGGAATGTGACTTTGCGCTCCTCGGTCCGTACTGGGCGACCGAGGAAGCGCTGAGCCTCTGGTTGTTTTTGTTTGCAGTCCTGTCTGAATGCTGTCTTAGTTTCCCAGCCACACCCGCATTGCCTGTTACACTCTGGCAGTGCAGGGGTTACTCCTTATAGACCTGTCCAGCTGAGCTGGGTGCTGGGTTCAGGGCTGATCCAATCAAGTGCTGGACCCAGTCCCTGATTCCAGATAAAAAAGCAGCAGGCTCTTCATTTCCCTGCTGGCTATTGAGTGTTACTCAGCTAAGCGCTTCAGCTCTCCTGGTTCTGTTACTTCTGTTGCCTGACCTATTGCTTGATCTTCCAACCTGCTTTGTCTGCTGCCTGCCCTGACCTCCTTGTCTGTCTCTGACTCTTCTTCTGCCTTACGTTTTTGTACCTCGCTGACCGCCGTTGCTGACCCGGACCGTAGACTTTGCATTATTGTGTTTGTTTCGTCTGTCTTGTTTTGTGTATCACCTGGTGTAGGACAGGGACTGACACCGTGGTTGTCCACGGCCGTTTAGGGCCGTTGAGGCAAGTAGGTAGGATCAGAAGGTGGGTTCTAGTGGTTAGGGCTCACTGTCTTGTTCTGTTCCCCACCTACGTCCGGCGAGTTTGTGACAAAGGATATCCGGAATCCGGGTGGATAACCCACCGCGGATTTCGCCACTCGCGTCGGCACACGTCTCCACCCGTGCCATAGATTCCACTTTATGCACAGGTGAATTCATTAACCTGTTCATTCTTATTGGGCGGATGGCGGAATCCAGCAGGGGAGAGCGGCAAAATCCACGGCAGGTTATCCACTCGAATTCCATAGTGTGCACATACCTTCACTAACCAAAAAGCTATAGCTGCTCAGTGATGCTTCCAACTATTCTTGGCATTCACAATCCTCTACCTCTATAGCTGTACACTGGTTTTCTTTGCGAAGATCTAGTATCACATGCTGGATATTTAAAGCACTGGTGTCATTTTAAATAACTTTTTACAAGTCTTTTTACATGGCAAAATTTACTGATTGCAACGGGTCTCGTTCACATCACCAATCATGTCTGACTGTAGAGTCTATAAAGCAAATAAGTTGGACCTCTCCCCAACTGGGAGTGATATCAGTAACTGTCAGTAACTATCGAAACTGTCAAAAGTGACATGAAACAACAGTTCTGCTTTCAATGTGATACCATGATAGGCCAGGACCCCAAGTGAGTATGACACACCCCGTTGTCTTCCCATTTTGAGAAATGAAAGTCAATAATGAAGACATCCAGTCCCACTGCATGGTTGCCAAAAATACAGCTAAGTATTTCATTCTTCAGTGCATAGGCAGAAATACATGTTTTTGCATAGCTTGTGAGCAAAGGATTACGCTGATATTCAAACCCATGGGCACTATATATATATATATATATATATATATATATATATATATATATAGAGAGAGAGAGAGAGAGAGAAGCAGCTTCATTTGCTGTGTAGAGGTGGTGATGCTCAGAGATGAGCGAATCACTCAAAAATTTGTTTCGCAAACCTTGGGAATATTTGTACAAATTCGTGAATATTTGCAAATGACACATAACTGAATTTCATTTAAAACAGTTAAACTATAGTAGCTACAATAGTGGGACTATAAAAAAGGCACATTTTTCACCCTATGTTGCTGTGACAGTGTCAAAAGTTGAAAAATGTAGATTTTTTTTTTTTTTTAAATGGACAGTGGACATCAGTGGATCAGTGGTGTAAACTTATTTTTGTCCCAGGACAGCAGTGGACATTGCTAAAATAGCGGGCATCAGGGGCATCATTGGAAGCCAGTGGATCAGTGGCATAAAATGAGTCTTTCTCACAGGACAACATTAGACATTGTAAAGCGGAAGCCCCATCAGGGGCAATGTATTAGCCCTAGAGGTGTTAGAAATGTGACTTTGCGCTCCTCGGTCCGTGCTGGGCGACCAAGGAAGCGCTGAGCCTATGGTTGTTTTTTTTATTTGCAGTATCTGTCTGAGTGCTGTCTTAGCTTCTGAGCCACACACGCATTGCCTGTTACACTCTGGCAGTGCTGCGGTTAATCCTTCTTTAGGCCTGTCCAGCTGAGCTGGGTGCTAAGATCAGGGCTGATCCAATCAGCTGCCGGACCCAGTCCCTGATCCGAGATAAATATCAGCTAGCTCCTCATTTCCCTGCAGTTATACTCTGCTAAAGCTTTTACCTCTGCAATTGTCTGTCAATTTCTGACCTTTGGCTTTGTTTTCTGACTTCCCCGTTTTCCGCCTGGCATTGACTACTCTTTTGGATCTTGATTTTGTACCTTTGCCGCCCGACGTTGCTCACCCGGATTGTCTACTCTGGCTTATTGTGTTTGTTTTGTCTGTCCTGTTCTGTGTTACACTTTATCAGTGTAGAGACTGCCATTGTGGTTGTCCGTGGCTGTTAAGGGCCGTTGAGGCAAGTAGGTAGGGACAGAAGGTGGGTTCTAGTGGCTAGGACTCACTGTCTTGTCCTGTTCCCTACCTCGGTCCGGCACTTTCGTGACAAGAGTGCTCTAGAACAGTCACCTTTTTTTATATAGCCACACACTGGATTCACTTTAAACACTGTTTTCTCAGATACATAGCTTCCAAAAACACCCACAGACATGTAATATCTCCAACTCAACTACCTTAACTGCCCTTTCCTATCCTTTCCCTATCTCTTCTCTGAGCTGAATCTCCCTGCTCCTCTCTCCTCGCTATCTACAGCCAGAGTGCCGTCTGCTTCAACAGGCGGGAACTGTGTACAGGGGGAGGGGCGGGGTCTACACAGAGCTGCTGAATAGCGATTTTTACCTTATTCTATTGGAGAAAGGGATTTTTAATAATCCCTTTCTCCCATAGAGTAACCATATAACTGTATGCCAACACGGAAAGCCCCAATTGCGGCCGCCATGTTTGGCGAATTTTTTAAGCAAATTGGGTGAAATTCGGTTCGCAATGCGAAGCAAATTTATCCCCGGATTCGCTACGAATCTGGCTTCGACAGATAAGCTCCGCTCATCCCTACTCAGCACCAGTGAGCTGCAGTAACCAGGCCTGACCACTACACAAAGAATGGAGACAGCAGCTTCTAACTCAGTTCCTTTTTGTAAGTAGAGATGATCGAACAGCGCTGATGTTCTGGTTCGTACAAACTCGAACCATCGGTATTTGACTCCCGCTGCCTTCTCGTTCTGTGAGGAAGGTGGAGAAAGCCTGAGTCTCGCCTGGAAAACAGAGATACAGCCTGGGCCATGGGTTGTATCCCTGTTTTCCAGGCAGGACTCGGGCTGTCTCCACCTTCCTAACGGAACGTGAAGACTGCGGGAGTCAAATACCGATGGTTCGAGTTTGTACGAACCAGAATATCAGCGCTGTTCGATCATCTCTATTTAAGGCAGATATTAGGCTAGGATATTTTTGGCCATTCAATGGACGTCTTTTTGGATGTCTCTTATTTTGAAATGACGTCCGCGTTGCAAATAAATGAACTATTTGGATTTTACTGTATCATGGTCCCTATCTGCATTTGATTGAGACCGTGCCCAGGAATCTTTGCTTATCTATTGAGTCGGGTTCTGTTTGGTCCAGTGTGGATCACATCTCTGCAAACCTAGCCATAAACAGCAACAACCAGTCATGAGGTCAGGTACTTCAGATGTTAGTCTATTTGTACATTGTCTTTGCAGATTCTACTAAATAGAATCATTAAAAGGGTCCAGTAAAAATCTTTTTCTTTTAAATCAACTGGTTTTAGAAAGTTATATAGATTTGTTATTTACTTCTATTTGAAAATCTACAGTCCTCCAGTACTTATCAGCTGCTGTACGTCCTGCAGGAAGTGGTGTTTTATTTCCAGTCTGACACAGTGCTCTCTGCTGCCACTTCTATCCGTGATAGGAACTGTCCAGAGCAGGAAAGGTTTTCTATGGGGATTTGCTACTGCTCTGGACAGTTCCTGTCTCGGACAGGGGTGGCAGCAGAGAGCACTGTGTCAGACTGGAAAGAATATACCACTTTCTGCAGGACATACAGCAGCTGATAAGTATGGGAAGACTTGAGATTTTTAAATAGAAGTAAATTACAAATCTAAATATCTTTCTGAAACCAGTTTATTTGGAAGAAAATTTTTTCCCGCTGGAGTACCCCTTTAAGAACTAAAAAGACGCATTTCATCACAGCTCTGATTAATAAAGAAAAGCAGGGGTGGGGACCAGAAGATATTAACCCCGCCCCCTGCTCTTAATATTTAGTCTACAGCTCTAGCTTATGTGCCAACCAATAATCTTCCCCTTATCAGCACATTAGGTGGCCTTTTTGTTAGCAATTATACCCAGTGATTTAGCAGGTTGGGTATCTTACAGGTAAAAAAATAATCTGTTTAGATTACTATTTGTTTAGATGAGTACATATACAACTTTCTCCTATAGACTAACAGTAATAATGGGTTTTCAATTATTTTTTACTTTCCCGTTTTTGATGTTTATATCTCTTTAAAAACGCATGAATAAGAATTACATAGTCACAGAACATCTCAGCTTGCACCATCTGGTCCTAATCAGTTCAAATCCATCAGGCGGATATACGGAAAGAATATAAATATTTATCAAATGCATGTTACTTTCAGATTTCCATTCCAACCTTATCATTCTTTGAGTAATTCTTGTAACAGCGAATTGCTCTATACAAGTGCTCGTCCTAACAGCGTTAAAAATTCTATCCCCTATGGCTAAAGTAATTTGCTTACAAAGGGATTGTTCTAATATAGGCACTTTTAAACCAGAGGCTTTTACAATGGGAAAAAAAAATGCTGATGACTTGGAAAATGTAGATTGGGTATCTGCAAGGATTGCTTGAACGAACGCCTTCAAGGTAAAGTGGTGAAAAGGATGTTAAAATAGGAGGGCATTTAAGGTGTAAAAACAAACAAAAGTTTTTTTTTTTTTTTTAAATATCTTTTTACATACTTGATCCACTAGAATTGTGTAGCATCCAGAAAGAAGCATGTTATGTACATTGTAGATAATAATAATGGTATGTAGCACACTGCCACCTGGTGGACATCCTTAGAATTTTATGTAAACTACATGATAGAACCTAAAGTATTGCGGTTCTGTGTATACATTCGGTTTTGTTCTTGTTTTTCTATTGTTGTTGCATTGAGGAAAGCAATTTAATGTCCTTTAGCTTCTAAGTATTGTATCACAGGCAAAACTGCCAAAGTGACTTATACATTGATCAGTGAAGTCTAGTTATATATGATGCTTATTTACTATTCATATATTATGCCAAGAATTGGAAGCATCCTAGCAATGCAGCATTTATTTAATGGTCAAAACTAAAGGTAAATGAGAACAAAATTATGTACTAAGTAGTTTCCATGGTACATTTAAGATAGTGGGCATTGCATAATGTATTCTGTTTATAAATGACGCCATTATGCTAAAACAATATTGTTATAAAGGCGATACAAATGCTTACCAATGACCCCCATCGACTTAAATGGGGTACGTGAGGATTTTGTTGAATAGTGCTGCATCCTGTGTTATTCCTGCCATTCCCGATCATATAATGTTGGAGACATTGGACGGCAATGAGAGTTTAATTTGGATTTTCTGAACTAAACAGAAGTAATGCTCCATTCTCATTGTAGACGAGTAAGGTCAGTTTGTTGCATACTAACCCCTTGGTTTCACCGGACTTACATTTACATAGACACAGCTATATGCTAGGTCACTGGGATGGGGTGGGCGCAGGACATTACAGGTATATAGCACTGGAGTACAGAAGAGAACACAATCCTATCCCCTAATGGGACTGCAAAAATTAAACAGATAAAGAGTTTTCTGGTATCAGAAAGTTGTATTCAAGTAAGACATATAGCTGACTAATACAGTGTTGTCACAAACTACACTGACTTCAGAATGTTTTGCATGAACAAATCCTGGCAAAAAGTCACTTGGTGTTGTCCCAGCATTTCCCCAGCTCGTCTCTATCTTCCCCTTCTGCCCCAATAGGGATTGACATAGATATTTGTATATCTACAAGAGCCTGTGGCCTGTTCACACACTGCTTGGTAAAGCTGTTATTTTAGTGAGATGAGTAGTCTGTTTAATTAGAGCCCAGCCGAGCAGGTGTTTATTTTGTATTCCGCTTTTGCACATTGTTGCTATATTCATGTTTGCCTGGACCTTTATATGCCAAGTTGGAATGTTTGCATTAAAGTGGCTTATGGACTGTGCAATTATATGCTACCCTACTTAAGATCTCTACAATCTCTCTCTCTCTCTCTGTCTATCTATCTATCTTGGGACATTTAGGGAACAAAAAAATTAAGGAGTGTTTACAGCATGCGGCCTTGTGATGAATGATGCCACAGAAAGAGGAGCAGACAGGGAATGGATGTAGCAGGTTCTGCAACCCCACAGTTTGTGCAGTAGTCTTCTTGGAGATGAGATGTTTTGCACCGGCTTTGGGTAAATAACTGGCAGGCATGCTGGGGGAGGGAAATAGGCATGGTAGGACATCTGTGAAGAAGAGCTGGGGGAAGGCAGGGCAGTACTGAGCATTTGTTCAATCAGGAAGTACAAAACTATAATCCCCAAACCAAATTCTGATGATTTTCTAATAGGGGTGGTTGGGTTAGCATTGCTATGTGCTTCTGCATCATTACCTTTTTTTTATACGTGATGATTGAGAACCACTTAAAAAAAAATATACAAATAGGAGAACACAGAAAGCTTTTTCAATTATAATATAGGAATATAAAAGACTACATATATCTGCATTTGCTAATAGGTGATAAAATCTTAGGGGCCTATTCAACGGAACGATAATTGGCCGAATCGGAACGATAATCGGCCGAATCGGATGATCATCGCTCCGTGGAAAAGAGAGAATGATCAGCCGATGATCGTGTCATCGGCTGATCATTCATTTAGGTTCAAACCTAAAATTGTTCGCCACCAGCGCATCGCTACAGTGGAATAGCGGTGCGCGGCTGACGATTTCAAAAGATCATACATTAACTGTCTGGGCTGCAGGTCTTCTCCCGATCCCACGCCGCAGCAGGTTCGGAGCGGGGCTGTCTGAACTTACAGACCGCTCAGCCAATCACTGGCTGGAACTGCCGCTGCCAGTGATTGGCTGAGCGGTCTGTGAGTTCAGACAGCCCCGCTCCGAAGCTGCTGCGGCGCGGGACCGGGAGAAGACGACCTGCAGCCTGGACAGGTAATGTATGAAACAAGGGCTGCAAGGACATCGGTAATGATGTCCCTGCAGCCCTTGCTAACGATCATCAGGGCCGTGGAATAGCCCCAGTAAACGAGCGCCGATCTAGCAGATCGACGCTCGTTTACATCGTTGATCAGGCCAGTGGAATAGGACCCTTAGAGATTCAGAATTTGCACATTGAAGGGTATCGTTACATATTCACCATTGCCATATTCACCATGAGTCCCGGACCACTGCTGCAGTGTTGATGTGTTGGCTTCTACTACTTCATGTATTTGATAGTTTTTCTTGAAATGAAATCATATGCGTTTCATATTATCAGTGTAACTATATTCCTTTGTTTACAACCAGTTGCAGCCAGGTTCACCGGCCATGATTATATTTATTAGCCGCAGACATATCTAAGAGAAGACCTACAGAATATGTTCTGACCCCATACTGCTATACCCCCAAGTGACGGAGCCAACAGCCATAAGATATACTATCATAATACCAGTTATTAGATTACCTACTAATCTTGTTAGGATAACTAATATATGGTATTCCAGCACAAGCACACAATATGAGAGCTTTATTTCACCTCAGCCAAGCCTTAAATAGCACTATATAGGCTGTTGATGCACTTTCATGCTGCTCAGAGTAGGTTCAATACTTGTATATTATCTTAGTATAGCTGCTAAACAGCAAATGAGGGGAATACAAGGGATCTGAAGCACCATTGTTTCTTACTTTGGATCATGCATTGTAAGCAGTTATATCTTTTGCTGCTTGTGTTCCACCTGTATTGAGCTGCTTGTGATTTAATTCTTTTGCTCAATAAGTGTATGTTCACACTCGGGCGGAATTCTGCAGCAGAACTTTCCGCCGCAGAATCCCGCCTGCCTCAATGTGCCATAGCCCGTCTATGGGAGAGCACGGACTCCTCCACTGCCTCTACTCAAAGAATTGACAAGTTCCGGAAAGCGGAAAGTTCTGCCACGGAATTCCGCCTGAATTACTGCATTGGCATTGGAGGCCAAACAGCTGCCCCCCTTTACAAGGTGGCTTTCATCCCCAATAATTTGCTGTTCCACTCCAGATGCTGTCCACAATATCTAACCAAATCACACAGCAGTTGTGTGGAGCTGAAGTTACTTTCTTTATGTATCTCGAGGCGCTCAGTGTCAGCCTTATAGGGTGTAAAGTGCCAGTCCTGTGTCATGTTTGTGCTTCTGTTATACCCTTTCTGTGAAAGGGGGCAATTGAAGATGGTGAAAATTAAATTAAAATGTTTTCTAGAAGACAATATACAAAAAAAAACATAATATATAAATATATATAATAAAAATTTTAAAAAGTCATAGATTCATGTGATAAAACCGTAAAAAACTTTGACTAGTTGTTCCGACTCACTAGTGGAGGCGCTTCATTTATTTCAGAGCAATTCACTTGATCAGGAGCCCCGCAAAATGACTGTGGGGATCCCAATTACTTTCTCTAACAGGCGGGGTATAATACTTACCTCCATCCTGTCGGATCGAAGATCTTCTCATAGAGTCTGCCATCTGGCAAGACTCTAGGTGCAATCACTGATTAATACTGACCAGTGCTATGCAGTGGCATAGCATTGATCAATAAATGCAATATATTGATCATAAATTTACTTTTACATCAGTATGATACCTATAAAACTAGAGATCATGGCAAAGAATGACACTCCAAACAGAAACGTAGATGGAAAAAATAAAAGCGTTATGGTTCTTCGAAGCTGAAGAGAAACATTGCTTTAATGTGACCTACACATCCGTGCATCAATAACCTTTGGTCATGAACAGGTTTAAGGGGTTATCCAGTGTTAGAAAAACATGGCCACTTTCTTGAAGAGACAACACTCTTGTTCCCAGTTTGCGTGCAGGTTTTATCAACTCCAGTTCCATTGAAGTGAACGGAGCTTAATTGCAAACTGCACCTGATCTGGAGACAAGAGACGGAAAAAAAAAATCTAAACTCTGTGGTGGTAAAGGGTTAAGTAATTTCATATAATTGAAAGTCACTATTGACTTATAACTGATACATATAATTTCTTCATTTTTTTTTTTTACCCCACCATTCATGCATTTCTATAGAACATTTGATGGTTGGGTAAACTTCAGCAGAAGAAAAAAATCTTACGTTTTATTCCCCGTCGTAAAGTCTGCCGTTCCTGGCCTTTGCCGTGCACATTTTAGCGAGAGGATTTTTCCAAATGTTCGCTACTCTAAGAAACTTTGAATCCAGCATATGTTTTGACAGTTTCATGTCATACACCGGTAGATACTCCTGAAATAGAACCAAAAAGAAAAAAAAAATCTGATGACTTTCTTCCCATCACTCACTGAAGACCGTGTTTTATCTAATTGGTCAATTGTCTGGAAAGGTCTTTTAAAATATGTAAATGTTGCGCTAGCTCGGATTCCTGCTTTATGCTGTAATTAACTGTGCATGAAATTCCGTGCAACTTAATTTGTTAACAAAGATGAATTCAAAGTAGAGAGATTTTACTACGTAGCCTTTACAACAGCATTATGGCTCTTCATTAGTGGTGGATTTTAACACTAAGGTTACTAATGAAACTACCACATGGGTAATGCTCAGAATTAATTACATCTGAAGAGAACGGTAATCGCTTGCCTACAATGCAGAATATCAAAATAGTTTATTGGATTCTTTTCCCGCCTTGCCTTATGAGATGCAAATCTGGTTTCTGAATAGTATAATTAATCTCTATATGGAAGGTAAATCTGTTCGTAATATACTTATATGGGATTGAGAGTATGATAAAAGCTTTGACGGGAGTTGAACATCATTATTGCGCTATAGCCTCTTGCCAGTCGCCACTCTACATTTTTTTTTTAGATTTTCTTTTCTTACTGGGTCTAAACTTGTAAGGTGGTCACGAAGGTCGCGCGCACCTCATTAGTATCTGGTTTCTGACAAGATGAAAGATGTGTTTGAACATAATGGTGTAACCATTGTTTTATTATGAAATCACTGAAAAGAAGAAATAATTGTTCTATCAAGTTACAGATAAAAGGGACAAAACATAAGTTTCACCAGAATCGTTTCTAATAGAGTTGTAGAATTTCATTCAGGTGTATAGTTAAAGGTCAAATGCCAAGAAAAAAAAAAAAAATCTGATGGATTTATGCATATGGCCATATTACAGCTCTATACAATCTCCAAGTAGAAGTGTAATGCATCTCTATGCCAGACAGAAACCAAGTCACTGCATGCTTCGTCTTATAAGGCTGGGTTTACACAGCGTTTTTGCAATCCGTTTAATGTATACGTTTTATGAAAAAAAAAAAACAGATGCAAAAGCAGATGCAATTGTCATCCATTTGGATCTGTTTTCCATTGATTTCCATTATAAAAAAAAAAGTGGATCGAAACGGATGCGTTTTTTTTAATGGACACAAAAGTAGAGTTGACTATGTTTTTCTGTCCGTTAAACTTATCTAATTAAAAACGGATACGTTGAACGGATTGCAAAAACGCAGTGTGAACCCAGCCTAACACATTGTAAAAATATTTACCCCTCAAAACATTTGCAAAAAATGTAATGTCAACAAATGTGGAGGGGGTCATGTAAGGAGCTTATCATGTTTTTTAATCTTTTACTCCCATCAACCAGTGGCTACCAGGTTGTTAACTATAGGATGTGGCAAAGCAGTTGAGAGGCTCCAACGTAAAGCACTAAGGGTAAAATCTAGGGGTCCTATTACACTGAAAGATTATATCATTCAAATTTAGGTGATAATCTTTTCATGTGCATGCAGGCAGAGATCAAATGTCTGATGAAAATTTGTTTGTATGTTGCTGATCGCATCTTTTGAGCTGACCATGAAATCGTTGTTAATCGATCACAAATCTTTCGGGGTTTGTACACATCACTTGTTCGTAATTATGATCCTTTGTATACTTGGGTAAACGAACGATCATAATAACGATCATAATACGTATATTAGGGTAAATAATAAATGACCGTTTATCGTTAATCAGAGAAAATGAAAAATTGCTTTGTCTAGTAGGACCCTAGGACTGGCAGCAAAGGTTTGAAGTTAGGAAGAGGCAAACAAGTCAGGACAGGCAGCACAGCTATAAAGTAAACAATCTACATCATACATAGGAAAGACATCGTAGTCCAGAAGAGCAAGCAGGAATGTAGTCAGGGAACAGACAGAGGTCATATAGTGAAAGTCCAGTTGTAGAGAGAAACCACTGGAACACTTCGGATCCTTTGCTCAATCAAAGTAGAATGATCCTGCCTGACAGGTGATAGCATGTGATTGGAAGGGGAAGAATCTGAAAAAGAGAGCATGCACGCCCAACGGGAAGAAAGGAGCAGATGCATGGTAGCAAAGAGGAACAGAGGCAAAGCGGCATGGAATAAAGCTAACCCAGTGGCTATGCTGGCTGGGAACAGTAGGAAGTGCAGAGGAGTTCACCGGCACTACTTCTGTAGTATGGTGTGAGGAAGCAGTTTTGGCCGTGCTAGGGGCTATAGCCGATACACATAGGGGGTGCTCCTTCCAATGCACGTATATATAACGATGTATACTTGTATGTAGAAAGAAAGATAAGGGCACTCACCCATCTGCAGTGTATAAACTTGAAACTTGCGATTAAACATCCGAGTCGGAGCAGACGCCAAACCAAACAGCTATGTCATGATGGCCATGGTGGGAGCAGATTGCCTGCTTAATTTCCCATATAGAGGACACTCAGCACCTACACGCACATATCTCCAGTATTTTCTTGCCATCTTAAGGTTGACACGTTAAGGAACCACTCAACGTACAAAAATAAATGGTATATATTGGCCAACAAATTTCTCTATAGGATGTGGGGGTTACAAGTGACCCTTTAAAGCAGCTTTTATGTATATTTGAATATAAAAACATGAAATCAGAAAAAAAAAATTCCTAGAGCATTGAGAGAGTCTTTAGAGGAGTGAGTACTATTTCATGGTGTTTACAGCAGATGTCTCTTCCATAATGTGTACTTTGCTAAGAAGAGACCTTTTTTCCCCCTGGATGGATGTACAAATGTGTCCACACCTACCGTCCAAGTTTTGCAGACGTCAATTTCAATGTCAATGAATTATCAGACAGGGTAGAGAAACCCTGTTCAGTCTAAACTTCACATCGCAAATCGCAACCAGTGGATGCATAAATAATAACTGACGCAGTGTCACAAAGTCAGGGTTTTTTCAGCTGTCATCTTGTACCTCTCATTGTGGATATATAAAGCCAGGAGCAAAGGTAAGGAAGACAAATCGAGCCAAATTGTGTAACTCTTAAACAGTGTAAACTAAGTTTAAAGGGAATCTTTCAGCTGCAATTCATGTTCTAAACTACTGATACTGTTTGATAACTTTTAGAACAAGGAGACATATCGTACCTTTCATATATTAAACTGTGCCTCCATAATTCCTGAGCCCATTCAGTTAATGGCATAATGGTACAACATGGGTCCTTAAAGTGTATGTCAGGAATGTGACTTTGCGCTCCTCGGTCCGTGCTGGGCGATAACAAATAACATTTTATCAGTCAAAAGAGCCTCCTTCTGTACTCACAAGACTGCTTTCCAGCATCCACCCCTTCTTATCTGTTCATTATCAGGCAAAGTCATCTGCATTAAAGAGGAGCAAATTGAAGATGGGTTTCTATGTCCATTATAACCTATGGAGGGCTGAGGGGGATGAGTGAGCAGGAAGAGGAGAGAACCAGCCCTGCAGTTTGGAGACTGTCTGGCCACAGAAAAAGCAGGTTGTGCTTGCTCCTATACTGCAATTTTCAGGGCTTGTTCTCTCCACTCCCTGCTCAATCATCCCCCTCAGCCCTTCTTCCTTTCTTAGGTTATTTTGGGGGCTGGAAAACAGCCTTGTGAGTACAGAAGAAAACAATTTTGCCTAATTAAAAATAATTACACAGTTTCTCAAAATCGCTTGTACTAATGATTTCTGCAACGTTGTTAAAAAGACAGCTACACTTTAAGTGTATGTCATGTGTCTTTAAAGGGTTAAAGGAGTAGTTTTTTTATTTTTTAAAGTAACATCAATATTGGTTATATTTTTCATCCAATTAATGCAGTAATATCTTAAAAAGTATGTAATGTATTTGCTCATAAACCCTTTGACTAGTATTCCATTATCTTTAAAGATGAGAAACTATTCGGTATGACAAAAATGTGATATCAAGAGTCAAGAGACGTCTGGAGGAAGCAATACTGTTCACAGAAATGTGATGCTTTGTGTGGTTTTTTTTGTGGGTTTAATAACCTTTTTTCCTCGGTAAGTTTTTGTTTTCAAAATATTTTCGAATGTTATTTAGAAGGAAAGTACTATAGCAATTTAAATATTTTCTTTGACCTTGTTCATATTACTATGAAGCACCAGAAGCGTTCAGTACATAATACAGAACATTAAAATTTTATCTGTTAATATCTCACAATAGTTTTTTTTTATATAATAGGAAAAACTTTACATGATTCAAGGTAAACGCAACTGGAGCATGCTCAAGTCTGATCGTTCTGCATTTGGCTAAAGAAGTTGGATGCAGCTCTAGGGAGTCCGGGCTTGAGTTGTGCTCATCTCTACACATGATATACAGTACTTCTCCATATACTGATATACATGATATACTTTTCCATTTCTAAAAGACATGTAATATGGCACAGTTCTGGCCACATGAGATACCACAAGGACTAGGAAGTGAAGGACTGAAGAAAAGAGACAGTAGTATGGGGGGGGGGGGGCTGTAAGAGAATGTTTTTTTTTTTTTTTTTACTTTTCCCATCAGTCTGATAAAACTATATATATATATATATATATATATATATATATATATATATATATATATATATATAAAATCTCCTGGCCCAGAAAACCCCTTTAAGACAAATCAAAACAGAAGAAATTAACTTTTCTGAATATATAAAAAAATATTTAACTCACATGTACAAGGTGCATTGGGGGAACTAAGCGAAAACTACAAATCGTGATGAATGTCCACAGATACAATAAGAAGTAATCTGGACACGGATATGGAGTCTAATGTGTGCAACTTTTCTAATGAGGATTGTTGTATATCTTGTTTTAATACCTTAAGGGTGCCTTCACAGGTATCGTATCGCTGCGAGTTTCTCGCACATAAATCCTCAGCGATTGCTATCAAGTCAATGTATGTGTATTTTCGCTGCGTGTTTGGTGCAATTTTTACATGCAAGTATTTTGATTTTCACATGATTTTCACATGTGAGTTCAACACCACAAAAAACGCAGCCTCTTTCGTGCAAGTTTTCTGCGAGTTTGGTGCGATAAATATGCAGTGATACGGTACGTGTGAAGGCACCCTAAGACTGATTCATTAGGGTAGTGAATATATCTAAGTAAAAAGTTGCAAAATTGCAAAAAGTTGTATCTAGAAAATATTTGCCAGTCGAATACTGGTTCATAAATAGAACTTAGACCAAAAATGAGTTAAAAATCAAATTATTCACAAAAAAAATAGACGCAAAGCCCTTGATAAATTTTCCCCATAGAGTACGAATGGTAATGTTGCTATGAGTAGAGGGAAATCTGGGAATTCAAACTGATAGAATATTCCAGTCATTGACACAAAGGCTCAATCTAACAACTGGATTTATGGCCCATTAAATAGACACACTTCATTACTCACATCAGATTCACACTGAATCCTGGCCATCCAAGTCATCGACCTCTGTTGTCCTTCCGTTTGTAATAAAACCTCATTTTGTTGCTTTGGCTTACCCTGATGATGTATTTCTCCATGTACAGATGTCTTGGTGTAACACACTTTAAACTTGCTCGTCTTTGAGCCATTTATTAGTAAACTCATCTGATGAAGGGGGCATTGAGCTGTAGAAGCTTGCATCTAATTGTTCTGGTTAGTCGATAAACCTATCACTCCTAATATATTAATCTTTTTGACACAAACATATTTATCAGAAAAAAAAATGTTTCCAACAGCCCCTTAAAGAGTTATTCCACAAAAAATGTACTTTTCCCCTCTCCACAGGATAGGGGAAAGGTAAGGGGGTCCGACCTCTGTACCCTCCAAAGATCTCCATATCGGGCCCCTGGCTTCTGTATTATGAATAGAGCCATGAGTACAGCACGTGACCTGCGGCCCTATTCATTCCTATGGAGCCAATGTAAAGAGATGAGTACAATAATCTTTTGTCATACTCGGCTTTTTCCATCACTCCATAGGAATAAATAGAGCCGTGGGTCACGTGCCGTACCCACGGTTCTATTCATAATACAGAAGCCAGGGCCCGATACAGAGATCGGCGAGGGGTACAGAGGTCAATCCCCGGCAATCTTACTTTTTTCTATTCTGTGGATAGGGGAAAAGTAAAATTTTCCTGGAATATACACTACCGTTCAAAAGTTTGGGGTCACCCAAACAATTTTGTGTTTTCCATGAAAAGTCACACTTATTCACCACCTTACGTTGTGAAATGAATAGAAAATAGAGTCAAGACATTGACAAGGTTAGAAATAATGATTTGTATTTGAAATAACATTGTTTTTACATCACACTTTGCTTTCGTCAAAGAATCCACCTTTTGCAGCAATTACAGCATTGCGCACCTTTGGCATTCTAGCTATTAATCTGTTGAGGTAAGCTGGAGAAATTGCACCCCACGCTTCTAGAAGCAGCTCCCACAAGTTGGATTGGTTGGATGGGCACTTCTGGCGTACCATACGGTCAAGCTGCTCCCACAACAGCTCAATGGGGTTCAGATCTGGTGACTGCGCTGGCCACTCCATTACCTATGATAGAATACCAGCTGCTGCTTCTGCTGTAAATAGTTCTTGCACAATTTGGAGGTGTGTTTAGGGTCATTGTCCTGTTGTAGGATGAAATTGGCTCCAATCAAGCGCTGTCCACTGGGTATGGCATGGCGTTGCAAAATTGAGTGATAGCCTTCCTTATTCAGAATCCCTTTTACCCTGTACAAATCTCCCACCTTACCAGCACCAACCCTAGACCATCACATTACCTCCACCATGCTTAACAGATGGCGTCAGGCATTCTTCCAGCATCTTTTAATTTGTTCTGCGCCTCACAAACGTTCTTCTTTGTGATCCAAACACCTCAAACTTGGATTCATCCGTCCACAACACTTTTTTCCAGTCTTCCAATATTTGTGTTCTTTTGCCCATCTTAATCTTTTTCTTTTATTGACCAGTCTCAGATATGGCTTTTTCTTTGCCACTCTGCCCTGAAGCCTAAAATTCTGCAGCCGCCTCTTCACTGTAGATGCTGACACTGGTGTTTTGCGGGTACTATTTAATGAAGATGCCAGTTGGGGACCTGTGAGGCGTCTGATAGTTGCTGGAAATGGACCTCTATACACCTATGTAGATATTGCACCAAAAACCAGACATTTGCAGCTAGAATAGTCATTTACCACATTAGCAATGTATAGAGTGTATTTGATTAAAGTAAGGACTAGTTTAAAGTTACCTTCATTGAAAAGTACAGTGCTTTTCCTTCAAAAATAAGGACATTTCAATGTGACCCCAAACTTTTTAACGGTAGTGTTCCTTTAATATAATAGTCCAATAGGTGGCTTACATATAGAGGAGGGTGCTTGCCAGAATGTCAGCAATCCCAATGCTGGCAAAAGGACATCCAATAATAAACAAGATCCGGTAGCATCCACTTGAAAATACCTTTGATGCCTTATTCCATGACCAAGTAAAATGCAATGTTTCAACCACATAGGGTCTCTGTTAAGTATACACTTGAAAAAGCTTAAAGACTCACTGTCGGTATAACTTTTAAAATCTAAATCAGTAGATGTGATATAAAGCAAATGTACAATATACATTTGTTATTTTTGTTGTTGTTATCATGCTGTAAAACAGAGCTGTACTTACCAGAAATCCAGGTCCAGTCTCCTGAAGGCAGATTTTATGACTTCTGGCCAGTACAGAGAATCACAGCTCAATGTGTCCATCAATTACATGACTTTTCTCTGTGACCGCTCAGATGGCCTGGGAATGGGATACACAGGACTTCCTGTTTTCTGACTGTTTCCTGATTTTTTGAGGAAAAAAAAAGTCAAACACAAGAAGTGCCGTGTTTTCCATGATAACTAAAAAATAAATAAATAATGAATGGAATAATGAATGGAAATTGTAAACTTGCTTAATATCACATCTACTGATGATTTAGATTTAGAAAATTATAACGACAGGCACACTTTAGGAATATGGTGGCTAACCTGTGAAATAAGGAACAGAACACAAGGACTGGGGGAGACAATCTGAGGTTAGGTGGTGTCAAAATCAGAAGCGACATGAGAAAATGTTCCTTTACTGAAAGAGTAGTAGATGCTTGTATCCACTCCATGGGGGAGATTTACCAAACATGGTGTAAAGTGAAACTGGCTCAGTTGCCCCTAGCAACCAATCAGATTCCACCTTTCATTCCTCACAGAATCTTTGGAAAATGAAAGGTGGAATTTGATTGGTTGCTAGGGGCAACTGAGCCGGTTTCACTTTACACCATGTTTGATAAATCTCCCCATATGTCTTTAGCACTCCATGTTTTTAGCCTCCACTTTTAAAGAATACATCAATTCATTAGATTATGTTTATCTGATATAACAAAAGGTATTCAGCTGTGTTTCTTAGTAGAGGAATATTTAATAAATTTAACAAATTGATAATTTATTACCCACCACATATGTTTAAAAGTTATCAGATCCCATCTATAGATATCAGATTTCTAGGAAATATTTTGCCATCTTCTAATAACTTTAGGAACAGCTGTAGTTACAGTCACCCACACAGAAAACCTTGAAATATATAATAATACACTTCTATATTGAGTAGGAAGACCTTTTGTTCTTACAAAAATAAAGCATAGGGGAAAAACAATTCAGTTTTATGCCATTAGTTACCATTAATCCGCTCAACTATATATTTTATTATATACATCTCCAGTTGTTTGCTTTCACATTCAGAGACAGATATTTTCAGTTTTGAATCTTGTAACCCTATGTAGCTATCCTCTCTCCCGAGACACCCATCAGACACCAATATCTGTGTCCTTAACCTCTTAATGACACATGACATACCTTTTCAACATGGTGTCAATAATGAGGTATAAAAAGGGCTCACAATTTGATCCCTCTTTATACCTTGCAGCTAATGGCTGGCATGGAGCAATGCCGGCCTTTTTAAATGCTTACATGTAGCTGTCAATTGTGAAAGAGGCATTTAAACGTTATAAAAGTTCAGTTGGTTCAGTAGCTGGATCAGCTCACCGCAGTAGGCAGATCAGTTGTAATGACAGCCTAAGACTGTTGTGGCTCTGCAATCGAGTGCCAAAATAATTGATCAATGCATTATACAGTATGTACTGCATTGATCTATATGAGCAATCAAAGTATTGCTTATTAAAGTACCCTAGGGGGACTACCAAAGTGTGTAAAAAAAAGTTTTTAAAAATATAAATGAATCCATTCCATAATAAAAGTTTAAATCACCTTTACCGTTCCTATTCAAATTAAAAATGTAAACCAAAAAAATAGAATAAAATAAACATAGTTGGTATCATTGCATGCAGAATTATCACACACAAAAAAACAATATGCAAAATTGCTGATTTTTGGTCCTATTGCATTACAGAAAAAATATAGAAAAAAATCTTGTATATGCAAGTGTTCTACCAAATTGTTTTTTTCAGCCATTTGTGTTAGGACAGTGACAGTAATTTGAGATTGGCCATTTGTACTGTGATAACTAAAATATCCAAGACAGCAGATTCCTAATTCTTGAAGTCATCACTTTTAATAAGCAATAAAATAATTTGTAGCGAGTATAAAGTTTTAGGTAAAATAATCATTTTCATTACATGTATTCCAAACATGGATGGCAGTAGCGTCCACCATTTATAAGGTTTTTAATCATAAAAAAAGTGTTAGAAAATTATTTTTGTACATGGTCTGCTTGGTGTGTCTAGTATATATGCCCAAATATTTTATCTTGCATTTTACAACTTTCAAGCCTCTTGCATGTATTTCTTTATGTTCTTTTCTAGTCTATTCCCTAGTTAGGAATAAAACTTCTGATTTATTTTTGTTGATTTTAAATCCTGAAACAGAATTGTATAAGTCTGAAATGTTTAAAACCTTGGAAGATCTCTGTCATCATTGTCCAGAAAGATCAATAAATCATTAGTGAACATTGCTAATTTAAATTCTCAAATGTTAATCACAATACTCTTGCTGTTCCCCAACAGGCATAGACACCCATCAGCGGTAGCATTACAACTGTTCATAGGTAATAGAACATTATGAATAGTTACATAGTTCTGATTATCTTGTGATATTAGAGGCTGTTAGGAGACTGTAAGCTGATAACAGGCTCATAGACATCCATGGCTAATTGATGCATATTGAAAGAGGAAGTTAGCCCATCTGGTCAGATCCCACACAGCAGCTAAAGGGAACCAATCAACACGATTGTATACAGTATAGAGCTACTACACAACTTGCGGAGCATACCAGCCACAGCTGCAACATTAGATTTATAAAGGAAAAAAAAAAAGATGTTTTATTATGCCGCGCGAGGCCGGGAAAGGATCAGCAACTAGTGATCAGGGCAAGGAGGTCACGGCTGTCTGCCTATCAGCTTGCAGTGCAGGGATGATTGACAGGCAGAGAGACCAGTTAGTGGCCCCTCTGCCTGTCAATCATCCCCACACTGCGCCAACTAGCAATTGGTAAGTAATACCCTATGTTCCCATTCATCCTCAGCGTGTGAAAAAAAATTATTTTGTAAAAAAACTAATATAAAAAAGTAATAACAAATCCCTAGTCATCTATAAAGCCTGTATCAGCTGTTATTATGATAAATGATATACTCATCTTGTAATCTGCTTCAATCCCCTTCCCCCAGCATGTTTCACTGCCTATACAGTAGCATCATCAGAAGTTATCGGGAAATTAAATAATGGAGAGAAATAGAGATCAGTGAACATTTTAAATACTTACTGTACCTGTCTGTGCTACCCGTTGATTGCAGCTGCCTCCACTTCCTTACTGAGATGAGAGTGACACTGGCCACAGTGCTGTCCGACCTCAGTCAGTGATTGTCTTAGTGGGCTGTCACTCTCATCTTACTGAGACAGCACTGTGGCCAGTGATTGGTTGAGCAAGCTGTCACTCTCTTCTTGGGAGTGGCAGCCTGCTCAGCCAATCACTGACTGATTGATTGGCTGAGTGGGCTGGAGGAAGCTGCGATCAACAAGGGAACTGAAGACCCATAGGAAGACACCAGGGGAATGCAGCCAAGTGAGCGTACTTTTTTTTTCCTATGCATACAGCAGCCATTTTGGACCGAGTTCTCTATGAACTTTGCAAAAAGTTTGGTTCAGTACCAAACTGAATGAATCTTAGTTCACCAAGTGCAGTTTGCTCATGTCTAGCTGGAATCCATCAAGCATCTGCATTGCCTAAGAGTGTATAAGAAGCCCCAAGGTCACATTTTTATTTCATAAGCTGTTTTTAGCTTCCATACTAAAATGTAATCAGGTAAATTGGCTAGTCCATTGTGTATCACTATAATAGCAAAATGAAAAATGTCCTTCTCCATATAAGTTGAATTCATGTTTTAATGGAATATTAAACAAAAGCTATGTCCTAAACACTTTTTTTCATGTATTAGAACCCACAGGTTTTTCTTGCTGTTTCTATAACAATAAATGGGAAGAAAGGATATTCAACATAGCTCTCACACCTATTGAGCAAAGAGATGTCACTTTATGCCAAGCCAAACAATCTCTCCAAAAGGAAAGATTTCCCATCTTTATACAGCTGTTTCGGGGTTGTTGCCCCTCTTCAGTGCAGAGCAGGGTGTTGACTGGCTAGTGAGAGGTCTATCAACGTGGGTCAAAGGGATGTTAACATTTTCTGCTCCATTGAGAATTCTGGGAAGAAAGGATATGCCAAATAGCTCTCACACCTCTTGAGCAAAGACAAAGAGATGTCCCTTCAAGTCAAGTCTTAGGAGTCTTAGAACATTGGCTTGGGATTTTATGCCAAGCCAAACAATCTCTCCAAAAGGAAAGATTTCCCATCTGCAGAAAGCTGTATGAAAGCCGTCACATGGGCAATTGCATAGAAACAGAATGAGTTAGCTTTTATACAGGAAACAGTATTAGGTTATGTTCTCACAACATTTTTGTTAGCTCCGTTTAAAAATTTGCCCGTTATTTTGAGTCTAAACTAACGGATGTTATTTACCTGTCTTGCCTCCCCTTAGTGCAATGACTTGTGTTTGTACATTATTCTAGTTTGGGGTTACTAATTGCCCTTTGGGTGTGGCTTAGTTGAAAAGTCCATTGAATTTATTAGTAAAAACAGAGAAAGAATGGTGACAAAAGGAAAACTGCGTGTAAACCACTAATGAAGAAGTCTGCTGTTTGCAAAAGACATCCGAAAATAATGATCATGTTCGTTATTTTGACGTCCGTAATCAATGCATTGTGTGCATTGGAAGTCCGTCTTCCAATTGACTTCAATGTATTGCCATTGCAGTCAATCGCGCCAAAAACTGACATTTTTTTTTAAATATCAAAATTGGCCGCCTTTTCTCTATATGTGACGTTGTTTGAACAAATCTGTGCTCCTTATATTAAAACTAGAGCTTACTTTATATGACGTTATTTGGACTGTAATAAAAGAAAAAGTATATGTACATAACAGGTAGCACATCAAAACAATATTTTATTTACCAAAATTTAGATACAAAAATACAAAAGGTACGTTAGCAGTATTGGTAGGGAGACAAGCCCTAAACACTACCCAACACTAAAAACATTTAAAAGTCATATCAGGGTCCCACCAGTGTCCCAGCTGGAACCTCCCAAACAACCTGGTCCTGAAGAACAAACACATGGAGTAAGAAAGTATATACCCTATAATACTGTAAATAATGCAGTGTATAAGCAAATAAAGAGTGTTCAAAAAAAGGGTAACAAGGATATAGGGAACCAAAAAATCATAAGGGTAAATTCCCACGGGCGGATCCGCTGCGAGTTTCCCACAAAAAAATCGCTGCTCAAATCACACAGACATCCTATGGTCAATAAAAAACGTTACAAACACGCTGCGAGTTTTAATCTGCGGATATATCGCAACGTTAAACTTGTGGCAGATCCGCCCGTGTGAATTTACCCTAAGTCAGAGTTCACCATGTGTGATTCAAATGTGGCTTGGTCAGGTGGGGAAGGAACAGCAAATGCGTTCCGCCGTACGATGGCTTCCTCAGGGAGAACCACGTGGGATGTTTTTTTCTTACCTGACCCAGCCACATTTGGATCACACATGGTGAACTCTGACTTATGATTTTTTTGGTTCCCTGTATCCGTGTTACCCTTTTTTGAACACTCTTTATTTGCTCATACACTGTTTACAGTATAAGGCTAGGTTCACACTACTTAAGTTTCCGGCCATAGCGCGCTCCGTGAATAAGCGGCCGGAGATTTATGTAGATTGCGTACAATGGAAAATATACGATCTACGGCTGCACAGTTCACACTACGTATGAACTTACGCCCGGATCGTATGCGGCGCTGTAAAAAATGAACCAGGCCATTGTTTCAGGACGGAAATGCTGTAACTTACGCCCGTAGCGTAACATGCGGTCCCGTACGGAGTGGTGATTTCTTCTTTTTCCCACTTTGATTTGCCGATCCAAAAGGTTCTGTGGGGTGTCCGGGGCTAGCCGAAGATATCCCAGTAAAATACCGCTGTCAGATCGCTACGTACGCCGCTCGGGAAGCGTACGTAGCTTACGGGCGTAAGTTCACGGACCGTACGTAGCCGGCCGCAACTTGCGTAAATCCTGGCCGGAGTTTTACACGTATATGTCTGGCCGCGAAAAATATGCGGCCGGACATATACGTAGTGTGAACATAGCCTTATAGGGTACATAGTTTCGTACTCCATGTGTTTGTTCTTCGGGATCAGGTTGTTTGGGAGGTCCCAGCTGGGACGCTGGTGGGGCCCTGATTAGAGATGAGCGAACTTTTCAAAAGTTTGTTCTGACCGGACTTCCGTATTTTTTTTAAAAGTTTGGTTCGATCGAATTTCGGATTTCTTCGGATTTTATAGTTTAAAGCATTTATATGATACGGGGGTAGTGTATTTGGTTGAATTTTGGGCTCTACATGTCAGTAACATCATTATCTTTTCAATATATCAAAGTATTCACCATTACAGGGTCTATGCAGGAAAAAGGTCACATATGCAGTGAAGGAGCAGTCTCTCCAGTACACTCTTGCAAGGGTCCAACTATAGTACTTGTATATCTGTATAGCACTTTTTTTTAGTGTTTTATTCTACACACATGCATGGGGTATATATTTGTGCCTTAGGAAAAACACCGAAGTCAAATACTCTTGCAAGGGTGACAGTATAGTACTTGGATATCTGTATAGCACATTTTTGTTCTGTGCACCCTTTGCTCTCTTATGCCTAATCTATCGATCTATCTTTCGCCCTTTATATTTTTCTCTCTCAATCAGTATGTTTCTGCTTTACGCTTTCCTAATAATCTTTTTGTCTTTTCTTTTGTACAATATCTTCTCAGTTTCTCAGTATCTACTCTTTTGTCACTGACTAGCTCTGTGCACTGCTAATAGTCTCCTTCCTCTCTCTGTGCAGACTGCCTCATGTGGTCATGTGACCGCTCCTCTTAAAGCAATACCGATGTCACACAGGAGGTGAGCTAGTGCAACATCCCTGCTGGTTGGATGTGTACTGGGCATCATGGGAAAGCACTTTTCCCACCCAGAACACTTCCTGCTTTCTAAAATGGCGGCTGCCATTTAAAGAAGCAGTTCACTTTTTATTTTTTTTCGCCCCCCCGGGTAGCCGCTGTCATGAATACTTACAGAAGATGATCGGTGTCCCGTTCCCGTCGGTCAGTTCCGTCCCGCGGTGCCGTTCACATCGGGCGCCTGCTCACTTCCGCCGGCTGCTGCGAGTCCTCTTCTCTGCCCAGTGATTATACGCCGGAAGTCACTCGCTTCCATGCATTCTCTATGGAAGCGCGTGACTTCCGGCGTTCAAATGACAAGGGAGAGAAGAGGAGTCACAGCGCCGGCGGAAGTGAGCGCGCGCCCGCGGGATGGAACTGACCTACGGGAACGGGACACCGATCATCTTCTGTAAGTATACTTGACAGCGGCTACCCGGGGGGGGAGAAAAAAATTAAAAGTGAACTGCTTCTTTAAGAAAGCAAGAAGAAAAAATTAATTGCTTTTTTTTTTTTAGTTGTTTGGTTGATTATAAGCATTCTTTAGCACTCTATAGACCATATATGTTAGTGGGGCCCGCTGATTTCTTTGGTAATACTTATATGGGCTCTAGCACACAGACTCTCCAGAGGAGAGAGGTAAGGGGGCAGAAACTTCTACATACAATCTCATAACTTATTTTAGAGAATATTGAGTGAAGGATAATAATGTTCTCCCAGCAGTCATAGGTGATACTGGTTTCTAATGCTTATGTGAAGCTGTGCTAATGTGCCATGGGAATGATAGCATAGAGGAAGAGAAAGCACAAGAAAATCTAAAATTCTGATTAGGAGCAGACAATGCTAGATTGCAGAAAAACAAGTGCAATATATAGAAGCCCAGAACCTGATAGACCATCAGTAAAGAGTGCTATAACAGAAACCTGCTATTACAATGGAGATTTTACATAGGCGCATTATATAGATATCTATTATATAGATATTTCTCTAACCTCTTCTATACCCAGTAAATAACAAATCTCAACTTTTGGTTTGTATAATATCCTTATAGTGAAAAATATTACAGCTTGGAGGAACATGATTGGACATATTGCGGAATGGTGTATATTCCAGGGGGAAAAAAATATAGTGTTTCATGTGCCCAATGGTGGGAGCTGTGATGCCAGTAATACGTCATGCGACCACCAGGGTCCCTAGCTGCTGCCACCTTGAGCTGTAAACAAAGACTATTAGGGCCACTGCTCCATCAGTGCTGGATAACCAGGGATATGAACCCGAACCTGTTTGCTCGGCTATTGAATCACACTGCCTGGAAAAGATGGATACAGTCCTAGGAGACCCATAACTGTCATCCTGGACTTTTCCAGACTCTAGACAGTTGCAGACTAAAGCTATGATCCCACTACCGGAACGGGCCATTATTTATCAGGAAAAGGCCACCGTCTATTGATAATTATGGCTGCAAATAAGGATCATGATCATTATTTACAGCCGTCATTATCAAGAGACAGTCGCTTTTCCTGATAATGGCACATTCCCTTAGTCTTCAACTGTCTGGAGTCTGGAAAAGTACAGGATGACAGTTATGGGTCTCCCAGTCACAACATAGTTTAAAGCAATCAACGGCTGAGTGATCATGTCAGAGAAAACCCACAGTAAGGGCCCAATCAATATAGTAAACAAGCACTGATCTGCTAGATTGGCACTGTTTTACTGAGCTTATTACACGGCTCGATTATTGTGCAGCAAGGGTTGGTCAGAGATCCTAAGTGGTGTCCCTGCAGCCCTTGCTTTAAACACATAATAAAGTATATTTGTTACCTCTCCACTTTCCCCGGTGTCTTCTCCATGCTCCTTGCAGCCGCTGTGGAACTGCAGAGCCAGTCTCTGAAGTGACAGGTGACTTAGCCAATCACTTGGCTAATCACCACGGTGTCCCAGTCCAGCCAGTGATTGACAGCAGCTTGTCAATTTAGAAACCGATCTGAAGTTACACTGGCGGCTACAGGGAGAAGACAGCCCAGTGGTTGATGATTTTAGGTCAGGACCTAAAGACAGGATCAGCTGATGATATTACATGGAGTGATGATCTCCAGAATTTGCCTGATTTGGCAGATTATCGGTCTGTGTAGTAGAACCCTAAGTTTGAACTACTGGTAACTTATTTAGGTGTGCATAATAAACCTTGAAGAAAAACTCCAGTGATCACATAAACTAAAATACACATAAAGCATATAGGTGCACTCATTGATCTTTTACTGACTGTTTGTTACCTTTCCCACTTGTCTACCTTGCTTCTAGCCCTAGCTTCAAATGTTTACAAATGATCCCAGTTTAACATCATGGTATCCTGCTAGAAAACTACATCTCCCAGCATGCATTGCACCTCAGAACTAACTGATGGGTACCCACCCCTGTATGTATGTGTATGCCCATCACTGTCTCAATCTGCCCCTCCTTTGCACAATAAATGCAGTATCTATCTATCTATCTATCTATCTATCTATCTATCTATCTATCTACATAGATAGATTAGAGAAAGAGAGATAAAAGAACAGGGTCTCCTTTCCCCTATACTACTCAGGAGAGGCTGTTGTTTCCCCACTTCTGTCCAGGTGATCACTGTGTGATGAGAGTGGTGGGCAGGGTTACAGATAAGGGGTTACATCAGGCCTGGCAATTGAAGAGATCAGAAGGTGGGGGAAGGACAAAGGAGCCAAGACAGAGTGGATCAGAAAGTGAGGATTTTCAGCAGCTTCAGGATGTGCTTAGATTAAGAGTGGGGATTGAACAAGGTTAAATCTTTCTTAACCAGAGTTCCACTTTAAAGGGCATGTATTGCTTACATTTTTTACTGATCATAGCCACATACTAAAACATTTTCTTTTTAGATGAATGTGAGATATTACTTAGCGTACTCTGTGACTGTGAACAGGTCATTCCATCGTCATATCTACTGGTTTCACATGTCTCTAATGTTGTACAGATCTCCTCTTGTCATTACAAACAGAACAGGAAGTCTCAGCTTAGTTTTAGACCTAGTGGTGAGAATGCAAACTGCAAGATTTCAGGATTAGTTTATGAAATAGACAGTAAAATGGCAAATTAGAAAAAAGTCACCAAAAATGTTAAAAATAACATTAAAAACATTATAAACCTGGTTTAAACAATAGATAATTTTCCAAAGACACATTCCCTTTAAAATGACTAACAAATGCGGCCTAACACTGAGCACGATATACTGGACCTTACATTCACAGAAAATTCCTAATTCACTGACAAGTTGAAAAGGCAAAATAAAAAAATAACACTTGATTAAAACTTCCATCTGTCTTTAATTCTGTCGTCCATTTAGAGCTGATCGTTCTTTTTATAGGAACTTGGCTTGTTCTGAGATTTCCTGACAACAAAAGAACATTTTGACATTTCGACTTCTGTCTTTTTTCTTGAGATCGTCTATTTTACATATGAAAAAGCATATTTTGATTTGGCTTATTGACTCATGCAGCTGTGGTGACATGATCAAATGCAACAAAGTATACTAAAAGATCATTTACAACATATTTCAGCGTTTGTAAAAAAAAAAAAAAAAAAACACAAAGAATGTTTTGTTTTGAATATTTGTTTGACTGGAAACTGAAAATCAATTGTTATAAAGGAACCTGGGTATAAAAAAACACATGATTAGAACATAAAGCACAAAGGTTAGTTCACTTCAAAGCTGATTGGAGTATATGGAGTTATACAGAAAGAAAACCTTACAAAAAATAAATATAAAAGAAAAATCTGTCTTAAAAATATGCATTGGCTTTACTCATTAGTCATCTTATCTGTTAGTGTTATGCTGGGGCCTTTTGGGCCTATAAGGTGGTATAAGTGACCTCTTTAAGTTAGATGTGTAAAATGTTTTATAATTTCAAATCATAATGTTGCATAAACTTTTTTTTTTTCAACTTTTTTAACTGTTTATTTTCGGTAGGTTGCAATTCCCGTTTACACTTCGAACCTGTCAGTCCACAGGTAGTGTCCCTGACAATGTACCTGTGTGCAGCAGCAACCACTAAAGAGAGTGGGTCATATTTACTAACAGTGCATCCATTTTTAAGTTGTTTTTGTGTTTTTTTTCTCACATCAAATTCATTAATGTGGCGCATGCCCTTAGTAATTGTGAAAGGTTTTGCATGCAACAAAACCAAAACATAACCATCTTAACCACACTAGTAGTGACTGGTTTTTAGAATGGAAAACTCGTCAAAAAATGACAATTTGCTTAAGAAATCTGTTGGTTTTGGCAGGTTTTAAAGGACACACGGCACGCCCATTTGGCGGGTTTTTGGACAAAAATGATAGATTTTGTCAGGTTTTTTTGAAAAATTGTGTTGAACACATTTAGTAAATATGTCGCTGCTGGGAACACTCTAGTAAATCAGCCTTATTAAGAAGGCCTATAAACTGGAAAGGTTTGGTGCCGCTAGTAGATGTCTAGCCAGTATTAGCATGGCAGTGCTAGAGAAGCAGACAATGGATACTTTTAGAGGTGACGTCCAATGATATTGACATTTTTCTAGTTACTATGCTCTTCATTCTGAGGCAGTCCACTGCTTATAGTTATGTAGATTATGACTCTTTTCATGATTTTATTTTTCCATGGAATCTCATTAAAAATGTATAAATCAGGTTTCACTTATATTATATACACTATGTCAAGTCATGTTAGAGGGTTCCCTTGATGATAGGCTTTTATCATTGGGAGGACTGCACTTTAGGAGCACTACATGGCGATAGATTAGAATCAATATGCTGTCTTTGTAATGTACAGACTCATAGGATCAAGCTAATTAAGGGCAGTCACATAATAGTAATATACTCTGATTAATGCGTTCCAGGTTTGATCCCATAGTAGCACACTCTTGATACTTGATAGTGTGTGCAAATACCACAGACCAATTCCTATAATGTTCCTTTAATGTCATTTCACAAGCGGTTTTGATCCGCTGGGGGTCTGGGTGTTTGCCCCCCCCCCTTCGATCTCTAGAACAAACCAGGAGAAACTTGGTAGAGCACTTCCCTCTCTTAATCCCCTATATTCCTGTCTTACTGCAGAAGACACAGTCTATAGTAAGTGTATGAAGCCCATCACCTGCTGGGACAGGGGCATAAGGGCCAGTTTATACAGAGTAAAACTGGCGGAATTCTCTACCGCAGAATCACTCTAGCCTCTATGTCATACTAGCAGTCTATGGGAGGCTTGCGCGCCTCCTCTCTCCGCACGAAAGAATTGGCATGCCACTTCTTCCAAGCAGAGAGGCGCGGAGAGAGGAGGCGCGCAAGCCTCCCATAGACTGCTAGTATGACACGGAGGCTACTTTGATTCTGCGGTGGAGAATGTAATGTATATTGCTGCCGGGGCTGTGGGGGGAGATGATAGTGCTATATACTTTCATGCTCCACTGCGCTGCAGCTGCCTGTCCCTGTCTATGTTGAGCAGCTATTTCCTGTGGGAACAGCACATCACAGGATGTTGTCAAAATGATGACAGCAGTAGAGAGCAGAGGACAGCAGGAGGCCAGGGAGCAAGCGGCTGGACAGCAGCATAATGTATATTTGAAACTTATATGAGAAAAACCCCTTTAAAGTGACTATGTAGCCACCAAACCACTAGTACCATTAGTTTGATGAGAGTAAATCCTTACCGGCCGTGTCTTTTAAAATGTGCCTGATGCCTTGGTTAGAACAAAAAATGATTCTTTAATCTGTAACAGGCAAGTCGAAATGGTGTGGCCTAGAGTGTCTGTACCCAGGTCTGTGACACCTCTCCTTTCTTCCTCCCCACCATTAGGAACGCCCCCATTTATTTAAACAGTGCACCTGTGCCATAGCCACACAGGTGCTGTTTAGTCAAGATAAACGGAACCCTGTCTTGGGGTGTTCCTAATGATGAGGAGGATGGGGAGTTAGAAATGAGAGGCGTCCGAGACTCGGGGCACAGACACTCAAGGCCACACCATTTTGACTTGCCTGCTACAGATTGTGACTGGGTTCACACTACGTATATTTCAGTCAGTATATTTCAGTCAGTATTGCGACCAAAACCAGGAGTGGATTAAAAACACAGAAAGGATCTGTTTACACAATGTTGAAATTGAGTGGATGGCCGCCATATAACAGTAAATAACTGCCATTATTTCAATATAACAGCCGTTGTTCTAAAATAACAGCAAATATTTGCCATTAACCCCTTCCCGCATAAGGACGTGACTGTACGTCCTGGAGAGAGGTGACTTTCCGCTCCAGGAAGTACAGTTACTGACCGGTTTCCCGTGCTCACTGTCGTGACTGACAGTGTCCGGGAACCGGAAGATTAGCTCGCCCTGACAGCCGACAGTCCTCTGTAAGCAGCAATGGACCTGCAGCAGCGATCCAGTACTGACGATCACCGTGTTCAGTGGATCCTTACTGATCCACCGATTACAGTGATCGCTGGTCCATTGCCGGTGTCAGCGGGGTTTTATTGATGCATTCCCGGTACTTACATCTGTCCGGGAACGGCATCAGTTCGGTTGCGGCATTGCTTCATTAAGTCCCGCCCCTCCACCACCGATGGACCAATAGTAGTGGCCCATCGTCAGCTCATGCTGATTGGCTGTTCATCTCCTGGGGGCGGGACCAAAGATCGACGCCTTATCTGACAGGCTCTGATCTCTCAGTTAGAAGTGTGAGCAGAGAGAGAACAGAGCCTGTCTTGTCATCCCACATCCTTCCACATACCCTCCGTGTCACCAGTGTGTGACCCCACAACCTCCCACTATATAAGGGAGATTTTTTTTTTTTATAAATCAAAAGTTATATAAGTATAAGTAGTTATATAGTTGTTAGTCAGTTATTGGGTGCTGTCAGTTAGTCAGCATCAGTCATCCTGTCAGTTGTCAACTGTCAGTCAGTCAGTTGTTAGTTCATTCTGTCAGCTGTCAATAAGCATCAATTCATTCTGTCAGCTGTCAGTCAGTGTCAGTACATCCTGTCAGTTGTCAACTATCAGTCAGTCAGTTGTTAGTTCATTCTGTCAGCTGTCAATAAGCATCAATTCATTCTGTCAGCTGTCAGTCAGTGTCAGTACATCCTGTCAGTTGTCAACTGTCAGTCAGTTGTTAGTTCATTCTGTCAGCTGTCAGTACATCCTGTCAGCTGTCCATTAGTCATTGTCAGTATATCCTGTCAGCTGTCAGTCAGCATCAATTGATTCTGTCAGATAGTCAGCGTCAGTTTACTAGTCTGTTGTGTCAGCTGTCAGTTAGTCAGCTTTAGTTAAGTTATTTTGTCAGCTGTCTAGTTGTCAGTCCACCAGAGATATCAGTTGTCAGTGTCTGCTTGTCAGTAAGTGTCAGTTGGTGTAGTAGGTAGTTAGTTTTTGTTTTTTTAATAACAAAAATATTAAAAAAAAAAAAAAAAAAAGTTAGTAAGTGTTTAGTGTGTTCTTTAAAAAAAAAAAAAAAAAAAAAAAAGGAAAAAAATCTACAAAGGATAAGTGTGTATATACATCTCATACATATAAATAAATAAAAAAAAAAATATATATATATACACACACACCTATTTGTATAATGGCAGGGAGACTATACACCGCTGAAGAGGCATATGCCATGATAGCATCAGATACAGACACAGCGAGCGAGGAAGAACTGGATTTCATGGGCTTCTCCTCCTCCTCAAGTGACAGTGATAGACCTTCTCACAGTCGCAGAAGGGTTAGTGCCCAGGTCCTGCCTGACCCGCAACATGCCACTTCTGATTGGTCACCCCCATATAATTACACCCCCCAAATCCCAGAATTTTCTGCTGTGGCAGGAATTAATGTGCAGACAGATGGGCTTTCTGCAATGGGATTTTTTAAGCTGTTTTTTACAGATGAATTGGTACAGCTTATGGTGGTCCAAACCAACCTGTACGCACAGCAGTTTATTTCTGCACACCCCAACTCCTTTCATGCTGTGCCTAATAAGTGGCATCCAACTAGCTGTGAAGAACTCTTAAAATACTGGGGATTGACACTGAACATGGGTCTCACTAAAAAGCCTGAAGTAAGATCATACTGGTCGACAGACATCTTGTACCACTGTCCATTGTACCGAAATACAATGACCAGAGCCCGATATGAAGCCATCCAGAAATTTCTCCATTTTACAGATAATTCTCAATGCCCTCCCCAGAATGACCCCAATTTCGATAGACTTTTTAAAATTAGACCCCTAATTAATATTTTAGCCTTAAGTTTCTCCCGAGTTTACACCCTCCAAAAAGAAATTTCAATTGATGAGTCCCTTGTGCACTTTAAGGGCAGGCTAAAGTTTCGGCAGTATATGCCTAATAAGCGTGCAAGGTACGGTATGAAGGTATATAAGCTATGTGAATCTGAGACCGGATACACACAAGCTTTTCGGGTTTATGAAGGGAAGGACCGCAATATACAGCCTCCAGACTGTCCATCTTCCCTAACAACAACTGGAAAAATAGTCTGGGATCTGCTGCACCCACTTTTGGATAAGGGATACAATTTGTACCTGGACAACTGGTACACAAGTGTACCCTTGTTCAAATGCCTTCTGGCCAAAAAAACTGTGGCGTGTGGGACGGTCAGAAAAAACCAGAAGCACCTTCCCAAGACCCTTATCGGCCAAACCCTGAAAATTGGTGAAAGCAGGGCAATGGTCCATGATGGGGTCCTTTGTCTCAAGTTTAGAGACAAAAAAGATGTCTGCATGTTGACATCTATCCATGATGCCAGCTGCACCCCTGTACCCACTCGTGGATTTACATCTTCCACAATGAAGCCTGTGTGCATACAAGCATACAATAAGTTTATGGGAGGGGTAGATCTAAATGATCAAATTTTAAAACCCTATAGTGCCATGAGAAAAGGTAAAGTCTGGTACAAGAAACTGGCAGTACATTTTGTCCAGTTGGCACTTTATAACTCATTTGTCATTTACCGGAAAGCTGGCCATCCTGGTACATATTTGGAGTACCAGGAGAAAGTTATTAAAATTCTATTACTTGGAGAAGAGCCTGGGGAAACTTCTGCTTCCTCAAATGATGTTCCCCGAATTATTCCTGGGCAGCACTTCCCTGGTGAAGTGCCTTGCACAGGAAAAAAACGCAGGGCGCAAAAGAGGTGCCGGGTCTGCTCAAAACGGGGTATCCGCAAGGATTCAATTTATCAATGTAACACCTGTCCGTCCAAACCCGGACTGTGCATGAATGAATGCTTCCGCATCTACCACACCTCCCTGGATTAGAAATGTTACATTTTTAAATCCCACCTTTCACCCATTCATTTATCATTCTAGTATTACCCATTTGAAAATTGGACAGTGAAAAAAACCATATAACAAAACTAAACACTCATTATACCCCTAGATGAATACATGTTCACACATCATGTGAACTATAAACAATTCAAGCGAGTTCACTGGTGGACTTTCCTGCTGATCCCTGCCATGTAGCCAAACAGTAGGAAAAATTTACTTGTGGGGTATTTCCTTACTCGTGGGTAATTGCTCTGCATGTTTTCGTTTTATTTTTTCTTTTAACTCCTTGTGAACATGAAAAATTTAAGGCTAGACCAATGTTTTAGTGTAAAAAAAAATTAATTTTCCATTTTCATGGCACATTGTGCTTGTCACCAGTGGGCTCTATGTGCTCACTATAGCCCTTGTTAGATTCCTTATGGGGTGTAGGTTTCAGAATGGGGTCTTTTGTGGGGGGTTTCTACTGTCCTGGCAGCACAGGAGCTTTGTAATTGCGACATGGCCTCCATCCTCCATTCCAGCCTCTAAATGGCGCTCTGTGACTTTGGTGGCTTGCCCTGTGCCCATATGGCACACTATGTCCACATGTGGGGTTTTTTCGTACTCAGGGGAAATTACTCTACACGTTTTGTGTTTATTTTCTCTTTTAACCCCTTGTGGAAATAAAAAAATCAAGGCTAGACCAACATTTACTGTAAAAAAAATCTAAATTTTTACACTAAATTATTGATCTAGTCTTTATTTTTTCATTTTCACAAGGGGTTAAAAGATAAAAAAAAACACAAAATGTGTAGAACAATTTTCCCTGAGTACGGAAATACCCCACATGTGGACATAAAGCACCATGTGGGTGCAGGGTAAGCCTCCAAAGGGAAGGAGCGCCATTTGGCTAGAATGGATGATGAATGCCATGTCGCATTTACAAAGGACCTGTGTTGCCAAGACATTGAAAACCCCCCAGAAGTGACCCCATTCTGGAAACTACACCCCTCAAGGAATCTAATAAGGGGTGCATGGAGGATATGGACCCCTCGATGACGGGCACATTTGTGCTGTGAAAATGAAAAAACGAAATTTTTCACTTTCACGTCACATTGTTCCACATTTGTGCCCATCACCAGCGGGGTCCATATGCCCACTGCACCCCTTGTTAGATTCTTTGAGGGGTGTAGTTTCCAGAATGGGGTCACTTGTGGGGGTTTACCACTGTCCTGGCAGCACGAGGGCTCTGTAAATGCGACATGGCCCTTGAAATCTATTCCAGCCAAATCCAACCTGCAAAAGCCAAATGGCGCTCCTTCCCTTCGGAGGCCCGTCTTGCGGCCGCATGGTGCTTTATGTGCACATATGGGGTATTTTCGTACTCGGGACAAACTGCTCTACATGTTTTGTGTTTTTTTTCTCTTTTAAACCCTTGTGAAAATGAAAAATTCACGGCTAGGCCAATGTTTAAGTGTAAAAATGTAATTTTTACACCACATCATTGATCTAGTTTTGATGTTTCTCATTTGCACAAGGGGTTAAAAGAAAAGAAACAAAACAAAACATGTAGAGAAATTTCCCCCGAGTACAGAAATACCCCAAATGTGTACTTAAGGCGCTATGCAGCCGCGAGACGGGCCTCTGAAGGGAAGGAGCGCCATTTAGCTTTTTGGGGCTGGATTTGGGTAGAATGGATTTAGAGGGCCATGTTGCATTTAAAAACTCCCTGTGCTGCCAAGGCAGTAAAAGCCCCCACAAGTGACCCCATTATGGAAACTACACCCCTCAGGGAATGTAACAATGGGTGTAGTAAGCATATGGACCCCACTGGTGACAGGCACAAATGTGGAACAATGTGGCGTGAAAATGAAATATTACATTTTTTACACTATAATGTTAGTCTAGCCTTGAATTTTTCATTTTCACAAGGGGTTAAAAGAGAAAAAAACACATAAAATGTGTAGAGCAATTTCCCCCGAGTCCGTAAATACCCCACATGTGGACATAAAGCGCCATGTGGGCGCAGGGCAAGCCTCCGAAGGGAAGGAGCGCCATTTGGATTTTGGAGGCTGGATTTGGCCAGAAGGGATGATGAACGCCATGTCGCATTTACAGAGCCGTCGTGCTGCCAAAACACTGGAAACCCCACACAAGTGACCCCATTCTGGAAACTACACCCCTCAGGGAATCTAACAAGGGGTGCAGTGAGGATATAGACCCCTTGATGATGGGCACATTTGTGCCTTGAAAGTGAAAAAATGAAATTTTTCCCTTTCACGTCACATTTTTCCACATTTGTGCCCGTCACCAGTGGGGTCCATGTGCTCAATGCACCCCTTGTTAGATTCGTTAAGGGGTGTAGTTTCCAGAATGGGGTCACTTGTGGGGGGTTTCCAGTGTTTTGGCAGCACGAGGGCTCTGTAAATGCGACATGGCCCTTGAAATCCATTCCAGTGAAATTCAGCTTCCAAAAGCCAATTGGCGCTCCTTCCCTTTGGAGGCTCGTCCTGCGCCCGCTTGGCACTTTATCGCAACATGTGGGGTATTTCTGTACTCGGGAGAAACTGCGCTACATGTTTTGTGCATTTTTTTCCTTGTATCCCTTTGTGGAAATGAAAAATTGAAGGCTAGAACAACATTTCAGTATAAAGAAATAATTTTTATTTTTTCACGCTACATTGTTCTGAAAATCTGTGAAGCACCTGTGGGGTCCAGATGCTCACCGCACCCCTTGTTACATTCCTTGAGGGGTGTAGTTTTCTAAATGGTGTCCCTTTAGGGGTGTTTTTTAGGTTTTGGCACCCCAGAGCCTCTGCCAACCTGAAGTGGTACAGTCAGAAATGACCAAATATAACGGAGGCGTTGGAATTCACTAGGCGCTCCTTTGTATCTGAGGCTTGTGGTTGCGTCAAATAGGGCAATAGGGCCACATATGGGGTATTTCTATAAACTGCAGAAATGGGGCAATCAATATTGGGGTGCATTTCTCTGTTAATAGGTTTACAATTATGAAAGATATTGGATTAGAAAAAAATCTCTGCACAGAAAATTTAAATTTTCAAATTTCTTACACACTTAGCTTTTATTTCTGTGACTCCCCTAAAGGGTTAAAACACTTTCTGGATATGCTTTTGCAGAGTGTGGGGGGTGCAGTTTCTGAAATGGGGTGCTTTGTGGGGCTTTCTAACACACAGTCCCCTCAAATACACTTTAAACATGAACAGGTCCCTAAAAATATCTGATTTTAAAATTTTACAGAAAATTTGGAAATTTGCTGCTTATGTTTTACGCTTTCTATTGTCTAAAAAAAATGAAAGAGAGTTTAATAAATGCCGCCAACATAAAGTAGACATGTTGCTAATGCTGTTTAATATATAATTTATGTGATATAACCATTTTCTGTATAAGCAGAAAAGTTTTAAAGTTGGAAAAGTGCATTTTATCACAATTTTTCACGTTATTTTGGTTTTTTTCATAAAGATTCGTTATAAGTATCGACTTCAATTTACAAGAAATGTGAAGTACAATATGTCACGAGAAAACAATCTCAGAATCAGCCGGATAGGTAAAAGCATCCCGAAGTTATTAATGATTAAAGTGACACTGGTCAAATTCATAAAATTTGCTCCGGTCCTTAAGGCCATTTCAGGCCCGGTCCTTAAGGGGTTAAATAGCGGCCATCCACTCAATTTCAACATTGTGTGAACAGATCCTTTCTGTGTTTTTAATCCACTCCTGGTTTTGGTTGCAATACTGACTGAAATATACTAAATGAAATATACATATACTGCCTGAAATATACGTAGTGTGAACGCAGCCTAAGGCTGCGTTCACACTACGTATATTTGAGGCTGTATAGCAACCAAAACCAGGAGTGGATTGAAAACACAGAAAGGCTCTGTTCACATAATGTTGTAATTGAGTGGATGGCCGCCATATAATGGCAAATATGTGCTGTTATTTTAAAACAACGGCTGCGGTATTGAAATAATGGAAGTTATTTACCGTTATATGGCGGCCATCCACTCAATTTCAACATTATGTGAACAGATCCTTTCTGTGTTTTCAATCCACTCCTGGTTTTGGTTGCTATGAGGACCTGACATGAGGACCAAATACTGCCTCAAATATACATAGTGTGAACCCAGCCTTAAAGATTATTTTTTGCTCTAACCAAGGCACCAGGCGCAATTAATAGGACACAACCGGGAAGGACTTACTCTTATCAAAGAGTGGTTTGGTGGGGTGGGTTATTGGATACAGAGTCGCTTTAAGCAAATTAGAGAGTAGCAATGCACATAGTTTCATATAAACTGAATGTAGTGTAAATTTTTAAATAGCTCCATTGACAAGTGATAGACAAAACATTTCAGTTTTCCAGCAAAGATATGTAGGAAATGGTCATTGGAGGAGGAAATAAGTCCCCTTTTTTCCACACCTTTAAAAAAAAATAATAACATTGTTAAAAAAAAATTGCCGTTGTCCCTGGTGCTGCGATAAAACATTCTCTATGTTTGGCATACCTTTTCAACACTTTCCTAAAATCCAATTGTGGACCCCCAAAAGGTTGAAAGCGGTTATTGAAACAAGATAATCCCTTTATGTACAAAGAGTTTAAGCAATGCAATTTGTATAGAAATGTATCTATAGAATCTGTGATTGTTATCTTAATGTAGCCCATGGCTAAAGATGGATTTAAGGTTGATTCCCAAGGTATGAAGAAAATAATGAGCATCCGGCAATGAGATATGTGTTGTACTGTCTGTATACAAGAATCAATGGGCATGTCTGTGACAAATTGTAGCATTAATTAATCTGCCTCAATTAATTCCAATTACATTTGATCCATAACATTTGAGAGATGGGGATATAATTAGGATATTACCATAGGAAAAAAATAATTGTTTGTTGTACCATAATTACAACCTTTGGATGATGAATTAGACGCTGTATACCTGTCATACAATGCAGTGTTAGATGCTGATGAACAATACAACATGGAATAGTTTGACGTAAATATTCATACTGTAAAACCAAGCTTTGCTTGTGAAAAAATAAGATGTTAAAGGGATTCCCCAGGGCTTTAAAGGGATATTTAGGTTGCCATTTTAACAAAAGAATAAAAAAATGTACTCAACAGGTGCTGATTCCCTGCCGGTGTCAGTCCTCACAGTCACCATTTCCTCTTCTCCATCTCAATAAGCAGGGAATGCACATTCAAATGTAAATTTATCTTCCATATCTTCTGTTCTTTTTCTTCTGAAAAGGAGCTACTTTGCATTATATTTTCTGATGGAGCATTGTACAGCTTGTAAGACTCCATATGCCACTGTAGTCCTATATTGAAAGCCTTTGACTAGCCAGACAGCACCCTGCTTTGTTAAGGGGCAAGAATCTTGAAACAACTGTGTACAGATAAATAACTTTCCCATTCAGAGGAGATTTTGGCATGGCATATAATTCCTAATTATAATAATTTGTGAAGTTGCCACGAGAAGGTTATAATGTAGTGCAAGTTATTAACCTTCTTGGCATTTTCATTTTCCATGAAGCAATGCATGGCTTATAAGACTCCACATTTTGGCAATCACAAGAAGAAATACTACTTGTCTAGCCCCAAGGAATGCTCTATTCAATAATAATGTCCTACCCTTAGCTTACTCTTGGTGGTCTGACTCCTGGTACCCTTACTGATCAGCTGGCTAAATGGCCCATCAATAGGCAGTTCAGCTGAAGCTAAGTGTTTTGCATATATATATATATATATATATATATATATATATATATATATATGCAATGCACCTAGGACAGGTTGTCCCTAAATGGAAGTTGCACCAATCGCTCCTCCTATAAATAGAATACCTGTCCTAAACTTCCCTGTTGGACCCTCTGCATGCTTCCCCTAGCGTGTGGTCCCAGCTCTCCGTTGTTCCTGCCCATTCCTGCTGCCTGTGGTTCTAGTTGTGAGTCCTGCTGCATTCCTGCTGCCTGTGGTTCTAGCTGTGAGTCCTGCTGCATTCCTGCTGTCCGTTCAATGTATCCCCAGATGCACCTCGCCTGCCGCCATTAGCAAGTCTAGCCAGGGGTAGCGACCTGGGGGTTGCCTGGCACAGTAAATCCATCCCACTTTGCACTGGTGGAGACCAGGTGCACCTTAGATTCCGCTCCCTGATGCGATTTATGCCAACGCTAGCGGTGGTACAGCTGATCCACGACTCCATACATTATAGGCTTTTACTGTGTTAACCGCTTTAATTAGCAGCCTACGGTGTTATCTCTATCTGGTCTCCCTGAAATCATTGATCAATTTGCTGTATGGCTCTACTAGGCATTGCTTCCACCTAGCCAGAATCCTGCTCCACACTGATGAAGGGCAACTCCCCAAAACAGCAGTCTGTGGATGGATACCTGGTTTTGGTATTTCCCTTGTCATATCCTCAGACTTCTCCCAGTTTCCCAGGATTGGATCCAGATTTTCCCCAGCACCCAGGGTGGAGTGGCAGGGATCAGAGAAGCGCTGAAAAGCCAGCGGCTTGATGAGTGGAGCGCAGATGAAACAAATCGCTTCACTTTTTTTTGATCAGCGATTCCCTCATCTCTACTCCTAGATTTTCACTGTGTTGAGCTCTTTAATTAGCAGCCTACAGTGTCTTCTATAGCTGGTCTCCTTGAGATCAGTGATCATTTTGCTGTAGTCATTATTTACATGGCACAGCATCATAAATTTCAAAGCAACTGCTAAATTGCATGAATGTCCCCATAAATATCATGGATTGAGATGCACATGTTGGTAATGAACCAATTTCTTTCTTTTGTATTTTTTTTGTTTTATTCTAGGTTGTTATTTTTTTTTTCTTTTTGTAAAAGACTGGCATGTTATGACTATGTTGCTACAGCACTAGAGAATACATTAGCGCTTTATAAGCAATGGAAAAAGAAATACATATATATAAAATGACAAGATATTGAACACAAACATAAAGACCATACTTTGCCTATTGAGTTCTGATGCATTGATGCGATGGCAACAGAATTGTGCAGCCCTAAAGATCATCCGGCCGGTACTGCAGTACCAGCCGGAATTATCTTTTCTGAGACATAGCCTTAGCAGAATCAGAATATGCAAAAAAGAAATGCCCATGAAAGGCATGCAAAGAGGCAGGAGCAAAATTTAAGAAATGAGCAAAATTTAAGAAATAAATGTATCACCCAAATTCCTGGTGCTTAGGAGATGTCAATGTTGGGGCCCACCGAAGTCTGAGGAAGTCTCCATGTGAGACATAACATGTGGGGCTCAGTGGAACCAAACATAGACTTATACATTTTAGCACATTCCTTTTAAGGCTATGTTCCCACTCTGTAAGATATCGGCTGTTCCGTGATCCGGCCGCTGTTAGAAAAGATGATTTCTACCGTGCTACATTGTGTGAACGGACAGGGTTTTCTGTGGCCGCTATTCAATTAATAGCAGCCGCAGAAAACTGACATACTATGTGTATACACTCCGGCCGGGATTTCTTAAAAGGTACCACTACGTAAGTTTGTAGTTGTTATGAAACTTACGCAGTGGGAACATGGCCTAACATTGTTTACACGTACATGCACAAAATTCCCATTTCTAGGAGTAGGTCTTGCAGACTATGCATGTTGGTCTGTCATGGGACTTGTTCGTGTTAATGGCCCTTCAGATTTTTATGGTTTTAAATTATTTTAATAGTTGTTGTATTAGTTATTGCTTATGAGATGTACCCAATAAAATATTTGCAGCGATCAGTACAAAATGATGGCTCTATGGGCTCAAACTGTAGTTCTATGTGTGTAACAGACAGCAAATTTGTACCCAAAGAGCTACTCAACTGGTTTGGCTTTGGGCCACACCGGAGAAGGGAGTCTAAGTACCCTCTAGGTCTTCACCCTTTATTCCACTCTAGGATGTGGAAGCTGAATTTCTGTGGCCAGAGTCAGTGCTATCCACCAGAGAACAGAATGAGTATGCATGGTCAGCAAGAGAGCCAGCACAATAACGGGGATGAGACAGGTAGCATAGTCAGAGAGGTAAAGGATCTGGGTAGGCGGCTTCAGAGGCAGGACAGACAAATTGAGTCTGCAACAGGAGAGGCACATGGTACAGACAGGGGTCAGGCAATAAGAGTAAACCGAAGAACAGGCACCGGTCAGAATTCAGTCAGCAGAATAGCAGATCACACCTTTGACTGCAATCCAGGAGTCCATAAATGCTCAGGCAGAGGAGGGGCTGCTGGGGCTGAGGTGCAGGTAGTTCTTGATTGGCAGACACCAGTAGAAGGTGGAGACAAGCTGCCTCTGTAAATCCAGAGTATTTGGCTGTCTATGCCCACTAGTGGCCAGATATATTACTGCAGCAGAAGGCAGAAGATTACACTGGAAGACATGAGCAGACCTAGGACGAGCATGGAGCAGAACAGAGGGGCAGACAGGATGGCGCCTTCACTGGTGACTCTTGTTAGACCATGTTATAATGTGTATCCAAATTCACAGAGATGGCATATTATAGACGCATTCCTATATTCTCTATGGTCGCCTTCTTGAGGAGAATAATCATAAAGAAATATGGTGTACTGTATATGGAAGCACCGTAAGGTAATATAAAGAGTACCTGGAGCTCTCTAATGCCTTCTATGCTACTGTAAGTACAGTGGCTCTCAAAAACATATTAATTTAACTACAATCCTTCTGAATAGATACTTATGTTGAGTAAGCTCTAAAATGCTTGACTGTCCGTTACTTAAGTTGAGCATTTTTCAATGCTCCAGTGCTCGACTCCAGTAACAAACCTCTTTTAAGTCAATGAGAAACTTGAGCATATAGTGTGCATTAGATGGCTTTTTTTTTGTTGTTGTTTTTTTGTTTTTTCGTGTCACAAAGGGACATTACTAGTCCCGAAAAGGACTTTTGGGTTTTTGTGGGCTACTGGCCTCCCTACCTACATAAACTATTCCCTACACTAATGCTGTCCCTCCTTTAGCATCTCTCCTCACCTGCTAAATAACAGCAACTAAACTTAGCATCAGGTGATCTAGGCCTATAATATATAAACCCAGTTCACCTGATGGGGCTGGCCTATCTTTGCTTAGCCAGTAGCCAACATGTCTTCGGCATAACAGGATGTGCCAAAGATGCGGGGATGAGACTTTCACTTTGACCCAAGCACCACAAGGTTATCCATTGAGCATTGAGCAGAGAGCATGGTTGATAGAGCATGGTCGCTCAACACTTATAGATACATACTCTCCTTTTAGATAGATACATATTTACACTAATTTATTATATGTATAGATTTAGGAGATACAACCCATAAGGACATTAGGCTTTATATTATTTTACAGAAAACTCTTCACCACGCTAAAATAATTGTGGGGAAAAAACGAACAAAAGTTGTTATTATGGTAACGTTAACATAGCACCTAAAGTGAAAAAAAAAAAAAAACACAAAAAAATATAATGAGTCTGTCCAAGCATTGACATGTAATCCATGATGTTGCCATAGAACCAATAATTTATACAAATGATAAATGTACTGCCCAAACCACTCACTGTCTGAAAACCTAAGTGGATTTTGTGAGAATAAAGAGTGAATTGCACTATATGAACCTTTTTATTAGTTGATAAAAGAAAGAAATGTACATTGTATGAACAGACACCCGCAAAGGCTGATAAAAAAAAAATATCAGTTCAGTATATGTATATGCCACATTTGAAACAATGTTTATATTCCATGGAGGTTAATTTTGTATTTAGCCTCTTCCTGACATTTAAAGGGGTATTCCAGAATCTTTAATTTAAGACTTAAAGGGGTACTTCGGCGAAATCTTTTTCTTTCATATCAACTGGTTTTAGAAAGTTATATAGGTTTGTAATATACAGTACTTCTATTTAAAAATCTTCCATAAAAAAGCCTTCCATAACTTATCAACTGCTGTATGTCCTGCAGGAAATGGTGTTTTCTTTTTTGTCTGACTGGCGGCCTGACTCCGACTTCAACCAACAGGAGTCTTTAGTGAAGTTGTATTTGAGTATTTATATAAGAGGGACTTTTTATTGTATATTCCATGTGAATCATCTAACAGCTTGGTGTACCCTTTCCCTCTTTGTCGATATAAAGACATATATAACACATGTTTGGTTTATTTAGATAGAAACCAAGTAAAACAGTTCTTTCAATGGCTATGTTCACAAATGGCTATGTTCAAAAAAAGAAAAAGGAAAGAAAAGGCAGCCATTTTTTTTATTTACAAGACATCCGTTTTTGCCACAATATAATCGACTTCAGTGCAATGCATTAAAGCCAATGGAATGACGGGCGTCTAATGCACACAGTGTATAAAATGATGGACTTCATCTCCGTGGATGTCAAAATGATGATCATGACAATTATTTTTGGACGCCTTTTGCAAACGGGAAAATACGTTGCGTGAGCTGTTTTCTGGTGGTATAAAAGGAGATGGACATTCAGGATTTTCACAAATCATTAGACTTTCCCATTAGTGAGAATTTGCCCCAAAAGTTCCATATTTTGCATATTTACAATATTTCTAATTAGATTTATTCTGCTGACGATGCATTGAATGGTGTGCAAGGTCTTGCAATGACAAAGGTTTACACGAGGCTACAGAAAACAACAGAGAAGGAGCCCATGGGTCCTTGTTTTCTATGGAAACTTTCTTGCTAATAGTGCTGATTTATTCATTCTATTCTCAGTAGTTAGGTTATATACATTAAGGCTCTACAAAACCTAAGATGCACAGCCAAAATAATCTTCAGCTATAAAGGATGTAATTAATAAGATTTATAGCCCGGTGCTAGCAGTTTGTGGTGAAAAAAAAAAATCTTATCCTAAAAAGCTTCCAGCGAAAACATTATGATTGTCTGACCAATAGGGTAGTTCATGAATTAATAAGCTGAACACTTTACAGGAAAGATACAGTATGTGTTAAATATAGAAACTCGAAACTCGATTGCTGTAAACTATGTTAATCCAGTGCTGACAAACGTAAGTGCGTGTACAAAGCAATGTGACCGTGACTTACGGGCCCTGTGTTTCACTCTCAAGGACAAAAAGTAAGATATTTAAAGCACTCTCCTCAAGGAGAAACATTACCCTTTAGGTCCCATAACAAGTACAGCCAGCACCCTACTATGGGTAACCTCTTCTTTTGGGGAGTGTCTGACTTGGCTTATTAACCCCTTCAAGACCGAGCCCATGGATGCCTTTCAATGTTCTAAGAGCCATAGCACTTTTATTTTTCCTCCTTTTGGGCTGGTAAAGGTGTCGATTCCGCACGCTACAATATATAATATGTTTATAAGGGGGGGGGGGGTTATAAGTTTTTTTTAATACTTTTAAAAACTTTTTTTTAAAACACTACCTTTTTCAGACACTTTTTTTTCATCTTAAAACATGCAATCAATAGATTGCATATACTGATCTATGCTATATGCCATAGCATAGCATAGATCAGTGTTATCGGCGATCTGTGCATAGAGCCTGCCTGAGAGCAGACTCTATGTATAAATGGCTGATCCAAAAGGATGGAGGGAAGTGAATTACCCCTGCCCGTCCGTACAAGCGATTGGGACCCCCGCAACATGGCTGTGTAATCCTGAACAGTGAAAGGAGCTTCCCCTTTCACTGAGTACCTTAAATGCCGCAATTACTATAGATCGTAGCATTTAAGGGGTTAATGACAAGCAGCTGAGGGATTGCAGCTGCCTCTAATTACCCTCAGCTTCCGGGACACGGATGTGTGCAGGACCACTCTCACTGCAGTGGTCCCGCACACATCTAACCTCTCACAGTCTTGAATGTATATGTACATTCTTACTGCATGGGGTATGTGTAGCAGGAACGTATATATACTGATTGCTGACGTGGAGGAGTTAAAGGGGTACTTTGGTGAAAATATTTTTCATTCAGATCAACTGGTTTCAGAAAGTTATATAAATTTGTAATTTATTTCTATTTAAAAAAAACGTAAGTCTTCCCATACTTATCAGCTGCAGTATGTGCTGCAGGAAGGGGTGTATTCTTTTCTGTCTGACACAGTGTTCTCTGCTGCCACCCCTGTCCATGTCAGGAACTGTCCAGAGCAGGAGAGGTTTTCTATGGGGATCTATACTGCTCTGGACAGTTCCAGTCTTGGACAGAGATGTCACCAGAGAACACTGTGTCAGACTGGAAAGAATACACCACTTCCTGCGGACATACAACAGTTGATAAGTAGAGGAAGACTGAAGATTTTTAAATACAAGTAAATTACAAATCTATATATAACTTTCTGAAACAAGTTAATTGGAAAGAAATCTTTTTCTGCCGGAGTACCCCTTAAAATACCTAGTTATATCTAAAGGCTTCCTAATGGAACACTGACTTGCCCGAAAAGCTACCTCCAAAAGGTGATGTCAGAGAGCTGTTTAGCATAATTTCCCAGAATTCCCAGTGGAGCATTGAGCCTTTACAAGTCTTTATGTCACTCTGCTCAAGGAGCAACATTACTCCTTGGGTCCCACATGGACAAAATTAAAAAAAAAGAGGACAATGGCTTAAAATATGTAGCTACCCTCAAATATAAAAACAAATTTAATGTAAAGTACTTAAAATCTAGTGTCAGTGCCAGAGAGGAGGAGGAAAAGGCATAAAGTAAACAAAGTATTATAAATATTTAGTATAAATATTTAAAGCTAATACTAATATTTTACAGCTACAAGCTCTCTATGTGAGCACACTTTCCAAATACTCACATCCACCATATCAGCTACCTCTGTAAAATCAATAATATAGCTGTGCAAGAGGCGAACATACAGTAGAATGTATTGTGCTGAAGATTTGCTTCTATCACAAGTCAGCCTGTCAGGTTTATGGCCTATTAGAGCTAGCCTGGCGAAGTGTAATGGATGTCAATGTGTAGTACAAATGACCTAAAAGCAACCCATCCATAAAGTGATAGGACCGACAGGCTTTCACAACTCTTCTGCTTTATTCCCTATATATTGTATGTTACACGTACTGTACATTGCTCCAAGCGCAACATAAATAATAAACCAATATTGAACTTTTAATAGAAAAAATTAAACTTTTACTAGTTTATGATACCTGTCATGTTTTTCACTTTACATATCTCCTGACGAAAAAGTCGGTTGTAAAAAAAAAATTAAAAAGTCATGGTGGACTTGACTGACTACTCTCTGTCAACATGACAGTGGTTTGCAGTGATCACATCCCCGATGTCATAGAGTACTAGGACACTGATGAAGGACTAGTATTACTTTTTATTTTTTATTTGCATAATATTGTACCTTTTTTTTGCCTACTATTTGTTTAGGAAAGTGTTAATATATTAAGGAAAAAAACATTCTTATGTTTATTGTATGTCTCTAGTTCTATGTTTTTCCTGGTTCCTTGGGTATTTTTTCATTCCTGTTCTGCTATCTGGATATTTATATTAAGTTGTACAGTCTTTCTTAGACTATGTTCAGAAAACATATAATGTCAGTGGTACACTGCCGGCTGTCAAGCGGCGTTCGGCATGTTCCTGCAGCCGATAATTCTGTATCCGCTGCAGGAACATTATTTTTTCCAATTGACTTGTAGGGAACGTTGAGTGTGCCTGCAAATCAATTAACCATTCACTACAATGTAAAGTACGCCCGCCAGCTGTTCGGCGAGCAGCTTCCGGAAATAGGCATGTTAATTATTTTAACGCCCGTTCTAAAGAACGGGCGTTAAAATGACGCTGTCGGAACACATCGGGTGGCATTGCATTGAATTAAATTAAATCCCACCCCTGCAAAAAAGAACGGACACTGATTTCATTACAATCAGCGCCCGTTCTTTTCTTAAAAAGAAGGAAGTGTACACATAGCTTTGGTCTGCCTTGTTGCAAATTTTGCTGTCTTTGGTTTTGCCTATTTTTGTTTCTCTGAGTACTGGAGGCTACTTAGGAGACAAGCTGTGAAGACTCAGAAGAGTGTATCTTAATAGACTGTATCCGTGTCCCCTAGTAGCACTAAAAGTGCTTTACTATTAACAGCATTACTGCAGCTAAAACAACTAAAGGGAACTGTGACCACATTTCAAGCATCCATCCTAAAGACTGTATAACCTCACTGCCCTGTGCTGTAAGGAGTGTATGTTATATGGAAGTGCACAGAGGATCTTCAGGAAGTTTATTCCTGTTTCCTTATTCAATATTTTTTTATAAAATTTTTCATAAATAACACATTATTTCTTATACAGGTATATAAGTCTTATAAGTAAGTATGAAATATAAATGTACATTCCATATGTCAACAACATGTAAACAAAGTAACATGTCCAATTCAACAATATAACTTGTCCACCAGTATATCGTCATTTAGCGGTATATATTAACTGTTACCATTCTAAGACTCGTTTCCTATGTAAAATGTTCTAACTAGAGAGTGTTGCAGGTAAGTTTGTATTTTCAGCTAAGGTAAGTATATAATGTTAATTCAGGTATATATGGTAATAGTGTATTTGGGGTCACATCTGTTAGTGTATATTGTTGCTCTAATGTTCCTGTTTCCCGGCTACCCATGAGTCTGGATTGAGTAAATTATACAAACACAGTTAGACAAAGTGATTTTTTGCTTTCTCTGATTAAGGATAAACAGTTGCAAACAAGCGTTTTTGTTAACAACTTCATATCTTTTACCATAATTCGAGGAACGATACAGTAGTTGTTAGTTACAATTGTGTTTATGTATGAGTACAAAAACAATTGTAAGAACGACCTAACATAGTGTACATATACCTAAAGATTTGCAAATGATTAACAAACAATAAATAATGACTTTACGGTCAGCTCAAAAGATGAGATCAACGACACACACAAACCAAATTTCCGTTGGTCATTTGATAGATGCCGGCATACACACGGGTGGGGGGGCGATTCAACATATATTTTATCTAACCAGAAAACCCCTTTAATTGCAACACCACATACAACCTGAAGGCAGGTGTGGTGCTATTTTGGCAGGACAGTAGCTGTGCTTTTTCTAATCCTGTATAACTTTTTAACCCTTAGGGTACACAGCCAGTTTTCATTTTTGCGATTTAATTTTTTCCTTCTTGTGTATAAAAGGCCATAGCGTGTGCATTTGCCCTTATTTGATGAGCCCTTATTTTTTGCGCCACTAATTGTACTTGCAGATGTAATTTTTGCCTAAAATTTGCCATGAAATTGAAAAAAAACCACACAATTTTTATATTTGGGAAGGTTTAGTTTTTATGCCGTTCACCCTAGGTTAAAACTGACTTGTTATATATGTTCCAAAAGTCATTATGATTACAACATTATGTAACATGTATAACTTTTATTTTATTTGATGGCTTTTAAAAAATTTAAACGTTTTAAAAAATATATATGTTCCTTAAAATTGCTTTATTACCATGCTTATAATGCTTTTATCCTTTGATCTATGGGGCTGTGTGAGGTATAATTTTTTGCGCCATGATCTGTACTTTCTATCAGTACCTTGAGTGCGCATATGCAACTTTTTGATCGCTTTTTATTACAATTTTTCGAGATTTGATGCAACCAAAAATGTGCAATTTTGCACTTTGGATTTTTTAAATGTTTCTGCTGTTTACCGTGCGAGATCAGGAATGTGATCATTTAATATGTCAGGCGATTACGCACGGGGCGATACCAAATATGTTCATTTATTTTTATTTATTTATGGGGAAAGGGGGTTATTCTGACTTTTATTAGGGGAGGGCAGCCGGCTGCTGCAGCCGAGAGCAATAGAGTGCCAAGACGGGATCAGCGACATTACGGTGCAGACCCTGGCCAAGTGAGGATACAGGAATAGCCCGCTAATAGCCGCGGTCCCGGGCAGTATATACCAGCCAGGATCGCGGCAGTTCAGAGCGGAGTCACCACGCAAGCCTCCTCTCCGTTCAGTAACGTCCTGGTGCCGCTATGGTTTAGAGAAGAAGTCCGGCAAAATTTTTTATTAAAGTATTGTATTGCCCCCCAAAATTATATACACTTATTACAGGAAATGCTAATAAAGTGCTTTTTTCCCTGCTCTTACAGCTGCATCAAGGCTTCACTTCCTGAATAACATGGTGATGTCACTTCCTGGATAACATGGTGGTGTCACTTCCTGGATAAAATGGTGATGTCACGACCTGACTCCCAGAGCTGTGCGGGCTCTGGCTGCTGGAAAGGATGATGGCAGAGGGACACTGAGCATCCCCCTGCCATCATCTTCTCCAGCAGCCACAGCTCGCACAGCTCTGGGAGTCGGGTTGAGACATCACCATTTTATCAAGGAAGTGAAGCCTTGATGCAGTAGTAAGTGCAGGAAAAAAAGCACTTTATAACCATTTCCCGGAATAGGTGAATATTGGTGATTTGTATAACTTTGGGGGGAAATACAATACTTTAATAAAATTTTTCGTTGGACTTCTCCTTTAAGGTACTCACACACTTTATACCACTGGTGGGTTATATAAATTCTGTGGGGGCCTATTGACTCTCTATCAACAGAAGATGTCGGTGGAGAGAAGGGTCGGCAGGACGTATTTTCAGTGCCCCACCCTATTGTTCTTGGAGGTAAATGATGACACCAGAGCTGCAAATAAGGAACACATAAGCGTACACATGTGTCAAGCATGTGTGCATATGGGGAAGCAGGGAGAGATGTGGGGCCACCTTTAGACTTGTATATGTGACTGTTTTGCCTCCTTCTCACAATTTGAAACCAAACCATCCATATCTCATCTGGCCACATGGCCCTGTATAATACCCAGGCAGAGAATCATTACACCAAAGCTCCACAACTCAATCAAATAATGTTTTCATATGTCTGTAAAAGGTACACTTTCATATCATCTATCTGAATTATGCCAATAAGATTGCCACCTAGGAAACAATAAAACAAGATCATAAGAAAATAGAAAAATCTTGTAAAGCATAATTCGGTAGGAAAAAAAGTATATATTTGCAACGTATTACCCATTCCACAGGGTGATTCTTTCTTGGCAGCAATAGCTTGCAAGAACAGATGGATGACAAATAGTGATGAGCAATCCCTAGCTTTATTTTCAAAGCAGCATTAAGTAAAGTGGTTACCACACCTACAGTGACTGCTAATGTAAACTAGCCATACTGTACATTTAATTCTACAAAACAAGTAACACATCATTGGCCTTCACGATTTCCACTAGAGGGGAAAAGAATTATAGTCATCATGCCAGATGCCATAGTTTACAATGACTGCACAAAACGCATTTCCTACTAGCACAATCCTACTACTGCACTATTGGATTATTACACACTACTGCGTATAAATGGTAACTTTATGTATGAGACATATACTCTATCACTCGTTCATGCATTTACTCATCTGAGTCATAGAATATTTGTATAAACCCAAAAAGATGATTTTTCATAGACATCAAAGTAGCTGGAACTACCACTTTTACCATTTGTGCTTGTGATCTGCCTTCCATAGAGGCATATGGAGGCGATATGGGGTCTATGGTGGGAGGGGACCCAGAGCTGATCTTCCTGCCCTACTTTCTGTAACATTGTCATAATAACCATCTGTAGCTGCCATTATGGGATTGTAACAGCAATGACATTATTCTGTCTGGGTAATGGAATGGAATAATCATATTAGAGAGATCTGGATGGAACTTTTCTCAAGACTCCATTATCTGATTATTGTTGTTGCATTGCTTTTTATATGGCTTGTATGCCTTTAATATTGGTACATGGTTTAATATAAGCATTGCCTGCTTTGGTTTGTTATAACAGGTTTATAGTGAAAGGATGGTGGTGTTTTTGGTTCACAGATCAGGGGATTTTTTTTATTTTATGGATGGTATAATTGTGTATAGTATATGGAATAAATTGGACTTTATCTTCACATAGTTTTTTCTGTTTAACCCCTTTCTGCAGACTGCCGTACATTTACAGCAGATGTGTGCCCTAACAGGTTATAAAGTGAGCACAGAAGCTGGGTGGTAGTTACCAGCTACTATCAGGAGAGAACACTCATTGGTTATAGCCAACAAGAAATCGATCAGCATCCTTTGTTTACCATTGTTTCTATTAGGCCTCCCTTCCTGCCATAGTAGATCTGCTAATACAGCATGCCTCAGGCAGGCTGTACTAGCAGAGCACTGATCTAAACATAGCTATGCAATAGCATGGAATTTAAAGGCCATTTGCCTCTTAACTAATATTTTTGCAAATACATTTGTTTAGCAAACTTGCCTTGTCCTGATGCTGAGCTTTCCCTCTCATTGTTGACAGCTCATTGTCTAGGTGACTGACCTGTTCTAAAAAAAAAAAAAAAAAAGTAAAAAAGTAAATAAAAGGATTTGACACTGTTTTTGAAGGAGTTAAGGGAACTTAGGTTATAACTTTAAGAATTATCATAAGCTCTTTTATGTGTTAAGTGCTGCTGTGATAGATAGATAGCCTATGGCTATGGCTGTATCCCAGTTTTCCAGGCGGTCCTCCCACTGGATCCGCCAGCTGCACGGAGCGGGCAGACAGCGGGAATCATTACCGAGGGTTCAGGTTCGTACGAACCCGAACCGAACTCGGTTCGTACCATCCCTAATAAGCACCATTATGTGTATTATTATGGGCATGGTTGTATGGTACTTATATAAATGGTACTCATAAAGATTTATGCATTTATCTATCTATCAGTGAGGATACAGTGTTTTCTCTATGTTATAGCATATGTGCTGCTATTTCATATATACAAGAGAATTTTATGTCTATTAGTACTGCTATGTTTTAGCCAAAGAGATAGATATTCATATTGATTTGATGTTTGTTTTTTTTGGATATGTAATTTAATGCATTGGGGATCAGGAGGGGGCTTATATAGTTTTTAACCTGAAGGATACTTTACATTTTAATTAGGATTTCATGTAATAAATAGATCATTTAGGAGCTCAGTGACATTTATACCTATTTTCTCATAATATTAAAGGGGTCGTCCGGTATATGTTTGTTAGGTTTTTATTGCTCTCTCTCTCTCTCTCTCTCTCTCTCTCTCTCTCTCTCTCTCTCTCTCTCTCTCTCTCTATATATATATATATATATATATATATATATATATATATATAGCATGTTATTGTTATAAGATTTTTGTTGTTAGACTATAATCACAGTCTTATTTCTCTTACTCATATCATTGAATATCTTCTTACTCTTTAATAGGGTTTCAGACTGTGCTTACGCTTAGAAAAATAATACCAAAATATAACCGTAAAATTGAATGAGAAATATGTCTCTTTTTCCTACGGAATAATGTGCCATTGAGGTCTATAGAGAATTAGCTGACAATACACACACAGTAGAGAAATATAATTATGAGGCAATGTTCAAACACACACACACACACACACACACACACAGTATTTCACTCAGTATTTTGGTCAGTATTTTATTAAACCAAACCTAAAGTGTAGTTTTCTTACCTTCATCCTCAGTACCGTTGTCGTTAAACCCTTAAGTTCATGGATCTGTACAGTCAGTGGTTTGAGGCACTGATGCACTACAGCCCTCTGCCTCCACGTTAATATTGAGGTGGCACTCTTTAGTGTTGTCACTCCAGTGCACATTACTGCAAAGCACCAGATGAATTTTCATAAGGAAGGGTGGGCAGGCGGAACATTGCTGTTAGACTCTTAATCTGCTCTTAGTTTCTTTTTAAAGTGAATCTGAGAGAAGAAAGGTATGGAGGAAGACCCAGGGGGTGTCAACTAAGAGGAAGAGGGCATGGAGACTTAGGAGGCACCACAGGCCTAGGGTATGGATGTTGTAGGCCTCATCACTTTGACATCACGTTGTTGGATTAAAAAATGTTTTAAAATAATGGTCAGTACTAGCAGCCAAACAGATCCCAGGACAGGTCATGGATTAAAGCAAATGTACCACTAGGTAGATTGATATGTTTTTTTTTTTACATGAGTAGACCGGCGCTGGCAAGGGGGTGCAGGTGCCGCAGTCCTTTTTTTGAACCATGGCCCGGTTCCAGTGCATAGCACCGATTTATTCCCCAGCACCAGCCCGACATGAAGCACTGGAGGCTGGCCCGCCGCTACCCAATGTAAAAAAAACCCCCTCCCCTCTGTGATGTGGCTCCACTGATTCTAATGGAGCCGCGTCACGGAGGGTAGGGGACATCGACATACTGGGGGTCAATGGGCTTCATGCTCAGCGATGCTTGGCAATAAACCAGTGCCGTGCGCGGGAACCTGGCCATGGGCAAAAAATACAGCACCACCGGCATCCCCGTGCCGGCATCGTCTATTCATGTAAAAAACCTATAGCGATGTACCTAGTGGTACATTTGCTTTAAAGCCAGCTATCCACAGTACCAGCAGTTTTGGGAAGTGGGTACAGATTTATTTTAAGATACGTACGTTTTTATACAGTAAATCTGAGCCAACGCCTCAATGTCAAAATGCTCAAGTCCTATAGTCTAGGTGTCTACATTAATCTCACTTTATAATTTTTCTCATATGACCTTTCCAATCACCATAGTGAAAAAGATACAATGAACAGATCTATTCTTGATTATATGAGAAAATTAAAAATACACATCTGGTTTAGAAATTACACATCTATTTTCTACATGCCTTCCTGTGTGGTTCAAGGCTGTATATCTGGTGGAAAATGTCACCATGCTAATGTGATACAACATGTGTTTCTAAAAGATAAGGGAATGATTAGGGCTTGGATTCTACAAACAGGACAAGATTTGGGAGATTTGGATGAAATAAAAAAAATAAAAAGTGATGGAAAAAAATATGGCACCTAGAGAGTTAGTTAGTTAATGTGCGTACAGATAGAACCAGGGATTTCTGGAGAGAAGATGCTAAAGGGAAATAAATGTTTGTAATTTAGGTGAAAACAAAAAAGACATTAAAAGAAAATGAAAATGTTACCTTATTATTTCTTTGAGACAATGAAACTAATCTGACTCATTGTAAGACATAGAATCCTAAAGAAAACCACAAATTTCTACGGTCTATAAAAGAATAACATTGCCTTAATGCAAAACAAGGAAAATCTAATATGGTTGATATTTGAGAAGCAAAGACTAAGGTCTTATTTCCACATTTTGTACACACGCCGTATATACTAATGGTGTGCATTGGAATGGATCATTTGCCAATAGTGCCAATAGAGTACCGCCAGGGCCGTATTTGCCACTAGGCACCCGTGGTCCGGTGCCTAGGGCGGCGCCCTTCGGGGGGCGGCACCCGCAGGAAACAAAAAATTTTTTTTATAAAAAAAAAAAAAAATCTCCCCTGCCGCCGTAGGCACCGGACCACGGGTGCCTAGTCCGCCGCCCGGGGGGGGGGGGATGTTGCTGTGCAGCTTCCAGTGAGCTTCCGGCGGGCACACACTGCCTCTATCACAGGCCGGAAGCTCACAGCTGCAGCCCTGCGGTCCTTCTCTCCCGGTCGGCAGCGACGCACGTGACGTCATCGCGCCGAACAGGAGAGAAGTTCGTACACCGCGGGGCTGCAGCTGTGAGCTTCCGGCCTGTGATAGAGGCAGTGTGTGCCCGCCGGAAGCTCACTGGACCCGGCCCCGGCCTACCTCATCTGCCTCTGCTCCCCGGCCGCTCCCTCTTCCCCAGCCTCTCTCCCAGCATCCCCACAGCTTCTCCCCCCAGCCTTCCCCCAGCACCCCCCCCAGCCTCTCACCCAGCACCCCCCCCCAGCCTCTCACCCAGCACCCCCCCCAGCCTCTCACCCAGCACCCCCCCCAGCCTCTCACCCAGCACCCCCCCCAGCCTCTCACCCAGCACCCCCCCCCCCAGCCTCTCACCCAGCACCCCCCCCAGCCTCTCACCCAGCACCCCCCCCCAGCCTCTCACCCAGCACCCCCCCATCCTCTCACCCAGCACCCCCCCAGCCTCTCACCAGCACCCCCCCAGTCTCTCACCAGCACCCCCCCCAGCCTCTCACCCAGCACCCCCCCCAGCCTCTCACCAGCACCCCCCAGTCTCTCACCAGCACCCCCCCCAGCCTCTCACCAGCACCCCCCCCAGCCTCTCACCAGCACCCCCCCCCAGCCTCTCACCAGCACCCCCCCCAGTCTCTCACCAGCACCCCCCCCAGCCTCTCACCAGCACCCCCCCAGCCTCTCACCAGCACCCCCCCCAGCCTCTCACCAGCACCCCCCCCCCAGTCTCTCACCAGCACCCCCCCAGCCTCTCACCAGCACCACCCCCCAGCCTCTCACCAGCACCCCCCAGCCTCTCGCCAGCACCCATCCCCAGCCTCTGACCAGCACCCCCCCCAGCCTCTCACCAGCACCCCCCCCAGTCTCTCCCCCAGCACCCCCCAGCCTCTCCTCTAGCACCCCCCAGCCTGCCTCTCCCTCTGCACCCCCCAGCCTCTCCACCAGCACCCCCCCAGTCTCTCCCCCAGCACCCCCCCCAGCCTCTCACCAGCACCCCCCCCAGTCTCTCCCCCAGCACCCCCCAGCCTCTCCTCTAGCACCCCCCAGCCTGCCTCTCCCTCTGCACCCCCCAGCCTCTCCCCCAGCACCCCCCCAGCCTCTCCCCCAGCACCCCCCCAGTCTCTCCCCCAGCACCCCCCCAGTCTCTCCCCCAGCACCCCCCTGCCTCTCCCTCTGCACCCCCAGCCTCTCCTCTAGCACCCCCCCAGCCTGCCTCTCCCTCTGCACCCCCCAGCCTCTCCACCAGCACCCCCCCCCCAGCCTGCCTCTCCCTCTGCACCCCCAGACTCTCCACCAGCACCCCCCAGCCTCTCACTAGCACCCCCAGTCTCTCCCCCAGCACCCCCCAGCCTCTTCCTCTGCACCCCCAGCCTCTCCTCTAGCACCCCCCCAACCTGCCTCTCCCTCTGCACCCCCCAGCCTCCCCACCAGCACCCCCCCAGTCTCTCCCCCAGCACCCCCCCAGTCTCTCCCCCAGCACCCCCAGCCTCTCCCTCTGCACCCCCCAGCCTCTCCTCTAGCACCCCCCCCAGCCTGCCTCTCCCTCTGCACCCCCCAGCCTCTCCCTCTGCACCCCCCAGCCTCTCCACCAGCACCCCCCCAGCCTCTCACCAGCACCCCCCCAGTCTCTCCCCCAGCACCCCCCAGCCTCTCCCTCTGCACCCCCAGCCTCTCCTCTAGCACCCCCCCAACCTGCCTCTCCCTTTGCACCCCCCAGCCTCTCCCCCAGCACCCCCCCAGCCTCTCCCTCTGCACCCCCAGTCTCTCCCCCAGCACCCCCCCAGTCTCTCCTCCTACACCCCCCAGCCTCTCCTCCTGCACCCTCAGCACCCCCCAGCGTCTCCCCTAGCAACCCCCAGCACCCCCCCGCCCTTCCTCCAGCACCCCCCAGCCTGTCCTTCTGCACCCCCTAGCTTCTCCTCCTGCACCCCCCAGCCTCTCCCTCTGCACCCCCATCTGCTCTCCCTGCCCCCCCAGCTTCTCCCCCTGCCCCCATCTGCTCCTCCGCCTGTCCCACTGCTGCTCTCCTTTCCCCCCAGCTTCTTGCCCTGCCTATCACCCCATCTTCTCCTGCCCCCTTCTCCTCCGCCTGTCCCCCCTTCTGCTCCCCTGCCACCCCAGCTGCCCCATCTTCTCCCAGCCACCCTAGCTTCTCCCTCTGCCTCCCTAGACTCTCCCCCTGCCACCCCTAGCTGCTCCCCCTCACCGTCACCCCAGCTGCCCGCCTGCAGACGAGTTTTGGTCGGAGAAGTCTTCATGATGCTGCGCCAGATGGAGAAGAAAGCAAAAAAGTGAGCGACGCTAATCGGAGAAGACGTCACCTGTGAGTCATTAGTAACTGCACTGTAATCACTTCTATCGTGTGCAGAGCCTGTGTACCATTAGGTCAGTGTATTGTTTGCGGTAGTGTACTGACACAGCCCTGCAGTCACTACAGTACACTAGCGCAAACTTTTAAGCTAGGACCCAACTACAACAGCTGCAGGCACTACAACTCCCAGCATATGCTGAGGGCTGCAGACTGTCAGTACATGCTGGGAGTTGTAGTGCCTGCAGCTGTTGTAGTTGGATCCTAGGTGAATTATACACTGGATGCTTTGTGGGAGATCAGAATACATAGATCTGTGGGGGCTCAGTGCAGGGACGTGACCCCAGAACATCACTAATAGGGGATAGAACAAAAAGTGATGTTCTGGGGTCACTTCCCTGCACTGAGCCCCCACAGATCTATGTATTCTTATATGCCACAAAGCATCCAGTGTATAGGACCCAACTACAACTGCTGCAGACACTACAACTCCCAGCATGTACTGACAGTCTGCAGCCCTCAGGATATGCTGGGAGTTGTAGTACAGTGTAGACAGATGTATTGCTGGACCTTCAGGGCTGATGGTTGTCACCCACAGATTGCAGCCACCAGAAGACTCTGCACACAGTGATTTATTACAGGGTTGTCTTCTCAGAGACTAAAACTCCCAGCATACCCTGAGAGCTGTATAAATAGAGGGGGTTCTGAGAGTTTTAGTTCGACTGAAAAAGGGATATGTCACAGATACAGATGAATCCAGGAAAGGACGGGGTCAGCGTGTCGTGTCTCACTGGTTCTATATTGATGGGCCCCAAGGATTATTTCCTCTGGTGGGCCCCAGGTACCCCAGTCCCACACTGGACAGAAGCGGTCCACAAACTAAGACGTCCCCAGCCTCCTTCCTTCCTCCATCACGTCTGTTTGATGAGAATAGCGGGCATCAAGCAGAGCGGCAAAGGGTATATATCATGCATGTAACCAGCCAGTGCCGGGGGGGGGGGGGGGGCGCCTCGGCGTGCAAAGTGCCTAGGGCAGCATGAACTCTAAATACAGGCCTGAGTACCGCAAAGATTTAAAGTGTTTCGGAGCAATAATCCAGTTGCTCCGATAATCCGGCAAGTACACAGAATGTGCATGAATATGGGAATAAGGCTTAGGTTACATTCACAAGTAGTGATGAGCGAACATCCCATAGTTCGGTTCGGATCCCAAACATATAAAAAAGTTTGTGATCAGTCCAAGTTCGCCAAACATTCACAAACAAATAATGAACATACAATAGAAGCGTGTTTCGGATTATCAGGTGCAAAGTGTAAATTACACAGTTGTGTATGCATTAGTGTACAGATTGCATACGTTTCAGTCTAGAGTTACACACATTCGTACAGATTATCAGGCATGAAGCATAAATTACATAGTTGCATACCTTTGCAAGTTCGAATATGTTCGTAATGATTGTTATAACCATTCCGATCATCGAACAAATTGTTTGTGATCTGCGAGCACAAACAATTAGCGTCATGTTCGTAAGAACATACGAACATTTATGAACATGTTCGCTTATCACTATTTTCAAGTCCATAGGGCCTTCTATAGCCTAGAACCCATAGCTATGGACAACACTACAGATGAGCTTCCGTAGCTGTCTACATTGCACGGACCCATTCACTAAAGCAGGGGTAGGCATCGTTCAGCCGAGGGCCGAATCCGGCCCCTGAGACCTCCTGATGTGGCCCGCGGCTCTCCTGTGACGTACGCCACTCTGGTGGGGCAGAAGCCGGCATACACAGCATTCTCCTGTGTCTGTGACTGCTGCCAAACAAAGCAGCAACAGCAGCACAGGTAAGTAGAAAAAAATGATAAGGTGCACATCACACCAAACCGGACACAGGTTTGTACCAAATCCAAAAAACGCAGCGACAGACAGAACTTGAAATCAATGGAGTGTTTATTCACAGGTGTGCGATGTTTCGGCTCAACAATAGCAGCCACTGCTTGAGAAAGGCTGCTATTGTTGAGCCGAAACGTCGCACACCGGTAAATAAAAACTCCATTGATTTCAAGTACTATCTGTTGCTGTGTTTTCTGTGACTGCTGCCAGGCACAGGAGGATGTTGTGCATGCCATCTCCTACCCCACCAGAGTGGCACAAGTCTTCTTTTTCCTACAAGCTGCGTGTGATGACGTCATTTTTAATTGCGCGCCACTTGCAGGAGATGACCAGCACAGACTAGAGAAGAGAGAAGAGTACACTGGCAGTGTGGGAGCGAAGGAAAAGTGAGTGTGATGTATATTTTTTTATTTGGGACAGACACTGGGGGTTAACTAGACTACCAGGGAAATGACTGGGGGGATAACTAGACTACCAGGGACAAGACTAGGGGGTTAACTAGACCACCAGGTACATGACTGGGGGGTTGACTAGACTACCAAGGACATGACTCAGGGGTTAACTAGGGCTACCAGGTGCATCACTGGGGGTTATAACTAGACTACCAGGGGCATCACTGGGGGGGGGGGGGTTAACTATGACTACCAGGGGCATCACTGGGGGGATTAACTAGACTACCAGGGACATTAATAAGGGTTTAACTACAGCTACCAGAGGCATCACTGGGGGTTAATTCTGGCTACCAGGCATCACTGGAAGGTAAACTAGACTACCAAGGGCATCACAGGGGTTTAACTCTAGCTACCGGACACCACTAAGGATTCACATCAGGTACAAGGGGCATCACAGAGGGTTAACTACAATAGCAGGAGCACTAGGGGAACAATACTTTGCCTTGCCCTGGGTGCTGCAAACCCACGCTACTCCACAGTGTAACATTGAGTGCAGTGGCCTTTGAATGTTTTTATAAATGCCTGAATGGCCATTGACAGAGAAATGGTTCCCCACCCCTGCAGTAAAGGATGGGGATCCGTACCACAATTGCAGTTTATACTAGGAACTGTCAGTCAGGATCAGTGCCCTGTAACAGGTACGGACATGTGAATGGGGCCACTCAAATGTATGGGTCCACAATTGCAAAAAGATTTTACAGAAATGCCTTACTGTTCAGTAAAATGTACACAATGAGTTGGCCATGTCAGAAATATGCACACTAGAGGAGTTGCTATTATCAGACATTCTTATGGTGTGTTTACACGGAGAGATTTATCTGACAGATTTTGGAAGCCAAAGCCAGGAATGGATTAGAAAAGAGAAGAAATCTCAGTCTTTTCTTTATGACCTGTTCTCTGTTTATAGTCTGTTCCTGGTTTTGGCTTTGAAGATCTGTCAGATAAATCTCTCTGTGTAAATGCACCATTAGCCTGGGTGCAGTGATGCAGTGAAGTAGACTGATGGAGTGGGAGCTGTCACAAAGACTTGATTGCCGTACTGACAGGCGCAATCATATGATGTCATGGCACCTGCCCCTCACAAGAGATGGAATCTTCATCATGGGAATCCAGACTAGGTGAGTATGAGATTTTAGTACAGGGATATTATTAGTACAGAGACATTTTACCATATGGGGCATAATTACAATATGGAGGCACAGAGGGCAAAATATTATTATATATATATATATATATATATATATATATATATATATATATATATATACATACATTTATATACTGCATAAGTACATCATGTATATCGTTTTAGATATGTCTATCACTGTAATGGGATTCTACATGGAAGTTTTTTTGTTTCTTTTTACATTTATTATAGCTGTGTTTGTGATTTTACCCATTTCAGAATTAGCCATCAGTAATGAGTGGGAGCACTGAATTTTTAATTAGTGAGAGGCACAGCTGGGGCATTATTAGTGAATGGGGTCATTATTACCATATGAAACACAAATATGGGCAGCTGGAAAAAGTTGGCTGTCTGAGGGAAATAAAGAAAAACATGGAAAAAGAACGAGTGGAATCACTTAAAGGGGAAGTCCGTCCATTTTGAAAGTCTGGCATCCAGCAGAGACGGGGAAATTTGATCAGGAGTATGAACTTACCTCTCCCCATGCCTACGGTAAGTGGCAGGACTAGTCCCGGGACCCCGCCAGAAGGTATTTTCCCCTGAGTCCTGATGACGTCATGACTTGGGGTGGAAAAGGCCTGTCCTGGCTGATGAACTGGCCACTCAGCCAATCACAGACTGGAGCAACATCCTGCCCCAATTACTGACTGACTGAGAGGCCAGTCCATTAGCCAAGTCATGACGTGTCCTGGAGCCCGGCGGGGGTCCCGAGGCTGGTCCCGCCGCTCACCGCGGGGAGAGGTAATTTCAAACTCCTGATTAAATTCCCCCCTGATGGCTACCAGATTTTAAAAACGGCCAGACTTCTCCTTTAAATGGCCCACAAAGCTCTATCATCATATGGGCATAGTATTGGGGGGGAATATTTGGTATTTTTGTCTTTGCAGTAGACATAGCATATATGGCCACGGTGTAGAGGGAGTATTTGGCCCTTTTATAGTGCTGTTTATAACTGCAGGAGTGTATTATGCAGAGATATGTGGTATATACTGCACTGCAAATTATTTGGAACAAAGCTGACAGGTCTATGGGTATAGGTTTTAGAAAAAGGGAGGGGTGCATCTATTCCTGTGGTTTACAAGTTGTTTTATATATATGTTTTTTTCAGGAGGGGGAGCAGCAAATCACCATGTTACGTTAATACGTTGGAATGCTCACAATGTCGTTTTCACAATTGATTTATTTTTCTGAAGGAAACTCTAATCAATACGCCCACATGTTACAAAGACCGCAACATTCAGATGTATTTAATTCAGTAACAGAATCATGACAACAAAACCAAGTGAAATAACCAGTGTTATGCAATTAAAACTTCAAACGACCTCATATTTGTGCAGAAACGCTGACCAATCCTTTGAAGGAAGGAGATTTACTCCCAATGATTATTTTATCTACAAAATAGACTTTGTTTTCTGTTAATTTACCATCTAAATACAAAGCGAATATGAGTTGTGGAAATACACAAGGTTTGAAGATTAGGCTGACAGATCATGGCACTGTTGTCATGTCCTGTCCCCTGAGATTATACAGGGAAAACATAGAAGATTTTATAACCAAATTAATAGCTGAGTATTCCATCTTAATTTCTGATAACGTTCCTTCGAATCAGACTGTAATTTTCAAAAAATAGGGATTTATGATATGATATTTTCTATATAGCACTTGCATCTTCTTCTTTTCTGCCATGCCTAGATTAAGGCTTATGTCTAGATTTAGACGAGGATTCAGAGCCTCGATTGTGACACAATCCATTGTCATTATATCAGGACTGCATACAAATGAGATATTTTATACTACATTAACACACGCACAAGTAATAGAGCCAGCACTGGAGAAAGTAATCTGATTCCACAGCACTGGGTTACATAGTGGATATGGGAGAAAAGACACAATGGGGGAGATTTATCAAACATGGTGTAAGATAGAATTGGCTTAGTTGCCCCTAGCAACCAATCAGATTCCACCTTTCATTTTTTTTAAAGGATCTGTGACGAATGACAAGTGGAATCTGATTGGTTGCTAGGGGAAACTGAGACAGTTCTACTTTATGCCAGTTTGATAAATCTCCCCCATTGAATGTGATTGCAAAAAGTCATACATTTTGAGGCAAAAGGCACAATGACCAAGATTTATTAAAAACAGTGTGCCTGTACGCCTGTCATAAATAAAGCCTGGCCCCTATTTCCCGGTTTGAATCATGGTAAATCAGGGGGACGTGGGATGTGGGTACGCTTCCTCCCTGCCTTGCTGGCTCCCCCTGCCCATAGCAGTATAGACTCCCTGGTTCAGGGAATTTCCTCAGCATTAGCGTCCATGTAATTCCAAGTAAAAAAAAATAAACAGCTATTTATTGCCGTAAGTAGATACTTCAATTGTAAGGACATGTTCTTCCCCCTTTATACAATTGCTGTTTTATGTTGACCTCTTCAAGGTTTTCAAAGGCTACAAAAGAAGTATTTTTAAGATTTTTTTTTTAGCTTTTAACTAATATTTGATCTGACCTTATGAGATTTGAACTGTGCTTCATTCCCTTAGTTGACGTTGCCGAAACATATAAAGAGCTTTAAAAATATGTACATGTAATGCCAAAGGATAATAATTGTCTGGAACTTGAATGGGAGATAAGCATGTATACCTCATATATATCACTGGATGTGTTCTTGATTTAAAAAAAAAGTTCAACATTTGCAAATGCATAGTGCAAAAATTTATCATGTTTAGGCTATGTTCCCTTGTCTTTTGTCTTTCCAAGGTGGAAAACAAACCTGCAGTTTTTCTATAATGATAGCAGTTAATAATAATCCTGATCATTATTTACGACCGCCATTATAAAACAAGGCCAGTTATTTTTAAAACAACGGCCATTATTTTCTTAGAAAAACGTTGTGACAACATTTACGAACATTTATTATTTGGACGGTCATAATCAATTATAGTCATAATTCAATTGACTTCAATGGAGCAGATTATAGGGCCACAACCACACAATGTAATTTTCTGGAGGTATGGATGTTTTTGGTGGTTTTTTTGGATGCCCGTCATTTTGAGCCCAAATAACTTCAGTTGTTTCAAAACAGCAGCTGTTATTCCACAAATAATGGGTTTGTTTTGAAATAATGTCCGTTATTTGAGCACAAAATGAAGTAAAAAAAAGACCAAAAAAAAAAAAAGTGCAACAGCAACCTACAGGTGCAAGTTCTTAGGGTATGGGGGATTTTTGTCCTGTTAAGTCTAAATTTAGATGTTGACCTAGAAGCCGAAAACCCAGGTAAAGGATGGTTTTTAAATTATATCTAGAGGTGCAATCTGCAGTATTACCACTCGTTACTTATACGTCACTGACACAGATAAGACAATGTATCATGATTATAAGCCTGGAGAAAATGGCCCAAGTTTTATTATGGTCATCACATTTTATAGACAGATAAAATATAGGGTGTTAACAAATGCTAATAAGGCATAGATGAGGCGGTGCTAGTGATTTAGATATTCAGTCATGCACAATGGCATCTATATTAGTATTCATTATTATTATTATTCAAAAAGGTCAAAAAGGGTAGAACAATACATTCTGTGCAAAGATACTTTTTCATGAATCCAAGAGCACAATGTATTTGTTTTCCATAAATTGTTTATAGATAAGTGTCTCTGTGTCCTTGGGTATTATGCCTACAAATGATAACTTTCCAGGAGCTGTTCTAAGTGACGTGCTTCCAGCATTCCTCTTCTTCATCCAGAACATCTCTCTGTCACCCTCTGATCACGCTCTGATCATCTCCTCATTCAGAGGGCAGTCTATATAGGTGTAGTCATATAGGTACGGTGCAAGTAGGTAAAATCCCAATACCTGGCCTTATCAGTCCCCCATTTGACATCCGTGAAGCCTTGGACTGGAATCACTGTGGTTGGTACATAGCCAGAGGTTCCAAAGATACTGTCAGAGCCGCTGGTTGCTCAGGGGTCACATCTTCTCCATAGGGTGAACCCATCCTCCAAGTACTTGTCCAGCATCCAACCTCCAGAAATGTCCAGGCGACACAGATTCAAGAGAACCGATAAGAGAAAGAAAACATAATCACGTTAGTCACCTATATGATGGTAGACCTTCTTTTTGTTTGTCGAGGTTTTATACGAGAAAGAATACACATAAACACTTTTACTGGCAAACAGATCAGTATTAGGCATAAGACCACTTGGATGAGACCCTGAAGGACTCCCATTAGTTTATGGGCATCACCATAGGATAGACAAAAATAGTACTATAGGTTTTATTGAGAGTTATAGATGGCGGAACAAACTTACAGCAGATGAGGTAGGTAGATCTGCAATAACTGAAAGAAAATACTAAACAATGGGTGAGTCTGTGCAGTATACATCAAATCAATATACAGCTTAGTTACAACAAAACAAATAAAAGGTTATTATCAATACTCAAACCAACATATATACATGACTAATACCTCTCCGGCTTTTATCAAAATAACCAAACCTTATTGTCTTATCACTCCTGTCCCTAATCTTGACTACAGATGTAGCCCCCTTCTCTAGGTCCCTTTACCGTAGGATGGCTTTAAAGGTAAGACAATCCTCCATCTCGAACCTAACTAGTCTCCTGTCACTCCTATGTCTCCGTGTGACACTGAGTGATCAGACAATAAGTTCTTCACTGTATATAACAGACGTGACTCTATCACAAGGACTCTACCACTTAGGCATTATGTGGGTATTGGAAAGTCACAACAACTAACTTTAAAAAGTTTCTGAAAAAGAAAAGTTTAGATGTGAACAAATCTTATCTCATGGCAAAAGCAAAAATAAAAGTTCATTGATACATAAACCAAAAATAGCATAACAGGTGAATGCAATAACATTTCCACAATGTGACCTACTATGTAACCACTAGATTCACTTATAATAACCAATCAGTGAATTCACAATCGTCAGTATGAGATCTTCAGAATTTTCCACTTCTTTTTAGTCTTTTTACTTCGTTTTGTACATAGAAAACATCTTTATAATTAGATCACACAGGACTAATGACTGGTCACATGGTCCCATCTCTTACTGTACATAATCATATAGTATAATACATAGACCAATAATATGAAGTAACTGGGCGCTTATTACCGATATAATATTTGGATCCTACTGAATTGTCTCTTGTCTCACATCATCACATATTACAAATAAAATAACCACCATACAAATAAAAGCAAAGTGTAAACGATACATCACCTAAGGTTTAAAAGCCTTTTTATGAGAATAATATATATCCTATGATCCTTTTTGTAATAGTAGCATTGGTATGGATCCTTTATCCTTAAACCCATCTTTTGACTGACAGACCTCTTTACAGACACTTGGACTCTTGGCCTCAGTTACAGTTTAAGGCCACTCGTATAACCTCAGACATTGGCTTTGTTCTCTCCCATAGCTTTGGCTGACCTGTAAAGAAGACACCAGTACAAACAAGGGCATACCTATATAGGCCACCTGCTGCAGGTGGATGACGTCCACTTACATTCCCTGAAACAGGCAGGAAGATGACAGACTATGCAGACAGGCACTTTACGGTGTTACTTACAGTAGGTTATGGCAGGTGTAGACAATACAGCCGTACACAACCCTCTCTGCTATATTTGTTGTCCCCTGGGCCGCCCAATGTGAGGATACTACATCACATTACACATGGTTTCCTTCTGCTGGTTTTGTCAGATAACTTACAGTGAGATACAAGGTGGTGGGCAAACACAGTTACTTACTTACTGTCTGAATGCCATCTTTACCCAGTACCTCCACTTTACCCTCTCCATCCACTGGTCTCACAGCTGGTTGCTGATTGTCTCTGGAAAAGACTTAAAAACAAACAGATCCACATCTCCCCCTCCACCTGTACACTATGTACGGTTACCTCAGGAAGAGACTGGAAACATCTCCCCATTCCCTTGTACGCTTTGTACGCTGTTACCTTGGGAAGAGCACAGAAACCACCGCATCACCAGCTTCATCCATCATCCATCACCATTTAGGCTTCAGGGTTTGTCTGAGTGAACGTTGCGTCAGCCGCTCTATGGCAGCTTTTCTTCTTCTTTGAACAGGTTTTTTTTTTTTTTTTCTTCTTACAAGTGTTTTTGGTAAGCCCAGGGACCAAACAAATCTCTAATTTGCCAATTAACCCATAATAGTGGGCTTCATATAGACCGCTGCACAGTTACCTCCAACCATCTTACATGTCTCAGTGATTGTCCTCACCTCCAGCTTATGGCAGGAGCGGTTTCTGCAGTGGAACGTCACGCTGCATAGCGGTCACCATATATCCTTGCGTCTTGTGTCATCCATCTCTTAAAAGTCTGAGATAATCTACAATGAAAACTTTTAAACTTTCATTAATATTTGGGCTTTCAATTACATTTTCATCTTTCACAATTTAAAATATCAAACACAATAAGTAACAGAAACATCTTTATTCAAAAATAAAAAATTGTACGATGTTTAAAAAAAATTAAAAACATCAAAATGGGCTACTCCCATTTCCATTCACCTCTATCCCCTCCCCCATTTGAATCTACATCAAGAGGCAACAGAGATGCTGGATTCAATGCACTTAGCAAAAAAATATATATATTGGGGGGCATAAGCGTGCAGACTGGAGCCATGGATATGAGTTTTGCTTTACTAGGGATAAAACAATACATATATATTCATGAGCGAGTCTGCCATAATCATCACAAAACTGTTAACCCTAAAAATAAAAACATTAAAAAAATAATAATAATAATTAAACATTGTACACTCCTCCCATATTGACCTTCTTTTGATAAAAAAAATTAAATAAATGCGCTGAAATGAATATTCCTTCAATACGCTGCGCTTATCAGTAAACAGAACGCTCTGTACCTCACTTCTAACCTTGAGCAGTGAGCAGTAAAATCATAGATACAAGAGTTAAAATTTTTTGGAAGCTTATTTTTTCTTCTCAAACATTCTTGAAGTTACAGAAGATATCAGCGCTGTGCTCTTAAACACCAGACTGTAACCTTGGACAGTGGCACACATACTTATAAATATATATATATATAAAGACTTGTTAAATAAAGTTACATAGAAATATATATATATATATATTTTACTGTAGTAAACTACTTCTTCTTAGAAATATCATACGTTGGGGACACACACTTAAAGAAAATCTGCTTACAATATATATTGGGATACATATATACCTACTAAATACTTTTTTAAATAAAAATGTGTAAGTTACAGTAATAAGTTACTACAGGCTCCTTATACCATTGGGTTCTTAATAAGTGCACAAAATTCTGCGTTTGATCTTTACCAATTATCACTTTTCTCTTGACATTCCTAATAAACATTCATTAATAAATGTGCAAAACAGTTGTTAGACTCTATCGGAGAGTCCTGTGCCCGCCCCCTCAGTGACACTAAGCAGTATGGGCGGGGGACAGAAATGCCAGGAGTTAAAATGGCCTCCGGACTAGATAACCGGATATAGGGGTGTTGGCTTAGGGCATGGTTTTGAGACGTCACAATTATAATACAGACGTGGATGATATGAGGGAGTGGTTGGCTTTCAGTCGCCATCTTTGATTACAAAAAAACTGGCGTACATGAATAAGCAAATGTTCCACGGTCGGGACACCAGAAAATGATCAACATTTTGTAACAAGTCACATACTACTTCTAAAGGGAACACCAGCTTAGCAAAACTGGCTGAAATACAACAGTATATAATGTAGGAGAGTACATTACACTAACAGCTCTGATTCTTTCTTTTTTTTTTTTTTTTCCCCTAATGCTGCTTGCATGTGATCTGCAGAGCTAGTTGATGACCTTGTTCAAAACATAACAAATAACACACATTATGTGCCAAAATCATTGTATGCTGCTTCACTATGCAGCATTCATTAACCCCTTTTCAGCTCTCTCAGTACTGTATCTAGCAATGAGCTGGACTGTTCTCCTCGTCCATCTCCACTTATATGGCATTGTACACTATTTAAATTTAGGTTGCCCACTTCAAAAAGGCATTGGTCTTACAATCAGGTCAGGGGCACTTTAAATCAAAGTAACTACTTCTACAGCCGTTCCCACCGGAAATGGAGGCCCAGCATAACCTTTATACTGGCTATTCTGAGTTCTATTTCCACACAGAACAGCGCGTGGCAGGATGTTTTGAAATCACTCACATCAGTGGTAATGGGGCTGTCTGGAACCTAGCAGCGGTGGTATGGGGCAGGTAAGTATACATCACAAACATCTTCACCAAAGCCCTGGCAGCATAGTTCAATGTAATATTTTTCTGGATAATCCCTTTAAGGTATGTGTAAATTAAGGCACAATACACTTACATCTCTTACTAGGAAGGTGTCATGATTCTTAGTTTTGCTATGTTCCCTAATGATTTCTGTGTTTGCCCCTGGCTTAACCTATAGATAAATGAAACTATACAGTATTTCTGGACAGACTTTTTGTCTGTGACATGAAGCATTTCCCTCAGATAGCTACATGAATTAAGTCATGAGCATGACTGCGAGTAAGACACTATGCTAATTTCTACATGAGTCACTAAAAGTCTATTTAGGAGTCTCAGCATTTCTGAGTTGCCTTGTCCTGAATTCCTTCTTACCTTCCCACAGGATCTAATTAGGTTAGTTTGGCATGACATATCCCTAATGATAGTATGCTACAGTAACTCCCAGTAATAATCTTGTTGTCCAACAAGTATTCATTAACTCAAACCTTCAGTAACCCTAGTAGTCCCTTCATATATATTGATTCCTGGATAATATATCTAAAATACTCCGGTTATGATCTTGCTTCCATGATATGGTAAATAAGAAGAAGCGCCTTTTAAAGCAAAATGCTAATCCTAAGGAAAATGTATCCTGAGTGGATGCAAAGTAAACACCAGATATTATTGAACGAGGTCCCGCAGGAATTCTTGGCCCATGTCTTGTGCATGAGGTCATTTTTCATTTTCTGCATCTTTTATTAGGGAAAAAATTGGCTTAAATAAAACATTTAAATGGCAGTACATTAAATGGGTATTCCAAGAAAAAAATTAACTTGTCCCCTATCCACAGGATAGGGGACAAGTAAGAGATCAGAAGGATCCGACATCTGAACCCCCTGGTGACGAGAATAGATCCATGACTCTATTCTCGCTCCAGTGGCTCACTAGGAAACAATAGAGCTGCCAGAAAGAGCCGAATAAGCTGGGAGAGCCTTGTACTGGGCTCTCTCTGGTGGCTCCATAGGAATGAATAGAGCTGACTAAGTCGGAAGATTGCTGTGGGTCCTCTACCATACCTGCAGCTATATTCATAACACAGAAGCTGGGGGCCGTTACGGAAATTGCCGGGGGTTTGGCACTTACACCCCCATAATCTCTTATTTGTCTCCTATCTTGTTAATTTTTCTTAGACTTAGATACTCCTTTAAAATATTGGATTCTTGTTTTTGTGAATTTTTTTTTTTTTGCTTAAAGGAGTAATATACTATAAAAAAAAGCATAGCTAAAAACAGTGCCACCCTTGTCCCAAGGGTGTGTTTGGTATTGCAAGTCAGGTTAATTCACTTCAGTGAAACTGAGCTTCCAAACCCACACCCAAACCGAGGACAGGGGTGGTGCTGTTACTGGACAGAAAGGCCATGTGTTTCCAAGCCTTGACAACCCTATTCATTTATTTTAATTGCAATATATACAAACTTAGTATTTTTGTTTTTGTGAATCTTGTTTAAGACAAAAATCAGCACTATAACCTACAAGACTTGTTTTTATCCAACATGCCATGATAGCGCTGTACAACTGTCTTCTAACGCTAATACTTTCAGACGGATGGAATTTAAAAGATTGATTTGGCTTTTTTCTCTTTAGCAACTCATTTATTTGCATTTCTTGTAATTATTAATTTATACATATATTATAAATTGCAATAAAACTAAGCCTTTACTGCTTTACTAACCTTGAAAAAAAGATTCACACATACATAATGGACCATCTAGAGTCAATTTTAATGAAATTGAAAGATGTGTTTTTTATGACTATGTAGTGAAAAAGTTGAAAAAAAAGCTTAAGTTATTAAACAAAAAGAAATGAATACAGCCATGTTGTTTCTACATTATAATATTCAAAAGATAGTCATTCGAGGCTTGTCAGTTCATGTTCCCCATGATGAGTGTATAGAAGTATAGATTCACCTTCTTCATGACATTGACTATAGAGAACAGTGCTTTTATAATGTACTTTAGCTATTATTGTTGTTGCCTTGCTTTCAGATCATTCGCAAAAGCACTGAAAAAAATCCTGTTATAATTATCTAAATTGACTGATCACAAGGCCATTGTCAAAGGGTGATGTGTGTGCTTGTGGGCGCTGTACTTTCTTTGTATATTCGAATGTACAAACATCGTCATAAATAGTATCTGACAGCTCTGCACCTCCTATCTTGCTGTAGATGCTTGCTGTTAGGTTATAGTATGCTAAAGCTAACATTACTTTTGTTTCCTATGATGACCCTTTTTTAAAGCGGTACTTCGTAGGAAAAAAATAAACAATGTTTTCAAGCCAACTGGTGTCAGAATGTTATACAGATTTGTAAATTAGTTTTCAGTACTTATCATCTGCTGTCCTTCAAGAAGAGCTGTATTCTTTTCAGTATGACATGGTGCTCCCCGTTGTCACCTCTGTCCATAATGGGGATTCAAGTTTTACATCAGAAATTTTAACATAGTTACATAGTTACATACTGGTGGTGAAACCTTTTTTTCACTAGATGTAGAGGATGCCCCCTTGTTATGGTTACAGATCACTATAAAGATCTCTGTACTGTCTATTTGTATATTTGTACATTGTGATCAGATTTCCCTTAAAGGGGTGTTCCAGAAAAAATAAGCTTTTTCCCTATCCACAGGATAGGGGAAAAGTAGAAGATCGAGGGGTCCAACCTCTGTACCCCCCATCGATCTCCATATCTGGCCCCGGCTTCTGTTCATTCCTATGGAGGTGCAAGAGAGAGTTGAGTACAGCTCTCTTTCTGCTTACTCAGTTCTTTCCATCGTCCATAGGAATGAATAAAGCTGCGGGTCACGTGCCATACCCATGGCTCTACTCGAAATACAAAAAACGGGTCCGGATATGGAGATTGGCGGGAGGGATAGAGGTCGGGCTTCCAGCAATCTTCTACTTTTCTCTATTTTTAAACTAACCCTAAACTCTGTCTTGGTACTGAATCCTGTTTACTGTCCACCAATAGCCATAATTCCTTTTCTGAAGCAGGTTTAGTGTAATAATGATAAGATAATCAAAATTTTATCTTTTTTTTCATATTTTTGCTACTTACTGGTTTTCCATGATGCTTGCCATCCAATCAGGAGATTTAGGGTACTTGCCCAAAAATAATTTTCTTACAATGTGGCTAGTCGTGGCTAATTCTTATTTTCCGGAACTCTGTCTCTCTTGAGTGATGTTCTGCAACAGATAGATGTAATAAACAAATGAATATTTAGTGTTGAGCAAGCATGCTCTGTCAATTGATGGCATATTGCCGAAGTTCTAATGTCAGTAATGTATTGCATTTTTTCATTTAAATTTTTGTATGCTTCATTAACACATCCCTTTAAGGGACAAAATATACAAAAATTAGAACAAAAAAAAAAGCAATATATTACTGCAAGACACATTGGAGGTGAACTAAGAGCAGAGAGCACCTAGTTAAATGTTTAAGTCTCCCGTTAGTGCTCGAGGCGAGCATTTTTGCGTTTTAGTGCTTGCTCAACAATGATTTAAAAAAAAAAAAAAGTAAACATATTCATAAGTTATCAAGTTTAACTTTCCTGACATAGAAAGTAAAATAGATAATGCTACTATGTTTCATTAGGGTTATTAAAGTCAGAACAAACAAAGAAATGGTCTGTTTTCTAAAGCAAAAGCAATGCCTGTGTAAATAAAAAAGTGTTCAAAATAATTACTAACGATACAAAAGGACTCTTGTAGTATAGGCATATCAAGGCTGTTTCAGGGAAAGGTTCAAGTAAAGTTGTGTATAGTGAATGCAATTATAGGCATGCCATGTATCTCTTATTTATGCTTTTGTTTTAAACTTTTTTATTTATTTATCTATTTTTTATTGTGATCCATTATCTGATTCCATTCAGCATAATGAACCCTTTTCACCCCTGGCAAAATCTACTGAATCTTCTTCTTTTTTTTTTTTTTTTTTTTTTTTTAGTTTTTAGCAAATATACAAATCACAGATGCGATAAAAATGTTTATTTCACAGTGACACATTTTGGTTTTGTAAACATAATCAAATAATTGAAAGTGAATTATTTTAATAAATAACATATGTCTTTCCAGATCAAGCAGAAAATAAAATTATGAAATTACTTAAAGGGGTTATCCCTTGGCTCCAGTTCAGGGGCGGTTTGCCCCGCCCAAGCTGGAGACAAGAGTGGGGCTGTCTCTGGAAGAAAGTGGCCATGTTTTTGTAGCGCTGATAACCCCTTTAAGGTTAGGAAAAATATAGCAGAATAATCAACACAAAATCCCAATTAATACTATGTCCTTATCAAATTTTTGACAAACATTTTTCTACATCAAACTAGTTCCAACATTCTTGAAGAGCAGTGACGGATCAGTTTTACAGAACGGAAATTTATTTTAAAAATTGATTTTTTTTAAATTGTTCCAATCAGGTTGAAATCTGGTCTGTCTGCTAGACATGTCATCGGACTGATTTGCCTTTCCTGTTGATAAGTTTTTGCTTTGTGACAAGATGCTGGAAATTACTGTATCATAATTTACTGTGAAAAGAATGAGAAGAAATCTCTTTTTTTTTTTACATTCGTGCATTGGTCACCATCACCTCCGGCCTTTTATCTTACTGGACATAATAATGGTAGGCAATTGTGATGGGTTTTCTTCATGAGTCTTCTTTATATGTTTCCTTAAAATGGCACCTGACAAAAATTTCTGCACCATTTCCTTGGCCAATGCAGATATGTTATTCCAGGCAGAGGTCAGAATCAGGGCCAATAACAGTCAACATATGCAGAAAAATAACCAAGCAGAGGATAGTGCAGAAATCTGCAAGTATCTACAAGCAAATCTGTATCTACAAGCAAAGTTTACTTCGTTTACCTGATAGCACTGTCCAAAGAAAGAAGAGCCGTGGTTCAAAAAATGTTACTGGGCAAGTCATCCCAATGCCTACCAACCAGAGGCGTAAAACACTGGCTACTTATCGGGACATGCAAGAGCTGAGCAGGGTGAATATATATTATAAAAACCCTCTCTGCAGCCCCCAAATAGTATAGACCCTCATATAGCATTCATCTCTCCCCTGCAACCCCCTTACCAAATTAGTTGGTCCCCATGCATCCCCATATAGTATCAAATTCCCCTGCAGCCCCCATATAATATCAATCCCTTCCCATAAAAAACCCATATAGTATCAGTTTCCCCCCTGTATAATATCCATTTCCCCTTTGCAGCTACTATGTCCTATCAGCCCCCACCTGCAGTCCCCAAATTAGTATGACTCCCTTTCCTGCAGTTTCCATCAGTCCCATTTAACCAGCCCCCCCGCCAGTCCTTTTACAGTGAGTGCTCCCTAGTTCCCCTCCTGCAGCCACCATTTTATAGATCAGACCCCCCAGTTCCTCTCCAGCCCCCATAAGATTAGCCCCCCCATGTAAAAAAAAAGTTGCCCATCCCGCTCTGTTCTTCTCCTCTCTGCAGTACAGTGACTAGTGATGAGCGAACATCCCGATGTTTAGTTCGGATCCCAAAAGCGAACATAACGAATATACAGTAGAAGCATATGCTTCGGTCTACGCATAGGTGTACAGATTATCAAGTGCAAAGCGTAATTTACACATTTGCATACTCGGTTGCGTACTCAGTTGCATTCGCATTCGCAGTTGCATACAGATTACGTACATTTCGGTCTAGAGTTACACACATGCATACAGATCATCTCGTGCAAAGCGTAAATATGTTCTAAAATGATCGTTTTAACCATTCTGATCATTGAACAAATTGTTTGTGATCGGCAAACACGAACAATTAGTGCCATGTTCGTACAAACATATGAACATTTAGGAACATGTTCGCTCATCACTAGCAGTGACGTCAACACATCACACTGGAGCAGAGACACAGTGCGGCCTCTTATGACTGCAGGCGTTATGCTGCCACATAAATAACATATTCATACTGAGTCATCATCATAAATAAGAGCAATTGGGATAGATTACTATAATCAATGTCTAAACATCAATAAAGATCAATAACTTTATTGTCCTGTAGTTCATAATGCACCTTCTATGGAAGAATTACTTGTGTATGCGATATCCTAAACCAACAAAGCACTCAACAGGCCAAGCAGTATCACTTATGCAGAGAACACACAAGGATGGCATAAATCATTCATCACAGCTCTCAACAGTTTGAATTTAATGTGAGCATCAAATGTGCATGAAATAGAACGGATCTTTTGTATCACTACAATAAACAAGGAATCTTCTGTAATATCCTTATTTAGGCATCTAGCATATGTCATTTAAAAACTTCAAGGTCACCAAATGTGATTTATTAGCCATATATACTGCACCAAGTGGAATACAGGTAATGGAAGTTATGTACCTGGAAGTCTAGAATTGTTTGAAGCAACTCTGTACCTACAATCTGCCCCCCCCCAAAAAAAAAAATAAATTAAAAAAAATGCTTGTACCGTCGGATAGCTGCTTTTTATCCAAGATCTTTCCAGGGCTCCGTTCAGCAGGTGATGCAGTTATTGTCCTAAAAACGACTTTTAAACTTGTAATCCTGTGGCAAATTGGTGTGGCCTAGAGTGTGTGTGCCCTAGGTTTGCACTACTTCTCCATCCCTCCTCTCCGCCCTTTTCACCATTAGGAAGGTCCCTGGACAGTATTTTTCCTATTCATTACCTGTGTGAACACTGCACATGTGCTGCATCGTTAAGGCACCTGTGCAGTGTTCAGACAAGGGAGGAATAGTAAAAATGCTGCCCAGGGGTGTTCCTAATGGTGAAGAGGGCGGGAGGAGGAACGGAGAGACGGTGGAAGTCTAGGGCATAGACTCTTCTAGGCGACGCCAATTTGACAAAGGGCCGAAAGTTTTTTTTAGGACAATAACTGCATCACCTGCTAAACGGACTCCAGGACAGATATTGGATTAAAATCAGCTATCTGAAGGTACAAGCGGTTTTAGGGGGACAGATAGGAGACGGTCCCTCACCTGCTATGGAGCGAGCTCAGCTCTTGAGTCCGCTTCATAGCTCTGGACCCCGGCAAGGCGTACATTTACGCCCTCCTGCGTTAAGGCACAGGCAGCAGGGACTTAAATGTATGCCCACATACATATATATAGTTATTTACTTATTTATTCCTTCCTTCAGGAATCTAGTCTGTTAGTGAATGGCCCCTTTCCCCATGTTTCCCCCCACCCACGCTAGACCCGGAAGTGTGGTGCTCTATACTCACCTGATTCGTGTTGACCCCAATCCGCCATCTTGTGACAATGATGTCATCTTCGGGTGGCCGGCTGAACTGCTCCGACCGTCCCTCATGCCGGCCGCCCTCTGCCGCGTCATCAGCTGCTCAGCCGTGATTGGCTGACAAAGATGACATCATTGTCTCAAGATGGCGGACGGGGTCTACACGAATCAGGTGAGTATAGAGCACTGCACTTCCGGGGGTGATGTGGGTGGGGGGAAACATGGGGAAGGGGGCCATTCACTAACATAACATACATTACAAAGTTGTAGAACTTTGTAATGTGTGTTATTTAGTGAATAATTGCTTACCGCCGTACTGCCCCTTTAGAGGAGTAATAGGTTTCAAATTAATTTAGGGAACTGGACCTGAACAGCAATCTGATTAATTTATGGGGTTTAATCTGGGGTCTAAATTAATTTAGAGGTGTGCTCTGGTATCTAAATTGAAATGGCAAACAATGCTTTAACCCCTTAGGGACCAAGCCTATTTGAGCCTTAATGACCAGGCTCATTTTTCAAAATCTGACCTGTCTCACTTTATTCACTAACATATGCTTTAACATATGCTAACAATTCTGAGACTGTTTTTTTTAACATATGGTACTTTATATTAGTGGCAAAATTTGGTCACTTTCTTTTGTGTTTTTTTTTGTAAAAAGCATAAAAATATCATGAAAAATTTGAAAAATTTGCACTTTACGAACTTTGAAATTCTCTGCTTCTAAAAAAAGAAAGTCGTATGACATAAATTAGTTACTAGGTCACATTATGAATATGTCCTTTTTATTCTGGCATAATTTTGTAAACATGTTTTACTTTTCTTGGGTGTTAGGGGCTTAGAAATGTATCAGCAAATTATCAATTTTTCATGAAATTTCCAAAACTAATTGTTTTTAGGTACCAGTTCTGTTTTTAAGTGTGTTTAGGAGGCTTGTATACTTAAAACACCCATAAATTACCGCATTTTGGAAACTACACACCCTAAGGAATTAATCTAGGGGTATAATGAGCATTTTAAGCCTACAGGGGATGGAGGAAAGTATTCACCATTAGGCCGGAAAAAAATGGAAAAAAGAAATTTTCAAATAATATGTTCGTTCAGATTAAGTATCTCATTTTCACAAGGAACAGGAGAGAAAAAGCACCCCAAAATTTGTAACGCAGGTCCTCCTGAGTACAATAGTACCCGATATGGGGGCATAAACCACTGTATGGGCACACAGCGGGGCTCAGAAGGTAAGCAGCGCCAATTAGCATTTTCAGTGCAGATTTTGCTGTACAAGTTTTCAGGCGCCAGGTGCGTTTGTAGTGCCCCTGTAGTGCCAGCAGAGTGAAACCCCCCATAAGTCACCCCATTTTGGAAAGTTAACCCCTCAGAGAATACGTCTTGGGGTGCAGTGAGCATTTTGACTCCACAGGTATTATAGGAAAGTATTCAAAATTAGACAGTAAAAATGAAAAATTAGAATTTTTCCAATAATATGTATGTTTAGTTTTAAATTTCTCAATTTCACAAGGAACAAAAGAGAAAAGCCACTCCAAAATCTGTAACACAGGTTCTTCCGAGTAGAAAGGTACCCCATATGTGAGCATAAACCACTGTATGGGCACACAGCAGGCCTCAGAAGGAAGGGAGCGCCAATTAGCATTTTCAGTGCAGATTTTGCTGTAGAAGTTTCTGAGCGCCAGGTGTGGTTGCAGATCCCCTGTAGTGTCAGCAGAGTGAAACTTCCCCATAAGTCACCCTATTTTGGAAAGTGCACCCCTCAAAAAATACATCTTGGTGTGCGGTGAGTATTTGGACCCCACAGGTATTAGAGGAAAGTATTCAAAATTAGACAGTAAAAATGAAAAACTAGAATTTTTCCAATAATATGTTTGTTTAGTTTGTAATTTCTCAACTTCACAAGGAAAGGGAGAGAAAACGCACCCCAAAATCTGTAACACAGGTTCTCCTGAGTACAACGGTACCCCATATGTGGGCATACACCACTGTATGGGCACACAGCGGGGCTCAGAAGGGAAGGAGCGCCAATTAGCATTTGCAGTGCAGATTTTTCTGAAGAAGTTTCAGGGCGCCGTGTGCGTTTGCAGAGCCCCTGTAGTGTCCGCAGAAGAGAACCCCCCCCCAAAAGTCACCCCATTTTGGAAAGGGCCCCCCCTTAAAGAAGTCATCTTGGGGTGCAATGAGCATTTTGACCCCACAGGTATTAGAGGAAAGGATTCAAAATTAGAAAGTAAAAATGAAAAAAAAAAAGGATTTTTTTCAATAATATGTTTGTTTAGTTTGAAATTTCTCAGTTACACGAGAAACAGGAGAGAAAATGCACTGCAAAATTTGTAAAGCAGGTTCTCCTGAATACAACGGTACCTCATATGTGGGTATAAACTACTGTATGGGCACGCAGCAGGGCTCAGAAGGGAAGGAGCGTCATTTTGCTATTATTAGGAAAGCACAGTTGCTAAAAAAAATTAAAATGAGATTACAGGTAATCTGGGGTGATGATGGGCAACCTGGGAGTGTTTACTTGCTATCTGGGGTGGTGACGGGTAATCTGGGGTGGTGCAAGCAGTCTGTGGCAATCTGGGGTGTTTATGGGCAATCTGGGCGTGTTTACTGGCTATCTGGGTTTGTTACGGGCAATCTGGGGGTGTTTACTGGCTATCTGGGGGTGTTTACTGGCTATCTGGGGTGGTAATGGACAATCTGGGGGTGTTTACCGACTATCTAGGGGTGTTTACTGGCTATATGGGGTGGTAACGGACAATCTGGGGGTGTTTACTGCCTATATGGGGTGGTATGAGACAATCGGGGGGTGTTTACTGGCTATCTGAGTTGGTGACGAGCAATCTGGGGGGGTCACAGGCAATCTGGGGTGGGTATGGGCAATCTGGGGTGGTTACGGGCAATCTGGGGTGGTTACGGGCAATCTTTAGTGGTTATGGGTAGTCTGTGGCAATCTGGGGTGGTTACAGGCAATCTGGGGGTGTTTACTGGCTATCTGGGGTGGTTACGGGTAATCTGAGCGGTTATAGGTAAACTGGAGTGGTTATGAATAATCTGGGGTCGTTACAGGTAATCTGGGGTGGTTACAGGTAATGCAGAGTGGTTACAGGTAATGTGGAGTGTCTACAGGAAATGCGGAGTGGTTACAGGTAATATGGGGTGGTTACAGGTAATATTGGGTGGTTACAGGTAATATTGGGTGGTTACAGGTAATGCGGAGTGGTTACAGGTAATCTGGGGTGGTTACAGGTAATGTGGGGTGGTTACAGGTAATGTGGGGTGGTTACAGGTAATGCGGAGTGGTTACAGGTAATATGGGGTGGTTACAGGTAATGCGGGGTGGTTACAGGTAATGCAGAGTGGTTACAGGTAATGTAGGGTGGTTACAGGTAATGAGGAGTGGTTACAGGTAATGTGGGGTGGTTACAGGTAATGTGGGGTGGTTACAGGTAATGTGGGGTGGTTACAGGTAATGTGGGGTGGTTACAGGTAATGTGGGGTGGTTACAGGTAATGCGGAGTGGTTACAGGTAATATGGGGTGGTTACAGGTAATGCGGGGTGGTTACAGGTAATGCAGAGTGGTTACAGGTAATGTAGGGTGGTTACAGGTAATGTGGGGTGGTTACAGGTAATGTGGGGTGGTTACAGGTAATGTGGGGTGGTTACAGGTAATCTGGGGTGGTTACAGGTAATGTGGGGTGGTTACAGGTAATCTGGGGTGGTTACAGGTAATGTGGGGTGGTTACAGGTAATGTGGGGTGGTTACAGGTAATGCGGGGTGGTTACAGGTAATGCGGAGTGGTTACAGGTAATATGGGGTGGTTACAGGTAATGCGGGGTGGTTACAGGTAATGCAGAGTGGTTACAGGTAATGTAGGGTGGTTACAGGTAATGTGGGGTGGTTACAGGTAATGTGGGGTGGTTACAGGTAATCTGGGGTGGTTACAGGTAATGTGGGGTGGTTACAGGTAATGTGGGGTGGTTACAGGTAATCTGGGGTGGTTACAGGTAATGTGGGGTGGTTACAGGTAATCTGGGGTGGTTACAGGTAATGCGGGGTGGTTACAGGTAATGCGGGGTGGTTACAGGTAATGTGGGGTGGTTACAGGTAATCTGGGGTGGTTACAGGTAATGCAAGGTGGTTACAGGTAATGCAAGGTGGTTACAGGTAATCTGGGGTGGTTACAGGTAATGCAAGGTGGTTACAGGTAATGCAAGGTGGTTACAGGTAATCCGGGGCACTTGACTTTTTATCCAGTCACCAATGATTTTTGGTGACAGGGGACAAAAAGTGCCGGCAGCATTTGGAACAAGTGATCAGTGGTATATAGTATATACCGCTGATCACTTGTACAAGGACCACATCGGCTAGTCCCTGATCATTGCCCCATGCTCTCCGCCACCTCTGGTAGTGGAGAGAATGAGAGTTTTTTTAAGGGTAAAAACAGGTGATGTATAGCCTCGGGACCAGGTGATGTATAGTCTCTGGCGGGGGGTTAACGGGTCGGCCTTTGGACAAACTTGCAGCAGGGATGTACATCCCTGCTGCGAGTTTGTCTGCCACTGAGTACACAGGGCCAGGATCCTCAGCGAGTCTCGCTGCGAATACGCAGCGACAAACTCGCTTCTGATGCAGCAAGTGTGTTTGTACCCTAAGGAATTAATCACTGTGAACACTAAGTTTATTCCGGGGGGGACGGGAAGGGGGGGGACATTCATCTCCTCTTACTGTGGATTAACGGTGAGAGGAGATGAAAGCATGCAGTGCCCGTTACCGGTGGCCGCCGTTATACTGGTAATAATGGCGGTCGTCGGTGCGGGGACTGGCCGGGACTGAGCCCACACTGCCCCAACTTCTCAGCAAACTCCGGTAGTTGAGAGGAGGGGGCTGCGGGCCTTACCGGTGCTGCTGCACTATTCTGCGCCATCGCCATAAAGAGCTGATGGCAGCAGAATAGAGCCTATTAGTGATTGCCGTAAAAATTCATATCGGCGGTCACTAATAACATAATACATGTATTCTCTGGGTCACTACGGTTACGGCGATACCACATACCACAAGTCATATCTAACGTTATATCCAATTACTCTAATGTGCCATCATGTTCTAATGCACTGCCACTGCCTCCACCTCATGTACTGCACTACTGCCCCCTATAATTAATGGACTGTACTGTGTCATTGTCTAATCATTGTATTCCAATCTTTGACTCTCCAGCTGAAAAACTACAACTCTCATCATGAACTGCCAGTTGGATATGATGGGGGTTGTAGTGCTGCAACCTGAAGAGCCAAATGCTGCAGAACTCCCATAATAAACTAATAATAATCAGCAGGGCACAATGAAGTTTGAACTTCTGCAACCTAGAGAAGTCACCTGATATCACTTGCAGTCCTATGTAACACCACAGATAACAGTGATATCCCTCTGAGTACAGATAATGTAGTAGTCACCTGCAGTCCTATGTAACACCACAGATAACACAGTAATATCCCTCTGAGTATAGATAATGTAGTAGTCACCTGCAGTCCTATGTAACACCACAGATAACACAGTAATATCCCTCTGAGTACAGATAATGTAGTAGTCACCTGCAGTCCTATGTAACAGCATGTAACAGCACAGATAACACAGTGATATCTCTGAGTTCAGATAATGTAGTAGTCACCTGCAGTCCTATGTAACACCACAGATAACACAGTGATATCCCTCTGAGTACAGATAATGTAGTAGATCTCACCTGCAGTCCTATGTAACAGCACAGATAACACAGTGATATCTCTGAGTACAGATAATGTAGTAGATGTCACCTGCAGTCCTATGTAACAGCACAGATAACACAGTGATATCTCTGAGTACAGATAATGTAGTAGCTGTCACCTGCAGTCCTATGTAACAGCACAGATAACACAGTGATATCTCTGAGTACAGATAATGTAGTAGCTGTCACCTGCAGTCCTATGTAACAGCACAGATAACACAGTGATATCTCTGAGTACAGATAATGTAGTAGTCACCTGCAGTCCTATGTAACAGCACAGATAACACAGTGATATCTCTGAGTACAGATAATGTAGTAGTCACCTGCAGTCCTATGTAACACCACAGATAACACAGTGATATCTCTGAGTACAAATAATGCAGTAGATGTCACCTGCAGTCCTATGTAACAGCACAGATAACAGTGATATCTCTGAGTACAGATAATGTAGTAATCACCTGCAGTCCTATGTAACAGCACAGATAACACAGTGATATCTCTGAGTACAGATAATGTAGTAGTCACCTGCAGTCCTATGTAACGCCACAGACAACACAGTGATATCTCTGAGTACAGATAATGTAGATATAGACCCCCTGTGTAGCCCCCATAGTATAGACCCCCTGTGTAGCCCCCCTCCCATAGTATAGACCCCTTGTGCAGCCCCCCTCATAGTATAGACCCCTTGTGCAGCCCCCCGTATAGACCCCTTGTGCAGCCCCCTAGTATAGACCCCTTGTGCAGCCCCCCAGTATAGACCCCTTGTGAACCCCCCAGTATAGACCCCTTGTGCAGCCCCCCCAGTATAGACCCCTTGTGCAGCCCCCCCGTATAGACCCCTTGTGCAGCCCCCCCCCAGTATAGACCCCTTGTTCAGCCCCCCCCAGTATAGACCCCTTGTTCAGCCCCCCCAGTATAGACCCCTTGTGCAGCCCCCCCAGTATAGACCCCTTGTGCAGCACCCCCCCAGTATAGACCCCTTGTGCAGCCCCCCACATCGCAACATTTATGTAAAAAATGGAAAAAAAAATAAAAATAAACTCACCTCACCTGGATCCTTGATCTCCCTCAGGCATGGCAGCTTCTCTTCAGTTCGGTGAGCTTCCGGGATGCCGGCCCTGGCCGGAAGCTCACTGATGCAGTGCACCGCGGCGCCTGGATTTCTCCTCTCTATTGCACGGCGGCTGACATGTGACGTGATGACGTCACATGTCAACTACCGAGGAGGAGGAGAAGTCCCGGCGCCGCGGTCCTGCATCAGTGAGCTTCCGGCCAGGGCCGGCATCCCGGAAGCTCACCGAACTGAAAGAGGTCCGGCGGCCGCGGCTATTTAACTGCACGGGGGGGACCGGACCGGGCGGCATATCCCCTGCTGCGCCCCCCCCCGGATTGGGGGAGCACAGGAGGAAGTGGCAAGGGGGGCTGTGTGGGCCCCCCTAGTGTAGGGGCCTGGTCGCCATGGCGACCCCTGCGACCCCTATAGCTACGCCACTGATTAAGGGAACAACCTGCTGACAGGCAGTAGCACAACCACCCCTGTCAGCAGGATGGCTTATCCATGGTAAGCCCGGGGGCCTTTATTACACACCGGAACCCGTTAGATGCCGCTGTTATGAATTGTTATGAAGTGTTATGTTATGAAATGAAGTGTTTTTATTAATAAAAAATCCCCGCCCCTAATAAAAGTTTGAATCACCCCCCTTTTCCCATTTTATAAATAAAAATAAACATGTTTGGTATCACCGCGTGTGTAATCGCCCGATGTATTAATTTGTCCCATTTCTGATCGTTTACGGTAAAGGGAATTGGCGCAAAAAAATCCCAAAGTGCAAAATTGTGCATTTTTGGTTGCATCAAATCCAGAAAAATAGTAATAAAAAGCGAACAAAAAGTCGCATATGCACAATCAAGGTACAGATAGAAAGAACACATCATGGCGCAAAAAATGACACCTCAAACAGCCCTATAGACCAAAGGATAAAAGCGCTATAATCATGGGAATAGAGCGATTTTAAGGAACATATATTTGTTAACAATGGTTTGAATTTTTTACAAACCATCAGATAAAATAAAAGTTATACATGTTACATATCATTGTAATCGTTACGACTTGAGGAACATATATAACATGTCAGTTTTTCCATAGGACACACGGCGTAAAAACGAGCTCCCCCCACAAAAGAAAAAGAATCACGTTTGTTTTTTTTATTATATAATTTCACCACGCATATAATTTTTTTTCTGGTTTCACAGTATATTTTATGGAACAATTTAGCCTGTAATTGCAAAGTACAATTAGTGACGCAAAAAATAAGGGCTCATGTGGGTCTGTAGGTGTAAAAATGCAAGTGCTATGGCCTTTTAAGCACAAGGAGGAAAAAACAAAAACGAAAATTAGCCCGGTCCTTAAGGGGTTAAAGTAACAAAAGGAGCCATATTTATTATTCTAAATGACAACCCCTCCTATACCGCTGCTCACAGGGCAATTTACTCTGATTTGGAACAAATAAAATTCCCTAAGTATTAAAAAAATTTTTTTGTTAATTTTAGCAGAAGAAATGTAGCCTTCTGGGATGTAAATGCAAACTTTGCTCTGGATATTAGAGACGAACAAACCTCAAGCATGCCTGGGTTCTTCCAAATCCGACCTTGTGGCATTTGATTACCGGTGGCTGGAGAAGTTGGATGCTGAAAAACATGGATAATAGGTTGTATCCATGTTTTCCAAGACTTCCGGGCTGCATCAAACTTCTGCATCCACTGGTAATAAAAATGCTGCACGCTCAGGTTCGGACTGCCAGAGCGTGCTTGAGGTTTGTTCACCTCTTGCTGTTCATCAAATCCCTAAGCAGCCCTGGTCATAAAACAGATAGTTTTCAATATGTTTGTCATATATCTATCTATGTTGATTTTCAAGTATTTTAGGTTAAATTTCATAATCTTTTCCATATTTTGTTTCATGTCTTAAGAACATAAATATATATATATATATATATATATATATATATATATATATATTTATATATATACTGATATTGTGTAACATTGAAAGATGGTACTGAATGCACTTTTGGCAAGGTTTGAAAAAGTTTTTATTTTTGTCTAACCTTATACATTTTATGAAAAATTTGAATAGAATGCCAAGTTATTCTATAGTGTTTTTGGCAAAGCATAATAGAACAGACAATAGGGGGTTCGCTTTATTAACAAAGTGAAAACTTTGAAACCAAAACTAATTAAAAAATATAAAAAACAACAAAGATGAGATGACAGGTATGAGAGCTATAATGATATCACTTTAGTACTTTGTTTATTAGGCTTATGAAATGTGTTTAGATTCATTTATTTTATATATTGCCTTCGAGTTATAGACTGTAGCCTGATCTTCCAGAATAATTTCAGAAAACTAACGCTGCGTCCTTTTAGTGTTATATTAGGGTATATAATTAAGGTTAGATTGAATATAGGTTAATTATTGGTGCTAGGTTGTGGGTAGAGATGAATGAAATGAATCTGGTGAAGCAAGATTTGCTGTGAATCGCGCTGTCAATTTGCTTCGTTCAGCAAAGCGAATTCATACTGATTTGTTAAACAAATTCGCTAAACATGGCGATTACAGAACTGTCTTTTTGAGGGAGCAAGGGATTATCCATAATCCTTTGTGCCCCGTCCAATCAGCTGCAAACCCCATTGTAATGTCAGCCCCTACCCACACCCTTTATATAAGGTGATTGGCTTCCTGGAGGCGGCCAGTCGGCTGCTGTGTATAGTGAAGAGCAGGTTGCAGCAGACAGTTAGAGCAGGTAGAGAAATACCGAGCGAGAGGAGGGTGGATTGTGGGTGGTTTTATATGGCAGCAGTGAAGCCATTGTCCACTATACCAAGTAACTAGGTGCTGGGTGTGCATCATAGGAATTCAAAGTGAACACAGTGTCCATCTTAATACCTCACTGGGTGCTCATTTACCAATGTCCACTGCTGTTCTGGGAGAACATTTATATTATGCTGCTGATCCACCAACGTCCACTACTGTCCATGAATTGAATAATTGACAGGCTGATTAAATTTTTTTTTTTTAAATGACATTTTCCAATTTTTTACATTATAAAAACAACAGCTGTTGAATAAAATCAGAGAAATAAAAAGAATACTTTTTTTTAAGGCACTCCATAGGCAAGTTTAAGGCATCCCATAGACTAGCATGGCATTGTATATAATACCTCCATTTCACATACTGCTGGTAATATACTTTATATGCCCAGACTGAATGTAATGTAAAAAGTAATGTTTCCCTTAAACCTTGTTTTATTATAGTAGTCAATAAGTTGTTACAAAAGTATATACAAATACCTTAATATGTTCTCAGTGTATTCTATATGGCACCATTCTCTTACTTGTTAAAACTTCCTGCAGCTAAATGTTCCAGTAGATGGCACATTCTGTGTTTACTTTAAAGTGTCTCTTATTCAAGCTAGTGGGAAACTGAATTGAACTGAAATCTAACATGAGTGTGGTTACAGAAAATATACATGCACTGGTGCTCAATAGATAATGTAGAGAAAATGTCCTTTAAATATATGTATACTTATTCAATTTAGAATCTTAAAAGCGTACTCCGGGGGAAAAATGTTGTTAGAAAGTTATTCAGAGTCTTAAATACTTTCTATTTCAAAATATTAAGCCTTCCAGTACTTATCAGCTGCTTTATGTCCTGCAGGAAGTGGTGTATTCTGGAAAGATTGCTTTCTGCTGTCTTCTCTCTCCAGGTCAGGAACTGTCCAGAGCAGTAGAGGTTTTCAATGGGGATTTAATCCTGCTCTTGACAGTTCCTGACATGGACAGAGGTGGCAGCAGGGAGCATTGTTTTAGAATAGAAAGAAAACTCCACTTCCTGTAGGGCATACAGCAGCTAATAAGTACTGGAAGGCTTGAGATTTTTAAATAGAAGTAATTTTCAAATCCTTATAACTTTTTGACACCAGTTGATTTAGAAAACATGTTTCCTCTAGAATACCCCTCTAAAAATAAAAAAAGAACATAAAATAAATCCAACTTTTTAAAGACAAACTCAGTAGAAACTAAATGAGTATGTAATATTTTATAACTACCCATGCACTACCCTATCTCATGCAAATCACATGTATAAATCACAGTGTTTTTTCTTCTCTGAAGGAAAATGCATCATTTTAGTGACACCTTTTAAAAGTGAAAATGAAAATGAGAAGTCACCTTTGTAAATCTAATCTTACAAGATTTATAGTGTAGAAATTGAGGGTTGGACATAGGTCACTGTGTTTTAAACACTGCATAAGAAAATAATTTACCAAGGGCGGCTTATGGAGATTAATGTTTAAAGCTCCTTATTATCTTTTTATTTAATAAATTATAGGATTTGTATATTTGTACAGCACATGTTGGGTCATTACTATGAGATTTCTGTCTTTTTTTTTTTTTTTTACTGTAAATATTGAAAGTATCTTTAATAAATATTAATCTCTTACCTCAGAATGATATACTTCAGTCCGATTCTGGCAGTTTAACTCTCTAGATGCTATGATCAGTAATGACTGTGAAATTTAGATGGTTATTGTTATATTTTAATATTTTTCACATTTTACTTTCTTTTACAGTTAAATATGCAATCGTTGCATTGCATATACTGATCAATGCAGGGCCATAGCATAGCATTGATCAGTTCAATCGGCGATCTGTGCATAGAGTCTGCCTGAGAGCAGGATGGAAGTAAGTGGTTAAGTTTTTTATGCACATGAATTAGCACTACCTTAGTTGTTTATTATTGCACCAGCACTTTATTATATAATATATATATTTATATGAAGTATATTTATTTTGTTTTGCTATCTGCACTGTCACTTTATATATTGCACATATTCACAGAACTTTATCATCTTATGCTGCTATTGTCTTAAACCATCTGCCTTAGTGATAATGAAGGGTTAAAATCCAAGTTTATTTGTGTAGTAAGGGATTTTTAGAGTCACTCCCCTGTCTCTAGCTGTGCGCATGTCTGGGATGTACTGGCAAAGAGGATCTTCCAATCCGGTGACGAGAAGCGCTGTGCGCATGTTGGTCTATGTTTCACGTGGCAGATATGCGTTTTACCGCTGTTTGCCGGAATGGGAAGATTATTTCATCTCGTCCTACTTCATGACATGCACCGAAACTCCTGTAAATAACGTCCCACATTACAGCGTATTTAATGGACAGATGGCAGCACTTAGACACGCCCCCTGAGGAATCACCGAACGTAAAACGTTATTGGTTAATGGTTATTGGGGAGTAGTTTAGTTAGGCTTACATTCTCTACTTGGGGAGGCCCAGACTTGGACTTAAACCCTCCTGTATAGATTGCGATATCACTGCCCTGCCTATTAGCAGTGTAGTGAGCTGTTGTAGCCTATTTATACTCCTCACCATGTCAGTAGTATCTAGAACTTCATAAAACATCATGTGACTTATCTTTTTAATATTGGATCATGTGTTTTGACATTTATTAAATAAAGCTTCATGGTTTCTGTGTACAAAATTTTCATGCATGGACTAATGTGTATTAGTTGTGGTGGACTATACTGCTTGTATTTGACAATAATAGTGTTTAGTGTCCAGTGTCCTCAATATATATGTTTATTTATTTTTTATTTTTCACATTTTACTTCCTCTTACAGTTAAATATGCAATCATTGCATTGAATATACTGATCAATGCAGGGTCATAGCATAGCATTGATCAGTTCAATCGGCGATCTGTGCATAGAGTCTGCCTGAGAACAGACTCTATGTATAATTCGCTGATTAAACAGGATGGAGGTAAGTGGTTTACCCTGCCTGTCAGAATAAGTGATTGGGATATGGCTGTGGAGGTCCCAATCAGTTAGTGACAGGTATTTATCCTGTCACTGACTTCCTGAAACACTGCTGCACACATTAAAACCCCTGCACAGTCAGGAATGTTTATATATGTTACTGCTGCATGGGGCATTGGCAGCGGGAATGTATATAGCTTTATGGCTGATGTGAAGGGGTTAAAATATAGTTATATAGTTATATTGATTCTGCACAGTTAATACTGTAATCAACAGTAAAACAAACAACAACAACAACACAATGCTGGAATTGATGTTTTTTTTTTTTTTTTTTTACAATATTCACACCCTTCAACCCCCCCCCCCCCCCCCCCCCCGCAATGAAACAATTAAAAAAAAAAAACAACAACCCCAATACAATAGGATTCTGTGGGATTCAGTTTTTTTTTTTTTTTTTTCAAGCTTCTTCATCTCCCTATGGGGTAAAAATCCCTTCTTTATTGTAAATAGAAATGGCAAACATAGGCCCTGTTACAATAAAAAAAAAAACAAAAACCTGCAAATACACCGGAGAGCCTAAAACTGCCCCGAAAAAGTGCCATAGCTAAAACCTTAGCGTGGATTTTTTTTTACTACCATGCTCCATTTTTTTATTTTTTGTAGCATCTTTAGTTTTATTCTTTTTTTTTATAAGGATCTAAATACTTGTTTTTGTTTTTGCTTAGCAGTATATTTTTTTTTAACAAAGCTTTTACAAAGTACAATTACTCCTGCAAAAAAAAAAAAAATGCCTTCATAAGGGACTCTGTAAGTAGAAAATAAAAAGCAGTCCATAGAAATGGGTATCGGCACTATCCACTCACCACTATGCAGGAGATCCCAGCTGATTGAGTCTCTCTGGACACTGACGTGGTATAAGCAGTGCTCTGCGCCTCTCAACAAACAATATCCAATATACTTTTCGAGAGATAGAGGCAATGCGGCACTTGCTAGTCTTTCCACAAATACTTTATTGAGCCATCGGATGGCTCAATAAAGTATTCGTGGAAAGACTAGCAAGTGCCGCATTGCCTCTATCTCTCGAAAAGTATATATAGAAAATAAAAAGACTTAAAGCGCTCAGAAGGTGAGTAGGAAAAATATAAAAAATGCTAAAGAAAATTTGCTGTGTCCTCAAAGGGTTAAATTCATTGCATAATTAAACATTCCCTAAGATTTTAATAATTTAGCTCAACACTCCCCTATTCATGAAGTTGTTCCATATGACATCATGTCCCACGGGACAAAATCTTTCTCTCTTTAACTCCTTCATGACAGCCATACAGCTATATACATTCCAACTGGCAGTGCCCTGTGCAGTTTGATTGTATAAATATGTCTGTGTCGTGGAGGGGACTTTGTGTGACGCTGCATTAATGTGACCACTCACTGATGGATTGGAGATAAATACGATACCTCCAGATGTCAGGACAAGTGATCAAACCCCAACCAAACTACAGAGGTTCTGATCAGTTTCCCTGACAGCCGGAGGTCACTTACTATCTCTGTGCTGGCCCATATTTATTAGTGGTCTGTAGAGATGAGCGAGTACTAAAATGCTCGGATGCTCAATACTCAAGACAAATATTTCCCAATGATCAGGTGCTCGTTTCGAGTAACAAACCCCATTGAAGTCAATGGGAAACTCAAGCATTTTTGCAGGGAACCAAAGCTCTGCACAGGGAGGGTTGCTTTAAAACCTGGAAACCTCAGAAAATGATGGAAACAACACAGAAATGGACAGGAAACATCAGTGGCAGCATGCATAGATGCCTCTGGGGCTCGTTAATCACATTACACCAAATTATGGAAACATTACCCCAGCCAAGAGAATGTAAGCAACAAGACAAATTGACTACTGACAGCAGATTTGGGGGTAGTCGTATAGAGTATGTGTGTAACTGGTGCACAGGACACAGCATAGTGAGGATAGGTGTAGCTGAACTACAGATCCCAACCAGCCAAAATAATGTCAGCAACAGGACAAATTGACTACTGACAGCTGCACTACAAGCCCAAGCCAGCACCCAAGAGTAGCAAAAGAATATATGTTTTAATTTTTTTTAGCCCTTAGAAGGACTGTTGGGTTCTTTGTGTGGGATTCCTGCCTAATCGCACACTAATTCCTTGCCTAACACTTTCCCTGACAGACAGCAGCTCTCTCCCTATGCTCATCCAGCCTGTGTCTGACGCGAACACTGCGGGACTTGATTCTTATATGCCCAGGTCATCTAATCTAATCTAGTTAGCCAATTGCTGCTATGGACTTGCATGGATCCCACGTGATGCTACAAGCTCCCAAAGACTCTTCTGCATGACGATTGGCTGAGAAAAAGCTGCCAAACATGCAGGAAGAGGAAGATGCCTTGAGGATCACAAGATGCTCGTCCGAGTAACGAGCACCATCGAGTACCCTAATGCTCAAACAAGTACCAAGCTCGGATGAGTATGCTCGCGCTCATCTCTAGTGGTCTGCAATAAAATGGTGGAATAACAAGACAGAAATTACTAGCTAAACTGTAAAAATTATAAAGTGGTTTAAGTGCAAAATAATAAAGCTCTATAAGAATATATGAGTAACAGACTGTTACTGATCTATGAAGAGAAATAGGAGGAGAATTAATGTTAAATAAAGTACAAGTGAAATCAATATCTCCTCTCTGCCAATTCATAAATATGTATAACAATTGATGTGGTATACGTGGACATAAAAGAGATAAAGTGCGTTGTGCATGTACAAAATAAAGTGCAACACTCAGATTGGGAAAAATAACTCATCATACATAAATCCACAGAAAGTACTAGGGAACAAAATATGCAAAAAGTTCTTATTATAGCAAGCATACAAGACCAGAGCTGGATACTGAACACACCCCATGAATTTAAGAATTGGTTATAAGGAGATATTTATAGCATTTTACTTATCTATCACAATATATACTTACTGATTGCTGCTTTAATATCAAATTGTGTTTTTACTAATAGAATTTACACATTGTTACTTCTATCAGTTTTTCGTCTATCGGTACTTTTCTCTCCTGTTTTTGAGCCACTTAAAATTTAGTGTATTTTAAACAAATATTATGTTTTAATTGTAAATATTGTTCTAAGATTTGAGCACATGTTTATAAATGAAATTTTAAATATGGTCCTAATGTAAAAAGATTAGTAGAAGGTCACCTACCCCCCCCCCCCCCCCCAATCCTTTCCAGAGAGCAAGCAAGGTTGAAACTGAAAATGTCATACATATGTATCTAATGACAGATTAGACAGTGCCAAACCAGTGGGCTAAGTGATAGATCTCAGAGTAAAGATGGTTGAGCAACAACAGCATTGATGGGCATTGTGCTTGCTAATCAGTAGTTGTAATGGGGGATGTGTTGCGGATGGTCAGTGCTTAGTAGAGGACAAGGAAAACGCAGGAAAACATGTTAAATGCGGCATATTTCAGAAGATATTCTATTTTTAATACTGCAGTGTTATATGTAGGAACTATACACCCAATATAATTTCTTTCAATACCCATCTTATACTCCAGGTGTAAAAATTTTTAGGGAGTTTTTCACCCATGGACAATAACTTTAATTAATTTATTCAAAAGCATAGAAAACTAGGATTTGGAGTCCTGCACAAAAAAAGTATACATCCAGAAAATGGACAGAACATAGTCACAAAATGACTACACCCTGCCCACTTACAGGGGTTATCCAGCGCTACAAAAACATGCCCCCTCTTCTCTTGTCCCCATTCAGGTGTGGTTAGCAATTAAACCCCACCCAATCTGGAGACAAGAGAGGGGGAAAAGTGGCCATGTTTTTGTAGTGCTGGATAACTGCTTTAAGTAAACTGGGCTGTCGGCCACATGCTGGGCTACACATCAAGCTAACTTCAGCATCCCTTTTTTTTTTATAGGTTCCTGATGTACAGCCCGCATTGGGTGTACAGCCCGCATTGGGCAAAAAACGCAATGTGAACCTAGCCTTCATTTTGATCATCTATGTTAAGGATAGGCCAACAATATCTGATAGGAGAGGTTTGACTTTTAGCACCTTTCAGTGCTCTTATGATTACCACCCTCTTCATTGTACTTGGAGTAGCACCTGTGCCCGGTATTGCAGCTCAATTACATTGACTTGTAAGAAAGTGAACAATGAGCTGCTTTAACCCCTTAAGGTCCAAGCCAATTTTCGTTTTTGCGCTTTTGCTTTTTCCATTTTATGTTTAAAAGTCCATAGCGCTTGCATTTTTTCACCTAGAGACTTATATGAGTGCTTATTTTTTGCGAAACCAATTGTACTTTGCAATTACAGGCATAATTTTTCCATAAAATATGTTGTGAAACCGGAAAAAAATCATTTGCGCTGTCAAATTGAAAAAAAAACGAATTTGTTTTGATTTCGGGGAGATTTGCATTTACGCCGTTCGCCCTATGGTAAAACTGACTTGTTATGCATGTTCCTCAAGTCGTTACGATTACTATGATATATAACATGTATAACTTATATTGTATCGGATGGCCTGTAAAAAATTCAAACCATTGTTAACAAATATATGTCACTTAAAATCGCTCCATTCCCAGGCTTATAGCGCTTTTATCCTTTGGTCTATGGGGCTGTGTGAGGTGTCAGTTTTTACGCCATGATGCGTTCTTTCTACCGGTACCTTGATTGCACATATACGACTTTTTGATCGCTTTTTATTACATTTTTTCTGGATTTGATGCGACCAAAAATGCGCAATTTTGCACTTTGGAATTTTTTTGCGCTTACGCCGTTTACCGTGCGAGATCAGGAATGTGATTAATTAATAGTTCGGGCGATTACGCGCGCGGCGATACTAAATATGTTTATTTATTTATTAATTTATATTTATAAAATGGAAAAAGGGGGGTGATTTGGACTTTTATTAGGGGAGGGGATTTTTTATTAATAAAAACACTTTTTTACTTTTTTATTTACATGGACTAGAAGCCCCCCTGGGGGACTTGTATATAGACAGCACTGATCTCTCATTGAGATCAATGCTGTGTATATACACAGCAAAGATCCATGAGATCGGTCATAGATTACTATGGCCTGCTGCAGGCCATAGCAATCTATTGCCGAGCCGGGATCAGCGTCATTCCGACGCTGAGGCCCGGCACGGGCAGAAGAACGGATCTCCCCCCCGCGATCGCATCGTGGGGGGGAGATCCGACCCACTAGACACCAGGGATGTGATGTCTGAAGCCCTTCAATGCAGCTGTCAGGTTTGACAGCTGCATTGAAGTGCTTAATTAGCCGGCGCGGCAACGGGACCCGCGCCGGCTAACAGAGGCACTGCCCGGCTGCACGTGTCAGCCGGGATCAGCGCCGTTCAGAGCGGGGTCCCGGCGGGACCCCGCTCTGAACACCCCCCGCGGCGCCATGACGTATTAGATACGTCATGGGTCGCTAAGGGGTTAAGCTACATTACCAGCTACAACCACTACAACATGTATGGGGCCACCTCAGACAGTTAATTGTTAGGAGCACTGGGAGTTGATTCCCCACCAATCGCCCACTGATGGTCTATCCTGAGTCCTAAAAAACCCTTTGAAAAAAAAAAAAAAGTGTTGCTACTGGAAGTCACACATTAGATATATTGTATTGCAATCTTCACATTTCTAGTAACTTTTGATTTTCTACTCCTCAGTTTCCCTGTGTGACAGGGTTCAGGTTCATACGAACCCCGTCTGAACCAGGTTCGGACCATCGCTATTACCTACCCCACTTCCCTGCAGCTGCCAAATCTTGGTCCGCCCATTCTCCGCCTTTGTTGGTCTTTTGGAAATGTCCGTTGATGTGCCGCTCCCTCCCAAAATGGCCGGTCAGCATAGACAGTCTAGAATATATACTGATCAGACATTTACCGGAGAGAGTGTCACGACACTGGATTTTTCCAAAACACTGACAGTGGCGAAGAACGGGCAGACCAAGATTTGGCAGCTGCAGGGAAGTGCGGTAGGTAAGTATACTTTATTGACAAGTCCCCAGAAGCATAGCTAATTATGAATTTATCCTGGACAACCCTTTTACAGCAAAATAATAAATTCAAAAGTACAGTTATCTTACAAAGTACAGAACTAGTAAATACTTGTGATCAAAGTATTTTAGGAGTGATACCTTTATTGGCCAACAAAAAATTGTTAGAGCTGTGAGCTTTCGGGATTCACAAGATCCCTTCCTCAGACAAGTTCACAAATGACTGACTTACATAAACAGCACAACATTTTAGGGATGTTACAAACAAGAATGGAAAGACATCTGTGAATTAGGGAGGGGGGTGGGTGAGGGGGTATATACATCACATAGATAAGCCAGGGCAATAAAAAGGACTTATTATAAATTAAAGCTTATGTGGAAGTCCAAGATTCTTGGTCAGTTCAGTCTTATATGTGGAGTGTGTCCAGGTGCCAGGTTTAGTCCATGTGTTAATGACTGGAATGTTCTTATCAATTTGAATTCCCACACTTTCCTCTCTCTGTCACTCTGGAAGTGACCTTTAAGGACCATAACCTTTAAATTTGGTATGCTATGGTCCAGTCCTGAAAAATGTTAGCCTACAGGGGTGTTGAGACTTCTTTTTATTGTATGTCTATGTAAATTAATTCTAGTTTGTGATTTCTATTTTGTTTCCCCAATGTAATGATATGATATAATATAAAATGATATAATGATATGATAAAGTGTACAAGATGGCCCACAGGGATTAACATTGGGGATACAAAACAGAAATTGCAGACTAGAATGAACTTACATAGACATACAATAAAAATAAGTCTCAACACCTCTGTAGGCCAACATTTTTAAGGACTGGACCATAGAATAACAGATTTAAAGCAACTCCGTAGCCACAATCTGTCCCCCCAAACCACTTGTACCTTCGGATAGCTGCTTTTAATCCAAGATCTGTCCTGGGGTCCGTTCGGCAGGTGATGCAGTTATTGTTTTAAAACCAACTTTTAAACTTGTAGCCCTGTGTCTAACAGCCGGGGCTTACATTTGTATATGCATTAGGCTGGCACAACCTCTCCTTCCCTTCTCCGCCCCTCCTCATGATTAGGAATGTTCCATGCAGATTGCATCCTATTCCCCAGCTTTGTGCATAATGAACATGGGCTGGATCGTTAATACACCTGTGCAAAGCTGAAACAGCACTAAATGTTCCTGGATCCTTCCTAATAATAAGGAGGGTGAGGAGGAAGGACGGAGAGGTGGTGCCAGGCTAATGTATATACAAATGTAAGCCCCGGCCGTTAGACACAGCGTTGTAGGATTAAAAGTTGTTTTTAAAACAACTGCATCCCCTGCCGAACGGACCCCAGGACAGATCTTGGATTAAAAGCAGCTATCTGAAGGTACAAGTGGTTTGGGGGGGACAGATTGTGGGTACAGAGTTACTTTAAAGGTTATAATCCTCAAAAGTCACTTCCAGAGTGACAGAGAGAGGAAAGTGTGGAAATTCAAATTAATAAAAAAAATTCCAGTCATTAACACGTGAACTAAACCTGGCCCCTGGATTTATGACCCACTACATGGACACACTCCACAGATAAGACTGAACTGACAAAGAATCTTGGACTTCCAAATAAGCTTTAATTTACAACAAGTCCTTTTTATTGCCCTGGCTTATCTATGTGATGTATATACCCCCTCACCCCCCCCCCCTCACCAATTCACAGATGTCTCTCCCTTCTTGTCTGTAACATCCCTAAAATGTTGTCCTGTTTCTTTAAGTCGTTCATTTGTGAACTTGTCTGACGAAGGAATCTTGTGAATCCCGAAAGCTCACAGCTCTAACAATTTTTTGTTGGCCAATAAAGGTATCATTCCTAAAAATACTTTGATCACAAGTATTTACCACAATATGTTTTTTTTCTGGCTAACACGGTACTATACTATTTTTCTTTCTAAAGCAAAGAACTACAATTTTACAATTTCCAGCAGTAAAATAAAGTAACAGAAATTAACTCTGTGTTTTTATTTGTGTGGAATACTGCATTGTTCCATTAAAATACAGTTAATTGATATTTTATGCATTTTGCTTCTTCATCAACTGAACTTTACCCATGACTTTTACAAGCACCATCTAATGTGACTTTTAATGCACTCTTACAGTGTGCATTGATCTATCGGGAACCATTATCGTCATGTATGAACACTTTTCTGTTCTGCTAATGCTTCCAAAGATGCTTTGTTGTCATGGCCTACAGGGTACAATGGCTTTATCCGATGCACCCTATAGGCTATGACAAGTTTCCCCATATGAGTATCTGAAACGGGGGCTCAACATCTGTTCACTGGCATTGAACCAGCATGATAACTAAAATACAGCTCGCAACTGAAATGTTTTGCTCAGAGAATTTAGTGTCAGACAATGTTTACCGAGAATAAGTTTAACTGGATAAATTGCAATTTATATGATTATGAACAGCAACTCATAGTCATTAGATGCCCAAGTTCATATTAAATGATCTGGATTATGTATTGCAAAATTCAGATTTTGTTGAGTGTAAATATATTTTTCTGTTTGGAAAATAGTTTTTATTTTTATATTAAAAAAAAGTATTTAAATGAAAGTTGACGGGCGTAATAAAGCATTTTGAAATATTATCTAATCTACATGCATTATTTACTAGAAAACATTTCCTAAACATAATGTTATGCAGATAATTTCAACAAGGCACTTATATTTAAAGTTGAGCATGAAATTGAATTCAGACCATAAGTGGAACTCGTTTGCAAAATACATTATGTCGTAATATGTTATTCTCCTGCTGTAGATAACCAACATTGTCCTTTAAATTCACTGCAGAACTTTTGGCTTGTGCAAAAATTAAATTTTTCATACCTTATGTTTTTTTTTTTTTTTTTTACAATCTAGGATCATTCCAAACCATCATTCAAATAAATAAATAAATAAATAAAAATGAATAAATGTTATACACTAGATGCAATGGAGCCAGAAATGTTGTGCATAATGGGCCTATTTTGGTACCGGTCTTTGTCTCTGATGGTTACTAAAAATGCACTTTCTCTAATGGTCTCTCTGGTCTTTCCCTCTCTGCTTGCCAAATTTACTAGAAGAGAGCTGTGTTCTCTGAGCAGATGTCTTCAGATTTTGAGGAGGGGCATTAGGGTGTTGCACAAAAGTGGAACTCTTAACCCTTAGAGGACCGGGCCAATTTAAATTTTTGCGTTTTCGTTTCCTCGTTGTGCTTAGAAGGCCATAGTAGTTGCATTTTTTCACCTAGAAACCCACATGAGCCCTTATTTTTTACGCCACTAATTGTACTTTGCAAGGACAGGCTGAATTTGTTCCAGCAAAAGCAGAAAAAAATTAAATGTGTGGTGTTTTTTTTTTTTAATTTGGAGGGGTTTTGCCCGTTCGCCCAGGGGTAAAACTGTCGTTATATATATTTCTTAAGTCGTTACGATTACAACGATATGTAACATATGTAACTTTTATTTTATCTAATGGCTTGTAAAAAATTCAAACCATTGTTGACAAATAAATGGTCCTTAAATTCGCTCTATTCCCAGGCTTATAGTGCTTTTATCCTTTGGTCTATGGGACTGTGTGAGGTGTCATTTTTTTGCGCCATGATGTGTACTTTCTATCAGTACCTTGATTGCGCTTTTGTGAGTTTTTGATAGCTTTTTATTACAATTTTTCTGCATTTTATGTGACCCAAACCGTGCAATTTTGCTATTTTTTTGCGCTTACGCCATTTACCGTGCGAGATCAGGAATTTGATAAATTAATATTTTTGGCGATTACGCACGCGGTAATACCAAACATGTTTGTTTATTTATTTGTATTTATAACATGGAAAAAGGGGGGGGGGGGTGATTCAAACTTTTATTAGGGGAGGGGGCTTTTACTAATAACAACACTTTTTTTTTTACACTTATACTAGAATTCCCCCTGGGGTTAGGGTTATTCTCCCTTGGGTTAGGGTTTTTCCCCTCTGGGGTTAGGGTTATTCCCCCTGGGGGACTTCTAGTATAAGTACACTGATCTCTCATTGAGATCTATGCAGTATAGTTATACTGCATAGATCAATGAGATCGGCACTCGATTGCTTTCAGCTGCTGCAGCAGGAAACAACCGAGTGCCAAGCCGGGATCAGCGCCATTACGGCGCAGACCCCGGCCGGCTAAGGACACGGTGATCGCCCTTAGTGATAGCTTTGCGGGGGGCAATCCCACCACTAGACACCAGGGAATCGGCTGCAAGTAGTAATCAGATGCCTAATGGGATCGCCTAATAGCCGCGATCCCGGGCTAAAAGCAGCTCCCCGGACCATGGCGGTTCAGAGCGGGGCATGATGTAGCAGGAGAAGGAGATGGAGAATCCCGATGGTGGTCCAGGAGCATGACGCGGCACTGCAAAGTCACTGGGAAACAGAATGCTATTTTTTTAGGGTATGATTTGGCCTATAATGTAGAGTGCAACTTTCATCTTCAGCTTTGTATCACAGTTTAATATGATTAAGTATCCCAGAGCAGACCTAGACCTGCATCTCAGCCCTACCACATTCCTACTTGCCTCACAGTTTTTTTTACCCAGAGATGCTACAGAACATTGCATATGGGGTATTCGTTCCCTGTCTGCTTCTTTGCCTGTGGCGTTGTTCAACTCAATGCAGCATGGTATAAACACATCTTATTTGTCTAAATGACATGGAGTTGGTAATGTAGGCCCTATGGGCTGGATTGAGGTGGTGACATGATGCAGGCAGTGGGGCTTGAGTTTACAGACAAAATCGAGTCAAGCCTCCTGCAGAGGATCATGTCAGGAGGAAGGGACCAGAGAGCTGCTGAGACACCACACTTAAAATGAAAGGACTACACAACTTCCCATCAGTGTTTAAGCAAAAACATGTTGAAGTATAATTTATGACAACACTGTATTGGTAATCTATATGCCCTTGATGTGATTTGATAACAGAATAGCTTTTTAAGACATCAAAAAATAAAAAAGCAAAAGAAAAAAAATTAAGTAACACAAATCTTACACATGTGAATACACCTTATGAATACCTTATAAGTATTCTTCACGCAAAAAGGAGCAAGCGCTCATATGTTTAATGCCATGATTATGACACAGATAAAGGCTAGCCCACAGTGCAGTATCAAAGTTGAGGTTTTTCATGCTATTGTGTGTAAGTCGTTACACTGACAAGTCTAACTAATTGCTCATTAAAACTAAGTGCTTAACTTTTTTTGGCAGTGACCTTAATGGCATGTCTGTAGAAAAACAATACTGTGCAAATCAGCTGTAATTGTGAAGCCTACAATGGACCTAAAATATGTTTATCTTTCTATTGAAAGGTAATGCTTCCATCATCTTCATAGTAATTGAAATCATTCTGACAACTAAATACTCCAGGTAAGATTGTGGGTTTTAACTCCACATTGATATGTTTCAAAGGACAAATTAAAACATTGAAACTGCGCAATACACTTGCCTAAATCCAACTATACTTAATTATATTACTTATGTCCAGACAGCTGTCTTAGATGAATCATCAAAGTCCTCTTTTTTTTTTTTACTATCTGCTTTAACATTATCAACATCTAAATGAGCGTGTTAAGTCAAGAACAGGGATGTGCTTTGTAAACTTACTGATATTCAGAAAATTCATAAGATTTCTTCAAACTTTGTTTTGTAAAATAACTAATGAAGCAAACTTTTCAGTTTGCCGAACTTAAAGGACAACTCCGGCATTCATAAAAAACAAGCACATAAGGGGAGATGTATCAATGGCCATTATTCGTAAATGGCCGTTTTGAAAATAACTTATTCGCATTGGGCCCATTTCCGACCAGTACGCCAGGGGGGCGGGGAGGGTGTGTGGAGGGTGTGTGGAGGGGGCGCGGACTCAAGGTCCGCTTCATTCATCAATCTTTTGGCATAGAAATAAGCAGGAAACCTACTCCAGCTCTTAGCTGTCGTAGGTTTCCTGCCGCACCAGTCCGCCTCTACATAAATCTTCATACCGTCGGAGCTGCGGGGACATTTTTAAGTCCGGCACAGAAAATGCCGGACTTAATAAATATCCCCCTTACATCTTATACTCATCATTCCTCCATTGACGATCGCTGCTTCATTTTCCTGCCGGACGCGTACCCATCAGCTGCAGTGTGCGTCTTCGGATCTCCCTCACTTCCGGGTTCCAGTGAAGTGAATTGGAGAGAATCACAGGGCTGAGCAAGCTGGAAGCCATGTGATGTGCTCCAGCCAATTAAAAAGGCTGCTGGTGCGCAAATGCACCAGTAGCCTTTTCTTTCCATTACAGCTCTACAGGAAGACGCAGAGGAGGGAGAAGACATAGCCACCCCCCGCTCTTACGACACTGACACTAGACCCACCCCCTGCTCTTACGACACTGACACAAGACATGGTCAACAGTTATTAGGTATGTATGCTTTCTTCCACTTTGGAGGGGCGGGGTTGGTGGGAGAGGGGGGAAACAGGGCCAGATAGATAATTAACATACATTACAAAGTTATCTAACTTTTAATGTGTGTTAATTAAGGAAAAAACAAACGTTGGAGTTGTCCTTTAAATATACTGTAGGTCAAAAAAATTGGCTCATCAATACTTACCAGTCTGCCTTCCCCTTAGTTCCAGTCCCCACAGGCGCCAAAATTCCATTCAGCCAGTCACTGACTGAGACTGGACAGCGCCATGGCAAGTGATTGGCTGAGTGGGCTGTGTCTCTAGAGACAAGAGTGACAGCCCGCTCAGCCAATCGATGGCCGTGGTGCTGTCCTGTCCCAGTCAGCCGGTAATTGGCCAAGTGGAGTGAATCTGGGTTTGGAAGGCTCATCCCTGCTTCTCATGAATACTCATTTGAAAAATGGACAGCCATACTGTTGTATCTAGGACATACTAGACTAAATTATTCGGAGGTCCTATCCATCAGATACTGTATACAGAGCATTGAGCACTCTATATCTCCCCTCCCCCCCCCCCCCACACACACACATTCCCCAGCTTTGTCTTTAAGGTATTGCCCAAGTTTATAGGTAGGGATGAGCGAACTTTTGAAAAGTTCACTTTCGTGAAGTTCTGATTCGTCCGAACCGAACCAAAAACGAACCTTGCTCTAATGGATGAATAATTGCAGATACAATAGTGGGAGTGTGATAGGGTATAGTTTCGTTTAGTTGCAGTTGATATTACAATGAAAAAAGTGGGGGGAAAAAAGTGCAAAAATAATGAGAAAAAAAAAAAATAATAATAAAATATAGTGAATAAATGCCAAAATAGTGACAGAAAATATTGAAAAAAAAAAAGTTTACAAGGAGGATGCGGCAGCACTTGATTACACCCAGGCCAGTATTGTTGAGAAGAGACAAGTTGAGCAGCAGGAGGAGGCAGCAGTTGATTGCTCAGGCCTCTCAGGCCAGACACACATCCACCAGTATACAACCAGCATCACAGCTTACCAGGAGGAACCAGAAGGGAGGGGGTGCTGGGTTTATATGGAGCACTGCCCTGATTACTGCCAGGTGAGGCTGAGCTGGAGCTATGCAGCTATACTGGGTTTTGTATTCCTAGTTATTTTGTATATTTCTATGCTATTTATTTTTACAATATGTATTATGATTTTATGCTATGTAAGAAAAGGTTAAGTTTGTAACGCTTTTATGCTTAAATCTGAACCGATGTGTATATTGCTTTAAGAGTGTTGCATTTTGGGTAAATTTGTATATAAAGACACCTGGAAGCTCTAGGTTTGGAGAGAGTCTGGCTCAGAGTATGTGAGCTGGAAATGGTGCTGCTTGATAGTAAGGCAGCTGCAACAAACCCTGATCTGCTGAATATTATTTGTTTTGTTATTTTGCTTAAAATAAAGAAGAGAGTAACATTGCTTTCTTTTTGTGACCTCAACAAATCCCACACCTCAACAGCCTATCTCATTGATCTCATTGATCTATGCTTCTAGTATAAGTAAAAAAAAAAGTGTCATTATTGATAAAAAGCCCTCTCCCCTAATAAAACTTTGAATCACCCCCCTTTTCCCATGTTATAAATATAAATAAATAAATAAACATGTTTATTATCGCCGCTTGTGTAATTGCCCAAACTATTAATTTATCACATTCCTGATCTCGCACGGTAAACTGCGAAAGCGCAAAAAAAATCCCAAAGTGGAAAATTACGCATTTTTGGTCACATCAAATCCAGAAAAAATTGTAATAAGAATCGATCAAAAAGTCGTATATGCACAAGCAAGGTACCGATAGAAAGCACACATCATGGCACAAAAAATGACACCTCACACAGCCCCATAGACCAAAGGATAAAAGTGTTATAAGCCTGGGAATAGAGCGATTTTAAGGAACATATATTTGTTATCAATGGTTTGAATTTTTTACAGGCCATCAGATAAAATAAAAGTTATACATTTTACATTACATATCATTTTAATCGTAACAACTTAAGGAACATATATAACAAGACAGTTTTACACCAGGGTGAGCGGCATAAAAACAAATACCCCCCAAATAAACAAAATGCATTTTTTTTTCAATTTCACCACATATTTTTTTTTTCTGGTTATGCATTGTACTTTATGAAAAAAGTCAGCCTGTCATTGCAAAGTACAATTAGTTGCGCAAAAAATAAGGGCTCATGTGGGTTTCTAGGTGAAAAAATGCAAGTGCTATGGCCTTTTAAGGACTAGGAGGAAAAAAACGAAACAGTAAAAATTGAAATTGGCCCTGTCCTTAAGGGGATATGCAATTGTGAGACAGGCAGTGAATAAACACTGTATAAGCTGTTGTGAGACAGGCAGTGTATAAACAATGTGTATTCCCACAGTGTATACGGCTGTATACTGTAATTGTGGGATAATACCTTTTATCTTGCTACCACAAATTTGCGCAGTCTGTGTCCAGTGAAGGCGCTGACCAGCCCTTTTTTTCTATTGTTGTAAAAACAATTCTATATCCAGTATATGGCTGTATACAGAGTGTGGGATAATATAGCTGTTATCTCGCTTCTTCTGATTTGCGCAGTGTGCGTCCAGGGAAGGTGTTAAACAGGCCTTTTATTTCTATTGTAAAAACAATTCTTTATCCGGTATACGGCTCTATATAGTGTGTGTGTGTGTGTGTGTGTGTGATAATATAGCTGTTATCTTGCTACTACAGATTTGCAGAGTGTGCGTCCTGTGAAGGCGTTGACCAGCCCTTTATTTCTTTTGTTGTAAAAATAATTCTATATCCAGTATTAGGCTGTATACTGTTAGTATACAGTATAAAGCACAGTTCACACTCAGTGGTATTTTATTTTTTTTTTAAACGTATGTATGTGCATGTGTTAACAATGTCCCATGTTTAGAGTCCCACTTTCATATATTGCACTTAAGTTAATATTAATATATATATATATATATATATATATATATATATTTTTTTTTTTTTTTTTTTTTTTATGGTGTGTATGTATATATATATATATATATATATATATATATATTAACTGTGTATATATATATATATTGCACATATGTTTGTTTTTTGTTTATTCAGTACACTTGCAAAATGCAATTCTTTGTAGAGTTATATATTGCCTAGCCAGTGATGTGAATTGCACACATGTACAGTATATATTGCATATAAATATATCCACTTTCAGTATTACGCGACTATCACAGGCTATCAAGTATAGACTCCAAACACAATATAACCGCTTTGTATAATGAAAAAAAATACTCGGACAACTTATTTCCTCTATATTAGCGTGGACAGAAAACCAAATATTAAGCAAAAGAAAATTTATCATGCAGCCATTTAAATCACAAAAAGCTAGGGATGGTGAATGTGTGCAATACTGGACGTCCCTCTGTAGCACGCCCTGTATCCCCAATCACTTGACCGCGGCTTGAAACCCCAGCAGCATTTGCGTCCCTGTCCTCTTCGCTTTGTCACCGAAGTGCCTGGCCTTGGTGAAGTAAACCGGTAGCTTTAGACAGTAACTCTAGGTTATTGTCACTTTTATAAAATGCATCAGCTGTTTCCACAGCTGATCGGGGTCGGAGCCGCTTGCTTCACTGTGTGAACTGACAGGGTTTCCTATGGCTGCAATTCATTGAATTGCGGCCGCAGGAAACTGACATGTATACGCTTCGGCCGGGATCCCAAAGCAGATAAGACTATGTTCACATGCGCAAGTACGGCCGTGGTTGCCGATGATTAATGTCTTTCTATGAAGGATGATGACCTCAGAGGAGGAATATTTCTTTATCATTTCAATCGAAATAATTTTCCACAATTCTCTACACATGACCCAAAACCTGTTGGCAAAATTTAAATCCCATCTCTGAATGGAAGGGAGCATAACAACAGTATCAGACTACAAAGGGTTTGTAGTCTGTAACCAAGGTGATTTTTATTTATTTTTTGTTCTAGACTGCTTACAAAGTTGCTTTTTAGTATACGCATTGATGCAAATCAAAACTGTCCGCAGAGGTCTTCATAGTCTTCAAACTCACCTTTTCCTTGAAATCCAGCAAATATTTAGAGAAACATTACAAGTGATTTCAGCTTTCCGTTATCATACATTATATAGTTAATCACAAATAGCCGCTAATAAGCTTTGCATAATGCAACATTCTGTTTTGTGTAATTTTACCTGAATTCTAATAAAAATGACTCTACGGGCTGCACATCATTGCTTCCTTTCTTCCCAAATCTATGTACAGTATGTTAAGCAAATTTAATTGATTCACTTAGTTACTTGCAGCCAGGTAAAGAGCGTCCTGCCAAATATTAACTGACTTACGAGTCAGGTAATGCGCAAATCTCTAATTATTACTTTGGCAGAGGATTTTGATGATTAGATTTGTCATATAAACCTATTATATCTGTATCCATAAAACGGAGAAATTACCCACCAATTTATTGTGTCAGGAAGGCAGGACCTTGCCATTTTATACATTTTATACATTACGAGGAGAGAAATGAAGGTGGAAAGCAATACTAGCTGCCTAATTTTAATGACCCAAATGAGCGCTGGAAATATGCCAGGAGCGAAGTTTATTACTGTCTGAGTGGTTTCTGCAGAAATATATAATGTCATTACAGAAGGAATTGTCTCCATACCGCAGAATGATCCTAGGCAGGGCTCTTCACATCCATGCAGTTCGGTGAAATAATTATCCCGCCAAATGCTGTCCAGGTATACATTTACAGTAACTCAATCATCCTAAGCTCCAGGCAATGATCCATGAAGTCGGGAAACTTAACTTTTTTCTATAAAGAATACAAAACAATACAAACATTGTTGTTCTATTCATAGGGGCTAAGTCTCACTGTATATAAATAACATGGTTATTTTCTATGGGTACTTATAGATCTGTTCTGTAGGTGAAGTTTTATAGAAAACTCATTAAGAACTCTAATTGTGTCATTTTACAAGCAGAACTGAATGCTTCCTCTTTTAGAGACAGACTTTAACAAGCTATAACCTTTGTGATCTTGTGTGTGAAGAGTGATGTGCATTGTGTATGCTGTATGCATGCTGACAGGGGTGGTAGGACATGTTACAATATATAGTGATGTAGAATTTGTTAGGGGAGTGCTTACACAGTGCCCTATACACAGTTATATTAGGTGCAGAAAGGGTTTACAGTAAAAACAAGTCTGGTGAGGACTTTGCATTTGCTTATATTTAAAAGGGGTTCCCCAGAAAATCGATCAGTCCGGGAACGAATGGCTCGTTTATTGTTTGTGGTGTGGATGCCAATATGTGGTGCAGAGCCCTTTGTCACTATGCCATCAGGGGAAGTTAGGCCAATTAGTGAGAGGGGACACCAAGATAATCAATAGACAGTGGCTCCAGACTGATCAGTACACAGGGAAACCAGGCCAATCAGTAAGCAAGGGCATCAGGCTAGTCAGTGAGAAGGGACACCGGATCAATTAGTGTGCAGAGACATTAGGCAAATCAGTGAGCGGGGATGCCAGACCAATCAGGGAGCATGGATGCCAGGCAAATCAGTGATCAGGGACATCAAGCCAATCAGTAAGCAGGGGGCCTCAGGCCAATCAGCAAGCAGGGACACTAGACCAATTAATGCATGGTGACACCAGGCCAATTATTAACCCATAGCTGCACCAGGACGTTATTGAACGTCCTCGTGCCGCTATGGGAGTTCAGAGGGGGGTCGCGCGGCGACCACCCTCTGAACTGCCGCGATCCCGGGTGCCGCGAGTAGCCCGGGCTCGCGGCTATTAGCGGGCATGGTCCGATCGCCGTGCCCGCTAATTAAGTACTTAGAAGCAGCTGTCAAAGTTGACAGCTGCTTCTAAATACTTGCTGTTATACATGCCTGGTGGTCTAGTGGGGGGATCGCCCCCCTGCGGCGCGATTGCGGGGGGGCGATCCCCGCATCCATCCCGGGCCGGGGTCTGCTCCGTAATGGCGCTGATCCCGGCTCGGCATTCTATTGCTTTTGGCTGCAGCAGCCAAAAGTAATAGAACACCGATCTCATGGATTCATGCAGTATAACTATACTGCATGGATCTCTATGAGAGATCAGAGTGCATATACTAGAAGTCCCCCAGGGGGAATAACCCTAACCCCAGGGGGGCTTCTAGTATATGTGTAAAGTAAAAGAAAAATGTATTTTTAATAACACAAAATCCCCTCCCCTAATAAAAGTCTGAATCACCCCCCTTTCCCCATTTTATAAATAAAAATAAATAAATAAATTAATAAACAAACATGTTTGCTATCGCCGCGTGCGTAATCGCCTGAACTATTAATTAATCATATTCCTGATCTCACACGGTAAACGGCGTCAGCACAAAAAAATCCCAAAGTGCAAAATTGCGCATTTTTGGTCGCATCAAATCCAGAATAATTGTAATAAAAAGCGATCAAAAAGTCATATATGCGCAATCAAGGTACCGATAGAAAGATCATATCATGGCGCAAAAAATGACACCTCACACAGACCCATAGACCAAAGGATAAAAGCGCTATAACCCTGGGAATGGAGCGATTTTAAGGAACATATATTTTCTTTAAAAGGTTTTAATTTTTTACAAGCCATCAAATCAAATAAAAGTTATACATGTTACATATCGTTGTAATCGTAACAACTTAAGGAACATATATAACGAGTCAGTTTTACCCCAGGGCGAACATAGTAAAAACAACCACCCCCCAAATAAAAAAAAAACATTTTTTTTTTCAATTTCACCACACATATAATTTTTTTCTGGTTTCCCGGCACATTTTAGGCAAAAATTACATCTGCCTTAGCAAAGTACAATTAGTTGCGCAAAAAATAAGGGCTCATTTGGGTCTCTAGGTGGAAAAATGCAGGCGCTATGGCCTTATATACACGAGGAGGGAAAAAGGAAAACGCAAAAATGAAAACTGGCTGTGTCCCCTAAGGGTTAAACAGACCAGTTAGTCTTGATGCCGGCATTATGGCATTCTAATAAAACTCTCTTTGTTTACTCTATGGTGTCTGTGATTGGTGTTTACAAACTTCCTTGGACTCATCTTACCTGTTATTTTTCTTTTCTTGACTTCCTTTCTGCCTTCTTATTTTGGACTTAAAGGGAACCTGTCACCCCCCGTGCCGGGGTGACAGGCTCCCGACCCCCCGTTAGAGACCCCTATACTTACCTCATCCCGCCGGGTCCCACTTCTGGATTCGGTCGGGTCCCGGAGATCTCAGCCGCTGCAGCCCGGCGCGCGCGCTGACAGATGAGTCCAACGCTCATAGAGAATGACGGAGCGCTGGACTCTCCTGTCATTCTCTATGGGTGTTGGACTCATCTCTCAGCGCGCGCGCCGGGCTGCAGCGGCTGAGATCTCCGGGACCCGACCGAATCCAGAAGCGGGACCCGGCGGGATGAGGTAAGTATAGGGGTCTCTAACGGGGGGTCGGGAGCCTGTCACCCCGGTACGGGGGGTGACAGGTTCCCTTTAATTTACTTTACTTGTTTGAAATTTGATTATTTTGACTGTTCTGTTAAACATACAATATGCTGTTCTGATGTGTACCGGTACACAGTAACATATCAGAGCAACAAATCGTATATAGAGAAAAAATTATAGTGGTACATACAGAGCAGTATACCACAGTTAGTGCATGTTGCAGCCGCTCATAGCATTTGGAAAACTTTGAAAGTGAGATAATTTATTTAATCACTCCATAGACAGACTGTAGCGCTATAAGTTTATACATGTAGTATAATTTATTTTATATTTCTTTCATTTTTGTGAGAAATATTTATAGGGACCACAGAATCCCTAGCTTCACTTTAGCGGCAAAACAGTTAGTTTCCTGAAGTACAGCGCCGTGCATTGTTTTTCTTTTTTAGTAGACTGTTCTTCTATTTAAGTAGTAACAACATCAGTTATATATAAGAATTAAAGGAGACAGCATAACCTACATATGTGTCCACTCTTAACTTTGGTTTAGTTAAGTATTCCAATTCCCCTATGATACCAACTCAACACAATATTGTGACATGTTATCACAGCAGAAAAAAAAGGGAAAAAAAACATGTCCATTATTTTGAGGTTAAAATGACATCCCTCATCGCTGTTTTGCCGCTTGTCAGTACAATGGTGACTGTTGGCGCATTTTTCTAGTGTAGGTGGACTAAATGACTTTTGGTTGTGTGTTTAATTGAAAAGTCTATTGAATGTATTAGTAAATATGGAGAAAGGAGAGTGAAAAAATAAAAACTGTGTGTGAACAACTAAAAAATAACATGTTTCGCTGTTTGCAAAAGAGGTCCAAAAATAATTGTCATGATAATTATTTTGACGTCCGTGCAGATTATGTCTGTCGTCTTATACACTGTGTGTATCACATTGAAGTCAATAAAATTGCGGCAAAAACTGACATCTTTTTAAATAGAAAAAAACATAGCCCATGACAAATTGAGTAAGTTAAATGGGGTAACAAAGCACAATTGAATGATTGTCCATCTTATAGCTGTTAGGATGAACTTTAAAAACCAATGGGGGGGGTGGTCAGACCCTTTGCTTCTGGGCAAGGGCCTCATAGATATGGCACAGAGGAATTGTGTAAAAAAAAAATTGGTGTTACATCAATGAACTGAAAAGGAAAATATGCTATAATATTGTGTTTCTGTGTTTCTTTTTCTCATTTCTGTCATTTCACTGAAGGCCATGGCTTCTATTACATAATGATCAGCCCATTCCCCTCCTCTCACCCTTTACTTCTGTCATTTAAAAATAGCCAAAACATTAATTATTGTATTTACTACTTGCCAATTACATCAGCCCTTTTCTTTGCATCGCTAAAAAAAAAAAAAAGTAAGTGAAGATCATCCAAAACAGTGATTTCAATCCATTTCTGTGAATATCTGCTATTAGTGCACTTATCTCGCTTCAGCACTTGGCAGGAAAAAATAATCAAACACACAGTAGATGATATCCACTCCATTTCTTGATTCCACTACACTCATCTTCTGCAAATACAGAAAAGAAGATTCAACAAGTTAATTCAAGATGTAGCTGAACAATATTCCAAAAAAAAAAAAAAAAAAAAAAAAAAATGAAAGCTAATAAATTGTGAGAGCTATTGTGTTCCTGATATGAAGATTTCAATGTTAAAAGATGATCTGTCAGATTTCTGGACCTTACTGCTTTGGGAAATGTTTGCATTACTTATTAATAGCAACGCTGAAGAATTTTTCTGCATTGTATTTCTGTCATTTCTCCTGGAAATGTAGGAATAAGCTGACACTTGGGCATTCTCTGTACTTTATCTGCAATGGTAATCCAATTAAAGTGCTTGTCAAGGATTAAAATAACATGTTTTCTTTCTTATAAAAACAGCGCCACTTTTGTCCTCTTGTGGTATTGCAGCTTAGTTCCACTGAATCGAATGGAGCCAAGTTGTAATCCCACACACAACCTAAGGACAGGAGTGACGTTTGTTTTTCCAGTCCTGAATAACCCCTTTAAGGCCTCCCTCAAACGCAGAGGGCCTCATTTACTCATGATGCGTAAATTGTAAACCGCTATTCTGACGGTTTTGTGTTTTTTTCTCCTCAAATTCAATAATTTGGCGCATGCCCTTAGTAGTTCCCGCCACGCTAGTAGAAAGCCAGACAAAAAAATTAACTATTTGTTTAGTAAATCTGTTGGTTATGGCAGATTTTAAAGGATACACCAATGATACACCCACGGCAGGCCCACGTGGCATGTTTTTGCCGCGTTTTTTAAAAAAATTGGCCAAGATTAACTAATGTGTCTGAAAAAGTGGTGCACTGAACTCTTCTCCACATTTATTATGCATTTTGGACACCTTTCCACCACTTTAAGACACTTTTCCACTTGGTACAAAAAAGAGATTGGGTTTATGCAAAAATGGGACGTGGCCTACTTTGCACCAAAAATGCACCTGAATCTGACTGAAAATTCTGGCAGACTTCAAGCCAAGTGATAGCTGGGGGAATCTCTGTTTCCCCCACTCCCGGCATGATATTCATACATCATGCCGCGTGGGGAAACACCCCATGACAGGGATTCCTTGTCCATGCCGTCTGTGCTTCACTGAATTACAGTGTGAATGCAGCCTTAGCTGTATTGTTGCATTGCATACTGGGTGTAAGTAAGAAGCGGAGGCATTAGGTGACCCACTGTCACTTTATTTCCAACGTGTCCACATAAGGACAGGGTTACATGGAGACTTTGGCCTCAACACATGTTGCATGTGATTTCTGGAATTTCCATAGGCTCCATTATAATTCTGTTTACTGCTACTTTGAAAGTAAGAGAGGAGATGAAGGGGCACAGCACACGTGCAAAGGGCTTCTGCCCCTTTGTTCTAATGATCTGTCCTGGGGTCCGTTCGGCAGGGGATGCAGTTATTGTCCTAAAAAATTTTTTTTAACTTGCAGCCCTGTGTCAAACTGGCGTGGCCTGGAGTGTCTGTGCATTAGGCTGGCACAACCTCTCTGTCCCTCCTCCCCACCCTCTTCATCATTAGGAATGCCCCAGGCAGGTATTCTCCTATTCCTCACCTGTCTGAGCACGGCCCATGAGCTGGATCGTTAAGGCACCTGTGCAGTATTCACTGCAGAGGAATAGGAAAAATCCTGCCAGGGGCATTCTTAATGATGAAGAGGGTGGGGAGGAAGGACCAAGGGGTGGTGCAAGGTTAGGGCACAGATGCTCTAGGCCACGGCAGTTTGGCACAGGGCTGCAAGTTTAAAAGTTGTTTTTTAGGACAATAACTGCATCACCTGCCGAACGGACCCCAGGACAGATCTTGGAGTAAAATCAGCTATCCAAAGGTACAAGTGGTTTGGGAGGGACAGATTGTGGGTACAGAGTCACTTTAAAATGACAGGTATGCTTTAAGGTAGTATTCCCATTTTGTAAAGATTGCTTTTGAACCTCCTACTTTCCTGTTTTTCAGCTTCAGGGGACAGTAGGGAAGCCAAAAGCAGGTAAAGTGGGGGAGCTTTGTTGTGTACAAAACTCACGGAGCTACATTATTTGTGCTATTCCGGTTAAAGTCAATGGGGGCGACACGCAAATGTACCGTTTTCCAACCATTTATATAACTCCAACGTGTTCCATAGTGCTGTACAGAGAATATCACAATGGACTTATCCCTATTGGGGCTCATAATCTGACCTCAGTATGTTTTCTAACTGTTAAAGAAAACTAACCACAACACAGGGAGAACGCACTTAATGCAGATTTCCCCAGTTTGAATTAGAACCCTAGAGAGGCAACAGTGCTAACTACTGAGCCACCATTGTGCATCTGACGGAGCAAAGGACATGTTATGGCTTAATACAACCTAAAATTGTCAATGGCATAACTATAATTATATATAATAATATTATATTATAAATATCAATATTTTTTTAGGAATTATATTGGCTGCAATCTAAAGTTTTGACTCAGACCCGGTAGTAGAGGAGGATATTATGGTTGAATATTATAATACCAGAACATTGGCTGTAAAACCCCGGAAAAGCTTTAGCTGCTAATATTACAATGCTGGAGGGGGGAGGCTTGACAATTGAAGCTTGTTAAAAGTCTGTTTGTAGTCTAGTGATATAAAGTAAAAGAAATCCTAGGTGACATTTTACACTCTATACTTTCTATAGGAGGTTGTGCAGTTGGACCATGACTGGTATGTGCAGCTTAGTCAGGACTCTATATTCATACCAGGCTCTAGGCTCTTTGTGGCTATAAAATGTGATATATCCGCAGTTAGAGAATAGATAATGAGAATCTCATGTCAGGATCCACATGATGAAATGTGTTGTTTATACCATGCCGAATGCTTTGATGTGATAAAACAATGGACATTGCAGTGTAATGTATATTTATTCATATAGATAAAGATGCATTGCAGTGGGTATAGAAATAGAAGATGAGTTTCTTATGCATAGTAAATATGCAAAGCTGCCATAAGCTTGCTTTCCTATTTATTCTGATATGAGTTTTTTTTTTTCTTCTTGTCACTGGGATGCCTTCTGGAACAATAACAGGCTCGGATTGCCTGTGATCTCTGAGTGATAATTTAGATATGTGTGAATTCTTTTGTTTCACTCTGTTTATGCTATATTGATATATTTAAGGGGAAACAGCAGAAAAAAAGGACATTTGCCCATTGGATCTATTTAATGCTCCTTGATTATCAATTTTTTGTCTTCTACATTGATTTCCAGTGACGATGATTCATTGGAGAGCAACAATGGTCGCCACCGGTGCTTGGCATAAACGTCTATAAAAACTAGAATGGAAATTTCTGCAACCAATCTGCTTGGCGTGAGGATTAACCTAACGTTGCCCTGATATTTGCTGCTTTTCAGCCAATTACTGCAGTCAAATAGCATGTATATTATAGAAACAGTTCAGCAACACAAGTAAAATAGTGGCTAGGCTATCAATAATTGATTGTCAAGGTGCCAAAGCCCAATTGTCCTACTGATCATCTGTTCAGTGCACTGCAATACAGTGTGAATGGAGCCGAAAGAAGTGGGCTCTGTATCCTGTATAGTGGCAGCACCAGGGTACTGCAGCCTCAGCTCCTATTGAAGTGAATAGGAACCTAGGCTGCAGTACACTGGTGCCTCTGCTACACAGGGAATATTGTCAACTGCTTCTTGGTTCTCACTGTATTGTGGGCACTGAACAGCTAATAGGCAGGGGAGCCGGGTTTCAGCACCTTGGCGGTGAACCATTGATAGCCTATCCTGTGAATAGGCTTTCAGTTGTTTTGTTTTTTGAAATCTACTTTACACCATGCTGCAGTACCATTTATTGTTACAATAGTACAGGAAATTGGTTTGGAAGTAGAACTTTACAGGAACCTGTCATAACTTTCATGTTGTCTGAACTACATTGTGCCCCTGTTGGCTTCTCCCTGCCCTGTGGCCTTTCTTGATTGGTAGACCTCTCTCTATACCAAAATGATGATAGGGGCTGGGAGTTACCTGTTGCTGCTTCCTCGGCAGTCCTGGTAAGCCGCGCCCCCGTGTCGGCCCGCAATGGGGCAGGGCTTACTGTCATGGAGGCGGAGCCTACCGGGTCAGCCGAGGAAGCAGGAGCAGGTTACCCCCAGCCCCTATCATCACCCCCCCCATTGGAGGAAGGAAGGGGGCACTTAACCCCCTTCCTTGCTGGTGCAGTGCCAGAACAGTCTGGTCCCCAAGGGGGTTAAGTCCCTGGGAGCCAGACTGTAACTCCCATGCCCATGCTGAAGGTCACCCAGCTTTCCCAGGTTCCTGTAAGGGTTAACCTTACAGGATGCTGGGAAAGCTGGGTGATCTCCAGCATGGGCATGGGAGTTAAAGTCTGGCTCCCAGGGGGTTAACCCTTTACTTGCTGTTTGTTTTTGCTTGTGCTTTTTCTTTTTTTTCCCCAGATACCGGCATGCAAAGGATTACCGCAGATTCATTTGGACTACATTGATGACCAGCGGAGTTTAATGTTCAATAAAATGGTCAACGTAGGGTGTGGGGGTGTTTTTATTTGAATGAAAAAAAAAATTCTAGGTGTGTTGTATTTTCTTTCATTACTATATAGACTTAGTAGTGGAAGTTGTCTGATAGACGGAATCCATTACTAATTCAGGGCTTAGTGTTAGCCGGTATAAAATGGCTAACACTAACCCCCCCATCATTACCCCAGTACCCAATGCCACCAGCGTCAAAATTGGTGCTCCTGGACTGGGCGGCAGCAGGCTGGTAATATTTAGGCTGGGGAGGGCCTAAACCAATGGCTCTTCCTACCCTGGTGTTACCAGGCTGCTGTTGCTTGGTTTTTAACCCGGCTGGTTATGAAAATAGGGGGGACCCTATGTGTTTTTTTTTAAATTATTTATTTATTTAAAGAAAAAAAAACCCCGAATAGGATCCCCCCCCCCTTTTCCATAACCAGCGGGGTTAAAAACCAAGCAACAGCAGCCTGGTAACACCAAGGTGGGAAGGGCCATTGGTTTAGGCCCTCCCCAGCCTAAATATTACCAGCCTGCTGCCGCCCAGTCCAGGAGTGCCAATTTTGATGCTCCGGGACCACTGGCACCCGGCTCTTCCTAGTACCCCTGGTGGAATTGGGTACTGGGGTAATAATGGGGGGGTTAGTGTTAGCCATTTTATACTGGCAAAAACTAGGCCCTGACTTAGTAATGGATTCCGTCTATCAGACAGCTGCCACTACTAAGTCTGTAAAGTAATGAAAGAAAACACAATACACCTAGACAATTTTTTTTATTCAAATACAAACCCCCCTCTTTGACCATTTTATTGAACAGTAAAGTCAGCTGGTCATCGACGTAGTCCAAACGAATCCGACGTAATCCTCTGCGTGCCGGTATCTGAAAAAGAAAGGGAGAAGAAAATACTCATTACCTAGGAGACAAACCAGGGCCAATGAGACTATTTAGAGACAATTCTGAGTCAAACCAATCAGCACCACAGAAAATAGACCAGGCTTATCCCTGATAGTAAATTGCACTTTAAATAGACCAGTCTTTTCTTGCCAAAGCAGAAATAGACCACATCAAGAAAAATCCCCTGTTGATAAATCTCCCCCATTGTGTCTAAATTTTCTTCTAACTACTATTATTATTTGTTTCTAAGATCAGCATTCCTAAGATTGCAGTGAGTGTCATTTGGTACTGTACTTTATGTGTCAAAACTTACCTAGCCCCACAATGGGCGAGCTGCAGGAGCACGCTCCGAACCCTCTGGGTCTTGCTCCCAGTTGGGTAATGTCATGGATTCCCAATGCCATCCCTAACAACCTGTGCTGCAGGATATTGGTCTCCCTGCCAGTCTGATCATTTTCCTTGCATGTTTATGTTGTGAAGATCAGGGGGAGGGCGGTCCAATCACGTTCTGGACAGGACCCCTGAGCTCCTATAGAATGTCTCCTTGTTCCCATAGTCCTTGCTGGCTATTAGACTTTGTCAAGCGTGCTCAGTGTCCCCACATATTCTATACCTGTATTATTACCTGTATCTTTCTGCCCTTGGTCCTATTATCTTACTACCCTGCTGGATCCTGTTTTTTTTTTACTTTGCTGCCCGTTTGGTTTTTATACTGGCCAGTTGACTACCCCTGTATTTGGGTTTGTCTTGTCTTTTGTTCTGTTTTATCACTGTACCCTAAGAAGGGACCATCTCCAAGGTTTTCTGTAGTCACCTAGGGCTATTGAGGTGAGTAGGCCAGGCCAGCTGGGGGGACTAGGTTAGGGCTCACTGTCTGTGTCTTTTCCCGACCCTTTCCTGGTCATATCCTACCTACATTGGTGACATTATGTTAGGAAGTGTCAAAGAGATATTTTTTACCCTGTAATTAAAGTTTTGGAACATTTATGAGTTTAATGTTTCTTTTTATTCTTTCTATTCCTGTGACATTAATACAGTCATTTTCCTTCGTGCACTGCCTAGTATTATCCTCCCAGTGGAATAAACCTTTTTAAATGATTTTATGAGATACAACTGGACAATAAGTACATTTTACAGGTTGACCTTTTTATGGTCTTGGCGATAGCACTTACAATACACTGAGTTTAAATCACAACTTTCGAGTCCACTTAAATGGAATAATGGCAGTATGATTTCTACAGAAATTTGTAAGTTTCTGGCTTTAGCTGATATTATACTGTACTTCATGTGCATTTATAAAATTAACAAAATCATAACTTTAAAGGGGTACTCCAGCAAAAAATCTTATACAGAAAAAGATTTTTTGTTAGATAACCCCTTTAACTACTAAAGTTCAAGCTAATCTCCTTTTCTGTATCTTGTGAAACAAAAAACATTACTTTTTATGTATGAAAACAGGAAAAATACATAAGAAGAGAAACACACAAAAAAGAAAATGTGTTCATTATTTCATGACATAATAGTCTAATGATGTGTACCTCTTTATATGAACTACCACCACAGGCTTCACCAAATAATATTACTAAAAAATTATTCGCTTGTATTTGTATTGGTTGTTTTATGCATAAACTCAATGGGGGAAATTTATCAAACATGGTGTAAAGTGAAACTGGCTCAGTTGCCCCTAGCAACCAATCAGATTCCACCTTTCATTTTCCAAAGAGTCTGTGAGGAATGAAAAGTGGAATCTGATTTGTTGCTAGGGGCAACTGAGCCAGTTTCACTTTACACCATGTTTGATAAATCTCCACCATATCTATATAGCTCAATAGGATATATAAATTTCATAGAGGGGGATCACCTGTTATAGCCCCCCATTACTCAGAGAGTTACTGAATATCATCAGCACCTGCTCTAATGGCCCGAGCCCATCCCTGTAATACATTGAAATGACCACTATATAATACTACATTAAAATGGTAGCCACAATCATCCAAGTTTTATAGCCACAGAGATCAGCTAATCATTGGCTTGGTTTAATGTCAAAAGGGATTTGTAATAAGGATACAACTTATAATAATTCTAAGGCTGTACACGCAATGGGGCACATTTATTAAAAATGCGCCCATGGCATACACCACGAGGAAGGTGCAGATTCTTAACTTTCCTGCTTGATGGGCGGGCAACGGGTGAGCATGGTATTAGACTGGGGAAGGTGTTAGACTTCTGTGCAAGTGTGTGGCAGGTGCAGGTCCCAACAGATTTACTAAAAGGCTTTTATGCACACTTATATTTTACAGAGCATTTTAGTGCCTTTGTGCCTCCAACTCTGTAGTTCTGAGCTTTTGTGTCCCCATTCAATAGTTAGGCACCCTTATTTTTTCCCTTATTTTGCAGCTAGGACCCCTTTTTGTACTACTCACACTGTTGTTAGGCTCTCGCACTAGGACCCCTTTTTGTACTCCTCACATTGTAGTTAGGCCCTCACACATGAAAATAAATTCAGACCCATTTCCCCTGTTACCATGCCAAACAACACATTCACTTCTTGTTAAAAGCCTCCCACTGCAGACAATGAAATTTAGTGAAATGCTAACTTGTGGTAAGTGGTATGCCAAGGGCTCTCTGTATTCAACCTCATCGTCATCCTGCCAACACAGAAACTTAATGAAATAAAACCATGCTACAAAAGTCCTGTTAATTTCATATCCTATGAGGGTGCTGAAAAGTTTCATCACTACATTGGATCTGGTGGCGGTGGCATAAGTTTACATCACAATGGGTGAGTTCTGTTAATGTTTATTTGAGGTCATATATGTGTATTGGGAGACCGGTACTAAGACTCCTTGTAGGGGCACAGTGAGATAGGTAGTTAACCATACACAATATTATGAGACTTATGAATTTATCTCCCCATAAACTACTCTTTTGTACATGTCATCTTTTGTAATACATGCCATTTTTTGCACACTGCCACTTTTCATCCTGGTCTGTTTCTTTGTTGTTTTTTTAGTGTTTGTGTATTATTTAACCAATAAAGTACATGGTTTTTATGGGAACTAGCCTCAGTGTTTTTTCAGTATACAAATACATTGGCACATTACATACATCTCTGAGGAGCTGCTTATAAGTCTTTGGCTTTGTGTTTTTTTTTGTATCTATGGTAACAAATGTTACATCATATGAAAGCCTTATGTGTCTTATATATGTTTTCCAAATTTTGTGTATGTAGCATATGGCAACAGTGATCTAGGCGCTCAGGAAAGCAATATGGCAGTGTCTGAGGTGATATTAACAGCAAATGAGAGCAGAGGAGTGATACGATTCTTGTTTCTGAAAGTAAAGTCCGCGAAGGATATTCATGGTAATATGTCACAGAGATTGGGGGATCAATACCCTTCATATTCTACAGGTAAGAGCTGAGTTGTCAAACTTAAAACGGGCCACTTCAGCCCCAATGATGAGGAACTTCCTAGACTAGGAAAAAAGGGTTGTTGTTCCGGAGATTGTTGATGCTGTGCACAAGCTCATACTGGAGAATCAGCAAATTTCAGCTAAAGGAATAGCAGACATGATGGGGATTTTTTGTGAATGCATTTGTGTCATTATCCATAAACATTTGAACATGAAGAAGCTATCTGCGAAGTGGGTCCCCAAATGTTTGACAATAGATCAGAAAAGCATGCAAGTGAAAACTTCCCGATTCATTTGTCAGCTTTCTGGACCGATAAAAACGTCCTGGTTTGACTGGTCACTATGGGTGAGACCTGTATTTATTTGTAAGACCCTGAAACCATGGAGCAGTCAAAAGAGTGGAGGCACAGTTCTTCTCCTGGTCCAAAGAAGTTCAGGGTGCAAAAGTCAGCCACTAAGGTTATGGCGTCTGTGTTCTGGGATAAGGAGGGAATGCTGCTAGTGAACTACCTTCAAAATGGGGCCACCATCAATGCAAGGTATTACATTGAACCTTTGGACCAATTAAAGGCAGCTTTGAAGGCCAAAAGGCGCAGTAAGCTCTCCAAAGGAATCTTGTTCCTGCAAGACAACGCCTCTGCTCACACTGCACAAGAGACAACAGCAAAACTGGTGGAGCTAGGCTTCCAGCTGGCTGAGCACCTGCCTTATTCACAAGTTCTAGCTCCCTCTGACTATCATTTTTTTCCAAACCTGAAGAAACACCTCAAGGGAACCAAATTTCACACCATTTCTTATGCCATGACTGCTATGGATGACCGGTTTGGGGCACAACTGAAATCCTTCTTTTTTCAAGGCTTACAGAACTTGGAAAACTGATGTAAGAAGTGTGTTGACATCAGTGGAGAGTATGTGTAATAAATGTAACGTTTCACCTTCCTATCTCGTTTCTTTCTGGGTAAAGCCAAAGACTTATCAGCACCCCCTTGTATATAAATAGAAATGTAGAAGTGTCATTTTGGGTTGGCTTAGAATAGGTTGTGGTCTTAAAACAAGTTTAGTGTGCTTTATGTCTAGTAAGCAAATGCTTCCCATACAAAAGTTTAGAACATAACTTACATACATAAGTGTACTACTGCCATAAAGCTGAGCCTTCATTGTTCTTCTAACACCCAAGGGAGAAATAAACTATTAAATCCAGCAGGACTGCTGCAGATATAAAACCGATTAACGTGTTGTCGACAGAATATAATATTAAAACATCTAAAGGATTTGACCATTGCTTCTACATAAAGAGTAATTAAGTCAATTAGAAACAGCAAATTAGTACAAATAGCAGATTAATAAAATATGTTTCTTTAATTACAAATGCAAAAATCAAAATCTTAAATATTGGTCTCATGCTAATCTTTGCAATAAAATTGCTTAGACTCCCAAGGGCCAAAATGAGTTTACGTAATGGAACAAGAAGCTGGAGCTGTACCTCCTGATAAGTAACCACCTTTAATTGCTTTTGGTAACAGAATTAAGAATTTATAAACCCTCTCGGAGAAAAGAATGGAAGACATTCATAAATCCACACACTGTGTATATTGTATACATTTTTTTTTATTTGTTAGGAAAAATAACTTAATGAAAGTCAGGATTCTCGAAAACAAAGTGTATGGCATTTGCATACAATGTCAAATACACAAGATGAAATGTATGTGGATGAGTCAAGTATGAAATGATGCTTCTTCTTTCAGTGGTACCTAGACTTTCTCTCGGTAGTAAACAAAGTATGAATGCGGCACCATGATCCGTCCAATACAGTTCTTCTTTCTTATGGAAACATAATCCCCAGACACATAAAACTCCCACATGTTTCCGGTATAACCCTTAATTGTGACATCATAATTAAAGGTTATACCTCAAACGTGTAGGATTTCTCTGTGTCTGTGGCTTAGTTGTCGATCATAAAGAAGAACTGTATTGAACGCATCATGGTGCTGGATTCAAACTTTGTTAACTATTAGATAGTTGGCTGTTTTTACATCTGTGCACCGGTATATCCAGAGAAGACGGGGAGCTGTTTATTGCTTTTATCTTTAAACTTATTATCAAATAGGGCAGGATCGACACATCGCAAGAACAAGGAAGCAGCAGTGAGCCGCATGGACTGGCTCACTGCTGAGGGCAGATTAGAGCAGGTGAGTATTGCTTTTTTGTTTACGTCACTCTGAGCTAATTTTAAATTTTTTTTTTCTGGAGCTGGACATCCCATTCAAACCAAACTTTACTTAGCAAATTTGCAGGCTCCTTAGATTATTATTGCGCTTTTTGTCCTTACATATTGCAATGGGCAAGGTAGCCTGAAATGCATTGGGCTATCAGGCTAAAAACATGAAGTACTGTACAGTAGAAGTACTGTAACTTTTTCTTGTGTCTTCTTTTCCCATTACTTGATATTAATGTATAGCTGCCATCATTTTAACCCTTTCAGGACCAATGGGCATTGATACTTCAAAGCCCAGGTCGTTTTAGGACTTCAGCTTATGGCATCATAATAATTTCATAAGCTGAAGTCCATAGCTCTGCCCCCTCTTCTCTGTCTTCTGCAGCTGTTAGAGGCTTGTAACAGTAGCAGGGGAGAGAGGAGAGGGGGCAGAGCTCAGCGCACAGTGGCAGCACACCGACCTTACCTCCCTTCCTTTCAGGCCAGGATCCATAGGCAGGAAAACAGAAGCCTGAGGCTTCCATTTTCCATGGTGACCATTGGGGCTTTGGGATCACTTCGCAGAGCCCTGATCGTTACTGGACAGAGAATTTTCCCTCTGTAGACTGAGAATTCTCTGTCTGGAGACCTATAGATGCTGCGGTTGTGCAGGGTGTGGCTCCGGTGCTGACAGTTTCAGTGGGTCCTCAGATATCATTGACAGCTGGGACCCCCACGGATGACACAGACACAGCTTCTGTGCCTGTGTCATCCTGGATTGTAAATAACATTGCTGCAGTTTTGGGCATAGGCGGCAGTGATGTTAATTTACTGTGCAGTGGCAAGAGAGGGTTAATTTAATCAACAATCTGTACCCAGGGGCATAAAATCAAAACACACCCACACATGTATGTGTGTTTAAGGAGTGTTTATTCATAAATAAATAAATGTCTTTGAATTTGTAAGTTCTATCTATATCACAAGTTTCGAGATGTGGGCACTTCACACATCAGATAGAGCTGTCATGTCATGACAAATTTTCTTTTTTAGAAATGTCACTTCAACCCACCTTTTTCGACATTGGTAATGGCTAGTGTGCCAGGATGTTACATTACTAATCATCCAACTTTCTTTCTAAATTCTGACTGGTCACAGATTTTTATTTATTTATTTATTTTATTTTGTTTTTGTTTTTATGTTTTACGTCAGTGCGTAAAATCAGAAAGAATGGTGAACTACACACGTACACCAGTCCAAACTATTTCTCTGTATGAAAGATTTTTAATTGTATCCTCCTCTCAGTGGCCTAGATTTTCCTAATGTCACTTTTAAAGCAGATACATTCATCAAAGATATACTTTGTGGATTACATCAAGAAAGCTCTCAGTATAACCTGTGAGATTTCTTTGAGGTAAAATGACTGAGTATTGAATTATTGTTGTGAAATTATCCAATAGCCAATTTCTCTCTTAAGTGGTTGATAGGCAGTGAAGTGAATACAGCATATATCGCTGTCTATTCATCAAATCCATGACAGCATGAAAAGGCATAAAAAAAATTTGCATAAGGTTTTCACTCGTATTTCTTGTAAAGGCAAAATGATTTAAAGGCATAATTAAACAAAAATTAATAATCAAGTAATACCTATAGTGATAGATATTCAAAGAGAACTTGTATTCTTTACTCTAAGTAATAGATAAAGATGGTTCTTTATTACATTGTGTTCTTCACTATATATATTCACCATTACTATATTTACAGCTACTGGGAAACATTATGATGATCATATAGCCTTAAAGCGAATCAGTAGGCTGCCCTGACCCTCCCAAGCCACCTGTACCATTGTGTTGCCATGGTCATTCCATGTGCAGTCTTAAGGTCCAAAAAGTTCTTGGGGCCGTCCTTTTCATAAAAATTATCTTTTATTTTGGGAGTGTCAATGTGGCGGGCTTAAAGCAATCATGCCCTAGGCCTGCAGTGCCTCTTTCTTCTTCCTGCCCTACCTGCCCCAAAGGCATAGCTAAAAAGAAGAGTAGCAGCAAGAAAAGAGAGGCACTGCAGGCCTGGGGGATGGACACTCTAGGCCAGGATAGTACCAGGACCTGTTTGGACCCTGGGGCTGCATATGCAAAGAAGCCTACAAATTCACTTTAAATCCAGGAGCATAGTTAGGATTCTTGGGGCCACATAGCAAAAAATCTGTCCCCCCCTCCTCTTGGTTGTTATCCTGTAATGTATAGAAACAAAATAAAACACATGCTCACCTGGCATGGCACAGTCCTACGGCATTCCTTTTCTTGTGTCTGGAGGGGCAGTTATGCCTGTGCCCGCAAGAGAGACTGGCAGGGCAGGAAGCTAGTGGCTTCATGCTATGTCGGTAAGAGTGCCGCAGTATTTAGCTGTGAGCATTCATCACAGTTTAAGGCTATGTTCACACTACTTAAAACTACGGCCGTAGTTCTCGCCGCAGAACTACGGCCGTAGTTTTAAGGAGTGCAACATAGCCCTTTTTTCAATGGGATCCCGGCCGGAGCGTACACATATCGTATGTGCTCCAGCCACTTGCTTCACTGTGGGCTATGGGAAGCTCTGATGTGGTAGCGCACTGATGCGCCCGCATCAGAGCTCCGCGGATGGAAAGATCACCCGGCCGGTACTTAAGTACCGTCTGGAATGATCCGGGCTGGCAACGGCCGGTCTCACACACAGTGTGAACATAGCCTAAGGGTCAGAGTAGGTTTTACATTGCCCACGCCAGGCCTGAAGGTCCCCTTAGGGCACAGGCCCCGTAGCAGTTGCGTGTTCTGCATTCATGGTACTGTAGCTACGCCATTTAGCATATCAACAATCATGTGCAAAAGCATAAGGAAGTTCTTTAAAACACAACTACATCTAAGTGATACCTCAACACTAGAGATGAGCGAGTAGTGAAATATTCGACTTTCGAGAATTCAAATCGAATAGGTATTCAAATCGAATGAGTATTCAATCCCATTATAGTCTATGGGAAAAAAATTTGCGGCACTTGTAAATCAAAATTCGACCACTTGGAGGTCATCAAGTCCCCCATGAAACCTCCCTAAATGATGCAAACGCCTCCGGAATGACACTGGGCCATTAGGGGAGCATGACTGGGTGCACCCAACACCCCAAAATCGCAGTATAATGCCACTCTCTGCAGTTGCGAAAGAAAAATATTTGCAAACGGTTTACGAACATTTATGGCAATGTTCACACATTTTGTTCGTATTTCTTGCGCAGTGTTACATACATGATTCCAATGTGTGTCCGCAGAGCGTCATGTTATCCGCGCGTATCATGCATAATGCTGTACGAACGTTACTAGAACAATATGGATCACGTGCCTTTTACTGGGCTACTGAAACAGTATATATCAGGTGCCCTTAGTGGGCTACTGGAGCAATAAGTATAACGTGCCCTTAGTGGTGTTAAACAGGGAAACTATAAGTCACTTGTACACACAGGGTACTGGAATGAACACACCTGCTGATGCTAATGCTGCTGTTATATCATCTATTTCTTAGCACTGAGAAGTGCTTTTGATTCAGAGATGACTTTTTTGCTGGATTTTAGCCCTGAAAAGGACTTTTGGGTTCTGTAGTAAGCCTGCCTAACCAAAGCGCTACTAAAACCTATCTCTCCCTGCTCCAAGATCTCTCCCTGACTAGGTTGAAAGCGCATCTGCGGTCGAGAGGTGGGAGCCAAGTATTTGAGATTCGAGGTCATGTGGTTCAGCTATCCAATGAGGGTAGACACCATTTTCACGCTGTGTGCGTACTCCCAGGGTCCCTCACGGCCTCTCTGCATGGTCATTGGATTAAAAAAACGCAAACTGCAATGAGAGGGCTTTCGAATATTTCCCGCGTATTCGCCTCACTACTCGATTGAATTCAAATCTTTTGAATACCACGATATTCGAATACCTACTCGATGTAATCGAATTCGCTCATCTCTACTAAACACAAAACATATGTGGAGACCGGTCGCAGAAAGCTGAACATGCAGCCAGCTTGACTCGCAGTGACCTGCAAAGGCAGGATTTTTTATTTTTTTTTGTTCTGGACAAAGGAGGGACACTGTCTGTCAATGTAGGTACTCTGTTATTAATCTGGACCAAAAAAGGAGGATAGAGACCATTCATTCTAACTGTTACGCAACTCTGAAGTCCTCCCAACTATATCAGATATCAATAACCTTTGATCAATAATAACTGATAAGGGCACCTTAGTTTTTACATCCTTTATTATTTACCTTTTACCACACTCTAGTTCTAAAAACACAAATAGGATTTAAAGCAAGGCTGTCAAACTTGCAACCCTCTAGCTGTTGGAAAACTAAAATTCCCATCATGCCTGGGCAGCTAATACCAAAGATTTAGCCATCCAGGTTTGATGGAAATAATGATAACCTGTTAGTTTATATTGTTGACTTCCACATGATATCCGTTGAAATAGCCATAACACAAGACCCATATGTCTAAAACAGCATGTTTAGACCCGAACAAGAGAATATAGCATTGTATAATAAATTTAGAATTGCAAATACCAAAGTATCGGGTGCCTAGGGTTAAGCTATAAGAAAATTTAGGTTCCAGAGACCAGCAATGTTTATCTTTAAAAAAAAAAGAAACTATAAGCTATCCTATACTACAATACAATAAAAGTTAATTAAAAGGGAATAAAACAGCAGGAGTGAGCATCCAGTGGACACTATTAAAAAGGCAATTTTAAAGGACACTAAACTATATCTCAAACAAATGAGCAAAGTAAAAGAAAAGAAATCCCTATGGTTTACTAGAGAAGTAAGTATTGTAGTTTAAACAAAAATAATAATAATTAAAAAAAGTAAGTCTGCTTGTAAGACGTTTAAAGGTGCTGGAAAAGTAGCCAACAAAGGGCAGGATAAAACTAGACAAAAGGGGCGGTACATATTAATAATGCTAATAAAGCATCAACGAAAGAGGAAGTGGCTGACACTGAAGTGTCGCTAGCAAAGAGACATTGTTAAAAGTTTATAAGTAGTGATGAGCAAGAATGCTCGTCTGAGCTTGGTACTCGTTCGAGTATTAGGGTACTAGATGGTACTCATTACTCAGACAAGCATCTCACGATACTCGAGAAAATCTCATCATCCTTTTCCTGTAAGATTCAACACTTTTTTTCAGCCAATAAACATGCAGGACACTCTTTGGTACATCCTGCGATCACGTGGGACCCATACATGTTGATAGCAGCAACTGGTTGGCCAGATCAGATGACCCTCCCATATAAAAATCTCGGCCACCGAGGCTCGGCTCACATGCATGTTGGAAGAGATTAGGGACAGAGCTGCTGCTGGTCAGAGAGAGCATTAGGGAGGGAATTAGCGTTCCAGTAGGCAGGGAATACTAGCAAAACAACCAAACAGCCCTTGTAAAGGCTTCAAATCGTTTTTAAATTTTATTACTACAGACTGCTGGCTGGGACTTGCAGTGCAGCTACCATGATTTTAGCAGCACACTGTGGTGATCGGCTGCTGGCAGAAAGGGGACATTAGGTTTTGCATACAGACCCCTAAGAAGTGCTCAGTACTATTTTATTGGTACCTCTACTATATTTTCTGATTTCTGTATTTCTTACACTAGGCATATCTAAGTTCACTACTGTTTGCACAGTGTAAAGGGGGTGTCACAGAGTGTATATAGGTGCAGCCCCCACCAGATTGTATCTCACAGCCCCCTAGAAACTAGTGGGCCCTCTACTATATTTTCTGATTTCTGTATTTCTTACACAAGGCATATCTAAATTCACTACTGCTTGCTCAGTATAAAGGGGGTGTCACAGAGTGTGTATAGCTGCAGCCAACAACAGATTGTATCCCACAGTTGTTGCCCAGAATTTGGCATAATGGTGCGATTAGGCAGCCTCAGAGGCATGCATACATGCTGCCCCTGCTGTTTCCTGTCCAGTTCCGGGGTCATTTTCTGAGGTTGACAGGTTTTCACACGACCTTACCTCTACCCAACTTGGGTCCCCTGCAAAAATGCTTGAGTATCCCATTGACTTCAATGGGGTTCGTTACTCGAAACGAGCACTCGCGTATCAGAAGATATTCGTCTTGAGTAACAAGCACCCGAGCATTTTAGTACTTGCTCATCACTATTTATAAGCCATGTCTGAGTGTTCAGCCCCCTCACTGGTCACTATAATGAGGATGGAGAAGCATTTAGCTAAGGACTTCTCTCTCCTTCTTACTCATCTCTGCACAAGGAGGACTCCATAGTAAGGACCCTATTACACGGAACGATAATCTGCTCAATTGTCAGATTATTCCTGTGTAATAAAAACATTGATCAGACGATAAAAAAGATCCTTGGCTTATTGTGTTGTTTCATCCTGCCTAAAAATCATTGGCCGGACATTGGTACATGTAATAGCGATGCAGGGACGACGGCTGATGACTGTGTAAAAAAATTAAGAAACGTTATACATACATGTCCACGTTCCCCGATGTTCTTCTCACTTCTGTCCTCTGCCCACAGCCACTGCTGTAACTTCTGAACCAGTCTCTGAAGTAAAAGTCCACTCAGCCAATGTGCCTCTGCCCAGTGATTGGTTTAGCGACCTGTCACTTCAGAGACCGGTTATCCAGAATATCATACTGTGTACTGCGGCCCTTAGTCTATGGAACCAGTCTTTTGCAGCAACATGCGGGATAGAAAGAGAAGCACTTATCTGAGTATTTAGCCTACCACCTTTTTGTTTAACATTGTAGAATAAGTAACACTTGAATACTTCGGATCGCTGAAAATCCCTTATAGGGGTATTCCCATGTCCAAAACTTATACCCCATCTACAGGATAGCCAATTACAGCGAATTGATCGGTGGGAGTTGACTGCTAGTAGAGTGGATGCAGCACATCCCCTGAAGGAATGCAGCCCACCTTGCATGAGTAGCCGCTAGTTCATTAAAGAGGTATTCCAGGAAAATCAACTTTTCCCCTATCCACAGGTCTCTGTCAGGCACTCAGCTACTGTATTGTGAATAGAGATGTGGGTACTACACATGTCCCATGGCTCTATTCATTCCTATGGAGCCGTTAGAAAGAGCCGCTTACAAAGGAAGAGCGATGTACTCTGCTCTTTCCGTTGGCTCCATAGGAATAAATAAATAAACTGTTTATGTGCCGTATCTTCGGCTCTATTCATAATACAGATTTCGGGAGCCCTATACGGACATTGGCGAGGGGTAAAGGGGTCAGACCCCCTGCAATATCTGTAGATAGGGGAAAAGTGCATTTTTCCTGGAATACCTCTTTAATTCTGTATGGGCTTCCATACATTGCCATCGTAAGACCACTATATAGTATATGGGCTTGTTTAGGTGTATGGGATGAGAAGCAGCCGTAATGCTGTATGGACTTCACCATTTTCTGGCAATGTTAACATGGCCTATACCCGAGTGTAAAATTCTAAGTACTGTCACTAAGTACATGAAAATGTGATAAATAAGTCACTTTGCTCATCTCAAGGAGCTGCCTATTAGCAATGTATAGTTCAATGCTTTCTTCATCTGCTGGGATATTTTTTATCAAAGGTAGATTGGGAGTAATTCAATAAAATAAAGTAAATCTAGCAAATGCAATTTATATTTGACTTAAATGGAAGAATTTGACAAAAACCTGACTACTTCATATTTCACTAGAATTAGCCCATTGAAACCAAAGTCACAGAAATTCGCATTCTGAAGGTTCATAGCAGCAGATCCATCAGGATTACTCATGCTCGACATGTCTTCTACCTAATGCATTTTTTATCATTTTTTGCATATATTTCAATGCCTCTCCGCCTGACTTTGTTGTAGTTGAGATGATATGTTGCGCATAGAAGAAACCTGTAAAGTTACTTTAAGTTATATTAGTGGAATTACGTGTTCCATGTACTAGTTATGTCGTGTTAGTCATTCCAAGTTATGTCATACATTATTCATATGGCATTCTTTATTACATAAAGACACATCTATCACCGTGAAAAGATCAAGTTCTAAAATGTAAATCATTTACCTCATTGCAGACGATTGCAAATTCTAAAGTCAAATGCATCCACACCACTTTATTTATTTAAAGGACAAGTCCGGGAATTTTAGAAATCCTACAGTCGACAGGGGTAGATTTGATAACAAGTACTAACTAACCTCTCCTCATGCCCGCAGTGAGCAGCGGGACTGGCCATGGGACCCCTGCCGGAATCTCTGGGGTGTACTTGTCACAACCCGGCTGATGGACTGGCTGCTCAGTCAGTCAGTGACTAAGGCGGGATGCCGTTCCGGTCACTGATTGGATGAATGGCCAGTCCATCAGCCGGGACAAGAATTTTCCGTCGAGTTGTAACGTCATTACAACTTAGTGGAAAATGACTTCCGGCAGGGGTCCGAAGCTGATCCTACCACTCACCATGGCAACAGGGACAGGTAAGTGCCTACTCGATATCAAATTTCCCTCTGCCCCTGCCAGCTGCCGGATTTTCAAAATCCCTGGACTTCTCCTTTAAAGGCAAATGACTCAAATTTTCCCTTAGAAATAGGTCAAGAGAATTAAAGCTCTGTTCTATTGATTATGTATTATGAAGTACAAATTAGCATTATTTCCAGGCCCAACTTACATAATGGCCATTAACTTCCGCCATTGGTATATTGAGATGGAATGTAACTCACTTCTGTTTTATGAGTTATTAGATAGCCGGGGCCGTACAGCATTATGTACATTTTCTCCTGGGAAGTAATAATGTCTCTAATTTCCCCTGTGCTGTGTTCCTGTGTTGCCTCTTAAATAACCATAGATAAGCAGTTATATTTAGTTATTTGCTGATACAGTGGTGGTTGTGGTAGTATTGATCTTGGTGTTTATGTCAGTAACTTTAAGTGCATGTATAATATATGAAGATCCTTAAATATAATTTTATATAAAAAAAAGTAAAATAGTGAAGAAGAAAAAAAAATACCTGGATGTATTGAACCTGATACATTTTAATATAATTATATATGGAAAGATAGTTTACTAAGATCGGCGATTCCCAACCGGGGTGATGCCCTAGTGTGTTACGCCTATCCTCCAGGGGTGCCGCAGTCCTTTTGTCTACCAAGATAAATTTATTAGTTAAAAAAAAAGTACTGTTCTCTAGGGCGTGTGGGAAGCACCTCAATAACGGCAGAAAGTAACACCCATGACTCTGAAAGCTTCCTGCCATGAAGGAGCAGGCATATCAGGCAACAGCCTTGCCTTCCCCATACGATACCTGCATGGGCATCATAGGAGGTACATTTGCAATGACATGGCCACTTCCTGCTGAAGAGGAACTCTCTGTGCACCAGTGGAACTGATCTATGTAAGGAGGGGGTGGAATGGGTGTGGAGGGGCTTAATTGCAGGTGGTGGGGGGCAGAGGGGGTTAATTGCAGGTGGTGGGGCGGAGGGAGTTAACTGCAGGTGAGTGGGTTAAGTGCAGGCAGTGGGGGCAGAAGAGGTTAGCTTTAGGAAGTGGTGGCAGGGGGTTAACTGCAGGTAGTGGGGTAGTTGGAGGGGGTTCAGTACAGGTATGGGAGGCTAGGGAGTTAATTGCATGTGTGGGGGATGGAGTGGGTTAACTGCAAGCAGTGGGAGGGCCGAGGGGTTTGGTGCAGACGTGAGGTGGCAAGGGTGGTTAAATGAAGGTAGTGGGGAGCAGAGAGAATTAACTGCAGGCACTAGTGTCAACAGTGTATGAAGCAGGTTTGGGACTCAAGTTCACCTTATAGACAATGATTCACAGCTCCTATTAGTGGCTGGGGACCACTGCAAATAGACATCATGGAGTTGTCGTCTGTGCTGGCTATTTAACCATTTAGCCTTGAAAACTCACATTTAACCATTTAGCCGTTAAAACTGAGAGAGGAATTTAAATGGCCCGGCCATTTGTCATTGATGCAGTGGTGCAGTTTATAGTTTACAACAGAACTTTGTTAAATAAATACCTTAGCAGCTTTTGCTGCCAGGAAATATTAAATAGTTTTTTTTTTTTTTAAATATGCTTTTTTGATTTTTTTTTTACAATGTATGACAGATGTATAGCATCTGCCAAAATTTTATGAATATGACCAGTGTCACTTTATTCATTAATAACTTCAGGATGCTTTTACCTATCCGGCTGATTCTGAGATTGTTTTCTCGTGACATATTGTACTTTACATTTCTGGTAAAATGGAGTTGATACTTATAACGAATCTTTATGAAAAAAAACCCAAATAACGAGAAAAATTGTGAAAAAATGCATTTTTCCAACTTTGAAACTTTTTTGCTTATACAGAAAGTGGTTATACCACATAAATTATATATTAAATAGCATTAGCAACATGTCTACTTTATGTTGGCGGCATTTATTAAACGATCTTTCATTTTTTTTTAGACAATAGAAAACGTAAAACATAAGCAGCAAATTTCCAAATTTTCAGTAAAATTTCAAAATCAGATATTTTTAGGGACCTGTTTTTTTTTAACCCTTTAGGAGAGTCACAGAGATAAAAGCTAAGTGTGTAAGAAATTTGAAAATTTTAATTTTCTGTGCAGAGATTTTATTGTAATCCAATATTTTTCATATTTATAAACTTATTACCAGAGAAATTCACCCCAATATTGATTTCCCCATTTCTGTAGTTTATAGAAATACCCCATATATGGCCCTATTGCGCTATTTGACACAACCACAAGCCTCAGATACAAAGGAGCGCCTAGTGAATTTCAATGGCTCCGTTATATTTGGTCATTTCTGACTGTACCACTTCAGGTTGGCAGAGGCTCTGGGGTGCCAAAACCTAAAAAACACCCCTAAAGTGACACCATTTAGAAAACTACAACCCTCAATGAATGTAACAAGGGGTGCGGTGAGCATCTGGACCCCACAGGTGCTTCACAGATTTTCCTAACAATACGGCGTGAAAAAAGAAAAAAATATTTTTTACACTAAAATGTTGTTCTAGCCTTCAATTTTTTATTCTCACAAAGGGAAGAAAGGAAAAAAAAAACACAAAATGTGTAGCCCAGTTTCTCCTGAGTACGGAAATACCCAACATGTGGACATAAAGCGCAATTTGGGTGCAGGACAAGCCTCCAAAGGGAAGGAGCGCCAATTGGCTTTTGGAAGCTGGATTTAACTGGAATGGATTTCAAGGGCCATGTCGCATTTACAGAGCCCTCGTGCTGCCAAAACACTGGAAACTCCTCCACAAGTGACCCAATTATGGAAACTACAACCCTCAAGGAATCTAACAAGGGATGCAGTGAGGATATGGACCCCACTGGTGACGGGCACAAATGTAGAAAAATGTGACGTGAAAGTGAAAATTTTCAATTTTTTTTTCACTTTCACGGCACATATGTGCCCGTCATCCAGGGGTAAATATCCTCACTGCACCCCTAGTTAGATTCCTTGAGGGGTGTAGTTTTAAGAATGGGGTCACTTGTGGGGGGTTTCTAGTGTTTTGGCAGCACGAGGGCTCTGTAAATGCGACATGGCGTTCATCATCCATTCTGGCCAAATCCAACCTCCAAAATCCAAATGGCGCTCCTTCCCTTCGGAGGCTTGCCCTGCACACAAATTGCGGTTTATGTCCACATGTGGGATATTTACGGACTCTACACATTTACGGAAATTGCTCTACACATTTAGTGGCTTTTTTTTCTCTTTTAACCCCTTGTGAACATGAAAAATTCAAGGCTAGACCAACATTATAGTGTAAAAAATGTAATATTTCATTTTCATGCCACATTGTTCCACATTTGTACCCGTCACCAGTGGGGTCCATATGCCCACTACATCCCTTGTTACATTCCCTGAGGGGTGTAGTTTCCATAATGGGGTCACTTGTGGGGGGTTTCCACTGTCTTGGCAACACAGGGGCCTTTTTAATGCAACAAGGCCCTCGAAATCCATTCCAGCCAAATCCAGCCTCCAAAAGCCAAATGGCACTCCTTCCCTTGGAGGCTTACCCTGCCCCCGCATGGCACTTTATGTCCACATGTGGGGTATTTTTCGTTTTTATCTTTTAACCCCTTGTGAAAATGAAAAAATTAAGACAAGATCAATGATTTAGTGTAAAAATTAAACATTTTTTACACTAAATGTTGGTCTAGCCTTGATTTTTTCCATTTCCACAAGGGGTTAAAAAAGAAAATGAACACAAAACGTGTAGGGTAATTTCCCCTGAGTAAAAAAATACCCCACATGTGGACATAATGTGCCATATGGGCACAGGGCAAGCCACCAAAGGGACAGAGCGCCATTTAGAGGCTGGAATGGAGGATGGAGGCCATGTTGCAATTACAAAGCTCCTGTGCTGCCGGGACAGTAGAAACCCCCCACAAGTGACCCAATTCTGTAAACTACACCCCATAAGGAATCTAACAAGGGGTACAGTGAGCATATGGACCCCACTGGTGATGGGCACATTCCGCCCTCCGTCCAAAGAATAAACGTGTTCATTCTTATGGACGGAAGACGGAATCCGCCCGTGCATAGAATGGAGTCTATGACACGGATGGAGACGCACGCGTCTGCATCAGTCCGCCGGCGGGTGCCAGCTGCGGAATGCACAAAGGGTTATCATTCGCCATTCCGCAGTGTGCACGTACCCTAAATCTGTAAGTGTACCCTGAGGTACTCTCACAGAGTTTGGAGAATTTCACGCCATACCGTGATCTCTTATTGGGACGGTACTGGTGGAAAAGACGTGTCTGGGGGGCAGCGTACGCTACGCTACCCCCAGACATGTCACTGGATGATGAGGATGATGAGGATGAATGGAGGAAAGAAAGATCCCCCATTCATCCTCACTGGCTGTTTCGGTGTCGGAGGCAATAATAATGTATGCGTCCGACGCCGAAAACACCCTGGGGGCCATCTTTATACGGGGACTAGTATATGGGGTATGTAAATGTGTACTGGTGTAGTGTAAAACTTTATTCCATGTAGTGTGGTGTAATGTAGTGTTTTTTACGTTTTTTGACAGTAAGAAAGTAGTTGCTGATAAATGCCACACTTATGTGCAGCACTTATCAGCAGACAGTGGCGGTAGGATATTGTGGAGAAAAACGCCCCTACGCCAAAAAGGAGGAGTTGCTGATCAGCGGCGCACTTACGTGCGATGCTGATCAGCACTCAGCGGCGTTAGGGCGCATAAAAAAATACAAGAGTCTTCATCCCCTTAAAACAAACAGGTTTATGCCGGCTACATATAGTAAATATTCCAGCTCTGAAGTTCCAAGATTACACAGATGAAAGATATTACACTAACAATTGGCCTACAATTTGCCTCTACATGTGAATCATTGGGGAAAAAAAAGCACTGCTTATTTTGGATAAAAGACATCCTAATTCGTGTATTCAATGGTCAGACTGTGATTCTGAGAAAGATGTGAATAGAAAAAAACCTAAGTGCATTCTAAGAAAATGAAAGATAAAGTTAAAGACCTGAAAACCAACGATCATTCTAAAGAAATAATAGATGCATTTATTATAGACATACACAGGATAGAAAAAGAATACAAAATAATATTCAAGCACTGCTGGACCGCGGGTGAGAAAATGAAAGCTGTATCATATAAATCAGGCACTGCCTAGACAACACCGTCCCTCAGCATGGGAGCAAGGAGGAGACTTGTCACCAAAGCCAAAATTGGAATTTGTTTCGAGCCTTTAGAACAAGGCATTTTTTTTTTATCACCAAATTTACAGAGATGTAACTTTTAATTAAAATTTTCCATCAAAATAGCTACAGGATGGCTTCTTTTTACAGGGTTGTATTTATCAATTTCAGCCTTTCGGGTAAATAAAATATGTTAATTTTTTTTTTCAGGCTCTAATGATTGATGACTTAGGATCAATCACTGATTGGTGGGAAATCCGCTTCTAGGCTGCGTTCACACTACGTATATTTCAGTCAGTATATTTCAGTCAGTATTGCAACCAAAACCAGGAGTGGATTAAAATGCACAGAAAGGCTCTGTCCTTACAATGTTGAAATTGAGTGGATGGCCGCCATATAACGGTAAATAACTGCCATTATTTCAATATAACAGCCGTTGTTCTAAAATAACAGCAAATATTTGCCATTAAATGGGGGCCATCCACTCAATTTCAACATTGTGCTAACAGAGCCTTTCTGTGTTTTTAATCCACTCCTGGTTTTGGTTGCAATATGAGGACCACAATACTGACTGAAATATACGTAGTGTGAACCCAGCCTCTACTCTGTATGTTAATAGAAACTAACATGTCCTTAGTCTCTCTAAGCTGGTATTGGAGGTGCAAAGGATTCTCACCTGCAAACCACAGGTAATTAGATGCAAGAAGAAGGATTATCCAGCAAATCACTGATAAATTTAAGTGCCAGTTGTCGGCACCCCACTAACAGCAATTGATGGCTTACTCTAAGTCATCAATGATTTTTGCCCAGAATACCCCTTTAAGATATAGTGAAAATTATTCAGCCCATATTGCAGATTACTGCATCTTTATTTGTCAACATTACACACTTACAGCTGTTTGTCAAAACCAACAAAAACAATTTAAATAGCTCAGTACAACTAATGTAACAGATGGTTTCCCCAAATTCAGCAGAAATTGTCCCTTTTATAGCATACTGTATATAGGGATGTTCAACCCCCTTCAAAGCATGTGGCCTTAGTACTTAAAGGGGTATTCCAGTATCGGAAAATTGTAATAAAATAAAATGATTGCCTTAAAATGTATAACTTACTAATAGAGTAGTCTGACTAATAGTACTGGCTTTAGCATGCAAAATTTGTATTGTCTACAGCTGCCCTGCTTGTCCCTTTCATCTGAACCAACGCATCTTGCTCTGATGTCACAGGAGTCGTCACTGGAGCTCGAGTCCCACCTCCTGGGTGATGTCACCATCTCTGACCGGCCTCTACAGCCTACTGTACATCACCAGCCCTCTGTTATGTAGACAGATACATATATATCTTTATTGGGATATTTAGGGATAGTGAGGTGTGATTACAATATGCTGCCTAGTGCTGAGAATTGGGGAGAGGAGATGAGTGGGTAGGGTGGGAGGACTGTGAAGAAAAGCTGAGGGAAAGCAATGCATTCTGGGATTTGTGGTACTGAGCAATTGCAGAAGTACAACCAGGAGATACAGAACAACGACTCCTAAAAACATATGGATTTTTGATGGTTTCAGAACAGGGGCAGACGGTAACAAAAATAAATAAGTACATAAATAAATAAACAATAACATAACAGCTGAAACACCTGCAAAATAGCAATCCTACTGTTAGGACTCGGGCTGTGCGTTTAGCTTGGCGTCCATAGCAGCCAGACTGCTTCTCAGGTTTTGCTGTGCTATTCCGTGTTGTAGCAGTGGCCAGTGTTTCACTCCCTGGCCGATCAGCAAAAGGTGTAGTGAGTTCACTGATTGATGACTGACAGCTGACTCACCAGTCAGCTGTCGGTATCTGGGCAGGACCTGGAGCCTCAGCCCCAATAACGCCTGGGGGCTGGGACTCCAGTCTTCATAAATATCCTCACCTGTCTCATGTTCCTTGCCTGTTATAGAGCCTAGTTTACTAGTGTTTTCTCGACCTAACATTTGTACTACTCCTATTCTGTGTTATTCTGACTTTTGGTGTGATCTTTGACTATTCCTTTTATCCCTGTTCTGTACCTCGTTTGACCAGCTGTTACCGACTAGGACCTTTGACCACCCCTTCATTGTGTTTGTACATCTGTCTCTGTTTTGTGTTTACCAGATCAGGTTAGGGAATGCTGCTCAGTTGTCCGCTGTCATTTAGGGCTGACGTGGCAAGAAGGCAGGGATAGCTGGGGCAGGTGTCAGTTCTAGGGCTGCATTTATCCGTTATCTTCCCTTGTACCCTCCTGACATCTACCATGCCAAGGAATCTGCAGCCTGATTCATGCCAGGGAAATAACGCTACAAAATGTGTAGAAATTATGCCCAAGTGGTCACTGGGGATGGGAGGCTTAGGCACAACTAGTAATGTAGTCATTTATGTAATCATTCCTCTCAATGAGTGATTGACAAGCATGGAGATCCTAATCCTTAACCTTGGACACCACCGCAAAGTGAAGCCAAAGTGAGATCAACAGGGCCAACTGAACTTGCACACTCTTATGAGCATGTCCAAGATTTTGACCTGGAATTGTCTGACGTCAAAGATTTTGTGCTTACCAATCACACCTCAAGAGGCTTGATTACAGGCCTACATGATGAGCTGTGCCCATTTCTCCGCCCCAATGATGATGCTAGTGATGAGCGAATAGTGAAATATTTGAATATTCAATATTTGTACGAATATCTCCCTGATATTCGACTATTCAATCGAATATTCTATCCCATTATAGTCTATTTGAAAAAGTATTCGATTATTGAAAAACATCTATTCGACCACTTGAAGGTTCACCAAGTCCACAATGACACCTCAGGGAAAGGGAAGGGGGATTAGAACACTTATTGAATATTTATCGAATATTCGGCGTACTATTCGATAATATTCGGTACTATCGAATACCTTACTATTCGATCGAACAGTATTCGCTCATCACTACAAGTTGCATTTGGCATATGGCTCACGCTATTATAAAAGTTATCTTTCTGACAGTTCAGAAATCCGGCTGTAAATTCACAACCATTTAAAGATGACTATTTACATAAGGCACAATATGTTTTTAGTCTTTATACAGTATATCTTAAATCTTGACAACAGGTTCCCTTTAAGCAAAATAAAGCAATTCCTATGAGATCTGTAAAACAAAAGGGAAAATTCATGCAAAGCACAGACTATAATTTCAGTGATGAAGTCATTCCCAGGATTACTTGCAGCGTTCTCTATTTTTCTGTGTGTTTTCATGCCTATAATCTAAGAAAGAGTTAATTCCATTTAAAGGAAAAATAGTTTGCTGCCGTCTCATTATTTTGCTAGTCTATACTCATTTGTTTTCTCTTGTGAGGCTATTTCAATATTCAATATCTATCTTTCATAAATTATTTATGACTTAATGACTTTAATGCAAAGTAGAAATACTTTGCTATTTGCCAACATGCAAAAAAAAGCTAAAGAAAATGTAACCTAGTTTAACATCCTAAAACAACAACACGCCGCTCTCATATGTATTGCAAATATATACTGTATTTCCATTCAATATTTCAGCTTCAATGAGAAATTCCATTTATTTCAGTCATGATAAATTTTCCGTAAGGTATATCAACTTATGGAAGAATGTTCCCCTAACAGTGTAATGTCACGGGGATGGAAGGTTAGTATGGGCTGATTCCCAGTGTGGATGGCATAAAGTGATGCATTATATCATGTGTACTGACCTGCTTATCCAAGTACAGAATACTTAAAGGAGTATTCTCATTATTGAAAGTTATATAATTCCACAAGATGGGGGATATCTAGTAGATAAGTGGGGATTTGACCACTGAAACCTCCAACAATCCTGAAAACAGGGGACACATGTCTTCTGTATAAGCAGAGCTGCAGTCAGCATGAGCAACCAATGCTCTATTCATTCTCTCTAGGACTTCCAGACATAAGTTCTTAGCTATATATAATTGGGGGAAAATATCCTCATCATTAAAGAGGAACTATCAGCAGGTTAGACGAATCTAACCAGCTGATATCCTCCTATTGTGCATGGGGCACCAAGGAGGATGGTACATCCCTTACCTTCCTCCTTGTTGCTGTTCCCATGCTGTTAACGGTGTAATCCTCAGTCCGGAGCCCCGTTAGGAGCACTGCCCTGCCCCCAGAGCTCAGAGCCAGCCCACCCTTTTTAATGGTAATCAATGGAGCGGGGGAGGGGGCAGATGAAAGCTCTGGAGGCAGGGCAGTGCTCCTAATGGGGCTTCATACCGAGGATTACGCTACTGGTTACATATTCATACTACATTTTAGAGCAATATATAGGTTCTTGATGTTAGATTAAAGCTATTTTGATGGCCTTGTAATACCATGTGTCCACAATGCCCAACCTGAGCTACCTTAAAAATATCCTTGGGAAGCTAATAACCTGTGCACCACATGGATAAATCTGCCCTTTTTATAATATAAGAGCTAAATATATGAAATACAATATCCTGTGTTTCAGAATCCTGTGACATTTCAGGTAGCGTTGTGGTTACAGATGTACAGTACCTAGTTATTTGGCACAATTTACTTCAATGACACCAAGTATCTCTTTGTTCCATACGACTGAATGTGCATATTTACATTTTTATGGTTGACAAAAAAAAGTTGGCCCATCTTTATATAAAATCTATTATTGTAAGAAATTAAAGCTACAGTCATAAAATCTACAAACCTATTTTGTTGTTCTTGAGCTGAAATCCTAAAAAAAGATATAATAACCTCAGTAAATCTCGACCACAAATGTAAAAACAAGTATTTAACTGAATCTGGTTTTACTGAAAATGCCTCCTGTTTTCCTGCAAATCCATTAGTTAAATGTAGATTGTGTAGTCTCTAAGGAGCAGTTGATAAAGGCTCTCATAAAACAGCCCGTGTGTGCTAACAGGATGACTGTAAAGCCATACAGAAATTGCATTCATTTGCCTTTACTTACTATTGATTGGACACCATCTTCTATACATGCCCAAGGCTCAGCAAAGGTGAACCTATAACTATGCTGCATAATATTGCAATCCATTCCCTGACACATGGGTAAGGTTCAAAAGAAGAGCCTGTAGAGCCTCATTTAGGAGTCTCAAAACACAAGACTTGCCAGATATCCCTACGGGAAGGACCCAGCCAAGGGGTAGCTCCTGCAAGGAAACCACCAAATCCATCACATTAAGTGGCTCTGTCCACAGACAGCTGTTTCGGGGTGTTGCCCCTCATCAGTGTGGAGTAGGATTCTGGCTAGGTGAGAGCAATGCCTAGTGGAGCCATAAGAAAAACAGATAAGTGATCTCAGGGAGACCAGCCAAAGGTTACACTGTTGGCTGCAGGTTAAAGCGGTCAATGCAGTGAAATCCTAGGTGCATTGCTCCCTGGGAAACATGAATATGCAAAGGAGCCCGTGGAGCCTCATTTAGGAGTCTCGAAACAAAGGACTAGCCAGATATCCCTCCAGGAAGGGCCCAGCCAAGGGGTAGCTCCTGTAGGGAAACCACCAAAACCACCATATTAAGTGGCCCTATTAGTCAACGTAATGACCAGGGAAAACCAAGGCTGAGTATCCATCCAAAGACAGCTGTTTCGGTGTGTTTGCTGGGCCCTTCCCGGAGGGATATCTGGCTAGTCCTGTGTTTTAAGACTCCTTAATAAGGCTCCAATAGCTCTTCTTTTGCATATTCAGGTTTCCCAGGGAGCAATGCCTCTAGGATTTCACTGTATTGAACGTTTTAACCAGCAGCCGACAGTGTTATATTATGCTGGTCTCCCTGAGATCAGTGATCTGTTTTTTTTGTTTTTTTTTTAAGGCGAGTAAGGTGTCTTTTCATATTGTAAACACCACTGCCTAATAGCCGTACTGACCATCTTATCACCTTTAACAATGGCAGCTGTGCTCCCCCGTACTTACCTGTCCTCCTCCTCCTTCACACACAACCTCTTCTCATTTCACTGGTCTTCTCCTTTTCCACCACATAACTCTCCCTTTTCCCCTTCCCTGAGATCTGTTGAAGAGTAGTGAGGATCCTCCATTTGTAATTGGACAGCACAGGGGCTATAATGCACCCTGACAATGTATTATACTGGTTAGGAGATGCTGAAGTGGGAGAGACAGGAGCTCTTCTTACTGAACCACTGCTGTAGCTTCTCATCAGTTCCCCTCATGGTCGTGAGAAATTACATTGTCACAGGTCCTTTACCCATTCTATACACTGATAATGACTGGCATTACCACTGTGGTCTCTCCTTAAGAGTCCCTGCTCTATACCAATGTGTTAGAGCAGATAAGCAGGCTGAAGGCACATCCACGCCAAAGATCTGGGACTTCTTGGTGCTGAACGACAAGTTGTTTTCACTACTAAACTGCTGGAAGTTGTAGTAGTGGATAAACATTTCCCTTTATTCCATAGATAACTCGTTTTGAGGCGTGGCTTCTTTGTCAGAGCAGTACGCATACTGATCTGATGAAGAGGCCACACCTCAAAACGTTGTATCTATGCAATAAAGTGAAGTGTTTATCCACTACTGCGACTCCTATCAGTTTAGAAGTGAAAACAACTTGCTGCTCAGTGCCAGGAAGTCCCGGATCTTCACCATGGCTCTGCCTTCAGCCTGCTACTCTGCTCTCATTTCCTGCCAGGATCCGGGCCCCATAGTCTGGCTGCAAGAGGCAACATTTGATCAAGTGATTGGCGGTGTTGCGCTTGGAGCATGACCACCCCAGGTAATCGGCTTTTGAGCCAAAGCTGAATTTTAGTTTTAAGTATGCAGTATCACACTATGAGCGCCCCTGGTGTCTTCTATGTCTCCTAGTTCTATGCCAATGCGAGACACATAAGCAAGAAGAGTCAGTGGAGCCTCATTTAAGAGTCTCACAACATGGGACTAGCCAGATATCCCTCCAGGGAAGGACCTAGGGGGTGTAAGGAGACCACCAAAACCACTGCATTAAGTGACCCTCCTTTCAGTCAATATCCTACTCAATTTATGAGTCTATGATAAGGAAAATACCAAAGCCAGGTATCCATCCACAGACAGCTGTTTCGGCGAGTTGCCCCTCAGTGTGGAACAGGATTCTGGCTAGGTGGGAGCAATGCCTAGTAGTCCAGTATGTTAAAATGATCACTGATCTTAGGGAAACCATTCTTAGGCACAGGCAGAGACCCGATACCTCACTAGTGGAATATGCCTCATAAGTGAGGTAGGCCTAACAGTTTTTGAAGAGCTGGACTAAATTATATACTGTAAATCTAGACCATCCAGTCTACAAATTAAGGAAGCTCATCTAACAACCTAAGCCACTGTATTGAGCCTGCTGCAATCTTAGACTGTCTGTTTTAGACAGTAGAAGTTAATTTACTTCATTGACTTTTTTTTAACTAGAAATGACAAGGTGGCTCTATTAGAGAACAACTGTAGTTTTAGAGCAGAGAAAACACAGCTTGAATATTTTATGTTTTTATAACATGTTTACATTTATTAATATTCATACTGCACAAACACAAATGAGAGGAACTGGATGGGTCTGAGGATATTAGTGTTGCATGAATTAGTAAATCTCTTCTGATACTGGTGTATCATGCTTTTAAAAACCTTTCATTCAGTGTGATCCAGGTTAAAAACTGTGTGAAATAATAATATGCTTTAAATGATGGCTTCATAATTTCTTTCTCATCAGTTTTGAGAGCACACAATTAATGGACGTTGGTTCAGAAACTTGACTGCCATTCACACGTCATAACAATTGACTACTGCTTTTACTAAACAAAGCACTGAGGGCTACTACGGGGAAAAAAGGTTTCCAAATGAATTGGTGCCAGAAAGTTATACAGATTCATAAATTGGTTCTGTTTAAAGGGTATGCATCACCTAGATTTTCTTTTACTAATTAGAGTACAATACTAAAACTTGTTCTCTAATCTGTTTCTATTAACTAACTATATATATTTTTTTAATTTAATTTTTGTACATTGTTATAGTGGCTGCCATCTTGCATGAGCTGTTTTTAACAGCATTTAGTGACATGCTTTACAGCAAGACTCATAGACATAGATGACAATAGATAGAGTCTGTCTCTATGAGATGAATGCAAAACATTACTGAGTGCGCTCTGTGACATGTGAAGAGGTCATTCCACAGGGAGCTGCTATTGTCTTGTATTGATGCTAATTATCTGCTGATGTCACCTAGTGCTGCAATGCTGTACAGATCACAGATTACATCAGTCTTCTTTTATCACCACAGACAGAAGAGGAAGTTTCAACTTAGTTTTAGCCCCAGTGGTGAGAATGAAAACTTCAAGACTTTAGGATTATTTAATTATATAGATAATACAATGGAAAATGAGAAAAACACCAACAATTTATAAAAAATATAATTCACATAAAAAATTATTTAAACAATAAGTCATTTTCTGATGACACATTCCCTTTCAATAACTTAAGTCTTCCAGTACTTATCAACTGCTGTATGTCTTGCAGGAAGTAGTCCTGTGGTATGTCCTGCTCTCTGCTGCCACCTCTGTCCATGTCAGGAACTTTCCAGAGCAGGAGAAGTTTTCTATAGGGATTTGATACTGCTCTGTGCAGTTCCTGACATGCACACAGGTGACAGTAGAGAGCACAATGTAATTAAGGTGCCATGCACATTCCTGCAACAGAACCTCAGTAAGGTGCAATCACGTTGGCTCTGTGTGCAATAAATAGTTATAGTGCTTGCACATATATAGCACAAGGAAAGTCATACAGAAGAAAAGAAAATAGGTGCAAATAACCTTGTGCTTAAAAGTACTCATATTCTTCATATACTGTGCATTCAGAGTGCTCAAGCAGAACTTAAGAAAAAGGCTATTTTCCTTTAAAGAAAAGGGTCAGAAATGTGCACACAAAGTGTGTCTCCTAAATGAGGTTATCTAGGGTTGTTACCCAACACTAATAGAAAAGAAACTGCACTGATGCACAATAGCTTACTATAGCAATAGAATGTTTTCAGCATTTACTGCTTTTTAAAAGTTAGATAAACAGGTCTAAGGTCATTTTACAAGGGTAGAAAAACCCTCTATACACCAGTTGTGTTCCCGTCCTTGTGATGACTTTATTAGCACAAATGACAATATTTTATTGCTGTGTATTTATTTTGCCATGTTGTATTTAGACCTTCAGGCCACAGACTTACAGCCCCCTTTCTCATTGTTTCCTAGAACTTTACATCCTAATGTTCCCTAAATATTAGTTGGAATTGAAGGAATTCCAAATTGTATTGTGCAAATGATCACTAGTAAAAATTGAGGTGTATGATATATGGTGGGACAGAAAAAAAGAGAAATACAAAAGCTATAGATATTGGACTTATATTTAAAGGACATGGCCCGCCAAAGAAAAAAAAAGTCGGGAGGCTGGGGGGGGGATTCAGGAGAATAATAAATAATCTATACTCACCCATCCACATGGCCTGTAGCGCTTCTCCCAGGTGTCCCATTGACAGTTGCCATTGACTAGCTGCACCCTCATGTTTCCAGCTGAGTGATTGCCCACTCAGTCTTTCGGTAACAGAGGCGGAACGCTGCCCCAGTCTCTGACAGGCTGATTGGGCGATTGCTCAGCTGGGCCGTGATATTGCAGCTGGAAGAGCTGAGTACATGACATACCCAGTTTCCAGCTGAAAATGACTTTCGCGGCCATCAGTGGGACCTGGGAGCGCTATAAAGGAGGTACGGAGATGAATTTAGGTTTCGTTTACTACTGTGTGCTCCGCTTCCTGCTGTGTGTCTGAGACCTAGGTGGCTCCGGCTCATTTTTCTGACTCATTCTCCTTATTGGCCATCATCTGAACACTCAGACCCTGACCAATATAAACTTTTGATATATTTCTCTGACAATGTGAAGATTAGAATAATTTGAAAATTAGCCATGGCATGGCCATCAGTTTGATTTTCATTCAAGACAATGTGCAGAGATCATAATTTATAGTTTCTATATCCAATTTTTTTTAACCTCACCATAAGCCATTATATACAGTATATCTAGTAAGAGTGCTAACCATTCAGATTTGATTAGGTTCCCAATCCAAATCAAGATCGTTGGTTAACAATAACACTTGAACTAGTCAGACCACCCAGGCTTGCCACCAGATGTGATTTTAACCCCTTGCCTCTAAAGCCTGTTTTGGCCTTAATGACCAGGCTCATTTTTCAAAATCTGACCTGTCTCACTTTATGCACTTATAGCTCAGTGATGCTTTAACGTATGCTAGCGATTCTGAGATTGTTTTTTCGTCACATATGACACTTTATATTTTAGTAGCAAAATTTGGTCACTACTTTGTGTATTTTTTGTGAAAAAACATCAAAATATCATGAAAAATTAGAAAATTTTGAATTTTATGAACTTCTGAAATTCTCTGCTTCTAAAAAAGGAAGTCATAGCACATAAATTAGTTGTTAAATCACATTAACAATATGTCCTCTTTATTCTAGCATAATTTGGGAAACATATTTTACTTTTTTAGGGTGTTATGGGGCTTAGAAATTTATTAGCAAATTATCACATTTTGTGAAAATGTCCAAAACTGATTTTTTTTAGGGACCAGTTCTTTTTTTAAATGGATTTAAAAGGCTTGTATACTGAAAACCCCCCATAAGTGACCCCATTTTGGAAACTAGACACCTTAAAGAATTAATCTAGGGGTAAAATGAGCATTTTAACCCTACAGGGGCTGGAGGAAAGTATTCACAATTAGGCCGTAAAAAAAATGAAAATTTAAATTTTCAAATAATATATACGTTAAATAAAGTTTCTCATTTTCAAAAGGAACATGAGAAAAAAAGCATGCCAAAATTTGTAATGCAGGTTCTCCTGAATAAAACGGTACCCCATATGTGGGTGTAAACCACTGTATGGGCACACAGCCGGTCTCAGAAGGGAAGGAGCGCCAATTAGCTTTTTTAATGCAGATTTTGCTGAAGAAGTTTCTGAGCGCCAGGTGCATTTGCAGCGCCCCTATAGTGTCCGCAGAAGAGAAACCCCTCAAAAGTCACCCCATTTTGGAAAGTAAACCCCTCAATGAATTTATCTTGTGGTGTGGTTACCATTTTGACCCCACAGGTATTAGAGGGAAGTATTTAAAATTAGACAGTAAAAATGAAAAACTTGAATTTTTCCAATAATATGTTTGTTTAGTTTTAAATTTCTCAATTTCACAAGGAACATGAGAAAATCCACACCCCACAATTTGTAATACAGGTTCTCCTGAGTACAACGGTACCCAATATGTGGGCATAAAAGGAGCGCCAATTAGCATTTTCAGTTCAGATTTTGCTGAAGTAGTTTCTGAGCGCCAGGTGCGTTTGTAGTGCCCCTGTAGTGTCCTCAGAAGAAAACCCCCCCAAAAGTCACCCCATTTTGGAAATTACACCCCTCGAAGAATTCATCTTGGGGTGTGGTGACCATTTTGACCCCACAGGTATTAGAGGAAAGTATTCAAAATAAGACAGTAAAATTGAAAAACTAGAATTTTTCCAATAATATGTTCGTTTAGTTTGAAATTTCTCAATTTCACTAGGAACAGGGGAGAAGCTGCATGCCCAAATCTGTAACGCAGGTTCTCCTGAGTAGAACAGTACCCCATATGTGGGCATAAACCACTGCATGGGCACACAGCGGGGCTCAGAAGGGAAGGAGCGCCAATTAGCATTTTCAGTGCAGATTTTTCCAAAGAAGTTTCTGAGCGCCAGGTGCGTTTGCAGCGCCCCTGTAGTGTCAGCAGAATAGAACCCCCCCAAAAGTCACCCCATTTAGGAAAGTACACCCCTCAAAGAATTCATCTTGGGGTGTGGTGACCATTTTGACCCCACAGGTATTAGAGGAAAGTATTTAAAAGTAGAGAGTAAAAAAGAAAAACTCGAATTTTTCCAATAATATGTTTGTTTAGTTTGAGATTTCTCAATTTCATGAGGAACAGGAGAAAAAATGTACCCAAAAATTTATAACGCAGATTCTCGTGAGTAGAACGGTACCCCATATGTGGGCATAAACCACTCTATGGGCACACAGCAGGGATCAGAAGGAAGGGAGCGCCAATTAGCTTTTTCAGTGCAGATTTTCCTAAAGAAGTTTCTGAGCGCCAGGTGTGTTTGCAGTGCCCCTGTAGTGCCAGCGGAGTAAAATCCCGCCATAAGTCACCCCATTTTGGAAAGTACACCCCTCAAAGAATTCATCTTGGGGTGTGGTGAGCATTTTGACCCCACAGGTATTAGAGAAAAGTATTCAAAAATAGACAGTAAAAATGAAAAACTCGAATTGTTCCAATAATATGTTCCTTTAGTTGGAAATTTCTAAATTTCACAAGGAACAGGAGAGAAAATGTACCCAAAAATCTGTAACGCAGATTCTCCTGAGTAGAACGGTACCCCATATGTGGGCATAAACCCCTGTATGGGCACACAGAGGGGCTCAGAAGGAATTTGGAGCAAAACCGCAGCTAGAAACAGTTATTAGAATAGCGCAGTTACTAAAATACAATTAAAAAATTCGATTACAGGTAATGCGGGGTGGTTACGGGTAATCTGCGGTGGTTACGGGTAATCTGCAGTGGTTTCAGACAATCTGGGGTGGTTACAGGTAACCTGCTGTGGTTACGGCCAACGTGGGGTGGTTACGGACAATCTGGGTTGGTTACGGATAAACTGAAGTGCTTATATGTAATTTGGGTTGGTTACGGCAATATGGAGGGGGTCTTTGGCAATTTGGGGTGGTTAGAGGCAGTGTGCGGTCGTTAGAGGCAACGTGCGGTGGTCAGTGCCAATGTTTGGCGGTCAGAGGCAATGTGCGGAGGTCAGTGGCAACGTGCGGCGGTCAGTGGCAACGTGCGGTGGTTACGTGCAATCTGGCGTGATTACGGGCAACGTGCGGTGGTTACGGGCAACGTGCGGTGGTTACGTGTAATCTGGCGTGGTTACGGGTAATCTGGTATGATTACAGGCAACCTGGTGTGATTACAGGCAACGTGCGGTGGTTACGGGCAACGTGCGGTGGTTACGGGCAATGTGCGGTGGTTACGGGCAATGTTCGGTTGTTACGGGCAACGTGCGGTGGTTATGTGCAATGTGCGGTTGTTACGGGCAATGTGCGGTCGTTACGTGCAATCTGGCGTGATTACGGACAACCTGGGGCGGTTATGGGCAACGTGCAGTGGTTACGGGTAATCTGGGGGGGTTAGGGGTAATTTGAGAGTAAACTGCAATTATTACTATAATAAAAACTGTGTGTTTTATTTTTTTGTATGTTTGTCACTTTTTGTACTTTATACATTCATTTTCACTGTATTACTATGATTACTGTGATATTTTCTATCACAGTAATCATAGTTCAGTGACAGAGACCAAATTGGTCTCTGTCACTTTAAATTTTCAGAGCTGGCTGGTTGTGGTGCGCATGCGCACTTCATAACCAGCCAGGACAACGAAGAGGAAGGAGCTCCGTGGATCCAGTGAGTATATGGGGAAGGGCGGGTGACTGGGGGTGGGGGGCGACTTGGGGGGCGACACTGTAACACTTTTTATCCCCTGTCACCAATGATTTATGGTGACAGGGGATAAAAAGTGCCGGCAGCACTGGGAACAGGCGATCAGCGGTATATAGTATATACCGCCGATCGCCTGTTCCAGGACCCCACAGAGGGGTCCCCGATCACTGCCCCATGCTCTCCACTACCTCCGGTGGCGGAGAGCATGGGGCTTTGATCATTTTTTCATTTCCATCCCTACGAACAAACATCGTTTGTTCGCAGGGATGGGGGCGGCCATCTTGGATCTGATGGCCGCCCGGGGAGGGAGCGGGTTAGTGATCGGGGCACTAGGGGGGCTGATCTGGGGTCTGATTATTACATGTTCATCTCCCCCCACCGTGGATTCACGGTGGGGGGAGATGAAAGCTGTCGGCGGCGCCGGTACCGGAGATTGCCGTTATAACATTGATAGCGGCGATCTCCGGTACCGGCGGCAGGGGAAGGGGGGCCGGGGGACACAGTGACAGTGGCGGCGGGAGGAGGCAACGTGCTGTAGCCTCCTCCCACCGCCAGATCGGCGGCAAACATCACATCTCCCCCATAGACCGCGGCGTTTACGGGGTTAACTGCCCGGGGGGAGCGCAGCTCCCCTCCGGGCAGAGGCAGCGGGAGGATGTGGTGTGATACTGCCTCCTCCCGCTGCCGATCTCACTTACCGACAGCGGGGGGAGGCAGGAACAACATGACGTTTGGGGAACGTCATGTTGCATTAACTACCTACTTTACATGACGTTCCCCAAACGTAATTTTGCGGCAAGGGGTTAAAGAGGTATTCTGGCATTGTAGTAAAATAAGATTACAATAAAATAGAAAAAAATCAACGCATGCTTACTTGCCCCTTATTGGTCCAGTCGCAGCTCTAATTGTCTTCTGGTGCCTCTCAACTTGGCTCTTCAATCTGCTTCCAAGAGGAGCACTTGAAACAGGACCTTCCCACTCGCTGTAGCAGTGTCCTGTCTTGGCCAGTGATTGGATAATCGAGAAGTTCTTGCTCTGAGCACTTGTCTGGAACTGGTAGTAGGTAAGTATAGTTTTCTACCACCCCCCCCCCCCCCCCCCCCACAGTACCCCTTTAATTTTGCACTGTTATATGAAAACTAGCATATCCAATGTTATTGTTAATCTTTGGGGGGACTGCTGGCCCCACATGGTAGCTAGGGGAGACTTAGGTTCGATGCTAGAGTGGAGGTCAACAGTAGACCCAAATGGGTGTAATATGTTATGATTGACATACATTTTCACTGTAGATTGAGTCATTGCCTAGTTCTTTGAATCATGAAATAACCATCTTATATGTACCTTGGGCATCAATCCAGGGATTTCACATGGATCTTAAAAGTTGTCCATAAGTATTATTCACACATCCCTTTAATTTATTTGATATGACTTGTATTTTTGTGAGAATGGCTAATAGCAGTGTATTTTGAACCATGAGCGTTTCCCATTACTACAATATTTTGGCTGTTTTTAAATCCCAGCATGATTCAGTCACATTAATACTTGGTTTAAGCACAGATCTTTCAGCCAAGATGGCATCTGTTCAAGTAATGATTTAAAAGAGCAACCAAATATAAGCATTCTTTTCACAAGACAGCTAAGTATATGAGCATTGAGACCATGGCTAGACTGGAGTATGTGCTGCTTGTGTGCAGGCAGTATGCCCTTTTACTATGACCTACTGTACTTCTCACTGCAGCCATTTTTGTTTTTTCACTTAGGTTTTTCTTTCTCCTCATTTTCTAAGAGCACAGGATTTGGTGTGGTCTTACCCATAGCTAGCCAAACTTCTGGTGGCAGGAGTGACTGCATGCCGATTGGTTGAGGAATTATCATGGGGGTAAGGAATAATCATGACAGGTGTCCTTTAGGTGGTGTCTATATTATGTTTCTGTATTTACAGCTATATACCTATCATCTTTAGTAATAATCAGTTGTACATCTGTATATTTCAGACTTTAAAAAATATATCCTACTGTGAGAAGAGTCCTGTCTTCAGTCATTTCAGTCATTCAGGAGACTACAGTTTCTATCTCCCTGTCTACAGGTTTAACACCCTGTTCAGACTACAGGAAATCCATCTAGGGTACGGCTATGTTCCAGCAACATCTTTTTTTTGGCCGCCGCTTGCCATGGTTTTTTGAGCAGACATAATTTTGCAAAGAACTTGTTTTGGTGCTAAAATTACAGAGGGAAAAAAAGCAGTGAAATGTCCAAAAAAAGTTGTTGTGGGAACATACCCTTAAAGGAGAACTATAGGCAGGTTAGACAATTTTAGCTTGCTGATTGCCCCCTATAGCGCCCAGGACGTTGAGGAGGAGGATATGTCCCTTACCTTCCTCCTTGGCGTCGTTCCCATGCAGTTAGTAGTTGAATCCCCTGTCCTACCCCCAGAGCACTGAGCCGGCCCACTACTTCTCATGATAATCAATGGAGTGGATGGGCAGGATGTGAGCGATGGGCGCGGGCCAGTGCTCCTAACTGGTGCTCCAGGCCATGGATTCAACTACTAACTGCATGGGAACAGCATCGGTGAGGAAGGTAACACACATACTTCTCTCCTTGGCAGCCAGTGCACATTAGGGGGCTATCAGCATGTTAGATTTGTCGCTGCGAATCCTGGTACTGTCACTTCACCCAATCAGTGCACGGCCCCGACGGGGCTGGGATATTCACATGCAGCTGTGGCGCAGAGCTGGTAATGCTGCTGGCGGTGGGGGGGTTAAAGGGGTCAGGTTACATGCTCGGCACCGCTGCGGGTATGTAACCCCATTGAAGTAACAGTACCAGGATTTGCTGCGGATTTCACAGTAAACTTGCAGCATGAAATCCGCTGCAAATCCAGTACATGTGAAGCTACCCTTAGGCTGGGTTCACACACAGTATATTTCAGGCAGTATTTGGTCCTCATGTCAGGTCCTCATAGCAACCAAAACCAGGAGTGGATTGAAAGCACAGAAAGGCTCTGTCCACATAATGTTGTAATTGAGTGGATGCCCGACATTTAATGGCAAATATTTACTGTTATTTTAAAACAACGGCTGTTGTATTGAAATAATGGCAGTTATTTACTGTTATATGGCGGCCATCCACTCAATTTCAACATTGTGTGAACAGATCCTTTCTGTGTTTTTAATCTACTCCTGGTTTTGGTTTTGGTTACTATGAGGACCTGACATGAGGACCAAATACTGCCTGAAATATACTGTGTGTGAACCCAGCCTTAGGCTATGTTCACACTAAGTAAAACTACGGCCATAGTTCTCGCCGCAGAACTACGGCCGTAGTTTTGCTGTGTGTGACATAGCTTTATTTTGAGTGGGATCCCGGCCGGAGCATACACACATCGTACACGCTCCAGCCGAGAGCCCATGTGGGACCGTAACAAAACTGACAGGTCAGTTTTCTGTGGCCAAAATTCAGTGAATTCCGGCCGCAGAAAGACCCGTCAGTGCACACAGTGAAGTGAGCGCCTCCGGCCGCTCGCTTTACTGTGGGCTATGGGAAGCTCTGATGCGGGCGCGCTGATGCGCCCGCATCAGAGCTCCGCGGCCGGACAGATCATCCTGCCGCGATGATCCGGGCACAGACCGGCCGTTCCGTGACCCGGCCGGGGTCACGGAACGGCCGGTCTGATATGCCGTGTGAACATAGCCTAAGCAACTGTATTATACCAAAAGAAGGAAGAGGAGGTGGAAAAACAATAGCTGTGCTTTTTCTGTGTTGAAAACTTAAAGATTTTTTTAGCATGTGATAATATTTGAAAACTCTGTCTCATAATTGTTGTCTTATACAATGCTGCTATTTATTCTTTCCTTTAAATTATTTTTTTCTACATCCCTTGCTAATAATGGGCATTTCCGCTGACTATGCAATTAATTACTCACCAGGGTGTTTTCCTTGACATCCTATTCATTGCATATTCTGTATCATCCCACCTCCGGAGCATTCTTGACCTTCTTAGCCCACTTTTTACAATAAGCATATTTAGGTTTAACCTCACAATGAGCCCATGTGTACTTTGGTTCATAAATATTGATTAACATTCATGTTTGTTGATTTTTAATTACATAGTAATTATGTACATATTTTATCAGTACAAAGTTGACTTGTTTATTGTTTTATATACTGTACTTATATCATATAGAAAAATGAGCAATTTTATATTGTATCCTGGCTTTATTTTTTCCCTTGACCCTCCCCCCCCCCCCCCCCCCTTCCTTGTGGCTAAGCTTTTTTTTTTTAGGGTAGTTGATTCAGAAATGAACCAACATCAGCCAGTCTAATAGATTAGCCCTACTGTATATTTTATAAGAATTGAATTAGCCCCTTATGGTGAATGTGTCACCTAGATTTATTTTTATATTACTGATCAAAGCCAGATATTTAAACAAGTCATTTTTCTATAATCTATTCCTATTTTCTAATACATATAGTTTTAGTTTATAGTAATATAGTCTTAGTTCATTTTTTTGACATTATTATGAAGGAAGCCATATTGTCTGAGCCTCTGCCCTGGTTACAGCATTTAGCTATATGCTTGGCAGCAGCCACATGGGCCATAGGACACAGTAGTCTGGAGATGACTCATTTGTCCTCTTTAGTAACAATGTGTCAATTATAAGCCGTTGTGCTGTCGGTTGTGTCTGTTTGATCCCGTCATACAAGAAGTGGCTAGTTTTTAGAATAGAAAACCCATAAAAATTACTGTTTGCTTACTAAATCTGTTAGTGGCGGGTTTTAAAGGACACACCCATGACACGTCCACTTTGCGTGTCTTTGGACAAACATGTGTCAGTCTACTAAGAATGGACAAAAAATGCCGGATGGGCAATCTGTTCTTCTGCCTGGGCCTCAGCATCGCAATGACGCTGATCCCAGCTCGGTGCTCCATTGCTCTGGGCTTCAGCAGCCCAAAGCAATGGAGCACTGATTTCATGGATCTATGCAGTACATATGTACTGCATAGATCTCAATGAGAGATCAGTTTAGGGGGACTTCTAGGTAGTGTGTAAAAAAAAAAAGTTTTCATTAATAAAAAATCCCTTCATATAATTAACGGTGATATCACCCCCCCCCCCTTCCCATTATATAAATAAAATTATTTATAGTCAAATCGCAAACCCAAACCTACTGTACATTCACTCATCTCTAGTTGCAACTCTCACAATTGACTACAGTTCATTCTTTGGCCCTTTCAGCCTCCTATGCTAACTTTAACTCTTGACATATCAGACTAAAGCTTTAACCATCCTATATTGTAAACCATGCGATTACTGAGTGCTTATATGTGAACCAAGTATTCTAATATTTCCCCATAGAAATAAATTTTGCATATAGTTTTGTATTTTGTTGTGTTTTTACGTTTCAGTACCACTAAATCACTTTTAATGAACTCCAGAACCCAGTGGTAAAGATCATGTTGTCAGACAGTAATAATTTGATTACTAAACAGCAAAAATGCATTAAAAGTTTTCATTATAAGTTTACTCTGCATGTGGAATTGCTATTGTAATTTCCAACAGCTTCTAGTAATGGCTTATCTAGCTCTCTGGCAGCGTTGGAACGAAACATTTGGGACACACTGGTTGAGTTAAAAGAAAATAAAGCATGACTAGGCAATTAGAATGTATTTGTTTCCCTAAATATTCTTTCCATGTCTGATGGAAGGAGGTAATTAGATACAAGTGGAAAAGAATTCGGAAAAGCTGTTCTGCACATTTGCATTTTAAAGATAATTCCATGGGCATGCATGTCATCCTTTCTGCAATTGCTTTGTTGTGTGGCACTTTAGTCATATTTTTTTTAATTCTACAAAAGAGAATGGAACCTCTTTACCTTCATTTTCTGCCACTATTGAGTTGTGCTAAAGCGGCACATCTTATGTAATAGAAGAGTAAGACTGAGTAGGACTGAGATTCCTGCCTCAATAGCTCTACCTAGTAGAATATTTAACTATTTTTGGCAGCTCCAAAACACAATGAATGGAGTGGAGGCCACCACTTTTTTTTCAACATAAGACTGAGATCCATGTTCTCGGGATTGATGAATCCCTAGCAGTAACCCCCCCCCCCCCCCTCCCCCATGATCAGCTATTCTGTGGATAGTGGTTAACATTATCAGATAGGAACACCCATTTAAGGATGAAACAGGTATATGTCACTAAGGAGTTAAGGCTAAGTTCACATCTGTATTGAGAAAACCTTTTTTTTTCCATATACATGTAACTTTTTAATGCCATACTGTACATAAAACTTTTTTTTTCTGCATTCTACATTTCTTTTCTTTTTCATTATTTAACCCCTTCGCTTTTGCACTTTCATTTTTTTTACTCCTGGTGTTTAAAAGGCCATAGCACTTCCTTTTATTTCACCTAAAGACCCACATGAGCCTTTATTTTTGGTGCCACTAACTGTAATTTGCAATGGCAGACTTAATTTTTCTATAAAATATGCTGCGAAACTTGGAAAAAATTATTTGCACAGTTAAATTAAAAATAAAACACATTTCTTTTTATTTAGGGGAGGGGTTTATGTTTATACCATTCGCCCTATGGTAAAATTTACATGTTATCTATGTTTCTCAAGTCGGTACAATTACAACAATATGTAACTTGTATTACTTTTATTTTATTTGAAGGCTTTTAAAAAATTAAAACCTTTTTAAAAATCTAAATATTCCTTAAAATGTGACAAAATCAGCAATTTAGCATTTTGGCGGGTTTTGCGCTTGTGCTGTTTACTGTGCAAGATCAGGAATGTTCTAATTTAATAACGCGAGGAATTTAATACACAGAACTGATCTTTCATAAGGATCAATGCTTTGTATATATGGGTATGTGCCCACTGAGTAATTCTGACGGAAACTCCGTCATGGAATTCTCAGCTCGTGCCTGCTCGCGGACTGCAGCGGGTGCGCGCGTCTCTGCCCGTGTCATAGACTTCATTCTATGCACAGGCGGATTCTTTTATCCCTCCAAAGAATGATCAAGTTCATTCTTTGGACGGAGGGCAGAGTCCGCCTGTGCATAAATTGGAGTCTATGACACGCACCCGCTGCAGTCCGCGAGCTTGCGAAAGCTGAGAATTCCGCAATGGAGTTTCCATCAGAATTACTCATTGTGCACAAACCCTTATACAGCACTGATTCATCAGATCAGTGCTGCATTACTTTGGTCTGCTGCAAACCAGATCTGTGCTTTGACAGCTGCATTAAAATAGTTAGCAGGCGCGGCAATCGGACTGCGTCTGCTAACTGCCACAGTCCCGGGCTACTAATGGCAGTCGGTTTTAAAGCAGGGTCGCCGTGAGGCCCCCCACTGAACTCCCCTACCCGACCGAGGATGTACAGTTACTTTCTGGGTCTTGAAGGGAATAGTAATAAAACAATAAGTATTAGGTTCTATAAGGCTATGTTCCCAGTCTGTATAAACAACGACTGTTATTTGACACTCAAAACAACGGCTGTTCTTTTAAATGAAAAATTTCTTTGAAGTTTATGGACAATGGTCGGAAGTAAATGACATGAACATTATTTTGATGTCTGTAGCCAAACAACTGCCATTGTTCAATATATTGTGTGAAACAAACGCTTTGTTTGCCTTGTCTTCAATGCAAATTATTGCATTATGAAAAGAATGGCCGTTGTTTTGTTGTTTGAAAACAAGGGCCTTTCTTTTCATAAAAAATACAGTGTGTGAACATAGTTTAAGCTGGGTTCACACACAGTATATTTCAGTCAGTATTGTAGTCCTCATATTGCAACCAAAACCAGGAGTGGATTGAAAACACAGAAAGGCTCTGTTCACACAATGTTGACATTGAGTGGATGGCCGCCATTTAATGGCACAACGCCTGTTGTATTGAAATAATGGCAGTTATTTATCGTTATATGGTGGCCTTCCACTCAATTTCACCATTGTGTGAACATAGCCTTTCTGTGTTTTCAATCCACTCCTGGTTGAGGTTGCAAAATACTGAGCAAATACTGACTGAAATATACTGTGTGTGAACCCAGCAGGCTATGTGCACACTTTGTAAGTGACTTGCCATTCTGTGACCCATCCGGGTCGGGGAACAGCCGGTCTCTCAAAAGATCATTCCAGATGATACTGCAGTACTGGCCGGATGATCTTTAGGGCCACAGGGTTCTGATACGGGCGCATCCGTGCGCGCCCGCATCAGAACTTTCCACAGCATACTATAGAGTGTGCGGCTGGAGCCTCTCGCTCCACAGTGTGCGCCGACAGGGTTTTCTGCAGCTGCTATTCAATGAATAGCGGCTGCAGAAAACTGACATGTCAGTTGTTAGCGGCGCCGCTAGGGATCCCGGCCGGAGCGTATACCATGTGTATATGCTCCGGCTGGGATTCCATAGGCAGCAATGGCACGTATATTTTCGTATAAATCACGGCCGCTGTACAACGGCCATGGTTTTACGAAAATAAACGTTGTGTGAACTTGTATGACAGAAGTATACCCCTGCCTTAACCAGAAGATTTTAATAATGCCACTCTATAGTTACACTGTGGCATAATGAGCTTATAAATTCCCATTTATTAAAAAAAATTACATACACTGGACAGATGACAGAAATATAGTTTTTGCCATGTATGGGCCCCTATGGGTATTTCTTAGAGTGTTGGGAGTTTTCCTAACAAAGGTCCCGAATACATCATGTGGACATATTCTTTTAAATTGTCTACTGATAAAGTCAAATACATATTAACTAATAAATTAATTTTCAACTTTATTAAAGAATTAAAGATGAGAGCGTGTCATCCTGAATCCCAGCCTTCTTGTCTATTCATTACATTTTAGATTCTCTTCTATGTGTTTTTCACCAATGCAACAGGGACCGTGCTGTGTGGATACAGACTGGTGATCAGCAAACACACATTGATGTTTCAAAGTTTAATACAAGAAATAGTAATCAAGCTTGGCTACTAATATTGGAATTCAATATTCAATCAGATGCATTTAGGGCTGTGAGAACCTGCACGGATTGCTGCAAAAATGAAAGCATTCCCATGAAATTTAATAGCAGACACGGCTCCAAAGTCAGGAGATTAACAAGTTAAAAACATTTTAATCTTAAATCTAATTCCTTTGCGTCAAGAAAATAACTTCAAAAATGATAAATGTCTTGCTCGATAAAACGTAAAAAAAAAAATCTAGTTTTCTGCATAATTTACTATAGTGCCTATCTGTATTACTTACTTATTTGTCTGTATGCATATACTTTATCCATAATGGGTATGTTAGGTCCCTTTACATCATATAAAGAAGATCTGATTTCCTGTAGGACTTTATAAATTACCGTATTTTCTGGCATATAAGACGACCCCCAACTTTTCCAGTTAAAATATAGAGTTTAGGATATACTCACTGTAGAACACTACCCCTCTTTCAATGCACACCAAATAAAAATTAATAAAAAAACATCAGACAGCAGCGAGATCTGAGAGGCAAAAAAGGAGGTACAGTAATACTGCTAAGAAGGTAGATAAGGAGGTACGGTAATACTTCTAGGGAGGTAGAGAAGGAGGTACAGTAATACCGCTAGGAAGGTAGAGATGGAGGTACGGTAATACCGCTAGGAAGGTAGAGAAGGAGGTACAGTAATACTGCTAGGAAGGTAGATAAGGAAGGTACGGTAATACCGCTAGGAAGGTAGAGAAGGAGGTACGGTAATACCGCTAGGAAGGTAGAGAAGGAGGTACAGTAATACCGCTAGGAAGGTAGAGAAGGAGGTACAGTAATACCGCTAGGAAGGTAAAGAAGGAGGTACGGTAATACCGCTAGGAAGGTAGAGAAGGAGGTACAGTAATACCGCTAGGAAGGTAGAGAAGGAGGTACAGTAATACCGCTAGGAAGGTAAAAAAGGAGGTACAGTAATACTGCTATGAAGGTAGATAAGGAAGGTACGGTAATACCGCTAGGAAGGTAGAGAAGGAGGTACGGTAATACTGCTGGGCAGGTAGATAAGAAGGTACAGTAATACCGCTAGGAAGGTAGAGAAGGAGGTACGGTAATACTGCTGGGCAGGTAGATAAAAAGGTACGGTAATACCGCTAGGAAGGTAGAGAAGAAAGTATGGTAATACTGCTAGGAAGGGAGATAAGGAGGTACGGTAATACCGCTAGGAAGGTAAAGGAGGAGGTACAGTAATAACAGTAGGGAGGTAGAGAAGGAGGTACAGTAATACCAGCAGGATACAAGGGTGGGCCAGATGGGTAAAAGAGGTGTGTTTTTCTGTCTATTTGTCTAATCCTGGATAACTCATTTAAGACCCTTCCTTAGAGGAGTACTCATCAGCTGCTGTATGTCCTACAGGAAGGGAGGTATTCTTTTGAGTCTAACACAGTGCTCTCTACTGCCACCTCTGTTCATAACAAGAACTGTCCAGAGCAGGAGAGGTTTTCTATGGGGATTTTCTACTGCTCTGGACAGGTCCTGTCACGGTGGCAGCAGAGAGCACTGTGTCAGACTGGAGAGAATACAACACTTCCTGCAGGATTTACAGCAGCTGATAAGTATTGCATGGTTCAAGTTTTTTTTTAATAATAATTTACAAATATATATATATATATATATATATATATATATATATTGTAGAAAGGTGAATGGTAAGATACTGGAGGTGGTGTACATCTCACCCAGACTGCTAGCTGGGATGAGATGGTAAAAAGATGTGGTTCAGCAGAGATATTCTGCTGAACTGTTGTTTATTATTTCCGGGGCTGGATTTTACTGGAATGGCAGGTAGGTTTGGTAGTGGGACCTGCCATTCCCTCCCCACTCCAGTCCACACCTTGCGCACAGGTGTAAGCAGGTGCTAATCGCTCCAGCTCATAAAAGGCAGCTCAGAGGGCTGGAGATTGCTGAGAGCCTGGAAGCCACTGACCTGTGACAGATACTGCTGCTGTTTATTTCTGTTTGGTTGAGTCAGGTGAGACCTCTGTTTAGTTAGAGCCCAGCCGGGCAGGAGTTTATTTTGTATCCTGTTTTTTCACAGTGCTGCTACGTTTGCTTTTGTTTGAAACTTTATATGCCACAATAAAGCCAAGTTGGACTTTTTATGTTAAATTGGCATAAGGACTGCATTATTCTCGCTACCCCCTACTAAAGATCCCCACAATATTATATATTATATATAACTTTCTGACAACAGTTGATTTCGTCCCACTAGACACCAGGGACGTGAGGTCTGAAGCATTTCAATGCAGCTGTCAGGTTTGCATTGAAGTGCTTACTTAGCCGGCGCGGCAACGGGACCCGCGCCGGCTTACAGAGGCACTGCCTGGCTGCAGATTACAGCCGGGAGCAGCACCGTTCAGAGCGGGGTCCCGGCGGGACCCCTCTCTGAACACCCCCCGCGGCACCATGACGTACCAGGTATGTCATGGGTCGCTAAGGGGTTAAAGCCATGATCCAATACAGCTAAAAAGATGGATTTTATACAGCTTTTTCTAAAATGATACCACAGAAATATTTTAAAATAAAAAACAAAAAACTTACTGGGAAAAAATATGATCTTCTTCTACATGTCAATATGATCCATCTATCTAACAATTTAATATGACTCTCTAGCTTACTATATATAAACACATTACCGTATGTTCCTGTAATGAAACTAGACTTGGGGAACGTAATTTCTTATTTGATATATTGCCGGAGACAGTGTGAAATTGAAAAACACATATCCTGCTCTGTCTTTCATCTGTCTCCTTGACTCAGTCATATGTAAATATCCCCCCATGCCTTTTTCTTTGTACACGACATCACACCTTACTATGGGCAATGCAATGCTTCTAACACCTGAAAAAAAAAATGCTTTTTAATGGTTCATCGATACGTGGTTGGAGTTATGTTTTATAATATGTTACCACTGCAATTTGGAAGGTGTGGGTTTTTTGGGTACTGATAACTCGGGAAGAAAGAGGAGGATTGTTTTTCACAAGTTGGGGAAGTATATTGTTTTTGTGTACATGATCTGCCCATGTCCCTGGCAGCAGACAAAGATAACAATTAAGGAAAACTATCAGCAAGATAGCCGATGATAGCTGCTGATAGCCCCCTATAGCACTGGGAACGCTGAAGAGGAAGGTATGTGTCTTATGTTCTTCCTCAGCTCCGGTCCCATGCTGTTTGTAGGGGTAAACTCCACTATGGAGTACTGTTAGGAGCACTGCCGCATCATCCGGACCACTCCCTTCATTGATTATCATTAGAAGAGGCAGGCTAGATGAAAAAGCAATGCACCTAATGGTGCTGCAGAGCGGAGATTACCCCGACTAACAGTGCAGGACCTGTGCTGAGGAGGATGGTAAGACACATATCTTCCTACTCAGTGTACCCGACGCTATGGAAGGATATAAGCAGGTTAACCTGCTGATAGCTCCCCTATAAGTAATGGGCTTTTATGGTTTTTCATTTTTTTTACTTCTAGATTTCTTATAAAAGTGTTTGCCATGGTGGGTATCACTTACTTTTTTTAATTTATATTTTATGCTCTAACAAATTCAGATCATCATGTGGCTCTATAAATGATAAAAACTGACCTATAGCAAGCCATGTGCTGCTATTTTTCCTGTCTTCTTCCTAACAGGTGTTAGCTAAGTGTGCACGTTATTTCATTAGAATTACTACCTGATGTTAAAGGGATACTCTGGCGAATCAACTGGTTTTAGAAAGTTATTTGTAATTTACTCAAGTTTTTCATTACCAGCTGCTGTATGTCTTACAGGTATTGTATTCTTTCCAGTCTTACACAGTGCTCTCTGCTGCCTCCTCTGTCAGTGACAGAAACTATCCAGAGCAGGCTCCCTCAGGCTCTGGGCCTAGGTGCAACCACACCCTCTGCACCCCAATAAGTATGTCCTATGTATGTTGATCATAAAAAATAAATAATATTTAGCATAGAGATATAAAAATTGGGATACTAACCTCCCCTGAACCTCTGCAGCTCCTGTACTGATGTTTTCAGTCTCCACTCATCAATAATTTTGAGCAGAGAGGCCAAACTGTTCAGGTTCAGCAATGTTCTCCAAAAACTTGGCACATTACTTCCCGTGGCTGTAGAGTTTGGCTGCTGCCCAGGGGAGTCCTGAAAAACATGTATACAGCCATAGCCAACCTCTGCAGCCATGGGGAGTCAAATGCGGAAGATTCAGGCTCAGAGAATATTGCCGAACGTGAACAGTTTACCCTCAACATTATTTCCTTAATGAATCGTCCTGTTCAGCCAATCATTGGCCACAGTGGTGTCCCAGCTCAGTCAAGCATTGGATGGTGCATCAACAGGAATCAGAAATAAACCATAACAAGCAGAAACCAGGATGGCCAGCTTTGGGAACTTTGGGGATATCCGGCGCAGTCAATGTACGTCACACTGCCTGCGCCAGAAACGGGACAGGAGACGGGTGGCTGCGGGGAATGGGTCGCAGTTAAATTAACTTGAATTAACTTGAATTATTTGAGGTTTTTTTTATAGTGGTTGCCCCATACGGTAGCAATGCTTAATGTTTAAGCTCCACCGCCATATGGGGCGAACATACCCGGCGTATAAGATTACCCCCGACTTCTAAGAAGATTTTTCAGGGTTAAAAAGTCATCTTATACACTGGAAAATACGGTAATTGGAAGCCAGTGCGGACTGTCTACTCTTCCCACGCATTTAGACCAATGGTTAATCTCATTGAAAGGTAGATATCGGATAATTTGCATCCTCGGCTTCAGAAAACCCCTATATTTATACATCGTCAACCTTTTCATCATGCATCTGTATAAGGCAAATCTATATTTGTCGTTGTTACATATTTGAAACTGTTCAAAAAATATTTGCAGTTTCTATTATCCCAAAGTGTTTGCTATACCTCCACCAGTAAAATATCTGACATTGTTTAACGATCAAATGCCATGCATCATTAAACCCGGAGACTGTTATTGTATGCATGCTGGATCATAGATTTTGAAAAGTCAGATTTGTTTCTCACTTGCACATATAAGAATTGCCAAATTAGTTTTTCACATACAAGACCTTGTGAGAACAAATGTAATGATGCTGCTGAACCATTATCTGACAATTGGATTTATTTGTCTTTTATTACAGCTCAGTCTCTCCCGGCATGCATTTGCAAGAAATATTTTCTCTGTTAGTCCTGATATAAAATATTTAATGTGCACATGATGCCTCCGTGCTAAATATTTTATCGCTCGTAGACTATGTAAACCAAGGTTGAGTCACTTTTATTTTATAACTCAATACGCTCATGCGTGTAAAATATGCAAATTATGTAAATAGTTATTTAAATATTGATTGCTATGTAAGTGTATTAGGATTCTTTTAATTTTATTAATATGCATGATATAGTTAAGCATATTTTTTATGTTTGTATAGAAGGTTTATGTAAAGTTCATATTTATATATTTTAAAGAAGACCCGTGGCTTTTCCTGACACGTATGTGTTGGTAAGTACTTGTATTTTCCATAACTTAACTATTATGTTTCAGTATTACTTAAAGTGAATGTACCACTAGGTAGATCGCTTTTTGTTTTTTACATAAGCAGACCGGCACGGGGATGCCACTCCTGCGGTCCGAAGCCCGGTTTCCATGTATTACCGTACATGGGAACCAGTGCGCTGCACAAAAAAGGACAGCGCACCGGTATCCACGCACCAGCCTGTTCATGTAAAAAACAAAAAAAAAGATCTACCTAGGGTCACATTTGCCTAAAAACTCTGTATTGAACTGTTTCTATTTGTATCTGTTCTCTGTTTTAAGGTTATGTTCCCACTATGGGAGCAGGCTGGCATTTATCGGGAAAAGGAAGCCATTTTTTTATAATGACGGCAACAAATAATGATCATGATTAGTATCTGCAGTCATCAAATATTAATAGATGGTTACCTTTCACCAATAAAATCCCATAGTGGGAACATAGCCTAACTGTGATAACTGTTTCTTGTATACGGGACATACAGGGCATTCCAATATTCTCTGGTACTATTTTTTCCCCTTGTTTTGTTTACCAGCTAGCTTATATCCATCTAGTGGCCGTAACACACATGCATTTTGGGGTCTTTAGTGTTTGTAACTATTGAGCCCCCTCCTCTATATGGTTCTTCTGGATTAAACCTGTCTTGTGTTAAATTTAGTTGAAGGGTACCTACTGTATCATGATGTTTACTGTCCTGGTCAGCATGCAATTGTTCATACTACCAGAATTTTGTCTAACTATGGATATGACCAAGCCGCGTCGGTTCCATGCAAGAGCAATTTTTCTCTCCTCATCTTCACGACGGCACCACAGGAGTTAACTCTACCCCCTAGGGACAGGAAAAAGCACAACACGAGAGGTTAAAAGCCCCTCCCCTTCCCACAATCACCAGTGCTTTTTCCTGTCCCTAACAGGGCAGGCACGAGAGGTGGGGGATCCGTCGGGAAGATGAGGACCCCCATGAAGAAAGAAGGCAAGCATTACCCCTCAGCTGGGTCGATCGAGGTACGCCCTCCTTCCTCCCGGGAGCAGCTGTGGATCTTCGGGTCCGGGGTAGCGGGATGGTCCAGTCCTCTGGCCATCCTGGTGTGCAGAGTCTGCTGGAATCCCGCCCTCCGGGTCGGCTCTCCAGGCGCAGGCAGACTCAGTATTGACCCGCCGCCAGGTAAGTAGTAGCGGACTTGCTGGGAGGCGAGTGCGGGGCCTACTTCCGGCGGCCTGGCGTTCTGACGCTCTTCCGGTCGCGCGGTTTCACCGGAAGTGGGGCGGCAGGTCACAGTGACGTCCTCACGTTACGTGGGGACGTACTGACGTCACACCCGGTAGTAGTACTCCGGAAGCGCGAAATTCAAACCGCTGGGACAAAGTACATAAGAGGAGCGGGTCGTCCGATCTGATGAGGTCTGATCAGTCGGGATGGAGTCCTCTTCCTCCTCGGCAGCCGCTGCTGCGCCTGATAAGTCTCCCAAGGTGTCCCAGACGGTGAGTGCTCATATATGTGTGTATCTATGACTACTCTGTGGGTTGGGTTTCTGTACTATTGTATCACACCCTCTCCTACTCCTTATATTTTTGCACTGGGTGTTCCCTTTAGTGTATTAATATCCTTGTTCTTTTAGGATAAGGATAAGGATAAAGATAAGGATAAGGAATCAAAGGAGAAATCTAAGACGGTCCCTACAAGGAGATGTATTACTTGTAATAATCGTCTATCATCATCATATAAGAAAAACATTTGTGCCACATGCATTGCGGACATTGTTAAAGAGGACAGATCTTCATTTCTGGATGAAATTAGGAAGATGATGAAGGATGAGATAAAAACATCTATGCAGACTACTGCCCCGACAGTAGTAACTCCTCCTCCTCCTGTGATTCCGTTTATCCCTCCAGTATTACCAACTTCAATCCCCACTCCCCTTAACATAGCCCCGCCAGATCCAGCTGCGGGTAGTGTATCAGGAGAATCTTCTCGATCTAAAAGACGTAGATCTTCGTCCCCTGAATCTGAGCAGGAATCCGATCAGTTATCAGACTCTGTAATTATCTGTGAAGAAGAGGTTATCACAGAGCAGCGTCCTAAAAGATATCTATTTCCCACCGAGCGCACAGGACCCTTTATTGACGCGGTTAGACAGGCCCTCGGTATGGAAGTAGTACAGGAGGACATTAATCCCAAAGACAAATTGTTTGCGGGACTTAGAGCAAGGGACAAGACTGTGTTCCCCATTCATGAAACCCTTCAATCTTTGGTCTTAGATGAGTGGAAAGAACCAGAGAAAAGATTTATTATTCCAGGAGAAATCAGGAAGAGACTTCCCTTTAAGGAAGAGGATATAGTAAAATGGGATGAAGCACCAAAGATTGATGCACAATTAGCCAAAGTGTCTAAAAAGATGGTGCTCTCCTTTGAGGACTGTTCACAACTAAAAGATCCCATGGATCGCAAAGCAGAGAGTCTACTGAAGAAGTCCTGGGATATAAGTTCCTTCTCAATAAATAACAATATCGCAGCTACAAGCGTGGCCCGCGCTATGCAGGTGTGGTTGGAACAACTGGATGACAATATAAAAAGAAATGATAAGGAAGATATATCAAATTCTATTACACTTCTAAAAGACGCGGCAGCCTTCTTAGCTGATTCCTCTGCTGAATCAGTAAGAGCAGCAGCAAGAGATGGGGCCCTTACTACCGCTGCACGTCGTGCATTATGGTTGAAAGACTGGTCTGGGGATAATACATCCAAAGCCAAATTATGTGGCATCCCTTTGGAGGGTAACTACGTATTTGGAACAGGTCTGGATAAAGTTTGCGAAAAAACTTCAGACAAAAAGAAGGCCTTACCGGAAGTAAAGCCTCCAAAAAAGAAAGAACCCTATAAGAGACCTAGGTACCAAGATCAGACTGTAAATAAGGGGAAAGCTGGAGGTCATTGGAGCTATCAAAAGGGGGAAAAAACAAGAATATTTTTTTACCCTGCCAAGGCCTCTCAGGATAAACAATGACCAGGGCCCAGTTGGGGGGAGACTGGCCAGGTATGGAGAGACCTGGAGTCAAGTAACTCAAAATCCTTGGATTTTGGACATTATTCATCAGGGCTACAAAATAGAATTCTCCCAACCTCCTCCCAAAAGATTTCTAATCTCCCGCCAATCCTCTCCTCATTTACAGTGGGAATTACTAAACAGTGTAAAAAAACGTATTCTTTCAGAGGTAGTAGCGCCAGTCCCAGTGACGGAACTTGGGAAAGGACACTACTCCAACCTGTTTCTGGTGAAGAAACCAAACGGGTCCTACAGACTGATCATAAACTTGAAGCCTTTAAACAAGGCAGTGACATACAAAAGATTCAAGATGGAATCAATAAAGACCACCACTCCTCTGATATCAAGAGACGCGGTGATGGCTTCGATCGACCTTACAGATGCGTACTACCACATTCCTATTCACGCATCATCTCAGCGCTACCTAAGATTTGCACTGAGGATGGACGGTAGGGTTCAACATTTTCAGTTCGAAGCCCTTCCCTTTGGGATCTCTTCTGCTCCCAGAATCTTTACAAGTGTCATGGGGGAGGTAGCCTCTTACCTACACTTAAAAGGTATAAGTATTGTCTGTTATCTGGATGACCTTCTTTTGATTGCAGATACCCCTCGGAAGCTTCTACAAAACCTAGAGGTGACATCAGACCTTCTGAGAAACCTGGGATGGCTTCTAAACGAGCAAAAATCGGACTTAATCCCAAGCACACAAAAGGTATTTCTGGGGATCCTTTTGGATTCTTCCAGACAAATGTCTTTTCTCCCTACAGATAAAAAGTCTTCGTTAATAGACAAGGTAAAGATCTTCAGACGGAAAAGATCCTGTAAAATTAGAGAGGCCATGTCATTGATGGGATCATTCACAGCCTGCATCCCAGCAGTGCCCTGGTGCCAGGCACATTCCAGAATTCTACAGAACCAAATTTTATCCTCCTGGAATCATCATAAGTCAGGTCTGGATAAACTAATGATTATCTCTCAACAGGTACTCAGGTCCCTCAACTGGTGGCAACACCCAGAAAATCTTTCAAAAGGTGTCCACTGGAATCCGGCTCCCAAAATAACGATGACCACGGACGCAAGTCTGACGGGATGGGGAGCACAAGTACAGGGACGTCTCCTTCAGGGACTATGGTCTCCAGAAGAAAGACAACGGTCATCAAACTACAGGGAATTGTTGGCAGTCTTGATGTCCCTGAAACAGGCAGAAGAAAATTTAAAACATTGTCATATACACATACTGTCGGACAATGTAACAACAGTCGCGCATTTTTCGACACCAGGGCAGTGCGAAGAGGAATGCTCTACAAGACATCTCGGCCAAGATATTTCTATGGGCAGAGGAAAACATTCTTTCCCTCAGTGCCACTCATCTCCGAGGCTCGGAGAACGTCAACGCAGATTTCTTAAGCAGGCACATAGTCCATCCAGGGGAATGGTGCCTCAAGAACAAGACATTCCTACAGCTGACCAACAGATGGGGTCAACCCCAAGTAGATCTTTTTGCCACAGCTCAGAACAAGAAGACGCAAAACTTCTTCTCTCTAGATCCCAGGGATGGGGCATTGGGAATAGATGCATTAGCTCATCCCTGGAACTTCAATCTGGCATATGCTTTTCCTCCTATTCCTCTAATACCCAGAGTCCTACAAAAGATCTTGAGGGATCAGGCGACAGTAATCTTGATTGTACCTTACTGGCCGAGGAGATCTTGGTTCGGTCTACTTCAAAACCTCACAACAGAACCACCGATCCAATTACCGCAGGAACCGGACCTTCTATTTCAGGGCCCTCTTCTCCATCCAGATCCAGGGTCACTGAAGCTATCAGCATGGATCCTGAGAGGTGCATGCTGAGAAGTAGAGGTCTCTCGGAAGACGTGATAACTACCATTCAAAAAAGTCGCAAACCTGTCACAAATAAAATATACTTAAAAATATGGAAAGTGTTTTGTTCCTGGTGCCCAACTAAACCATCCTTTCCAGCTGACCCGAACATTACACAAATTCTAGACTTTCTCCAAGCAGGTCTCCTTAAAGGTCTAAAACCAGCTACTTTAAGGGTCCAGGTTGCGGCTCTGTCAGCTATCTACGACTATCCCATTGCTGAACATAGATGGGTTAAAAAATTTCTTAGAAGTGCTCAGAGACAAACACCTTCTATAAGGAATCTTCATCCACCCTGGGACCTCAACTCAGTTCTTGAAGGCCTCACCCGAGCACCCTTCGAACCTCTGGAAGAAGCCGACATTAAGCTACTTTCATACAAAACTGCATTTCTTGTAGCAATAGTGTCTGCTAGAAGAGTAAGCGAACTACAGGCTCTTACTATCCGAGAACCCTATTTCCTGATACAGGACGATAGGATTACATTAAAAACAGACCCAAAGTTCCTGCCAAAAGTAGTCTCATCCTTCCATCAGTCGCAGGATATAATTCTTCCGTCATTTTGCTCATCCCCTAAAAATGACTTAGAACGGAAATTCCATACGTTGGACGTAAGAAGAGCAATCTTACAATACCTAGATGCATGCAGCACTTGGAGGAAAGAACAATCCTTATTCATTCAATTTCAGGGGAAGAATAAAGGCAAAAAAGTCTCAAAAAGCGTTTTAGCAAGATGGATTAGAAACGCTATAGAACAATCCTACATTCTTCAGAATCTCACTTCTCCACTGAAAATCAAAGCCCATTCCACCAGGGCAATATCCACTACCTGGGCAGAGAGGGCTTCAGCTTCGATTGATCAGATTTGCCGGGCAGCCACTTGGTCCTCTCCGCACACCTTCACGAAGCATTATAGACTGCAGCTTCAGAGAAATGAAGACCTAACCTTCGGGAGAGGGGTTCTTCAGGCTGTGGTCCCACCCTAAGGTAAATGGTTGGCATTCTCCTGTGGTGCCGTCGTGAAGATGAGGAGAGAAAAAGGTATTAGTCTTACCGGTAAGACTGTTTCTCCGAAATATTCACGACGGCACCAACACCCCACCCTATACTGTGTATAAATATATATATAGTACTCACATGGTGCCAAAGGTTGTTATAATACACTGGTGATTGTGGGAAGGGGAGGGGCTTTTAACCTCTCGTGTTGTGCTTTTTCCTGTCCCTAGGGGGTAGAGTTAACTCCTGTGGTGCCGTCATGAAGATTTCGGAGAAACAGTCTTACCGGTAAGACTAATACCTTTTTTAGATCATAATGCGGAACGTGCACAGAATGGACCCAGCATGGTCATGGTATGTCTACATTGGGGCAGAAAACATTATGAGAAGTACCCTTCGAAGGATGACTCTGTCCGAGACCCCTTTTTTCAGAATGGGGGGTGAGGGATGAGTAAAAAAAAAAATCCACTGTTTTGGCTGCTTCGTCTTAAGAAGGGACTTGCGACGTGACATGGCAGGTCTGCTCAGTCCTTCAGCATCTGTAGCAGTGTTCCACCTCTGCTGCTGAGAGGCAGGGCAGGCCTGCCACATTACATCCAAAGTCACAAAGTATTAAATAGAAAAAGACCGGCACAGCATGCTTATTAGAAACGCTTATGGGGAGCACTATGTGCTTAGCTGGACTTTGTATGCAGACCAACTATCTATTCACGAGTGGGGTGCTCAGCTATATGGTAGCTTTAGAAAATAGTCACAGTTCATTCATAGAAAGGTAGAAATGAAGCGGCACTCACCACTGTATACGTGCAAAAAAATTTAAGTGCTTGTTTATTCGTCCATAAATGGCAAACAAATTTTCTTTAGCAGGTAAGACGCCAACACTTCATGATGATAACAGGTGACAGCTGTTTCGCTTTACTAAGCTTCTACAGACCTCAGAACCCCAAAGTGGTCTCAGGACCCCAAAGTGGCTGGACATCGGGGCGCCAGAGCGGCGGTACACGGGTGGCAGCATCGGAGCCAGGGAGGGAAGTAGATGTTAATTATTTCACCCACCTCCTCCCCGGGCATTATGAAAAAAGGGGTCCCGGATGGAGTTCTCTTGTAAGAAGATGGGGGGGTCTGGGTGTTTCATTTCAATGAAAAGTACCATAATCTGAGGTCGAAATGGCTGCCCGAGGATGGCATTTAAGGAATCTATACATTTCCATCCCTCTTAAAATACATCATTTAGCAGATTACCTGTCATGTTAAGTGCCTGGCCTGTCATGTCAGTTCACATAGTCTGTTGAGCACAAGGAGATGTTATTTGTCAAGGGCCCTGCTGAAACTCCAACCTTCATATTCATATAAACCTTTACAATTCATATTAAGAAAATGGAAAAATAGTTAATGGTCCAAATAAGAACCATCAGCATCAGGTAAAGAAGTACTCCCATGAGAACATCTAATATAACATTGATTGTAACTAAAAGGGAAAAAAAAAGACTGCAGGTTTTTGAAGGGGATGATTCATGGAGTTAACTTTAGATTTTACTAATTAGACTGTAGAAGATGAATAATGTTTGTTTTATCATGTCCCAAATATTTTTTATTTTTACTTTTCCCTGGGGACAGTCATATTGGATATACACAGTTCCTTCCTGTATAGTCTCTAAAAGATAGCACAGCAGAGTGAGTGCATGCTTTATGGCAGCTGCTTTAATGGAAGTTAATTTACAATCTACATGAATTGGTGAACTACAGCCCGTCCACCAGAGACCAAGACAGATGCCCAAACAGTACAAAACAGCTGTTATATCCCTAGCACCCTGATGTACAGTGCCAGTCTATACGGGAAAGCTGACAAGTGAGCTGCAAGTGCGTCAATCTATCATGACTGTTGTAGGAAAAACTAGAACCTTTGGAGAAGTTTGATTATGTGGAAAGTCTATTATAAATGAATATATCATTCTCCAATGTGTGTTTAACATTGATACGGCAAAATCATCACAAAAGCTATGCTTATTCACAGAAATGAAGTGATGACAACTTTCCCCAAAAATAACAGTGTATTATATAATTTTTTTTGGTCCTAAAGATGCACTAGGTCTTATTTTCAGAGGATGACTTTTTTTCATGAAGAAGAATTCACACTGATTGTTAAAGAAGAATTGATAACATTTATTATATACTGTACAGTAGTTTTCATCACAAACCAGCATAACCAGACAAAACCAACCACCTCCCTCCTACCTGCCCCCCCCCCTCCCTTTATCAGTGTGGGGACGGGGGTCTTACTTTAGGGGGATTCCTTATTTTCTGTTACCCTGTAAATCCTGCACTATGCCTTATTTTCAGAGGGAAAAGGGTATCTACTATAGAAAATGCACAAAACTAACTTTTTTAAATTCTCAGTGAGTCTTCTTAAAGCCGGGCTGTGTACTCAATAAACATCCGGTTAAATCGTCCAGAGCCAAGATGTCTTGAACAGGAGCACAGGGGAAGTACAGTATGGACTATGGACTCTCATTTGGACTTTCAAGAAAATCGTCGGCGGGAAAGCAGAGGGCTATAAGTTATGTAGACCCCGATCCCCCACCCATAGTATAATCAGAAAGGGAGAGGTTTAAAACAAAAGAACACAGAGCAGATGGACAGTTGACAGTGGTGCGTTAAAGGACCCCATACCCTTTAGAGAAAGGAATGCCAGGAACCAGGTGATCATCAGCCACATACCCCTGTAACGATAGAAGAGAGTTTGAGATGTTCCCCAGATCGTTGGACCCATACAACATAACATATGGAATAGACCCTGAAATCTAGTTGATTTCTCTGTATGCTGTGACTATAAGGCTATGTTCCTACTACGTTTTTAGAAAAGAATGGACGCTGATTTAATTGCAATCAGTGTCTGTTCTTTTCTGCAGTGAATTCAATGCAATGCCGCCTGCTGTGTTCTGACTTCATTATTTTACAGTTAAAATAATGAACATGCTTACTATTTATGCGCGATATTATTTCCAACGGTGCCCGCAGTTCAGTTATTAACAGATAATGTTCATGCAGCCGATACAGCAGTATCGGCTGCAGGGACGCGCCGAGTGCTGTATAACACCGTCCATTGCTATGTGGACTACCTAGGTCATCATTGGGGAGATGTTCATGTATTATGTCTGGTATTCCTTGGCATTGGATTACTGAATGACGCCCCCTAGACAGATTTAAACAATTTGTTATGGAACGACACACAAAATATAAGTTCATTTATTAGTCGCTTCAAACCTGTGTGTTCTCTAAAATTGCTCTCTACTACCACCTCTGTCAGTGTCAGTGATAGCAAATCTCCATAGAAAACCTGTCCTGCTTTGGACAGTTCCTGTCAGGGACAGAGGTGGCAGCAGAGAGCACTGTGTCAGACTAGGTAGAAAACACCACTTCCTGCAGGACATACAGCTGCTGGTAAGAACTTGAATGATTGGAATTTTTTATAGAAGTAATTTACCAATTTGTAAAACTTTTTGACACCAGTTGATTTGAAAATATTTTTTTTCCTGCCAGAGTACCCCTTTAAGAGGCTGAAAAAAACATAGTAACCTTGTTGGAAAGTTTTTCTTCTTTTATCATTTCTGCATTGTGTTTCTCTAAACAAGGAAATTATCGATTTTTTGTTTTATTCACTTTAAATACACAAGTAATACCCTGTTGAAATATAAACAATGTATAATAATTCTGCCTCCCTGCTATTAAAATACTATACACTTAATAGAAATAAAATTTCATAATAGAATATCTCTTTGCCTTTTTTATAGGGAATAATACACAAGTACAGTATGGATCCTGGTGTCTTTAAATTGTATGTGGCTCGATACCACGCGGCTACAGTGTATGTATATTGCTAGTCTTTGGAGGAACAACATTCATCAAACTTCTACAACGTTGCCAGTTGATTAATGGTCTGTAACAACTAATCTATAATAGATTTGGAGAAACCTTGGATGTTAGGGCAGGAATGACCGGATTATATGCTTATGACATATCATTCAACCCTGCACCTGGTTTTTATGCTTTTGTGGATTTATAAAATATTGTCTAAATCATTTGTTTATGTATCGATCGGAAGATGAGATAATAGGGCATTCTCTCGGCAGTGTTGTTTTCATGTTCACCAGCAGATGGCAGAATAGTCAGATAACCTTAAACTGCAATGTTATTCCAATTAATATAAATATTTTGACATATGGCCAAAGTTTAACATGTATTTTTGTTAGAATCTCAAACTTGTTAATATAAGATATACATAACATGTAAAAGGGAGAATAGAATAATTCACTATTTTAAGAATACAGTGGAACTTTGGTTTAAGAGTACCTTGTATTAAAAGTGTTTTGCAAGAAGAGCTCACAGTTTTTCAAGATTGTAACTTGGATTAAGAGCATTGCTTTGGTTTAAGAGCTCCCTGTATTGGGTGAGAGGGGGAGTGGGGGAGAGCATGGTCTGCATAGCGGGGGCACTGTACTCTGACCCAGGAAGTATCTCTCACCTTCCAAATCTTGGCAGAGCCACTTTAGGCTGGGGCTTGTATCAGGGGACGGGACTGTGGAGGTAGTCTCCTCATAGCTGTAACCCCTCTCTCCCCGGACAGAGAGTGCTGCATGTATGTGCCCACATATGCCCTGCTTATTCCTTCATGCTCCCTGCAGTCTCTGTCCGCCCTTGTGTTTCCCATCCTCTCCATTCCTACTATAATGTGCCTGCACTCACACTCAGTTATACACACTGCTTCTATAATGTGCCTGCACTCACACTCAGCTATACACACTGCTGCTATAATGTGCCTGCACTTACACTCAGCTATACACAGTGCTCTATATAAAGTTTCTGTCACTGTCCCCCTCACAGCTCTGTGATTCTCGCTTCCTGATTGGTCCATGCTGAACACACACCCCTTCCCCATTACTGTCATGTGACCACACAGACCTCTGACAGTAGCTCTGATCTATTCTAGCCTGTTGTACTACGCTACTGCATTATGGGGATCTGCAGTTTCATCCTGTATCTACAAACTGCGGCTGTGTTATCAGGTTTCAGCACCTACTATACATTATACTCCATATGCTGATTGCTATACTGTACAGTAACTTCTAATACAACTTTTTTTCATTTGTTTTACATGTTATTCCGAATAAAAAATCATTATTTTGGGGGTGTTGAACCAATTTTCTGCATTTCAATGATTCCTTATGGGAAAACTTGCTTTGGTTTAAGAGTGGATTTGGATTACAAGCACGGTCCCGGAACTAATTATGCTTGTAATCCAATGCACCACTGTATATAGTATACATGTAAAGTATATTCTTCTAAAGTGTATTCTTATATTGAGCCTTATATGCAATAAAGTAGTATGCAATAAATTAACTCCTCGCTATTAAATAGTCTAAAATAATTTCGCAAGTTTTCATAAATTCTGGTTATTATTTTAGGTATGGCTGTAACAAATCTGTATTGCTTACTAAGCTACCATCTCTGTATGCCACATGCCACATGCAGTCACACACCCGTTTATCTCCTGTTTGTTTGACTTCTCATATTTTGAGCATGTAGTTATTTCCCCTATCCTACCCCTTTAGTACAAGACATCACACATCCTATCTTCTCTGCTTGCTGTTTCACATGCTGGGCAGCAGATCATGCAGTGTCAGTCAAAAGCCGAGCAGTGACTTTGTTCTTTGTGAGCAGTTACAGCACTATCTTACACCTTGTAATAGACATGAATGAAGGTATAAATGGAAACCCTGTCTGTGAGAGGGAAAGAAAAAATAAAAACTATTATGGGAACTATAGTAGTTTACGAATAGGAATAATTCCTAAAGAAAGCCCTGGCAGCATTAAAAAACTGTGCTGCACAGAGATGACAATATCATGATAAACAACTACAGGACATATGAGTATTTTTTGTAGGCTCAGAAAACCTCATTATAAGGGGAATCCAGAGGGGAAAAAATGTATTTAAATCAACTGATGCCAGAAAGTTATACAGATTTGTAAATTACTTGTTAGGACTCGAGCCGTGCATTCAGCTCCTGGCATCGCAGATGTGTGCGGCCAAAGCATTCATAACAACCGCTCAGGCCAGTTGCTGTGGGCGCGACGACGGCGTCCATAGCAGCCGGACTGCTTCTCTTGTTTTTCACCTACTCTGCTCTGCTATTCCATGTTGTAGCAGAGGCCAGGGTTTTACTCCCCTGGCTGATCAACTTAGGTGTTGTGTGTGTGCTCACTGATTGTTGACGGACAGCTGACTCACCAATAAGCTGTCAGTATCTGTGCAGGACCTAGAGCCTCAGCCCCAATCAAGCCTGAGGCTGGGACTACAGGTTGCATAAGTACCAGCATTTGTATCATGTTCCTGCCTGTGATAGTATCTAGCTCCTAGTTTACTTGATCTAGCGCTTTCCTGCATTTATTATCTGGTTACCTGACTTCGGCTATTAACCCTTTGACTACCCCACTGGACACGATTTTGTACTTTGCTGCTCGGTTGGTTTTGACTTGGACTCCTGACTTTCCTTTTATTGTGTTGTGTATTGTCTTGTTTTGTTCTGTGTTCAATTCAGTTAGATCAGGGACTGCCGTCCAGTTGTCCGTTGCTATTAGAGCTTCTGAGGCAAGCAGGTAGGGGCAGTGGGGCGGGTGCCAGCTTCAGGGCTCACCTGTCCTTGTGTTTCCCTGTCCCTATCCTAACATTACTTCTATTTAAAAAACTCATTTTGTTTCCAGTACTTATCAGTTGCTGTATGTCATGCAGGAAGTGGAGTACTCTTCCAGTTTGGCATGGTGCGCCCTGTTGCCACCCCTGTCCATGCCTGAAACTGTCCAGAGCATGACAGACTGGAAAGAATACATGACTTCATGTAGAGCAAGTCATTTACAAATTTGTATAATTTTCTGGCACTAGTTAGATTAAATATCATTCATGAGATAAAAACATACAAGCAAAGTATCACTGCGTCATGGAATTAAAAAAAAAATTGATCTCCTGATGAATCCAAATTAGGGAGAAACGCGTCGAGACTCTGGTTACAGATGTGTATATTTCACCAGCAAGGCCATCTAGCAAATTAACTTTGACCATCTTTGTGAAAAAAATTTTAAGTATTTGTAAATACAAGATTATCTGCCATAGTGCTTTGCAGTAAGTGATCTCACACTTTGTATCTAGAAATTTGAGAATTCTCTATCTAGAAATTTGAAAATTAACACATACCCAATAGAATATTTGTTTTACATGCTGCTGTGATCCTAGATTATTTTTCTATGGATTATTCCCTAAAGTTAGAATAAGGTTATATTCACACCTGTGTTCTGGCCTCCTTTTATAATGAAGGCCACAAGGCTCCTCTGTGCTTGACGGGCTTCAGTGTCCCTTAATGAAACAATTGAGTGATGATTAGAGATGAGCAAAGCAGCTGGAAATTCGTTTCACAGGTTTCGCAAATTTTTAGTCACACTCTAAGATTCAATTTGCGAATTTTAATAAAACAGCCAAAACTATAGGAGCTACAATACTGAGACTATGACAGAAGGACAAATTTGTGAAAGCATGTTGTTGTTAAAGTGTCAAAAATAAGAAAATCACAATTTAAAAAATGTCAATCAGCCAGTCAGACACCCAATTTCCGCTATTGTTCTCTTCTCTGTACCTTTATCGCTCTGTTAGTCTCTCCCTGCTCTGTTCTAACTGCCTGCTGCCATCCTGCCCTCTCATCCACACACAGCTGACTGTCCGCCTCCGTTACCGAACCGCCTTATATAGAGGGGGAGGTGCTGACATCACAGAGGGGCCTGCACGGATTAGACGGGCGCAAGGGATTATAGTTAGTTTCTTTCTCCCACTCAGTGATGCTCCAGACAGCATATGTGGCTGCCAGTTTTTTTCACCAATTTCATTAAATTGGCGGTAATCCACTTTACAGAATAAAGCAAATTACCTTTAATGGGTAAAATAATGCAGCGTGCAGTGCTTTTTTGCCCATTAAAATATATATAAATGGAATTTGCAATGGTAGCTTCTAGTGGAGCTTTCAACACTTGTGTGAATATAGCTGGATGGAAATGGAAAATGTGTGTACAGTGACATCAGGCTCAAAGTCGTTGAGAACTTTGATAATTAGAAATACCGTGTATCAGGAAAAGTAATATAAATATTTTAGGTAAATATGCTCTCGCTGTCTGAGCGCTATAGTTAACAGAAACATCCCACAATGCCTCTTGCAATGGGAAGGTATGTGCCAGGAAACTGCAATATTTCTTGGCTATAATTATATATTCACACCAAGGCTACATCTGTAATTATCCTGGATAAGGAACATTATTTGCAAGAAGCTTTCTCTCAATTATCTGAATGCAAATATTATGAGAAGTTAAAATCTTATCCAACTAAAAGTTTAATTAGAATACATAAGGATCTTTAGTAGATTATGAAAGAGAATTTGATTTATTGTACATGGAAATGCCAGAATGGCAACCTTTTGTTCTTTCTCTAAGCCCTGGCTTCACAAAACCACCTGTGTTCTTGTGATCATCACAAAATGTTCTCCTTGAAATGTTACAGATGTGTTCTCTTTTTCAATAACCTGCAGTGTTTGCAAATTGTTTTTGAGCTAATTGTTTAGACTATTCAAGGTGACTTCAGCATTTCACAAAAACATTGCCAAGTATATTAACGGTTATAAGTGTATTAGGAGTGTAGTGCCTGGTGGAAATACTATTCAACGATCAGGGTTAAACACAGTAAAGGTACTATAAAAAAAAAAAAAATCAATATGGTGACGTCTCTAGTGAGTATGCTTAGTGAGTTGTGTTTAACCTTCTGCCAAAACACTTACTAGAACTTATGACCCACAATGATCCAATGAGTTCTGTGATCAGCAATTTCCTTACTTCTGGTCACTGGCCACAATGGGCTACCATGGCAAATATCCACTATAGTGATGTTGATTCCAATGATGAATTTAAAGGGAACTTGTCAGATGAAAAATGCAGTCCAATCTGCAGACAGTTTGTTATAGAGCAAGAGGAGCTAAGCGGATTCATATATAGCTTCTTCTGTCAGCTGACAGGCCACTCTGACGTTACAGCGCGGGGGACCCGGGGAGAAGAAGACCGCAGCAGCAGCCCTGGAACGTGGATAGGTAATGTATATCCTTAGTCGCCGCCCGCGCACCGATATTACACGTAGTGGTACGCGGTCGGCGGCCAACAAAAATAGGTCAGAACCTATATCAACGATCAGCCGATGATCGTTGTCATCGGCTGATCGTTGTATTTATTACATGGAACGATAATCGGCCGAATCGGGTCGATTCGGCTGATTATCGTTCCGTGTAATAGTACCCTAACTCTTTCCTATTCACAGTACCCCTGTAAGATGAAATTAAAGAATAAAGTACTAAAAATTACCAGCAGTTTTTCTGTGTATGATCTTGTCAATTCATTTATGCTTTCATTGTTTTCCTCCTGCATTGGAGTCTGGAACCTATGGTTCAACTCTCTCACTGATTCTTGGCTTGTCTGCTTGTAACAACTTCATTTGTCCCTGTATAGTCTGGAGGAAAGAAGAGAAATGGGGGACATGATTGAAACCTTTAAGTATGTTACAGGACTAAATAAGGTTCAGGAGAGAAGTGTTTTTTTTTTTGTTTGTTTTTTTAACTGAACTCCTGAACTCAAGGACAAGAGGACACAGTAAGAGGTTAGTTGGGGGGGGGGGGGGGGGGGGAGATCAGAACCAACGTGAGAAAATATTACTTTACTGAAAGAGTAGTAGATGCTTGGAAAAGATGTGGTTGGTAAATCTACAATAACAGAATGTAAACCTGCCTGGGATAAACATATATCAATCCTAAGATATAAGATAATACGAAGGGAAATACTAAAAGGGAAGACTAGATTTTTGCATTTTTAATTGGATATAGTGGTACTGGCAATACTGTACTGGGAACCTGCTACACCCTCCAAGCTACAGGACAGAAGACACTTCACTTAAAGGGGTAGTGGGGCGGTAAAGAATTATTGACAGAATAACGCACATTACAAAGTTATACAACTTTGTAATGTATGTTATGTCTGTGAATGGCCCCCTTCCCCGTGTCCCACAACCCCCACCCCTATACCCGGAAGTGTGGTGCGCTATACATACCTGTCACGTGCCGACTCGTCTCCGATCTTCAGTCTGCGATGTCGTCTTCGGACGGCCGGGCCGAATCCCTCCGAGCGTCCTGAGTGCCGGCCACCCTCTTCAGCGTCATCAGATGCTCAGCTGCGATTGGCTGAGCACAGTTGGGGGTACACGGGTGGGGGTGGTGGGACACGGGGAAGGGGGCCATTCACAGACATAACATACATTACAAAGTTGTATAACTTTGTAATGTGTGTTATTCTGTCAATAATTCTTTATCGCCGCACTACCCCTTTAAAGGGGATCATCCAAGGTTAGAAAAAACTTAGCTACTTTCTTTTAAAAACAGCACAGACCCTGTCCTCAGGTTATGTGTGGTATTACAATTCTACCTCAATCACTTAAATGGAACTGAGATGGAAAACTCTCACCCAAACTAAGGAAAGAAGAGGCTCTGTTTCTGGAGTAAAGCATCCATGTTCTTTTAAGCCTGAAAAAAAGCTTTAACTCACATCCCAATAAGCAACACTGTCCAACACTGTCCAAGTTCATAAATAAAATTGTTTAACTTTTTCTTGTTTTTACAGTATTATTACTTTGCAGCTTCTTCAACTGCGAACAACATAACATTGCGGGTTAGTATAAAGTCCTTCTTACAAGGGTTTCCACAGCAACCGTCCATTTGATGGTGCTCCTTGCTGTTAAGCGCTCAACACATATCGCCGAGATGTCAATTGTCTAACAAACTATTCCTGTTATAAATGAAAAATGGCAATAAGATGCCGTATCCAGTCACATCGGCTGGTTAGGTGTTCTGTACAAGAGGGCACATATTTCTGACTTATACCGTTACAGACTAGAAAGCTTTTGAGTGCAAAGTAGGTGTTCAGCGTACGCCGGATAAGATCCATTGTTTTCATGTTAATATAGAAATATTTTTTGTGTTTCTAGTGAATAATCAATGACAGACTCATATTTGCTGACTTACTGACCCCGGGGCCGACTAACTAGGTTAAAGCCCTGGAGAAATAATGAATATGACTATGAACTATTGTTTTACAAGACGTCTGAAGTCAAACGCTTTACATATCCTCGTGTAACAGCTGAATAAGTCATTTAAACTGCTGCTTTTACGCATTATATTAACTCGCTGAGGTTCAGAGAACTCATTAAATTTACCTTTAGTCCCATATAAAAGATATGTTCAGAGAACATACACTGATGACCCATTTTTAAAGGGAATCTGTCAGCTTCATTTTATGCTATTAGTTGCAGACATTTTAGGATGGCTGAGTATAAAAGCAAACTGAACCTTTCCTAAAGCCAACCATGGTTGCCAAACTTATAAAACCACTGTCAGGACTAGCAATACGGACAGGACAAGAGACAGTGGGCCCTAAACTATATCCACACACTGACCCTGCCTGCTTGCCTCAATCGACCCTAGCTGTTCGCAGACAACCACGAAGACGATCCCTACGCTACGTACGTGAAACACTGAACAAAACGGACAAACACGACACAATAAAGAGTAGTAAACAAGCCGGGTCAAACCACACGAGCAACGCAGTACAGAATCGGCAATACAAAGAATAGTCACAGGTCAGGCGGAGGTCAGAATAACAGTAGGTCAGGCAGGAAGGAATTAGGACGGGGTTCGCAGGAGAAGACACGGGGAAGCTGGGACCAGGGTTAATCTAATAGCCAGCGATTTGCAACTGGCACTGACAACACTTTATACTGGATCAGGAGCCCGGACCAAAGACTGATTGGTCCGGCCTCCTGAATCCAGCCACATTGCAGCTGGTGCACTGCAGGCTGAGTGGCAGAGAGATCCGCCAATCAGCCTGAGTACAACAGCACTCAGCTGCTCGGCCGGGCGATGCTTACTGACGCGAGACCTGCGGCTCCCTTGGTTGCTAGGGACGCCGTCGGGTCTCCGTGACATCACCCGACCCTGCCGAGGAGGGCGGCGCTGCGCTCCAGCTGGGACAGACGACGCTGGAGCGCGGTCAGGTAAGTTGCTGACATTACCCCCCCTCCTTCAGGAGGGGCCTCCGGACCCTTACTTAAGGGACCAGGCTTAGACGGATTGTACAAATTAAATTGTCTAACCAGACGTGGCGCATGCATATCCCTGCTGAAGGTAACGGGATTAATTACCTCCGTAATGGTGTATGGACCGACATACTTGGGTGCCAGTTTACCAGATTGAACCCTTAGCCTCAAATTTCTCGTGGACAACCAGACTTTTTCTCCTACTACGTATTGATGGCCAGGTACGCGTCTTTTATTGGCATGCTTTTTGTATTGCTCTTGGGCTTTAACAAAGCTCTGATGAGCTTGGGCCCAAACTGTGCACAGTTTAGAAAATATAGCTTCAGCTGAAGGATTAACTGACTCAGTGGCATGAGTAGAGGAATACCTAGGATTGAAACCAAAATTACAAAAGAATGGTGGCATACCAAGTGAACGTTGTTCATGATTATTTAAGGCAAACTCAGCTAGAGAAATAAAATCCCTCCATTTGTCCTGGGCATCAGCCACGAAACACCTAAGAAACTGTTCCAGAGAATGGTTAGTTCTCTTAGTCTGTCCATTGGTCTGCGGATGGAAGGCTGATGAGAAGGACAACAAGATGCCTAATTTTTCACAAAACTCTCTCCAGAACCTTGCCACAAACTGGACACCCCTGTCAGAAACAACATTCTCCGGAATACCATGTAAACGCAAGACATGATTAATAAATAATGTAGGGTTTCCATGGAGGCACTGTTTGATGAATTGTTTGTTATAATGTAATTTTTATATATATATTCATGTTGAATTGTTTTGCACTATTGGAAAAATATAAAAATAAATAATAAAAAAAATAAAAATAAATAATGTAGCTAGAGTACGAGCATTTGGCAGTTTGGATAACGGAATAAGATGACACATCTTAGAAAATCTGTCCACAACTACCCAAATAACAGTCTTCCCTCTGGACAAAGGCGGATCCATAATAAAGTCCATCGAGATATGGGTCCATGGTCTAGTAGGGATCGGTAGAGGGTGTAATAACCCCTCCGATGGCCTTCGAGGGACCTTGGACCTAGCACAAGTTTCACATGCATCAACAAAAGCTTTCAAATCATGGGACCAGGAGGGCCACCAGTAGTGTAGTGAGAGCAAGAACTTGGTTCCCGCCACCCCTGGGTGTCCAGCCAACACAGAACCGTGAATCTCCTCCAAGACACAGAGACAAAGTTTAGGAGGTACAAACAAACAAGAACTTGGGGTATTATGGGGTGCCAGGGACTGAGATTCAGCAATCAGGGACACAAGGTCGTGTTGTAGGACGGACACCACCACACCAGGGCTCAAAATCATATCGGACTGGTTCCTGGGATGGTTTTCAATGCCAAAACTGCGGGACAGAGCGTCAGCCTTGACATTTCTGGAACCAGGCCGGTACGTGATCTCAAAGTTAAACCTGGAGAAGAATAGAGCCCACCTGGCTTGACGTGGGGTGAGACGTTTAGCACTGTCTAAATATACCAAATTTTTATGATCGGTAAGCACAACAATCTTATGTTTGCCACCTTCCAAGAAGTGCCTCCACTCGTCAAATGTAATTTTAATGGCCAATAATTCCCTATTGCCAATATCGTAATTACCCTCGGCCTGAGAGAATTTTCGGGAGAAATAAGCAACAGGATGAAGGGTGGTAAGGGTGTTAGAGCCTTGGGATAGTACAGCTCCCACCCCTACCTTGGACGCGTCTACCACCACTATGAAGGGACGGTCAACATCAGGCTGAGCCAGCACTGGAGCTACTGTAAAACATTTCCGAAGTTTATTGAATGCCATGATTGCCTAGGGTGACCAATTGGCCAGGTCCGCCCCCTTCCTCGTCAAATCAGTAAGAGGTTTGGCCCCCAGAGAGAAATCTTTAATAAATTTTCGATAATAATTAGCGAATCCCAGGAATCTTTGTAGTGCCTTCAGGTTATTGGGTCGCTCCCAGTTTTCAATGGCCGTAACTTTAAGGGGATCCATACCAAAAGAATTTGGGGTAATATAGTAACCCAGAAAGGATACCTCCTGGATACCAAACTGGCACTTAGATAGCTTGGCACACAGGTTATTCTGTCTCAGTAGCTCCATTACTTTACGTGTATTTAACACATGAGATGCCCAATCGGATGAAAAAATAAAAATATCATCTAGGTAGACAACCAAGAATTGACCCAAATGTTCCCGGAATATGTCATTCACAAAGTGTTGGAAGACTGCCGGAGCATTACATAACCCAAAGGGCATAACAAAATATTCGAAATGACCCTCTGGGGTATTAAAGGCGGTCTTCCACTCATCCCCCTCCCGGATCCTGATCAGATTATGTGCCCCCCGTAGATCTACCTTAGAGAACCATTTTGCACCAATTATTTGGTTAAATAAGTCAGGGATGAGGGGTAACGGGTGTCGATTTTTTAAACAGTAATTTTATTCAACTCCCGGTAGTCAATGCAAGGCCGAAGCCCTCCGTCTTTTTTGCCAACAAAAAAGAATCCTGCCCCTAGAGGAGAAGACGACGGGCGTATATGGCCCCTGCGCAGACTGTCCTTAATATATTCTCGCATCGCTTCTCTCTCGGGGCAGGACAGATTAAATATTCAACCTCGAGTGTACTTGGCACCGGGAACTAAATCAATGGCGCAGTCGTACGGTCTATGGGGTGGCAAACCATCTACCACTTTTTCATCGAACACATCCAGAAAATCGGATAAGAATTCCGGAATCTCCCCCTCCCCAGGGGAGCATTCCGCAAGACACACAGCTATACAGTGAGAAGCGCACCCAGGTCCCCACCGCACAAGTTCCCTGCTGGACCAATCAAAGACAGGATTATGTGCTTCCAACCAGGGCAATCCTAATATCACATCAGACGCCAAATTATGCATAAGAAAAAACTCAAGGTTTTCAATATGGACCGACCCCACCTTTACTTCCAGACATGGGGTCCTATATCGTACATCACCTTGGGCAAAGGGGGCAGAATCAGCTCCAGTGACATTAACTGGATGTTGAAGCAACAGGGGACATACCTCTAAACCTGAAAAAAACATAGGGTTAATGAAATTAGCAGAGGCCCCAGAGTCAATCTGGGCATACCCATTAAACTTTTTACTCCCCAAAACCAGTGATATACTGTAGGTAACAACACTTTATTTTTGAAGGTTACCTGTGCGTCTCAGAGACCCCCTCGATAATCTCTCAGGCGCTGGAGTTTTCGGCCGGTGGTCCTGGCCTGGAAGGACATTCCCGAACTCGATGACCTGCCTTCCCACAGTACAGACACAGATTGTTCTGTAGTCGATACGTACGCCTGACCTTGGAGTCAGTGGAATCCACCTACATTGGCTCTTCTGGTGTGGGTGCAGCAGGAGAAGATGGTTTAGGATAGGTGACTGGGGACAATGAAGTTCTAGGGAGATCTGAAGTACCCTTCTCTCGCTGCCTGTCCCTCAAACGTCGGTCGACCCTGATGGCTAATGTCATACTCTCTTCGAGTGAGTCAGGGGTCGGGTAAGCCACCAGCATGTCCTTAAGTCGGTCACTCAAGCCTGCACAAAACTGGAATCTGAGGGCAGAATCATTCCAGGTGGAGAGGACACTACATTGCCTAAATTCAGAGCAATACTCCTCTACCGATTGTCTGCCCTGCCTTAACCCCGTCAACTGCCGCTCAGGATTGGCGGCACTGTCCGGGTCATCATACAATAACCCCAGAGCCGCAAAAAACTGATCTACGGTAGACAACTCAGGTGCTGTGGGATGTAAGAAAAAAACGCCCATTCTTGTGGTGGTCCTTGGAGAAGGGACATTATAATGCCCACCTTCTGAGTCTTGTTTCCTGAGGAACGAGGACACAACCTAAAGAACAATTTACACCCCTCCCTGAAAGCACGGAACCTCCTCCTGTCCCCCGAGTCGCTGCATTTGGTCCACGATATTAGCCATGGCGGTCCGATTGTCCATAGGGCAAGTGGTAGTATAACGGCTGGCTATTCTGTCAGGACTAGCAATACGGACAGGACAAGAGACAGTGGGCCCTAAACTGTATCCACCCACTGACCTTGCTTGCTTGCCTCAATCGACCCTAGGCGGTCACGGACAACCACGAAGACGATCCCTACGCTACGTACATGAAACACTGAACAAAACGGACAAACACGACACAATAAAGAGTAGTAAACAAGCCGGGTTAAAGCACACGAGCAACGCAGTACAGAATCGGCAATACAAAGAATAGTCACAGGTCAGGCGGAGGTCAGAATAACAGTAGGTCGGGCAGGAAGGAATTAGGATGGGGTTCGCAGGAGAAGACACAGGGAAGCTGGGACCAGGGTTACCCTAATAGCCAGCGATTTGCAACTGACTACACTTTATGCTGGATCAGGAGCCCGGACCAAAGACTGATTGGTCCGGCCTCCTGAATCCAGCCACATTGCAGCTGGTGCACTGCAGGCTGAGTGGCAGAGAGATCCGCCACTCAGCCTGAGTACAACAGCACTCAGCTGCTCGGCCGGGCGACGCTTACTGACGCGAGACCCGCGGCTCCCTTTGTTACTAGGGACGCCGTCGGGTCTCGGTGACGTCACCCGGCCCTGCCGAGGAGGACGGCGCTGCGCTCCAGCCGGGACGGACGATGCTGGAGTGCGGTCAGGTAAGTTGCTGACAACCACATTATGATTTCTCATCCAAGTGTCAAAGAGGTGGGACTGAGCTGCTGAAGTGTCACACCTTACACGCCTCTTCATTCACTCTCAACTGTCACTGTATATCTATCAAGTAGGGACTGGAAGGTAACGATGAGAAAGGAGAAATGCCAGACTGCGGCACGTAAGTAGCTCATCCCAGCCTCCTTGGCACTTAAAAGGCATCGTAAGCTCCAGGAAATAATAGTTTACTTTTCTACCTTAACAGCTTTTCAATGGTCTCTGCAATAGCGGCAGTGCACACTGAAAAAATTCAGCAGGTACTGTACGCCGTCTCTCCCAATGCAAACTGGGGACTGAGCTCCCAAAAGCACCATAGACTGCATTTTAATACACTTACAATGCAGTCAATGAAACTTTCAGGAATCCTTTCCCCAAATCGTGTCAGGATAGACAGCTTACCTGCAGGATCTTTTCAGCATGTCCTTCTATCGTTGCCAAATGACAGGTACAATTTCAGAGCAAATACAGCTGAAAGATTCCCTTTAAGATAAACCATCAATGTGTCTATGGGGGGTGGGAGTCAAACTTTTCAGGATAACAAAAAAAAAAACACATTATAGTCTCAATGTCTATCCAGGCACAGTGACATGTGCCAGTAGCTACAGATGCAGCAGCGGTCATAGTGACATTTAAAGATACACCTGGATACCAGACCCTACAATGTATTGTGAAATCTGTGGAGATGTGTGAGGGACTACTTTCTATACAACTCAGTAGAGGAAGACTGGAGAAGTGAGCAATTACTGCAATGCACCTCTGTTAAATACAGCAGCTTCCTGGTAACATGATCACATTGGTACCTCTCACATATAAGAAAATGTCTAGAGTGGCAGAGAGCTGAATAAATGACAATGTAGAGCAATTTTTTTCATATGAATAGTGTTACAATAGTGATTATTAGTCCAAAAAATATTTTTTTTTCTCCATTTCATTAAAGGCTTGCTGCAATGTCACATGTGCAATGTATGTGATGTTATTGCAAAAGGTCTGGTAGGGGACACATATTGCTTCCAGCCTGAATACAATATTTACTAAAAAATCCTGGAAAACATAGAGCACATGCTCATTCTTAAGTTAACATACAGTGTGAGAATGACCTGAGTTTTCCCTGATCATTCTTGCCAACATGATTGCAAGTCTTTATGTCATGCTATGCCATTGGCATAGGAATGTATGTAGGAACTTCGACACTCCGTGATGCTCACGATAGTGGGCGCTACATATCATCTGTCTGGCCCACATAATTCACATGAGAAAAATGCTTTAATTTCCATTAATTTGAATAGACTTATTTGCATTGCGCTTTATTTTTACTGCACATCCGATTAAAGAAGATATGGGGCTGTAGATTCCGATTGCATATCTCATCATTGCTATCATTTATATACTTTGTTTGTAAACATGCCTTTCCCGAAAATTTGACTATCTGCGCATAACAAGTGACACTTTTTCAGCTTTATTATTTAAAATTCTAATAAATGTAAATCAGCCAATTAAACAGTATATGTCGACACTTAGTTGTTTTGAGTAATCTGTGGGAAGGCATTCGTGATTATCTCCGGCTATACTGAAACTGTAACACCACCGATCTGCTTATTCCTTGTGGCCCTCGTAATTAAGATGCACCATTAAACAGAGGAGTTGTTTAGTTTACCATATAAAACTAGGCCATAAATCTACGTGCCGCAACCCTCCTGAGAGAGTCCCGCTGAGCGCAGACTCAAAGTCTTCACAAAGTAGAGGATGCACACTAGGGATCCATGTGAAAGGTCATGGTAAGTTTTCTAATACACCTGACAAATGAAGATCAACCAGTGAATCAATTTGACCAAAGCGTCTCTAGATTTTCCCTTAATCCTTTCGTGTGAATGGTGTATCACAAATGAAAGACTTACAGCTTTACCTTTGATTTATAATCCACCAACATCATTATATAGAATGGAGTGGCCTTTTGTTACCCTTTTTCCCGATCGTTATGGGATTTTTTAGCAAAAGGTTACAACAATGTTACAACATACTATGTAGTGGTTCATAAGCAGGTATAAAATATGTCACGAAAATAATTTGAATGCATTATTACCGGAATATGATGAAGAAGATCGTGGTAAAGATGATATTATGATCTATAAAAGAGAATTTGATGGGTTATGAGACTTGAAGAGGTTTCCCATCTTAACTTAATGGGATAGGGGATAACAAGCTGATCGCTGGTGGTCTGACTGCTGGGATTCCCACTTATCCCAAGAACAGAGATGCAATTAGCCCTGCAATCAATAGAGAACTCACTGTGCCTCCATACTCTATGAGTTCGCCAAATATTTTTGAACATTGAACTTGAAAACCTTTGGCGGCCCCATAGAGTATAAAATAAAGAGCAGGACACAGTGGATACATAGGCGCGGTGGGCGCTCCTTTAATTCCTAGGACAATTGTTTCTCCATTTTCAACATTGGCATGGGACCCAGAGGTTAGACCCCAGTAATCAATTTTTTATGGTTAGGAGATAAGGGGTAAATGAGATGGGAATACTGCTTTAAAGGGGTTACTCTACTAACATATATTATTTATCCACTGTCTATCCACAGTACAGGTGATAAATATACAGTATAGATAATTGCTGGGAGTTCAAACACCAATGGGACCTCTATGAATTAAGATTAAGGTTTCTTCTGTGCCCTTTTAGGCTATGTTCACACAACGTGAACACTCGGCCGTTCCGTGACCCCGGCTGGGTCACGGAACGGCTGGTCTCAGCCCGGATCATCCCGGCTGGTACTTAAGTACCGGCCGGGTGATCTTTCCGGACGTGGAGCCCTGATGCGGGCGCATTAGCGCGCGCCCTCATCAGAGCTTCCCATAGCCCACAGTGAAGCAATCGGCCGGAGCCGCTTGCTTCACTGTGTGAACTGACAGGTCTTTCTGCGGCCGGAATTCACTGAATTCCAGCCTCAAAAAACTGACATGTCAGTTTTTTCCCGCGCCGCATGGGATCCTGGCTGGAGCGCATACGATGTGTGTACACTCCGGCTGGGATCCAATAAGGCTATGTTCCACCCCTCAAAACTACGGCTGTAGTTCTGCGGCAAGAACTACGGCCATAGTTTTACATAGTGTGAACATAGCCTTAATCAAAGCATTAGAGAGCTTGTGTGACTGAACTCCATTTATTGTCAATGGGACTGATGAAGATGGACAAGTACAGCATTCAGCTTATCCTATAGACAGGTAAGGTTGTGGTGGTGCTGAAGGTGTAGTACCATTCTAGGATGAACTTGAGGACCACAGTTTTCCAGATCAGTGTGAATCCAGGGCAAGTTCACAGAATTTTCGGTGCTGGGATGGGTAGACAGTGGCACCCCATAGGCAGGTGCCTACCCTATTAACCACTTGTCCCAGCCTTCTACCTAGCTAATGCCAAGCTAGGACAAGTGGGGGAAGAACTGGTGATGTCTGCACTGTGTGCACCATTAAAATAATTATAAGAGGCCGCACATGGCACCTATAGGCCAATTCTGGATGTGACAGGGAAGGGACCATGGTGGTGGCCAAAAGAGCAGGGCAAAGAGCAGAGAACAGAGGAGAAAGCAGAATCTATTAGCATCTATTTTTGCTATCTATAGCATCTATTTTTATATATTATCTTGCAAAAGTTAGAGGAAGATTTCTACTAGAATGTATGTAATGAAGGACAAATAAAATGCATTACTGCTTTACTGTTGAAAGTTAATTTATCAACCTCAGATGAGAAAGTCACGAGGCTGCCTTCAGCTTTAGGTCAGAGATGAGTTGTATTTAATTTAAAAAATGCAGTTAATCTAAGAGATGGATAATGCAGTGGCACTTCAATAATAATAGGGGAAATAGTCTTATTTACAACGGCAATGAGACAAGCCTTTTAAAATATTCAAAATTAAATTTATTGTGCACAGCAATGCCATACTTAAAGGAGAAGTCCGGTAAAAATTTTTATTCAAGTATTGTATTGCCCCCCCAATGCAAAAATTTAATTTAATTAAATTTCGCCAGACTTCTCCTTTAATGAAACTTGAACATACATACGAATTTCTTTACCTTAGACAACACAATTTTTAACCACTTCATGACCTGTGGCATAATGGTACAGTGCAGAAGTCAACGTGCATCATACTGTTCCACTGGGGCACAATCCCGGCTCTGAGCTTCAACTGTTGGGGTCACAGATGGGTCCTGGTAGTGTAACCCATTAGATTGATATGGATAATCTTGTCTTAGAGTGGATTAAAGCAATAAAAATATATTTTAGAAGGATAGAATATAAAGTAAAGAAGTCACAAAAGAGTGAATTAGGAAATGTCATATGTCATATGAAAAAGATGGGGGGTATTCTGGCTTTCTGCAAGTGTGTGGCAGTACTGTAATCTGGGTGGCTCCTTACAATTTACACCCAAAATAAAGAAGAAATTTGCATATATAGCTCCATTAGACATCTAATCAGGGATTAAACTGCCTACTACAAATGTTCTGTAGTAAGATGTCATGCATGGACATTGCTTCTTCATAGAAATAATAAGAATTCCTTTATTTATATAGCCCCAATGGATTCTGCAGCACTTTTCATAGCTTTGTCAATTTGGTTCCTGTTCCCATAACGCTTAAAATCTAAATTTACCTATCCGTATGTTTTGGCCACTGGCGTAGCTGCCATGGAGGCAGACCACACAATTACTATGGGGGCTGTGGGGCAGGGGGGCCCGGGCCCCCCTCTGCAAAACACGTGGCCTGCCTTCATGGTATAAACGCACGCCCCACACCCAGGCAAAGGGAATTGTGTCCGCGCCATCCTCTGCCTGCCTGCACCTCCCGCCTGCACATCCCCCACTGGCATGATCCTCCAATGCTACCCCACGGAATGGGACTGCGTGTCTGTGCCATCCTCCCACCCCTGTGCAGTCCCCACATGACCCAGGGCAGTCCCTCAGGGTACCATTCTCGCAGCTCCCCGGCATGCCAGGGATGTCACTCATGCACCGGGCATCTGGGAGAAGGGAATACCGCAGGACTGCAGCGGGCCATGTGAGGATGGGGTAAGAAGGGGTGTGGGGAGCTTGTACAGAATTTTTGGTACAGTCTGTTGCTATGGGACCCCAAGAATCCTAGCTACAGCCCTGGTTTTGGGTGGGGGAGGAAACCCATGCAAATACAGCGAGAATGTACAGACTGAGCCACTATGTTGCCCACAGCATAGAAATCCCCCTTCTCCATCTCTTCTTTTATATTTCACTTTCACCTCATTGTTCAACTATCCTCACAGCCATTTTTTTTTCTTTCTTCGACTATTCTGTCTTTTTCTGCAGTTAAATTGAATTTTTATTCTGCACGTGCACCAAAATAAAACTTAACATAAATAAAATGCTAAATGTAGTCATATAAATACATCAAGCAAAACACACTAAAATGAGATTGCTAATGAAATAGCCAATCCCATATTATGTAGCAGTACATATCCATTTCTTTCCATAATGACTAAGGGTACTATTACACAAAGCGATTATCGGCCACATGCATGATGTCGGCTGATCGTTGAATTAAAGCATGGCTCAAACTTTCTGCTGGTCTGCTGGCTGTAGCTTCACTTAATAGGAGAAACACTCACATTAATGGGGTTATCCAATGCTACAAAAACATGGCCGCTTTCTTTCAGAGACAACACGACTCTTGTCTCCAGTTCAGGTGCGGTTTGCAATTAAGCTCAGTAGCGGATTATAATAGGTCCTTTTTGGGCGGTAGCCCGGGGCCCTGAGCTCCTGGGGGGCCCATGGCTGCCCAAACAGACTTATACTTTCAGTGGAATTTTGTCTCCTGGCTACAGTTCTGCCACGATTTCCAAACGATTGCTGTTTTTTAATCTCGATTTGGCACAAATCAGAGCATCATGATATTATCTATCCTGTACTATGAACACCAAACTAATGCTACCATAGCCACAGTAGGATTGTGGGCCCAGGCTTGGCGAACAGCCCAGGGCCTATGGAAAAGTTAATCCGCCCCTTATTAACCTCCATTCACTTCAATGAAACTGAGCAGCAAAACCCTGACCAAGCTGGAGACAAGAGCGGTGCTGTCTCTGGAAGAAAGTGGCCATGTTTTTGTAGCACTGGATAACTCCTTTAACCCAGCCTAAAATGTTTCTTGGTACCCATACATATGAATTTTATATTGACTTTGGGTGGGGGTTCCCAGTACTGTGTCTTTATAACCAGCTTGAAGACTCAGTCCAGTAAAATTATGGATCCAGTAAACTTTAAAATATTCAGATTTTTTAGACTGCACAGGAAATAAACATATATGCCACACATTTAAATGTTTAATAGCGGAGCATACTGGTTTTGTGACAAATATAGCAAACAAATTAAAATAAAGTATTTCCAATGTTGGCATATGTTTTTTTTAGAAGTAGAATAAAAATATGTAGAGGAAAAATTATGAAATTACCTTGTGATTTGCATTTCATAAAAATAACAAATCTAAAAATGTAACATAGTCCATAGTCTGCAATTAAAAAGTAAAGAGATCACAGACCTTACTGAGCTGTGGTCTGAGTGTAAAAAAAAAACAGGGCCCAACAAAAAAAAGTTGTCATTATATCAATGGAAAGGATTGTAAAACTCTTTAAAGCTAAGTTCACACAATGTAAATTTTTTTATTAACCCCTTAGCGACCCATGACGTATCTGATACGTCATGGTGCCGCTCGGGGTGTTCAGAGCGGGGTCCCGCCAGGACCGCGCTCTGAACGGCGCTGATCCCGGCTGACACGTGCAGCCGGGCAGTGCCTCTATTAGCCGGCGCGGGTCCCGTTGCCGCGCCGGCTAATTAAGCCTCTAAGTGCAGCTGTCAAACCTGACAGCTGCACTTAGAGGCACTGCGCCGCACGTCCCTGGTGTCTAGTGGGACGGATCTCCCCCCGCGATGCGATCGCGGGGGGGGAGATCCGTTCTTCTGCCCGTGGCGGGCCTCAGCGTCGGAATGACGCTGATCCCAGCTCGGCAATAGATTGCTATGGCCTGCAGCAGGCCATAGTAATCTATGACCGATCTAATCGATCTTTGCTGTGTATATACACAGCATTGCTCTCTATGAGAGATCAGTGCTATGTATATACAAGCCTCCCAGGGGGACTTCTAGTTACAGTAAAAAAAAAAGTAAAAAAGTGTTTTTATTCATAAAAAATCCCCTTCCCTAATAAAAGTCCAAATCACCCCCCTTTTCCCATTTTATAAATATAAATTAATAAATAAATAAATAAACATATTTAGTATCGCCGCGCGCGTAATCGCCCGAACTATTAATTAATCACATTCCTGATCTCGCACGGTAAACGGCGTCAGCGCAAAAAAATTCCAAAGTGCAAAATTGCGCATTTTTGGTCGCATCAAATCCAGAAAAAATGTAATAAAAAACGATCAAAAAGTCGTATATGCGCAATCAAGGTACCGATAGAAAGAACACATCATGGCGCAAAAACTGACACCTCACACAACCCCATAGACCAAAGGATAAAAGCGCTATAAGCCTGGGAATGGAGCGATTTTAAGGAACGTATATTTGTTAACAATGGTTTGAATTTTTTACAGGCCATCCGATACAATATAAGTTATACATGTTATATATCATAGTAATCGTAACGATTTGAGGAACATGCATAACAAGTCAGTTTTACCATAGGATGGACGGCGTAAATGCAAAACTCCCCGAAATCAAAACAAATTCATTTTTTTTTCAATTTGACAGCGCAAATGATTTTTTTCCGGTTTCGCAGCATATGTTATGGAAAAATAATGCCTGTCATTGCAAAGTACAATTGGTTTCGCAAAAAATAAGCGCTCATATACGTCTCTAGGTGAAAAAATGCAAGCGCTATGGACTTTTAAACTTAAAATGGAATAAGCAAAAGCGCAAAAACGAAAATAGGCTTTGACCTTAAGGGGTTAATCACGGCTGTTGTTGCCGATTTGCAACAACAGCCATGATCAATAGAAAATTTATGTTGCACTGCAGTCAATGCAATCCCGGCCAGAGTGTATACATATACAGTATGTTCACGTGTACGTTACAGTACGTTACGGGGGGCGCGGACTCAGAGTCCGCGCGATTTATAATTTTTTTTTACGCCGAAAACCTACTCCACCTTTCAGGTGGCGTAGGTTTTCGGCTGTGCGCACCGACGCGCACAGGATTTATGTAGAGGCGGTACGCCTCTAGATAAATCTCTGTAGCGCTGGAGATGTGGGGACATTTATAAGTCCGGCGTAAAAAACGCCAGACTTAATAAATGTCCCCCAAAGTGTTGAAAGACAATTGTCAGCCGATATTGTGCATGTCGGCTGAACATTGTCTTTTAATACTACCTATTACACCAAGCAATTATCAGCCTTTTGGATAAAAAATTCAAATAGGCTGCGAAGACCAAAAAAAAACAGGAAACCGAAATCCATGTTTATAATAATAATATAATAAATCTGTATGAAATCAACATAATGAAATGTGATTTACATATAGACATATAAGGACCAGCACTGCTGCCTAACCAGAGGGGAAAAAAAGGATACAGTGGGCTAATTTAAAAAATCATGGAGTGTGGAGAATTGGATGAAAGTGATAATTCACTAAACTGCATTGGCCAGGGAGATGATGCTGGAAGCTTTGGTGCTGTCTGTTAGGCTAAGTGCCAGGTTAGATAATCATTATTACCAGAGTTAATACACGCAACTCTTTTTTCATATACATGATATTGGTTTTAAGTTATACAACTTGTCTAACAGGTCTATTTTTTATGTGACCAACAGAGGGAGCTAACACAGGAATGTAGAGAAGGCCCCTTGGCTGCTGCTAAATTGTCCTTGTCCCTCCTGCTGGTAACCTAATATCTCTATTCCTCGTGTCTGTCTGGAAAAGGAAGGAAGTTAAAATACAAGTTTTTTTTTTTTTTTTTTACTACCACTGTGCATTGCCAGTAAGTTACTCTCTGCACAGTAGTAAAGTATAGCTGCTGCAAACTATACGTATATTCACAAAGGGCAGTTCCACTGGGGATTTTTCATCGGGATTTTGCCTCAAGCATATTACACTACCAGCAAAGTGGAAATTTTAACAAATCTCCTCCATATGCTATGTAAAATTACAGATACAACGGCAGAAAGTAAACAGACCCCCAACAGTCACAAGACTCTTGCCTTTGGCAGGCAGTACCCATGGAGTACCAATTAAATAGATCAATGCAATGCATATGCAAGGCATTGATCTATATAAGCACACAAATGAAAGCTTATAAATTTCCCCATGGGACTTTTAAAGTAAAACAGAATTTTATTTATATATTTAATTATTTTCTTCCAATCACCCTCCTTTTTCAATTTTCCAAATAAAAAATGTACACAAAATAAATAAAAACATATTCTGTATTGCGACATGCACAACTGTCTAAACTATTTAAATAAAATTCCATCGATCCCAGTTGGTCAAAATGTCAAGATCAAGTTAAAAAGTTATTAATAGGGCATAACGATTGGATCCAGCGCTTTCATCTCTGTGTCCAGCACCAGAGAATTGAACAAGTTAACTAGCTGTGTATTACGGGAACGTTCCTGGTTGTTGCAAATGTTTGTGTTGATAACTTTTGAACCACAAGAGGTTTTACAGATCTGATTGTCGCAGGTGAGACTATTTTGATATGCTATATGACCAATTTCCCAATGGAAAAACTTACTCTTGATCCACTATGGCAGCTTTCAAGATAGCAGCCATTTTGTGTTTATAGCCAAGAAAATAGGCCTGCTCACCCATTACTTGGAGTAGTAAGATATGTTATTTTTTTAAAATAAAATGGTGCCCTGAGACTTTTCAGTAACTCTGTATATATCCATATACTGGTTGTAAACACGCATGCCAATCACATACGTATGTATATACTCGCCCCTACAAAGGAAAGGACTTTACCCATGAATCAGCACCAGTTACACCATCGTTCTTCCCTAAAGTCATCAGATAACAATGACATATCTGGACACAGAATTTCGTACATTGTGTTGCCTTATCTTTAACAAGTGTAAGAGTTATCCCATTAAAACAGTAAGAGAATATATAGAGACGCAGAAAATAATGTCAGGTTATGACAAATTGGTCCGAGGAGCAGTGATCCGAACCTCCTATGTTGATTTTCTTTCCTGCACAAATTGATGGAATTAGATCCGTTCCAGACATTCTGTAGATGAACTCAGCAGGTGTAATACTGCATTTTAGATAGTTGAACTAAATTACATAACGGTATCAATTTTCAAAAGGAAAACTAGTAGATGACACAAAATTGCACATATGTTTACATTACTGTTCAAAGTACCCCCCCTCCCCCCCCCCCCCCCCCCAAATAGAAACTCCTTGAATCAACTTTATATTTACTCTATACAGCATTTCGCTAGAAATAAGACAGGGTCTTATATTAATTGATTCTTTAAAAAAAAAAATTTAGCGCTTATTTTCAGGGTATTTCTTTTTATAGAAGCTCACTACACTGACCCTACACTGTGGCCCCACTCTATATAGTAACTAGCCCCCTCCCCCCTCTGCAGAAAGGACCCCCATATTGTACACCTCCTCCCCATAGTAGTTGTTCCCCCATACTTTATACATCCCCTCTTTGCAGTAAAGTCCCTATACTGTAGAGCTTCCTGTATACCCCCCTCTATAGTTGTTCTCCCATACTGTATAAATCCCCATACCGTGTACCACTTCTGAAGTTGTGCCCCCATATTGTATACATCCCCTCTTTATAGGTAGCCCCCTACAATATACCTCTCTCCCCTCTCATTAGTTGCCCCACATACCCCCCTCCCCATATTCTTACCCCTCCTGCCTACCCTGCAGCTTGTTTGTAGTAGGTGGGGTGTACCATAACAAATCGGGCCCTGATTGGCTGATGTTCAACACACAGTGTCAGGGATCAGGTCAGCTGACTTTCACTACAGCTTACATTAACTCATTAGAATAAACAATCAATATAAGATTGGTGGGGGCGGACTTAGGGCCCTATTACACGGGACGATTATCGTGTGAAAAATCCTTATATCGTTCGAATTTAAACGATAATCGTTCTGTGTAAATGCAGGAAACGATTGAAAAATCGTTCATGTGTCATTGATCGTTGATTTAGATCTGAACCTAAAATCATTGTTAATCGTTCGCTGTAATTCCACATTCGTTCGCTCAAGTTCCGCATTTTTTTCAATAATCGTTCAGTGTAATTGCACATTGTCCATTGTTTTTGCTGGGATCAGAAGGAATAAACGATCATAGTAACGATCGCAATAACGATCGTAGTAACGATCGTAACTAATGACCATCGTTCTGTGTAATATGGTAAATGATTTCAGGTTAACGATAAACAATCTCGTTTCGATCGTTTATCGTTAGTCGTTAAAAATCGCTTTGTGTCATAGGACTCTTACTGCAACCACCTACACCACTCCGTAGAATGTAAACAATGAGTGCATGCAACCCCTTCAAACACTAGAGAGTAAGCCCAACCAATCTGATACTGATGGCCTCTCCCACGTATAGGCTATCCATATTCTCACCTAGGGAAACCGCACTCAATATCATGTACACAAAATAAAAACCTTTTCACTTTCCATAAGCCGAGGGTCTCGTCTGCCGTAATGGAAATCTGCAGCCGACTGGTTATTTTAGAGTTAACTGTAATATACATATTTTACCGGATATGGAGGTTTAATGATCATTTTTCTACTAAGAAGATAAAAAAGCCTAGGATATTGGACAATGAGAAAATTAGCATGTGGGTTGCAGAGTTTCTAATCCATAAGGCATTTGTTCCCGATGCCTGGGGCAGTATCATCACTGTCAAGATGTCTCAATTAAACTATGCCATAATACAAGATGGAATGGAGTTGGGTTCCTCTATTTGTTTATCGTAATGTACTGCATGAATACTGAAAATGAAAAATGCTAAGCAGGACAATTTGGTAAAAGGGGATGGAGGATTTTGCTCACCTACATTTGGAATTTCATTTGCATTTTACTGCTTGTTATAGTTTGGGAACATTCAAAATGTTGAGTGAGAACGACTTAATTCTCCCTTCCTTCCGAAAGATAAAGTGCTAGAAGTATATATCTACTACTCCTGGAATTGGTTTAGGAGCTTAAAGTATCATCTTTATGTAGTATTCCTCTCCATTACCATTCCATGAAGTGCAATGAATCTTTGCCAGGGGCTGAAACGTCTTAAATGAGAATGTAATTGGTATACATACAATCCACAGGCTCACTTGTATGGATTACATAAACTCTTGCAATTTTAGAAATATAAGACAAGAAAAATGAGTACAAATAGCCATTTTCTTCTCTTAGGTAGAAACATACAAATGCCTATTAGACATTCAGATTGTCAAAGCGCACTACAAGGCTCTATATGCATGACTTACCTGTGGTCCTTGCAGCTCAGTACATTAGAGTCATATGGTACTCTGTATTACTAGGAATTACTCAACTGCATAACATGACATCTGATCGGAGGCTTAAAGGGCTCAATGAGCAATAAAGAGAATGCAAATGTGACTGGGGTAAAAAAAAAAATTTATACTCACCTGCCCTGATCCTCCACAGCTGCAGTGCTCCAAGTTGCCAGTCATTTCAGCTATATCTTGGTTGCTGTTCAGCCTGCTCAGTAAATCGCTGATTGAGGTGTGACCGCAGTTGAGGACTGGATAACCTGGGTATCGTGCATCATCAGCAAGCAGAAAGTATAGAGAAGCATCAGCATGGTGACAGCAGTTTTTAAGGGCAGGTGAGTATAAGTCATTGTAAGAGTGCCAATAGTAGGAATAACTAGGCCTGATTATGACAATTATCACTGTAGCAGGAAACAAGGAACATAGCTGTATGTGTGTATGTATGTATACAAGTGTCATTTTGTACAGTATATGATCTTAGGCCAGGATCACACTACGTGAGACACCGGACGTTCTGTAACACGGCCGTGTCATAGAATGGCCGCTGTCAGTGAAGTTGATCCCGGCCGGTACTGCGGATGAGCTTCATTTGCCTACATCCCAATTCACCATAGCACACAATGGAGAGTGTGGCCGGAGCCGCACCCTCTATTGTGTGAGCTGTGATGTCAGTTTTTCGTGTTGCTGCTAGGGATCCCGGACAGAGCGAATACTATGTGTTACACTCCGGCCAGGATTCCCTCTGACTGCAGTGCAACATGACATTTTTATTGCAAATCGGCAACAACGGCCAGGATTAATGGAAAGGTTTATGTTGTGTGAACATAGCCTTAAAGTTGCAAAGGAAAATTATCAATTGTTTAAATCAAGTTTTTATACTTTAACATTATATTGAAATTTTGCTGTCTCCATTCTAAGAAGTTGAGACTCTCTGGACAGACCCAGCTGTCTACTCCTTATCATTACGGACAGAGGTATAGCGAAAGGTACAGATAACAGGAGTACATCACCATGTTCCCTCCCTATAGAATGATCTCTATAAAGCATTCTCACAAGCCTTTGTCACGCACCGGAATGTTTTATTGTGGCCTGTAGGTTGCTGTAAAGCATACCACTAAATGCTGTTAAAATAGCTCAGGATTTGCCTCGGATATGCTTAAGTTTATGACCCAAATGTAGGCTATGCACTCACTTTAATTCTGATGTATTCATTGATAATCATAGACATGTGGACGCATAACTACAGCAGCTGGCTATAGCCACTACGTGAACGCACATAGCTCTGCTTCATCTACAGCAATTGGCTATACCCACCATGCATGCCTCCATCTCAGCTCCAGTCCCGTCACTGGTTTGCTCATGAGCAGAACCCAGTTTGAAGTGGGGATACCTATCATAATGAAGAGATTCCCCACTCCTTTACAGTGAATGGTGGTGCACGATACACCACTACTTACTGCATGTCCAGAGGAGGTAAGTGGTGATGTTACTGGGTCACCACCTAACTCTTTACACTCTGAGGTACACAGAGGTATTACTGTACACATTTTTCAGCCTCACTTTAATTAAGATGGAGTTTTTGTTGCTGGATTCATATAAAGACTAGTGTTAAACTAGTGTTACTCGGTCAAGTATAGTGTTCAATTGAGCTTCAGAGTGCTTTTGTAAAGGTGGCCATACACCTTCAATAACTGACAGCCAAGCCAGTGGCGTAGCTACCATAGAGGCAGGGTAGACAGCTGCTATGGGACCCTTGGGGGAGGGGGGCCTGGGAATGCATAGGGAAAATAGAAGCTGTCCTGTGTCCTTCTGCTTAACCCCTTAAGTGACACAAACCTCACTTAAATGCTGCAACATAAAAAAAAGGTTAAAAGCAGAAGAGAAGGATATCTCTGCTTCACTGCTCTGATAGCCCCTGATGTCTGTTCTCAGGAGCTCCTGCAGAGGTCAGGGATTATCAGTGCACTAGCTAGATCTCTTCTGCTTTTAAAGGGGAACTCCAGGTAGAGGTTGAAAAAAAAATGAAACTTCTTCAGAAGCATATAGCATTACTTATCTATCTATCCCAGTTTTGAAACAACCAAAAATCCATTTGTTTGGGGGGTTTTGTTCTGTGTTGTTTGGTTTTACTTCCTGGTTGAGCAGTTGTACACAGTACTACAGGTTCCAGAATGCATTGCTTTTCCTCAGCTGTTAATCACAGTCCTCTACACTGATCATCCCCCACCCACCTAGGCTGTGTTCACACATTGCAGTTTCTTTGTGTTACTGAATAATTTGCAGTATTTGATCATTTCATTGGGGTCCCACCCACATTGCACACTGTATTCTCTACCTGTAACACCATACAGCACACTGTATTCTCAACCTGTAACACCACACAGCACACTGTATTCTCTACCTGTAACACCATACAGCACCCTGTATTCTCTACCTGTAACACCACACAGCACGCTGTATTCTCTACCTGTAACACCACATAGCATGCTGTATTCTCTACCTGTAACACCACACAGCACTCTGTATTCTCTACCTGTAACAACACACAGTACACTGTATTCTCTACCTGTAACACCACACAGCACACTGTATTCTCTACCTGTAACACCACACAGCACTGTGTTCTCTACCTGTAACACCACACAGCACGCTGTATTCTCTACCTGTAACACCACACAGCACACTGTATTCTCTACCTGTAACACCACACAGCACGCTGTATTCTCTACCTGTAATACCACATAGCACATTCTATTCCCTACCTGTAACACCACATAGCACACTGTATTCTCTACCTGTAACACCACACAGCACGCTGTATTCTCTACCTGTAACACCACACAGCACACTGTATTTTCTACCTGTAACACCACACAGCACACTGTATTCTCTACCTGTAACACCACACAGCATGTTGTATTCTCTACCTGTAACACCACACAGCACACTGTATTCTCTACCTGTATCACCACACAGCACACTGTATTCTCTATCTTTAAAGGGAACCTGTCACCCCCCGTACCGGGGTGACAGGCTCCCGACCCCCCGTTAGAGACCCCTATACTCACCTCATCGCGCCGGGTCCCGCTTCTGGAGGTGGTCGGGTCCCGGAGATCTCAGCCGCTGCAGCCCGGCGCGCGCGCTGAGAGATGAGTCCAACACCCATAGAGAATGACAGGAGAGTCCAGCGCTCCGTCATTCTCTATGAGCGTTGGACTCATCTGTCAGCGCGCGCGCCGGGCTGCAGCGGCTGAGATCTCCGGGACCCGACCGAATCCAGAAGCGGGACCCGGCGGGATTAGGTAAGTATAGGGGGCTCTAACGGGGGGTCGGGAGCCTGTCACCCCGGCACGGGGGGTGACAGGTTCCCTTTAAAACCACACAGCATGCTGTATTCTCTACCTGTAACACCACACAACACGCTGTATTCTCTACCTGTAATACCAGACAGCACTGTATTCTCTACCTGTAACACCATACAGCACGCTGTATTATCTGCCTGTAACACCACACAGCACACTGTATTCTCTATCTGTAACACCACTCAGCACACTGTATTCTCTATCTGTAACACCACACAGCATGCTGTATTCTCTACCTGTAACACCACACAGCTCGCTGTATTCTCTACCTGTGACACCACACAGCACACTGTATTATCTACCTGTAACACCACACAGCATACTGTATTCTCTACCTGTAACACCACACAGCATACTGTATTCTCTACCTGTAACATCACACAGCATACTGTATTCTCTACCTATAACACCACACAGCACGCTGTATTCTCTACCAGTAACACCACACAGCACGCTGTATTCTCTACCTGTAACAGCACACAGCACACTATATTCTCTACCTGTAACACCACACAGCATACTGTATTCTCTACCTGTAACACCACACAGCATGCTGTATTCTCTACCTGTAACACCACACAGCACACTGTATTCTCTACCTGTAACACCACACAGCACACTGTATTCTCTACCTGTAACACCACACAGCACGCTGTATTCTCTACCTGTAACACCACACAGCACACTGTATTCTCTACCTATAACACCACACAGTACGCTGTATGCTCTACCTGTAACACCACACAGTACGCTGTATGCTCTACCTGTAACACCACACAGCACGCTGTATTCTCTACCTGTAACACCACACAGCACACTGTATTCTCTACCTGTACCACCACACAGAACGCTGTATTCTCTACCTGTAACACCACACAGCACACTGTATTCTCTACCTGTAACACCACACAGCATGCTGTATTCTCTACCTGTAACACCACACAGCACGCTGTATTCTCTACCTGTAACACCACACAGCACGCTGTATTCTCTACCTGCAACACCACACAGCACACTGTATTACCTGTAACACAGCACACTGTATTCTCTACCTGTAACACCACACAGTACGCTGTATTCTCTACCTGTAACACCACAAAGCATGCTGTATTCTCTACCTGTAACACCACACAGGACGCTGTATTCTCTACCTGTAATACTACAAAGCACACTGTATTCTCTACCTATAACACCACACAGCACACTGTATTCTCTACCTATAACACCACACAGCACACTGTATTCTTTACCTGTAACACCACACAGCACGCTGTATTCTCTACCTGTAACACTACAAAGCACACTGTATTCTCTACCTGTAACACCACACAGCATACTGTATTCTCTACCTGTAACACCACACAGCACACTGTATTCTCTACCTGTAACACCACACAGCACGCTGTATTCTCTACCTGTAACATCACAAAGCACGCTGTATTCTCTACCTGTAACACCACAAAGCACGCTGTATTCTCTACCTGTAACACCACACAGCACGCTGTATTTTCTACCTGTAACACCACACAGCACGCTGTATTCTCTACCTGTAACACCACACAGCACACTGTATTCTCTACCTGTAACACCACACAGCACACTGTATTCTCTATCTGTAACAGCACACAGCACACTGTATTCTCTACCTGTAACACCACACAGTACGCTGTATTCTCTACCTGTAACATCACAAAGAACGCTGTATTCTCTACCTGTAACACCACAAAGTACGCTGTATTCTCTACCTGTACCACCACACAGCACGCTGTATTCTCTACCTGTAACACCACACAGCACGCTGTATTCTCTACCTGTAACACCACACAGCACGCTGTATTCTCTACCTGTAACAGCACACTGCACACTGTATTCTCTGCCTGTAACACCATACAGCACACTGTATTCTCTACCTGTAACACCACACAATACACTGTATTCTCTACCTGTAACACCACAAAGCATTCTGTATTCTCTACCTGTAACACCAGACAGCACGCTGTATTCTCTACCTGTGACACCACACAGCACGCTGTATTCTCTACCTGTAACACCACACAGCACTGTATTCTCTACCTGTAACACCACACAGCATGCTGTATTCTCTACCTGTAACACCATACAGCACACTGTATTTTCTACCTGTAACACCACACAGCACTGTATTCTCTACCTGTAACACCACACAGCACGCTGTATTCTCTACCAGTAACACCACACAGCACGCTGTATTCTCTACCTGTAACACCACACAGCATGCAAGAAAAAAATGATGCCAGCTTACCCTTACTGCTAGCACGGGCTCACACTCCAACAGGTGCAGGAAACTTGAGTAAATGAACAAAAAGTCCAACTTGCAGGAAACAATGAATTTAATGAAATTTATTCATATCCACTCTACAGTGCACACACCACGATACTACCCCCAGAAAAATTCCAACGCATTTCAGATGCATCTGAAACACGTTGGTGTTTTTCTGGGGGTAGTATCGTGGTGTGTGCACTGTAGAGTGGATATGTATAAATTTCATTGAATTCATAGTTTCTTGCAAGCTGGACTTTTTGTTCATTTACTCATATATAACTTTTAATGTACTTTTAAAAGAAAACAAGTTTTCCTTATCTGGAGATCCCCTTTAACACTTTTTTGTGTTGCCGCATGTAGGGAAGGTTTGTGTCACTTACACACTGCAGTACATAAGGGGTTAAGCTGTAGGTAGTCCACCCCTGCACCTATGTTTTTAACCATAATGGCTCCTAATGGGCCCTTATAGTTAAAAACAGTGGACTCACAGAACAAGCAGCCATTGGCTCTCTGCTCTGCCAGTCACTCCTGTGACTGCCTCTGGTCACAAGAGATTTTAATTTTTGGCCACATCACCGAGCCTTTATACATACATACATATATATATATATATATATATATATATATATATATATATATATATATATATATGCAGTGTGCTTTCTGTTGTGCATGGGTGGGTGGGGCAGCATACAGTTTTTTTTGCTATGGGGCCCCATAAGTCCTAGCTATGCCCCTGGGAAGAGCTATCTCTTGCCCATCATGGGCCGAGCAATCTCTTGCCCATCATGGTTCTAACATGCATTGAAATTTCTTTTAAACATCCTTCAAGGAACAAAATATACAAAAATTTGAACAAAAAAAAAATGCAATAACCAGGCACCATCCACTCTGCCAAGCAGGGGGCACTTAGTTGAGTCTCCTATTGATTTCAATAGGGTTCATTACGCGAGTCGAGCACTCAAGCATCGACTAGAATAATGAGCACTCAAGCATTTTAGTGCTCGCTCAACACTAATATAGACCTGTTTTACAGCTGTATAAACAGAGCTTTCCATTTGCATAATTACTCAATTATTCAATTATTACATTATAAATGACCATATTCCTTACTACTTTTTACACAACCACCAGAGGTGTTACGGAAAAAAAAATCTTTTAAAAACTTTTCCCTATCAATAACATCTACAGTAAATATAATAAACTTAGTAGCTCATAATACATATTAGATGCATTTTCCCGTTAATAACTACCATTTACCAGAACTGCATCCGGCACACTGTATCCAGACAGCAAACTAACGTAACCTTGTGGCATTCCCCTAATAATCCATGGCTTTAATTTATTTACACTATTGAATGCTGTCCCGCTACGACACTGGCTACACAATCCAATGTGACATATGAGGCCTATAGCAGAAAATAATTGGCAGTCGCTTAGTGATTATGTCAATTTACATTAAACCCACAGAATTCTGCCATCACGGCTATTAGACTTACATTATATGCTTATATCGTACAATATATATTGCCTAAATAACTTCTACAACAATAAAAAATCTGATTTCCCCAATTGATTTATTACTTTATCTTACAGTCATTCTCAAATATAAAGAGATGAAAAGTAGAAGGTCAACCTGTACTGTATATTAGAATTTCATATGTACAGTAATAATCTCTTTTATGAGCAGACGTGTTTCCATAATAAATAATCTAGACTGGTCCGCAGCGCATATGTCTGTGCCGAAATATATCGATGTAGGTATAATGTATCACTCCAGAGTCCAAGGATTGTCTAGATACATATGGAGAAAACTGCCAGCACTGAGGCTCCTTCATTGTGACTGGTCTGGGAGATTGTATCCCCAATTGATGTCCCCAATGTTATATGGTGCTGACCAGGTAGCGGAATAAAAAAAACGAGATTCCAATGGAGGGTTCAATAAAGTCTTCTTACAGGCCTTATTCCTGTAATTCTCTATCTCTCGGTCATTGGGGTTGGCCACAGAGGCTGTATGAGGGCTGCACCTAGGTATTAGATATGGTACCAGATATTGGTTACTGAAATAGAGTTGAATAATGTAGAGCATGAATCTGCTCTTCCTTTCTGAGAAGAGTTAGCAACCAGTTGGATAAGAGTCCTTACAGCAGTTGGCCACTTTATAGTAAAATAGTTCAGTGTACAGTGTTAGTAAATGTACTCACTGTATTTACTGACAGCAGCACCCTGTGCACCTCATAGAGCTGAAATCAGACTCCCCTCCAGGTTGTTCTGTCCTATTCTGCGGTGAGAATGTGACCATGCACCCCCCCAGTGTCCTCCATAGGCATATACAGGGTCAGTGGTGGACACTAGGGGGCAGGGCACGATTACATGCTCGTCCATGTCAGCCATCTTATGGACAGACTCACCACAGAGCAGGACAGCACAGCCCTGAAGAAGGAATTTTAGCTGCTGTCAGTTTATACAGAACTTACAGTTACTTATACTGTACACTTAGTCATTTTACTAAAGTGGCCAACCCCTTTAACTAGACTGAGCCTAAAGCCATTACTTGACGGTTCTTAGAAAATAAGGGTATTTTGAAGAGTTGCCCCTCAGTTTAATAGTTCCACGGAAAAGAGAGTGATTCATTCTTCTCTCCAGACAAAAATGAAATCTAATCACTTCTTTTTGGAATATCTCCTCTATTTGTCCTCTTAGGACAGACTTCACCGATCCTCTGCATGCACCTCCCTAGCTCAGTTCCCCTTAGGTGCTTCTCTCCTCAAAGCTGCTTTCAAACTCACTGGTCTTCTGTCACAACTGCCCACTTAAAGTAATACTTTCACCCCTACTCTTGTTTCATGTAATCGCCGGCCAGTGTCACTAGGCGGGACTTCATAGCAGGGCCCCATTTTCCTGCTAGAGAGACGACCCAACTGTCATGAAGCCCCGCCTTGTTGACACTGTCCACAGATTAAATAAAGCGATTTTAGAGCAGAAAGAAGACACAGACAAGTGTATACAGGTATATATCAAATGTGCAGCATCTAAGCTTGTGAACAGTGCAGAGAACCGCACATAGAGCAAGGGGGGTGGCATTCTTTCTTTAAGGGGAACTCATTAGCATATCTCCACCCCCTTTCTTGATCTTCCGACAATAGCTATTGTAATTCATGCAGGAGGCCAAGCTTACTGGTATACAAATAATTACGCATACACTAACAAAAACATAACTTTAAACAATAACAATAAAGCAAACTACATGCAACCCCTCCAGTATACTATATGTGTTCAGACGCAGCAGCTTTCCTCACCATGGAATTATCTACAGTACAACTTTTTTATATATTAAATTTGGAAGATTTTAACAAGAATTTTTAGTTTGACAATGAGATTTCTCTGTTCCTTCCTTTGGTTTAACACAGATAGCGATGCTGGCGTTTAGATGAATTTGTAACTTTAGCCATAACAGCCACTCAGCTGCAGAGGTGGGACACCGTTAAGGGGCGGCAATCCTGGAGCTGGGAAGGTAAGTGGATATTATTATTCTGACTCACTGCCTCCCTGGGCATTGCCAAAAAAAAAACGTCACGACTAAAGTATCCCTTTAAATCTGATTTGGTACATTAAAGTGAATGTTTCATCAGGCCTGGGCTGAAGCACTGGAGGAAGGCTGACCCTCTCCCTGTGGGAGGAACCCCCCGCCCCTCTATGATACACCTCTATTGATTATAATGAAGCCTCCTCATAGAGGGGAGGGGGTTCCTCCCACTGGGGGTGCCTCCAGTGCTTCAGCCCGGGCCTGATGGAACATTCACTTTAAGGTGTGCCATTATAGATGTAACTTTTTATTTAATGGATGAGCACCCTCTACAAGGACTCTGGCCTGCACTACATATCGTAAAGACGTTATTCTGGGTCATTCAAACTGATAGGCTATAGGATAAACTATCAGTTTTTACAGGATAATCCCTTTAAATATGACCCATTGAAATTGTGATGCAACATTAGCTCTACATTAGTTTAAAAAAATAAATCTTAGTTTTATTAAATATTTAGTAGCGCCACCTCTGACAAAAATAGGCAAATGTTTCTTAAAGACATCTAACCGTCTATGTTTTAATTTTTGTTTTTACTCCGCTTCCATTGTGCTACTGGTTCAGAATTTTTTTTTTTTTACTTTTTATTAACTTCTTCACGACTTTTTGTTTGTAAATGTCCCCCGCCCCCAAACCTTTTTATCTTGTGTATCTCTTTGCTGCCTTTGGTTTGGTTTCCATTAACAGTCATCCTATCATCAATGCTACTCCCTCCTCCCCTTCATCCAACCCCTTGTCCACCCTTACACGTAAAGTACATACAGTACTTATTGAAAAGTACATTTTGTTTTTCCTTGGCTGTTTACTGGCTTCTTATCATTCAGAAGTGGTTTCTCTATCTAACCTGTTATGACTTCATCTTGTATCCAAAGTCTGTTATAGTGTCATGCAGGTACTGTGATCTGTTTTCTATATTTTATTTTGATGTTATTTGAAAACTCTAAAATAAAATAAAAAAATACTATTTTCAAAACAGTAAAGTCTAAGGGTAAAACGACGTCTTTCTTCTTTTGTTATCTATGTTGTGTGGATTAGACCCTTTATATTCAGTATAATTTACTTTTAAGTTTTATTTAGAAAAATAGGTAAAAATGTAATAAAAATCAAAATGCTATATATAGTGAGTCAAGAGTTCAAAGCAGCCCAGAATTTTCCCAAATCTCAATTGCTATGAGATTTGCAAGATCTCTTATGGTTCAAAAGTTGTCAGAAGAGAAATTTGCTTTGCGATCAGCTTCAGCTCTAAAACTGGAATCCTTAAAGGGGTTGTCCAGCGAAAATCTTTTTTTCTTTCAAGTCAACTGGTGTCAGAAAGTTTTATTGATTTTTAATTTATATCTATAAATCTTCCCATACTTATTAGCTGCTGTATGTCCTGCAAGAAATGTTGTTTTATTTTCAGTTTGACACAGTGCTCTCTGCTGACATCTCTGGCCGAGACAGGAACTGTCCAGAATAAAACAACATTTCCTGAAGAACATACAGCAGCTGAGGTGATAAGTATGGGAAGACTTGAGATTTTTTTTAACCCTTAGAGGACCCAGCCAATTTCTCCTTGTGCTTAAAAGGCCATAGCAGTTGCATTTTTTCACCTAGAGACCCAGATGAGCCCTTATTTTTTGCACCACTAATTGTACTTGTACAATGGTGGGCTGAATTTTTTCATAAAATACACTGCATAACTAGAAAAAAATTTGATGTGTGGTGAAAATGGACCCCCCCCCCCTTTTTTTTTTTAACGCTGTTCGTTCTGGTGTACAACTGTCTTGTTATGTATGTTCTTCAAGTTGTTACGATTACAACAATATGTAACAGGTATAACTTTTATTTTATCTGATGGCTTTTAAAAAATTCAAACCATTTTTAACAAATATACAGTATGTTCCTTAAAACCGCTCATTTCCCATGCTTATAGCGCTTTTATCCTTTGGTCTATGGGGCTGTGTGAGGTGTAATTATTTGGGCCATGATGTGTTCTTTCTATCGGTACCTTGATTGCGCATATGCAACTTTTTGATCACTTTTTATTACAATTTTTCTGGATTTGATGCGAAAAATGCGCAATTTTGCACTTTGGGATTTTTTTTTGCGCTTACACCATTTACTGTGCGAGATCAGGAATGTGATAACTTAATATTTTGGGCGATTACGCAAGCGGCGATACCAAACATGTTTATTTATTTATTAATTAATATATTATAACATGGGAAAAGGGGGGTGATTCAAACTTTTATTAGGGGAGGAGGCTTTTACTAGTGTATGCACACTCATCTCTTATTGAGTTCTATGCAGTATAGTAATACTGCATAGATCAATGAGATAGGCACTCGATTGCTTTCAGCTGCTGCAGCCAAAAGCAATAGAGTGCCGAGCCAGGATCAGCGCCATTACAGCGCAGACACCCAGGGTCGTCTAGGGGTTAATAGAAGTAACTTACAAATTTTTACAAAATGTTCTGACACCAGTTGATTTGAAAGAAAAAGATTTTAGGTGGACAACCCCTTTAACCAAATTCACAGAAAGGTGAAGGTGGACACATTGGCCCAGATTTACTATTATGTTTCTGCCAGAATTTGGCTGGAAAAGTGTTGTGTGGGACTTTTCTCCACATTTATTATGCATTTTTGACACTCTTCCACTACTTTCACACACTTTTTGTAACGCCTGGAGTAGTGGATCCACTGGACCGTCACCAGCGATGGCACTAACCTCACCAGGGAGCGGAGTCTAAGGGGCCGCTGGTTTTCACCAGAGCCCGCCGCAAGGCGGGATGGACTTGCTGCGGCAGGCGACCCCCAGGTCGCTACCCCTGGCTTGGTTGCTGGTGACGGCAGGCGAGGCGTGGCAGGAGCAGTAGGCAGGAGATGGTACTGGCAGAGGTCTGTAGGCGTGACTGCAGGTGACAGGCTGAACACAGGAACTAAAGTGTAATGGGGAAGCAGGAACCAGGAACAAGGAGTAGGGACCAGGTAGCGGACAGGAATCAGGAGCAAGGACTAGGGAGCAGGTAGCGGATAGGAAACAGGAACAACAGGGGGCTGGGCCAACGCTATGGGAAGCATGTAGAGGCTCCAACACAAGGGACAGGGCATGCTGGGATTTATAGGGAGTGATAGGTGCAATTAACCAATTAAGGGCGGACTGGCCCTTTAAATCTGAGACAGCCGGCGCGCGCGCGCGCCCTAGGAGGCGGGGACGCGCGCGCCGGCCGGCACAGACGGAGACAGGAGCGGAGGAGAGGTGAGGCGCCCCCAGGGGCCGAACTAGCAGCAGCGCCGGGTCCCTGCACAGGGACGCCGGCGGCTGCATGGGGCAGGAGGAGGTCGTGGCGGTGGCCCGGAACACGGGACGCCGCCACGGCTGTGACACTTTTCCATCTGGTAAAAAAAGGGGCGCATTTTTTTTTACAAAAATTGTCTATTTTGCACCAAAAATGCACCTGAATTTGGCTGAAAAGTGTTGCCGACTTTAAGCGATGTATTAGATAGTGTCAACATTGCACCAAAAAACTAGACAGTCTTTAAGTGTGACAGATTTATCAAACAGGCTGATAAATCAGGCTGGAGGGTCATGGACCATGATTAAGTGTGCATGCGCCAAACACATAGGTTCTGAGGGGCAGCAAGTTTTTAAACTGGATTTGCAATAAAGTATATAGTTTTGACTTTTTCCATTGTAGTGCTGGATTTTTTTTAATCAATTCTACCATACCCACAATATTCCCTTTGCCACTTGCTGCCATATAATATGCACAACTGTAGGCAAGTTGTTAATTCATTGAAATGTTTCTCCTTCTTTCTCTCCAAACATAACGTACCTATGGAGACTAGTCAGAGATCAATCTCTGTTTTTAATTGACACTTATCCGAGTCTTGGAATCGCAGATTACAGTATTGCTTCCTGGGACTTGTCATATCAGCTCAGCACAGGGGATCTGAAACCCAACAGACTCATGGCAGCCAAAAACTCCTGCAGGGCTTTGGCAGTGAGACAGGGGTTCTGCTTGGCTTACCATACAAGTATATCAGTGGTTCTATCGGAGATCTATTTTTTTGGGCTTGCCTTGACAACAATTCTTATGTCAACTGATTCCTATCTCAACTAATTTAGTTATACTTGTAGGACTTGTGAGGTAACATTTATTTTTTTTGCACAAGGAAATTAAAAACAGAACAAATGGCCCTACATGAGCAGGTCAATATGACAGAGAATTTGTCTTTTAGCAATTACAAGTGCACCCCCACCTGTTGTGGTCGTATATGCTTAGGTATGACTCTAATGTGTGAACAATGTGTTAAATCAGGGTCTGCTGCCGTCCACCTCCTGAGGGTCCTTTCTGGGAGTCCACCGCCCCCTTAATCAGACATCCTAATGAAGGGGGCGGTGGACCCCCGAAACGCGTTACATCTATACAATAAAGAAGTATACTAATCTGCAAAGAGCCTGACAGCGTCGTCTTCTGAATTGGAAGATCTGAACCTGGCTTTCAAAAAGGGTTTTGGTGCCTGCATGTGATCCACCATTGTTCTAAAAAAATTTAGATTTTTTTTTTTTTGTTTGGAAATACATTCATTTAGCAAACATGCCTCCTTTTGATGTGCTGCTCCTTCCCTCCCATTGTCGTAGCTGATTGTCTAGGTTACTGACCACCACTCAGCTTTATGAGCAGTGGTCTGCTTGGTATATATAGAGTTATAATGTAGGGTGAGTGGTCTTACCGGGCAGAACATATTTTTTGGTACCAGAGGTCTAAGTATCCTTTTTTGCATCACTTTCTTATACTTGTTTTTCTCTTTGATCATATTCCTTTGTAAATTTTTGCACTGTTATTTTTTGTACTTTTTTAGCTGCACTTGCAGCTCACCCTTTTGTGCATATACATATGTACTAAAGATTTAAGCACTTTAGCAGTGTATTGCTTTCCTAGATTCATACTCCTTGGTACCTCTTGTGATTGAGTGACATATCATCAATTTAATTGCTATACAGAGTATATATTATCTCATCTGCCTTGTAAGCCATCCGATGCATGTACTGTATTATTTTCATGCCTCCCTGTTTTTAATATGTTTTTAAATATATATTCTTTTTTCTATATGTGACAATAAAGTATGGATTTGATTTATTGATTTGGGTGTACTGTCTAGCATCATTTTTTTGTAGGAGATAGAGTTATAATATAGATGTATAGAAATATAGGAGAAATTATCCAGCACCTGGCATACGGTGGCAAAAAGTCACAGATTCTTGCCCAAGCCAACAAAATGTTCTCTTTGGGGAGCACTAGCTATCTTTTTGTAATCCTACCATACATGCAACTATTGTTCAGTGTCCTACTATGAAGACCTTGTTCTTGGTGTCATCTTTGTTGGTCGACCACTCCTTGGGGAAGGGGGGGGGGGGGCACGTGATAATGGTTTTTGAATTTCTTCCCTTTGTACACAGTCTATCTGACAGTGGACCGGTGGAGTCTTGAGTCTTGAGCATCAACAACGCTTCTTAGGCCCTAAACAATCTCTTTGCTTGTACCATGGTGTAGTCCCAGGTCCAAACTTAATAAACCCGTGTTCTTTTACCAAGGTAGGTCACTAACTTACACCTGATTGTCATTTCAGTGATTGATAAACAGCTTATTCTAATTTCACCTTCAAATGATCTGTTCCCTCTAAAGTCCCTATTACATTTGGCGATGTGGAGAGCAAGTGAGCGCCAACCTTTCAGGTCAGCGCTTGTTTGCTCCTCGTTTTCCGCTCGCTGTCGGTGCTATTACACACACTGGCAGCGAGCAAGGAGGAGCGGGTCAGAGCCAGGGGAACTGGGGGGCTGTGGGGGTAGGGGGGGGGGGTGTCATAGCAGCAGTTCTTTGCCAAGCTGATCGTTAGCATTTCTGTCTGTTGAAAGACATTGTGCATGTCGGTTAATCGTTGTCTTCTATTACATAAAGCGATTCTCGGGGAATAATTGCTTTGTGTAATAGGACCTTAAAGGGGTACTCCAGCGAAAAGCTTTTTCCCAGTAATTGAAACACATTTAAAGAGTCGGGGGCCTGCCTTGCCCACTGACTGGCTGAGCGGGGCTGACTCTTTTGAAAAAAATATCTGACACTGTACTTCTCCTTTAATATTTCTGCTTTTTGCTTTATCTATTTTTAGGACATGTGTGAAAATCTGATGTTCTAGGTCACATTTATGTAGAAAAAAAAACTTTATATGGTTCAAAATATTTCAAGCTTAACTGTATATTATACTGTATTTTGTTAAAATAAAATATCCTTTCTATTACTATTTTTTATGTTTACATGGCTGCAGTAAGGGGTGGCACAGTTAGATATCACTAATGCTGCTGCATGCAGATACTGAGTCTCCCCCAGCGACATAGCTAATGTCTCCTGGGCCTTGGTGCAAGAGGTCCTTTCATGACCAAGTCATGCTATTGGTATATATATATATATATATATATATATATATATATACTGTATATATATATATATATATATATATATATATATATACACACACACATACACACACACACACCAAGACAGATATTACTAATAACACCAGCATATAGGAAGAGAAAATACTTATCACCATACATATTACCTCCATCCTGTTACTGATCAAATACTGAGACCAATATTACCAATAATACCAGTATATAGGAAGGAAATATTACCGCCACACCACAACCACTACTATCTCCACCATATTGTTACTGACCAAATAGAGTATACTAAAACCAATAACTACCAGAAAAAAATAATTCCACCACATACTGACTATTACCATTGCATAATTACACCATTGCATACTTATTAACACCACCACATACTGACTAATGCCACCACATACTGACTAACTCCACTGCTGCTACTGACTAATACCCCCACATACTAACACCACCGCTGCTACTTAATAAGATCCACTGTACACAGATCACTATCACCTCATACAGTCATATAGAGGCTGACCCAGCTGTACACAGGTTCTATACTTCATATACATTACAGTGCAGTTACATTAGGTGACTCCCAGGGGCCGTCTTCTCTGATTAGAGTTCTTCCCTTTTCATCTTCTTCTTCATCTGCCCTGGGCCGTTATAAAAACTTCTCCGAGCCATGAATCCACAGAATCTGCCAGACAGACATATTAGGCCCCTCACTCTGGCACCATCCTCATCTCTCTACAAACTGCACATCTGTATTGGCCCCTTTATACCCTAATTTAGTGGGTAGGCTGACTCTATGTGACCCCCTAATAATATATGCCACTGCCTCTATGTAGCCTTCTTATAGATGGCCCCCTGTGTTGTCCCCCTTATAGATAGCCCCCTCTCCCCCTAGGTTGCCCCCCCCTTATAGATGGCACCCTCTCCCCCTGTGTTGCCCCCCCTTATAGATGCCCCTCCCTCTCTTCCCCACCCTTATAGATGGCTCCCCTCTCCCACCCTTATAGATGGCCCCCCTCTCCTACCCTTATAGATGCCCCCCTCTCTCCCCCTTATAGATGCCCCCCTCTCTCCCCCCCCTTGTAGATGGCCCCCTCTTTCCCCCCTCATAGATGGCCCCCTCACTCCCCCCCTTGTAGATGGCCCCTCCCCCCTTATAGATGGCCCCCTCTCCCCTCGTCCTTATAGATGTCCCCCTCTCCCCCATGCAGGCAGATAAAAAAAAATCAACAACACACAACTCACCTCACAATGCGTTCTTCCGTCGACCCTCTCTCCTCCTGCAGCATCCGTCTGGCCCCCGCTGGTGTGCGGCTGCCGGGGGTGTCCTGTCCTATCCCCAGCAACATGCACATCAGAGAGCTCCCTGTGCACTGGGGCTGGGACTTCAGGCACAGGGAGGGTCTCTAACAAGCGCTCTCTGTACCGGACGTCAGGGCAGACGGATCCAGACTCTTGTGACTGCAGGCAAAACAATGCTTGTGGTTACAAAAGTGATTGATAGGGGAGGGCCTCACGGGCCACTGGCGTCCCCCAATGTTTAGTATAATGCTCGATAGCATTAGAATAGACATTACACTTGGGGAAGCTGTCTGTGTCAGTAGTGGTGCAGCCGCGGCACAGAAAAGCAGATTAAGCTGGAATAACTGTCAATCACCACTCGCTTTGCTTCACTTACTCTGCTTTACTCTTTACACAGACAACTTCCCCAGTTTTAATGTCTATTTCATTGTTAATATGCATCAGAATAAACATTGTAGGTCCAGTATCGCTAACACTGCATGTAGAGTGGTAGGCAATTTTTAGCTGCGCTACAACCAAACCCTTGCAGTTCCAAACACAACCACTGGTGGCAGCAGAGGGGCTGTGTTGCCTCTTTTTGCTGCCATTCAATAAAAACTTTTTTTTTAATTAAAACAATTTAAAAAAATTTAACTGTAAATATTTTAATTTTTCAAAAATAAAGAACAACACAGAGTAATACAGTGCAAGAATCAGAGAGCATAAAAGCGAAATAAAAGGGGAGTCACAATACTCTTATGTGTACATTGCACAGCTGCACTTTCCCAGCCATTTAATCAACCCTAAACAGGTAATATAACAGTGAAGAAGCCGAGACCTCTCGGAAAACATCCATTCTCAATGGTTCAAAACCATCAGAGATATAACAGTGACACAGGACAAGAAACAATAGGGTAATGGATAAAACCTACCCTTCCAACCCTAGTCACTGTGATTGAGCGGTTGCAACATCTCTTTTATGTGGAGCGAAGGTTAGCCTTAAGGGAAAAGGAAAAATTGACTGAACTGCTCCTCTGCAGGTGGAAGCGCTTCATTATAACATACTTTTCCCAGTCGGAGATACAACACATTATGAAACCCTTTACACAATCCACGTGGTATCTCACAGAAAATTTGAAGGGATCCCTAGGTTCACTTCAATTCCAGCGTCCTACAAGTGCACCCTGATTACTATTTAGACCTCATCTATACCTCTTCCCCCTCTCCGGTGTGCCCTGACGATTATCTGGCACTTACCAGTTATGACCCATTCGCTTGCCAATACCCTCGGATGTTCTCCAGTAGCTCTGCATACTGCAAGGTAGCTCTCTCTCATCTGGGTTGTCTGTAACCATCGCGATTATTATCTTTTTTTTTTTTTTCCTGGGCATTTGCGCATGGGGTGATCGTTCTTATATTTATTATAGTTACTGTTAGTATGGTTATTATGGCTAATATGAGGTTTTATTTGCTGGGTTTCAAGCTATTACTTGTTTATAATCCCTACGGTTATATGCTCCTACTGTACCTGGAACAGATCTATGTAAACTGCTGTGCATTTGAGTGCCTTTATGATATACTACCTGGGATTTCCTGCACAATTGCATATATCACGCCACCCACTATCCCCTGTTCCGGGATGCTATTACAATATTGCTTGTTTGTGTACTTAGCCTGTATTCTGTACCTATCTCTTTAAACCCTGAATAAATTATTATTTAAAAAAAAAAAGAAACAATAGGGGAAGAGGGGGAAGGGAGGGTTAAGTTGGTATAGCTAAGAAAGAACAAACATATCAACAAGTAAAGCCTGATCAAGTGTAGTATGCATCCCATGGGGCCCAGACTTTGTCAAAGAGAGGCAATGTGTTATTGAAGGAAGCCGTAAGGTGTTCTGGCATTCTCATTTCCTTGATCTTGGAGACCAATTCTATATGTGTGCGGGGTACAGTTTTTTTCCAATTACAGGCAATTGGCGTCTTGGCTGCAGTTAGGATCTGGAGAAGTAACTTCGTAGGTTTCTTACCCAACCTCTTAGGTGTCAGGTTAAGTAGGAATACTAAGGGGTCAAGGCCTATCCTAGCGGCCAGGACATCAGCAATAAGCTCGCCTACCCGTGACCAATATCCTCTGACACTCGAACAGGTCCAAAAAATAAGATAGAGAGATCCGATAGCATGCGGGCACCTTCAACAAGTTGGGGGGATCGAACTATTTAATTTGGAAAACAATTCAGGGTATGATACCACTGCATAAGTAGTTTGTATTGAGTCTCCTTATAAATGGTACATATAGAAGAGGAAGCTACTCTCTCCCAAATGATCTGCCAAGCCTCCGGTGATATAGGTCTAGACAAAACAGCCTCCCACTTATCCATATAATTGTGTCTAACAGAAGCATCAGTGCCTCCGGCCCCCAAGATCTTATAAATATCCAATATGAGCCCCCTAGTAAGCGTGCCGGCCCTGCAGAGCTGCTCGAAAGATGTAGGTTTAGAGACCATAGTGCTTCCCATAACAGATACCATATAATGGTGAAGGCGTGAATAGGTGAACTGTTCTGTTCTAGGAAGATGAGATCGATCCATTATTTTAGCAAACGGCAGCAATGTACGTGTCAAAAGATCAAACCACATCTGCAAATTGGAACAGTCCTTTTCCAGACCAGGTCCGCACCACAAGAGAGTCCATACCCGCAGAAAAGTAAGGGGACAGGAGAAATGAGAGCATAGGGAAACTCTTAGAGTACAATTTGAACCTCTTCCCAAACGTTACCCAAATATGCTTCGTAAATTGGATGGGTCCCAACATAGGGGTAGCAGGCCTATCCGGGGGAGAGTCATGCCATAAAAAGGAATTTGGGTGGAAGGGAGCAAGCCACAGCCTCTCAATGTAAGTCCACAACTAAAAATTTTTTATAAAGTTATATTACTTTACTAAGAAATGTAAAAAAATATATATATTTCTCCGGAATACCCCTTTAAGTGAATTGCACTGACTGCAGATATGCTGAAAAATACATACAATGTTCTATGACAGGTTTATGTCCATGTGCTTATTAATCAAATATAGGGCATAACTGACTACAAAAGACCTTCAGTAAAACATAAAGTATTGATTTACCTTCAAGTACCCGGTCCGCAAACAACATGTCATGTGCTCTTCACATAATGTAAGAATGAGTGCAGAATATCCGATCTGTTTCTTCCAGTTTCAGTCCATTAGGATATAATGGAATCTATTAAATTTTCATTGAAACAAATTATTAAATTAAAAATGTATGGCAATCTCTGAAGGTACTGGGTATGAGTTTACTCTATTGTCTGTTTATACCGACACAAAATTTTTAGGTGCCATAAATTTTTCTGACTCTCACTCATTTGTGTATGCTTTTGCTCAGGTTGTATTATTTATTCACTGTTCAATGGACAGAGAAATGCCACATAGCTTTATACAAGTCCAGTTATAGTAGATCTAGAAAAAGGATAACATCAAACCATTTTCCGATTAAAACAGGGCTGCAATTGTTCCATAGGTAAGCAATAAATGATGCTGAATGATGGCAGGCGGCTCCATAACAGCTGACTCAATAAATCCAGTGATGCATTTAAAATCTGATTGTTCACATACAGTATATAGTTATGTAACAAGATGTACCTGGCGTCTATACTGGAGTCAATGAACATTTGAGGCAAAGTCTATAACTATGTTATGCCAAGTGCAAGACTCGAGAATGCACAACACAGGTATTAGCAAAATCACAAAAAAATGGCAGGGGCAAGGACAGAGGGGAATTTGATGACAAGTATGATTTTACCTCTCCCCGCACCAGTGGCATCGTGACCCCCGTCGGAAGGTATTTTCCCCTGAGTTATGATGATGTCACGACTGGGAAAAAGCCTGTCCCAGCTGATGGACTGGTCGCTCAGCCAATCAGTGACTGGAGCAAATCAGCTGGGTCAAGACGTGTCAGCACTGGAGATCCCAGAGCCCGGTGGGAGTCCCGATGCGGGTCCCGGTGCTCACCGCAGGCATGGCGAGAGGTAAGTTAGTTGTAATCAATTCCCCCCCCCCCCCCCCCCCAGTTGGCTGCCATTTTTTTTAAATAGCTGACCTTTAATTTATTATGAGGAAGCCCCAGCCATATATAAGCTTTTTGTTGTGAATAACCTCTTTAGATAAGCATTGCCATTTTCAATAATTCAGGGTAAATCATTAGGGGAGGAGAAAAACTACATCTTTGCAATTTACTTTATTTATTATCTATTATCTATCTATTTCCTGTTTTCTATAAGAGATACAATGCTATAAAATCGCCCACTAGGTGTTGCACTTACTGGAAAACTGCAGTCAAGGCTTCATCACTAAGGACATTCAGTTTTTAGTAAAAGCTAAAAGAAACCAATTGCAGGAAGTGATGTCATTTTCCCTCTGCTCTGCACAGACTGGCCCAGTGAAGATGAATGCTGATTGGCCACCAAGCCTACACGCCCTGTACACGCCCCTGTGCACTGCTGCAGCTAAGTAAACTAACTGATCTAAGGGCCCGCCCTCAAAATTAAAATGAGAACCAACAGTATCCATTATGCAAGCATTAGCTATATATGTGCTGGGGTTCTTTATTTTTTAATATGTCATGACAGGTTCACTTTAACAATTCTCCTCAACATGAGTCCAATGGTGCTGGTTTCACTACTCAGCCATCCCTGTTTTCTATCTCAACATTTAGAAAATGCTGACACAGTGGTGACCCACCTCAGCCAGTGATTTACTTTTTCTATAAGTATTGCCATTTGGTAAATGTCGGGACAGAGAACAGAAGACTTTGAGTGATGAGATTGGCCCTTTTACATTGGCACCAGCAAGGATCAGTGGCAGGTGAGTACAGGTTTGTTTTTACTTACTCATGAGGCTCTGAACAGTTTTAAACATAATTTTTTTTGCCAGGAAACCACTTTAAAGTGTTCCTGTAGTTATAACTTTGAAACCTAAATCAACAATAGATGTGAAATAAAGCAAGTTTGCAATTTACATTCATTTTTTATTTTTAGTTATCATGGAGAACACGGCACTTCCTGTTTTCATACTTTTTTTTTTCAAAGCATCTAAACACAGGAAGCCTAGTGTATCCCAGGCTTTCTGCGCTTGCAGAGAAGGCAGTCATGTGATTGACGGACACATAGAGCCGTGTCTCTGTATTGGCCAGAATTTCTTTGTGTAGTCAATTTTTTCATCCAGCACAAGTCTAAAAAGCTTCAGGAGACTGGACCTTTATTTATGGTAAGTATTCCTGTTATACAGCAGCCTTCAGGAGACTGGACCTAAATACAGGTAAGTATAGCTGTTATATAGACTTCAGGAGACTGTACCTGGATTTCTGGTAAGTATAGCTTTGTTTTACAGCATAACGGGGGGAAACATGTAAATTGCAAACTTGCTTTATATCACATTTACTGTTGATTTACATTTTTGGACTGTAACACTTAAAATAATGCACTTATATTCACTGAAACTTGTAGCATGTTATGGGTTCTCCATTAATTTCTATGAGTACAATGATATCTCATTGGAATGAACAGAGGAAGGAGCAATTACTCGCAAAACCAGCTTTCGGCAAGTCTATTTTCTGATACAGGGGTGATAAATTGTACACCATAGAAACCATTAACAGTCTTTAGTGTAAAGAAGAACAATGAGTCCTGAAGGTGATGATATGGCCCCACAGATCCCTGATCTAATAATAATAATAATAATAATAATAATAATATTTATTTGTATAGCGCCAACAGATTCCGCAGCGCTTATCATCATCATCTCATCATCATCTGGAATTGTATGAACATACAGAAGAATCTGAGCAGCGACATCTACAGGAGATGTGGGGTTACTTCTCCAAGATGTCTGGAACAACCTCCTTGCCACACACCTTTATATACTGTATACAATTTACCTAGAAGAACAGATGCTGAAGGCACTTTGCATATAAAATAAACACCCATAAGACTTTTACACAGTAGAATCGGAAAACTCTGCCTTGTGCCATTCCTCTTCTATTCCCTTTGTAAACGTACGAATAAAGGGACAACTGGGTGTTACCGCTCCTCTTGTCCACCGGAAGTGGATGAGTGGATGGGACAGAGTCATACTACATAGAGGCACAACCTGTTGGTAATATAGACTTCCTATTTCCTCCAGCACATAATCTCAGACCCAAGTCATTAAATGTTCCAATAGGATATGATTTACTTTCTCCATACATTTTCTATAATAAGGCTGGCTTCACATGTGGTATGACACCGGCCGTTCTGTAGCACAGCGGTGTCACAGAACGGCCGGTATCAGTAAAGTTCATTTCTCTTTTCTTTTGATTTGGAATGTGGGCACGTTCCGGTGTGCCCGCATTTCAAATCACCAAAGCCAACAATGTAAAGTGCGTCCCGAGACACACTTTACATTGTGTGCTTTGTCGGTCTTGTGCGGCCACTATTCAATGAATAGCGGGCACACAAAACTGACATGTCCGTTTTTTGTGCGGCTGCAAGGAATCCCGGCCGAAGTGTATACAGAGTGTATACACTCCAGCCAGGCTTCCATAGACTTCAGTGCAATGCATATTTTCAATTAATCGCGGCCGGTGTTGGAATTTGCAACATCGGCCTTGTCTAAGGGAAAATATACGTTGCGTGAACATAGCCTACCACTGTGGAAATCCCATTCAATGCTGCGACTCCGCATTTGAACAACATATCAATATATATTTATTTATTTTTGCAGCATATATATATTTATTTGAGATGTGAGCTGCATACTGATAACTTCAGGGAACAATACACATTTAATTAAGGTTCTAAATCAAATTAAGAAAAAAAAAGAAAAACATTTTGCTATAGCAACCAACACATTTCAGAGTTAGACAGGTGGCCATCTGTTCAACATTTTTCATGCCGTCTATTTAAAAATTTCAATATGTGTTCATCTACGAATAAAACAGTTGATCGGCCTTGGAGCAATGCCATACAAAAGGTGATAAATTTAGAGTTTTTATTTTTTTATGTACATTTTATGGGGAAGATTAAGTGATTTAACTATAGCATTTAAGGGTGAAGTGTCTATTTTTCATGACGTGTATAGAATATGTTTTGCATTCCATAACCTTTCCAGATAAGAAGATGCTACCATAGCACTATAGGAGTCCTGGAGGTTCCCTGCAATCATTCTGACACTATATGCCTTTCATTTGGGTATATTGATTTTGCAAGTAATTTGCAGAACCACTCTATGACAAATAACCTTTCACGTCCATGTCAAGTGGTAAAATAATGAGCTATGCATAGGTATCTTCACATTCTAACAAAGCATCGGCCATCCACAATAAATTAAATGTTACATGCAATAAATAAAATATACTGAGAGGAAGACATAAAGGAAGAGCCATAATGTGCACTTGTGTTGTTATATACAGCCTATTACGGCATACATATTGCATGTACTGACATTGGATACACTATTATGGAGCAGACCATAAATACTACTGACTGCCAGGGGTTGCGGTCTAAGTAACAAAACTAATCTTCTGAATATGTTGGTATTGGGTGAAGTCAGTTTTAAGCGGGATAACGCTGAATATTGAGCCCATATCTGTAAATTATAATGATTTGTAATTTTTGTTAGTATATTGTTGGAAAGGGATTTATTTGTCTATCTATCTATCTTCTATCTATCTATCTATCTATCTATCTTCTATCTATCTCCTATCTAATCTATGTTAGAGTGTGGGACTAAACTACACAAACCCCGCTGTCCCTGCCTACTGGCTTCAACTGCCCTAGGCAGAAGTGGACAAATGGGCGGCAGTCCCTAGCTGAAATAAGTGAACCCAGAACAAGACAGACAAAAATCACAATTGGTCAAGAAATCCAGGTCAAAACACACACTAGCAAGGCCAAAGTCAAAGCCAGAAAGTCCACATGCCAGGGAATACATGCAGGAACAATTGCTAGGTCAAGACACACTGGTGAACTAGTCATTACCACAGGCAAGAATGAACACTAGTGTAGGATATTTATGGGACCAGAAGTCTGAGCCCAGACCATGGCATTCAGCTGATCGCAGCAACTAACACCTGATGCTGATCACCCGAGGTTGGTCGGGCCCCACAGCTTCTGATTCTGCATCATATGGAAGCAATGCCGTGCCCCCAGCATCCAGCCGGGCTGGTCACCAGGGGCGCTGTCGCCAAGGGGCCAGACATGCAGATTGTTTTATAACATCTATCCATCTATCTATCTATCTCCTATCTATCTCCTATCTATCTATCTCCTATATATCTCCTATCTATCTATCTATGTCTCTCTCTCTCTCTCTCTCTCTCTCTCTCTCTCTCTTCACAAAGATGCATACTTGACCAATTTTGTAATAACAACCTTGTTAAGCAGATTATATAGGTGGGATCTATGTAAGGCCTGCACAATTTTTTTTCTTTCTGTCTGATTTTATTCATAGTGTTCAAACCTAAATTGTCTGCATTGCACCAGTATAACAAATCAGAGATTTCCACATGATATGCAGCTTTGTTCCTATGGTTTTTACCCCTTCTCCTGTATAACCTTCTAAAAGGACTTATAAATAAAACAGCACAGCACAGGTGAAAATAATCTATGGTAGAGACTTGGTATTCCCCATTTGGGGGTGTGGTTGCCTTCATATTGGTTGTTCACTCCTCCTATCTGGATTCATTTTAGAGGCTTGGTCTCAGAAGAATAAATCTTTTCAGTTAAAGGTCCCATTATATGAGAATACCCCAATGTGCTAGTTGGGTATCATAATTTGATTAAAAAAGTGCACAACGAACCTTAATGGTATATGTTCGGTAAATATAGCAGTAGTGTCATTTAAAATAATCCATATATTTCATGTATGGCTTGGCACTAGCTATTGTTTTTAAGCCACTCCAGCATGCACCAGCACTAATATTGTATTGTTTGGATGTGCTGACTATCTTAGTTATTCTTTCCAGTCTGACACAGTGCTCTCTGCTGCCACCTCTGTTCATGTCAGGAATTGCCCAGAGCAGGAGAAGTTTGTTATAGGGATTTGCTACTGGTCTGTGCAGTTCCTACCACAGACAGAGGTGTCAGCAAAGAGCACTCTGTAAGACTTGAAAGCGTAAACCCCTTCCTGTAGGGCATACAGCAGCTGATTAGTTGTTTTTTTTTTTTTCGTTTTGTTTTTAAAAGGGGTAGTTCACCAAAAATGTTTTCTTTCAAATTAACAGTTGCAAAAAAAAGTGTCAAAGATTTGTAATTTACTTCTATTAAAAAAAAATCTCAAGTTTTCAAGTACTTATCAGCTGCTGCATGTTCTGCAGGAAGTGGTGATATTCTTTCCGGTGAGACAAAGTGCTCTCTGCTGACACCTCTCAGGAACTGTCCAAAACAGTAGTAAAGCCCATTGAGAACCTCTCCTGCTCTCCAGACTGGAAAATACCACTTCATGCAGGACATACAGCAGCGGATAAGTACTGTAATACTATAGATTTTTTTTTATAGAAGTATATTACAAATCTCTGGCACTTTTGTAGCACCAGTTGATTTAAAGAAAACATTTTTGGGGAACTACCCCTTTTAAAAACTTAAGTCTTCCAGTACTTATCTGCAGGAAGTGGTATTTTATACAGTCTGGAGAGCAGGATAGGTGTCAGCAGAAAGAGCACTGTGTCAGACTGGAAAGAATACATCACTTCCTGCCAGACATACAGCAGCTGATAAGTACTAGGAGAATTGAGAGGTTTTTTTTTAAACGACCCCTTTAACAAGGAGTTCCCCTTTAAGTGATGGAATGTAGTTTCCTATGACAGCCTTTTACCACAATATCCCACAGCTTTATCTAAGGAGTCACAAGGTCTCATTAAGGACACAATCTCTGTGTCTCTTCTCATAGACTAACATGGTGTTTACACTTAGCAAGAGAAGGTCATGACCTCATGCTGCTGTAATATCACGGGAAGCATCACTAAACATAATGAGATTAGGCCCAAGGTAAAAATGGACTCATCTGTATACAGTACCTGCCAGAAATAGTAGCACGACAACAGGACATTAGGATTTCCTACTATTCCTTGCATGGTTTCTGGCATGGTAGTAACAATATGCAGTGTGTATGTATAACATATACAATGTATAATAATAGAACAATGCAATATGCAGTGTGTATGTATGACATACTGTATACAATGTATAAGCGTATGATGCAATATGCAGTGTCTATGTCTGACATATACGATGTACAGTATGATAAGAGTATGATGCAATATGCAGAGTGTATGTATGACATATACAATGTACAATAATAGTATGATGCAATATGTAGTGTGTATGTATGACATACTGTATACAATGTATAAGCGTATGATGCAATATGCAGTGTGTATGTATGACATACTGTATACAATGTACAATAATAGTATGATGCAATATGCAGTGTGTATGTATGACACACTGTATACAATGTATAAGCGTATGATGCAATATGCAGTGTGTATGTATGACATACAATGTATGATAAGAGTATAATGCAATATGCATATTATGAAAATATATTTTAAAATCCTATAATCCTATACTATAATCCTAAAATACTATACTATACATGACTTCACCTAGTTTTATTTGGCCTGCTATTACAATACTAATGTTCTACACCTGGTACCTGCTCTATGAAGGTGATGAAATCATTTCCACATCTTAAGTTAATCGGTCTATGAAGGCCTCGTAATCTGTTCACAAAACCTATGTATTTCTCTTCCTGAAAACCAGGAGCGAGTTACATGGTTAAATAGCTACCAATAGATATGTGCTTACTATTACCATCTCCTGGTGCGAGGAAATCGTCTTCATATAATCATTGGTTAGAGCCTTTTATTGAAAGCAGCCGGGGCAGCTGGGAATAAGGCTAAAAGGCAATGGCCTCTCAATAAGTCCCATCTGCTATGGCTGGCGATTCCCTACTAGGAGATTTGTATTATGTAATGTTATCAAGGCTTCCTTGGGTTTACAGAATTTTTTCTATTTCCATATCCAGGAAAGTCTAAGCAGAGATATTGACCATTGATTTTTCTCCCTGTAAGTTGAGAAAATGTAATTGCACTTGGTAGGTGTTTCATAGGAATGTCGGCGTCTATTGTAATGGTCTTCCAAGCCACTTATGACCATGGAACCCTTTTAGTATAACCGGTATAACGGCATGTGTTCTTCCCATCTGTCATTTTTATTGCGGTTTGACTCCATTTAACAGAATGAATTCATTCCAAATCTGTGACATGCATGTCCTCACTGTTGAAATGATATGTTCATGGTCTTGTTACTTGTGTTAGTTCCACCATTGGTGACGGGACGGGGGACGGGCATGCCATTTCTAGAAGAAGCCAAAGTTGTTCCATAAGGCTGGGGAGATGGGAAAAAACCTAGGGGCCTTATTTCTAAAAAAGTGCTTGAAAAGTCATAGAAACCAATCACAGCACAAGCCAAACATTTACCTGTACTTTGGAGAGCTATTTATTTAACCTGCATACTGTATTTTGGTTATGTTACGGTAACAGGGTCAAGATTTTACTGCTGTTATACTCTGAGAGTCTGGTACATGATGCACAGGTATTACAGAGGGAACTGTTTGCATGCAGTACTCACAGAGGCATTTTCTTTCCATTACTTGCCTGGCTAATCAAAGGGGAGCTCTTACTCCTCTCTGCTATGCCAGGATATAGTGCTCTAGAAAGTGCAGGGGATGAATTACACAACTAAAGATGGCATGGAGAGGGGTGGTGATGCACTAGTTTTGCAAACCAATATGTGAGCAGAAAGGAAAACAGAAACACAGCAACAGGATCACAGCAAAGAATAGGTACTTGGCAGAGATGAGCGAACCGGGTTCCGGTTCGAGTCCATCTGAAGCCGAACGTTCGGCATTTGATTAGTGGGGGCTGCTGAACTTGAATAAAGCTCTAAGGTTGTCTGGAAAACATGGATACAGCCAATGACTATATCCATGTTTTCCACATAGCCTTAGGGCTTTATCCAACTTCAACAGCCACCGCTAATCAAATGCCAAACGTTCGGGTTCGGATGGACTCGAGCATGCTCAAGGTTCACTCATCTCTAGTACTTGGTTTAAGTACTGAACTGATCAGTTATTGTGATCAGTGATCATGGATAAATAGAGGGGGGTTATAGGTAGCACTGTATATATAAAAAGGAACACAAGTATTAGCCCCCCTCCCCCTAAACACACAAACAAAATACTATTTAAAATAAATAAATTGTCAGGGATAGTCTTAAAAAAAAGTTTGATAGATGACACGGACTATGGACCCTAGGCTGAAACCCAGCACGCTGTCCCTATTTGACATGGACTGCCCTAGGCGGCAGCGAGCAACTGGTTGACTGTCTCTAGCCTGGAACACAATAAAGAAGTGTCAGTGAACAAAGCAGAGGTCAAAACAGGTAGGCAAAACAGGGAATAGGAAGCATGCAGACAGAGAACACTGAATAGCCAGCATCTAGTGTAGATACTGGCAATGCTGGTTCAGGGCTGGATTGGCCCAGCCTACAAGAATCACCAACAGAAACAACAAAACACAAATTAACAGTGAAAAAGACAGAAAAACACATCAGGTAAGAATAGGTGAAACTAATGAGCAATGATAGAAAACAGGAGAATAGGATAGAGTTCGGACAAAGCGCAGTCTCGGTTGCACAATGCCATCCAAAGACTATGGCAAGATTCCAACAGGTATAGTCCTAGCATAAATTCAATAAACAAAAACACGGCTATCTAGTTCCACTATGCAGGTTGGATCTGACATCACACGTTATTTTTCTCTACTACAGGCCAACTATCAACAAGGTCAAGGATATGGGGCCTTATACAATATTGGGCCCAAACAATGTAGTAACTCCCTAAGTTCTATATTTTAATGTCAACAGATACAATTTAGGGCTATGTTCACACGTCGTAAAAGGCCGTCTGATCCGGTCAGGGAACAGCCGGTCTCTGAAAAGATCATCCCGGCCAGATGATCTTTGCAGCCGCAGAGTTCTGATGTGGGCACATCCGTGCGCGCCCCCATCAGAATTCCCCACAGCACACTATGGAGCGAGTGGCTGGAGCCGCTCGCTCCACAGTGTGCACTGACATGGTTTTCTACGGCCACTATTCACTAGGGATACGCTCCGGACGTGATCACATGTTGCAATACTCCATACTATCACAGGGAAGATAGAAATTCTGGTCCTATACAATACAACTAATGATAAAGTGTCACCAAATCATGTTGTGGTGAAAACCTGGTAATGTAATATTATATCATATATATAAATCTCAGGATAAATGAAGTTTAAAGATAGATTAAGAAATGACACTTTTATGTAACGAAGCAGAAGCAAATTGTATCACTATATGAACTGAAAGGATTTATACATTGTATCCAGAGGTTTCATACTGTGTAAATACTGTAGGTCATTAGATACATAGCATTCTATTTACAATCAATGAATAGGAGTGTCAATGTGTCATAATCACAGCTGGAGACAGTAGATATATAAATCATTAGTTGTATGGCTAAATATTCTTCTCCCATGCTTCACAGCAACCAGTATATATTTCAGTAAACCTGACCAGCTGGTATGAGTGAAATATGTGGGAGGACTGTCTGAAAGTATACTATAACTCATCATTCATGAAAGCATTCATCTATGTATTTCTGTGACACTCCTATTCATTGAAGTAGAAAGAAATGGAACGTATATAACCAAATAGGATGGCATCCAAAAAGGGTATGTTATGTGACACTAGTCCAAATATTCACAATAAAATCTATATGTGTTAGGGTACATTCACGTGGGTTGGAATTGCTATGGAAAATGTCCACAATAATTCTGAACAAAATATGCTGTAAGATCCACATTTTGTGGAAATTTTGGTGTGGGTCTTGGTGCATCCCAATGATCATGCAGAATTGTGCCCACCGTAAGCTGCTGGACCCAGAACTACAGATAGAACTACTGATGTGAACCCGCAACTGTCTGCAACTTGTCCACATTGGCGCGGAGTCCATCAAATTCAACCTACAGAGACTCCAAAGAAAATAATGGGAAAGGTACACAGCTTCATAAAACTTCTCAGACTTTATTTTGGGCATAATAAAATCTTGATAGGTGGTTAAAAATATTTAGATGCTGTATGAAAATGGAAGTTTAGTTCCCTTCTCTCACCTTGTCTCCACATACAATATACCCCATAGGGACTTCTATAAATTTTTAGAAGTGCAACACTGTTTGAAAGATATTGATGTGCAGGCCTACATACAAAAAATATCTTAATAATCCTAGAAAACCAGTTAAGGGCCTCTCTACTGCTTACAAAGCCATGCAAACCCGACTAACCTCTCTACCATTTGTAGTGAAATGGGATCAGGAACTGGGGAGGTCTTTCACTAAGGAGCCTTGGTACCATATGTTCACTTTAGCTAATAAGGTATCTCATTGCATAGGCCATTTAGAGGCTTCCAGAAAGCTATTGTATAGATGGTACCTGACACCCTACCGGTTATCCAAAATATACCCAGGTTCTGACCCTATATGTTAGCGTTGTAAAGCAAATGTAGGTACGCTCCTACATATATGGTGGGAGTGCTCAGTGTTAATCCCCTTTTGGCACACCGTTACCTACTTAAGAAGAGTGTGAGTAATCTATTTCACACTAAGTGACCTTATTATTACACTATATTTATTGCGGGCAATAGAGGAACCATTGGATGTTTATTTATGTTGTATTATGTTTTCTTTTATTTCATCACTGTTTGGTCAGTTGTTTGCTGACCCTGTTACATTTTTTTTGTAAAATTGAAAAATTTTCAATAAACTATTTGTCATAAAAAATAAAATTATTCCGACACGTTTTGGGAACTTCCCCTTAATCATGGCAACATATTCACACAATGAAATATAACAAACATATGCCGAGATTTAAGGATGTCACAGACAAGAACCGCTCCAAACAAAGGTGGGATTATGCATCACATGGACATATAGGTGAGTATCAAACGACATACCTAATGTGACAATAGGCTAATACAAAAAGTTACATTGTGCTCAGTACCAATATGACAAATCAGTTTTATAATTTTATAATAGATCTAGTGTAAAGACGAAGTATCCAGAAAGCCTCCCGTTTTGCAAGGACCCAAAAACAATCACCTCCCTGGTGCATTCCGAACACCTTCTCTATGGTGGAAACCTGAAGGCTACAGCACTGGCAAAAGGAAGGGGTTTCCAAAACGCGTCTGAGAAGACTTACGGAGATGTGGATCTTTCATATTATTTCCTAAAACGTGCCGGTGTACAGCCCCTGTTCCCCACATGCTCCTTGAAACCTGTATTGAATCAGGAAAAGTCTGGCATGGTGAGCTGAAAAATTCACCTTTACTTGTTGTTACTGAAACCCTACCGCGTTAATCTAGAGAAAGGCAAAACCTTCTATGAGGCAGATGCCAATCGCTCCATCACAGGAAGAGAAATTCCTTAACAACTCCAAAATGGCATCAGAATAATCCCTAGATCGCAATCCTATTGCATGTAATCTAGTTCCCATAACTTGTAACATTATAATTTTCAAGAAAAATCATCCAGGCCTCCCTTGAATATATTTAAGGAATTAGCCACGACAACAGTGGCAGAGAGTTCCATAGTCTCACTGCTCTTACAGTAAAGAATCCAAGTCTGAGCTAATGCTGAAACCTTCTTTTCTGTAGACGAAGCGGATCAAGGTTGCAGACCTAGGTGTAAAAAGACCACTACAAAGATCTCTGTACTTTTCATTTATATATTTGTACATTGCGATCAGACTTTTTTCTATGACGTATCGCGTACAGATGTGTAAACAAGGCCTTACACCCTCCATCTACTTAGATCATGAAATCCATGGGCAGATCAATTGTTTGACCAGAGACAGTTGAGTCAGAACATAAGGCATCAAACCATATAAAAAATAATAGTAGTAAAGTAAGAAAATAAAAATCATACAGATAGTTGTGCGCAATGTTGGTCACATGGTTGACTTAAAACTCAGCAACGTGAACACATTCCGCTTGGGCAGAGCTGATATTTGTAAGGAAAAAATAGCCGGAGGATTGTTGTGGTTATTATTATGGTAACAGCTTCATTTTTTCGGAAATGCATAAAATACATTTCACACAAATAAATTACTGCAAACACATCAATTCTCAAGCTTAAATTCTGCAAAGAAAAGCAGGAAGATGATGATCTGTTACAAATGCCCTAAGGTGCAAAAAGAAAAAAAAAAACTATTCTCTAGACGGAAAAATTGCAAATTCAATCTGTTCTACAGGTAGAAGTATTTTTTTTTTTACTGTGTGTCGCTATTGAAATCTAGATAGAGAGAAATCTATATTCTTGGGTAATAAATCTTATGAATGTTTTTTCATGTATGATGTCCTGTATCTTGTCTGCCAGACAATACGATTAGTTTATGCAATGGTTTATATGTTGTTGTAGAATAATGTAAGTCCACCGTAAGATGTTGCAGGATAGAAGAGAGCGTCTCTCAAGGTCACGGCACATTTTGTTATTTTAGAATTCCGCTCTCATAATGTAGTCCTTCATAGAACTCTATAACAAGGCGTATTGAGCTGAAATCAGTACACTATGGGAATAAGCAGCTGTGAAGAGGTGTATGCTTCACAAAGGCTGAGCAGGCAACTATTCTGGCAATAGGTATTCCTTGTGGTACAGTAACCGCTCCCTCTAAGAACTGGAATATGGAAATGATAATGTTAAACATAGGAATCATGAGGGGATCTATCAAGGTTGTGTCTGAAGCAGACCTTATAAAAAGTTGTGAATATGTAGGTAAACAAGTTTTTACAAAAATGTGCAACTTTTTGTAAGATCTGTGCCATGCTTGCCAAGAGGGTGGGAAGGGGTATGGTTGTGGCCAAAGGGGTGTGGCTTATGCCAATTTACTTGTGCACTGGGGGGCTATTAGTTAAGACCGCATAGGATTGATTGAATTGAATAGAATACTATATGCATATCCGCAATGTCCTATCAAGAGGCCTTTTCCAGATGGCACTGGGAGAACTGAGCTTTAGATCTTATATGAAATTTGAGGGGGTATTCCCATCATAACAATTTCACCATAAGATAAGGAACAATAGCTCAGAAGTGTGTGGTCCCAACTGTTAGGACACATACTAAGTGCTCTGTGTCTGGTTGAATAACAGGATTCTGATGGATTGCTTTTAAAGAATACAAGTCTACAACAATGTTATAGGGTAGGCTTCTTGTTGTACCGCCCTGTTTTTTTTTTTTGTTTGTTTGTTGGCTTTTTTTTACATGATAAAAAAATTCAACAAAGTGAAAAAAATCACTTTGTACTTCTCTTTCTCAGATTTTGCAGGATATCTTCAATTAAGTGATTGATGTTGAGTCGTGTTGAGCGGAACTGTAAAACTGTTCGAGTTCTGCAATGTTGACCGAACCCTCTGCATTTGATTCCCCATGGCTGCATATGTTAGATGCTCGCCTATGGAGTCCTGGTAAATATGGATATAGACTGTATCTATGTTTTCCAGGCAGCCCTAGGGCTGTATCCACCTTCTGCAGCCATGAGGAATCACATGCAGAGTGTTCAGGTTTGGATAATGCTTACAAACCCAAACAATTTGGCAGGTTCTCTTAACATTAATGCTGAGCTTAAATACTAGATATCATCCATGTTCATTGTGTCAAAGAACATTAGTACATTAATGTCAAAGAAAAGTATGCAAACAATGGAAAACAAGCACCTTAACCATGTCCACCTGCACTAAGCAGATCAGGGGGGCCAGGAGCACTGACTTTTGGGATGCAGTTAAGTGAGACCTGTGTCTACTATACCTCTATGTCATATGCTGTGGCTATACCATATAAAAAATACCTCTTTATTGACTATGGGCACCATATCCTGATATGGTCCGGATGTAGCTTAATTTATAAAATATAAACTTTTTTAACCATAAACATCACCTATCTCATAAACGAAATTCAGTTCAAATAGATAAGCTTAAAATGTGCTAATGCGATGCAGAAGGAAGCAGGCTCCAGGCCTCCTTAGCATCCTCCTTTCACCTCCATTTCTTACTAACTGTGTGACTTGGCCAACCTCCATAGACTGTCACTAAACAACCAGCGTTTGTTTAGGATGATTAGGTTCATACAGTAAAGTGTAAAGGTCATCTCCATCTCAAGGTCATCGGAAAGTGATATACCTGCCTGAATATCGGATGATAAAATATTGATACACTTGCCTTTTAATCAGTTCTAAATTCTTATAGCAGAACACTAAACGTGTGCCCGGAATTATAACACTGTTCCGACATCTCATTTATATTGAAAATGGTAAATAGCTTTCTATTCTTCTGGGTGTTTATAAAATGTATCTGCCCTGGTTAAATAAACTTTGATTCATGAATTGAAATTGAATTGAAATAAATGCAACATTTCCTTTAGTTATTAATTAATTATTTCCCATTTTAGCAAGAGGCCAAAAAGGCTACAAATAGAAGATTTTATTATTGTTAAATGTGAATCACTTCAGCGAGAGATTATGCTATGTGATACTATTGGAATACCAATGAAGAGTTTAGCTTGGAAATGTACTTTTGATATTCCTTTTAAACACTGAAACAAGAATGAAGGAGGAATACATTTAGGCTGTGGCTTTCATTTACATGCTAAATACGAAATGGAGGAAGTGGTAGTAACATGGCAGGCGGCTCTGTCTATATACAGTGGCTGCAATGTAGAAATATTGCAAGTAAAGCTGCAGGTTAAAGGAGAAGTCCGGTGAAGAGTATTGGTTGGTAAAAAGTTGGAAAAGCTGGTAAAAGTTATACAAATTACCAATATACACTTATTACGGGGAATGCACATAAAGTGTTTTTTTCCCTGCACTTCCTACTGCATCAAGGCCTCACTTCCTAAATAAAATGGTGATGTTACTTCCTGGATAAACATGGTGATGTCACTTCCTGGATAACATGGTGATGTCTGTGGTTGCTGGAGAGGATGATGGCAGGGGGATGTTCAGTGTCCCTCCAGTGTCCTGTGTCCCTCAGTGTCCCCCTGCCATCATCCTCTCCAGCAGCCACAGCCCGCACAGCTCTGGGAGTCGGGTCGTGACATCACCATTTTATCAAGGAAGTGACATCACCATGTTATCCAAGAAGTGACATCACCATGTTATTCAGGAAGTGACTTCTCCCTTAAGTTGCCCATATACATAAGATTAGCTTTGATGGATCCTGTTTAAATCAGCTCTATCCACCCACAATCAAATGTGTATGGGGCCTTCTAAAGGCTCAATACTAGAGATGAGTGGAACTTGAGCATACTCAAGTTAGATCATTTGGCACTTGAATACTAGTGGCTGAAAAAGTTGGATGCACCCCTATAGAGAACATGGATGCAGCTTATGGCTATCCATGTTTTTTCAGACTCCCTAGGACTGCACAAACTTCTTCAGCCACCAGTATTCGAATGCCGATAGATCGGACTTGAGCATGCTACAGTTGCACTCATCTCAACTCCATAAAAATAAAAAAAGCCAAATGCCCAATGTGTAAGGGGGACCCCTGACTCTCTACCCTTACTGTCTCCCAATCAGGAGTGAACTTGTTGAAATTAAATTTGAGTGGTAATAAGAGTCTGTTAGTATCCTGTTTGACCCCTCCAGAAAGATACCTTCTGAGATGGCCAGAGGGAGGAAGTGAACCTTTTCTGCTCTGCAGATAACCTATTTAATGATCAAAGGTTTACTTTCTCCTTATATGTAAATAAGGCGGTTTGGTTCACTGGGGTCGGTACTATATACTAAAGTGCACCAATCCGCCCATCCGTCAGCTCACGCAGCTCGCCTCCCTATGAATATTCAGAATGGTCCTCTGAAGGGAGGGGTATCAAGAGAGTGACCATACTGCAAAATGACATTATAAATATTCATAAGGAGGAGCCTCTAGGTGGATTGGTGGGCATAGGCCTACAGGACCAGCCCCAGTGCACCGAACCGCCTCATAAAACGTTAACCAGGGGACTAGGGTAGGTATTACTAGTCATATGTAAATAAAAAAAAAAAAAGAAATGTATACAAAATTTTATGTCCCCTGATAAATCCCTTAAAGCGAATGTATCAGCAGGTGCATTGCTTTAATATTTTAACATCAATAGACCTGCACCAGGATGCCGGTGCCGCTGTTTTTTTTTTTTATCGCAGCCTAGTCACGTGTACGGCACCAGTTTTTCCCAGTTGCCTTCACTCATCTAGAAGTAGATGCTGTTTAATACCATTAGCTTTGATGCTGTGCAGCACTGTATATTTGTCTCCTCTCCCCCTAATTATAGGGGTATACATAGACATATGTTTCCATCAGAAAAAATAGTTGGTTATTCATGCTAGACATCTGAGGGCACACTCTTGGAGTTATGATGCTGATTTAACTTCCCATGCTTAAAATTTGACCAGTGCTTTAGAATTGGAATAGATTTATACAATGGAGAGAATCCACATCCTACCTACCTATCATCCTTTGCAATGTGGAAAGTGATGGATTAGTTACATTATTTTTGGAATCCAATTAAAGATAATGGGAGGATCCTTTTGCATACTTTTTGCACTAGGACCAATGAGTGTTTAGTTGTGTCACTGTCAGTTCTAATGTAACATCCAGAAACTGCTATGTTAATTGAGGATGAATGAAAGCCATACTATGAAGCCTCAGGCATTCTGCATGCAGCCATATGGTAGAACCATAGTATGTATATAGTCTCTCTTATGAGCAAAAGTTCTATGGGATAAAACCTCTATGGGTGTGGTAGGGCAGTATACAGTGAGACCTGTATTGTTGTGACTCTGTTCAGCTACATAGTAGAAGGAGAAGGGTGGCACTCTTTGGGTTGGTGGCACTCGTGGTGTGGAAACCACCAATATGTAGAAAAAATGTTGGCACTCACCAATAATTTTCTTTATTTTATTTATTCAGTGCCAAAGCATCAATAGTTACAATCAGTAAGGCATGAACTTCATCAGCTTAGGTACTGTATCTGATAAAGGCCATGCCTGGCCAAAACTCATACATATTTTAACTATTGATGCTTCTGCACTGAATAAAGACAATTATTGGTGAGTGCCGAGATTTTCTCTACATCCTTTAAGCTATATGACCCAGTTAGAAAACCTTTCTGTCTATGAAGCAGCTAATTTCTACATCCGCCTTAGTTCGATATCTTTCCGAGGATTATTCTCCAAAGCAAAAGACAAAATAGGACAGATAATAATAATGTTATGCTACCTGTAAATGCAGTGTTTAGAACGGGAGATTTGTGTTTCAAGCATTAAATTATGTAATCAGCTTTGGTGGAAAGAGAGTGATGAGAATAAATTCAGGTAGAACTTTACATTGCTGGAGGACAATCTGCAAAAACATTATTCCACAGAATAATAAAGAACACAAGAGCTTTTTCAGAGAGTTAGTAAAGGTCATTTGGTCTATCAAGACACATCCTCTCCCTACCTCATTTCCCCAAGGAAGGATTCTAATTGTTTCTTCAATGACACCAGTACTTTTTTTGCCTCAACAACTTTGCCTAGAGGCTGTTCTCTGCACTTATTATTCTGCACATGAAAAGCCACTTTCAGATATATTTTGTGAATTTATGTTTTCATTTCCATTTGTCCTATAACCCACACAGGGCTGTGAAATAATTTGTATTAGAAATATGTATAGAACATGACTTAGGAATAATGAAACGCTGTTGCTTTTAAATACTGACAGTGCAATTAGAGCGGAGCAGAAAGAAAATGATTTGCATGCAACCGGGGCTGACATGGTTCATTTCTAGCGCGAGGCTTTAACATTGTTCAGTGTTATTTCAGTATTCCTTTTGGGAAATGTCATTTTCCTTTAATGTTATTGATATTGTTGTTTGCGCAATTCCTGTTCGGCAATAAATAAACAAACAGGTAAAAAAAAGCTCTGTAGAGTATGAGGAGGGAAACAATAGAGCAATGGAATTCTAATGCAGATATTTAAAAGGGCTTTTCCCACTACGCAAAGTCTTGGAGGGTTGTGTTCATCCTTGTGGAGAGGACCAGCTGGCATAGGGATTCGTATAAGCCAGGCAAGGCCCCCTGGGGAAAAAGGAAAGCAGATTAGCTCTCCTACAGAAAAAAGAATACTGTCTCTCCTCTGCCACTTACTGGTCAATGTCAATGCCTGACCTATAAACATGACTAGGGATTATAAGCCAAACTGGAATCTCATTCAAGCTGACCAATCTGTAAACAACTGTTTTAATGTTTTTGTCCTACATTAATAAATAATAATAAGGCCACCCCTTGGCTGGGTCATTCCCGGAGGGATATCTGGCTAGTCCTGTGTTTAAAGACTCTTAAATTTTGCATATTCATGTTTCTTAGGGGGCAATGCACCTAGGATTTCACTGCTTTGAGTGCTTTCACTAGCAGCCGGCAGTGTTGTTGTTTGGCTGGTCTCCCATCAGTAATCTGTTTCTCCTATGGTTCTACTAGGCATTGCTCCTCCCTAGCCAGAATCCTGCTCCACACTGATGAGGGGCAACAGCCCGAAACAGCTCTCTGTGGATGAGTACCTAGCCTTGCTTTTTCTTGTCATTACATTGACTTAAAGCACCACTTAATATGGTGGTTTCCCTACAGGAGCCACCCCTTGGCTGGGTCCTTCCCGGAGGGATATCTGGCTAGTCCTGTGTTTCATGACTCTTAAATGAGGCTCTTTTTTTGCATATTCATGTTTTTCAGGGAGCAATGAACCTAGGATTTCACTGCATTGAGCGCTTTAACTAACAGCCGGCAGTGTTATCTTTGGCTGGTCTCCATGAGATCAGTGATCTGTTTCTCCTTTGGCTCTACTAGGCATTGCTTCTCCTTAGCCACAATCCTGCTCCACAATGATGAGGGGCAACACTCCGAAACAGCTGTCTTTGGATGAGTACCTGTCCTTGCTTTTTCTCTTGTCATTACATTGACTTAAAGCACCACTTAATATGGTAGTTTCCCTACAGGAGCCACCCCTTGGCTGGGTCCTTCCCGGAGGGATATCTGGCTAGTCCTGTGTTTCATGACTCTTAAATGAGGCTCTTTTTTTGCATATTCATGTTTCTCAGGGAGCAATGCACCTAAGATTTCACTGCATTGACGCTTTAACTAATAGCCGGCAGTCATATCTTGGTGGGTCTCCCTGAGATCAGTGATCTGTTTCACTAATAAACAACAAGCTGCTGGGTGAGAGGTCTTAAGAGTAGCATTTATTCTTGTGAAGACCACCAACAGGCATAGGGAGTTTTATAGGCCGGCAATGTTGGAACTAGAAGCAATAGCGTTCTTTCTGCTGGAACAGTGCTAAATTACATACAGAGTGCCCAAAACAGTGAATGATTGCAACCCAGGGGTAAGCAGTGATGCTATAAGTACTCATTGGGCACTCTGCAAGCTGAGTCATTAGTGTAAGGTAAGAAGCTACAGAAAATATGTAGAGTCTCCTTTCATTTTGACAGGAGTCCCTGCAGATTTTAAAAGGGGTCCCTGCTTTACTAAGCATTGCTACAGTCTATTCTTAGGCAGATAGAATGCACGTTGTTATACTGTGCATCTTTACTCTGGCTGGGTGAATGTATATCCAAATCATCTGTCGAAACTGAAACACATCTGAAACAAAGTTGCCCCACAGAGACATAATTATATCAATGAACTCAATGACAACAAGAAGAGAATCAGTAAGAGATGTTTAGTGCCAATATGCTATCACAAGGTGCGTCATACTGGCAGTATGCAACTGTACCTGAAATAAAAGCCTTTCGTCCCTTAGATATTGATGGCTTACCTGTTCAGGGTTTTTGAACCCCACAGGCTTTACTGGGTTCTTAAAAATGTCAGAAGTTGTAAAGTGTGGGGGTCCAGCTGCTGAGAGTCCCACAATCACTAGAACTAAGGGACATAAGTGATCGACTGAGAGATTTGTCCATTTGTTTCAGAGAAAAGAGTGCACAGAGTATAGAGAACGTATCAGTTTCATTCATATCAGCTGCTGTATGTGCTGTAGGAAGTGAGGTATTCTTTCCAGTCTGGAGCGCAAGAGAGGTTTGCTGCTGCTCCTGACAGTTTCTGACATGGACAAAGGTGGCAGCAGAGAGCAGAATGTCAGACTGGAGAAAATACACCACTTTCTGAAGGACATACAGCAGCTGGTAAGTACTGATTTGAAAGATTTTTTTTTTGGGTGGACAACCCCTTTTAGGAAGAGGACACCTCAAAAGGCAGGGTGAGACTATATCAACAAGGAATGGTCACACATCCCCTTTTCCTCCTCCTCTTCCTTTTTAAAACTTTAAACCCCTGGGAAGGTGTTTATTGTGCACTATCTATATCATAAAAATCAAAGTCTGTCTGTCTGTCTGTCCTTCTGTCTGTCTGTCTGTCTGTCCTCTATAGACTTCCAAACGCCTGAACCGTTTGACCCCAAATTTGGCACACAGATACATTGGGTGCCCGGGAAGGTTATTGCGAAGGTCCCGTCCCCGCCAGATGTACAGGAGGGGAGGGGGAGGGGAAAGAGAGGCGCCCCATAGAGATGAATGGGAAAATCTCCTCACTGCAAACACAGGTGATATAATTAGCTGCAGCAGACACGGCAGTTGGAGCCTTAGCAACCAATAGGATTACTGCTTTCATTTTCACAGGGAGCAATGGTTGCTAGGGAAGCTGCCTCACAACATCCACAGTAATAACTGGTAGATCCCTACTCCATCTATACAGGACATGTATATACAGGACCCCCTACTCCATCTATACAGGACATGTATATACAGGACCCCCTACTCCATCTATACAGTACATGTATACAGGACCCCCTACTCCATCTATACAGTACATGTATATACAGGACCCCCTACTCCATCTATACAGTACATGTATATACAGGACCCCCTACTCCATCTATACAGTACATGTATACAGGACCCCCTACTCCATCTATACAGTACATGTATATACAGGGCCCCCTACTCCATCTATACAGTACATGTATATACAGGACCCCCTACTCCATCTATACAGTACATGTATATACAGGACCCCCTACTCCATCTATACAGTACATGTATATACAGGACCCCCTACTCCATCTATACAGTACATGTATACAGGACCCCCTACTCCATCTATACAGTACATGTATATACAGGACCCCCTACTCCATCTATACAGTACATGTATATACAGGACCCCCTACTCCATCTATACAGTACATGTATATACAGGACCCCCTACTCCATCTATACAGTACATGTATATACAGGGCCCCCTACTCCATTTATACAGTACATGTATATACAGGACCCCCTACTCCATCTATACAGTACATGTATATACAGGACCCCCTACTCCATCTATACAGTACATGTATATACAGGACCCCCTACTCCATCTATACAGTACATATATATACAGGGCCCCCTACTCCATCTATACAGTACATATATATACAGGGCCCCCTACTCCATCTATACAGTACATGTATATACAGGACCCCCTACTCCATCTATACAGTACATGTATATACAGGACCCCCTACTCCATCCATACAGTACATGTATATACAGGGCCCCCTACTCCATCTATACAGTACATGTATATACAGGACCCCCTACTCCATCTATACAGTACATATATATACAGGGCCCCCTACTCCATCTATACAGTACATGTATATACAGGACCCCCTACTCCATCTATACAGTACATGTATATACAGAACCCCCTACTCCATCTATACTGTACATGTATACAGGACCCCCTACTCCATCTATACAGTACATGTATATACAGGACCTCCTACTCCATCAATACTGTACATGTATACAGGACCCCCTACTCCATCTATACAGTACATGTATATACAGGACCTCCTACTCCATCAATACTGTACATGTATACAGGACCCCCTACTCCATCTATACAGTACATGTACATACAGGGCACTACAGGACAGGTATACCAAACTGTGACTGGGTAACACCGCCACACCAGACCTGACCAATACCGCCATACTGGGACTGGATAACACTGCCATACCAGACCTGACCAATACCACTATACTGTGACTGGGTAACACTGCCACACCAGACCTGACCAATACCGCCATACTGTGCTGGATAACACCACTATACCAGACCTGACCAATACCGCCATACTGTGACTGGAGAACACCGCCACATCAGACCTGACCAATACCGCCGTACTGTGACTGGATAACACCGCCATACCAGACATGACCAATACCGACACACTTTACTGAATAACACTGCCATACCAGACCTGACCAATACCGCCATACTGTGACTGGATAACACCGCCATACCAGTCATGACCAATACCGACACACTGTGACTGAATAACACTGCCATACCAGACCTGACCAATACCGCCATACTGTGACTGGAAAACACCGCTATACCAGACCAATACCACCATACCCCCCTCAAAAAGACACCAGATTTTCTGGCAAGTCTGAACAGGAGGGTACTGCCCCTCTGCAAGGTGCTACCCTACACACCAGACCATGGGTGCCTAATGGTAAATACGACCCTGCAGGTATACAGGACACTGACACTTTATACCCGGGCAGCGCCGGGTACATTTTCTAGTATATTAATAATTGTCCCAGGCTGGTTTTCAATGTTTATTATAAAAAGTTACATTTTATCCTAAAATTCATTCTTTGTATAGTATTCTGAGACATTATATAATATATAGTATTTTTAAAAATATGAAGGCTATTTATCTTTCGTCAATTGTAACTCATATTTCCCTGTGTTTACGCTTCCAGCATTGCATTCCCAATTACCTCCCCGGTTCCAGCTCCGGGTCCCAGATCGCGCCGCCCTGTTCTCTCAACCCGCTGCCTCGTCCTGGTCTGAGCTGCGGCTTAAGACGTGATGTCTCAAGGCAGCTCAGCCATTCAGCGGTTGTAGCAGGGTCCAGCCTCGGCCACTGAAGGGCTGGGCTGCCTGGAGATGTCACATCTCAAGCCGAAGCTCAGACCAGGAAGAGGCAGCAGGACGGGAGAACAGGGTGTCCCGATCTGGGACCCGGAGCTAGAAACGGGGTGGTAAGTGACCAGTGGCATCTATATCCACCCCCTCCCCGGCCATATAGTAAAAATACACCTAGTCCTGAGTACCTCTTTAAAGGTCTTCTATGACTTTACTGAAGGGCATTATAGGTAAAAATAATTAAATAATAATAATAATAATAATAATAATAATAATAATAATAAAGTATTTTCCTGCATATAAGACTACTTTTTAACCCAGGAAAATCCTCTCAAAATTTAGGGGTCGTCTTATACGGAAGCTGCTGAAAAATGTGAAAATCGGAAATGGACTGGAGAATCTGCGGTCGCCACATACTGTGGGGGAGTTCAAAAATGGCCGCATCACGTCTGTATGCTGCGACCATATGAAGGGCAGAGCAAGCAGTAGGCGTCCGGGTTATGGAAAAAAGAGGTGTGGAAGAGTGGCCCTGTGCCCAGAAAAACACCCCTCTTTCACCCGTCTGGCCCGCCCTTGTATCCTACCGGTAATACTGTACCTCCTTCTCTGTCCTTCAGATCTCGCTGCTGTCTGATGTTTTTTATTAATTTTTATATTGTGTGCGTTGGGGTAGTGTTATACGGCAAGTATATCCCAAACTCTATATTTTAACTGGAAACGTTGAGGGTCGTCAAAAAAGGCAAAAAATAAAAAATTGTGGCCCTGTTTTCAGTATATAATCTCTAAATGGAAATAACTTTGTAGAAAAGGGGACACAATTTTAAGTAACGTATTTTAGTAACACTTTATACTATAATAAAAATAAATAAATAAATATGAAAAAGGAAAAATAAGTACATATTTCTATTTTTGCACATTTTCCCCTGGTAAAAAAAAAAAATAATGTACCAACATAAAAAGGTCATAAAAATAAAGCCCTATGCGTCACAGAAAAAAAATAATGCAAAAGTTATTTGAATCAGGAAACAAGAAGAAACTTTATAGCTTTTAAACCTCAGGTACTAAAATGAATAAATAAATAAAATGGATCGAGTCGGAAAAGGAGGAAAACCAGGTCTAGAAGAGGTTAACATATTAAGATTTTATTTGCAAACATAATACTAGAACCGAAGAATATTCACTGCAGTTGAAAATAAATTAAATGGAGAATGTAATTCTCTTGTGGGTGGAAGTGCACAAGATATTAATAGAAAAAAAAACAACTAATAAAAAAAAAACTTTCCTATCTATATAATTTTTAATGGGCACTTAAAGAGTTCTTTGTTCTTCCATAAATAGGAACACTCTTGACTATGAGTTGTCTCTTCCTATGCGTGTTGATTCTGCGTCCTGTTTCACTGGATGTAATCATTTCGAACTATTATATCCTTTTGGGGGTTATTGACAACGAAAAGAGAACAATATTCACCCGCATGATCCCATATCATTAATGTTTTATTTTTTTAATCAGTTCAGGTTAATTATGTTATTAGTATTAATATATATACCATGCATTTACATTAAGGTTTATTGCTCCTTAGGCTATGTTCACACAACGCTTTTTAAGCTCCGTTTAAAATGACGTCCATCTTTTCTCTTTTTTTGGCTATGTTCACACAACGTCAACAAAAGAGAAAAGGCAGACGATTTTGCTATTTAAAATAACGTCCGCTTTTGCCGTGATTTAACTGGCTGCCTTGAATATATTGAAGTCAATGGAAAGACGGACGTCCAATGCACACAATGTATTGAGTAACGGACGCTTTTACGGCAGACGTCAAAATAATGAACATGATCATTATTTTTGGACGTCTTTTGCAAGCAGCGGACGTTTTTATTAGTTGTTCACACACAGTTTTTCTTTTTCCACCGTTCTTTCTCTGTTTTTACTATTAAATTCAATGGACTTTACAATTAAGCCGCATCCAAAGGCCAATTAGTAATCCCAAACTAGAATAATGTAGCAACAGCCGTCATAGCACTAAGGGGAGGCCAGGCTGCTAAATGACGTCCGTTATTTTAGACTCAAAATGACAGACGTCATTTTAAACAGAGCTCAAAAAACGTTGTGTGAACATAGCCTCATGGTGTGAAATGGAAACGTGTCACAGTACTCGGAAAATAGTCAAGAAGTGACCTCTCCTCACTTTATGAATTTAAAATCTGTTAAAATGCACAAGGGTTAATGCCTGTTTTCATAGCAGCTTTTATAGCAGTTTTCTGTGTTTTAAACAGCAAATATACCCTATGTGACCAAAGTCTTAAAGTGGAGTTCGGTAGTAAGCTTATCATTTAGGTAAAAGTCAATACTTAATTATTGACTTATTGATGTTAGCTCTGCTCCATTATGGCATAGCTGTGATCAGTGACTCCAACCTACCATTGAAAGAAAAAGGAAGCCATCCCTTTGAAATGACCTGGATTTCTGCATCGATTATTAAGACACAGATAGACAGTGGTCTAAATATTTTCTAAGCCACATTAAGAGACAAACACAATCTAACTAAATAAACAAACACATAGTTGTACTGTTGATCTCTTTATTGAGCCTATTGAGTAAACATCCACAGTGCAGGAAGAAAACGGATGGGTTTATTCTTTCTCTTAGTGCTAATTTGCCAAATGCACCCGAATTAACCAGGTTAAAGAGGATTCCTGGCATTCACAGGCATTGTGTTTTGTGTCAAGTTTATTCCCCATTTTCTGCTATGGATATTTACTAATTATGAACTGTGGCATCAAGGCTCTCACAATATTCATGCTGTCCAAAATATTTTAGGACTATCTCAATGGTAGAGGAAGCATGAGGGTTTGGAACTGCTTTGCTGCAGACAACTTGTGATCATTGAAGAAACATTGAACTTACAGGTGTATTAGATCGGTTCTGGGAATCTACGGGGAGCAGTCCATGATCTCAGGCTGGGTAATGCAACAAGAAAATGAGCCAAAGCACATACTTTAAGTTAATTAGCAAAAAAATAATAATTTCTATAATGACTATAGTTTATATATACAGATTCTGCAGCACTTTAGAATTCTGGGGGTGCATACATAAAGAAAACCAGACATTACAGAGATATACATACAATTATCAAGCCATATATGAGGAGTGAGGACCCTACTCGCTGGAGCTTTGGGCCTTATTACATGGAGAGATTTGGCCGATTATCTCTCAGTGTAATAGAAACAATGATCTGCTGATGAAACGATCATGGACTAATCATTTCTTTAGGTCCAGACCTAAAATAATTGGATGTAGGGAGCACATAGCCACGTGTAATCGGGATGCGTGGCTGATGGCTGATGATTTTAGTATATAATAGTATAATAATAAAACATTAACTCTTCCCTTCCCTTCCCTGGTCTCTGCAGCTCTGCATTCTGCTCCCTTCTGTTCCGGTCTCTGCACTGATAGGCTGCAGCCGCTCAGCCAATCATTGAGACAGGCTATGGCCAGTGATTGGCTTAGCAGCCGGCGGCCACTCAGTGCAGAGACCTGAACATAAGGCAGAGCTGCAGAGACTAAGAAAAGGCAGAGGACACCGGGGACCATGGTGAGGTGAGTAAATGCTTTATTATCTTACACTGAAGTCAAGGGCTGCATGGACACCACTAACTGTGTCCGTGCAGCCCTTGCTGCCTGATAATAGGTCGGTGTAATTGTTCAATAATGATTACCAATCTAGCTCGTTTACACTTTATGGCTATGTTCACATAACATATATTTTTGTAAAATCATGGTCATTATTACGAAAATATACGTTACCTCTCAGTCTATGGGATCCCAGCCAGAGCATATACACATAGCATACCCTCCGGCCGGGATCCCCAGCAGACAACTGTCCATTTTTTGCGGCCACTATTCAGTGAATAGCAGGCGTAGAAAACCATGTCAGTGCACACTCCAGACGCTGCCTCCATAGTGTGCTGTGGGGAGTTCTGATGCGGGTGTGCATGGATGCACCCACATCAGAACTCTGCGTCCATAAAGATCATCCGACCGCTACTGTAGTACCGGCCGGGATGATCTTTTCAGAGACCAGCCGTTCCGTGACCCAGCCAGGTCTTACGACGTGTGAACATAGCCTATATTTGGGCCGTGTAATAGGACCCTTACTGACTATGAGAAGAGATAAAAGTCAGAGGGGCATAAGTGTTTCATTGTTACTATGGTCCGGCCATCTTTATAAATGAGGCAGTGCAGGTAAGGGTGGGGGAACCAGTCACCAACCAATGCCTGCATGTAACAGGCAAAAACTGGTTGTTTAAAAAATAATTTTTTTATCAATAAACTGTATATATATATATATATATATATATATATATATATATATACATAAATGTTATTTATTTATTTTATCACTTGTGTTGAGTGGCAGCAAGAAGGGGCAATTCGGGACCCACTGCTGCCACCAACACACGTGTTGGGAAATGCAGGACTGTGTAAACACTGCAGTTCCAGACCCCCTGCTCTAATCAAGAGCAGCCTTCCCCAGGTACTATATAGTCTAATAAGAACATACACAACATGGAGGGAGACAGTGACCTATATCAATACTGCTGTGCGGCAGCTCTCAATCCGCTCAGGGCATCAGGAACTGCAAGGCTTCAGCAGCCCACAAATATCGATGAGCTGAGACACATCTGAATTGAGGAACAGTCCAGCAATTTGTTTTCAGTGCTGTATAAATCTAGTTTGTGGTTATAGGAACCATTTGGTGTTAGTGAAGGGGATCTACAGGTCATAACATTCTATTTTATAAACTATTGCCCATGTACTAAGGCAAATGAATTGGAGACCTGTGAAAAGAACCTGCACGTCTCACAGCTCCTTTATTATGGAGTTGTACCATCTTCATGCCTAGCTGTTCAGGGTCCATTGGACGTTATTCGACAAAGAACTCTGCTTATGCAAAAATTCTAATGAGACATGTGATATCTGGGAAGGTTCACATCTTCTCTGGCACTCTTTCTATGGTGTATATTGGCAAACTAGTAGAACGGTATAAGAACATGTAACACAAATGACAGATTCAGTGATTTAAAGAGCCAAATGTACCCCAAACTTAAGTATGTACGGTCCATTGCAAAGTGTAGATATAGAGGGGGACATTCATAAAGACGGGCATACTCTTATGACGGTCTTAAATTAGGCCCTGCCACCAACTGCCTTGCCGGATTCACTGGGATGTGCATGGTTCTTAGTGAATCCAGCCTGAACTACACCTGCCGCACAATAGGTACAGAAAACTACACCTGATGTAGATTTCTGCCATGATTTATGCCTCCGCCTTGCCACACACCTCCTCCACCACCTTAAGGCAAGTGGGGGATATGGCAGGCATATGCCAGGGAGAAGGTATGAATTTGCGCCTTTTCCACGCTGTATGGCCGGGCTTTAATGTTCATGAATCTCCCTCCATATTTTTTATTAAATTATTTTTGGGAAATGGGGGGGGGGGGGGGGGCTCAAAGGCACCAATGGTCTATGATCGGTCCATTGAAACCAATGGATCCCGTGTGGATACACAATAGTATACACCAGCACGCTGTTCTGCCATTCACTTTCATATGTGAACATTTTAGACCTACGGAGGCAGAGTGGAGACCCCCTTGGAATGTTATAACTTGAAGTAGAGCCATAGACTGTGTTTCAACATGCCAAGAAACACATATATCCAAAACCAGACCACCTTGCATTGCTTGCCATGTGAGGACACAGCCATGATACAATCGTGTGCATGATCCCCGACGGCCGCTTTAGGTTCTAATTCTAGCATGGAAAACCTTTTCGTTTTCATGTAACTTGCAAACTGTAGATTTCATATGTTAAAAAGGTCTATTTTGCATGCAGACTATATTGCATTTTAATATTGTTATGTTAATTTGCGCAAAAGACTTTCCGTATCAATTAATCAATTAATATTCCTAACTAGGCTAAGATTGTTGAGAAGGAAGGAAATTGGCTGATGAATGTATTGGTCACTTCAAAAGCATGTTCAAATCTATCTTCTTCTTTTCCTAATGAATATGGAAGTCTGCCCAGTGTGTGATTAGATTTTAATGACTGCAAGGTCACGGACTATGGAAGGCTCGATTCTGCCTGCAAGGTCAGTAGTGGCAAACAGTGCGCCAATCTGAAAATAAACAAGGAACTGTCACGGATATATTTTTCCTTTGGAAATGCCCCTGAGAGGGTAAGGTGAACAGGTGACTCTGCCTTAACTTGTTTTGAAGCCGAAAATTACCTTCAAAGCTTTACTGTATCTCTCAATACACAGTGAATTAGCTTTAACAAATTGCTCTAATTGAAATGCTAACAGTTTGGTTATGATGATGATGCCATAGACTGTGAAGGCATATGTACTGCCGCAGCTGAAACACACGCCTGAACAATCCATTACGGCCGTAGATTCATTATCATTAGTCATCGAAGAATATTATCAGGCAACACAGGTAGGCAATGGTTTTTATAAAGTGCCACATCCCATCCAGTTGCCATAGCAATCAATGATGGGCCCAGCTGCATACTTAAAGGGATAATACGTTATTTAATGTTGGGCCCAGCTGCATACTTAAAGGGATAAAACGTTATTCAATGTTGGGCCCAGCTGCATACTTAAAGGGATAAGACTTTATTCCCGATCCACAGGATATGGGATAGCAAGATGATCATTGGGAGACTTAACCTAAACAATCTCTAGAATAGGGGCAAATTGTCTCCGGAATAAACAGGACGCACAGTGCTTGATGAACTCAACAATGTTTGGCGGCCGGTAGATGATAAAAGGAGCACCGGCTGAGCACATGCGGTGTGCTCCATTCCTTCTATTGTTCCTGGTCTAGGGATTGGTTGGGGATCTGAGTGGTCAAACAGCTTGTGACCCTGTGCTGTTTACAGGGAATACATTTTTTTAGATTGGGAATAAAGCTAATCCCATTGATGGGGAAGTAAGGTACTTTCTATTGATCTAGCTATATTGTTTCGACCCTAACACTGATAGTAGAGAAGACCCGGCACTCACCAATGTAGTTCTGTTATTTTATTGTAGTGCAGGTGACATCTGGTACAAATAGGACGTGTTTTGGCCAAGCATGGACTTCATCGGCTTAGTGTTAACTGGTGTCAGAAAGTTATATAAATGCATAATTTACTTCTATTTTTAAAATCTCCAGTCTTTCAGCACTTATCAGCTGCTGTATGCCCTGCAGGAAGTGGTGTGTTGTTTACAGTCTGACATAGTGCTCTCTGCTGCCACTTCTGTCCATGACAGGGGTGGAATTACAAATCTACAAATCTATATGACAAAAATAGCAACGTTTCAGTGCCACAATCAGCACCATTCTCAGGCTATGAACACACCCCTGTAAGCAGGGTATTTATATAGACAAGCATAATTGCTATTCATTATATATTTAGTGCAAAACATATATAAAATCACAGCAAAATCATGTTCACACAATGTAAGGGGATCATGTCCCAAAGTGGATACATTTAGTGTATATACGTGTATCAAACTCCTAATGTATATACAAAATATAAAAATAATCAAATCTAATTAATGTCATAATTAGAACACGTGATGGAGGCGACTCACCAACCAATGGACAAGAGCATAGAACAATAGCAAGCGTAGCATGATGTGTCTCGTGGAGATGGAAAGCACGCCACAGGGAATGTAACTACGTTAGTGTCAGTAGGCAGTGCGCATGCACAGTGTGGGTAAGTATCACGATAACACAGAAATATGTGTCAAAATATTAAGTCAGTGTATAAATATTGAAAAGATAAACTGAAAGAATTAGGTCCCGTGGATAACACTTTATTTTATGATATAAGGTGGCTTGAAGAAAAAAAAATAAAGTCCATATTTCTGGTGTTCGCTATCCATCCATTTTCTAACAGAAGCTCAACAAACGGATATCTGAAATGGAAACAATTTGGGGGTAAGTATGAATATGAATATAAGTGTGTTCAACAAACGTAAATGCATAACAAGTCTAGCCAGGAAAATGACGGCAAGTCACAAATAGACATCCCCTGATTACTGACAGTATTTAGGCAAGATTTTAAATGCAACATTTAAAGCATGAGGCTTCAGAGTATCGAGGCAAAAGATCCATTCAAGTTTCCTGTGTTTTATAAGTGCATGTCTGTCACCTCCTCCCCGAATAATATGCATCAGGTCACTCTCACTTTAGTGGGCATCTGCAAAATGTTTAGGGACGGGTAAATCATTTCGGCCCTTACGGATAGTGTATCCATATTTAATTTTTTTATTGCCCAGCCTTCTTAACCCTTTGAGGACCAGGCCCAAAATGACCCAGTGGACCGCGCAAATTTTGATCTTAGTGTTTTCGTTTTTCCCTCCGCCCCTTCTAAGAGCTCTAGCAGTTTTCTATCTACAAGCCATGTAAGTGCTTGTTTTTTACAGGAATAGTTGTACTTTGTAATGGCGTCATTCATTTTACCATAACATGTATGATGGAATTCCAAATATATTATTTATGAAGATATAAATTGGTGAAATCGTAAAAAAGAATGCAATATGGTAACGTTTGGGGGGTTCCTGTGTCTACGTAATACACTATATGGTAACAGCAACATGATACAATTATTCTATAGGTCAGTCCGAACACAACCATATGCAGGTTACACAGATTCTCTAATGTTATATATATATTTTTTTAAAATGAAATCCTTTTTTTTGCAATTAATTATAAATAAAATGGGCCTATTGTGACGCTTATAACAGTTTTATTTTTTCACCTACGGGGCTGTATTGGGTGTCATTTTTTCCGCCATGATCTCTAGTTTTTATTAATACCATATTTGTGAAGATCGGACGTTTTGATCACTTTTTATAAATTTCTTTTTATATATAATGTAACATAAAATCGGTAATCCGAGCACTTTTTTCCCTCTTTTCGTGTACGCCGTTTACCGTTCGCAATGACACTTGTTATATTTTAATAGATTGGACAATTATGCACGCTACGGTATATTATATGTTTATTTGTTTATTTATTTTTATATGTTTTATTTATATAATGGGAAAGGGGGGTGATTTAGACTTTTATTGGGGGAGGGGTTTTGGGGTTGTGTGTTAGTGTTTCTAAATTTTTTTTTTTTTTACACATTTGAAGTCCCTTTGGGGGACTTTTACATCCAGTACTTTGATTTTTACACTGATCATTGCTATGCCATAGACATAGCATTGATCAGTGTTATCGGCGATCTGCTCATTGAGCCTGCCTGTGCAGGCTTAGTGCAGCAGATCGCCGATCGAACCGCACGGAGGAAGGTGAGAGACCTCCGGCAGTCCGTTTTACTGATCGGGACCCCCGAAGTCACACTGCGGGGGTCCCGATCGGTAAGTGACAGGGGACTCGAGTTTATGACACGCGGCAGCGCGATCGCTGCAGCGTGTCATTACCGGTAAGGTCCCGGCTGCTGATTGCAGCCGGCCCCCACCTGCTATGAAGCGCGCTCCGCTCCGGAGCACGCTTCATAGCCAGAGAAACACCCAGGGCGTACAGTTACGCGCTAGGTCGTCTGGGGACAGACTTCCATGACGTAGGGTTAAAGTACAAAAACACCACGGACCACTGGCTTCCTATATCAACATGGTCTTTGGAAAAAAAACAATTGCCCTTTTCCCCTTTCCAGTGCACATTTTCCTTTTCAAGTTAAAAAATAAAAGCTGAACTTTAATTAGATGACAAATTCCACTTTGCTTTCTCCTCTGTGTTCTAAAGATTTACGTGACTACAATTCAATCCATCTGCATCAGTGTCCGAGCCTGACATAATACTATTTTCCTGAGTTTCCAATTGACTTTCCATTTTAACAAGCAAATACATTAGACATGGATTATGGCACTTAAGGTTCCATATAAACATTATTTATTTATTCCTTTATAGTAGTTATATTGATATTTTATGAACAAATGAGTATACCTTGATGATGGAGGCAAATCATCTCTGGTGATTCAAAAATTTGCGCACCTCTAAAAGCCCCTCACTAGAGATGAGCCAACCTCGAGCATACCAGTGGCTGAAGAAGCTGGATACAGCCGTAAGGTGGCCTGGAAAACATGGATACAGCTATAGACTGAATCCATGTTTTCCAGGACTCCCTAAGGCTGCATCCAACTTCTTCAGACCCTTGTAATCAAATGACGAACATACTTGAGGTTCTCTACCCCTCACCCATTACCTGCTGGGGTATTCAGATATTTCATTTTCACTTTCAAATAAAAGAGTGTCCTGAAATGTTTGACTGGGAGTATGCTGTCCAGTTTTGGAACCCGATTCATAAAAAGGATGTTCTAGAGCTGGAGAGGGTACAAAGACAAGCAACTAAACTAATAAGGGGAATGGAGCATCTTAGTTATGAGGAGAGATTAAAAGAATTACATTTGTTTAGTCTGGAGAAGAGACGTTTAAGGGGAGATATGATTAATTTATTTAAATATATAAATGGCCCCTACAAGAGATATGGGGAAAAGATGTTCCAGGTAAAACCCCCTCAAAGGACAAGAGGGCACTGCCTCCGCCTGGAGAAAAAAAGGTTCAATCTCCGGAGGCGACAAGCCTTCTTTACTATGAGAACTGTGAATCTGTGGAACAGTCTACCACAGGATCTGGTCACAGCAACAACAGTAGAGGGCTCCAAAACAGGGCTAGACAAGTTCTTAGACCAAAATAACTTAAATCCATATGTATAGAACCTATCACCCCTCCCCCTTCCCTGTATCCATCCCCTTCTTGTATACCCCCCTTCCCTGTATCCATCCCCTCCTTGTATACCCCTCTTCCCTGTATCCATCCCCTCCTTGTATACCCCTCTTCCCTGTATCCATCCCCTCCTTGTATACCCCCCTTCCCTGTATCCATCCCCCTCCTTGTATATGCCCCTTCCCTGTATCCATCCCCTCCATTGTTGAACTTGATGGACTTGTGTCTTTTTCAACCGTATAAACTATGTAACCTAGCCATAGAGCCAGCCTTACAACCACATTAACAATAAATTCAAATCGCTTGTCTTGCAGTGTATGTGGACTGCCATGAGCAGCAAATATCACTACAATATGTTGGGCTATAAGGGCTACTCCAACAAAAAAACAAACAATATATTTTCGAACAAAACAGAAAGTTATACAGATTTATAACTTACTTTGAATTAAAAAAAAAAAAAGTCTTCAAGTACTTAGCTGAATGTCCTGAAGGAAGTCCTATAGTACTTTCCAATCTGACACAGTGCTCTCTGCTGCCACCTCTGTCAAGAGCAGGAAAGGTTTTCTGTGGGAATTGACTCCTGCTCTGGACAGTTCCTGACATGGACAGAGGTGGCAGCAGAGAGCACTGTGTCAGACTGGAGAGAATACACCACTTCTTGCAGGGCATACAGCAGCTGTTTTTTTCCCCATAGATTAGAGGTAATTTACATATCTGTATAACTTTCTGGGGGGGGGGGAAACATATGAATATCTATTTCCTCAATGCCCCTTTAACCTTTTAGGGTGCCTTCACACATACTGACTCGCAGCAGAAAACTCCCTGCGAGTTTCTGCTACGAGCCGAGGTCCTGGAAGGCCCCTATCAATACATAGAAGCAGTGGTCTGAAAGACGGCTGCGTGTATGTAATGCAGCCGCCCCCTTAACCCCTTTGGCTCCCGCACCGGTCCCGCACCGCTGTCTCCATACATTACTTGGCTCTGGCTGCACGGGGTCCCGGGGTCCTGCTCTGCCGCCCAGCCAATCAGTGGCTGGGCAACACACTGATTGGCTGGACGGCAGAGCAAGACGCTGGGACCCTGTACAGCCAGAGCCAGGTAATGTATGGAGACAGCAGTGCGGGATTGGTACGGGAGCCGAAGGGGTTAAGGGGGCGGCTGCATTACATACACGCAGTGGTCTTTCAGACCACTGCTTCTATGTATTGATAGGGGCCTTCCTGGACCTCGGCTCGTAGCTGAAACTCGCAGCAAGTTTTTTTGCTGCGAGTCGGTATGTGTGAAGGCACCCTTTATGTCAATACTAAAAAATTCATTTGTGTTAACTTAAACAACATAATTAAAATCCTTGTATAAAAAATATGTCCGCACACCAATGATTCACCAACTACGGGGGGGGGGGGGGGGGAAGTAATTCTTGCCCATTATCCTTTGCTTGAATTTACCCTGTAGTTAATAATAAAATATTAATTGTTTACAGCCATTGTTTATCATTAGAGTGAAGCCATGGTATAAGGATGTGTGCTGTATAAGTAACACAGCCAGGTCCTGTCCTCTCTACATAGAAGGAGCCTGGTTCTTACTATCTATAGAATAATAACAATATCTCCACCATCGCATTGCACAGAATGTATCTGTCCACACTACTCCCTCTCCCCTCTGGAACTCACTAATTTTCCTATGTCAAGTGTTCACACACAAATATCAATTACCCTATCTGCGTAGTTGTGGAGTAATGCAGGATACCCACGCAGGCACAGGAGAGCTGAATGCAGATTTTGCCCTGACTGATCCCAGCACACCCACGCTGCAGATCTTACATTGCTAATTAATGAGCCTTTGCGCTGCCTGGATGCTAATTGCCGGATTCAAGGAATTTGGCTCTGGCGTTATTGTTTATCTGGATCCCTTTAAATTATTATGAACAGCAAGTCAATGTCACACAATCAAAACAATGGAAGGCTGGGTTCACATGTGCTGTTTATGTACTTTTATAGAAATGACAGTATTTTCCTAGACTCTTCAAGGAAATACAATAAAACGTCCTCACGCACAATGCAAACCGTATGCTGAGAGCTAGGATAGCAAAATAAAGAATACATAGAGTCACTCTGGGGCTAATAAATAAAAGTTAGTACACCGAAAATCAGATTACTGTAACAAGGACCTAGGTGTGGACATGCTACGCTACTGGACCGGTTTAGTCGTGGACCATGTGGAGTGTATTCTAAGTGCCCTCTAGATTTTTGCCCTTCATCCCGCTCCAAGATGTGAAAGCCAGACTCTTGTTGCTAGATGGTACAGGTCACGTCTCATGGTTCTGGTGCGGGAAGTGGCTGGCCAAGCAAACCAGGAGATATTGGTGCAAGGTATCAGGGGGTCAGGGCATAAAAGCATAGTCAGCTACGTGAGTCGAGCATTAAAGAGTCAAAATAGTATACAGGAATAAGGCAAAGGGCAGACTTAGAAACATAAGAGCTGTAGGAGGTGGCACAGATTCAGGGTCAACAATCTCAGATACAAAAAAGACAGTATAGAAGAGGAGTATAGAAGTGCTCATACAGAGCTAAAAACTAGAAGGCAGGTATAGTTATAGGATAAGAGAATCGGATACAGTACTCCTTTATAATGAACATTAAGAAACCACAATGATGCTCTTAAAGGGGTTGTGTCATAAAGCAAAGATGTGTACCACATATATATATATATATATATATATATATATATATATATACTGGTTTAGTACAGTACAGTCAGTGTACCACTGTTCTACCTTATGTATTTAATCACTTCCTGGTTTCCTCCCTCTGAACTGTGACCCTGCTGTCGCCATGCAACAGTGTAGATAAAATTAAAAGTTTTTTTCCGCTGCTACTCCGTATATGCTTCACTTGCTGCAATATAGCTGGCTATTCTCTTACCCGGAATAGGACTGCAAAGGACTGCAAATGTAGAAAAGTGCTGGACGCGTTTCGGCCCGCCCTGAGCCTTGATCACAGCATATGCTGTGATCAAGGCTCAGAGTGGGCCGAAACGCGTCTAGAACTTTTCTACGTTTTTTGTATGTAACAATTTTATGGAATTAATACAATAAATACCAACAGTGTAGATACTTTCCCACAGTTCCCCTTGCTTGCAGGCGAAGATCAACTTGTAAGTGAAGACCAACTGCTAGTACTTAGAGGAGATTGTGGTTGAATTGAGCATACCCGGCCCACCTAAATAGGACATAATAACAGGTTATCAAAACAAAATGCAGACACAGAGGGTTTAATAAGTCTATATCTCTAATACAGCAGTTTCAGGAATACTTGTACATTTAAAATATGTTTAATTTCACATAAATCATCAGCTAAGATTTGGTTTCCTAAAGAGACAAACCCTTTAAATGTAGGTTGTCACGCATGGATAAGTTGGAAAAGATTTAGGCTATGTTCACACAGTATTTTTGCTCAGTATTTTTCAACCAAAACCAAGAGTGGATTAAAAACACAGAAAGGCTCTGTTCACACATTGTTGAAACCTAGTGGATGGCCGCCATTTATTAGCAACTAACGGCTGTTATTTCAAAACAATGGCATATGAAGCTAAAATAGCACCTGAAGTCACTATAGGCCAGAACAGAAAGTTCCAGGACAGGAGCTTTGGTAACGGCAGGGAAAGTAGGGCATAAATCAGAGGCAGACAAAGCAGAAAACAGTAGTCAGTACCAGGGCACTGGCAGAACTCACCCACCGGTGTTACACTTATGGTATATAAGCACATTTTGACATTTTGTTTTAGACACTTTTATGCCTCACTCAAAAACGAGGGTTACAGAAAAAAGGGTGTGGCTTAAAGGGGTATTCCACTAAATACATGTCGAATCATCCCCTTTATTGGAGACAAACAATTCCTTTCATAGTTGTTGTTACCTTTTCAGTCTCCTTCCCCTAGTTCTGAGCTAAGCTATGTGTTGAAGACACAGAAAACTGTATGAGTTTTTCTCTCTGTCTCTCCCTCCTCCCCCATCCTTGCCCGATATGGCTGATGTAAACTTGTAATCAGTGTCCCTGGCCGGCTGTTTTTGAACTCTATGATGCTGGGAGGGTTCATTTTGGTTCAAGTTGCTGCTGACCTACTGTGACTAAGGGTGCGTTTACACAGACAGACTTATATGACAGATTTTTTAAGCCAAAGCCAGGAGTGGATTGTAAAAAAGGAGACATCTCAGTCTTGCCTTTATGAGCTGTTCTCTGTTTATAGTCTGTTCCTGGCTTTGTCTTTAAAAATCTGTCGGATAAATCTGTGTAAACGCACCCTAACCCAGCATTACAAAGTGAAGATACAGCCAGCCAGGGACGTTAATTACATGTATTTACATCAGCCATCTCTAAAGGGAGGGGGATATGAAAAAAACAGCTCAAACACAGTTTTCTCTGTCTTCAGCACAAAGCAGCAACTCAAAACTGGGGGAAGGAGACTGAATAAAAAGTAATAAGTATGGAATGATTCAGCACATATTTTTCCCTGACTTCCTGAGGTTAACTACATAATTCCGCACACTCTGATCAGCAATTGAAAAGAGCAAAAAAAAGCACCAGGATTGCTGATTTTTTTATTTTTATTTAAGTGTGAGCTATGGCTCTCAGAAGGAGAGGATTGAAGGGAAACTCCACAAGTACTCAAAATGCTCTAAAATGTTGACACACAATGTTGGTGACAGTGGGCCAACTAAAAGAGTGTATAACAAACCATCAGTAGGCTTGTTGTAAGTCTAATCACAAAAATCCACGGAACCAAAAACTCGTATACATCTTTATTGATTATGATTACAGTAACATAAAATCCACACAAAACATAGTGGGACATCGGCCTCCTAGAAAGTAATAAAATAAATGTGTGAAAAAGACGTTCTTTATTCCATAGACTTCAATGCATTTTAGTCAAGCCAATTAAAATGATGCAATAACGGACGTCTTTTCAACCACAAAAAGCAGACGGCTTTTTCCTATTTTGGACGTTGTGTGAACATAACCTATGCGTGCATCTTGGGCACCAGTGCTGGTTTATTAACCCCTAATTTCACCACCAATGAAATTTCTTTTGTTTGATTTGCACTTTTGTATATAAAGCTTGATTGTGTTTCACTTAACTATGCTTGAAAAAGATGGCGTGAGGCTATCAAAATCGCATCTTGTGTTTGCCGCACTTGTTATTTACCTGTTTACACAGCGTTTTGATGGAGTTAAAGAACCAAGAATTTTTTTCACCTACTTCTGAGTGCTGCGGACTTTCTTTGAATATATACAAGTAAGCTCTCAGAGCAATCTGTGGGCACCTCGTTACGATTTCAGTAGTGCTGCTTCATTATTTTGATTTCGATAGATAAATAGATAGATAGATAGAGATAGATAGGAGATAGATAGATAGATAGATAGATAGGAGATAGATAGATAGATAGATAGATAGATAGATAGGAGATAGATAGATAGATAGGAGATAGATAGATAGATAGATAGATAGATAGATAGATAGATAGATAGGAGATAGATAGATAGATAGATAGATAGATAGATAGATAGATAGATAGATAGGAGATAGATAGATAGATAGATAGATAGATAGGAGACAGATAGACAGATAGATAGATAGATAGATAGATAGATAGATAGATAGATAGATAGATGTAATAAACCAATAAACCATTAAATAATATTTGGTATCAATACTGATAGGCAGTCTATATCTGTCTTCATATATTTGTGTCATACAACATGACGGAATTCAAGTGAATTCTTTCTACTCAGATCTTCTGGTTCTGTGTTAGGGCACAATGTGCTTTAATTGCTGCCATCTTGTGGCCTCTTTTTAAAATGAAGTCATAGAAAAACACACGTGAAATTATCATTTCTTATACCTCTGTGGCAGAGCAGTGTGCATGACGGATAGTTAAGTTTATTTATACAGTTGTGAGTTGTTGTTTTTTTGTTGTTTTTTTTTTTTTGGCATAATTTCATTAGCATTATTGTTATCCTTTGTATCATATTGTAAAAATTCACTACTTAGTTTTTTTTTTATTTCATACACAATGAAAAAAATTGTGTCCAAGGCTGATGAATGGCACTGGAAGAAAATCACTCCAAGGAAGACTTCCAGAAATATAAGCATGCACTGTAAGTCTGCCCTTACCTCTGCCAAACATGATAACTTTACTCCCCTCATATCTGCTATGTCTCACAACCCTAGGGAACTATTGAACACCTTGAACTCCCTTCTCCGCTCCAACCGGGACTGTGTCGGACGAGCTGGTCTCTGAAACTTATTACAAAACAAGTCTGTTGAACTGTTCTCCCACTTCTCATGCAACTCTTCAACCACCTGCAATCTGGCTTCTGCCCCAACCACTACTTAGAAACTGCCCTCGCCTAAGTGGCCAATGACTTGTTAACTGACGAAGCCTCACACCAGTACTCTATGCTTCTTCTCCTTGACCTATTCTCTGCCTTTAACACAGTTGACCATTCCCTCCTCATACAAACTCCTATGGTGTCACCAGCTTGGCTCTCTCCTGGATCTCCTCTGAGTTCTCCAGGGTTTTTACCACTTATGCGCTACCTCATCACCTCACCCCCTGACTGTTAGTGTCTCCCAAGGCTCTGTCCTAGGGCCTCTTCTCCATCTATACTTTTGGACTAAGACACATCATTGAATCCCACGGCTTCAAATTCCAGCTATATGTCAAAGACTCAAATCTATCTCTCTGGTCTAGATGTCAATGATCTGCTATCCAAAATCACAAAATGTCTATCAGCTATGTCTTCCTCCTGCTTTCTAGAACTCAACATCTTTCCTCCATCTCCCACCACCTGTCAATCAAAGTCAATGGCTGCACCTTATCTCCTGTCCCCAAGTCCACTGCTTTGGGGTCACCTTTGTTTGTGCCTGGTAATTTAAACCGGACATTAAGACATTAAGACGACCTCCTGTCGTCTCAAACTCTCAAACATTTTCCGAATCCACTCGTTTCTTAACCCTTACTCATGATCTCCTACATAGACTCCTGTAACATCCTCCTGCCTGGCCACCCTCACTCCCCTCCACTCTACCCATAACTCTGCTTCCTGACTAATAAGCCTCCCCCTTCACTCTGCTTCTGCTTCTCCCCTCTGCCAATCTCTTCAATGGCTTCCATTGCCCAACAAATTAATTTTAAATTCTTGACCATGGCGTACAAGGCCACCCCCAACCTGTCCACTCTGTATATATCTCTGACCTGATATCCCGCTATGCATGCAAACTCTGATCTAAACTTGACCTCTGCTTGTGCTTCCCCTCGTAGCTCACACAACCATTTTCAAGATTTTGCCGGAGCCACCCCCTGACTCTGGAATCACGACCCTGACACATCCATCTCTCACACTCCAAGAAGAGCTTCAAGAGCAACCTGAAAACCAATCTATTTAACTAGGCTACAATAATTCTGCACCATACTTTGACTAGCTGCCCCCTTACCTACTGTCTCCATCCCCTTACCTTGTAGATTATAAGCCCTCGTGGGCAGGATCCTGTCTCCCTGTGTACCAGTCTGAAATTTACTTTAATTATGTAATTTATGTAACATGTATGTTAAACCTGATAATTTGTATGGTGTTTTGTATAATTTGCATAATTGTTAGAGGGTTCATCATAGAGCAGTCTGGTGTGTAATCTATGTCTCTATTATCTATCTATCTATCTATCTCCTATCTATCTTCTATCTATCTATCTATCTATCTATCTATCTATCTATCTATCTATCTATCTATCTCCTATCTATCTCCTATCTATCTATGTCTCTATTATCTATCTATCTCCTATCTATCCTCTATCTATCTATCTCCTATCTATCTATCTGTCTATCTATCTCCTATCTATCTATCTATCTATCCATCTATCTCCTATCTATCTATCTATCTATCTATCTATCTATCTATCTTCCATCTATCTTCTATCTATCTATCTATCTATCTATCTATCTATCCCAAGATAAAGTGAAAATGAGTGTTGTTTATTCCTTAAGGTATAAAATTCAGCAACCTTTCTGCCCCATCATGGATCCTTTCTCAAGCGAGCCTTTCTCATGCACTTTATCTAATGAAGATAGCCTAGCACTCTCGAAACACGTTATATGTGCGTTACCCAATAAATACCCTTTAGCCTACTTCTGCTCTACTCCTGGTTCTTCTGTAAGGCAGTGCTGATCGAAATATGGGTACTGTTTCAGCCATCTCCTCTTTTTGCTTACCTACGGTTATCCATACGGGCCCCTTATGGGGAGCATCCCGTTTATGTGCTCCTAGACTAGCCTCTGCAGCCTTACACCCTATCAAAGGATGCCATCACCACATCTAGATCCTTCCATACCCCATCACCTGGGTTGATATGCACAAAGCCCAAGAGGTTACAAGTTGAGCCAGGAACAAGCTCTACTCTCCTTCTTTCATTGTCTTCGGTATCACATGAGGCGCGCCTCTTACCTATTTTTTTTTGCCTATATATATATCTTATAATGGAGGCCTACTAAAAGTGTATGTCTGTATCTGTATAGTATACAGACTGTAACATCCACAAAATATTTATTATTGTTATTGTAGAAGAGTTTTCAGAGAGCTTAATATAATGGACCATTCATTGTGCTATAATAAATCAATAATAAGAAATAGGAAACGTTATAATATATCTTATTAGACAAAAAAATACCTTTCTCCACTTATCAAGCTCATCCTTTCCCCTCCCTCCTAAACTAATCATTTGCTTTACAATACATTAATAATCTGTCTTGACACAGATCACCTGAGTGATCAGATTACATGCTGCCAACAAAAGTAAATCTAGCGTTATATCTGTCCCTAGTGCTTGATTGAAGTCTTACATTGCTCAGCACTGCTTTCTAATGTCTTCCATGCTGCTGCTGCCTGTAAGAGCATGCTATAGATTTATAGGGGATGAGCATGATCTTCTTTTCTGTATGTGCAGCTAGTCTCCACCCAGTAGCTCAGGAACATATGAAAAATAGAGATGGGTGTAAAATGCTATATACACATTTTGCAATAGGCAGCTTATTTAGTGACTATTAAAATTACAGAACATCCCTTTAATTTGATATAGTGTTATATAAAATATCACTCTACCTTATAAACATCATTACTCTCATACTATTCATTATGTATAGTGCAAAGTCGGATGCAGTATATCCTGTATATGCAATTACTGGAGGCCTGTGCTTCTGCACTGAAATAAATGAATCTCTATAGCTGTTGACAGAAAGCCATGCACACTATGCACCACTGCAATACTGACCTCATCTGTTTGTATGCAGTACGTAACTCAGCAAATATGTGCGCCTATGTCTGGCTTGGTGTTTTTGTGTCCTTACAATAAATCATGCTGTCTGAATATTAATTACAGCATAGGACAAATGAAAAATGTTATACACAGCTGTTTCTCTCCATTAGTATACTCTCTATTGGCTTGTAGCACAAAGGAATCTTTCATGGTGCTTTATGCATTGCTGTCTAGTTACACATAGGAATATGACCAGTTTATTCTAACTTTAGGATGTTTGATCATGGCAAACAACGACATGTGCATTTATATGCAAACAGGAACCTTCAAAGCTAACATTTTGCTGAGCATGGGTATGGAAGCGGCTGTTCCCAAAGGAATAGTAATGGTTTTTCTTTTTTACATTTTCCATGTACAAATGTTTTCATTGTTCTGCTCTCGTGTTATAGTTTCATGTTATTTTTTCAATTTTATGTTTTCATGGCAAAGTTAGGATCTTGCTGACACAGCGTTCTCTGTTGGAGTATTTGTTTACTCACTGTGCCGACAGATCATTACACTCGCAACATCCAATTTTTAGCATATGGCGTACTGTAAAATGTGTAAAAGAGCAGCAAAAAGGTTAAAATATTACATAAATAAAAATGGGAAAAATTCATATATAGCACGGATTGATAGGGTTGTGATTTTTTGTGTCCCAGAAAGCCATAATATATTCCCACCTGTGTAAAATTGGATCGCTTAAATGGGCACTGTAAAAAAAAAAATGTTTGATATGTCACAGGGACATTGCGGCTTTGCTTGTTTAATCTAGACGCACCACTATGCTGCCTTAGATTTGGTTACTTAAAGGGATTGTACAGCAAATAGTTTTTTCTTTCAAATCAACTGGTGCCAAAAAGTGCCAGAGATTTGTAGTTTACGTCTTTTAAAAAAAAAAAACTCAAGTCTTCCAGAACTAGTCAGCTTCTGTATGTCCTGCAGGAAGTGGTATTCTTTTGCGTCTAGAGAGCAGGAGAGGTTTTCTATGGGGATTTTTTACTGCTCTGGACAGTTCCTGACATGGACGGAGGTGGCAACAGAAAGCACTGTATCAGACTGAAAAGAATAACCACTTCCTGCAGGATATACAACAGCTGATTAGTACTGGAAGACACAAGAGTTTTTTAATTGAAGTATTTACAAATCTCTGGCACTTTCTGGCACAAGTTGATTTAAAAGAAAAAAGAAATGGTGAACAACTCCTTTAATACCTACTTCTTTATCGTTCATATATTGTACACTTAACCCCTGATGAATCCACTGTAAATAGTATAGGAAACATGTTGGGAGAGTATTCTATGGTTTTGAACCAAGAGGTTGTTCAGAGTAGTACCCTGCTAACCCCTGTGTGAGAAGCCAATGATCTACACCAGGGACTCGGTAACTAGGGACCTACCAACTACAGTTTATCATTCTCACTACAAGGTTGAGCAACTCCAAAATCATCAATATTTGGGTGAGATCTAACAATTTCTAACAATTGAATTGTTTGTAGCCAAAATATATTGTTTGGTCTGGTCATACAATTTACGGTCCTGGACATTGTCTATGTGGATCATCGTTGGATGTCTCACCTCATCTCTGAGATGCCCACTGATCAGGGGAATGAGAGGGAGAAGCTCATGGTAGGCAGTGACCTCTGTCTAGGCAGCTCCATTATATATCTATGGTCTCAAGGATGGAGATGATTGACAGCTAGGAAGCGAAGTGTGCTGCCTCTCCCTCTCCTGGCTTGTTCTCCTGATCGGTGGGGCTCTTAACAATGAATCCCCGACTGATCAAAACCTTTGCCATGTCCTTGTAACATGTCAAAAGTTTTTATTAATTAACTAAAAGGTAAGGTTACACGTTACAAGGTTGGATCTTATAGCATTTTATTATATCTGTCTGACTAATTTATCAACCATTTAAAGGGGTTTTCCAGTCATATTAGACTAATAAGCTATCAACAGTCACCGATCAGCAGGGTGCCAAAACCCAGCACGGATCAGCTTTTCAGCCCCCACACTACACAGTGGATAGCTCATCAGTATAATCTGGCCGGAAAACTCCTTTAAGCAAAGGCTACGAAGCAAAATTTAGCTACAAAATAAATGTCTCAGGGGACAACCTCAATGTTTTGCTGGAAGGAATCAAGGCTGTTGGAAACCATATGACTTTCAGCCTGGAATCACACGTGCAGTTTAGAGTATATTAGCCTTTTCTTTAGCTTTTTATGTTTTTGGATCCACTCCTGCCCTCAAAAACTGTATTAAAGGGAACCAATCAGCCCATTTGGGCTGATATGGTTCCCTGAACCGCTGTATACAGCTTCTGAGCAGCTTGCGGCACGTACCGGCCGCTGCCGCAGCAGAAGCTGTGTGCCCAAGGAAAAGAGGTTTAATAAGACGAGCGCGTGACAGGCAGAGGCAGGGAGGAAATCATCTGGGCAGCTCAGTGTCCGTGACTAGTCACAGCTCTTAGGCTGCCAGCGCGCTCAGAAGGGATGATTGACAGGCAGAGAGGCCAGTAACGGGCCTCTCTGACTGTCAATCACCCCCTCCGAGGGCGCTGACAGGCAAGGAGCTGCGTGCCACGGGCTGCTCAGAAGCTGTATACAGTGGTTCAAAGAAGCATATCAGCCCAATTGGGCTGATTGGTTCCCTTTAAGGGTGCGTTCACACCTACAGAATCTGCAGCAGATCTGCAGCAGATTTGATGCTGTGTTCAGTTATTTAAATGAAATCTGCTGCAGAAAATCAGCTGCAGATCCTATAGGTGTGAACGCACCATAAAGGGAACCAAACCAGCAGGTTTGACAAATATAACATGCTGATAGCCCCCTATAGCACCCAAAGATGATGAGAAGTAAGGTTTGTGTCTTACCTTCCTCCTCGGCACCGGTCCCCTGCTGTTAGTCGGGATAAACTCTGCTCTGGAGCACCGTAAGGAGCACTGCCATGTCATCTGGCCCATCCCCTCCATTGATTATCATTAGAAGGGGCGGTCCGGATGATGCGGCAATGCTCCTATTGGTGCTCCGGAGCAGAAATTTTCCCAACTAAAAGCGCAGAACCAGCACCAAGAAGGAAGGTAAGACACAAACCTTCCTCAGTGTCCCAGGCACTACAGGGGGCTATCAGCAGGTAAGATTTGTCTAATCTGCTGATCGTTCCCCTTTAACAACTACAGTACCTGTATAATTCCGCCTTGCAAACAGTCCAATCCATAAGGAAACACTGACATTGCATCCCAGTAGTCAAACCATTTCATGGCGAGTCAGATTCTTGCAGCATGTTGTCCCTGCTCAGGAATAGCTTTATTCCCTTTTCAATGATCATCTGAGTGTTCGGAATATACAATGATTTGGCACCTGTCAGATTTAATGGAATTCAAATTAATTTTACTATTATATATTTTACAGATAAAGCTGAGCTGAGCTTTTCATTTGGTATAATGTGAATGTGAATTGACATGCATATGTAATCTGGAGCTTTCCACTGGAATGGCGGGGAAACCTGTTTGGTGAATTACACTTTCTTAAAAGATATTCATTAGTGGTAAGTAACATATTCACCACCATCAGTCATAACAGTACAATAACAATGCCTGTATAAGACATAACAGCACATGTCAATAGCAGGGATATGTTAGGCAGCAAGTGACTGGTCAGTTCATAAAGTTGATGTGATGGAAACAGAAAACATAGGCAAGCATAAAGTGATGTCGGGGGGAGGGGCGGTTGTTGCTAGGACAAAGCAGTGTGTTTATTATGGCAAAGAGCACTGTTATTCAACCCTTTTCAACTTGAGGGGGGGGGGAAAGTCATTCAGTGACGCACAGGTGACGTCTTCTTTGATCTGAGGCGTCACTTTCCTTCTCCTCTCCTTCTGGCCCAGACCACCATGATAATTTCTTGCAGCAACAATTAATCTTTTCCGAACCTGCCAGACAAACATCTTAGGCTCCGCACTTTTCCAACAATTTTTCCTTTTTTTGTGTCATGTGCAGTAAAGTCAGTAGGTAGTAATAATGCCACTTGTTTTGCCTCCATATAGTAATAATCCCCCTCTGCTGCACACCCATAGTAATTATCCCCCCTGTGCTATCCCCATAGTTATAATCCCCCTCCCATGCTGTCTCCATAGTAATAATCCCCCTGTGCTGCACCCCATAGTATTAATCCCCCCTGTGCTGACACTTTAGTGCGCCCGCATCTCAATTCAATAGAAATTGTTTATCAGCAGCACCAGCCAGTCTGTGACACGGCCAGGCCACAATACGGCCGATGTCTCACATAATGTGAACGTGGCCTAAAACTGCAAAAATTGATAGCTAATTAAAGGTGTTGATTTTATTGTTGAATTTTCAAGACCTCAATTCAAATATGGAGGCTGCGGAATCTGTTGGCACTATAAAAAATAAATATTATTATTATTATTATTACTATTATTATTATCTATATCATAAAAATGAAAGTCTGTCTGTCTGTCCTTCTGTTTGTCTGTCTGTCCCAAATAGACTTCCAAACGCCTGAACCGTTTGACCCCAAATTTGGCACACAGATACATTGGGTGCCCGGGAAGGTTTTAGCGAAGGTCCCGTCCCCGCCAGATGTACAGGAGTGGAGGGGGAGGGGAAAGAGCGGTGCCCCATAGAGATGAATTGGAAAATCTCCTCACTGCACACACATAATTAGCTGCAGCTGCCCAGAGAAAACGGCAGTTGAGAGCCTTAGCAACCAATAGGATTACTGCTTTCATTTTCACAGGGAGTTTAGGTTGCTAGGGAAGCGCCTCACAACATCCACAGAAATAAGTGGTAGACCCCCTACTCCATCTATACAGTACATGTATACAGGACCCCCTACTCCATCTATACAGTACATGTATACACAACCCCCTACTCCATCTATACAGTACATGTATACAGGACCCCCTACTCCATCTATACAGTACATGTATATACAGGACCCCCTACTCCATCTATACAGTACATGCATACATTGCCCCTTACTCCATCTATACAGTACATGTATACATTGCCCCCTACTCCATCTATACAGTACATGTATACATTGCCCCCTACTCCATCTATACAGTACATGTATACAGGGCCCCCTACTCCATCTATACAGTACATGTATACAGGGCCCCCTACTCCATCTATACAGTACATGTATACAGGGCCCCCTACTCCATCTATACAGTACATGTATACAGGGTCCCCTACTCCATCTATACAGTACATGTATACAGGACCCCCTACTCCATCTATACAGTACATGTTTATACAGGGCACTACAGGTATACAGGACCCCCTACTCCATCTATACAGGACATGTATACAGGACCCCCTACTCCATCTATACAGGTATACAGTGCAGTATTACCAGCTGCTGCCCTAAGCGCTAAACCTGAGGAAACCCCATCCTCACTCACCAATTAGCATCAGGATTGGTAGGTAATAGCTCCAGACATCACATTTAACACCGCCACACCAGACCTGACCAATACCGCTATACTGTGACTGGATAGCACCGCCATACCAGACCTGACCAATAACGCCATACTGTGACTGAATAACACTGCCACACCAGACCTGACCAATACCGCCATACTGTGACTGGATAACACTGTCATAATACACTTGACCAATAACGCCATACTGTGACTGGATAACACCTCCATACCAGACCTGACCAATACCACCATACTGTGACTGGATAAAACCGCCATACCAGACCTGATCAATACCGCCATACTGTGACTGGTTAACCCCTCCATACCAGACCTGACCAATACCACCATACTGTGACTGGATAACACCGCCACACCAGACCTGACCAATACCACCATACTGTGACTGGATAACAACGCCATACCAGACCTGACCAATTCCACCATACTGTGACTGGGTCACACCTCCATACCAGACCTGACCAATACCACCACACTGTGACTGGATAACACCTCCATACCAGACCTGACCAATACCACCATACTGTGACTGGATAACACCGCCATACCAGACCTGACCAATACCGCCATACTGTGACTGGGTAACACCTCCATACCAGACCTGACTAATACCACCATACTGTGACTGGATAACACCTCCATACCAGACCTGACCAATTCCACCATACTGTGACTGGGTAACACCTCCATACCAGACCTGACCAATACCGCCACACTGTGACTTTATAACACTGGCACACTAGACCTGACCAATACCGACACACTGTTACTGGATAACACTGCCATACCAGACCTGACCAATACCACCATACTGTGACTGGATAACACCTCCATACCAGACCTGACCAATACCGCCATACTGTGACTGGATAACACTGCCACACCAGACCTGACCAATACCGCCTTACTGTGACCGGATAACACTGTCATATCAGACCTGAACAACACCGCCATACTGTGACTGGATAACACCGCCACACCTGACCTGACCAATACTGCCACACTGTGACTGGATAACACCGCCATACCAGACCCGACCAATACCACCATACTGTGACTGGATAACACCGTCATACCATACCAAATAACACTGCCAGACCTGACCAATACCGCCACACTGTGACTGGATAACACCGTCATACCATACCAAATAACACTGCCTCACCAGACCTGACCAATACCGCCATACTGTGACTGGATAACACTGCCATACCAGACCTGACCAATACCACCATACTGTGACTGGATAACACTGCCACAGCACTTCCACCCTATACTACAGGTATACAGAAACCCAAACTATACACTACAGGTATTCAGGATCCCAAAACTATACACTACAGGTATACAGGAACTCCACCAACTATATACTACAGGTATACAGGACCCTCAAACTATACACTACAGGTATACAGGACCCTCAAACTATACACTACAGGTATACAGGACCCCCAAACTATATACTTCAGGTATACAAGACCTCCACCAACTCTATACTACAGGTATACAGCACCTCCACCAACTCTATACTACAGGTATACAGCACCTCCACCAACTCCTATATTACAGGTATACAGGACCCCCTATACACACTGACACTTTATACCCGGGCAGCGCCGGGTACATTTTCTAGTTATTATTATTATTAAGGCTGCATCTGACTACTTGTAAAACATATAGGGTCTCCTACTGGGGTCTCTGTGCCAGGTAACACAGGACACCTTAAGATGTCTTGTAGAGTTCATGACTCAAAAGATCAGAGCAGTTTTGGCTGCACAAGGGGGACCTACAAAATATTAAGTGGTTTTAATCTTATGGCTGGTGCATATGTTAGATATCGTAGGAAATATGTTTATGCAATATGGTTGCCTGCTTGTGATTTACTCTGCGCAGCATATTAAAATAAAGTCTCACTTTCCTAAAGCAAGGTGGCTTCAACAGTTTGATTCTTCTTTCATTTTTTTTTTTTACATTTTTTCCCTTCAGTTGACATATGCTTTGTGCTTCATTGTCCTAAGTAACTCTTAATGGCATCTGTCACATTGGACCTGAGCCTACAACCTACATTCTGGGAAGACACTCACTTCTTGTGTCTCAACTCATTGGTTCTGGCTGTTTTTGTTCCCATAATATAACATCCCATATTGTTTCTCCATCTGTTCTTCTGTTTCTTCTTTTTCTGTCTCCTTTTACCTTCATTCAAATGAAAATAAATAGAAGGGTTATAGCTGTAAAACGGCAGAAATAAAACCGCAATATAAATAGAAAGGCTTTGCTGGTCCATAATAATAATTTCAAGAGACAAAAAGAGTCTTACGGTAGGTTTCCTAAATGTGAAATTAGGGCAGATGCTCCTGTATAAACCTGTAAGAGTATATAAGATACAGTAGGGACCTGCTTAAGGAGCTTTTCCTTAATGTGGTGTTATTACTGACATCACTTACTCGAGCACTGGGAGTGATCCGTGCACACATAGTACTGTAAGAAACTTTAAATCCTGAGCCTAATCTGTAAATGTTATAGTACTTTTTAGGCTATAGTCATTTAGATTCATGGGTTATTGTGACAACACTATATTGTGGAGCTGCAATTTAAAGGGAATGTACCATCAGGTATTGCCCTTGTATAGAACGGTGCCGGCACGAGGAAGTTGTTGCTGCTGTCCTTTTTTTGAACCACGGCCCGGTTTCTGTGTACCGCCCCTTTCTTTGATGCGGTTCCATTGATTCTAATGGAGCCGCATCATAGGAGGGTGGGGGGGTTACTCCCACTGGGGGAGGGCCGTCCCGCCCTGAGTGCTTTACCCCTGGCCCGGTATCCGTGAATAGAATGGCACCGTATATGGGAACCTGGCCAAGGTTCAAAAAAAGGACAGCGGCACTGGCTTCCCTTGACCGGCGCCGTTTTATACACGGGAAATACTTAAAGCAAATGTACCTTTGTACTAATGTACGTTTGCTTTAAGCAATTCTTTGATACATTGGGGCAAGTCTATTAGGGGGTGTAAGTGACCCACTCTCCAAATGTTTTATGTCTACAAAATATTATATACGTTATCCGAAATGTTTGACGACTAGAGATGAGCAAATATTAGGCATACTCGGGTTCGAACCCAAACTCTTGGCATTTAATTATCGGTGGCTTAAGAAATAGGATTCCAGGGGGAATACCTGTATCCATGTTTTCCAGGTAGCTTTACGGCTGCCTCCAACTTCTTTAGCCACTGGTAATTCAAGGCAGAGATTTCGGATTTAGTAACATCGAGCATGCTCAAGATGTGCTCATCTCTATTGACAAACTTTATACTCCTTGGCTGAGTGTCTTATCAACACTTGGAACTTGTGCCCCACAGTGACCAAGCATCACTATGTTTAGCTGTACTGTCGCCCCCTGTCTTCTAATGGTGATGGAATCAGTGTTCCTGGTGGATATTTTGGAGTTTGCCATCTTTATTGGTTGAAACCTGATTGCATTGTAAGACTGTAGCTATAAACACCTCCCTTTGGCCATCTGTAGGTTGTAAATTAACAATAGAGTAGCAGTGTTGGAGAAGCTGAGTGGCAAGGTTCACTGCCCTACAGAGTTTGAGCAGTGCCAGAGATGGGGAGGAGAATGTGCCAGACACTTCTGAAAGGGATTCTCCATATTCTTTGTAGCTAAAAGGGTCCTGCAGGGACCATGGACCACAATGTTTGGCAGTACTGACAATCTCCTCCGTTCTTGGTGGCTACTTTGGTGCATACTATCTTCATGGTTGAAAGCTGGTTGTCCACATAGGTAACATACCTAAGTTATAGCAGTGGGAACATCCTGGAACAATGAACACAAGGAAGATGCCTACACTACCTTGACAAATACCAAGACCAGGTTGGGTATGTTAACTGGGTAATCTATGGTCTGATCCAGAAAAAAGATGTGAACAATCGTCCTATACTGATGTCCATTTAGGAGTGGTATTCAAATTTCAACAAATGGTTCCCTCTACCTTCTGGCCAGAGGAACAGAGGAGGAGGAGGATAGCATATCATGGAATTGCTAAATGCAGAGCCCTGTTATTGCCAGTCCATCCAATGATGTTAGATGACATGTGACGTTAGACTTTTTGACTGTTATATTATACAAAATCAGCATACATCAGCCTGCCAAGATACTTTTCGCAAGACACACAGGAAGATATTGCTGCATTTTGTAGATCACAGTCTCTTTCTTAACTATAACATCCATAGCATCACTTTAATCAAGCAATAGACACACTGGCAATTCAATAAAGTTCCATGTCGCATGGGGATAAGAAGATTGGGTAGAGCAGAGATTTCCTCTTGTAACAAAATATCTACTTGCCCATCAGTCTATCTGTCAATAGCGAACTGTCACCTTTTTTTAAGGGAAAGTTCTAGATTAGCAAAGTTCATTGAGTCTTCCTAAATCATTTTTTGATAGAAACAGAAGGAAAGCAATATAAGTTCAATAATAAAGTCAATCTCTGCCACCGGAATAAACATGTGTGACTCTCGTATGTCCATCAGGTTTTCATTTGAAAAATAATGGAAGAAGAGAAATTGCCACATTCACTAAACAGAAGGTGTCAACTTCCAGCAAGAAACGGGAAAGTGTTTTGTTCTCTTAAATCTTCCTCTTTGGTTATCTCTTAAATAAGTTATTGGGAAAGAAAATCGAAATAAAATAAAATAAAAAATTCTAAATTAAAAATAGTTTTGTTTAATTGGGAAGTTATGTATAATTCATAACGTGATTTAATTGCGCACAGATTTCACAGATCGGGTGATGGAATGGAATAGGACAGTACAGAAAAACACATTTGTCTTTATATCTGGTTTAAAGGATAAACAATCTAAGTTTGTTCAGGAGTTTTATCATAATTTCTTAATTTTATTTTACAGTTTTTGAAAAGAAGGGAAGAGAATTAGGGGAAGCAATAATTTAAAGGAGAATTCTGGGCAGTTTTGTTTTTTTTAAGTGGAGAAGGAGGATGAAAAAATAACAAAAATAATGTGCACTCTGAGGCTATGTTTACATGATGTATTTTTTTACGGCAAGAACAGGCGTTGTTTTCGATTAAAAATATGTTGGATGTTGCCTTGAAGTCAATGCAAACACCAGCCGTTCTTTACACAGTTTATTGAACAATAGTCGTTGTTTGCTACGAGCGTGGAAATACCTTAAGTCAATTATGTCTGGCCACTGTGCATTGATTTCAATGCAATTTTCTAAATAACAATAACTAAATAACACACATTATAAAGTTATACAACTTTGTAATGTAGGTTATGTTAGTGAATGGCCCCCTTCCCCGTGTTTCCCCCCACCCACACCACCCCCAGAAGTGTAGTGCTCTATACTCACCTGTCGCATGTCGATTCCCGTCCGCCATCTTCCGACAATGATGTAATCTTTGGGCGGCCGGCCGGCCGAACCGCTCCGACCGTCCCTCGTGCCGTCCGCCCTCTGCTGCATCATCAGCTGCTCAGCCGCGATTGGCTGAGCATAATTGTGCTATGTGTTATTTATTGTTTAGTGCCGCACTACCCCTTTAAGCCTTCTGCTTCTAGGTGCTCACTTCCTGTGAATTCAAAATCTCTAAAGAAAGTCTTCCAAGACATGGAGGGGGCAGGTATATATCCCGCTCATCACGTACAGCCGCGTTTTATGTATTGTATGCTGCAGGTTGATTTCACACTTTAGGGGCTTGGTCATTATGGTACTGTGGTTCCTGGTTGTTTCTGGTGACTACTAGGAATCAGTGGGATATTCTTGTGACTGTATGGTTGCATTGATTTTGGGCCTCTCCCAGACAGTGGAAACCCAGCAAGGGTGTAGCATGTGTAGCTGCTAACATTGTGATTGGACAAGTGGGTTCTGAGAAGAAGTTGCCTGCATGTTGTGAAATGCTGTAACAGCAGACGTGTGAATGGGGTCCTATTCTAACAAAACCATTAGGGTTACAATAATCTTGTAATACTTCAGGTGAGATAGGGCTGAAAAACTCTGAACTCCTCTACATGGTGATGCTATGGCAGCTTGGTCCTCAGCCAACCTGTAATACTTCATGTACAACACTCTCCTTTCCAAGAGTTTAGAACACCCAGATCCAAGATCAAGACACCTTAAACCCCTTAGTGACTGCTGATATGGTTTTTTACAGTGGGCATTAATAGGCCTTATTCTGATCCCATCTGCTTTTTATGTAGGGATCAGGATAAGTGTATGCCACTGATCTCCTGCTCTAACTAAACAGAGTGGAGAATCCTGCTGTAACTAACCGAAATGGAGAATTCTGCTGTAACTAGCCGGCGTGGAGAATTCTCCACTACAGGTATGTTAACCCATTACATGCTGCGGTCACATCATGACCACAGCATGTAATGAGTTCTAGAACCCTGAGAAGCCATACCTACATGATCAGAAGTCCAGCGGCATAGTCTAGCTTCCCATCGGTATCCATGGCAGTCCCAAGGATCTTCTGAAGTCCCCTGAGCCTTCTATGAATATGCCTCTACAAATGAATATGCCATATATATATACCAAATACTGTATGATGGTACAGTGGGAGTGCAGAGCATTGTAACAATGATCAGAAACTCATTGGTTAATGTACACTAATGTACAAAAAAATAAAACAACAGTAAAATAAAACATAAAAAAAGAAAATATAAAATAACATTGAATTCCCTATTCAAAATAAACTGTTACATAAAAGATTTAAAAATAATAATAACTATACATGTTTGCTATTGTCACTTCCATAACAACCCAATCTATAAAACTATATAATTATTTATATGGCACACACGCCACACCAGGGTTGCTGTATTTTGTCAATCCACCTCAGAAAAAAACGTCATAAAAGAGATCAAAAAATAATATACAGTGGTACCTTGGTTTAAGAGCATTTTGGTTTAAGAGCTCACAGTTTTTCAAAATTGTGACTTGGTTTAAGAGCATTGCTTTTGTTTAAGAGCTCCCTGTACTGGGTGGGAGGGGGAGTGGAGGAGGGGGAGGGGCATGGTCTGCATAGCGGGGTCTACAGTCCTGTACTCTGACCCAGGAAGTCTCCCTCACCTTTCAAATCATAGCAGATCCACTTCAGGCTGGGGCTTACATCAGGGGACAGGACTGTGGGGGTAATCTCTCCATAGCTGTAACCCCTCTCTCCCCGGACAGAGAGCGCTGCATGTATGTGCCCACATCTGTCCTGCTCATTCCTTCATGCTCCCTGCAGTCTCTGTCAGTCCTTGTGTTTCCCATCCTCTCCATTACTATACAGTAACTTATAATATCACATATTCTGCTGTTTCTGAGTGTTTGTTTCATTTGTTTTACATGTTATTATTCAGAATATTAAATCATTATTTATGCGGTGTGGAACCAATTGTCTGCATTTCTATGATTTCTTATGGGAAAATTTGCTTTAGCTTAAGAGTGGATTTGGATTACAAGCTCAGTCCCGGAACGAATTATGCTCATAATCCAAGGCACCACTGTACATGTAAAACTTGGCATTAATACTAACAATACATCTTCAAGCAAAATATTGGCCCAAAACCAGCTCCATCAAATGAAAGATAAGAACACTATGGATTTTGCAAGGTGGCAAAAGATTTTTTTTTTTTTTTTGTTTTTTTATTGTGGTGGTAATAGTAAAACAAAAAAAGAAATAGGTATTGCTGTAATCATAGTGACTATGAGAACTTATTTATTTTATTTTTAAGGCACACTAAACAGTAAAAGAATCATATAAAAGAAAAATAAATGATTTTTTTTTCCATTTTTTTTTATGATATTTAGATTTTTTTTAACACAAAAGAAACACACAAGATAGTGGCCAAATTCTGTCACTAACATAATGTAAAATTTGTCATGAAAAATCCTTTTCAGGATCCCTAGCATACATCACTAGAGCAACTGTCAGGGGAAAAGATGTCCCAAACTGCTTACATGGCTAAAAAATACTTTCCATTGCTCTGTGGAGTGTCACAGAAGTGAGGCCAAGGCACTGAATCACACTGGCCACACCTCCATGACACTTCACAATGGTAATAAAAGCATTTTTTAGGTGACCTCAGTCTTGGACAAGTACAATAACGGTGTGGAAAGTCTCACTGCTTATATAGCTCTGTAGCCATATAAGCCGTTAGGGATGTCTTTTCTAGCTGTCAGTTTTCCTTTCATTTTTCTGTTTAATATTTCCCCACTAATATAGAAAATATGGCATTTCTACACTCTTAGACTCTTTTACATATATTACTTTTAATCTATAGCACAAATAATTGTAAAGGCTGTATTTTTATGCTACACTATGAGACAGTGTCTAGTCACAGATGAATACTGCATTGCCCCCACCATGAACTGTGATAGCTGCTATTATATTACTATGACAGACATCAGATGAGCTGATTTAGGCATCTTTGTGGTTGCACAGACATGCTTACTGTGAAAATATCCCTATAACCAAACACCCATAGACACACAAGTCTATATAATTGGCTACATACTTATAACTACCTATGGTGCTTTGTTTTCTTTCAGAAAAGACCTCTCAGCAGACCCTTCTCAATATTCCTACAGTCAATGACAATTTATATTAGAAATTGTGTGGCTAAAACTTTTGGGGGGAAAAAGGAAAATAAAAAAAAAATGAAAGAAAAGAGGCACTAGTTGTTGTTATATGCTTCATAAGTTTTTAGGTTGTGCAAATATATTATAATTATTAATTACATTGATTCAGTATAAATAAATTTAGAATTGAACAAAAAAAGTACATTCATCCTAATTAAAAAATATGCAAACTAATTGTTTCTGTAGCAGGGGCTCCTTGCCAAAGATAGGAGTCCCTGCTACAGAACTTGCCTCCCTGATCTTCCATCAAAATACTAATTCACAGAGATTTCTGGTACTCATTGCATTTACACAAATTTTGCTTGACCAATCTTACCTTATCCGATCTCATAGCAATAGACCTTTCCATGAGATAATTAAAATTTACAGTGGCACTGATTGGGTAAAATGTTTTTTAAACCTGCACTCGAGGCAGGGGGAGAGCTGTGAGCTAGGCTTCTGAGCTGTGACTAGTCATGGCTCTCTGTCCTGTAAGCTCAGTCTGCGGGGTAATTGACAGGCAAGGAGGTCTGTGCAGCCGTTCTAAGAGCCCAGTCAGCACAAATGTGCTAATTGGTTCCCTTTAATGACAGTGACTCTTAAACTAGCAGTGAGGCTTACAGCATACACGTTGCTGCTCAGTAGGTAGTTTCCATGATGCCTTAGAGTGGCATATAGTAGAAGCAGTGACTCCTGTCATTTTGACAGGATTCCTGCTCCACTTCAGTAAGCAGCTATGCACTATGTATCGCTATTTACTGTATGGCCCTCAGAGGTAAGCGGCCATGTCTGCACAGCATTTCAGTGTAATGCACAGCATTTCAAGTATAGAAGAGGGCAGGGTTAAAGAACAGGAATTTGGAAATCCAGGAGAAACAATAATGTAGACAGGTAGGTATGCCGTTTTTATTTTCTATGCAACCCTAACAGCATTTATAAAATATATATGTTTTTTTTTTAAATTGCCTGGATAATGCCTTTACGTTAACTGTTTATATAGTTTGTATTTATTTGTTTTGTTTCTTTGTGAAAATTTGTGAAATTATGGTGAGCCTGACCAGATATTTTGTGCCGGAGCCTCCCCTCATCATTAACTGGCCATGATAAAACACAACAGTGAACCTCTGTAAAGAATAATAGCAAATAAAAAAAAAAAAAAAAAAAAAAGAAAGAAAATTAGTAGTTTCTTTAGTGTTCCATTTATTTAAAGAATCTAAATTATACTTGTATTGTCGGTCACTTTTCAGATCTGGGACAATATAATTATTACATTTAAAGAAGACATTAAAATGCAAGGTAAAATAGAAATATAGATTGCTGGCAACTTTACATGTAATTAGCAGAATAAATACTATAATTAAGTCCCAAAATACAATAGACTATAAAACGACAATCTGATAGGTCAAACAAAATACAAGTCAATTAGTCAGCGTTCCAAATATATGCTTATATCTATACTAATATTATGAAAATTGTCTACAGCGTAGGTTCACCTTGACAAGAAGGCACATTCTGATAAAGTATTAGAGAAGGAATGAGAAACTTCCTGTGGCTTCATTCTAACAGTCTTTTTAGTCGAAAGAATCATGTTCTATAAAAAGACATTAGGAAATCTGTGTTCTGCAGAATTCACTTTTCTATGATGCTGTGCCAGAAAGCTGCTGCCTGTGTCACTTTAGGTTGCTTTAAGGCCGTATAAGACGGCCCAAAAGTGTCGGACTGAGGTATCTAGGGTCCACCAGAGGAAATTATCCTGGGGGCCCACCAATGAAAAACCAGTGAGAAACAACACATCAGTCGGTGTTAGTGCAGGTTCTAAATCTGTGACGTTCACTAAAAAACATGGATCAAATCTATGCAAATTAGTACTATTCACATTTTAGGGAAATGGATGCGGAAACGGATGCAAATACGGGTGCAAATAGGGACAAATTTATACGGACCACGGAGTAAAAATAGCAGGAGGTTTTGCAGTCCAGAAAAATTACTGAACGTGTGAATGAGTCCGCAATCTCTTCACATCTTAATGTCTAGGAAGAATAAGCTGGTGCTAGACAACTCTGGCTGTAGGTTATCTCACTGAGAACAATGCTTGACCTTCTTATCCCAAACATCATCAGTCAGGGAATAGTCAGGAGGTAACCCGATAAATAAGGGAGTTGACCAAATTTGCTGAAATTTGCTGGAACCTTAAAAGGAAACTATCGGCAGGTTGGAAGCATCTAACCTCCTGATATGTCCCTATAGCCCATTGGGGCGCTAAGGATAATGAGATGGTTTGGGGCACCAATACGTCCCACCCCTTCTAACGAATATTAGGGTTGTGCCTTGCAGTGACGTCACTCTGGAGCTCATCATTACAGTGAGGAAGAGAACGAGTTCGGAGACGTCCACACAGCACATTCTCTCCCGCCTCTGTGTTATGTGACCTGGATGCCACATAATGGAAGTCTATGGGGCAGATCATATCAGAAGGTCCACCCAATCCTGAGCAGGCACCATCTGATCACTGATGGCTGCAGAAGTTGGGTGCAGCTCTAAAGCTGCCTGGAGAAGATGAATACAACCATAGGCTATGTTCACACTACGTAAGTTCAGCAGAAATCCTGGCCGTTGTTACAACGGCCGTGATTTATGCAGTGCTTACGTAGTGCTGCAGGCTGAGGTAATCCCGGCCGGAGTGTATACACATGGTATACACTCCGGCCGGGATCCCTTGCTGCACAGTAGAAAACTGACATGTCAGTTTTCTGTGGCCGCTATTCAGTAAATAGCTGCTGCAGAAAATCCTGTCAGTGCACACAGTGGAGCAAGCGGCTCCACCCGCATGCTCCATTGTGTGCAGTGGAAGTTCTGATGCAGGCACGCACGGATGTGTCCACATCAGAACTTAGTGGCGCTAAAGATCATCTGGCTGGTACTGCAGTACCGGCCAGGATGATCTTTTCTGAGACCGGCCGCTCCATGACCCAGCCAGGTCATGGAACGGCCAGTCTCCTACCATGTGTGAACATGGCCATAGACTGTATCCAGGTTTTCCAGGACTCCCTAGAGCTGCACCCAGCTTCTAAAGCTGTCGATAATCAAATGCTGCATGCTCGGGATCAGAGGGACCCGAGCGTCCTCGAGATTTACTCTCGGAAACGGATGCAATTACGGGTGCAAATACGGACAAATTTATACGGACTACAGAGTAAAAATAGCGGGAGGTTCTGTGGTCCATAAAAAATTACTGAACATGTGAATAAGTCCACAATCTCTTCACATCTTAACGTCAAGGAAGAATAAGCTGCTGCTAGACAACTCTGGTTGTCCTCGAGATTTACTCATCTCTAGTAATTTTTTTTAAATTATAATGACAGGTACTCTTTATAGGGGTTATCCAGCACTACAAAGACAAGGCCACTTTTTCCCCTACTCTTGTCTCCAGTTCAGGTGCGGTTTGCAATTAAGCTCTGTTTACTTCAATGGAACTGAGTTTCAGAACCCCGCCCAAGTGGTGCAAAAGTGGCCATGTTTTTGTAGCACAAGATAACCCCTTAAAACCACATCTACATCACAGCCATGATAAGATTTTATACTATAATTGACACCAAGCAGCAAATTTATAGTTTTACAACTGATGTAATAGGTGGTAGATAAAAGCATGGTGCCACTTGCTTGGGTAGAAGATCGCACAATATCTGGATTTAATTATTTTTACTAATGTTTTTAATTGCAGTGTGTATAATTTGGAACTAATCTTTATAGAGGATTTAAATTAATTTTATGCTATCCTGGTGATGCATCCCATTAAGTAAAAACTATATTGAAGTATTGATTAAAATAGCGCTCATTTCTAAAGAATAAAATGCCGTATCCAGAAAGTCGGCACTTGGTTTGACCATATCCATATGGTTGGATTCAGTTCAATGATGTCATGATACTTATGCGGCAGGAAGACTTTTAGTTAAACATCTGTTCAGTGTCCCTTATGTTCACTCTCAACTCTGGTTTTTGTAAATCATCTTTATTCGATGAGAAAGGTTATTCTTCATGTTTAAATATTAAAACAAATCATATTTTAAAAATGAGTAATGATTTTATAAAGTATTTTTTTATTATGTTATGGGCAGATAGAAGATATAAAATGAAATGTATGAAAGAAAAACAAATCCCAATTTTATTGTTTCAAAGATTCAACAGTCTAGATATAGAAGTAAAGTTTTACGGTATACCCTACCTCTGGTAAAAAATAAAAACTTCATTGTTTTCTCATATTTTTATGTACAGTAGTTTGTGAAGCCTTTCCCTTCAAAGCACGGATGCTTGTGATGTAGATTTCCCCTTTATTCTAATTCACTAATGGGAAGCTGGCATATTTGGCTGCTATATTAAAGATACAGTGAAGCTATAGATGAGCCAAAGGCTTCATTTATATAGGCCTGCTAGTTCACGTAAAAATTGATTTGCTGGCTATATATATTATAGCCAGCAAATAAATTTTTACGTGAACTGATATATATATATTTATTTATAATTATTATTTCACACATTAGAGAGAGGCCACCTGTCCAAATCAGTGCTGCTTAGGTAAACTATTAAAGGGATATTCCCCACAAGCATAACTTTTGATATGTTGCTGCCCATAGTGAGACTAACAATTCCTTTCATACTTGTTATTATCTATTCAGTCTCCTTCCCCTAGTTCTGAGCTGCTTTCTACTGAAAACACAAAAATCTGTGTGTGAACTTCTCTCCGCATCTCCCCCCTTCTCCCTTCTGAGATGGCTGATGTTAACAAGTTCCTGGTAGGCTTTGTCTGCAACACTGTAGCTTCTTTGTAATGCTGGGAGGGTTATTCTTAGGTCAAGTTGCTAATGAACTCACTGTGGTTAATCCTCCCAGCATTACAAAAGAGCTACAAAGTTGCAGATAAAGCCAGTTAGGGGCTGTTACTACAGTGCCACTGAGATTCAAACAGTTTCCCCACTCCCGGCATGTTATTGATACATGATACCGAATGGGGAAACATTTCATTACAGGGCTTCCCCATCCATAGGGCCTGTAAACTACGGGGCATGGGAATAAGCCCCTAGTAACATGAGCTTTCTATTCATCATAAAATCATGTTCGCTTTTTGAGCTGCTGTCTGACTCTGAAGTCTGATAACCAATTAACACCATTCCTTCTCTAGTCCCTGACTAGTTGTATTACCTGAAAATGTTATTAGGCCATAAAAACAGCTACCTATGACATGATCTATCATGTACTACCAAGTTTTTTCTCTAATATTTTACACGCAAAATGAGTTTTTAAAGCAACTCTGTACCCTTAATCAGACCCCCCCCCCCAATCCGCTTGTACCTTTTTATAGCTTCTTTTGATCCAACATCTGTCCTGGGTCCATTTGGCAGGTGATGCAGTTATTGTCCTAAAAACAACTTTTAAACTTGTAGCCCTGTGTCAAATTAGTGTGGCCTAAAGTGTGTGCCCCAGGTTTGCACCACCTCTCCGTCCCTCCTCCCCACCCTCCTCATCTTTAGGAATGCCCCAGGCAGGATTTTTCCTATTTATCAGCTTTGTGAACACTGCACATGTGCCTTAGCGGTCCAGCACATGTGAAGTGTTCAGACAGGTGATGAATAGGAGAAATCCTGCCTGGGGCATTCCTAATGATAAAGAGGCCAGGGAGGAGGGATGGAGGGGTGTCACAATCCTAGGGCACAGACACTCTAGGCCAAACCAATTTGACACAGGGCTGCAAGTTTAAAAATTGTTTTTAGGACAATAACTGCATCACCTGCCAAACAGACCCCAGGACAGATCTTGGATTAAAAGCAGCTATACAAGGGTACAAGCGGTTTGGGGGGGTTGTCAGATTGTGAGTACAGAGTCGCTTTAAGTAAAGGGGCACTTTACATGCTTTTTCTCAAATGTACTTTCTATTATACTCCTTTTTTTGGGTAACTCTTTTTGCATGTTTTTTTCCCCTATGATTTGGGGTTCATCTGGGTTACATTTCAGAGCTTCCCCCCATGTTCTGCTCTTGACACCAACTCAGTTGTTATACTTTAACACTCTTCTGAGTTTGTAAACTTAGCCTTTTCTCTCTTGCCTTGAACGCTTTCTTACAAGGTTAGTGATGAAATACACTTAAAGATCTTAATTCCTTTTCATAAGGAACAAAATTGCTAAATCCTTCAAAATACCGTAAGTGCCGAGAACTCTGTAACCTTGGAAAAAAATGAAATGCATCAATAAAGGCTTCCGCGGCCAAACGTTCTATCTGCGAATCAAAATTAAAACACATTTATATTGTTTTGATTAAAAGGTTAGGGCACGACCTCCGAGGCATCACCTGAAAATCGTGGTATTACCGCTTCACCCCACAGCTCTAGCATTCCTGACCTTATGATTAGCTAGTATTAACAATCAAGTATTATTACAGATCTCAATAACATGATGACGGCACAAGGTTTGGAGAAAGCAATAAAATAAAATGTTAAAATTTAAGCAGTTTAAAAAACACCAATTGAGTCTCGCTAAAGGTTGCCCGTATATCACCCCTGGACCTGCCCTCCAAATCCACCCTACCCCTCAAAACAGCTCCTCATACTTATGGGAGTAAGTATGGGGGCCGTATCCAGAGTTGACAGGTTCCCATTAAAAATAATGATTTGATGGAAATAGGGACTGTTTTGGCCCAGACCTCCAGGCAGTTAAGGCAATGCACCCCATGAATCCTTGATTTGAGTTGTATGCATAATAATTTGATTGATTTCTAAGGGTGACTGAGCCAGTTCTGTTTTGCACCAGCTTGATAAATCTCTCCATATGGCTCCCTATATGCCTTTTTTTTGTATTTTTACTGCTCAACATAGAAACTTTTTGAATATTGTGGCTGAAGGAGTTGGATGTAGCCCTAAGGAGTCCTAAGCCCTAAGGAGTCTGGGAAAACATAGATATAGCCTTTGCCCAATGGCTAACCATGTTTCCATGTTTGAACTTCCAAGAGCTGCATCCAACTTCTTCAGCCACCAGTACTCTAATGTTGAACGATCGGACTAGAGTACACTCGAGTTGCACTCATCTGTAGTAGTAACTTTCCATAAGTGAAGTAAATGGTAACCTCCCTGTTCACAGACTGCATGGGAAAAACAAATAAATTGGGCACTTTACTAGCTGGGGTATAAGGATGATTTATTTATTTATTTAATTGTTTAATTGTTTACGTCTTTACTTGTAAAGTGATTTTATTGATCAGTGGACATCCAGCGCATCCATTAATGCCACCGCTTTTTCTTCTTTTTGATATGTAGCCTCTGTATGGGCTTATTACAATTGCTCAGAGTTAAATAAATGTTTTCTCAAACTGTTAAATGTTTTATACAGTGTTTATCTGAATGCGAACAGGAAATCAATTCATGTAATGCCAACTATTTCTTAGGCAAAATAAATAAATAAATATTTGTTCACCACAGTCGACTCTCAAATCCCTAAAATGTTCGCTGTACACAAATACTGTGTGCTAAATTACAACCGAATCCTATCTACTCATCTAAATGTAACAAGGCAGGATGTATAAAAATCTGTATAAAGTATTGCATACTGCTTAATACCTAAATATTCTATTCTCAGACTTAAAACAAACAGCTGCATCTAAAGCATTAAGATTTTACCAAAGATGTTTAGCAGGGAAAATATCTAGGAGTAAATTATGATAAATGAGGCCACACCTCCTCCCCGCCATTACGTGCCCCCCCCCCATCAGATGAGCTGGGGATACAGCAGGAGTACGCCAGGGAGAAGAGGCGAATATGTGCCTTCTCCCTGGCGTACATCTCTGCCAGACTTTTCAAAAATACCCCCCACAGTGTCTTCTCATACTTCCATATACTAGACTATAATGTGCCACCAGGTCTTCTCTAAAATAGTGTCTCCATTGGCCTCAACAAATTTAAGCATTACCTAAAAACAATAACTCTGACCTTCTGTAAACTGTACAGGATTACATCATAATCTTTTATAACCTATCCCCTGGCAGCTTTCAAACTCTTCCTGTTCCCACCCAGCTCTGCCATTATATATAGAGTGATTCTTAAGAGCTAATTTCAGCCTCCTCTAAAAGACCAGGAGTGCAGTGATATAGTAGATGACACCATACAGTGATTAGCTAATGAAAGAAGCCACCTGACCTAAATTGCTTGTCCCTTCTGTGTGTAGATTCTTCAGCGTATGTGAATGTTATGTAGCCTGTTTTTCCTGCACTCTGCTTGAAGAAACTGACAGGGTTAAATAAAATCAAAAAGACACAGGCTGAAGTTGCATCTTACAGGATAGCACTGAAATTATACAACTTTGGGGACAGACGTTCCATGTTGCTGATCTATCACTTGCTGCACTTGGATATTATATTATTTGATAGTGTTGTACTATATTATTTAAAAATAGCTTATTCTACATTGGCTAGTGATATTGCTTTAATAATAATGTATTTATAAAATATCATCAATTGTCTATGGACTTGATATATAACCAATGTCTATTCTAGGACATTCTCCTTTGAGCACACGGGGGCTTTATCAAGAATGGCATATCCGTTTGTCATTCTTAGTTAAATCCTTGCCCCTATGCCCCACGGAGATGGATTTGCTGAGAAACACACATTTCTTGATAAGACCTTATTCACATGTCTGTAATCTGTGCAGCAAAAAAACACTGACACTAACGAATGGATCTGTGCATTGCGGACAGCTATGGATGCACATCCGTACTGCTGTCCCTAGCTATAAGTCTGCGGCTATGGACATGGGAGCCTAGCCTAAATCCAGTGATCCATGTGGCAAGTGGGACATACGGAGAAATCTTGATCAATCCTCCAAACATACACCAAATGTACAATGAAGAGAACATGTAACAGGGGTTGTATAGAATTAGAGAAAACAACTGTTATGAATGCACATGATGGAAATTTAGCACGGTCCTCTGTGCGTGACCGAGACTACGCTTTTGGCCATAATTTTCTACCTATTTTGTGTTTTGTTTGCCTTTGTCTGTGCCTAGTCTGAACACTGTCTTTATTCCTCTGTTCTGCTGATTGTGATTTGCCCCCCCCGTGTCTGCTCTGTTATCTTTCCTCTGGTCGTGTCATGGTTAATCTGGTTTTGCCAGCTCGTGTCTCCATTCCCTTTTACTGTTTCTGTTCTATTTGTGGTCCAATAGCCTTCTAAACTGAGTTCCTGGTCTCCTATTTAAGGTCTTTGTTTGCTAGTGTGTTCTTGTTATTACTTACCTTTCCTAACCTTGCTTTGTTTCCTGACTTGTCTTGTTTGCTGCCAGCTCGGACCATTTTGCTCTGCCTGTGACTTCCCTTTGGATCTTGTTTTTGTACTGTGCTGCCAGTTTGTTGTGACCCAGACCGTTGACTTCTCTTTATTGTGTTTGGGTGTCTTGTCTGCACAACTTGTTTCACCGACCCAGGTGAGGCATGGTCGCCCAGTTGCTCATTGCCGTTTAGGGTAGATTACGGCAAGTAGGCAGGGACAGTGGCCTGGGGTTCAGCCTAGGGCTCACTGTCTGTGTCTTCTATCCTGCTTTCTTAGCAACTAGTCCTAGCAACTACCCTACTTTCTTCCAACAATCTATTTGAAAGTTGTGTGTAGTACTACAGTTTGGCCCTATTCATAATGGACCATCGCTACACTACCAGAAGCACTGACATGTGTAGAACGATTTCAGAAAATGGCAATGTTTTTAGAATCCTGTGCATTTTAAGAAAGGAGAAAACTCTATGTCGCTACACACTATTACTATTCGGGATAACGGCAATTTCTGCTTCCTATGGATCGAGCAATTCTCTAAAAAGAGTCATGGGGGGAAAAAAAGATCTTATAATCTAAATGCCCGCTTATTTCCATAAAGACTCATTTTTATAAATTTATGACAACAAAACTGGCCTGGATACAGTTGTTGCCACGTTCATCTGGTACATCAAATATGCCCTTTATTCACTATGCCAACCAAACGCATGTTCATCTCAAGTGGCAACTTTCAGCAGATAAAACCGGAGCATTGTGCGCACAGCAGATAGATATGTTTTCTGCTGTGCATGTTGCGTTCTCATGTACAATATTCTTTATAAAGCCAAGTAAATAGAGTCAAACAAGGCATTATCTGATTCTTTTCCCTTTTTTTTCTTTTTTTCCAGCAGCCACAATGAAGAGAAAAGAAACATAATAACACCGCATATCAAACAAATAATAAATGGCACTTTGCTGGGGGTTTGGACTTTTGATGTGAGGATATGTTGGATAATTAAGCAAAGAACGGCTTTTAAGAATGTTTATCGCTACGTGAATATGCAAATAGTCGCCGGAAAATAGAAGTGAACTTACAGAGTTACTCCAGAGAAGCCTTTCATCTGTAATGATAATTCTTCCCGTAGAGTTGAAGCTTTTGACAAGTAGAAGCTTTATAAGTTGTGTTTTGCTTTCATGTGTTTTATTGGGTAGCTCGGGTCTATTTAAAGAAGTAAGTGTTCTGTTGTTTGTTATTATGTTCAGTTATTAACATTCTTGTTGAAAAATCCATTCTCTTTATCCTCTTCATCCGCTTTCCTTTGGTAGCCCACCAATAACAGATTGCTATGGATTGTGTTGATCAAATTGACAAACTACTCTATGGATGCAAGGTCAGCACCGGGGGTTACGGAGGAAAGGTTTTTATGTCAATTTTATTTATTTCTTGGAATTCTGTTCTTAATGCCTGATCCTATAGTTGTTACTTTTTGTTTTGCTGTTGGTCAGTCATTAGAGTCCTAAGGCAGTGTATTATAATGACAGGTCCAATGGGCTATTACTGGTAAATATTGTGTCATTTGATCAATAGCCACTATAAAAGAATAGCTATGAGTTCTATATATCTGAGGAGAGACGTCATACCCGTCTCTCATTGCCTTCTCCCACTGTGCCATCAGTGACTGATGTGTATCCGCCCGATTCTTAATGGTTATCAAACACTACTGGTATAATAGCCCAGCAGATCTGTCATTAGAACGTGTTGCCTGTAAAGAAAGCTGCCTATTCTGATGACAGATCCTTTTTTTTAATTCTTTAGCGCAAACCTATTCCTCAGCTGTTTAGAAACAATAAATGAAGAAAAAATACAGATGACATACGTGGTAGAAAATGTATACACGAAAAAGAAAAGAAAAAAACTTGATTTCTCTATAGAAAATCCTGACGTGTAAATTGGAATGCTCTTTTTGAAATTTAATTTAAAGGGATACTCCGTTCTCGAGAAATTGAGTGAAATTAGTAGTTAAATATTTTTGCTTATACAATAATTTAGCAAACTAGCCTCTTCCTTCTGGTATGCTGCTCTTTTCCAAGCGGTGTTGACAGATTGTGGCTAGGCTGACCACCACTCTGCTCTAAAAGCAGTGGTCTGGCTGTTGTACAGTATATTGTATATAGTAAGTATATAAACATTTAAACAATACAGTATATATACACTATGGGGAGACCAGAATTTCCTGCACTGGTCTTATATACAGTCATGGCCAAAAGTTTTGAGAATTATACAAATATGAATTTTTACAAAGTCTACTGCTTCAGTTTTTAAAATGGCAATTTGCATATACTCCAGAATGTTATAAATAGGGATCAGCTTAACAGCAATTACATGCAAAGTCAATATTAACACAGGTGTGGGTGTTGATGAGGATAGGGCTGGGGATCAATCTGTCATGATTAAGTAAGAATGACACCACTGGACACTTTAAAATTAGGCTGGTGCTTGGCATCATTGTTTCTCTTCTGTTAACCATAATTATCTCTAAAGAAACATATGCAGTCATCATTGCACTGCACAAAAATGGCCTAACAGGGAAGAGTATCACAGCTAGAAAGATTGCACATCAGTCAACAATCTATCGCATCATCAAGAACTTCAAGGAGTGAGGTTCCATTGTTGCCAAAAGGCTCCAGGGCGCTCAAGAAAGACCAGAAAGGGCCAGGACCGTCTCTTAAAAGTGTTTCAGCTGCAGGATCTGGCTACCAGCAGTGCAGAGCTTGCTCAGGAATGGCAGCAGGCAGATGTGAGTGCATCTGCACGCACTGTGAGGCGGAGACTCTTGGAGCAAGGCCTGGTCTCAAGGAGGGCAGTAAAAAAGGTACAGGGAGTGGACTGCTGAGAACTGGGGTAAAGTCATTTTCTCTGATGAATCCCCTTTCCGATTGTTTGGGACATCTGGAAAACAGCTTATTCGGAGAAGACGAGGTGAGTGCTACCACCAGTCTTGTCTCATGCCAACTGTAAAGCATCCTGAAACCATTCATGTGTGGGGTTGCTTCTCAGCCAAGGGGATTAGCTCTCTCACAGTCTAGCCTAAAAACACAGCCATGAATGAATGGTACCAGAATTTCCTCCAAGAGCAATTTCTCCCAACCGTCCAAGAGCAGTTTGGCGATCAACAATGCCTTTTGCAGCATGGTGGAGAACCTTGCCATAAAGCAAAGGTCATAACTAAATGGCTCAGGGAACAAAACATAGAGATTTGGGGTTCATGGCCTACAAACTCCCCAGATCTTAATCCCATTGAGAACTTGTGGTCAATCATCAAGAGACGGGTGGACAAACAAAAACCAACAAATTCTGACAAAATTCAAGCATTGATTGTGCAAGAATGGACTGCTATCAGTCAGGATTTGGTCCAGAAGTGGATTGAGAGCATGCCAGGGAGAATTGCAGAGGTCCTGAAGAAGAAGGGTCAACACTGCAAATATTGACTTGCTGCATTAACTCATTCTGTCAATATAAGCTTTGGTTACTCATAATATGATTGCAATTATATTTCTGTATGTGATAAAAACATCTGACAAACACATAAAAACCAGAGGGCAACAGATCATGTGAAAATATAATATTTGTTTCATTCTCAAAACTTTGGCGGTGCTGCCTGGAGAAGGTGGATGCAGCACAAGGACTGACTAGCAAACATGGATACTTTGCTGTTTCCATGTATTCTAGGTAGTTCTCATACTGTATCGATCTTCTCTAGGCAGCGGGATTCAAATGCTGATCTGAATCCATATTTTATAGGCAGTCCTCGGGCTGTATCGACTTTCTCCAAGCAGCGGGATTCAAATGCCAATCATTCGGGTGAAGCCCAACTTTTGGAAAATTCGCTCATTTCTAGTTGGGACACAATCATTAGGTGCATGTAGTAGCTGGCGCCCAGTAGGTTTGGATTGGATCCTAAGCTCGTTCAATACCTCCCCACCTGATATATGTCATTCTTGTATGTTTGTTTTCAGAAAGTTATATGCATTTATAAATTACTTCTAATATATATATATATATATATTTTTTTTTTCCTCGACACTAGAAATCATTTGCGCAACAATAAATTTTATCCCTTCCAAATTTCAAGTCACTACTGAAGTAGCAGCCCAGCTCTTCCTTGTGATCGCCCTCTCAGTTACTTAATGGTAACTATCTCTTTTTATATAAATGACATAACTAGACGCGTGTTTTATCCCACGTTAGCTTGTAGCAACATGGAATCATCAGGGGAAAAGATCATCAGAAGGTTCTGTGTGCCGCTTGGTCACAGCGCAGATAGCTGCACAGATAGCAGTGTATTTTATTGTTATTAATTCATCTAAAAGCTTTCATTTCCTTCATGATAATTACCGCTAAGTATGTAATCTTATTAATCTATTACTGTCTGTTCGTGTTGTGAGGCATAGTTGAAGGCAACCGTAGAACAAAAGAATTATAGGCTCCCTACTTATCCTCTTGTTTTAGAGAGATTCAATTAAAAATTGCTAAAATATTATGGAAAATCGGAATTACTTATGTGCTCTTTGTTAATTATTGTCCCCATCAGCCCTGTACTGCTCAGATAGCGGGAACCACACTGCATACAGAACCTTCTGCTCAGCTTTTCACCCAACTTTATTTTTCTTTTACAAGCTAATATAATGCATAAAACAAGCTATGATATTTCTTCTATCCATAATGGACAGAAAAGCTGTGGAGTATTTGTACTGGTAAAATCTGAATCTGTACCAAACTGTGTGGATTTTGGAGAGGAGGATTCGTCGCTTCAGATCATAGCATGGAAAAAATAGAAGGGTTTTCCAGAAAATTTTCTTCCAGAAACCACACCACTATTCTGCTCAGTTTGGGTTTGCAGCTCAGTTTCATTGAAGCAAATGCAGCTGAACTGCCATACCACACACAACCTAAGGACAGGGGTGGCGCTGTTTTTGCAAGAAAGTATATATATAATATACTTATTCCCCCCCCCATTTTTTTTCTCCTAATCCTGGATAACCCCTTTAAGGTGACTGTACTGACACCTTGCCACCTCAGATCCGCCAGCACCATGTTGTAGTACTTCTCACACCATACCTGGTTCGGGGATCAGCCTGTCTCCCGGTGCCGGTATTTAGAAAAAAAACAACTTTTATCAATGCAGCGGAGTGGGGTGGGCAATCAAACTGGCGTGGCCCAGAGCATTAGTGCCCTAGGCCCGCAGCACTTCTCTCCCTGCCTCCCTTCATTTTCAGAATGCCCCTGGCCTGGATGGGGAGAGAGGCACCGAGAGAGAGGCACCGCAAGCCTATCGCACTGATGCTCAGGGCCACGCCAGTTTAACTGCCTGCCCCGCAGCATTGATAAGTCATTTTTCTTCTAAATACCGGCATCGGAAGACAGGCTGACCCCCGAACCGGGACGGGCGCTAGTACCTCTATAACGCAGTGCTGGAGGTTCGGAGGCGGCAAGGTGCCGGTACACAGTCGCTTTAATTAATACTTGTCATTAGGAAAACAATGATTAGTAGGGAGAAGCACACAGTAGTTCATTTTACATCCTACTCTAGATTTTTCCTGGCTGATTCTCCTGATCAGTGGGACTCCAACCGATCAAAACTTTCAACACGACATACAGCATCCAAGGTAGTGGCAAAGTCTTTAAAGCTGTATTGCATTCCCAAGTACAGGCTCACCTGGGAATGTTGGCGATCTAGCGTGCATCCACAACTCCAACTGGCCAATTCCTTTATGATGCTGTTGGATCCTTCTGTCTTTCTGTATGTTTATACATCTCCCCAGTACTGGAGATGTATTGCAGATTTTGACTTTGCTATGGAATTCAATAGGGAAAATCTGCAATAAATCAGTGGAAAATTCACATTGTACATTATCTTTTCAGTGTTTGGACACCCCTTAAAGGAGTTGTTTAGGTTTGGCAAAACATAGCTGCTTTCCTCCAAAAACAGCATCACGCCAGGTTTTGTGTGGTATTACATCTCTGCTATAACTGAACTGAGCTGCTATACCACATACAAACTGAGCACAAGAATGGTGCTGTTTCTAGAAGGAGGTAGCCATGTTTATCATAATTAATGGATAGTATATAATAGGTGGTTTTATAATACAGTATTTTGCTGAGAATAAGACGACTTTTTAACCCAGGAAAATCTTCTCAGAAGTCAGGGGTCGTCTTATACGCCGGGTGTTGTCTTATAGGGCGGGTGCTGAAAAACTTCGGAACCGGACTGGAGAATCTGCGGTAACAGCATACGGTAAGAGGAGCTCAAAAATGCCGCATCCCCACTGTATGCAACGACTGTATGAAGGGCAGAGCAAGCTGCAGGCGTCCGGGGTATGGAAAATTGAGATACGGTACAGTGGCATTGTGCCCAGAAAAACACTCCTCTTTCACCCGTCTGGCCTATCCTTGTATTCTACCGGTATTACTGTACCTCCTTCTCTGCCTCTCAGATCTTGCTGCTGTGTGTCGGTTTTATTAATTTTTATTTGGTGTGAATTGAAAGAGGGGTAGTCTTATACAGCGTAGTATAGCTGTAGTATAATTTAACTCGAAAAGTTAGAGGTCGTCTCATACACCCAGTCGTCTTATATGCCGGAAATTACAGTACATTGGATGATTGTTTTAGTTCTCTTGAATTCTTTGCTCACTTCATACAGTGTATTTCAGCCTTTAGGTTCAATGCCCGTGCACATGGGAGCCAATAGCCACACTCTTGTATTTTTCGCATAGCAATATTACTGTTAGGATTGTGCAGCCATGGCACCAATACTCTTGGGCATGGCAACACTTCCATATGGTAGCCACAACATGGGAACGCACCCTCAGGTTATTTTTGCTATCAACAGCCTTACAAGTTTTGGTCCGAAGCAAACAGGGCGACAAGAACAATGTCATTTATATCTAAATATAAGCATATAGAAATTTTTTAAATTCCGTTTAAGCCCTGGGGAGTCATTATATAAAGATAAAACCTAATCAAGTGCATTTTATTACAATTAATTTATTTAAAAGCTTTAATTTCCTTCATGATAATTACTGCAAAGTATGTAATCTTTTTAATCTATTACTGTCTGTTCATGTTGTGAGGCAAAGTTGAAGGCAACCATGGAACAAAAGAATTACATCCTCCTTCCTTATCCTCTTGTTTTAGAAAGTTTCAATTAAAAAGTATTATGGAAATGCTGACTTGTTCCTTGTAAATCTTCATCTCAGATTCTCTCAACCAAATCGAATATTGTTAAAGGGAATCTGCCAGGTGCTTCATGCTCAAAAAGGCTGGCTCCCCCATCCCACTAGGCTCGACATGGGTCATTCAAGCCCAGTCCTGCCCTGTTGGGCTTACTTGGTCAATCACCTCCAATGTGGTGGAGAGATGCCAAGAAGGTACAGACTTCCATACCATTATACCCAGGGGCGTAGCTAATGTCTCTTGGGCCCTGGTGCAAGAGGTCAACTTGCCCCCCCCCCCTTACCACATACTGACTAACACAACCGCTGCTACTGAATAAAATCCTCTGTACATAGACCAATATCACCTCATCCAGTCACATAGAGGTGGCCCCAGCTCTACACAGGCTCTATACACCATATACATTACAGTGCAAATATATCAGGTGACTCACAGGGGACGTCTTCTCTGATCGGAGTTCTTCCCTTTTCATCTTCTCCATCTGCCCAGGGCCATTATGAGAACTTTTTGGAGCCACGAATCCACAGAATCTGCCAGACAAACATATTAGGCTCCTCACACTGACACCATCCTCATCTCTCTACAAACTGCACATCTGTATTGGCCCCTTTACACCCTCATTTAGTGGGTAGCCTGACTCTATGTGACTCCCTTATAGTACATATCCCCCTATTGTATACACCCCCTGTGTAGTCCACCTTATAGATGGCCCCCCAATGTTTCCCCCTTATAGATGGCCCCCTGTGTTGTCCCTATTATAGATGCCCCCCATGTTATCCCCCATATAGATTGCCCCCATGTTATCAACCATATAGATGCCCCCCATTTTATCCCCCTTACAGATGCCTCCCATGTTGTCCCCTCCTCCTGCCCCTCCATCATCATACTACTACCCCTTTCATCCTCCTGCCCCTCCATCATCATACTACAACCACCTCCACCATAATACTACTACCCCTTCATTCTCCTGCCCTTTCATCATCATACCACTACATCCTCATCATCCTCTTGTTTCATCATCATCATACCACTACATCCTCATCATCCTCTTGTTTCATCATCATCATCATACCACTACATCCTCATCATCTTCTTGTTCCATCATCATACCACTACACCCCTCATCATCCTCTTGTTCCTTCATAATCCTCTTGTTCCATCATCATCATACCACTACATCATCATCCTCTTGTTCCTTCATCATCATACCACTACACCCCTCATCATCCTCTTGTTCCATCATCATACCACTACACCCCATCATCCTCTTGTTCCTTCATCATCATCATACCACTACACCCCTCATCATTCTCTTGTTCCATCATCATCATACCACTACACCCCCCATCATCCTCTTGTTCCATCATCATCATCATCATCATCATACCACGACATCCTCATCATCTTCTTGTTCCATCATCATACCACTACACCCCTCATCATCCTCTTGTTCCATCATCATCATCATACCACTACACCCCATCATCCTCTTGTTCCTTCATCATCATCATCATCATCATCATCATACCACTACACCCCATCATCCTCTTGTTCCATCATCATCATACCACTACACCCCTCATCATCCTCTTGTTCCATCATCATACCACTACATCCCCATCATCCTCGTTCCATCATCATCATACCACTACACCCCTCATCATCCTCTTGTTCCATCATCATCATACCACTACACCCCCATCATCCTCTTGTTCCATCATCATACCACTACACCCCCATCATCCTCTTGTTCCATCATCATACCACTACACCCCATCATCCTCTTGTTCCATCATCATACCACTACACCCCTCATCCTCCTCTTGTTCCATCATCATCATACCACTACATTCCCATCATCCTCTTGTTCCATCATCATCATACCACTACACCCCTCATCATCCTCTTGTTCCATCATCATCATCATACCACTACACCCCTCATCATCCTCTTGTTCCATCATCATACCACTACACCCCTCATCATCCTCTTGTTCCATCATCATACCACTACACCCCATCATCATCCTCTTGTTCCATCATCATCATCATACCACTTCACCCCCCATCATCCTCTTGTTCCATCATCATACCACTACATCCCCATCATCCTCTTGTTCCATCATCATACCACTACACCCCTCATCATTCTCTTGTTCCATCATCATACCACTACACCACTCATCATTCTCTTGTTCCACCATCATCATCATACTACTACACCCCTCATCATTCTCTTGTTCCTTCATCATACCACTACACCCCATCATCCTCTTGTTCCATCATCATCATACCACTACACCCCATCATCCTCTTGTTCCATCATCATACCACTACACCTCCATCATCCTCTTGTTCCACCATCATCATGATACCACTAAACCCCTCATCATTCTCTTGTTCCATCATCATCATCATACCACTACACCCCATCATCATCCTCTTGTTCCATCATCATCATACCACTACACCCCTCATCATCCTCTTGTTCCATCATCATACCACTACACCCCTCATCATCCTCTTGTTCCATCATCATACCACTACACCCCATCATCATCCTCTTGTTCCACCATCATCATCATACCACTAAACCCCTCATCATTCTCTTGTTCCATCATCATCATCATACCACTACACCCCTCATCATCCTCTTGTTCCATCATCATACCACTACACCCCATCATCATCCTCTTGTTCCATCATCATACCACTACACCCCCATCATCCCCTTAAAAACAAAAAAATCTATACTCACCTGCATGATTCTGTAGCCCCCAGGTCACACGCGCTGGCGGGCTTCCCCCGGCGGGAGGCGGGGCTTAGCGCGGAGGGGGCGGAGCTTCGCGGGACCTGTTTTTTTCTTAACGCGATGCTCCCTGCGCTGGAAGTACTTCCCCCCCGCCGCACACAGAGCTCCCTGGGGGCCGCAAGACAGCCGGGGGCCCCTGCCTCTTGTGATCGCAAGCAAACCATTGCTTGCGGTCACAAGAGGGAGTGGGAGGCGGGCAGTGCAGTGGTAAGGGGGGGCCTCGGTAGCGGCCCGGTCGCGGCGGCGACCCCTGCGACCGCGGTCGCTACGCCACTGATTATACCGCTTTCCAGGCTCATCTTTAACCCCTTAAGGACCGGGCGAATTTTAATTTTTGCGTTTTTGTTTTTTCCTACTTGTGCTTAAAAGGCCATAGCACTTGCATTTTTACACCTGCAGACCAACATGAGCCCTTATGTTTTGCATCACTAATTGTACTTTGCAATGACAGCCTGAATTTTTCCATAAAATATGCTGCAAAACCAGAAAAAAATTATATGCGTGGTGAAATTGAAATTACGCCATGTGTCCTATGGAAAAACTGACATGTTATATATGTTCCTCAAGTTGTAACAATTACAACGATATGTAACTTGTATAACTTTTATTTTTTTTGATGGCTTGTAAAAAATTCAAACCGTTGTTAACAAATATATGTTCCATAAAATCGCTCCATTCCCAGGCTTATAGCGCTTTTATCCTTTGGTCTATGGGGCTGTATGAGGTGTCATTTTTTGCGCCATGATGTGTTCTTTCTATCGGTACCTTGATTGCGCATATGCGACTTTTTGATCGCTTTATATTACAATTTTTCTGAATTTGATGCAACCAAAAATGCACAATTTTGCCCTTTGGGATTTTTTTGCCCTTACGCAGTTTACCGTGCGAGATCAGAAATGGGACAAATTAATAGATCGGCGATTACGCACGTGGCAATACCTAACATGTTTGTTTATTTATTTATTTATTTTTATTTATAAAATGGGAAAAGGGGGGTGATTCAAACTTTTATTATTTATTATTTTATTATTTATTTATTATAAAAACACTTTATTTTATTTTTACTAACAGTAATTAGAAGCCCTCAGAGGGACTTCTATATACACAGCACTGATCTCCCATTGAGATCAATGCTTTGTATGTAATAGAGCAATGATCCATCAGATCATTGCTCTATTATATTCGTCTGCTGCAGACAATTTAAATAGATTGCCGAGCCGGGATCAGCGTCATTCCGACGATGAGCCCCGGGCGGCTCATTAGAACGGATCTCCCCTCCACAATCGCATCGCGGGGAGGAGATCCCCCACTAGACAGGCAGCACATATACTCTACAAATGCAGCTGTCAGCTTTGACAGCTGCATTTAAATAGTTAATTAGCCGGGTGCTGCGATCGGCCGTGGTGGCTAAGACCTGCGGTCCCTGGCTGCACATAGGAACCGGAGACCGCAGTATGCAGGACCCTTCTGTATGCAGCTGGGAGACTAACATGCTGGTCTATCAGTGAAAGATGTCCGCCGCCAGAAGAGCACCTGGGTGATAATTTCCATGTTTTTTGTCATCTTATTGTAGGAAAAGTAAAGAATATTAAAGAAACTTGCTAAAGAAGTTGCTTATGTTGTATAGCGTGGTGTTTCCATGTGTTTGTATGGTCCCATAGACATACCCAAGCAACTAGATCTTAAAAACCATGAGAAATTGATACAGCAGGAAACAGTCAGAAGAGGTCAAGGCACAACAGTCGGCAACAAACAGGTAAGGACCAGGAGAATCCAAATACAGACCCAAATCACAGATACACAGATCCAGAAGCAAACTGAGGTCAAGTAAAACAGGAGTTCAGGTCTAGCAGGAATAAGGAGTGAGATATAGGCACATCAAGTGAAATCCTATAGCAGGCGTCAGGCATAGGAAATGGCAAAGTTTGAAATGATACAATGTCCTTGTTACAGCAGTGATTGGAGAAGAGAAAGAAAAATCCAGAGAGGAGAAACAGGCTGTCAGTCATTATGCAATAAGAGAAACAGATCACTGATCTCAGGGAGACCAATCAAACAATAACAGTGCCGGCTGCTAGTGAAAGCGCTCAATGCAGTGAAATCCTAGGTGCATTTTCCCTAGGAAACATGAATATGCAAAAGAAGCTCTGTGGAGCCTCATTGAAGAGTCTAGAAACACACGACTAGCCAGATATCCCTCCGGGAAGGACCCAGCCAAGGGGTGGCTCCTGTAAGGAAACCACCAAAACCACCATATTCCCGGAGGGATATCTGGCTAGTCCTGTGTTTCGAGACTCTTCAGTGAGGCTCCACTGGCTCTTTCTTTGGAAAGTCACTATGCAAGGCAGGCTGTTAACTATATAAATGTTGCACATGAGTATAACTAGCTAGCACGTAAATTTTGTCGCAACGGCCCTAGCCAGCAGCCAGAGCTTGACACCACGGTTTTATCAGGTACAATCCTGACAGCAAGTTTATTATATTACCATACTACATATTACAATGTAGTTTTGTGCTAAAACCATAATACTTATTAACATCATTTCTTATACATTATATCTTTACTGGTATTTGAACGTCCCGTTTTGACATAAGTATATTTCAATAGTGTTTGTTATAATGTATAACTTAGTTGAGCAAAATATTAAAAATATTATTTTGATTGATTTGCTCTTTTCATATCAAACCTATAGTATGTTTGTTTCCAGAACTACCTCCACGTCGATTTATCTCGTGTACGTTCGTAGCCTCGGTGCTCCGTATTGACACGACTGACCTTTTCAATTCAAAAGCTTATCTTCTTCTATTGTCCTCTGATAACATCCAAGTCTTCTCCCAGGATGCTCCTTGCATTCACAAGCTTTATTAGGATTTCAGTTGTCTAATCTGCTTACACCAAATCACTTCATTGAGTCTTAGCCGTTCCTATTTGCATGTTCAAAGCGCATTCGATATATATATGCATTGCCATTGTTTATAGTCGAAGAGAAATGAGGAAATAAGCAACTGCGATGGGTCTGAAATTGCATATTGTAAGAGGTGGAGAAGACTATACGTAGTTTGGATAAAGTACATACCTTACTTAGGCTCTTTCTACCCTTGAGTCACGTTCTTTGCCGTACTAAAGAACAAGTGATACATTGCTAACATTTAAATCAATAAACAATTATTGTTCTGTGTGAGATACTGATGGGGGATTTGGAGACTTTTCTGCAAAAAGACATCATTTACTAATGGCTGTCAAAGTATCTTTAATGTCGAATTCTTGGTATCAGTGGAACACTTGGAATTCTGTTGTAATGGATTCGCGTTGTATCTCCAGCTAAGGAGAAAACCACATAAACATTTATTATCTGATCTCTTTATGGCAGTGTAAATGCGGTGGAGATTACTTTTTAAAATGCTACAACATTACAAAATAATAAAAACAGCATAGCTGCTCTAATACACGGACATTCTCGGTGCTATTTGGGAGATTTGTGTAGGGATGTAGTACTTAAGTACACGGCAATGTAGCAGAAAGCATACTGGGACGGGTACTGTTGTAAAGGAGTTAAAGGGGCAGTGATCGTGGAAGTGAAATGGCGGCTCTGTGGGAACTATTGGAGTCAGAAGCACTGGGGTGGGCGCTTACATCTAAAAGGACCACACTGTGACCTGTAGCATTACAAGCATATTTGACGGTGGAGTGACCTACTGGAAAAGCAATGAGTAACTTGATTATATGATGTACTATCATGCTAAATACTACTTTTAAAGTAGATTGCTTACCATCCTATTCCAAGTGTCCGTCATTTGCAAAAATATGCCAAAAGTTTTGATTGATAAGGGTCTGGTCTTAAAGGGGATGTCCAGGCTTAGAAAAACATGGCTGTTTTCTCCTGTACTCAGTTTAGGTGTGGGTTTTGCAGCTCTGTTGAAGTGATTGGAGCTGAATTGCAATTCCACACATAACCTGAAAACAAGGGTGGCGCTGTTTTTGCCAGAAAGTAGATGTGCTTTATCTAATCCTGGTTAACCCCTTAAAGATCCCCACAGACTACCAGATAGAGCTGGGAGACTCAGCAGAATCCTTTACGCCCCAGCTTGCTGCCTTTTCTGTCTTGCTGCAGGAGATGGTCTACATTGTAAATCTATGCAGCCCACCTCTTGCAGTGAGATGCTGAAGACAACAAGCCAGAGAATGGCGCCATGAGCTACATGCTTCTCCCAGCTCTGTCTAGTGGTTGGTGGGAGTCTGAATGCCCAGACCTCAACAGATCAAAACTTTCCACATGTCTCTGTGACATGTCAAAAGTTTTTTTTGTAAATGACAGTGACACTTTAAACTCAATAAACACATTAAAATTAAATTGTGAAAAATACTATTATTAGTAGTAAAGTAATACCTCCATTCTCGAACACAATCAGTTCTAGAAGGCTGTAGTGGTACATTTTGCACCAATACTTACTGTAAAGGAGTGTGAATCTCCGCTCTAAAAGGGTGCGGGGAACACCCAATTAAAGCGGGGACAACCGTCAGCAGGAAGAAGCAAGGGCGGCATGACAAGTTCAAACAGCTGCCTGCTCCTACCTCTCTCTGCGGGGAACACCCATTCTCCCCTGATTTTTTCGGATACAAAACAATGTTCAAGTACCATACAAAACTTCAGGAGGAAATTTCAAATACCGAATTGTTCAAAATCTGAGGTGTACGGGAACAGAGGGAACTGTATTTTATACAGTATAGACAATCATTGGTTCCCATCAGACAAGGCCATATATATACACTACCGTTCAAAAGTTTGGGGTCACATTAAAATGTCCTTATTTTTGAAGGAAAAGCACTGTACTTTTCAATGAAGATAACTTTAAACTAGTCCTAACTTCAAACAAATACACTCTATACATTGCTAATGTGGTAAATGACTATTCTAGCTGCAAATGTCTGGTTTTTGGTGCAATATCTACATAGGTGTATAGAGGTCCATTTCCAGCAACTATCACTCCAGTGTTCTAATGGTACAATGTGTTTGCTCATTGGCTCAGAAGGCTAATTGATGATTAGAAAACCCTTGTGCAATCATGTTCACACATCTGAAAACAGTCTAGCTCATTACAGAAGCTACAAAACTGACCTTCCTTTGAGCAGATTGTGTTTCTGGAGCCTCACATTTGTGGGTTCAATTAAACGCTCAAAATGGCCAGAAAAAGAGAACGTTCATCTGAAACTCGACAGTCTATTCTTGTTCTTAGAAATGAAGGCTATTCCATGCGTGAAATTGCTAAGAAATTGAAGATTTCCTACAACGGTGTGTACTACTCCCTTCAGAGGACAGCACAAACAGGCTCTAACCAGAGTAGAAAAAGAAGTGGGAGGCCGCGTTGCACAACTAAGCAAGAAGATAAGCACATTAGAGTCTCTAATTTGAGAAACAGACGCCTCACAGGTCCCCAACTGGCATCTTCATTAAATAGTACCCGCAAAACACCAGTGTCAACGTCTACAGTGAAGAGGCGGCTGCTGGATTTTGGGCTTCAGGGCAGAGTGGCAAAGAAAAAGCTATATCTGAGACTGGCCAATAAAAGAAAAAGATTAAGATGGGCAAAAGAACACAGACATTGGACAGAGGAAGACTGGAAAAAAGTGTTGTGGACGGATGAATCCAAGTTTGAGGTGTTTGGATCACAAAGAAGGTTTGTGAGACGCAGAACAAATGAAAAGATGCTGGAAGAATGCCTGACGCCATCTGTTAAGCATGGTAGAGGTAATATGATGGTCTGGGGTTTCTTTGGTGCTGGGAAGGTGGGAGATTTGTACAGGGTAAAAGGGATTCTGAATAAGGAAGGCTATCACTCAATTTTGCCATACCCAGTGGACAGCGCTTGATTGGAGCCAATTTCATCCTACAACAGGACAATGACCCTAAACACACCTCCAAATTGTGCAAGAACTATTTACAGCAGAAGCAGCAGCTGGTATTCTATCGGTAATGGAGTGGCCAGCGCAGTCACCAGATCTGAACCCCATTGAGCTGTTGTAGGAGCAGCTTGACCGTATGGTACGCCAGAAGTGCCCATCCAACCAATCCAACTTGTGGGAGCTGCTTCTAGAAGCGTGGGGTGCAATTTCTCCAGCTTACCTCAACAGAATAATAGCTAGAATGCCAAAGGTGTGCAATGCTGTAATTGCTGCAAAAGGAGGATTCTTTGACGAAAGCAAAGTTTGATGTAGAAACAATGTTATTTCAAATACAAATCATTATTTCTAACCTTGTCAATGTCTTGACTCTATTCTCTATTCCTTTCACAACGTAAGGTGGTGAATAAGTGTGACTTTTCATGGAAAACACAAAATTGTTTGGGAGAACCCAAACTTTTAAACTGTAGTGTATATATATATATCCGTATAGAAGTGCTCATCCATGCAGGCATTGGTTAAATACAGCTGTATATCTCATCTAATATATGGCTGTTAGATGCTGAATTTCACAAATTTTATAATAATTTTTTAAATTGTGCTTATGATAAATACTGCTCAATCATAATAGAGTAAATTTAGTTCATTTGAGTTTCATTGTGGACTATATATAGAAGGAATATTCTGTTCTGCCCTGAGACTACAGGAAGGAACACTATGCCAGAAAGCTTTTTCATCTGAAACCATTTTTTGCTTCACTAAATACAACATACATACAAAGTAGGAAACCAAGTATGAAATCTTTAGGATTTTAACAATAGGATTTTTAAAATTAGAGACATCGATGTCAGAATGTCAGACACACTAGATAAAGCTGAGAGGACTACAAAAGAGGCAGTGTGCAGATCCCGATTAGGAACCGGTCGTTCAGATGTGATGCTATTTTGGTTTCTCTCGAACTTGCAGAGTGCAGCAATGAAGCAAAACAGCATGTTACAGCAATTATATTCAAATAAAATTAAATATCTTGCCAGCATGGGATAAAAAATTACAAAAAACACCCTCTAGATCCAAACAAGCACAAATATTATGTAGAGATTTGCAAACAAGCCTATAGCATAATAATAAATTCAAGCTAAACAGCAACAAACACTGGAATTAAGATGAAAATAGAATATAAAAAGAATGACATACATTAAAATGTTGAATTATAGAGTGAAAAAATTATATACTGAAACCAATTATAATGTAGGGGTATAGGAGAGTGTATGGCATAGCAGAATCCATAAAAAAAAAGAAAAAGAAAGAAACTTGAATGTTCATTTTCTCTGCCTCCTTTTTGCAATTAGGAAGTTGTTGGCCCCTTTTTACAACCTTTTTTGAAAGACTTTGGCTATGTTCACACAATGTTTTTTTCAGGTCCGTTTAAAATTACATCCGTTATTTTGAGTCTAAAATAACAGACATTTTTCTAAGCCTGGCATCCCTGGCTTAATTGAAAAATCCATTGAATTTAATAGTAAAAACGGAGAAAGAACGGTGACAAAAGAACTGTATGTGAACAACTAATAAAAAACGTCCGCTATTTGCAAAAAACGTCTGAAAATAATGTTCATGTTCATTATTTTGACGTCCGCGGCAAAAACGTACATTTTTCAATGCATTGTGTGCATAGGACATCCGTCTTCCCATTGACTTCAATGCAATTGCATTAAAGGCTATGTTCACACAACGTCAAAAATGGAGAAAAAACGTCTGATTTCACTATTTAAAAAAAGTCAGTTTTTGCCGCGATTTAACTGACTGCAATGACAATGCATTGGAGTCAATAAGAAGACGGACGTCCAATGCACACTATGCGTTGAAAAACGGATGTTTTTGCCGCGTACGTCAAAATAATGAACATGAACATTATTTTCGGACGTCTTTTCTTAACAGTGGATGTTTTTTATTAGTTGTTCACACACAGTTCTTGTTTTGTAACCGTTCTTTCTCCGTTTTCACTATTAAATTTAATGGACTTTTAAATTAAGACACACCCAAAGGGCAATTAGTTACCTGAAACTAAAAGAATGTGCAAACATCATTACATAAACAGAACCCCTCCCTCCCCCCCCCAAAAAAAAGTCACTTAATTTTATATCCAGAAAAATGACAAAATAATTAAAAAAATGTAATGGGGCCCATTAAATCAGCAGTTAGTTTACAGATCGTATGTATTATACAAAATGATGGATGTATTTTCAACTCAAAATGACACCCAAAAATCATAGAATGTGGCTTAAAAAAAAAAACACAAACAAACTGCTGTGTGAACATATCCTTAAATCCACTGGAATCCAATGTTAAAGAGAAAACAAACTGGTGGAGGCAGAATTTTTGCAGAACTGGCCCCCTAAAGCATCGGGGAGGTGACAGTGGCAAGAATGGGCTAACTTTCTGGTGGTCTTCTGGGGAAATGTTGACCTAATGGGCAGTAACAGACATGTACTGCCCTTGCCCATAATTAAAGGACCAGACATCAGCACTGGGGTGCATGGTCTTGGACACCAAGAATCCCAATGAGTCACCAACATTTTTCTACACAACTTTGCAGTGATGGGACATTTTTTTGTTGCGGCTAAACAGGGTTCTCCTATTTTTTTGAACCTTTATTGTAAAGATATAAACTGAGAGATTTTGACTTAATAAAGTAGTTCAGCTTGAACACTGAAGTTGCTTTCATGTGTCTTGGTTGATACTCACAGACAGCTGTCACATTACATTTTTGATTAGGCAGCACCCAGGTATATCTGAGGAGACTAACTTAAGGTCTCACCCTAACAGGGGTGACGGCACACATCTTGATATTCACAAAAAAACAGGATACAAGGGATTAGGGATGGTTCGAACCCTCCGAGGTTCGGGTTCGTATGAACCCGAACGTTCGGCATCAGATTCCCGCTGTCTGCCCGCTCCGTGGAGCGGGTGGATACAGCAGGAGGACCGCCTGGAAAACTGGGATACAGCCTATGGCTATGGCTCGGAGTGGGCAGACAGCGGGAATCAATACTGAGAGTTCGGACCATCCCTACAAGGGATTATAGGAGTAATAATCCTTGTATCCTGGTCTATTCTGTGATTTTATTTGTTATTGTTATTTTAACCAGATTCGTTACGAACTTTTTGCAAAGTTTGTAACGAATCTGGTTTGTTACGGTTCGCTCATCCCTATATAAAAGGTTAGTTATAATGTCCTGAACATTTTTGCTGTGTGTGCAGACAGGTATAATGACAGTCTTCAGGGTTCTGGTAGAAGAAGGTGGTTCTACACAGTCTTGAAACTTGGGGAACAAACGGTAGGGAGCTCTCTGAGGACACTGATGAGAAACTTGTACTAGGATGTTAGAAGCAGGTGCAGGATGCAGTGCTTCTGAGTGTGGGAGATGATAATAGCAGGTAATAGCCACAGGCCGTAGTTGAGTGCAATGTGCAGAGGTGGGAAAATACATCTTACAGGGGACATTGTAGTCAGAACCACTGATATTTCTTATGTATACGTATGTCAGAGCTTATTCTTAAAAGTACTACAAGGATATTAACCCCTTTCCTGCACCCTGACATACAGATGTATTGACCAGCAAGCACACCCTTATTTCATAACATAAATAAGAAAGTAAGGGGAGTGGAGACTCCTGTCAATGACCATACTTTCAGCTTTTGTAGCTACTGAGCATCCATGCACACGGTAGTATGTGCATCTCTCCTTACTGTCTATTCATTGTTGTACAGTAGCATGGCACTGGCATCCAGAAATTGTGCAGTGACCATGCAGATAAGCCCCCGATAACTTCAATGGAAACTAAGCTGTTTTTAGCCATTGTGGCCACTATTCAAAGAACATTGTATGCTATGGTTCTTTTCTCTGTGTGTGCTGTGAGGTGCTGGGTGTTGGCACCCCACCAATTTAATATTGTTTGCTGAACCTGAGAAACGGACATCAATAAATTTAGCTTGGAAAACTCTGTTGATGGGGTTCTCCCACAATCTTTTTTCTGCCAAAATCTCAGTACCCAGGTAACATCTGTAAATATAATAATCTATACCATAAGTAACCTAATAGCTAATGTCAAGCTGTCTTCTTGCCTCCAGTTCTTCGGTCCTCCCTTCTCAGTGTAGAGTAGAGTAGGTGCAGAGTAGAGTAGAGTAGGTGTCGACACCAGTTAAGGATTGGAATGATCGGCCATTACAGCCTTTTATTAAAGTGCTTCATAACATATAGATAACAAGACTGGAAAACACTTTCAAGTAATCTGAAAACTAGGGAGGTCTGGCAGGGCGCCATCTGGCAGTAGGAATATCGAAATAATTTTTCCCTAGCCGCACCGCGCCGACTCAAGAGCTGACAAATATGTCAGATGGTACTGCAACTTTACCACACTATTCCATGGCATCTATCCCAGTGGGAACAACACATAACTTTTTACATTCCACAACCAGGTAAAATGTAAGGGGAGGGCGGGAGTGCCATCCCTTTAAGGGGTTCCTTCTACCAGGCCCATTTGAAATGCCCTGAAAGACCTCCCTATGCAGGTTGTCATAACAAGAAGAAAATAAGACCCTCTCCTGACCACCAGCAGGCAGGCTGAAGCTGTTTGTGCTCCTCCTCCTTTTATAGACCCTCCTTTTATATGACTTGCACCAACCACCTTCTCCCTTCAAATCTTCCCTCCTCAACTAACTGTCCTTAACCCTTTAATCTTCTTCCCGTATTCATCCTCCCCACACTTCTGCACACTCCCTTGGGTTACTGTCCCAGCTGAACCCAGTCATGCTGGGCCTTCGCATGTCGCAGGTCACACAGCTGAGCAGAAGGCCAAGGAATTCAGCGATGTCATCTGGAAGATGTCATCTATTAGTAACCAGGGGGGGAAAAAAACTGTTATCGAGGAATATTTCCGAAGCATTCATTTTTGATAACCGACTATATTAAACAATCTTTTTTTTATTTTAACAGTGGGTGACAATAAGCCATTATTATGGCTGTGAGAATATCTCTATATTAATAATAGCCTAGCAAAGAAACTCATGGATTTCAATGAAGAGAAAGTTGCACTTTCACACAGAGTCCTGTGACTTCTACATGAAGTGCATGGGAGGGTTCCCGGCTTTTGGACTACTGCCAGTGTTATTTTTCCCTATGAAATGTTGTGATTTTTCTCCGCTCCTCTCTGCTATGTAAAGCATGCCTGTTAAAGTAGATAAAAATGGAGCAAAACCTTTAATTTTAGATTATCCTAGATTAAAACATATGATCTCTATATAGAATGATTTCACAGTTGCTGAGGAAGCAACTTTTATGCCATGAAGTGCAGCCTCAAGTTTTTGCGATAAGTCTGTGTTATGTGCATTATGTTTAAAATGCCTTGAACCGGCAAAGTAAAAATAAATGTGATTCTGTATCATCGGCAGATAATTCTGCACATTGGTTTAATCTTGTTTTTTTCAATTATGCTAATCCTAGGCTGAACAATAGATGAGGCTAAGCTGCACACCATCACCTTCATTGTTATAGATTCCAAGAAGCATAATGACTCTTTTCAGCACCACTCATATCACTGTCCATTTCACGAGCACATGGCAGAACGCTATTTGTGGACATGTGCCAGTTCATCATTTTGTATTGAGATTTAAACTGGTAACTGGACAGATCCTGCCAATCCCTACAGGACTTACCTACATCACTTCACCTATTTGCAGAACCAGTATCTGCCTTTACTGACTGCAGATAGCAAATGGAAATAACTCAATCCAGTCTTGGTTTATTTTTGTATCTACATAAAATATAAAAGTATAAAAAATATGAAAATTCAGAGGTTACTCTCATATGCCCAGGCCAAGTATAGACAGTAGCAGGGACTCCTGTCAAAGGCAGTATACAGTACACTGAGAGGCTGGGCTGGATGCAGAGCATCTGGACCAGAAGATGTGGTTAGTGGAAGCTGGGATACACACAGCATCAGGCTATGTTCACATGTAGTATGAGACCGCCATTCCGTAACCCGGTCAGGTCACGGAATGGCCGGTCTCAGAAAAGATCATCCCAGCCAGTACTGCAGTACCGGCTGGATGATCTCAAGCGACACTAAGTTCTGATGCGGGTGCATCCATGTGAGCCCACATCAGAACTCTCCACTGCACACTATGGAGCATGCAGCCATAACTGCACACTCCATTGTGTGCACTGACAGGGTTTTCTGCGACCACTATTCAATGAATAGCGGCCGCAGAAAACTGACATGTCAGTTTTCCAAGTTTTGGAGCCCAGCCGGAGTGTACACCCTGCAGCACAACGTAGGTTCCGTACCAATCACGGCTGTTGCAACAGCGGCCATGATTAGTACGGAACTTACGTTGTGTGAACATGGCCTCATTGTGTATCTCTCTGCCACTCAAAATAAAGGAGAAATTAGACAAATCCAAAATGAATCACGAAAAATGATTTTGTGAAATTTGCGCCAAATTGATTTACTTATCTATGGCTGCATCAGTCATGAAATGTTAATCCATGTGTCCAGCTTGGATGCAAAAGAATTATCCAGTCAGAACTTATACAGAGTCTTCGCTCTTATGACCACCAGCCCGAATCCAGAGTAACCACCATGTGCAGCACAGATGGCATCTAGACTGGTCCTGGTAGGTTCTCACAGGTATCTGGCACCATGCTGACTGCAGTGCATCCCACAGCTGTGTTGGGGAGGATCTATACAGCCAACACAAATTGGCCTCACAGATGCTCAGTCAAGTTGTTAGGGAATTAGTGGGACAGGGTAGGACTTGGAAATCTTGGCCATGCCAAGTCTCCATCCCAAGACTTTACTCATCCCATCTGTCCCAGGGAAGAGAATCAACATGTATAGGTGTGCATGAGCTGCAAAGATCGACCTACTGTATACCCAAGTCAGTTGTGAGTGCCTTCCACATTAGAAGGCACTCACGACTGAACGCCGACACCAGCACATTTTTCTAATAATGGTTGAAGTAAAGGTCACACCAATGACCAGTGCCGCAGTGCTAATCTCTTGAAATTCTAAAGCCATAGGTCACCACTCTATTATTGTACTGAGGATGCATATACAGCATCTGTCAAAAAGAAAAAGCATTGATTTGTAATAGAAACATAACAAAACTTTTATCACTTGGGGCCTAAATGTCCAGACCCCCAGCTGGTCACAAGAACAAGACAGGAGACATACAGAACATGCATTTTGGTTGCACTCCCAATGTAAGTCTATGGGGCCATTTGATATGTCCCTAGGATAAGTCAAACATTATTTTTTCCCTTCAGTGACAGGTATGCTTTAGATTTGGAGCTTCTCTGGGGATCTGCGGCAACATACGAAAGTGCAAAACCCTGAAGTACCTTAAGTGTCAGACTGCACTAACAGGAACAGATGAGTAGTGTCTTTGCAACATTATTATTTTCTGTATAATCATTAAGTTTTGATGTGATGCTTATATACAAATATTTATAGGAGTTTGACTATGTTCACATAAAACGTTTTTTTTCAGCTCTGTCTAAAATAACAGACATTTAACAGCCTGGCCTTCCCCTAGTGCAATGACGGCTGTTGGTACAATATTCTAGTTTGGGATTACTAATTGCCCTTTGGGTGCTGCTTAATTGAAAAGTCAATTTAATAGTAGAAACAGAGAAAGAACAGTGACAAAAGAAAATCTGTGTGTGAACAACTAATAAAAACCGTCCACTGTTTGCAAAAGACGTCCGAAAATAATCATGCTCATTATTTTGACGTCGGTGGCAAAAAAGCCAGCTATTCACTACATTGTGGGCATTGGATGTCTGTCTTTCCCTTGACTTCAATGCATTGCCATTGCATTCAGTTAAATCGGTGTAATAACGGACGTTATTTTAAATACAAAATTGGCCCCCTTTTCTCTATTTTTGACGTTGTGTGAACAAAGCCTTTTAAGGGAAAATTAGTGTGTATTATAAGATGAAAGTATCTTGCACCATCCATGTATTATATAAATGGCCATAAGTACTGGAACAGTAACAATAAAGCTTAACGCGAATGTACCATCAGGTACATCGCTTAAACTTATTTTACATGAATAGATCCGCGCCAGGGTGGTCTATCCGCGTCATGCATGGTCTATTCCCAGACATCATTCCGGCATTAAACACTGGGGGTGGGCCTGTCGCCCACCAGTGTGACAATACTGCCTCCCCTCTGTGATGTGGCTCCATTGATTTCAATTAGCTGCATCACAGAGGGGAGATCAACACACTGGGGGGCTGCTGGGTCTGCCCCCAGTGCTTCATGCTGGGCCGGTACTTGGGAATAGACCGATGCCGCGTGCAGGAACCAGGCGGCGGTTCAACAAAAAAAAGGACCACGCCACCGACATCCCTGCGCCAATCCATTTATGTAAAAAAACTTAAAGTGGTGTACCTGATAGTACATTTGCTTTAATAGAGCTAATTCTTCCCTCCATTAGCATTTTGTATATGCAATTCTAGCACGGAATGCACTTTATCAAAAATCCTCTAAAAACTTTTAGAAACTTGCTACTTTGAAAATTTTTCTACCATATGACTTATGTCAGGAAAAAAACTAAGGGGAAAAAAAAAAGAAAAATGATTTGCAAATCAGATTCAACCACTGCAAATCTCCAGTCACTGGTAAAACTGGCACAGCTGTTTAAAACGTATAAATGTTACTTGTCATTCTCCCTAATTCATCTATATGTCAGGGTGTCAGTCGAAATGCTGCCTACGTGATATATTACAAGTGAGCTCATTCTCGGCTGAAGTCTGCCACTATCAAAGTTCTTCTATTTTCTACTCCGGCTGCTTTCGGATTGAGCAAATGACTAATTCCAACTAATTTTGAGGTATATTTTTATCGCCAGCATCGGTCATAAAACAGTTGCGCTTTAATTGGGTTTCTACTTTCTATTGTTTGAAATCCTCCTTGGCCAGGTTTCTCTTTGTAGCATTAAATAGATAAGTACATTGACATTTCTGATCAAGATGTCTGACCTGTAAAGAAATTGTACCTTATGTTAATCCACATCAATCAGCAAGTCTTGCAGTACTAGAGTTGGATGTACAAACTTAGAATACTAATCGTTCTCCTTCCAGATATGCCGCTTCCAATCATCCTGTTGTGTCAGGCAGTAATTGTATGGTGCCAACAAATGAGGAATTCACATCACTTCATCTGATGAGCTGGAATTACATCTTTGATGATAAATGTGCATAGTAAATGTTAAACATTAGTATGTGGATTGTTTGATGCTTTACTGTTATTGTTTTCTTTATGCATTGGTTTACCATTGTTTTAACCCTCTGTTAGTTGCTTGACCTTGTTGTTTTCTGTTGTGTTTGGAAGGTTGTGTCCTGTGTGTTCCCCTTTAATTGAAGACACAAACACAAGTAGATATGGTACTTTTTTAAAAATCTTGAAAGACGGGGAAAAAAAAACCTGTACAGAACAGTAAGCTTGGTGGTTTCAGCTACATAGAGGGTATAAAGCTTGATGGTTACTAGAAACTAGGTGGTTCTATAGTAATTACACTGAGGGTACAAAGGCTGATAATAACTACACACTAGGTGGCACTAAAATTTGAACAAAGTAAAAAGTTACAAGCAGCGCATAAGGGTTTCTACTATATCACAGGAACAACCCAATACAACGAACTGATGTCGGTACAAATGGAACCCAAGTTAAGAGTTAGGGTCTTACTACACGGGCCGACTACGGCCCCATCATTTTAGTAAACGAGCACCAATCTCGGCACTCATTTACGTGACCTATTAGACAGCCCAAATATTGGGCAGCAAGGGCTGCATGGACATCATTAGCGATGTCCATGCAGCCCTTGCACAAACACCTTATTCCTTACCTTTCCCTGCTGGAAGTGGTAAGGTATCAGGTAATTGGGCAGTTGTCAGCCGTCGGTCGCAATCACCCGACGACTTTAGGTCCAAACCTAAACCATTGATCAGCCGATGATGGTTTCATCGGTCCATCATTGTCTCTATTACACAGGGCGATAACTGGCTGAATCAGCCCATTTTGGCCAATTAGCACTCAGTGTAATAGAGCCCTTAGCCCGGAGAGTAAAGATCACTATTCAACATGATTTTACCTTACAGCTGCTTCCATGAACTGTTCTCTCCCTATGCACAACGCCAACTAACCAAAACATTAGTCTACATTTAAGCTTCAGGGCTCCCACCTCCACACCCAACAAGCCACCAACACCTACTGAGGACCTAGTGCCCCCTGTTGCCAGGCTTGGGCCTAGTTCCCAACTTCGGCACCTGGGCACCTTGGCAAGAGACATTTCTTTAAATAAATTGAAAAACTTTTTTAAAAAGGCATAACATGAAAAAAACTGGTGCTTACCTTACACTCAATTTCTCCACCCCTTGCATATAAATCTTTTCCCTTTTTTTTTTAAAGGTGTAAAGGTTTTTCCAGATTTTCTTCCTAGTATATAATATATAATGATGTAATGTCTAGCATAGTATAAACACCTTGCAGTTTTCACTATGGCTACTAGACTTAAGCAGAAGAGGCTACACTCAAAACTTGTTTTACAGCCAACATTTAATACGTTATCAATTCAGTTTACCTATCTACTGTCCTGTATGAGCCAAGATAAGCAGCTTTCACACTGACATTTTGAAAAGGAAGATTGTAGGTGGCTAACAAAGACATGGGGACACGGGGTTCTCCGCTAATAGACTTTGTTGACTCCGCATATGGTTGGGGAGCAGCTTTATTGCAGATCAAAATCAATAGAAATTATAGACAAATATCGATTGCATTTTGCCCTGATTTTGGAAGATTTATAGGTTAGTTTTGCAGTAGATATGAGCTTAGTTTATCTCGGTAAGAATGCCACTTTGACACCAGTGATCGATATACCTAAGGGAAACAACAACATGAGAAATATTTGAGTCCAACCATTTACCCCCTCCGTTATATTGGATCTCTAAAAGAAAAACAATACCTGTACGGATATTATGGTGTCAAGACTTTGATTAGGCGTCTGTGATGCTGCTGAGCCAAGTGGCTGACAAGCGAAGCCTTGTTTTATCGTGCTTTATTTGCCGTCACACTAGTCTGCGGAGGTTCGGTATAAATCTATGATATATTTTATGAAGCCTATAATATTAAGTCAAGATGTTAACCTTTTCCTTGAATTATTGTTCCCTTAATAATATAAAGTGAAAGATCCTTAAGCAGTCTTGGCGAAAGCGCTTATGTTTTCAATGCAGTTGCACAGACTAAAATGACATTTCACATAAAGATTACATTCATTTTACCTTTTTGAGAAGCCTCTTGAACTTTAGAAATGCCCTTAGCTTTTTGCAATAGATGATCACTTTCGCTCAGTCTCTAGCTTTCCGTTGGGAGGCGGCAATAAAATACTTTACAGAATTACATGGGTAAACAATCAAGAGACCTGGATTTACTTTAGCGTGATGTCTAGTGTGCTAACACCCGACTAGCATTCATATACAGGATAATGCAAACCTCACTGCTATGTGGACCTATACGGTTATAGTACACAAGCCCTGAAGCGTCTATTGATGGTGTTCTTCTAGCTTATTGTACATCAATAACATCACAATCCACTGACTAATGAATTATGTATAATGAAAAAATCTCAGTCCACAGTAAAGTTTTATAAAAAAATCTATTCTTTGGACTATAAGATGTACTTTATACAGTAAAAAAAAAAAAAAAACTTGCTAAGCTAGCTGAAGCTTCCTTCAGACACACATTTTACATGGTGTTTTTTTTGGCCTAAAAAGCTAGCAATTTTTACTGTGTTTTAGTGTTCTTTCAATTGTGTATTAGTATAGGTGTCTTTATTGTTTTTATCCCCTGCATTTTTTCCAATACAAATCATATGATTCTTTTTTCATGGGATTTCTATTAAAGAATTGTGAAGAGGGGAATGACAAATTGCATATACGCGTTGTTGTTTTTTTTTTGTCACGTGGGTATGATGTTTCATATATTCCTATTGAGCCAAGGTTTACATCTGTCCACAGCATCTTTTAACAAAAAAGTCATGCTGTGAACGTTATTAATGTTTTTCTTACAAGGGGTCATGTGTAAAATCAACCCTTGGCTGGGTTTACACTTGCCTTTTTATTTTTTAAGCCAAGTCCAAGGCTAAGGCTGCATTCACACATTCCATGTTCTGCACAGAACACAGACGTAGAATGCCTGTAACAAATTCCCCCCCCACCCGCCCGGGCAGCATCTGTGATAAGATATGCGTCGCGCTGTAATGAAGCAGCTGCGCGGAGCTGTCATTACAGCACGGTTCATATGCATACAGTTCCTCCACTCCCAGCATCTTATCACAGATGCTGCCTGGGTTAGGGGGGGTCCGTTACAGGCATTCCACGTCCGTGTTCTGTGCAAAGTCCTGCTTTGAGGGCGGTTTTTTTGTGTAAAAAAACAAAAAACAAAAAAAACACTGCACGCTAGCTAGAAGTCAATAGGATAAACAAAGTGGAGGGACTGTAGTGAAAATGCTATAATACATCTTAAAGCATACATTTATTAATGAACATACACATGTGCATTAAACACAAACATGAATCATAGGTGTTTTGATTCTGGGTAAAGATAAGTGATGGGTTACCCCTAAATGACCCTGCCTAGTGCTGAAGTGGGACCCCCTGGAAAGTCAATAGGGAAATATCTTTCTTTTCTGGTGTTTTTCCTTGTCTTTTTTTTGTTTAGTGTCTGTAAAAAAAAAAGCAGCATGCTCTAGATGAGATGTTCTTCTCCCAGTTTGTCTTCTTTTTTTCTGCCATACTCCTCCATAGGTTTTCCTGCTAAAACTGCTAATTCTTCTATAGAATTCCTTAAATCAACTGGTCAAAACATTTCTTTAAGTGGTTATCCAGTGCTTTAAAAACATGCCACTTCCTTTCAGAGACAGCACTGCTCTTGTCTCCAGTTCATTTGCGATTTGCAAGAGTGGAGCTGTCGCTGAAATAAGGTGGCCATGTTTTTGTAGCGCTGGATAACCACTTTAAAAGGAAATCTGTCAGCTCCTGGGCCCTACCTAAGGTGCTGGCTTGGGGCTGTAGCTGTAAGCCCCCTAGTGAGCATGGTTGACTTTTGGTAATCTTCTGTGCAGTGGATTATGCACAATCTCACATCTCCTATTGTACTGAAGAGGCAAAAAGGAGTTGTGTGTGCCACACCTCTCCACTCCTTCCTCCTCCCTCTTCTTCATGAATAATCAATGCTTTTCGGCCTCCTGCTGGCTCAGCTGTCAGCAAGTGTCTCTGATTACAGATCAGTCCTCTGTAGGAAGTTTATATCTGAAAGAAACACTCAGCTATAGTTAAGTCTCTGTGGTCTGGGGGAAACTAACCTGTCTAATGACTTGCCCGCAGTTCATTCTCTGGTTCAAATCCCTGATGGAAATGAAATAGAGGTCTTTATTTTATATTTCCTCATTATTGTATCATTGTTAAGGCTATGTTCACACAAAATATTTTTGCTCAGTATTTTGGTCAGTATTTTGCAACCAAAACCGGGAGTGGATTGAAAACACAGAAAGGCAATGTTTGCCACACTGTTGAAATTGAGTGGATGGCAGCCACTTAATGGCAAATAATTACTGTTATTTTAAAACAATGGCCAATATTTGCCAATAAATTACGGCCATCCGCTCAATTTAAACTGTGTTTCTATAGCCTTTCTATGTTTTCAATCCACTCCTGGTTTAGGTTGCAAAATACTGAGCAAAAATACTGTGTGTGAATATAGCCTTAAAAATGATACAATATTGAAAAAAAAAGAAGTAAAATAAAGACCTCTGTTTCATTTCCATCAGGGGATTTGAACAAGAGAAGGAACCGCTGGCAGGTCACTAGACAGGTGAGTTACCCCTAGACCACAGCTCCAAAGCATACCTGAATGTTTCTTTCAGACATAAACTGCCTACAGAGGACTGATCTGCAATCAGAGACACTGGCTGACAGCTAAGTGAGCTGGAGACAGAGCAGTTTTGATTATTCATGAAGGAGAGGGAGGAGGAAGGAATGAACAGGTGTGCTAGAGTGCGGCACAAACAACTCCTCTTTGCCTCTTCAGTACAGTGGGAGACGTGAGATTGTGCATAATCCACTGCATGGAAAATTGTCAAAAGTCACCACACTCACTAGGGGACTGCCAGCTACAGCACACTGTAAGCACCTTAGGTAGGGCCCAGGAGCTGACAGATCACCTTTAATTTGTAACGAGAAAAAACTGGTGACCATACCTTATTTTAACTTGTTGGACATATACAAAAATACTACAGATATAGTGCAAGCCACCTGGTCAGAAAACTTAACTTTAGACCTTAAGAAAATCAAATATTCATTCCTTCAACAATTAACACCTCCCGAGACCCGTTGACAGCCGCCAGCAGCTTTTCCAGGGGCAAGGCCAAATACTCGAGTGATCACTGCCCACTTAGCCAATCAGTGACTGGGGCAGGACAGCGCTCCAGTCACTGACTGGCTGAGCAGGCAATTGATCAGCCGGCAGCGAGACTTGGAAGCAATGCAACAGAGGAATGGGGGCTGGTATATATACCTTGTTTATTATGTTCCAGTACCCCTGACTTTTTTATAGGACTTATCTTTTAACTTCTCCACCACAGATCAGCAAGAAAGTTTGAAGTCTAAAATATTTTTTGATCTTACTTTTTGTCATCAAAACCCGGTTGTATTCCTGCGCACCTTATAGTCTAAAAAATATGGTAATACAGCCGTGAAATGCACAGTTGTTTTTCAAGAACTGCCAGACATCCATTGATCTAACAAAGACAGAATGGTTGCTAGGGACACAATGCCTGACAGCCCATATTAATGGTTGTAGCTGTTGGTCAGTGTATCCTTAGCAAAAAAAAATGTCACAAATGACTCATCTATTCAGCTAAAAGTTCAATTTACCATGCTATTTATTTCCCATCTCATCTTAGCGTGCGTTATCTGAAAAACTTTTTTTTTTCTTATCAACAATAGTATTGACTAGTATTATTTTTAATATAGGTAATATACCCAAAAACATTCCCGCATAGAAAATATTTACCCTACTTCTTCATTTACAGCCATTGTAATGAATCATACAGCCTTGTATGAATTGCAATCTAGGATTCCATTTATTAAAATTCATAAAATAACTAAATAAAGTATAATGTACCGGCTGCTTGGTGATGTTTGTGTACAATTGCTGTGCCAGTAAGGTCATGTATAAGTGATGATATTAATATTTACTATTTATAGGCATTGTGCTTTTCAGATCTTCTTTAAGTGTCACTGTTGTTTAAATTATTTTTTATTTTAATTTTTTGCAGAAATCAATAGTCCAGGAAATTTTAAGTAACTTTGTAATTTTGTTTATTAGCTAAAAATGCATTTTTATCATGAAAGAGCAGTTTGAAGCTCTCCCCCATCTTCATGATTTTCTATGGAGAGGGAAGGGGTGGAGGGAGATGAGGCACCCAAACAGGACAACAAAGAGTTAATTTACAGCTACATTACCTCCTCTGACACTCAGCACTGACCTCTCTGACCTCTGAATACAGCTGTCACACAGGTCCCACTGTGTAATCCTTTGTTCTCTGCTGGCGACAAATCTCCCTCCTCCCCCTCCCCTTCCCATAGGTTACACAGGGCTCGACTGATGTAAAAGAGTCGAATTTCCTGATAATAAGCAGTGGATGAAAGAGAGGAGGGGGAGGGGGGGGGACCTGGGGAAAGGAATGCAGATAATGGCATATTTGCCTAAGGCATGATGGGAACTGTAGTTTTGCAACAGCTGGAGAGCCAAACATTCCCTGATTTACACAAACTGGACATGTTGTAGTGACATGTCAGAAGTGTGTATCAGTGGGGGATCTGTAGAACTAAGGGGCAGACGCGCTCTGCTCCTGCTTAAAACTGTAGTAGTGAACAGAATTATAATGGAAGCCTATGGAACTTCTGGCAATTCTGTCTACCGGAGATTTCATTGGCTTCTGCTCGCATTAACAGTTTAAAAACAGAAAATGTCAGGACAGAGGATCACAGTGGATTTCGCTGCGGAACTTGCAGCGTGAAATCTGTTGTGAATCCTGTACATGTGAACACAACCTAAATGATAGGTAGACTTTAAAAAAGAATAGACAATAGTTCTGAGTTATTTTAAGATGTCGATAGAGAATAGGACTGAAGACAGCACTAGAAAAGTGTTTTAGAATTCTGGGTCAAATTGTCCCAAAAATCATGTTTTCTACCAGGAACTGTAGCATTGCACCATTAACTTCAATAGAAAAACCCTGCAATACTGTACCACTTCTACTTACAGCACGGTGATGCAGGCTTAAAGGGGTTGTCCAGCAAAAAACTTTTTTTTACAAACCAACTGGTGTGAGAAAGTTATATAGATTTGTAATTTACTTCTATTAAAAAATCTCCAGTTTTCCCATACTTATCACCTGCTGTATGTCCTGCAGGAAATGTTTTATTTTCAGTCTAACATAGTGCTCTCTGCTGACATCTCTGGCCGAGACAGGAACTGACCAGAGCAGGAGAGGTTTTCTTATGGGGATTCATAGAAAACTGAGACAGAGTTCCTGTCTCGGCCAGAGATGTCAGCAAGAAGATTTTCCCTGGACAACTCCTTTAAGCACTGGTCTACATGGCATCCCCTTTAAATGGCTGATCAGCAGGGGTGCTAGGAGCAATGGGTCCTGATCCCAGTCCAGCTGCCCTTGGATTCTTGTCTTACGTCCCCGTCTTGTTTAGGATTTGGCACCGCCCAAAGGTCCCAAGAACATTCGTTTTATTAGGACTTTGGAAAATGTAAAAATTATTTTTCCATTGTATTAGAGCAGGGGTGTCAAACTCAGGCCCTCCAGCTGTTGCAAAGCTATAATTCCCATCTTGCCTGGGCAGCCAAAGCTTTAGCTGTGATGTGTATAAAAAAAAAAAAATCTGCATTCAAGATGTGTTCTTACATCCAAACAATAATTCAGAATCTACAGTAATTGGCTTATATGACACTTACCATAGACAGCCATAAAGGAATATTAATTACTATATGGGAATTACCAACTCGGAGAGTCAATGATCTAGATTGAATAGGATTACTGGCAGGATCACATAGACTATAAGCAATAGCGTTCATTCATATTTACAGACGATCTGGACAATTCAGCAAACATGCAATTGTCTGTGACTGAAAGGGCCGGTAGATTGACTGAATGACAAGTGATGTATAGTAAGAGAGATAAACGCTCCTTTCTATTATATTCCATTATATTAAGGCCCATTGAATGCACTCCAGAGAAATTCACTCTCATCAAATATTTTTGAGAGCCACTTTGTCGAAGTATAACTCATCTTTGATATTAGTTTAGTAAATAAACTTACCACAGCGATCAGTCATAATATTATACGTACATGTCCAATACTGCCCCCCTGCTTACTCTGGTCACCCACGTGCTGCCACAATAGCTCTGTCCACCATTGTATGGATTCCATAAGACCTCTAAAGGTGTCCAGTATTAACTTTTTCAGCAGTGCAGTTTATGCTACATTAGCTAATCTGTGGGCAGAGTCAACTTAACAGCATTATGGGCCCCGGGGCAAAGCCCCCTCCCCCAGCTGACCAGGTGCCACCGTCACAAGACAATGGATCTTTTTGACTTTCAGCAGTTGTACTGTTAAAGGTGACTAAACCATGCATAGTTTTCAAACATATTTTCCCAACCTTAACCCCTTAACAACATGGGGCGTACATTTACGCTCCCGCAGCCTGGGCCTTGGTGCAAACGGTGCGTAAATGTACGCCCCGCCGGGCTATAGAGCGGGCTCAGAAGCTGAGCTTGCCCCATAGCGGGTGAGGACCGGCCACTATCTGTAGCCAGGCCCTCGCCCTCAATGGCGGGCTGCCGCAATTGCGCGGCCGCCCATCATTTCCCCTTAAACGTTGCGACCACAGCGTTTAAGTGTAAGTGACCGAAGCATCTCCAGTCACTTAGCCATCGGGATCTCCGCAGCGTGTCTGCGGGGGTCCGGATCGCATGGCCTGACTGCCGGAGGTCTCTTTCCTTTCTCCGTGCAGTCAGGTCTTCAATCTTCTGATAGAGTCTGCCACAGGCCACAGGCAGGCTCTATCAGAAGATCACAGATTACAGTGATCCCTACTATTCTATAGTATAGCGGTGATCAGTATATAGAATTCAATGTATGTATGTATGTATGTATGTAAAAGTCCCCTAAGGGGACAATAAAAATGTAAAAAAAACAACAATAAAAGTTTTAAAAAATTTCCCAAAGCCCCTCCCCCAATAAAAGTGAACCCCCCCCATTCCAATTTTATACATAAAACACCTAAAAATAATGTAAAGTAATACATCTGATCTAATAAAAACTAGAGATCATGGCGCAAAAAACAATGCCCCATACAACCCCGTAAGTGAAAAAATAAAAGCGCTATAAGTCACAATAGGGCCATTTTAAATATACCTATTTGCAAAAAAAAGTTTTACTGCTAATAAAAATAGTAAAACGTTAGAAAACCTAGAAAACATGCATATTGCTGTGTTTAGACTGACCGTAAAGTGCATTACATAAACATGGAATGCCCCCTAAATTCACCCATAAATGATATTTTGGGGGTTCCGTCATTCATTTTATGGAAGATAAAAAAATGCCATTACAAAGCACACCTGTTCCTAAAAAAAAAAACAAGCCCTCACATGGCCCTGTAGGTGGAAGGTGACAATTGGCCCGGTCCTTAAGGTTATTTCAGGCCCAGTCCTTAAGGGGTTAAAGGGAAACCTTCAGCAAGTTAGGTGAATCTTAGTCTCTTACCTTCATCTTTTGTGCCGCTTCCATGCAGTTTGAAGTTTAATTCTGCATCTAGTAAGGCTGGGGGTGGGGCTAGGGCCCACAGAGCACTGATCTAGATCCCGGCCAGCCCGCTCCACTGATGATTATTAGAAGGGTCAGACCGGAACCAGTGATCTGGGGGCCCTAGCCCCACCACCAGTGCTCCAGATGGCCTTACTAGACTCAGGGCTAAACAACAAACTGCACTGAAACTGCTCTGAGGATGAGGGTAAAGATGTGCCAATTCTTTGACCAATTACTAAAAAAAAAGAGATTACAGAAATAGTTGAGGAGGCAGCACCTGTTTCCCCAATAAGTGAGGGTCCCAGAATTGGTTCTACCATTTTTCATGCAATTATGAATGGATTATGAGTGGATTTCCCATAAATGAGTAAAATGGTAATAGCCCTTTAAGATTTGAGTACAGTTAGGGGAACTTAACATGTGTGGGAAACCGACGACTACATCAGGACACCAGGGGAGCTCAGAGAGGTAAGCATAACATGTTTGTTATGTTTTCTGATATGGCAACAACATGGTAAAAATGTGTGAGGGCCGGATAACTCCTTTTAGTACATGCGAACATGCCAATAAACTATACCTTTCCTACTGCCATATGTTCAAAACTATATGCAAAGGGGCCCACACACCAAAGATGTGAGTTTCCATATGCAGATAACTGAGTCCCCTGAGTAAATAGTGTTGGTGCACCTGCATGACCTTAGCTCTATTCATCGTCTATGGGAACTTTAATAGCAACAATAAATTAAAAAAAAAATAAAAAAAATACTGATAATAAAAGAAAAGTTCAACTGAAAAGGGGTATTAGTTTAGGTGCTGTTTCACGGATCCATACAACATGGCTGTGTGCTTAAAGATAATGTACCATCAGGTACACTCGCTTTAAAGGAGAAGTCTGGCAAAAAAATTTCTTAAAGTATTGTATTGCCCCCAAAAGTTATAAAAATCACCAATATAGACTTATTACGGGAAATGCTTATAAAGTGCTTTTTTCCCTGCACTTACTACTGCATCAAGGCTTCACTTCCTGGATAAGATGGTAATGTCACTTCCTGGATAACATGGTGATGTCACTTCCTGGATAACATGGTGATGTCACTTCCTGGATAACATGGTGATGTCACGCCCCAACTCCCAGAGCTGTGCAGGCTGTGGCTGCTGAAGAGGATGATGGCAGAGAGATGCTCAGTGTCCCTCCAGTGCCCTGTGTCCCTCAGTGTCCCTCTGCCATCATCCTATCCAGCAGCCACAGCCCGCACAGCTCTGGGAGTCGGAGCGTGACATCACCATTTTATCCAGGAAATGACATCACCATGTTATCCAGGAAGTGACATCACCATGTTATCCAGGAAGTGACATCACCATGTTATCCAGGAAGTGAAAGCTTGATACAGTAGTAAGTGCAGGGAAAAAAGCACTTTATAAGCATTTTACCGTAATAAGTGTATATTGTGATTTGTATAACTTTTTGTGGGCAATACAATACTTTAAAAAAAAAATTCCACGGACTTCTCCTTTAAGTGTAGCATATCAAGGCATGAAGGTGGAAGAAAATAATAAACAAGTAAACTCACCTGTAGCCGTATCTCCGTTGTGCCTATTTAGCTGGAAACTGGATACGTCACGTACCCGGCTCTTCCCGCTGCAGCGTCATGGCTTGGCTGAGCGATTGCCTGCCCCAGTCAATGATTTGCTGAGCGGGCAGTCACTCAGCTGGATAGTTGACATTGCTGCTAGGAGATCTGCAGGTCACTGGCAGCTATGAACGGGACCCCGGAGCGGCGCTACGGGGCTCAAGGATAGGGGAGTTAACATTGTTTATTATTTTCCCGCACCCACATTCCTTTAAGGGGGGGTCATCCCAAGAGTAAAAGTTATCTCCTATATACAAGATAGAGAATAATTTGCGTGTTGGTGGGGGGGTCCTACTGCTGGGATCCCCAAAGTGAATACAGCCCCCATGCATGTTCGACAAATGCTTCATTCACTCTTCATGGTTCTTCTGAACATCATCTAGCACTATGAAGTTCTATAGACGGCAAATGGAGCAGTGGCCAAGCATGCATGCAGCTGCTTCCTTCACTTGGGGGACTTACAGATCCTTCTCATGATTGAATTAGCTAGTTATTCCCTATCCTGTTATGTACAACTGACCTTATAAAATAGTCTATACTTCGGGGGAGATTTATCAAAGATGGTGTTAAGTGAAACTGGCCCAGTTGCCCCTAGTAACCAATCAGATTCCACCTTTCATTTTCAAAAGAGTCTGTGAGGAATCTGATTGGTTGCTAGGGGCAACTGGGTAACTTTACACCATGTTCGATAAATCTCCCCCATTGTATGGAATATATACATATATATATATATATATATATATATATATATATATATATATATATATACTCTCATTGGTCTCTAACTTGTGGCTGCCTAGCTGTGACAGATCTCCAGCTCTGAGCATGTGCCTGCACCATTGGCATGCTGAGACTTGTATTTCCACAACAGCTGGAGAGCCATAGGATGGATTCTTATATACCGTTTCACGTGCGCTTATGCGATGAATTCTTTTATTTCAGTAAATGTTTTGGCTCTGCTCTCCTGTCAATCTCACGGAAACAGCTTTGAGTCTTGTGTTGTTTTTTTTTTCCCCCTACGAGCATACGACCTGCTTCGACAACATATTATCTTAGTAACCAACCGCAGGATATGTTTGTCAGCAAGACATACCACACCATCTGTTATCAACTAAAATATTTCAAAGTGAATAGATAGTGGATGGGCACATACAGCTGTGTAATCTGCACAATGGTCTGCGGAGAAGTGGAATATAAATGAGACGCTCTGCAGGCTTTTTTCTCTCTATTTTTTTTTTTTATATCAATGTGTAGTAAATATCATCAATTGATACATATGGTAATAGGGAAAATGTGTGACAAGATGGTATTGTAAGAAAACATCCTACTTGTAATTTTGTATTTACTAAGCTTATCGCCGGTCTAGTGCAGGTAGCAGAGGGAAGATTGGATATTCGTGGATATGGAGATTTCACAGCAAATACGATGTTGCAAGCACTGCAAGATTTTTCACCATGCCAATCCCCTTTACGTGCGAGCAGTGCTAGTGGTGTGTAGACTCAGCGAGGGGGCACAGCGCTCAGCTGCGCTATTCTGTTCCTTCCATTTAGCAAATGTTGGTGGTCTAAGCACGTTACCCCCTTTATCAGAAGTTTTGATATGTCAGAGGTTTGTAAAAAAAATATATTTTTCTTTCAGATCAACTGGTTTTTGAGAGTTCTATAGATTTGTAATTTATTTCTATTTAAAAATGTCATGTCTTCCAGTACTTAGCAGCTGCTGTATGTCCTGCAGGAAGTGGTGTTCTCTTTTCACTCTGAAAATCATTACAAGCAGGGGGTGGGTGGATGTAGCCGACAGGGAGCTCAGAAGACAGCCGGTGTGGTTCAGGAGCGTGACGCGGCTCTGCACAGACACCAGGACAGGTGACTATATCTTGTTTATTCCCCCCCACCCTCTGCTTATAATTTTTTACTTTCCAGCCGGACCTCTCCTTTAACCTCTTAACGACCAAGGGTGTACATGTGCGCCCTGGCGTGGTTAACCCCTAGATAACCCAGGATGTAAATGTACATCCTGGCGTCACCAGGGGAGTTCAGAGCGGGACACCGCTCTGAACCGCCGCAATCCCAGGGGCTATATGCAGCCTGGGACCACAGTGTGGCATTTAGGTGCAGCTGTCAAAGTTGAGTTGAGAGTTGAGAGAAATAGAACGCCTATCTCATTGATCTATGCAATATATCTATACTGCATAGATCTCAATGAGAGGTCAGAGCAGTGATACTAGAAGTCCCCCAGGGGAAATCACCCTAACCCCAGGGGGAATAACCCTAACCCCAAGGGGACTTCTAGTATGTGTGTAAAAAAAGAAGAAAAAAATTATCAATAAAAAAACCCCTCCCCTAATAAAAGTTTGAATCACCTCTCTTTTCCCATTTTATAAATAAAAAAGAAATAAAAAATTTACATATTTGGTATCGTCACATTCGCCTGAACTATTAAATTATCGTGTTCCTGATCTCGCACGGTAAACGGCGTAAGCGGGAAAAAAATTTGCAAAATTGTGCATTTTTGGTCACATCAAATCTAGAAAAATTGTAATAAAAAGCGATCAAAAAGTCACATATATGCAAACAAGGTACCAATAGAAAGTACACATCATGGCGCAAAAAAATGACCCAGCCTGACCCAGCCCCATGGACCAAAGAATAAAAGCGTTATAAGCATGGTAATAGAGCAATTTTAAGGAATATATATATATATATTTTTTAAGGTTTTAATTTTTTAAAAGCCAACAAATAAAATAAAAGTTATGCAAGTTACATATCGTCGTAATCGTACTGACTTGAGGAACATCTATAACAAGTCAGTTTTACCCTAGGTTGAACGGAGTAAAAACAAAACCCCTTAAATAAAAAAAAATGTGTTTTCACCGTACGTATAATTTTTTTCTGGTTTCATGTCATTTTTAAGGCCAAAATTACATCTGCCATTGCAATGTAAAATTAGTGGCGCAAAAAATAAGGGTTCATCTGGCTCTCTAGGTGGAAAAATGCACGTGATATGGCCTTATATACACACGGAGGAAAGAACAAAAGTGCAAAAATGAAAATTGGCCCGGTCTTCTAAGGGTAAGGGCGTTCAGAGTGGGGCCGTGCGGTGACCCTGCTCTGAACCGCCGCGATCCCGGGTGCTATCTGCACCCTGGGACCGCGGCAATTAGCGGGCATGGTCCAATCGCTGTGCCCGCTAACTAGCCATTTAAATGCAGCTGTCAAAGTTGGTGGTGTAGTGGGGGGATAGCCACCCCCGCGACACGATTGCAGAGGAGCAATTTACACATCTGTACTGGCGCTGATCCCAGCTCAGCAATCTATTGCTCTCTGCTGCAGCAGCCGAAAGCAAGAGAGCACAGATCTCATTGATCTATGCAGTATATCTATGCTGCATAGATCTCAATGAGAGATCAGAGCAAAAATACTAGAAGTCCCCCAGGGCTCATCTGGGTCTCTAGGTGAAAAAATGCAAGCGCTATGGCCTTTTAAGTACAAGGAGAAAAAAAACAAAAGTGCAAAAATGGAAATTAGCCCGGTCCTTAAGGGGTTAAGCATTGTCAAGCATTCTTCTTCAGTACAAGACATGTCACTGTCATTGTGCACTCATGTTATGAAATACATCAGGGGTTGAATACATAATGTACAACTCTCTAGAATTTGAAGAAGTTGTCAAGGGTTTAGAAAACATGGTTGGCTTCCTCCAAAAATAGTGCTACATCTGTCCCTGGTTTGTGTCTGCACTGAAGAGAAAAGAGCTGTTATATCATCACACGTAACATTTTATTACTGAGAGTTTTTTTTAAATAGTTGTCACTTGCTTACCCTTCAATAGAGTATAAATAAAGTTTTACTATAAAAAGTCTATTTGGAAACCTCTAGTCTCAGGATCATCAACATATTCTATAAATAGTGTCTCATAAGTCAGCACTCTCGTCTTGCAGCGCTGGGGTCCAATCTAAGTTTGCTCTGTCTGTATTTGCATGTATTGAACTATCTTCCCAGATCACCAGAGGGCGCTGTTGCTGGAGATTTGGAAAGCAATTTCAGTTATGTACTTTTTTCATGTATACTATATGCATTGTACTTGATGGTTTTATGTTCTCTTATATAATACTACACAGAAATTGCATCAGTCCAATGGAGAAATTTAATGTCTTTATTAGAGATGAGCGAACCTCTAGCATGCTCAAGTCGATCCAAACCCGATTGTTTGGCATTTGGTTAGCGGTGGCTGCTGACGTTGGCTAAAGCCCTAAGGCTATGTGGAAATCATGGATATAGTCATTGGCTGTATCCATGTTTTCCAGACAACCGTAGAACTTTATCCACGTTCTGCAGCCCCAGCTATTCAAATGCCGAATGATCGGGTTCGGATCGACTCGAACCCGATTCACTCATCTCTAGTCTTTAATATATGGTGATTGAATGTATAGGCTGAAAGGTTCATTATTTACCTGGAGGCGGATGACGGGTGTCCTTTCTGGTGTCCAGCACTAAACCCTAGTGACTACTCTTTTGAAGAAATCCTTATACAGCGTTAAAATCCTCATTTTGCTTTTACCGCATCTAAAACTGACGCGTTTTCCATTTTGGACAAAAAGGATTCAGCTTCCAGGTGAAAGCATTGCGTTGTACTTTGCTGAACAGTGCAGATTTTTTTTTTTTAGAAAACTGCAATTTTAGCAAGCGCTTGGAGTCCCTAGTATAAGACAGACGTGCGTGGTGTCAGAGATGAAGTACTTAAGAAGTTATTAGCCAAGCAAAACTTAACCTTTGCTACTGCTCAAGAGGAAGCGCTGGCATGCGAGGGCGCATCTTTTCATTCAAGGGAAATACAGACATCTTGTGGTAACGTACAGTACATATTCCAAATGTTAATGTGCTGCAGAATAAAGAGCACAATGTTACACTAAGGGATTAAAGCACAGGGACATTGCTATAGCAGTGATCGACATCACAGGCAAGATCAGTGCCGCTTTAATAATGTAATGCATCAACTGCCTGTCTACAAGGCTTGTCTCCTGTGGGGTAATAGAGTCATAATAACTGGAGATGGTCAGAAGTCAGTGGGGTTTTCCACTTCATGTTACTATTGTACAGGCCTCCTGGTGTGTGAAAAAGACCTCCTCATCCTCTTAGTTAGAGGTGAAGCCCGACAAAAATTTTTAATAAAGTATAGTTATGCCCCCCAAAAGTTATACGAATCACCAATATACACTTATAATGGGAAATGCTTATAAAGTGCTTTTTTTACCCTGCACTTACTACTGCATCAAGGCTTCACTTCCTGGATAACATGGTGATGTCACTTCCTGGATAACATGGTGATGTCACGACCCGACTCCCAGAGCTGTGCGGGCTGTGGCTGCTGGAGAGGATGATAGCAGAGGGATGCTCAGGGTCCCTTCAGTGTCCTGTGTCCCTCAGTGTCCTCCTGCCATCATCCTCTCCATCAGTCACAGCCCGCACAGCTCTGGGAGTCGGGTCGTGACATCCCCATGTTATCCAGGAAGTGACATCACCATGTTATCCAGGAAGTGACATCACCATGTTATCCAGGAAGTGACATCACCATGTTATCCAGGAAGTGACATCACCATGTTATCCAGGAAGTGACATCACCATGTTATCCAGGAAGTGAAGCCTTGATGCAGTAGTAAGTGCAGGGAAAAAAAGCTCTTTATAAGCATTTTCCATAAAACGTGTATATTGGGAATTTGTATAACTTTTAGGGGGCAGTAAAATACTTTAATAAAAATTTCCGACGGACTTCTCCTTTAAATCTTCTGATACTACAAACTTCTTCTAATGATGTTTCATGTGACAGGAACTACTCACTGAGCCGATCTCTGGGCTAGGCATGTCGTTCCTGTCCATAAAAAGTCATTGAAAGAAGATGACAGGATCTGGAAGATGTGACCGTCACACCAGCAGGGGAGAGAGGCAGATGAGTATGCTGTCTTGTAGAGAGATATATACAAAGGTAACATGTTTGCCTAAAAAAACAAACAAAAAAAAACTGTAATTGCCTGAATAAAGCATAATTGATACGGCAAAAAACGTTTGCTATGCCACATAGACATATTAAAAGTTTTTATCGATGATGGTGTGGGACCTAACCAATCATCAGAACCTGCAGGGAGGAGTATATGGCTGATAGCTGTTTTTCACTAGCTTCACATGTTCACTGAAGAAAAAGTGACCCTGGCTTAACAATAGTTCAGAGTAATGGCTAACTTCCCAAGGATCCTCCTGCCAGAGAACTATTTTCTCCACTCTCAAATGTCCCTTAGGAAAACACATGTATAGGACACTTCAGATGAGAGTAAATCTTCACTTCCACCAGAACATGCAAAGCAGGTGACTCAAAGCCTATAAGCAAATATGAATGTAATGACTGTTCAATACTGAATGATTGCCCAGTGTCGCTAGAGGGCGCTGTTGCTGGAGATATGAAGGAATGTCAGGTCCTGGCCTGCTCTCTCCTCATATAGATATACTTGTTGATTTTATGCCCATTCCTCTATTTTGGAAAACAATATAAAGAACAATACACTGCTGTTGCATCTGTGAAGGCTTCAGTTTGGTAACATAGGACGATAATTCAATACATTAACCCTTAGTGGACCAATCCAATTTAAATTTTTGCGTTTTCGTTTTTTCCTCCTTGTGCTTAAAAGGCCATAGCACTTGCATTTTTTTCACCTAGAAACCCACATGAGCCCTTATTTTTTGCGCCACTAATTGTACTTTGCAATAACAGCCTGAATTTTTTCATAAAGTACACTGTGAAACCAGAAAAAAAATTCAATGTGTGGTGAAATTGAAAAACAAAAAAAACAAAAAAAAAAACATTTCTTTTATATATTTTTTTTTTTTCGTTTTTACGCCGTTCACCCTGGGGTTAAACTGACTTGTTACATATGTTCCTCAAGTCGTTACGATTACAACGATATGTAACATGTATAACTTTCATTGTATCTGATCACTCTATTCCCAGGCTTATAACGCTTTTATCCTTTGGTCTATGGGACTATGTGAGGTGTTATTTTTTGCTCCATGATGTGTTCTTTCTATCGGTACCTTGCGCATTGCGCATATGCGACTTTTTGATAGTTTTTGTCACAATTTTTCTGGATTTGATGCGACCAAAAATGCACAATTTTGCACTTTTTTGCACATAGTTTGGGCGATTACGCACGCGGCGATACCAAACATGTTTATTTATTTATAACATGGGAAAAGGGGGGTGATTCTGACCTTTATTAGGGGAGGGGGCTTTTTATTAATAACAACACTTTTCTTTTCTTTTACACTTATACTAGGAGCCCCCCTGGGGGACTTCTAGTACAAGTACAATCATCTCTCTGCATAGATATGCAGCATAGATCGATGAGATAGGCACATTGATTGCTTCCCGCTGCTGCAGCTGGAAGCAACAGAGTGCCGAGCCGGGATCAGCACCATAACGGTGCTGACCCCGGAAGGAGTAAGATGTGTGGATTGCTCCTCCGAGACAATGTCCCGGAGGAGCGATCCGCCCCACTAGACACCAGGGATGGCTGCATCAAGTAATCGGATGCAGCTGTCAACTTTGACAGCTGCATCCGATTACTTTATTAGCAGGAACGGTGATCGAACCGTGCCCGCTAATAGCCGCAGTCCCGGGCTACGAGCGGCACCTGGGACCGCACTCGGGGCCGCGCGGCCCTGTTCTGAACACATGGAGGCGGCCCTGGACGTACGGGTACGTCCAGGGTCGCCTAAGGGCTAAAGGGGAAGTGTGGGCAAAATAAATTTAAGATATGTTATTGCCCAACAAAAGTTAGGAAAATTACTAATAGACACTTATTATGGGAAATGCACCTATAGTGCATTTTCCCTGCACTTACTACAGCATGGCCTGTTCAGGTCTCTGTAAAGTTGGTGATGTCACGTCTCATAAACTGCCGACTCCTGCTGCTCCAGTCTGCCCCAACTCTACAGCAGGTGTCAGCAATTTATGTGACGTGCCATCACCAACTTTACAGAGACCTGAACACGCCATGCTGTAGTAAGTGCAGGGAAAATGTACTATAGGTGCGTTTCCCATAATAAGTGTCTATTAGTAATTTTCAAAATTTTTGTTAGGATGTAACATATTTTAAAATTATTTTGCCCGGACTTCCCTTTTAAGAGGAAATCCATGCAAACATGGACAGAACAAACTCAAATTTATATATATATTCATATATAGTTGGGTGTGCGTTCACATATTCAGGTCTTTAATTTTAGTTTAACTATTGAATACAATGTCAGGCATGGATCTGAATAGAGGAGTAGTCTCAAGTCTTTCTTTATACATCCTCCATTTATGATCTGTTCCTAGATTTTATTCAATAACAATTAAAAATAAAAACTCTAAAACACGTGAACATCCCCTTTGGGTTTCATGGTTTCCTCTCGCACTCCAAAAACAGCTTAAATGCATTTACACCATTCTCTTTAAGTAGTTCAAAGGCCCCAGATTGGAGAGATGCTTGTAGTCATATGATAGGGTTAGGGTAAAAGCATCAAGCACAGTAGAATTTTTTTTTTTGTAAAAACATGCTAGTTAGATCGGTGTACTTGTATGCTAGTCTTGATAAAATCCAAAACAATTCTCAAATAAATTCCCCTTGCCCCACACCCCTCAGTCTTGTGGGTGCTGCTCCGAGTCTGCACACTCCGACAGATACCACCTCGAACTTCTGCCAGTCCAAGTGATGTCACTGTCATAAGGACACGTTTCGAAAACTTATACTGTTTCCTTCATCAGGGAAATCACCTACCGGACGGAAAGACAGGGTTATTATCTGTAAGTTGTGCTGGGATTCTAAATGAGAGCGTCTATTCCCTTTTACGATGATCAATTTTATATGCATTTTGTTTTAACCTTCATTTATGACCGCACTGTTGTGTTTCATGCTTTCTGTTTTACATTTTTACCTGCATTCCTCTTGGTTCTTATCTGTGTGACCACTGTGGAGTTGTGCTCGAGTTTATGTTTACGTATAGTATCCACTATTTGTAATTATATTGGGGGAGATTTATCAAACTTGTGTAAAGCAGAATTGTCTCAGTTGCCCCTAGCAACCAATCAGATTCCACTTTTTATTTTTTCACAAATTCTTTGAAAAATTAAAGGCGGAATCTGATTGGTTGCTAGGGGCAACTGAGACAATTCTACTTTACACCTGTTTGATAAATCTCCCCCAATGTGTTTCCCCTATGTCTCTAGAGTAGACAATGAACAGTGATTAATGCTGCGTTTACACAAAACGATTATCGTGCAAATTTGCACGATAATCGCATTCGAACAATAATCGTACGTGTAAACGCAGCGAACGATCGAACGACGAGTGAGAAATCTTTCATTTTGATCTTTTAACTTCCGGCTTTCCGGCGAAAGTCCGGCTGCCGGCGGGCCGGCCCCCCGCTCATCCGCAGCTCATCCCCCCGCTCATCCGCAGCCCCCTGCGCCGACTCGATCGCCACCCCCGCCGCAAGCATACCTTACCTGCTCCGCGTAGCAAGTGTTTGAAATCCCCGGCTCCCCTCTTCAGTGCATTGATTGGCTGAAGAGGGGAGCCGGGAATTTCAAACGGCTCCTCTTCAGCCAATCAGTGCTGCCGTGCATTGATTGGCTGAAGAGGGGAGCAGGGGATTTCAAACAGCTCCTCTTCAGCCAATCAATGCTGAAGAGGAGCCGTTTGAAATTCCCGACTCCCCTCTTCAGTCAATCAATGCACTGAAGAGGGGAGCCGGGGATTTCGAACAACTGCTACGCGGAGCAGGTAAGGTATGCTCGTGGCCGGGGCGACGGGGGCAATCTGAGCGGCGGCGATTGGAGCGGCGGGGGTGGCGATCGGGGCGGCGCAGGAGGCTGCGGTTGACCGTGGGGCCGGGCTGCGGATGAGCAGGGGGCCGGGCTGGGAGCGGGGCGGTCTGCGGGCGCGCAATCTTAAAATGTAGGCAGCGTTAGGAAATAATTTCAGTGAGAAAATAGGAATCAAGTGGCCGAAAAGCCAAGTCTGTAGTGTCATCTAAAACAGGTAAATAACAAGGCATATAGAAGCTGTACATTATTCTCTAATTAGAGCATGTTTGTGTGGTTTGTGGGGGGTTTGCAAGGACGGTACAAAGTGGTGCGGTGAGCTGAATGAGCTTGGTTCTGCTGTGTCTCCCTCTGGCATTACATATGCATTCAGTGACAATCCAAGCCCTGGAGACCTGTGGGATGTCAGAGGGGGACATAAAAGAAGTAAAACAATACTTACCAGCTCCTGACCACCAGTCCCGTCACTGCCTGGCCACTGACATCATGGCTGATAGTGGTGGTCTGGATCCTACAAAGTTGCTTTCTTTTGCACATCCCACCACCTAAAAAAAAGTTGAGGTGATGGGAATATCCCTGTTGGAGTCTATTTTTCTATGGTACACCCCTTCTAGTGTCCTATGTAAGTCTGCAGGTGTCAGATATCCATATATCTGTGTAGTGGCCATTCCTCTCCATTCATGGCATTAGGGGTTTGACAGGATATCAATACTTTGATCATATGAACATTTCTCGCATCCTCTGATGTATAGTTTTACTTTGCACTCGTAATATCTTAAAATGTCAGTCACCCTGGCTTTTCTTATTACCACATATTGACATTTTAGGTATTTGTTCATTTTTTCCCTCTCCTAAAATTTGTCACCACCGTTGAAGTGAATATATTGAATTTCTGTCATTTAAACAAGAGGAGCGCAAAAGCGACTGTAAACTATTAATGACAGCAAAACTATAGGAAAAAAAAGTTTTCAGTATATATAAAATAAAGAAAAGGAAAAAGTGATAAAAGTTTATTGGTGACATTTATCCTACCGTCACCTGATAATATGGCAAATCTGATAATCCAGCATTTCTTTCCAGCACAGAACGGCATTAGGCTATGTTCACACTACGTAAAAAGTACGGCCGGCCGTACTTTGTGCGGTGTGTAACATAGCCTATGTTCTGTGGGATCCCGGCCGTAGTGTATACACATCGTATACACTCCGGCCGGGATCCTGTACAGGGCCGCAAATAACTGACATGTCAGTTATCTGCGGCTGCAATTCAGTGAATTACGTCTGCAGAAAGACCTGTCAGTTGACGAAGTGGGCGGCTCCGGCCGCTTGCTTCATTGTGTGCTGTGGGAGGTTCTGCGGCCAAAAGATCATCCGACCGGTACTGCAGTCACGGAACGGCCGGTCTCTCACATTGTGTGAACATAGCCTTATAGTGTATGTGAGATTTTACAAAACCAGAAAACAGAGGTGATTGCTTTTATTATATGACAAAGTTCATTTAACCCCTTAAGGACGGGGCCAATTTTCGTTTTTGCTTTTTCTCCTCCTTGTGTTTAAAAGGCCATAGCACTTGTATTTTTCCACCTAGAAACCCACATGAGCCCTTATTTTTTGCGTCACTAATTGTACTTTGCAATGACAGGCTGAATTTTTGCATAAAGTACACTGCGAAACCAGGAAAAAATTCAATGTGTGGTGAAATTGAACAAAAAAAACGCATTTCTTTTATTTGGGGGGTATTTGTTATTACGCCATTCGCCCTGGGGTAAAACTGACTTGTTATGCATGTTCCTCAAGTCGTTACAATTAAAACGATATATAATATGTATAATTTGTTTTATCTGATGGCCTGTAAAAAAATCAAACCATTGTTAAAAAATATATGTTCCTTAGGGTACAAACACACACACCGTATATGCAGCAGATACGCAGCAAATATGCAGCAGATACGCAGCAGATCTGTAGCAGATTTGATGCTGTGTTCAGTTATTTAGATCTAATCTGCTGCGTATCTGCTGCGTATCGCAGCAGCAAATAAGCTGCGTATACGGTGTGTGTGTTTATACCCTAAGGGTATAAACCCACACACCGTATACGCAGCAAAAACGCAGCAAATACGCAGCAGATGTGATGGTGAAGATTTGATGCTGTGTTCAGTTATTTAGATCTAATCTGCTGCGTATTTGCTACGTATTTGCTGCGTATCGCAGTAGTAAATACGCTGTATATACGGTGTGTGGGTTTGTACCCTAAGGGTATAAACCCACACACCGTATATGTAGCGTATTTACTGCGGCAATACGCAGCAAATACGCAGCAGATTAGATCTAAATAACTGAACACAGCATCAAATCTTCACCAACAAATCTGCTGCGTATTTGCTGTGTATACGGTGTGTGGGTTTGTACCCTAATGGTGCGTTCACACCTACAGGATCTGCAGCTGATTTTCTGCAGCAGATTTAATTTAAATATCTGAACACAGCATCAAATCTGCTGCAGATCCTGTAGGTGTGAACGCACCCTAAAGAGACAAATCTTCCATGCCTCTGACTCACATTGTGAGACAGGGGGCAGAGTGTGATGTCACAGGAGGCGGGGCTGGATTCCCCAATCCCCTGAGTGATTCACCATCTCTGACCGAACAGAAGCAGCTGCTGCAACTTCCCTGATTGTTCAAAAGTCTGCAGTGAAATTAGGGCTGCGTTCACACATGTTGTAGTTTCATTGCAGTACTGCAGCATATTCACAAAAATGATGCAGTAACACAATTAAATGATGCTAAACAGTACAGAGGATCAAAGCTGGCACTGCCAATTCTACCTGGACAAACCAGTATATCCCATGTAATATAATATTGGATAAAGGCCTTATTGTGGACTCAATCTCAAAGACAAAAGATGCTTGATCATAATATGTGTGTAGAGGTGAAAAAAAAAATTAAAATTAAAAACTTTAAAATTAAAAGCCATACAGTGTGCTATGTGGTGTTACAGGTAGAGTATACTGCGTGCTGTGTCGTGTTATAGGTAGAGAATACAGCGTGCTGTGTGGTGTTACAGGTAGAGAATACAGCGTGCTGTGTGGTGTTACAGGTAGAGAGTACAGCGTGCTGTGTGGTGTTACAGGTAGAGAGTACAGCGTGCTGTGTGGTGTTACAGGTAGAGAGTACAGCGTGCTGTGTGGTGTTACAGGTAGAGAGTACAGCGTGCTGTGTGGTGTTACAGGTAGAGAATACAGCGTGCTGTGTGGTGTTACAGGTAGAGAATACAGCATGCTGTGTGGTGTTACAGGTAGAGAATACAGTGTGCTGTGTGGTGTTACAGGTAAAGAATACAGTGTGCTGTGTGGTGTTACAGGTAGAGAATACAGTATGCTGTGTGGTGTTACAGGTAGAGAATACAGTGTGCTGTGTGGTGTTACAGGAAGAGAATACAGGGTGCTGTGTGGTGTTACAGGTAGAGAATACAGTGTGCTGTGTGGTGTTACAGGTAGAGAATACAGCGTGCTGTGTGGTGTTACAGGTAGAGAATACAGCGTGCTGTGTGGTGTTACAGGTAGAGAATACAGTGTGCTGTGTGGTGTTACAGGTAGAGAATACAGTGTGCTGTGTGGTGTTACAGGTAGAGAATACAGTGTGCTGTGTGGTGTTACAGGTAGAGAATACAGCGTGCTGTGTGGTGTTACAGGTAGAGAATACAGCATGATGTGGGTCGGGGGAGAGAGACAATGAAATGATACTGAAATGAAGTACTGCAAATAATTCAGTAACACAATGAAACTGCAATGTGTAAACACAGCCTAGATGTTCTACAACAGATTTAAGTGGGGAATGTGCAGGGTGGAGGACAGTGATGAACAGCTGATGGAAAGTATTGCATTCTGGAACCTTTAGTACTGAGTACAACTGCTCAACCAGGAAGTACAGCCACACAATACAGAACAAAACACCCCAAACAAATGGATTTTGGTAGTTTCAAAACTGGGATAGATAGGTATGTAATGCTATATGCTTCTGCAGAAGGTTCTTTTTTTACACCTTTACCTGGAGTTTCCCTTTAATAGAACCCTTTACTTCAACTTCTTAAAGACACAGGGTGTAAATGTACGCCCTGGCGTCGTTAGGGGCGTTCAGAGGGGGACCGTGCCGCGACCTATTAGCGGGCACGGTCTGATTGCCGTGCTCACTAATAAGCTTTTTAAATGCAGCTGTCAAAGTTGACAGCTACACTTAAAAGGCTGTTTTTCCCTTCCCTGGTGGTCCAGTGGGGAGGGGAATCGCAACGACAATCTATTGTTTCTGGATGCGGCAAGCCAGAGCAATAGATTGCTCATTGATCTGTGCAGTATATCTATACTGCATAGATCTCAATGAGAGATCAGAGCAGTAATACTAGAAGTCTCCCAGGGGGACTAGTTAGTGTGTTAAAAAAAAAAAAAAAAAAAAAAAATATATATATATATATATATATATATATATATATATATATATATATATATATAGGAAAAAGAATATAAAAGCAGCACTACCTTGTAAAACGTAGTTTGGTGCCAGCAGATTCCCCAACCAGGGGTATGAATGTCCATATACAACGAATAGTCCGCAGCACTCCAAGTTGTGAAACAAAAAGTGGTATTTATTCCAAATATATCATAATATCAAAAATAGTGACATGCAGCAAATAGATATATATATATATATATTTTAATAGAAAATCTCCTCCCCTAAAAAAAGTTTGAATCACCTCCTTTCCCCATCTTATAAGTATAAATAAATAAATAAATAAACATGTTTGGTATCGTCGCCTGCGTATTTGCCTAAACTGTTAATTTATCACATTCCTGATCTCGCAAGGTAAACAGCGTAAGCGCAAAAACCCAACAAAATGTAAAATTGCGTATTTTTTTTTACATTAAATCCAGATTTTTTTTTTTTATAAAAGGTTATCAAAAAGTTGCATATATGCAATCAAGGTACCGATAGAAAGTACAGATCATGGCACAAAAAATGACACCTCACACTACCCCATAGACCAAAGGATAAAAGTGCTATAAGGATGGGAATAGAGCGATTTTAAAGGGATAGTGCGGTGTAAAACATTGTCTTACTAAATAACACACTAGGGCTGGGCGATTAATCAAATTAATTCGATTAATCGTCCAGAACGTTGAAATCGATTAGATTTTTTGTGAAAATCGTAAATTCGATTTTCACAAAAAATCATTTCGGGCTGCGGTGCCGGGGAGAAGCTGAGAGAAGGGGGGTTGCGGTGCGGGCCGGCGGGAGAGCTGTGGAGGGGCGGTGTGGGTGAGCGGGGAGAAGATGCTGGAGAGGGGCGGTGCAGTGCCGGCGGCCTCCAGCCACTGACAGCGCCGCCGCTGATCTGCCCCCGCCCCTTCCACTGAGCGTCCCACTCCCCTCCCGGCCAGATATGGAGGTCCCGGGTCTGTGGAGGAGGAGGCCGCAGGGACTACAGTAGGTGGTGATCGCGGCGCTGCTCGTCCTGGAGCTATACAGCGGGATCGGGGGGCTCGGTGCAGACCCCCGTTCCCGCTGTATAGCTCCGTGACCCGCAGCTATGCGATCACCACCTACTGTAGTCCCTGCGGCCTCCTCCTCCACAGACCCGGGACCTCCATATCTGGCCGGGAGGGGAGCGTGTGTGTGGAGGTGAGAGGAGGAGGAGATGTATGTGCCCTCCTGCTCCAATCACCTCCAGCTGCACCAGTCACCCCCCAGTCCCCTCAGTGTCCCCCCAATCCCCTCATTGTTCCCTCAGTGTCCCCCCCCCAGTCCCCTTCAGTTTCCCCCCCCAGTCCCCTTCAGTGTCCCCCCCAGTCCCCTTCAGTGTCCCCCCGTCCCCTCATTGTTCCCTCAGTGTCCCCCCCCAGTCCCCTCAGTGTCCCCCCAATCCCCTCATTGTTCCCTCAGTGTCCCCCCCCAGTCCCCTTCAGTGTCCCCCCCCAGTCCCCTTCAGTGTCCCCCCCAGTCCCCTTCAGTGTCCCCCCCAGTCCCCTTCAGTGTCCCCCCCGTCCCCTCAGTGTCCCCCCCCCAGTCCCCTTCAGTGTGTCCCCCCCAGTCCCCTCATTGTTCCCTCAGTGTCCCCCCCAGTCCCCTTTAGTGTCCCCCATTGTCCCTCCAGTCCCCCAGTGTCACCCCAGTCCCCTTTAGTGTCACCCCAGTCCCCTTTAGTGTCACCCCAGGCCCCTTTAGTGTCACCCCAGGCCCCTTTAGTGTCATTCCAGTCCCCTTTAGTGTCCCCCATTGTCCCTCCAGTCCCCCAGTGTCACCCCAGTCCCCTTTAGTGTCACCCCAGTCCCCTTTAGTGTCACCCCAGTCCCCTCAGTGTCCCCCCCAGTCCCCTCAGTGTCCCCCATTGTCCCTCCAGTCCCCCAGTGTCACCCCAGTCCCCTTTAGTGTCACCCCAGTCCCCTTTAGTGTCACCCCAGTCCCCTTTAGTGTCACCCCAGTCCCCTTTAGTTTTACCCCAGTCACCCCTCATCTATACCTGTACTCCTACACCCCCTATCCACTATACCTCCACTCCTACACCCCCTATCCACTATACCTCCACTCCTGCACCCCCTATCTACTATACCTCCACTCCTGCACCCCCTATCTACTATACCTCCACTCCTACACCCCCTATCCACTATACCTCCACTCCTACACCCCCTATCCACTATACCTCCACTCCTACACCCCCTATCTACTATACCTCCACTCCTACACCCCCTATCCACTATACCTCCACTCCTACACCCCCTATCCACTATACCTCCACTCCTACACCCCCTATCCACTATACCTCCACTCCTACACCCCCTATCCACTATACCTCCACTCCTACACCCCCTATCCACTATACCTCCACTCCTACACCCCCTATCTACTATACCTCCACTCCTACACCCCCTATCCACTACTATACCTCCACTCCTACACCCCCTATCCACTATACCTCCACTCCTACACCCCCTATCCACTATACCTCCACTACTACACCCTACGTAGATGGAGGCACAAACATGATTTCCTATACTATATGGGGCCTCTGTTACACTGGAAATCAATACAGTTGTTGTCTAAAATATAAAAATAGTATCTGATGCTGCAGGGAGAAAATGTTCTGTTTATTTAGCAAAAAAGGAAAAAAAAAATCGAGATTTAAATCGAGAATCGTCCCCACCCCCCCCCCCCCGCCCCCACCCCCCCCCCCCCCACTGTGGACCTGGAAGTGTGATACAGTATACTCACGGAATCACTGTTGACCCCGGCCAACGACCATGTTATCTTAAGGAGGCCGGCCTATAAAAATAGTATCTGATGCTGCAGGGAGAAAATGTTCTGTTTATTTAGCAAAAAAGGAAAAAAAATCGAGATTTAAATCGAGAATCGTCAAAAAATTTTAAAAAATCGAGATTTTATTTTTTGCCCATATCGCCCAGCCCTATAACACACATTACAAAGTTATACAACATTGTAATGTGTGTTATATAAGTGAATGGCCCCCTTCCCCATGTTACACCCCCCCCCCCCCCCCCCCACTGTGGACCTGGAAGTGTGATACAGTATACTCACGGAATCACTGTTGACCCCGGCCAACGACCATGTTATCTTAAGGAGGCCGGCCTGACTGCTCCAGCCCGGCCCCCCTCCAGTGCCATTGGCTGAGCATAACAGAAGACATCTGGGTGTAATAGGGCCCGGTTGGTGTAATAGGGCCCTAACTGTATCAGGAGTGCATGCAGATGCAGCACCCAGGGGCACTAGCGCTGGTGCGACCACCGTCCCAAGGTGTCTAGCAACGCATCCGGAAATCCGTCCAGTTTCCAGATGTGAATCCAGAGCTGTCCGAATTCCAGATGCTCCCATAGACTTGTAGTAGGTCATCCGTGCTGGAATTCCAGACAAATATAGGACCTGCTGTATATTTTCAGAAAAAAAATAAAGGCTTTCCGTGCCTAATAGAAAGTCTGGAAATTTAAATGTAAAGATTTTATGGTGATTGGGACTGTAATAGGGAGAATGAAGAATAGAACTGGACCAGAGAAACACCCAGGGGAAGACTTACCAAACCTAGTGCAGAGGGACAGTTGCCCATAGCAACCAATCAAATTTCAGCTTTCAGTTTTGAAAAAGCCTGGATACCAGGTCATGTGATCCCGCCATGTGTCCAAAGGCAGGTAGAGAAGAAATGTGAACAGTGCCCTAGTGCACCTCATCAGCGGTTATATGATGGCACCTGGGACTAGAGCTGAAGGCGTCAGGGACGGCGCAGGAGTCCACAGGAAAGTTACTCTGCAACCTCCCCTGTGTTATATCCTGTAAGAAATAATATGGCGCTAGTCATGACCTGTGTATGAGCGCATCCTGCTCAGTGACTACAGAACCAGTGCACACTCATCCGGTTCCAGTGCGATACTCGCCTGTCACCGGGCAGGAGGAGGACGGAGCTGTGCAGCACGCGGACACTCGCACACACGCCGGGCCTGTCTGTAACTCTGGGCGCTGATTGGATGGAAGTCCTCACGTGACCAGAGAATCAGGAAGTTGAATGATACAAGGAGAGCAGGTGGGAGGGAAGGAGCAGCGTCTGGTGACAGGAGCCGGGTGTTAGCCAGTCAGCGGGGAGCCGGGTGTCAGCCAGTCAGCGGGGAGCCGGGTGTCAGCCAGTCAGCGGGGAGCCGGGTGTCAGCCAGTCAGCGGAGAGCCGGGCGGAGGACGACATGGACACAGGGTGAGGAGGGCGCAGGACTGTGCGGTCACTGTGTACATATGTGTGTCTGTATATACGAAGATATCATAGTCATGCGATATATACTCTGCTGTAATATATAGATATAAGTGTTATCAGTGTGCACACTGTCCTTTATGTATCATACACTGTATACACGGAGGGGGCCTGCAGAGGTGACCCCTCACACCCCATATATGTATATATTGTTGTGTTATCATACACTGTATACATGGAGGGGGCAGCAGAGGTGACCCCTCACACCCCATATATATGTTATTGTGTTATCATACACTGTATACACGGAGGGGGCAGCAGAGGTGACCCCTCACACCCCATATATATGTTATTGTGTTATCATACACTGTATACATCAGGGGGCAGCAGAGGTGACCCCTCACACCCCATATATATGTTATTGTGTTATCATACACTGTATACATGGAGGGGGCAGCAGAGGTGACCCCTCACACCCCATATATATGTTATTGTGTTATCATACACTGTATACACGGAGGGGGCCAGCAGAGGTGACCCCTCACACCCCATATATATATATATATATATATATATATATATAGATCTGCCCCCCTCCGTATATCATACACTGTATACACGGAGGGGGCCAGCAGAGGTGACCCCTCACACCCTATATATATATATATATATATATATATATATACCCCCCCTCCGTATATCATACATTGTATACATGTAATGATCCAGTAGATATGATCTGGGAGAGGTGAGTGAGCACTAGCTGTTCCAGGACAATTATTATAAGTCTTATAATGTGTATGGTCATATTTGTTGTGCTCCAGTGATATCACTTATAACGTGCTGTGGGATCCTGTGATGTATATCTACTTCTGTCATATTGCAAAAAATAGATAGTGACTTTTATGCACATGTTTTTGTGACCTTGTTATGTTTGTCAGTCTATACTCACACCGCGTCTATTCCATATGGCAGAGGTATAGGACAGGGCACTCTTCCCCCCCCCCCCCCCCCCCCCCACACACACACACACACTGACGTATATCTCCAGTGTTATGGCCCTGATGTCAGGTTCGGCAACATTCTCCAAAACCTTACACTCAGCCTTTGACTCGTAGAAGTTGGATGCAGCCCTAAGGTTGCCTGGAAACTTGGATACGACCATAGTCTGTATCCACATTTTCCAGGGCTTCCTAGGGCGGCCTCCAACTTCTGAAGCCATTAGGAGTCAAATGCGTTCAGATCCAGAGAACAATTTGGCAAGTCTGCTTAATTCCACCTCATGAGCTGGAAATACTGTACGTGGTGGTCTAAATGTAGACAGTTGTGTTTAAAGATGTACTAAAGTTATCAAACAATCTGAAACACTTAGGGAATCTGCTGCAGTTTTTAGACTGCCTAGTCCAAGTTTTTAAATACTGTGCATGAAACCAGGCTTACAAGTGCGCCTCAGGAAGGCAAAATGCAAATGCCCAATGTAGTATTATGCCCATTAAGATGAAGAATTGACTGTGTAATAGATGACTAGGCCAATCTTCTAAAGCTCTAGCTTCTTTTACTTCTGTTATACTAATGTGGACAGTTCTGTTAGTTAGAATATGACAGGGTGTGTTCACATGTACAGGATCTGCAGCAGATTTGTGTTCAGTTATTTAGATGAAATCTAGCAGAAAATCTGCTCCGGATCCGGTACGTGTGAACGTACCCTAAGGCTAAGTTCACACAGCGTTTAACAATGTCCATTGCATAGCGACGGATGCTGTTAAACAGCTGGGCGCTGGGCTGCACTGAGCCCGTTCCTGAGACCGATACCTCTGTATCAGCTGCTGGAACACCCTTTTTTTTTTTTTTTTTTTTTTTTTAAACTATTGATTTGCAGGCACTGTCGGGTGTGCCCGCAAATCAATGAACCATTCAATTAGCCATGTAATGTGTGGCCACAGCTGTGTTGCCGGGGCGGCGTTCGGGCGGTGCGGGGGTTTAAGGGGGCCGGGGCTGTAAGCTGTGGGCAGCCGGCGGCGGTGCAGGGGTTAAAGGGGCCCGGTCCCATGCAGGCAGCGGATCCGCTGCGTGTATGGGACCCATTCAGCTTCACGGTACAGGATCCGCAGCTGATTTTGCTGCAAACTCGCAGCATGAAAATCCGCTGCGGATCCTGTAGGTGTGAACGCACCCTTAGGCTGGGTTCACACTATGTATATTTGAGGCTGTATTTGTGAGGCTGTATAGCAACCAAAACCAGGAGTGGATTGAAAACACAGAAAGGCTCTGTTCACATAATGTTGTAATTGAGTGGATGCCCGTCATTTAATGGCAAATATTTGCTGTTATTTTAAAACAACGGCTGTGGTATTGAAATAATGGCCGTTATTTACTGTTATATGGCGGCCATCCACTCAATTTCAACATTGTGTGAACAGATCCTTTCTGTGTTTTCAATCCACTCCTGGTTTTGGTTGCTATGAGGACCTGACATGAGGACCAAATACAGCCTCAAATATACATAGTGTGAACCCAGCCTTAAGGGGTATTTTTGCTATCCCTATCTTAGTGGGACATATTGTCCAGTGTGTTTCCCGTATATAACCCGTTGTATATTAATGTATTATATATAATAAGCATGTAGAATATTCTAGTTCCACCTTCTGCTCTGGAACACGTGTCCTGTCAGTGCACATCACCGGCCGTGACTAGAGGGTGCGAGGTCATTGACATAACGGGACATAGTGCATCTGATCTGCTCAATAATTCTCCTGAAATAACTTTCCTTGTGTCTCTGGTTGTTGCAGCATTAATAGCGTGGACATGGAGGACAATGTGGACGACACAGACGTTATGGTGGTTCCAGAACTGCACAAGTTACTAGACCAGGATCCGTATCTCAGACCATACAAGAAGGACTTTCAGAGGAGGTAAGGCAGATGATATCAGAATGTTCCTGATCCAGGTCTGATACTTCCCTATATTAATCAGAACCTCTCAGAAACTGCCTACAAAAAGGAATTAAAAATTTAAAGCAACAAATGTGTGCTGGAGGGTGACCCGAGGGGGATGTGCTGCAGTGTGTCCTCTGCCCGTTCCTTATCCCGTTCAGACCTGGACTAATCAGAACTTTTGACATAAAAAAAGTTTTACCAAAGGACAGTGACACTTTACCCCTTTACAGCCCCCCCCCCCCCACTCCTGTCACTGGCCGGCCGCCAGCTCACAGCCCCGGCACCGAGCATACATTACCTGCGGCTTTGTATGACGCTCCCAGCTGATGGGGTGCCTGGAGTGTAACACACAGCCGCGGCACCGAGCAGGTAATGAATGCTTGGGGTCGGGGCTGTAAGCTGCGGCGGGGGGGGATTAAAGGGGCCTTGTCCCATACACACAGCAGATCCACTGTGTGTATGGGACCCATTCACCTTTACAGTACAGGATCCGCAGCGGATTTCGCTGCAAACTCGCAGCATGAAATCCGCTGCGGATCCGGTACGTGTGAAGCTACCCTTAAAGGGGTAGTGCGGCGCTAAATATTTATTCACAAAATAACACACATTACAAAGTTATACAACTTTGTAATGTGTGTTATGTATGTAAATGGCCCCCTTCCCCGTGTTTCCCCCCACCCACGCTAGACCCGGAAGTGTTGGTGCATTATACTTACCGCATTCGTGTCGACCCGTGTCTGCCATCTTGGGACAATGACGTCGTCTTAGGGAGGCCGGCCGAACCGCTCCATCTGTCCCTCATGCCGGCCCCCTTCTGCTGCGTCACCAGCTGCTCAGCTGCGATTGGCTGAGCACAGTTATGCTCAGCCAATCGTGCCCTGGCACAATAAGAATTAATAACTTTTTTGGTAAGGGATTGAATCTGTGAATAAGCAGACACACAAGAAGTTGTAAATGAATGGTAAACTGAATATGATAGAAGGCTATCAAATTATGTAACTGTTACCTTACTAACAAGGACTACAATTCTGCTCTGTAATATCCAGATAAAGAGCTGTGAATAGGGAGACTAATGCATAAGCTCTAAAATAAGTTTTTTATCCTGTGCTGAAGTGTCAGGGAGGCGGGGCATAGCTGCTGAAGTGCCACAGCATTGCACTACTTCTGCGTCTTTGGGATGTTCTGTAAAGATGAGTCCGGTCCATGGAGACCGCACCTCACAACTTAGGACTGTTGGGGTCTGCTGCTGAAGGACATCTCCAGAGGTCTTGTACAACCCGCACCTTAATGGGTCAGAACTGTTTTATCAACACAAGGCAATGGACACAACCTTAGACAAGTGGTTTCAGTCTTGTGGCACATTGGTGGGTAAATAACAGGCTCCAGTTACAGGTTTATACAATGCTGTTTTCAGATTTGTGCATAGTCTCTGGGGCCAACTAGAGTAAGGGCCATATTACACAGGACGATTATTGTTTGAAAAATCGTTAGATCATTCGGATTTCACCTAGAATCATTTCGTGTAATAGCAGACAACAATTAAACACCCAACGAGAAATCGTTTATCGTTTGATAGAATTCGGACCTATTTTTATTTGATCATTCGCACATCGTTCGGTGTAATAAGTCATAGCTGTTACGTATGCAATAGTGATGGCAAAACGACTGCAAGAACGATCATAAGTAGCGATCCTCACTCCGTGTGATTGGACGACCGATTTCAGGTCGTTTGAGACAGTTTATCGTTAGTCGCCGAAAAATCGCTTAGTGTAATAGTACCCTAACAGTGATCGGCTAAACAGCTTGTAGCTAGTAATGAAATGTTTGGCAGGAATTGCAGAGACAGTGTATCTGGTTCTGGAACTTTATAAAGTTCATTCATGTGTTCTCTTACTAGTAATGATGCGTAAACAAGAAAGCTTTATTTCACATCCTCAGCTGATACAACGGGGTGCATTCAGGTGCAGTGTAGATGCCAAAACGAATCCTGTTGTATCTGGTGAAGATGTGTAATAAGGGATTGTCTCTTCCACACTGCACTGATGACATCTCCGAGATTTTGTTATTTCATACCGTTGTCCTAATTAAGCCCTCATTTACACGTTTGTATTTTTTGTCTCTAAGGCTGGATTCACACTACGTTTTTGCAATCCTTTTTTTTGCAAAAAACTGATGGAAAAAAAACATATGCCTTTGTGTGCATCCATTTTCATCCGTTTTTCCATCCGTTTTTTTTTTTTTTTTTTTTTTTTTTTGCACTACCTGGGGAGGGGTGGGTGAAATCATTCACTTACCTCCATGGCTCTAGCGCTGCCAGCCACATTCCTCCGCTTCTTTCCCCCGATATCCGTCTGCTTCCTTGTCTTAGGACGGGACTCAAGACATGATGTGCCAGCCATTCAGCACTGAAAGGCTAAGCGGGCGATTAAAGTCCCTTCTCCAGACCAGGAAGCAGATGGATACTAGACGTCTTGAGCCGGGGAGGTAAGTCGATGTTTTCACTCACCTCCTCGGCTCCATCTCTCCCGCCTGGTGTCCGGCTACTTGAGACAGGACGCCACAGGCCCGCTTAGCCATTCATGGCAGAGGCACTTTTTCTGTTGTTGAAAACTGAAATATAGTTTCTCTGGTATATTATCTTGGTTGTGATTATCACTTTTCAACCCCTCGTGTGATTGCTACCAGATCCATATTATCAGTATGAAAGCTGCGTCCAGTTTTTGTCCAGTAATTGTGTCGATTTCAGAGGTCGACAATAGGAGGTAAAAAAGCTACAAAGAAAATGCTGAACCGGATTATACATCTGCAGAAGGAAAAGACCCACCTGCTTGTCTTGACTAAATGCGAAGTGTGGCCCCCTGGGCTACATTTCGGTTCCCCGCATATGCCCTGTTGACCACCCGTAAAGTATTCATCATTTGAGTGTTTAGCAGACCGCAGACAAACACTTCATTACTATCCAGAGCCATTTGCTGTTATAGGCACCATATATTTTTTCCTGTTGTTTTTTCACGATGGGGATTTCCTAAAAAATGCCGCTGTACATCTACTGTCATTTTTCTTTTTTGCTTTTCTACTCTATATGCAAAGAACTTGCTGTTCCGTCCTAGGGTGATCAGGTAATACGTGCTTAGATGTACGGCTAATTCACCTGCAGCAATGTGAGACATTTACAAGGAACCGCACGCAATGCTGCTCAGCAGAAACTCCTGACCGTTATCTATATTTCATGTGTGCCTCTGTAAGCGTTATTGTTTGGGAATGGTAAGTAGAAGTGACAGAACTCCATAACTGTATGTGCAAACTTGTTTTGTCTGGTGAGAATTTTATAGGTAGAAGAGTTGGTTTGTCTACAAATCACAAACCTATATGGTTCAAGGGAAAACCCCTTTAAAAGGAATCTGTCAGCACCTGGGCTGGTCCCGAGGTCCTTAATGTATGTGGTACCTTTTCTTTTAGCATTTGGTGCAGTCGTTTTTTTCTTATTCTTGCCTATAACTTGTAGTGGTGAGATGTTCGTGCTGCACTTAGGCACGCCTCACCACCACTTCCTTCTCCCTGTTTGCTGCCCGGCCTCCTGCTTCTTGATGACGTTGCTGGAAAGGGCCGCGTGCTGACTTGCCAGTATGCGCATGCACCCTGGATCTGTTGGGTATTGCGCGCTCCTGCGTCCTGAATCGCTCATGCGCTGTAACGCGGAGGCACGCCGATGGCCTAAAGCAAGTGCCCACAGTTGCTCTGCTCATCTGCACTATGGCGCATGCGCGATTCGGGAAGCGAAAGCGCAAACTACCTGTGCGTGGCCCTTGCCAGCAACGTCATCAAGAAGCAGGAGGCTGGGCCGGGCAGCTATCAGACACACCTCACCACAACTTCCTCCTCCCTAAATGGGGTACGAACACCTCACCACTGCAAGTTATGGGCAAGAAAAAGAAAAAAACTACTGCACCGAATGCGAAAAGAAAGGTACCACATACATTAAGGGACATACACTGTCAGCACATCGGTACCAGCCCAGGTGCTGACAGATTCGCTTTAAATGATACAATCAATTAAAAGGTTTATCCAGCTTAAATATATTTCTTTTTTGCACATGTAAGGCTGGATTCACACTGCATTTTTGCAATCTGTTCAGTTTTTTTTTACCCTATCCGTTTTATGCAAAAAAAATGAAAAAATTATGCATTTGTGTGCATTTGTTTTGATCTGTTTTACCATTGACTTCCATTATTTAAAGGGGTTGTCCGGCGATAAAAAATTATTCACAGAATAACACACATTACAAAGTTATACAACTTTGTAATGTATGTTATGTCTGTGAATGGCCCCCTTCCCCGTGTCCCACCACCCCCACCCGTGTACCCGGAAGTGTGGTGCGCTATACATTACCTGTCACGTGCCGACCACGGTCTCCGATCGTCAGCAGTGACGTCTTCTTCGGGAGGCCAGCGGATCTTCCCGAGTGCCGGCCGCCCTCTGCAGCGTCATCCGAAGCTCAGCCGCGATTGGCTGAGCATAACTGTGCTCAGCCAATCGCGGCTGAGCAGCTGATGACATGGCCGCGTCATCAGCCGCTCAGCCGCGATTGGCTGAGCTCAGTTATGCTCAGCCAATCGCGGCTGAGCTTCGGATGACGCTGCAGAGGGCGGCCGGCACTCGGGAAGATCCGCTGGCCTCCCGAAGAAGACGTCACTGCTGACGATCGGAGACCGTGGACGACACGAGATGCGGTGAGTATAATGCACCACACTTCCGGGTCTAGCGTGGGTGGGGGGTAACACGGGGAAGGGGGCCATTCACAGACATAACATACATTACAAAGTTGTATAACTTTGTAATGTGTGTTATTCTGTGAATAATTTTTTATCGCCGGACAACCCCTTTAAAAAAAGCAATGTAGTCGACCATGTTTTTCTGTACACACAAAAAAGGATGAGTTTTGATCAGTTTTTAATTTTCTTTTTTTATAATGGAAGCCGATGAAAAAATTAAACAAAAATGCATCAGTTTTTCATCCTTTTTTTTTTTTTTGCATGAAACAGATGGGGAAAAAAAGTATTGCAAAAATGCAGTGTGAACTCAGCCTAATCCGAACACACCACCTAAATCTCTGCAGCATTGTTTGTTTCATGCGACAACTACTCACACCACCAGAAAAATACATGCTTATATATGTATAACAGTAAGTGGTCCGTCATGTTTTACCAACTTAGGCCCCATTCACACGTCCGTGTCAGTTTTTACTGTCAGGAAATCCTGATCAGGAGACCTCAAATGTCATCAGGAAAGTATCAGGATTTCCTGACAGTAATCCGTTTTTACCATCAGGAAAAACCTTCAGGATTTCCTGATGAGATAATATAGTCTAGTATGCCAACATAAATCACAGGTACCCGTGTACCTGGATGGCCACAGGCTGCAGAACTCCCATCATGGCCTGTCAGCAAGGCATGATGGGAGTTGTACGTCTGCAACCTGGATGGCCACAGACTGCAGAACTACAACTCCCATCATGCCCTGCCAGCAGAGCCATGATGGGAGTTGTACTTCTGCAACCTGGATGGCCACAGGCTGCAGAAGTACAAGTCCCATCATGACCTCTCAGCAAGATCTAAAAAATCCGGTCCTATTTTCCGGAACGGACACCCTTCCGGAAAAATCCGGAAGGGTGTCCGTGTCTAATGTTCGCCTATGAGTCCGGAAATCCGGACAGATTTTCCGGACGTGTGAAGGGGGCCTTAGTGTATACAACAGAATAACACTGTCACCTATCGAGTCCCTTTTGGCAGCTCTCTGGCCCCTCAACACCAAACTCAATCAGTTTGTCCCTACATTTTTTAGAAGGTAAGTAGCCTTTTTTTATTGTGTTCTATGATATGAGGGGCCATGATATGATATAAGGGGTGCTGAGGATGAAAGAGGTTTCCATACCTTAATTCTTGGTGCTGTTGTAGTTAAAGGGAATCTGTCCCCCCCCCCCCCCCCCATCCGTGCAATCAGGTAAGTTTAGGGGGCTCTAGTAAGGGGTCGGGAGCCTAGGGTGACAGGCTCCCGACCCCTTACTAGAGCCCCCTATACTTACCTGATTGCGCCGGGTCCCGCTTCTTGATCCGGTCTGGTGACGGACCGGACTCTCATAGACAATGAAAGGAGCGTCGGACTCGCCATTCATTCTCTATGGGCATCGGACTCATCTCAGGAGCGCACGGTCAGGTAAGTATAGGGGGCTCTAGCGTGGGTTGGGAGCCTGTCACCCCTGCACTGGGGGGGGGGGGGGGGAAGGTCCTCTTTAGGTTTGTAGTTGAATCTATATACTAATGAGGTGGTTTGGCACACATGGGGCAGGGATTCCCTGCCCTTTTCGTATCTCCCCTTGTTATGAATATCCATGTGGCGCTCTGCAGTGACGTCACTCCATTGCATATCACTGCAGAGAGGTGACTTAATATTCATTAGGGTGGGTGGGCCAACTGGGGTGAATTGGTGCATTGAGGATAGTAGCCCCGCCTTCTGTGTGCTAAACTGCCTTATTAGCATATAGAGTAAACTACAAACTTAATAAAAACGGCGCCAAGAATCAAGATAAGGAAATTGCCTTCCTCCTTAGTGCCCTGTGCGCTATTGAGTCATAACAGCAGAGTAGGTGCGCCTGTAATGGCCCAGAAAGGTACAGTATTTGTCAGGCGTCTGGAGATGTATTGTTGCTATTGGCAACCTTAGAGAGTCTGTGTTGGGACCTATGTATTTGCTGCTTTTTCCTAACTCTCTTATGGAGATAGTGTTTTCTGTCATATATTTATTCAATATGTTATGTATTAATCGCTAATGATACAAGTGTTGAGCTTGATCAGTGCTCCTCCCCTGCAACCTATCACACTCTAGTGATTGGCCAGGGGAAAGCTAGCTCTGCCCACCTTCTACCCAGAAGGGCTGTGCGGTCTTGTCAGTGACAGCTGGTAGTCTGGCATTGTCAGTCACATCTAACCTCCCTACGTCACCTCAGTAATCCTGTCAGACTCCATCTTCAACCCCCTAACCTGTTTCCAGTCAGCCATAAGGACTAATACGTGTCCTCAAAGTCTCAGCAGGACATCCTCTGTATTTATTAGTGCCTGCTGTCGGATTGGTGAAGTGATAGAGGGTCTCCCATTCACCGTCCACATCTTCCTGGCTTCCGAATCAGTGTGTCCATGCGTCTTTCTCCTACATGATAGTGAGCGTTGACAGCGTCAAGTCTCTTCAGTAACTTCAAGTACCTATTCACACGTACCTTATAAAGGCTGGAAAACCGTAAAGTCTCTGGAACAGGTCTGTCTACTTGAAACCCTATTTATCTACCAAGTCTAAGCTATAATAACCAAGGTAACCCTCCCCCTGAAGCTAAGGACTCTGATCAAGCCAACAGTTTACCGTCATCAGATGCCCCTGTATTGGATTGTACATAGTTATCCTTCAAGTAAAGTCTTAATATATTTTCACCGCTATTGTGTGAAGACTTTTATTAAAAATTATATGTCCCTGTGTGTATGCTGAAGAGGACAAGGGCCCCAGCACCCTCGGACCCCACCGTGACAGGAAGGTTTCAGAAGGTGAGCCCTAACGTTGCACTACACCATCCAGCAACACAATACCCCAAGCATACCACAGCACATAACACCAAAGGGACATTATACGCCTATTTAAAGAGCTAAAGTAACAGGGAGACTTGTTGTATCTTGTACGATATTGTATAGTGTGAGTTGGGAAACAGAAGTTGACCTATCACTTGCTACATGTGCAGGGGTGATATATGTCCGACCCCAGTCAATTAATGACCTTAGATGCCTAGGTTAGTGGTTACTGTGATATCTAAGAAGTTTAACTAAGGCTACATTCACACATCCGTTGTTCTGGCCGCAATTGTGGGCACGTAATTGCGGACAGAACATAGAACCAATGGTATTCAATGACCCCGTTCACACGTCCGTACGTGTGTATAGGGCCGCAATACATGCTGCAAAAAAAAAAAAAAAAAAACATGTCTAATGTGGACTGCATTTTGCTGCACAGATCGCTATGGAGCACGGAGCACTACAGATGCACACTCATTGTGCGGGCTGCGGGTCCGCGATCACGGACTGCACTACGGATGTGTGAATGTAGCCTTAAAGAGGGGAAGCGCAGGGTTCTCTCCCATAGAGAATGAATGGCTGTTTGAGTGCAACTGTGTGTGTGTGTTTGTGTGTGTATGTATATATATATATATATATATATATATATATATATATATATATATATATATATACACACACAAAAAAATTTTTAACACACATTCACATACTGTATATATTTTTCCGGTCCTGAAAGGGTTAAGGCTAGTGGATATGCACAGATAGATTGTAATCTTATGGAGCCGGAACCAGATGGGCATCAAGAACCTGTGCTGTATAGAACAGAAATAGCATATAAGTACAGAGCCATGTAGTTACATTTGCATACAGCTGTTGTAGACATATGTCTGCCCATAAGATGGCTGGCAGCCAGCATCTATCTCACCCAAAACAACGCTTGTCTCCAGTAAAACAAGGGTGCGTGTTGAGAATCAAGACGTCCTAGGCAGTAAGGGCAAGGTGATCACCAAAAAGTCCTTCACATCTGTTGCTGCTAACATTTTCATTGTACCTGAAATTCAAGTTACAGTACTTTATTTAATGAAATCATCAGATTCATGGAGACATCTACAGGAAAGTGCCCCACACCTGCACTTATCTTGATGTGCGAAACAGATAGTAGATTAGTGTACAGTGCAATGATGATCACTCACATTCTGCCTAATAAAATCATAGGATGCGTCAAAAGAGGCCTAGATGCTCATGATAAGAACATAGTATAGCCTCTGTACAAATAATAGGTACTCGTCAGTCCATGTGTGGGATATTGTCTGCACCTGTATAGGCAGGAGATGGCTGAACTAGAACAGGCACTGAGGAGGGGGCAAAGGTCTGCAAAAGCCCAGCAATATTTGGGCACTTCTAACACTTCTTTGCCCACAAGTAAAAGCCAACTCATTGCTGGGCTTTTACAGTCCGGGAGAAGGCACCGTGGGCTTTATTTAATAATGTCCTGCTAAGCTATGTTCACACTACGTAAAAGTATGGCCGTTGTTGCCGATAGCAACAACGGTCGTACTTTTGGCGCGGTGGAACAATGCCTTAGTTTCAATGGGATCCCGGCCGGAGCGTATACACATCATACACGCTCCGGCCGGTATCCCATACGGGGCCGCAAATAACTGACATGTCAGTTTTCTGCGGCCAGAATTCAGTGAATTCCAGCCGTAGAAAGACCTGTCAGTTTACACAGTGAAGCAAGCGGCTCCGGCCGCTTGCTTCACTGCCCTATGGGAAGCTCTGATGCGGGCACACACTGATGCGCCCGCATTAGAGCACTGTGGCCGGTCTCTTACGTGGTGTGAACGTAGCCCTAAAGCGTATAACTCAGCGCTGGAGTGATATATTGATATAAGAGTTATATGTCCTGATTCAGGATAAGAAGACCTATTGTAGACTTCTTTTACTTTAGTCAGCACAATGCTGCTGACATGTTCACTGTAGTGGAATGTGTTGATTGTAGTAACACGGCGGGTTACCAAGATTGGGGTTATTTCTATTGGGGGGGAAAAGACATATTGGGGGCAATCTGTTCACAATGTAGGTCTGTAACCATACCATGGGGCATCTTCTACATTTAGAGAAAAGAAGGTTTCACCATCATAGCTAGGGCTTATTTATTGTAATAGCAGGGAGACTTTGTAACATGATGTGAGGGCAGACTCCTGATAAGTTCTGCCATTTTTGCAGCCAGGAAGACTCCCCCACTCCCGTTATGAGGCAATTGGCAGATCAGGACTCCCGCAGTGTGACTGCAGGGGTCCCGATCGTTTTAACGCACCACCGTAGGTCTCTCACTTGCCTCTGTGCGGTCCGATCGGCACTCTGAGTCTGCAACAGGCAAGCTCAATGAGCAGAGCACTAATATTGAGATAGAAAGTAGTGCGGCACTCGTTTGCAATCCAAAGGTACTTATTTATTCAGCCATATCATACAGAGATGGTGCACAGAAAGGCGACGATCGTTTCACGCACAAACGCGCTTTGTTATAGCCTATACGTCATATCCTTCACCTGGTTTTTAAACAGAACCTCTTAAAGGTACATACACCCATAAACAGAAAAAACCGCATGTGAAGATAAAAACCCATATACAAAGTCATACATATATGATACATATAAAGAGAGCTAGCAAATCTCTAAGGAAGCAATACATAGAATCAAAATTTATGCAGTTAAATTTATGTCAGATCGTTCATTTAAGCCTAATGGACCCAAGGCTTCTGTCTTTATAATCAGTTCCATTTCTTTACGTAACGGTAATTTATGTTGATTACCTCCGTGTCCTGATGGTTCGACTCTATACAGCCCCATGAATTTCATTTGTGATGTGTCGCCTGAGTGTTCTGTTCTCATGTGATTTATAAGTCGTGGGCAACCCTTGCCTGTTCTGACCGATCTTTGATGCTCCACAAACCTCATACACATGGGTCTAATCGTTTTCCCTATGTAGAAGAAACCACAACCACATATTATTGCATAAACTACATAGGGTGTTCTACATGTGATAAAGCCCTTTACTTTGATTTCTGAACCTCCTAAGCGTATCCATTTCACATTATGTACAGATGAACACAGTGATTGCAGTGACCACATCTGTGATTCCCTGACAAGGGTTGTTTATTGAGCCAGTTCACACTTGGCATTTTATCTTTCTCTACTCGTCCCCGGACCAACTGATCTCGTAGATTTGTACACCTTTTGAACGTTACCAAAGGTCGCTCTTGTGTGAACTGGTTCAATATATCATCTTTTTGTAAAATATGCCAGTTTTTATTTAAGGCTGTGCGGTTTATTTGATTCATCGGACTATGCTTGAAACTGAACACACATCTGCGAGATTTTTTATTCCTAGATGGCTTGCACATAAGTTGATGTCTGGTGAGGTTTCTTGCTTTTTCAAGGGCCCTATTCATACAATCTGAGGGGTATCCCCTGGCAATGAGTCTATCACTTAATTCTTTTGCCTGTATTTCAAATTGTGCGTCTGTGTTATTAATTCTTCTAATGCGCACAAATTGCCCGTACGGTACCGCATCCTTGACGTGTCTAGGGTGGTAGCTATCGTATCGCAGCAAAGAATTGGTAGCTGTAGGCTTTCTATAGCTGCTGATACGGAGCGAATTGTCCACCACCTCTAGACTAACGTCAAGGAATTCCAATCTGACCTCCAAATACGTGAGTAAAGTGCATGTTGTAAGAGTTATTATTCATGTACTCTAAGAATTGTAGAAAACACGATTCGTCACCGGACCAGACGATCAAGATATCGTCTATATATCTCAAAAATAGAGATATAGGCTGCAAAGGGACTGTTCACATTGAAAATTTTTTCATCTTCTAATTCGGCCAAAAAAATATTAGAAATGAGCAGAGCGCTTATCACACTGATCAATGCTATGACTATGACATAGCATTGTACAGTGTCCGCAATCTATTAATTGCAGGTAAAAGTCCCCCAGGGGGACTTAAAATGTGTAAAAAAAAAAAAAAATGTTTTTAAAAATACCCTAAAGCCCCCCCCCCCAAATAAAAGTTAAAATCACCACCTTTCCCATTATATAAATAAAAAATTAAAATAAACATACTGTATAATATACCGTAGCATGCGTAACTGTCCCATCTATAAAAATTTAACAAGCGTCATCATGAATGGCGTAAATGAAAAGAGGGAAAAAAGCGTCAAGATTGCCATAGGTGAAAAACTAAAACCATTTTAAGCGTCACAATAGGGCCATTTTATTAATAATTAATAGCAAAAAAAAATATATATATATAAAACATTATATATATAAAACATATAGTGCATTACGTAGGCACAGGAACCCCCCGAAAAGTTACCATATTGCATTCTTTTTTTCAGATTTCACCAATTTATATTTTAATAAGTATTTTTTGGGGGGGTTCCATCATACATGTTATGGTAGAATGAAAGGTGCCATTACAAAGTACAACTACTGTAAAAAAACAACCCTCTACATGGCCCTCTAGAAAAATGAAAGTGCTGGAGCTCTTAGGAGGGGAGGCGGAAAAAACAAAACACAAAAATGAAAATTTGTGCGGTCCACTGGGTCATTCTGGGCTTGGTCCTCAAAGGGTTAAATGTGTTTTCCAGGCAAAATGGATGGCCTGTTCCATTATGCGGTATGCAGTTATGTGCTGCCACTACACAGTGAATGGGGATGACTATTTAGGACCTTATTCTTTGTGTAGTTCAAGTGGAGAACAGCTGATGTGCCAGGTGTTAACACGCTGCCAACCATTGATAATGATAGGCCACGAATCACTTCTATCCAGATAAACCCTTTAAGGGTACTTCACACTTTCCGGATCCGCAGATGATTTTCTGCTGCGGATCCGCAGCAGATTTCTTTGAAATAACTCAACACAGCATCAGATCTGCACAATCAAATCTGCTGCTGATCTGCTGCGGATCCTGTTGGTGTGAACGCACCCTAAAGGTACAGGCTTGTCTCTTGACAACTGTTTTACACATGCCTTAAAGGGGTTATGTAGGCTAAGAAAAATATGGCTTCAATGGCTGCTTTCTTCCAGCACCACTCTTGTCCCCAGTTTGGATCTGCATTTGCAGCTGCATTCCATTTGAGTGAATGGAGCTGAATTGTAATAACAGACAGGGGACAGGGGTGGTGCTATTTTTGCAGGAATACAGCTGTACTTTTTCTAATCCCGATTACCCCATTACCGCATATGAGCATCATACAGTTGTTTTTCAGACATTAAAGTGTCACTGTTGTTTTAAAAAAAATTTCAGAAAAGTACATGCAATTTTAAGAAACTTTGTAATTGAGTTTATTAGCCGAAAAATTTATTTTTATCATGAAAAAGCAGTTTGAAGCTCTCCCCCCTGTGTTAATGATTGTCTATGGAGAGGGGAGGGGTGAAGGGAGATGAGGCACCAAAACAGGATAACAAAGAGTTAATTTACACCTACATTACCGGGCTATCTCCTCTGAGGTCAGCACTGACCTCTGAATACTGACTTTCACACAGGTACCACTGTGTAATCCTTTGTTCTCTGATGGGGGGGGGGGTGAACCTGGGGAAAGTCTTTTTGAATGCAGATAATGGCATATTTGCCTAATAAACCCACATACAAAGTTTCTTAAAATCGCCTGGACTATTGATTTCTGGAAAAAAAAAAAAAGACAGTGACACTTATTTTACACGTGCCTTAAAGGGGTTATTTAGGCTTAGAAAAATATGGCTGCTTTCTTTCAGGGACAGCACCACTCCCCAGTTTGCATCTCTGCATTTGCAGCTGCATTCCATTTAAGTGAATGGAGCTAGATTGTAATAACAGACTGGGGACCGGGGTGGTGCTATTTTTGGCAGGAAAACAGCTGTACTTTTTCTAACCCGGATTACCCCATTGAATAGGGCATATGGGCGTCATACGGTTGTTTTTCAGACATTAAGAGGCTGGCTAACAAGACCTGGACCATTCTTTCCTACATATTGCATAGACAGTTTACATTTGATTACTCAGCCACATGTGATACTGCATTTCACCCATAGAAGATATATCGTCTTTTTAACGGGACGTGTAGCTTGCTTGCTCTAGGTCTCGCTCTCTTTCTTTCAATGCCATGTATATTTTTATTATCTAAGATGCCGACGTAACAGGTTGCAGCCCGGCAGGTCATGATTTTATCTTTCCTGCTTGTAAAAGGCTGAATACTGACACGAGCATTATACTGTGTTATAGTATAGTCCTTCCAGCATATGCCTGATGAGTTATTGGGGAATTATGCAACATTGAGAAATGTTTGAGCGGGATAGAAAGTGTTGTAATATTTTATCTGTATGTACACGTTTCCTCACTCCCTTTCCAGCGTGTGATTACCACATCAATGACACTGACCTCAGGTTACCTTGCACCATTTTCTCTTCAGAATAAAAAGTATAGTCCAGCCATTCCAGTGTCATTTAAATAAGTTAATTTTTTTTTTAAATCAACTGATTCAGAACATGATGCAGATTTGTAAATTACTTCTATTTAAAATGTCAAGTTTTCCAGTACTTATGAGCTGCTGTATGCCCTGCAGGAATTGGTTTATTCTTTCCAGTCTGACACAGTGCTCTATGCTTCCACCTCTGTCTATGACATGAACTATCCAGAGCAGTAGTAAATTGCCATAGAAAACCTCAATATAAAAAATGTATAAAAAACAACCGCGCTCCTGACAGACGCAGCTATTAGTAGGTTACCAGTGTCCGTATAGCTGCAGGCTACCAACAAGTGGTTACTGCTCCCACTCAATAAAACTATAATAAAAGTTAATAATAATAATAATGTTGTGCCGCGCTAAAAAGTTACCATATTATAATGAAATGGTTAACTAATTCACATACTATCATTCATGTACTTGTAAAAACTAAAGTCACTCACCACATAGGTGTACTGGTTGTGCTCTGACTTGTGATCCTCCGTATCAGCCGATACTGCATCTGATAGGTTTTAGTTTTCTTTCAAATTCCTTTAAGGTCCACAGAATAGGTTAGAGTTCTCTACGTCCTTTGTAGTTGTTTGTAACTTCTTTGCAAAGCGGGCGCCCCGGCCGGTGGCGCATAAACTGCTTGCTAGGATAATCCTGAACGGAGTCCTCTGTGACGTCACAGTACGGATCGCTGTAGGAGGCAAAAGTGTCCTCAACGCGTTTCAAAGGTTCCGACCTTCTTTCTCAAGAGGGATTTGCCTCACTTACTGGGTTTCCTTATATAGGTTCATGTCCTCCGCACAGGATTAACCCTTTAGTGCCAACCAAATTCCTTTTTTATAAAAAAGCGAACAGTTCAAAGTCGGCATTCAATCCTACTGGCTGCAAACTATTAAATAGGAAGATATACTCACTTTCTTTTCTAGACATCTTATGAATGAAGTTACCACCTCGTCGGTCTGTATTTACTCTTTCCAATCCCCCAAATGTGGAAACACCTATTTGACCATTATGGTGTTCCTTAAAGTGCCGGGATAATGAGTGGCCTTGAATTGTCTGTTGATATTATATATATGTAGAAAACCATAGAAAACCTCTTGCTCAGATCAGTTCTGACACCAATGGAGACCTGTGTCTTCCCCTAGGGTGTTGTTAGAGTGGTCTCCGGCGGACTGCATCTATGCATGTTGGAGCTGACAATTGTGTGTGACATTTAATATATATATAATTTGCTTGAAAAAGATCTCAAGGAGAGATTGAAACGTCGTTTACTAATGGGTGAATAAATATCACTTTTTTTCACTTATACCGTGACGCCGTCTTGCTTTGGTTTAAGAGCTTCCTGTACTGGGTGGGAGGGGGGAGTGGGGGAGGGGCATGGTCAGCATAGCGGGGTCTACAGCACTGTACTCTGACCCAGGATGTCTCCCCACCTTCCAAATCATAGCAGATCCACTTCAGGCTGGGGCCCACATCAGGGGACAGGACTGTGGAGGTAATCTCTCCATAGCTGTAACCCCCTCTCTCCCTGGACAGAGAGTGCTGCATGTATGTGCCCACATCTGTCCTGCTCCTTCCTTCATGCTCCCTGCAGTCTCTGTCAGCCCTTGTGTTTCCCATCCTCTCCATTACTGTACAGTAACTTATAATATCACATATTCTGTTTCTGAATCTTTGGTTTATTAGTTTTACATGTTCAGAAAAATAAACCATTATTGTTGGGATGTGGAACCAATTGTCTGCATTTTTGTGATTTCTTATGGGAAAATTTGCTTTGGTTTAAGAGTGGCTTTGGATTACAAGCACGGTCCTGGAACAAATTATGCTCGTAATCCAAGGCACCACTGTATATAGTTTTTTTATTTATTTATTTTTTCCTTCCATAACTGAGAAAACATCTTCTTGTGCAGTGTCAAAGAGGCGTTCCCAAGTTGTGTAACGCCTCCTTACTCCCACTCTTGTCCCTATCCTTGCTTGACTGACAGGAAGCCCGACTTATCCCTGCACTGTACATAATTATTGTGTATTCTCCTGAACTAATAGCTATCTAGCAGTGTCAGCAATTCGGAACGTGAATTGCAGCTGTCAGATTCCCTTTTTACTTTTTATATCGATATTACTGTGAAATTGGCAGTGTGCAATCCTCTCTATAATAATGTGTGAATGGACTAAATCTATGAAGTGTTTATACCACAGTAGTTCTGTGTGTATTATGACCATATTCACCTGCAACAAATATACATAGATTCTACTACTAGAAGGATGATGCTACTACTTGCGTAGTAATAATAATAAATCATCTGCACCAGCAGTACTATATGACAGGATAGTGTAATGTATGGTCATCAGAGATGAACGAACTTCAAGTATGTTCAGGTTTGTCCGAATCCGAACTCTCTGCATTTGAATACAAATGGCTGCAGAAGTTGGATGCCGACCTAGCGAGTCCCAGAAAACAGCCTATGGCCTATGGCTGTATCCATATTTTCCAGGCAGCCTTATGACAGCATCCAGCTTCTTCATCCAGTGATAATCAAATGCAGAGAGTTTAGATTCGGTCAAACCTAAACATACTTGAAGTTCGTTCATCTCTAATGGTCATCTGATACTGTATAAGCGTTATATATATATATATATATATATATATATATATATATATATTATACTTTTAGGCACTTATATCTATTAGCGAGGGTATGTATACAGTGGTCCCTCAACATTCGATAGTAATTGGTTCCAGGATAATCATTGTATGTTGAGACTAAAACCCTGGAAAACTGGTACTTTGTACAGCTAACTAATATGGATAAAGCAAGCCCTTACATATAAGTCAGAAAGAGCTACTAGAGACTGTAAATTACTTTCTATGTAGAGGACTGGAGCATTTTCAGGTCCTATATAGGTCACACAGGGTCCCAGAAATATAAAATGAAGTTATCCTCCCCGGGTGCCCAAAGGATAAACTCATTCTGGCATTCAGGTAAAGAGCAGTACAGAACATGTAGTATCACATTATACTGTAGAGAGGAGATACCAGACACACACAGCAGTACAGAACATGTAGTATCACATTATACTGTAGAGAGGAGATACTAGACACACAGCAGTACAGGACATGTAGTATCACATTATACTGTACAGAGGAGATACTAGACACACACAGCAGTACAGAACATGTAGTATCACATTATACTGTAGAGAGGAGATACTAGACACACAGCAGTACAGGACATGTAGTATCACATTATACTGTAGAGAGGAGATACTAGAAACACACAGCAGTACAGGACATGTAGTATCACACTATACTGTAGAGAGGAGATACTAGACACACACAGCAGTACAGAACATGTAGTATCACATTATACTGTAGAGAGAAGATACTAGAAACACACAGCAGTACAGGACATGTAGTATCACACTATAGTGTAGAGAGGAGATACTAGACACAGCAGTACAGGACATGTAGTATCACATTATACTGTAGAGAGGAGATACTAGAAACACACAGCAGTACAGGACATGTATTATCACATTATACTGTAGAGAGGAGATACTAGACACACACAGCAGTACAGAACATGTAGTATCACATTATACTCTACAGAGAAGATACTAGACACACACGGCAGTACAGGACATGTAGTATCACAGTGTACTGTACAGGGGAGATACTAGACACACACAGCAGTGCAGGACATGTAGTATCACAGTGTACTGTACAGGGGAGATACCAGACACACACAGCAGTACAGGACATGTAGGGATCACTGTATATATTTTTGTGGTTATGTTTTGCTGGATAATGCTAATATGGAAAACTATATTTTATTTCATCAGGGTACTACGTTTTCTTGTATTATGAGCCGTATATACCTGTAATTATTATTATTAATATATATATATATATATATATATATATATATATATATATATATATATATAATTTATTTTTAACTATACTGTTTATTTACTTTTATTTTTAGATTTTACTGTCTTAAAAGAAGTTAGGTGCCGTTCACATCGCTGTCAGTTCCTTTCTCAGATTTTAAAAAATACAGTGTTATTTAGTCTCGTATAATACTGGATAATACGATGGAAACTGGCTGACTATCAGGTGCCATTGGTGTCCGTCATGTAAGAGATCTGACTCCTAGAACAACACACAGAACGCAGATGTGAATGGTCTTAGCGGGAGACTGGTGACATTCTCCTTTCACATATCAGTGACAAGTGTAAAGGCTAAGAATTTTTTTTAGATGTCTGACAGAAGACAAGTAAAGGTCATTAGTCGTGTGAATGCTGTTTGTAAGCCCGGCATGTCTGTGTTGTATACTACATGAACTCTTAATGATGAATTATATGGCAGTACAGTAACGCATTCACGCTTGTATTGCATCATTTCGTTATTGATGATAATGGCCATTTATTTATTTATTTTTTTTAAGCTTGCACTCCCAGAGCTCATTCATTTCCAAGTCCATCAGATAGCCTTAAGATTCAGACAAAGGTCACGATCCTGGCTACTACATGGCATTCTCCTTGTAAGACTTTTAGATGACAAAGCTGCTATGTAAGCGTTCTAAAAATATTGTCTTGCCTCCCCCCTGTAATTGTTGTTGACCCTCGTCTGAATGAATGACCGGACACGTTCCATTTATAAGTGACCTTGCTGTCTGCCGGGTAAATAGAATGACGCTCGGAGCTTTTAGAATTGGATTAGAAACAAAATTAAAAAAACATTTGACTCTTCAATTTAAACCAATTGCTACAGTCCATAACTGGACATGACATTATGAGGTCACTGAGGCGGCTCCAATGTATATTTCAGCACGCTGCTGCTTAGTCAAATCCTATTTCCAGTTGACTGCTTTTTACAGCTTTAGACCCGTGGATTTGTTGTGATCCAATAACTACCTGCTTTCATGCAATGTCTTCTCCCTTCATGTTAAAGGGGGTTGTCCAGCGAAAATCTTTTTCTTTCAAATTTACTGGAGTCAGAAACTTATACAGATTTGTAATTTACTTGAATTAAAACATTTCAAGTCTTCCCATACTTATTAGCTGCTGTATGTCCTACTGGACATACAGCAGCTATTTTCAGTCTGACACAGTGCTCTCTGCTGCCATCTCTGGCCGAGACAGGAACTTTGGTCTTGGTTTTCTGTAGGACATACAGCAGCTAAGTATAGGAAGGCTTGAGATTTTTTAATAGAAGTAAATTACAAATCTATATAACTTTCTGATATCAGTTGATTTAAAAAAATCTATATATTTCTCGCTGGACAACTCCTTTAAAGGGATTGTCCAGCGAAAATCTTGTTCTTTCAAATCAACTGGAGTCAGAAAGTTATATAATCAGATCACTCTGCATTTGATTACTGGTGGCTAACGAAGTTAGATGCAGAACAATAGAGTCCTGGAAAACATGGCCTGCAGTTCTCAACATAACCATTGGTGGCAGCAGAGGGGCTGGCCATGTCGATTCTTACTGCTGCCATTTATTGTATAAATGTGACAACTAAAAAGTTTACACTTTCCTTTCATAAAGTTATTTTATTATTTATTTCAAATATAACTTAATGAAAGAAAAATTAAAAAATATACCTTTATATACTCCTTTAACCCCTTGCCGCAAAATGACGTTCCAGGAATGTTATGTAAAGCAGGGAGTTCCTGCAACATGACGTTCCTGGAACGTCATGTTGTCCCTGCCTCCCCCCGATGTCCCTAGCGGCAATCGGGCAGCAGGAGGAGGCTGTGTCACACAGCCTCCTCATGCTGCCCCTGCCCGGAGGGTTAATAAACTTATAACATGTTATTTTGTATACTTTGAGGGGTGCAGTTTTTACAGTGGAGGGATTTATGGGAGTAACTAACATACAGGCTCCACAAATCAACTTCAGAACTTAACTGGTCCCTAATAAAATCATAATTTGAAGTTTTCCTGAAAATTTGAAAAGTCGCTGCCCTCTAACATCCTAACAAGTAAAAAGACGTTCACCAAATGACGTCACCATAAAGTAGACATGTTGTAGATGTTGCATTAATACTTAGTTCATGTGTTATGTGGTTCTTTCTTAGAACAAGAGAATTTTGAATATGAAGAAACGTAAATTTTTCAAGTTTTTGCGCAAATATTTTTTTTTTCAAAAAAATACTGAGTGTATCAACCAAAGTATACCACAAACATAAAGCGGAATATGTCACGAAAAAACAATCTCAGAATAACCGCGATAGGTATAAGCACTGCAGAGTTATCACCACATAAAGAGAGACAGGTCAGATTAGCAAAATAGGCCCTGGGCATTAGAGATAGATAGATAGATAGATAGATAACTATAGAGAAGAAAAGAAGATTGAGGACAGCATCGTCTTCCAAACACATGCTAAATCTTTATTGTGCCAGTTTGCATAATAAAGTGCAAAGTTTAAGCTCGTTATCTTGAGCCTTTTTCAAGTGCTTGAAAAAGGCTCAAGATAACGAGCTGAAACGTTGCACTATATTATGCAAACTGGCACAATAAAGATTTAGCATGTGTTTGGAAGACGATGCTGTCCTCAATCTTCTTTTCTTCTACGTAATTTTGGGGGATAGAGCCGTACCCCAGGAGGAGTGTGCATCTAGTGGTGTGGTTTCTGCGGACCCAGACCAATCTTGTTATATTAGATATATAGAGACTTATCTTTTTTTGTAACATCAGATTTTTTAAAATTTTTTATTTTGTATCAAAAAGTAGAAAAACAAATAAATGGGAAATCCGTGTTTCCCGTCCTCCTTCCCCATGCGGCCCCTTCCCGTTAGTGTGGCGCTTTATTAACTTTCTTTCCAGTCACGTTCCCATCCACGTCTGTGCTACATGCTCTGCTGATTATCTTGGAAAAGGGCAATGCTGTAACTGTGCTACTGACCTTTCAGTTTATTTTCTCTTGTGTAATATGAAACATGGGCTAACAGCCCTCGTTGTCTGATTTTCTCACTTAATATTCCTCTTTTTCCCACTCAAATTAAGATCTGTTTTACAGTATATGTGATAGAAACTATTTGTAATTCCTCGGTGGAGGAGACGCATTTCTGGCTTGAACACTTTATCCGCTTTATTTGATGCTTCGACTTTGCCTATAAGGTCTAAACCTTCTTTATATTAGGTTACTTTTCATTTACTTTTTTCTCTCTTGACCCCCATTAGAATGTCTCTCTTTTTTATGCTTTTATTCTTAAAATATATGTATAGCAAGTCAGAGGTCAAGAGACAATATTGCACAAATGTAAAGGAAGCTTTTATCTAAGGAATATAGAAATGTGGTCTATGCTCTATAATGCTGTGACTGCGTCTCAATGTCGGCTACAGATTGGATTTTTTTAAATCCTATTTTTATTTGCTATCAAATATTAGAAAGCTAGTCTATTAGTAGGTCTTTCTATGGGAAAGAATAAGCTGCAGTCAGGCTGCTCTGGTGGTGGCTTGTCACTCCAAGAACAAAAGGGTCAGGCAGTGAAAAGTCTATCATGCCCAACCATTATCTCCACCAATACCATCTGGTGGTGGAGTCTTGGGAGGCCCCCAAACTCTGTATAATGTTGGTTCAACTGGCCTCGAGTGATGGGATAGCCGACATGCTTGGACTGGGCGATATGGCCAAAAAATAAAATATTGACGTTTTTCTCGATTTAAATCTGTTTTCTTTTTTCTAACTACGATGCGTGTAGTAGTGTAGGTATAGTGGGTGAGAGGTGGAGTAATAATAGAGGTATAGAAGATGAGGGGTGGAGAAGAAGATAAAGGAAGTAGCAGGACTGAGATTAGTAGTATCAGGAGTGGGAGTAGTAGTCGTAGTGGGAATAGTAGTAACAGGAGTAGTACTGTAGTATCAGTATTGGAAGTAGTAGTTATCATAGTAGTTGGAAGTAGTAGTATCGGGTATATGAGTAGCAATAGTAATGGAAGTAGTAGTAGTACCAGGAGTGGGGGTAGTAGTAACCATAGTAATGAGAGTAGTAGTATCAGGAGTGGGGGTAGTATGAACCATAGTAATGAGAGTAGTAGTATCAGGAGTGGGGGTAGTAGTAACCATAGTAATGAGAGTAGTAGTACCAGGAGTGGGGGTAGTAGTAACCATAGTAATGAGAGTAGTAGTATCAGGAGTGGGGGTAGTAGTAACCATAGTAATGAGAGTAGTAGTATCAGGAGTGGGGGTAGTAGTAACCATAGTAATGGGAGTAGTAGTATCAGGAGTGGTGATAGTAGTAACCATAGTAATGGGAGTAGTAGTATCAGGAGTGGTGGTAGTAGTAACATGTTCATTCTTCAGCGCGGACAGGGCAGGAGCGAGCGCCTCCCATAGACTCCCATTATGAGCGGGAGGCTAACGGCATTCCGCGACGGAATTATCCGCCGCGGAATGCCGTTAGCCTCCCGCTCATAATTCCGCTAGCTTTGCTCAGTGGGAACGGGGCCTAATGAGAGTAGTAGTATCAGAAGTGGTGATAGTAGTAACCATAGTAATGGGAGTAGTAGTATCAGGAGTGGGGGTAGTAGTAACCATAGTAATGGGAGTAGTAGTATCAGGAGTGGGGGTAGTAGTAACCATAGTAAGGAGAGTAGTAGTAGTATAAGGAGTGGGGGTAGTTGTAGCCGTAGTAATGCGAGTAGTAGTATGAGGAGGGGGGTGGTAGTAGCCATAGTAATGGGAATAGTAGTATCAGGAGTGGGGGTAGTTGAAGCCATAGTAATAGGAATAGTAATATCAGGAGTGGGGGTAGTAGTAGCCATAGTAATGGGAATAGTAGTAGTATCAGGGGTGTTTGTAGCAATAATAGTGGGAGTACTAGTATTAGTTAGGTAGATGTGGTGGGAGAGAGGTTGGGTGCCAGTCTGAATCCTCATCCAAAATCTCCAGTCCTCTCCAGTAATGCCCCAGGAGCTGCTCAGTGTCCGGCTACTGCTGCTGCTAGTTCTGTTGTAGGCAGGCCGAAAGGACTTGTGGGTGTGAGTGGCTGTGGGCGGGCGGCATGATCACCTGGGTGTGGCCATTTTGTTGCAGAAGGTGGCTGGCATGATCTCCTGGGTGCGGGCATTTTGTTGCAGAAGGTGGCTGGCATGATCTCCTGGGTGTTTGCATTTTGTGGCATCAGGTGGGCAGCATGATCTCCTGGGTGTTTGCATTTTGTGGCTGTTGGTGGGCAGTGTGATCACCTGGGTGCGGGCATTTTGTGGCTGTTGGTGGGCAGTGTGATCACCTGGGTGCGGGCATTTTGTGGCTGTTGGTGGGCAGTGGGATCACCTGGGTGCGGGCATTTTGTGGCTGTTGGTGGGCAGTGGGATCACCTGGGTGCGGGCATTTTGTGTAGCGGCGGGCGGCATGATCAACTGTGTGCAGGCATTTTGTGGTTGTGGGCTGGCAAACAGCTGGCTGCCATCACGTGGGTGCAGGCGTGTGGTCCCACTCTGACCTGCAGGAGGAGCAGCTCGCCCGGAGCACCAATGCTCTTTCTACAGGTCGGAGGGCGCTTTTTTTTTTTTTTTTTTTGAAAATCGAATTCACGATTTTCATAATAACTGAATTTGATTCACAAACTCAAGGCGAATTAATCGAATTAATTTGATTAATAGCCCAGCCCTACGACATACTTATAAAGTGTATTCCAATACCTTTATGTCGGCCGAACCCACCACTGGAGTCAGTTTGTCTATCAGAGAAAGCTCTTGGCTCATACTGCATGTAGAGCATACAGTACATGCAAGTTGTTGAGAGCCATAATATGGAACCAGTGCATGATTATGGGGGACCTTTACACTGTATACTAGCCACTAGGGACATGGTGGTACAGTAAGGTTCCATAGTGAGGGAACGGCTATGATCAATGGATTCAGCTTAGCTGCCTCATCCACACAACCATGAGCAAGACGATAATGCACAGTCCATAATTGCGGATGGCCCATGGATGTTCTACCTAATCACGGACCACACATGAAGGCGATTAAAGTCTATGGAGCCTGGACCACAAAATGGACCGTATATGTGCTAGTCCTACTTTTTTGTGTTCTGAGCTCCAAGTAAATGCAAGGACTGTGACATTCACATTTCTGTGCATTGTCCCATAGACTTTAATGTGTCCTATACAGTCTATACTTGCGGTTGTGCACTTGTGGACCACAAAGTACTTCTGTGTGGATGAGGCTTAGCAGTTGTCTTGATGTAGTCTAAAGTACCTCCTGCCCAAACACCTTACACAGCTCATGGACAAATGTTCTCGACTCAAACATGTTCATGAAAGCTTAGATGTGCCCCCATTTGTTTTCAGTGGGAACTGGGAAGTAAGCTTCTAACATCTTATGTTCCCAGGGGGTAAAAAGGATCAACCATGTTAAAATTCTTTCATCACGGATCCTATTAACCCCCCCCCCTCGAGTATTTTGGCTGGTCTCACTACAGTCAGATGATTTTCTGAATGACATGGAACTTTTTGTTTCGTACTTTAATAGTTGGGTGCTATCTGTCTGAGACATCAAACAAGGTGATTACATGGATCAAGAACATGACTGTGTAAAAAAAAAAATCATTTGTGGTTCTCAATGTGAGTTTTATATATACTGTAAAAAAACAACAACAACAACAACAACTGTACCTTATATTGATCCATCTTCAGTTTAGGCATAATAATTTATAACCGATGAGAAACAACTATACAGGGGTGCCTTGGATTACGAGCATAATTCGTTCTGGGACCGTGCTTGTAATCCAAATCCACTCTTGAACCAAAGCAAATTTTCCCATAAGAAATCATTGAAATTCCAACAATTGGTTTCACACCTCAAAAATAATGATTTTTTTTTTTTTTTATTCTGAACAACATGAAAAACAAATGAAACAAACATTTAGAAACAGCTGAATATGTGATGATATAAGTAACTGTACAGTATAGCATGTGAAATATAATGTATAGTAAGGGCATAAACCTGAAATAACAGCTGCAGTTTGTAGATACAGGATGAAGGTGCAGATCCCCATAATGCAGTAGCGTTGCAAAACAGGCTAAAATAGAGAAGCAGGGCTGCTGTCAGAGGTCTGTGTGGGGAAGGGGGGGGGGTGTTCAGCATAGACCAATTAGGAAGTGAGAATCACAGAGCTGTGCAGGAGGACAGTGACAGAAACTTTATATACAGCAGTGTGAATGGCTGAGTGTAAGTGCAAGAACATTATAGCAGCAGTGTGTATAGCTGAGTGTTGAGTGCAGGCACATTATGGCAAGAATTGAGGGGATGGGAAACACAAAGGCTGTCAGAGACTGCAGGGAGCATGGAGCAATGAATAGGGCAGATGTGGGCACATGAGAGATGGGTTACAGCTAAGAGGAGATTACCTCCACAGTCCTGTCTCCTGATGTAAGCCTTAGCCTGAAAAGGATCTGCTATGATTTGGAAGGTGAGGGAGACTTCCCGGGTCAGAGTACAGTGCTGTAGACCCCGCTATGCAGACAATGCCCCTCCCCCACTCCCCCTCCCACCCAGTACAGGGAGCTCTTAAACCAAGTTACAATTTTGAAAAACTGTGAGCTCTTCTTGCAAAACGCTCTTAATCCAAGTTACTCCTTAACCAAGGTTCCACTGTAGTTATGCCTTTTATCATTTAAGAAATAAATCTGCATTTGTACAGGATGCCATTATTTATGTCTGCAACATAAATACATAAATAATAATAAAATACATAAATAATAATAAAAAAGCTAATGTGTGACAATGTGGCATGACAACAAAGGGACCTAAAGTTCCCTGTGCTAACACTAGTGAAACACTATGGCATGTAATTGCTATGGTTCCATTATACAGGTACATGAGACCTACAAGGGAGGCTTGGTGAGGCAGGCCAGATACAGTTTGTGAATGAGTTTCCATTGTTGGCATCTTGCCAGTTTCGTCCCATAATAGTTTAGTCTAAATTTAAAAGCGGTTTTCTTGAAGGCATGGCATTTAAATAGGACCGTGGGGTAAATTACACCTGACACCAGTTGATTTCAAATTATTTATTTATATATTTTGCTAACGTTTCCCTTTAAAATCTTATTGTCCTTGGGGAAAATAATGAATCTAATTATATATACAGTACCAAATTTTTTATTTTTTTATAAATAACTATACAAGTTGATCCACGTATAGATGCACCTGAACAAATGGAAAACTGTGATTGTGAATGCCATCCTGTTGCTTCACAGGATAGGGCACATCTGCTAGGGTCAGTGCCCAACACAACGGCCATTCTGAGAGCTGCCATTTTGGAACCTAGTTGATATTCTCAGATGGGAAGAGGTGCACACAGGACATACAGTATGTATCCTGAATCTGATGTTACATCTGGATTATTGTATTTGCTAACACTTTGATTATACTTTTTCTTGTATGTATGGCAGCATACGCTCACAGGACCCGTACAGTTGTGTGGGCTGATAAAAACGTATCCACCTGGAGCGCTGTCTCGGTCTCCATTATTTTTGCTGCAGCGAGGCCTCTGGATCAAGTCTTCCCAGACGGGCACCATTATCCATGTCTATTTATGTTCCTCATCGCTGACTTTTGATCTATTAAAACTTAATCCGTCTTTGTAGTTCTAGAAAACACTTTATTATTTTATCAGCATTCCTGTTCACTCTGTAATGTGAATAGGTCTTTTACGTGCAAGAAAGAGAAGGTGATATGTAGGCTTGCTGAAGATGAAGGAGGCAAGGTCGGAAGAAATCATTGCGAAGAGACATGAGAAAAGGTGAAAACATAAAGGGAGCAGGTGCATTAGGAATAAGGAACATGTTTAGGGCATGTTATGAAATGGTAGCGGATAATTTTACATACGGGTTAATAGATAATTCATGATAAGGTCAGGGCTACAATGGGACTTTATGTAGAGCTGCTTTGGTTTTACATCTTCAGTATTCAGCTACAATTAGAGATGAGCGAACCTGGAGCATGCTCGAGTCCATCCGAACCCGAACTTTCGGCATTTGATTAGCGGTGGCTGCTAAAGTTGGATAAAGCCCTAAGGCTATGTGGAAAACATGGATATAGTCATTGACTGTATCCATGTTTTCCAGACAACCTTAGAGCTTTATCCAAGTTCAGCAGGCCCAGCTAATCAAATGCCGATCGTTCGGGTTCGGATGGACTCAAACCCGATCCCCGTTCGCTCATCTCTAGCTACATTGCACAATGGACTTAGAATGGGGTCCACCTTAGTACCGTCAGGCATTGTTTAAAGGGAAAGAATAGTATGGCATGTAGTTTTTCTCTTTCATAACTGCTAACAGAGGTTCTGGTGTTAATGTGAACATAATCTGATTGCCAACCTCATTGTCCAGAGTATGAGTCTTCAAACTGCGTTCCTTTCAGTTTGCAGAATTTTGACCCTTTCAGTTTGCAGAATTCTAGTATTCCAGGATTTTGGCACACTTCCACTAGTGAATCTGCCCTTGTGTATTTTTTTTTTTTATTTAGTCCTGTTCACTGATCACTACGAATTGGTTTACTTTATAACATAGGAAAGGCATTCACATGTCAAGCTTTTATGATGTTCCTATACATGCCAGAGAGCTGAGGATCCAAGATAGGGGACAAGCTTCTTACAGAAAGACCATTGGTTCTGTCATCTCTATTCTCCAATTTAGAGCCAACTAGAAGTGGTTGTTTTTTCCATATTGAGTATCATGTAGAGATACATGACTTTTAGATAGCTGTGATAAAGAGCCACAGAGCTCAAAACTTGTAGCTTATGTTTTATGTTGTGCACACTGCTTTTAATGGATTCCCAATAGTGTTGAGTGGTCAAACTGTTTGGGTTCGGCAAAGTTCTCCAAATTCGAACGTTCAGCATTTGATTTCCCGTGGCTGCAGAAGTAGGATTGCATCCTAGGGAGTCCTGGAAAACATGGATACAGCCATAGGCATCCAACTTCAAATGCCTACCATTTGGGTTTGGAGAATATGTCTGAACCCAAAGTTTGACAGGTCCGCTCAACACTAATTCCCATTACATGTTAAGTTTTTAACAATTTTTTTTTTTTTTTTTTTAAATTGTAAATTTTTATTTGTTTTAAAAAGAAACAAGATAAAATAAAATATACAGGTATTTGCAGTCATACAATCCTCAGGGAATACAACTTTAAATGTAAAGAAAATGAGAGGCCTATTTGGCCAAACAAAACATTTCTGGGTAAATTGTATCAAAGCGTTACAATGGGCCAAACTGGGCAACTTATACAAGGTTCAAACTGAGGTTCACTAAAGAAGTGGAAGAACAAGAAACAACTTGACGACAAAACAAACAAAACAGGTGACCACAACAAGGGAATAAAGACATTGGGGAAAATAGGGGCTAGTTGGGGGGGACGTGCCAGATAAGTAATCTATTAGTTAACAAACTAATCCAGTTCTGGAACAGTAAGCGTCCCAGGGGGCCCATACCGAATCAAATAGAGCAATTTTATTATTAAGCGAAGCCGTAAGAAATTCTCAAGACCCAATTTCCTTAGCTCTAGAAACTAGTTCCAGATATGTTGGGGGAGCATTTTTTTTTTTCAAGCTGCGGGCTATAAGGTTTTAGCCGCAGTTAAAATCTAAAGTAATAGTTTCGTAGCTTTTTTTACTGAGTGTCTTAGGGGTTAAATTAAGCAGATATACCAAGAGGTCTAAACTTATCTGTACATCTAATACATCTTTGATGAGGGTGGCAACCTGTGACCAGTTTTCCCGGCTGCCCTAACATGTCCAGAAAATATGATAGCTTGAACCCACGGCACTCAAATGCCTCCAACAATTGGGAGAAAGCGAATAGTTCAATTTATGAAGCAATTCAGCTGTATGATACCAGTGCATTAGAAACTTATAGTTAGTCTTTTTCTAAGTGGTGCAGATTGAGGAGGTAGCCGCTCTGTCCCAAATTATATTATCCGGGAGACTGATCTAGACAGGGCCGCTTTCCATTTATCTATATATCTACGCCTCACTGGAGAGTCTTCACCTCTCCATCCTAGCATTTGGTATATATCCCAAATGAGCCCCTTGGAAGAAGAACCAACTCTACATAACTGCTCAAATCTTGTGTGCTTTGAGGCTGTAGTGCTCCCCACATCTGAGAGTATATAGTGGTGTAGTCAGGTGTAAGTGTATAGTTCAAATCTGGACACGTTCAATCTATCCAGTAGTCTATCAAAATATAGAAGGGTACGTGAGAGAGGGTCTACAACATCCACAAACTGAAAAAGTCCTTTATTACCCCAGATCTGTACTACTGGGTAACTCATACCCGCTGAAAAAGATGTGTGAAGAAGGAAAGACAACAAAGGGGAGTTCTTGGAAAAGAGCCCAAATCTAGTAGCACAGGCCCACCTCATGTGCTTGGTGAACTGAATAGGCCTTAAGAGAGGAGTTGAAGGCCAAGCAAGAGGCAGGGCACTCCACAGAAAGGAGATATGGTGGTGGGGTGCCAGAGTTTTTCAATACAAGTCCATTTTTTTTTATATGCATGATATGTGGCCCAGCAAAGTATTTTATGTAGGTGTGCTGCCCAGCGATGATGTATAAAATTCGGGTTGCTACTCATCACTGACTTTGGGATTAGGTGTTTTAACAAATTTCTATGAAAACTGGTATTGGAGCCTCTGCTTTTGTCCATGTTTTTCCTGATTCTGAGTCAGTTACCTGTGCACCCTTCCCCATTGGACCAAATGTGCACAAACTGGGCTCGCACCACAAACAATAGTAGAAGGAGTGCTAGTTTTCACAACCTAAACAGCATGCGAAATTACCAACAAACAAAAATGGCTTGAAAAATATATAGTAGATAAAAATATAATAGTAGAAAAATATATACAATCTTTATCTATTTCACATATATGCGAGGGACAAACATTTAAAATCATTTAAGAACATACACATTACTATTCACCGGTTCCAATCCAACACTGTAAAAACTGACCTATCATAGACAAATGCAGGAAGCAGCATAAATAATGAAAAAATAACCAAAATGTGATAAAACTCAAACCATTAATCCTAATACCCCAATATCCAAAAAGAATAAAGTACTAAATACAAATAGTCAAATATTACAAAATCATCGTACAGTGTATACAATAAATGCTGCTACCCCAGATACGGTCAGACCAGAACACCCTATGCGTTCCGTCACCAGGACTTTTTTAAAGGTCAGCACACTGATTGGCTGACAGCCGGGGGATTCTTGGAGGCCCCGAAGCAAGCAAGAGCCTGGAGCAGGTGGTGTATGCTCCAGGGCTGCAGGTTTTAGGGTTTTAAAGGGGCCGGGTTACATATGAAAATTCCACAGCGGATATGTAAGCCGACCTTCACACTACATGAATCCGCAGCGGACTTCACTGCAAACCCGCAGCATGAAATCCGCTGCGGATCCGGTGCGTGAGGCACTCAAAATCTTTACGCTACTGTAGTGCCACAGCCGTGCAACTGTGTCCATACTGTAGCATGGAGTTTTAAGTTGATTCTGGTCAGTAGCACATCTTCCGTGTACGGACCATAATTACGGAACGTGTAAATGACCCCTAAGTGTAAAGCAATAACAACGAATGCTAGAAAAGTCACCGGCACTACTCCAAGTAAGATCTGGACCTTGGATCGTTGATCTAGGACTTGTAACAACTCCTCGCGTCGGGGTGCATTTCAAAAATCAGATATAGCACTAGCAAGCGTAATAGAAAAAAGCTGAAAGCACTCACCGCTCTGATGCAAGATGTCTTTATTTCATGATGGATTAAAACATGGACATTAGTCCTGCAGGACGGCAGATGCTAACTCCTACACAAACAACTTTCTCATGACGGCCATTTTGCGCGCATGCGCGCTTCGTCAGATCGAAGTGTGCCCTAAGTGTGCCAAGCTAGATGCATTCATACGCAACCTACACAATTTCAGAACAAGAGTGAAACAGTGCCAAGGGAAAGAGCTTGTATTTATTTTATTGACCCTAAAACTTTACTCCCATCTTCTTTCTTGCCCAGGGCAGATGGCAGCGGGCACTTGTTCTACGGTAACAGATTTGTTTACAGTGAAATGTCTAAAAGAACGGATTTTTCCCATAAAGACAATTTTCTGGCAGTGCAGATCTGATGCTTATAGAGGATGCAAGTGTATTACCTCATTGTAAGTTGTGCCGCTTGTAAATCGATTGTGCTGATTGCAGAACTCTTATTGCTAAAATTGCAAAGCCAAATTAGAAACCATGAGAACAAGTAATTTTGTGCAGATTGATTTTCACCCACATGAATGTCCTGGTTGATTCTTTGCCAAGTTACCTTAAAGGGATAAATTAAATAGTTGGAATTCTTTGCGGAAGAAGTTCTCGGTTTTGAGCAAGGTAATATTCTGTTTATGATCTCTTAAGGGTTAAAGAGATTTTTTTTTTCCTTTTGGGTAAATTTTATTTTTGGAAAAAAAAAAACCCAAAAAACCTGATTATTGCGCAGGCTAAAATGCAGCAGCTTTACCTGTTGCTGCTGTCTATCCACTTACCTATTCCCTGCTGGTGCTGAACTGAATGGCACTACCTGACAGCTTGCAAAAGGGTCTGTAAGCAGGATTGTCATGCAGTGTATCCCTGGGGGAGGGGGAAGGTGTTGTACGCCACAACCTGAGCTCGACATTGCAGACGATTGGGATATAGTGTCTCGCCGCAGTCACTGATTGGTTGAGCAGTGCATCCGTCAGCCAGGTTGTGACGTAGCCGGATGGAGGGGAGCCCCCCGCCGTAATTCCCCTTTTTAATGAGATTTTTATGCATGAACACAGTTAGTTGCAAAATCATCATATTGGGATGTTGCATTACTCTCTCTTGTTTTAAAGGGGCCAGTTGGCACTAAATAAATGGATGTCCATGTTAAAGGGGAATTCCAGCGGGGGGGAAATTGTTTCAAATCAGCTGGTGTCAGAAAGTGCCAGAGATTTGAACGTCTATTAAAAAATCTCCAGTCTTCAAACACTTATCAGCTGCTGTATCTCCTGCAGGAAGTGGTTTATTCTTTCCAGTCTGGCACAGTGCTCTCTGCTGCCACCTCTGTCTGTGACAGGAACTGTCCAGGGTAATTGCAAATTCCTATAGAAAACCTCTCCTGTTCATCAGATTGAAAAAAATACAACAGCTGATAAGTTAGTTAAAGATGGGAGATTTTAAAAAATAAGTAAATTACAAATCTCTGACACAATTAAATTTGAAAAAAAAAAAAAAAATTGCTGGAGTACCCCTTTAAAAAAATATTGATACTTTTTTTTCCCAGAAACAGCTCACCTCCTAAATTGAAATACCATACAGAACCTTTGAATCTACTCTTTTTGCAAGAAATTAGCTTTGCTTTTTCTAATTCTGGATAACCCATGGCATGCTATAGGTTAGGTGCTGCCTTGTATTAGTGCTTGGATTTAGAATGAGAGCCTAATTAGTTATCTGATCTCTGCAATTGTGTCTGCATTTACCATCTGGGCTTTGCCATGTGATCAGCATTGCAAGGCTTCATCATGGTGGTTTCCTTTTCAAAAACAATCAGATTGAGCCTGACAAAATTGCAGAGGCACATAACCAATTTGGCTCTAATTCTGTAAACAAAGAAATGTAACTAAGCTGCAAATGTGGGAATACGGCTTCACAGGGAGCACTGTTTGCTGTAATTAGTTGATTGGGCACAGACTAGTGTTGGTCATACCCGCCAATTTTAGTGTGACTGGATGGCCATTAAATGTGTATGAATTGTTTGGCCTATGTTGTTCTTTAGATGTCAAGGTAAAAAAAATCAAATGTGTTCTTTCAAGGAAGGATACCCTTGTGAGTATGGCGCCATCTGCCACCGTCCTATTCTCAGTGTAATGTGGCCCAATCGGGGGAATGCCAGTGTTGGCACACCACCAATCAACTGTCATTAGCCTACATGGTGGTAGGCTATCAATTGTTTTATCCTGGAAAATCTTTTTAAAAGTATGGCCGTCTGTGCTGCTGCAAATTTAATACCACCCCATTAGAATAATGGATTTTTTGTCACTGTTTCCTTTGAAGGTATGCCTTGTTTAAAGAGCTTTTGAAGAAACTTGAAGGTTGTGAAGGTGGCCTGGAAAAGTTCTCAAGAAGTTATGAGTCATTTGGTATCCATACCCAGCTCGATGGTGGGATTTATTGCAAAGAATGGGCCCCAGGTGCCGAAGCAGTTTTCCTTACTGGAGATTTCAGTAAGTCTATATAGACCTATATCTTATATATATTTTTGACACTTTTAAAATAATATGCACATTTTTATGCAAAAACTGAAATATTGTAACTGTTTTTTAAAGGAATCTGTTAGCTTTAGGTACTGCTTGTGTCTCGGAGGCTTTGGATTTAGGCCACCTCTTTCCCCCACCACTCCCCGCCTTGATTGGTTGACATACAGGGTTCTAGCTTAGTGCTGGACATTTCAAGTGGAAATCCTCTAAGTCAACATGGCTTCTTAGACCCTTGGGCTCTTAGCATGATATAGAGCTGCAGAGTATTTTTAAAGCCTGCAAGTACTGACCACACTAGCTAATTTTTCAGCTATAATAATTACAGACAAAATGATATTGCGATAGCGCAAATGGTGGTTCTACTATTGGGTTGAATAAAATTAATAGGAAAAACCATAAAACCAGGCTAAGAAAATTTTGTGAGCATGCCTATGGAGTCTGATTATGTGAAACATTGCCCAGGCTGCTGTAATCACTCCAACAGAAGGGAAGAAGTAAAGGACCGCAGTAAATTCTCCTTAATAAATAGAAGCCTTTTTTTTTTTTTTCCTTCTAATTTTAAGATTGGAAACTTACAGCTTATTCCCGCGTCCTGTATTCTACGAACGGGAAAGCCATGTAGCGGACTCTCTCCTTGTCCGGCAACATTAATATCATGCCGGGCAGGGAAAAACTCCACTGCAGGAATTTCTCGTCTGTAGGGGACACTCAAACCTACGGTACTTCTGAGAATATGTATTTTTCAGACCAATCGGTGTCTGAAAGTTATACACTTTTGCAAATCACTTCTATTTAAAAAAAATAATAAAAAAACCTTCTAGTACTTATCAGCTGCTGTATGTCATGCAGTAATTGATGTATTCTTTTCAGTCTGACGCAGTGCTCTCTGCTGCCACCTCTGTCCATAACAGTAGCAAATCCCCATAGGAAATGTTCAAAAGGGAAGAGGTTTTCTGTCACGGACAGAGGTGGCAGCAGAGAGCAGTGTGTCAGACTGGAAAGAGTAAACCACTTCCTGCAGGACATACAGCAGCTGATAAGTGCTGGAAGACTTGAGTTTTTAAGTTGTTTACAAATCCATATTGATTCGAAAACACTTTTTTCCTGGAGTGACCCTTTTAATCTCAATTTATTTTTTTTTTATCTTTTGCGTCTCTTGGTCCTGAAATCTTAAAAAAACAAAAAAACAAACAAAAGCCATGATTTCATAGTTGATGTAGACACATTGCATCTTAATAATATTTTTATAGTAATATATATTTTTTTAATACAAATATTTTGTCAGTGGTTTTAGTTCACTTTGTTCCAGCCTTATGATTATCCGTCTTTTCCCTTTTGTTTCAATGCTGTCTCTCAATAAACTAAACGTCACATGAATAACCATACAAAATGGTGAAAATCCAACGATTCTCTTTAAAGTTGGGTTCATTTTCTGAAAATAATGAAGCCAATGAACCATATTTATTATATTTTTGTCTGTGTTCGCACAGTAGTTTACATTACGGTTCACCTGACACTGAATGTGGCTTATGACAAAAGGAAAAGGTGCAGCACCATTTTTGTTAATGTTTAATGTGTTAGACAATTCAGCCTTGAAAATTATAATAATAAAAAAAAACACCTTATGTATTGCAAATGTGTTTTGTAGACTGGAAAAAATAGGTTCTGTAAAACAATATACAAGTTTTCCTTGCAGTAGGTATGTGAAGCGCCCTCCAGGGTGACATTGTCCTTAATTTGCAGCTTTGGTCTTAGTTAAATTGTAATTCTCATTGAAATTCCCGATGTCTATTACAGACTATCATACCGTAGGGATAAACAATAAAATGACTGACAGAATATCAAATTTAGGTGATCTTTAAGGCCAGAACATATTTTCCTTTTTTAACCCCTTAAGGACCGGGCTAAATGTTAATTTTTGCGTTTTCGTTTTTTCCGTCTTGTGCATATAAGGCCATAGCAGTTGCATTTTTACACCTACGGACCCACATAAGCCCTTGCATCACTAATTGTATTGTGCAATGACAGACTGAATTTTTGCATAAAAAAAGCTGCAAAACCAGAAAAAAATTATATGCGCAGTGAAATTGAAAAAAACAAACAAAACGCAATTCTTTCTCTTTGGGAGGGCTTCGTTTTTACACCGTGTGTCCTATGGAAAACTGTTATTTTCTGTATTTTATATATTATATTATATATGTTCCTCAAGTCGGTATGATGAAAACGATATGCAAGTTGTATAACTTTTATATTGATGGCTCGTAAAAAATTAAAATCTTTTACAGAAAATAAACGTTCCTTAGAATCGCTCTATTCCCATGCTTATAGTGCTTTTATCCTTTGATGTATGGGGTGTCATTTTTTGCGCCATGATGTGTTCTTTCTATCGGTACCTTGATTGCGCATATGCGATTTTTTTTTTTTTTTTTTATCGATTTTTATTACAATTTTTCTGGATTTGATGCGACCTGAAATGCGCAATTTTGCACTTTGGAATTTTTTTGCGCTTACACCGTTTACCGTGAGGGATTTAAATAAATTAATATTTCGGGCGATTACGCACGCAGTGATACCAAACATGTTTTTTATTTATAAAGTAGGAAAAGGGGGTGATTTGGACTTTATTAGGGGAGGGGGTTATTTATTAATAAAAATACTTTATTCTTTTTTCACATACAAAAATATGAAGCCCCCCGGGGGACTTCTATGTACACAGCACTGATTTTCTATTGAGATCAATGCTGTGTATATAACAGAGCACTGATCCATCAGATCGGTGCTCTATTATAATGGTCTGCAGCAGACCATCTACATAGATTGCCGAGCCGGGATCAGCGCCATTCCGATGCTGAGCCCCGGCCGGCTCACTTGAACGGATCTCCCCTCTGCAATCGCATCGCAGGGGGGGGGATCCCCCACTAGACACCAGGGAGAGCGGGCACATACACTATTCAAATGCAGCTGTCATCTTATAGAGAAGCATTCAAAAGAATTCAGCGAACAAGGGGGTCTCTTTTCTTGTGATCCAAGAGTCCAAGGCATCAGATCACATTGATTAGTTAAAGTGATTGGCCACTTTATAGTAAAACTACTCAGTGTACAGTATTAGTATTTGTACTCACTGTATATACTGACAGCAGCTCCCTGTGTATCTCATACAGCTAAAATCATACTCCCCTCCTCCAGGCTGGGCTGCCCCGCTCTGTGGTGACTCCATAAGATGGCTGACATGGAGGAGCATGTGACCATGCCCCGCCTCCCAGTGTTCACCACTGAACCTGTGTATGTCTCTGGAGGACAATGGGGGCGGGGCATGGTCACATGCTCCTCCATGTCGGCCATATTATGGAGTCACCACAGAGCAGAACAGACTGGAGGAGGGGAGTCTGATTTTATCTCTATGAGTATATACAGTGAGTACACTTACTAATAGCGTACACTGACCTATTATACTATAACGTGGCCAACCCCTTTAATGTTTCTTTGTCCTGCAAATAGGAGAACATAGTATACACCCCGGCATTCCAATCGGCTACACAAAAAAGTTAAATGTCAGTTTTGTGTGGCTGCTATTGATTGAATAGCGGCCTTACAGACATGTCCGTTCAGGGCTCCGGCCGCACTCTCCATTGTGTGCTATAGGGAATTGGGATGTGGGCGTACACGGATGCACCCAAATCCCAATTCAGCACAAGTAAAGTGTATCTGACTGGTTCTGAAGATGATAAACTTCACTGACACCGGCCGTTCAGTGACACGGACGGGTCAAAGAACGGCCCGTGTCATACACTGTATGGACTCGACCTAAAACTGTATACTGTTCTTGCTGTAGCAATGAGGTTTTTCCCAAGCATTGAGCCTATGTTTTTATTTTGCCCATTTATTTTATAGAGTTTTATAACCGTTTTAATATGGGTATATTTTATGTGCAAAGTACATTCTCATGAAGAATCCTTTTTTTTTTTTTTTTGGAACTTATTTTCTTCATTTCAATGAAGAAAAAATTGATCTGTCAGCCCTTTATCTCTGCGTTCTAGGGCAGCAGAGATGTTTCCTGCAGGGAACCTATCACATTTACTCTGAAACCTGCTGGTGCAGCAGTAAAATTGATGCTGCTTGTACATTTTCTACCTATTGCATATAGATTATTGTTCCCTGTACCATTCCCATAGTCACCGTGGGTAGCTTTCTATTTGTCTGGAACAGAGGAATTTAAATCTCCGAGTGAACTTTAGTGCCGGCGCGTTTTGTCTCTTTGCCTGGAGCAAAAATATTGACAGATATCTTTTATCGTAAATATGGAAGTAATTTTGTTTTCAGTGCAAAACAGAACACAATGCACAGAGCGTGAATATTCTTAAGCAAACAAAAGTCGGAGCGTTTTATTATACAGAAGATTATTTGTGTGCACATGTATTTCCGAATATACATATACAAAGAGTAAGTGAGAAAATAGACTAGATTATACGGGACCCTGTGTGGGTAATAGCTGTATATTGTGTGGATGTGTATAGTCTCACATAGTCATGGTAAAATGGAAATGACTTATAATGAAAAGCTGCACCAAGAGGTTATTGTGTCTATAAAAAGTGGTTGTATTAAAATGAATGTCATCTGCGATTACCTTTCCAATCAGCTGACACTGTTAGATAGCAAAGAGGCACATGGTACCTTTCAGATATACGTTTGTGTTTCCTTGGCATAGAAAAGTTGTTCTCCAGTGCAAAGTGTCCATGAGGCATTTACATGCCCCCTAATTTCTGCAAATTGTAACAATTATTCACTCCACCTCCCATTCCTGATCCTGCTTGGAATTCCAGTTGTATGTAAATCAAGCATGGATAGGGATGGGAGGGGGTGGGAGGAAGCATTTTAGCTTGAAGCAATTCAAAGGGCTTAGGTTAGCCTATTTGACACCTTTCGCCAATGAATAAAAGCTTATAGATATATATATATATATATATATATATATATATATATATATATATATATATGTTATGGAAACACATTCCATTATGAGGCCTTCCAAGATCCCAGAGGATTACTTATGTTGGGTTTTTATGTCCAGGGAAAACAAAATATCCACACCATTGTAGTCATAGGGGTGTCCTGTCTCCGTCGGTCCTCTCTGCCTGCTTCCTGTGATGTCATGAGCATGCAGGAACTGCCCTGCTTGGTGAGGTAGTTCTTGCATTGTTGCAATGACCTAGAAGGACCAGTCACCCGGAAGCCACTCCGGGGGTGGCAGCAGGACAAGTGAGTATAGTTTATTGTTTTTATTACAGTAACAACCCCCCCAAGTATAATTCCTTTTAGAAAGTGGGATACAGCAGGGAGTAATGAGGCGTTAGCTGCAGAAAGAGAGAGACAGAAAAGCTGCTTAACGCATCAGTAAGTGTCATATCTTTACTGCTCTGGAGAGTTCATTGTGCTCCATGCTGCTGCTGCTTATGAGGACGTGCTGTAGAACTTTGGCGAGCAGGATCTCCTAATGTTTGTTTTACATGTTTTTGCAATTTTAGAAGTAAATAAAACCTTTAAGAACAGTTGTGCAATCTTCCTGTGCTACTCTCCAAAAAGATAGTAGTAGTGCTATTATTATTAGTAGTATTAGAAGTTTTATTAAAAGTTTTATTATTTTTGTTAATGATTTGAATACAATATACTATAGCTTCCAAAATTTTTGCAAACTTTACATATTCCTGCATTTCAGATGATTGGAATTTCTTTTCACATCCATATAAGAAGTTGGATTTTGGAAAATGGGAATTATACATCCCACCAAGAGAAGATAAGTCCCCTGTCATACAACATGGCTCTAAGTTAAAGGTATACTATTATTATTATTATTATTATTATTATTATTATTATTATTATTATTTATTATTATTATTTTTATTTAGGTAGTACAACAGATTATGCAGCCAGGTATTTGTTGATATCTATAGTTATTTTTATATCTGTAGTTTATCAGTTGGTGAAAACATTTTATTTAGTATTATTTATTTATTTTTTATTTTTGCTTATTTTTACAATTGCAAAGCTTTTTTGTAATTTTTTTGGGATCTCTTTTGAAGATTTTATGTTTGGTCTTAACCTGCATCATTTTAAGTGCTAACAAATTACACCTGCTACACAGTACGTTACCTATGTCTGAAAGCCAGAATTGCATTTCAGTATAATGACTTGCTTGCCCTGCAGGAAGAAAATTAGTTATCTCTACTATTTTACATTTCCTTTAGAAATCAAAGTACAAATACAATCCCAGTAAATTGTTGCATTATAACCTGGAGATGTATTCGGCATTGGTGCTCTCCTAATTATGTACACACAGGGTTTTTTTTGTGTGAAAAATAAACAGTCATTCCTAATATTAATCGGGAACACAACATAACACGTCTTCTGCTTTATAGTTTTGCAATTTCGAAGTAGAAATTGTTTTAAAAAAGTTTTGAAATGCTTATTTTTATTATTCAATTTCTGGAAATTACCACTGTGATGACATGCTAAAATTACCCCAAAACCTGTAGGTACAAATACACCTGGTAATATACAATGTGTAGAAGGTACAAATGTACATAGATTGTAAGCCCTTGTAAGCAGGGCCCTGTCCTTATCCACCAGTGTGTCCTGTTCTTTATTTATTTTTTTTTTTTTTACTTTGTTACATTCAATGGACAACAAGGTAAAGTCAAGGCATATAGAACACTGTTAATGGTGTCTCTGGTGTGTGGCAACAAGATTCCCACTATGGCTAATAATGGCAGCACCTCAAGAGTGCCCCCCCCCCACCCTCTTCCCTTTTGGTACATGGTATAATTTGCCCCCACACTGTATTAAGAGCCCCAGTACATACAGTAGTAACCTTTATAACACTATTTCCACCATGCAGTGATTTATATATTACATGAAAACTGCAGTGAACAAAACAAAGATATCACCAATGACACCATTTCATAATACGGCCACATCATGACCCCTTCACTACAGACCCTATAACAGAGTTCAGTTACATCCAGTGACTCACCGGGGACGTCTTCTCTCATCAGAGTCTGTCACCTTTTCTTTTTCTCTCCATCCAGCCTGGGCCACCTTGAAGTTTTCCTCTGGCTGTGAATCCTCTCTCCAGAATCTGCCAAATATTTTAGGCTCCAACACATACAGTAGTTAGGTCCCTTGTACTCCTATATAGTAGTTACACCCCTCCGTACCCCTATATAGTTACACCCCTCTGTGCCTCCATAGTTTTAAGGTGTCCCTGTAGTATATAGACCCTTATGTGGTCCTCCAGTTATATACAGCCATCCTGTGCGCTCCCCCATTAGTATATAGACCCCCATGTGCTCCCCCAGAAGTATATAGCTCCCCTAATAATATATAGCCCCCTTACTGTGCACTCCCCCAATAGTATATAGCCCCCTGTGCTCTCCCCCAATAGTATATAGACCCCCTGTGATCTCCCCAATGGTATATAGCCCCCTGGCTGTGCACTCCCCCAATAATATATAGCCCCCTGTGATCTCCCCAATAGCATATAGACCCCCTGTGCTCTCCCCCAATAGTATATAGACCCCCTGTGCTCTCCCCCAATAGTATATAGACCCCCTGTAATCTCCCCAATGGTATATAGCCCCCTGCTGTGCACTCTCCCAATAGTATATAGCCCCCCCTGTGCTCTCCCCAATAGTATATAGCCCCCTTGCTGTGGTCTCCCCAATAGTATATAGCCCCCTTGCTGTGGTCTCCCCCAATAGTATATAGCCCCCTTGCTGTGGTCTCCCCCAATAGTATATAGACCCCCTGTGATCTTCCCAATAGTATATAGCCCCCTTGCTGTGCTCTCCCCAATAGTATATAGACCTCCTGTGCTCTCCCCAATAGTATATATACCCCCTGTGCTCTCTCCCAATAGTATATAGGCCCCTGTGCTCTCCAACAATAGTATATAGACCCCCTGTGCTCTCCCACAATAGTATATAGACCCCCTGTGTTCTCCCCCCAATAGTATATAGCCCCCTTGCTGTGCACTCCCCCAATAGTATACAGCCCCCCTGTGATGTCCCCAATAGTATGTAGCCCCCTTTCTGTGCACCCCTGCTCCCCCCCTCCCCCGTGCGCTCCCACTACCATATAACATTAAAAAAAAATACAAAAAAACTATTATACTCACCTGGGTCCACGCGTTCCTTTTCTCTTAACTTTTGTGCGGCCACAAGAGGTCACAAGAGGCTGTACTCCCCTTACCCTCGTGCCGACGTTCCAGTCATGTCGGGCGCCAGAGGGAGAGTGCTGCCTCTTGTGACTGCAGGAAGTGCGGCCACATGAGTGACTAACAGGGAGGGAGCCAATGGCGCTCTCTCTCTGTCAGTACCGCTGCTGAAGCGCAGCGGCGGACGGGGGGGGGGGGGGGGCTGCAGGGGGCGCCATGGATGGTTAAGTAGATTACCCATCCATGGCGCTCCCCCCTGACAGGCTGGTCGCACATAGCAACGGCCGGCCTGCTCGGGGGGGCCCTTTAACCCTTTAACCAGTGGGCCCAGTACACGTGCACCATGTGCCCTCTGGTTAAAGCGGCCCTGGACATACCCTAACGAAGAATTTATTCTGTGCTTTTCCTCAACTCTAGACATTTTGTATAATTACTTTTTTAGGACATTACCGTGATCATTAATGTACATAACTGACCCACCAAAAATTGCTTTTTACTAGTCCAGTCTGCATTGTATATAAGGGTAGATGGGGCAGTTAGCTGCCCCCTGGTTCTGCCTATCCTCCCCAGGCTTGCGGGACACCTATGGAATGAGATGCATGTTCTATACCGTGCTATAGAATGCAAACCATAACCGCTAGCTGTCATTGTAAGGCATCAAGGGCAGAAGGGCTTGTTGTGTATTTGTCTTCAAACAGTACATTATTTCTTCATTGTTGGTGTCAGTCATTCATACTACCTTGCTTTATATATATAAAAAAATAAAAAAAAAACTTTTGTTTGGAACGTCATTGTTTTTTCTTTTGTATCAGATTCTTTTCAAATTCAAGGATTTTTGCTTGAATTGCGACTTTTTTTTTGTATTCTGAAATGCTGTATTATTCCCTGAAATTGTTTTTGAGGCTAAGGGCTAAGAGCTATAAATCTCTACTGACCAGTACATTTATCTTGAGTTCTAAAGTGATAGACTGATAAAAGTGGCTGCTCGAGGCAGCAGATAGACTGGCACACTTTAAATCTAAAGCAACTTTTTTACATACTGTATCCTGCAATACTAAAACTGAAATCTGGAGACTTGATTATAGGGAGCTGGAGGCTACAAGTCTCCTTGAACCGTCATGACTTGTCAGTGAATTCTAGAAATATATAGCGACCTTCACTTGCAGACATTACCATCTACATAAGAAAACGGCATGTGCTTTGTAGAGAGAATTCATCACTTTATAGTTTAGAGAAAAAAAAAACATTTATAAACGTGGGAATTGCATTGTAAAGACATTTAGGGTGTGAAATTATATTTTTCCTGTTAAAAGTTTTTATTCTTTGTGATGCTTTTTTACTGGATGCGTTCTTTAAAGTAAATCTGATGTTGCCCTAGTTAAAGTGTGATTTCTAATATGTAAAGTGATGGCATATAGTTGGGGATATTACATCGCTTTATGATCTGTGGAGCCCAATTTCTGTGTCCTGCATGTTGTGTACAGTGACGGGACCACAGGGTGGCCCTATGTTCATGTATAGGGCTATGCTGCAGTTAAGGGTGATGAATGCGGCCTGGGCACTACAGTGCTGGGAAAATTATTGGAGCAGTCTGGGGAAAATTTTTATTAAAGTATTGCTCCCCAAAAGTTTTAAAAACTCCAGTATACACTTATTACAGGAAATGCTTATAAAGTGCTTTCTTCCCTGCATTTACTACTGCATCAAGGCTTCACTTCCTCGATAACGTGGAGATGTCACTTCCTGGATAACATGGTGATGTCACGACCCGACTCCCATAGTTGTGCAGGCTGTGGCTGCTGGAGAGGATGATGGCAGAGGGATGCTCAGTGTCCCTCCAGTGCCCTGTGTTCCTCAGTGGTAGATGAAGTGTCGGATCCTCGGGGTAGGCGGGGACCACAGGAGCCAGAATGACGGCGCTTCACGGCTTCAGGTTTAGTGAAGTAAAACGATGAATTTGAATGGTCTCATAAACAACGCGTTTCGAGGCATAAATTGCCCCTTTGTCAAGTAGGAGGTCTCTCCTACTTGACAAAGGGGCAATTTATGCCTCGAAACGCGTTGTTTATGAGACCATTAAAATTCATCGTTTTACTTCATTAAACCTGAAGCCGTGAAGCGCCGTCATTCTGGCTCCTGTGGTCCCCGCCTACCCCGAGGATCCGACACTTCATCTACCATTTTCCATTCCCTGATCTCCTGGCTTGGGATCTCGGCATCTACCCTTGAAGCCTGGCTGCTACGGCTACTACCTCTCTCTTCACTGATAGTGCATACAGGTGTTGTGTTCTTAGCACAACACCATCAGGTGAGCAGTTTTATTATCAGCTTGTTCGACCTACAATCTGTTGTTTACGTTATCACCCTATGGCGCCCTTTCCACTTTTTTAGCCCTGTGTTCCTCAGTGTCACTCTGCCGTCATCCTCTCCAGCAGCCACAGCCCACACAGCTCTGGAATTCGGGTCGTGACATCACCATTTTATCCAGGAAGTGACATTACCATGTTATCCAGGAAGTGACATCACCATGTTATCCAGGAAGTGAAGCCTTGATGCAGTAGTAAGTGCAGGGAAAAAAAGCACTTTGTGTGCATTTCCTGTAATAAGTGTATATTGGTGATTTGTATAACTTTTGGCGGGCAACACAATACTTTATTAACATTTTTCTACAAACTTCTCCTTTTAATCATTGATGGGGTTCATATATTCCTAATGCCCATACACCAGATACTCACCAGTGGGTTTAGCAGACTCTCTGAGGTGTATGGAGGCCAGAGCTAGAGCTGTCTGGCTGCAAATTACCCTTGGAGACACTTGAATGTTCACAAATGTATGAGATCAAAAGAGACTTTTTTTCACCCGATATTAAATATAAATGGACACCTTTAGGGTTGGGATGCTCAGAGGATTCTATAATGCCATGTACAGGTTTCCATGCATCACATTATTTTGCAGGAGATGCAGATCCATCCCAGCTCTTTATGAAACTTAGAGCAACATGTGTTATTACAAATGCACCAGTTCTGGTTTAATTTACACCAAAAAAACAGGCTTGTATGACTTCTGACACATTTTTTATATGTGTTTTAGACACGCTTGAACCTGTCAAAAGGGGTGTGGCCTAACAGGAAGGACGTGACTAAGTTGAAGAGGGCGGGAACTTAATGTGATCCAAAAATGCAGGGTGGCAATCAGTCGTCATGGCAGCCTCTGTTAACGAGCAGAAAAACAGTAATTTGACAGTTCACTGCAATACGCATGTTTGTTTTTCAGTGAACTGATCATATAGAGAGTTTCCCTAGGGGGACTAAAATAAATGGAATGGAATAAAAATGTGTCCCTTGTACCAATAAAAGCCATAGTTCACTGCACAGCCCCCCTACAGCTCCACTGATGGGGGTAAAAAAGCAAATTAGGTATCCATAGAATCGTACTGAACCACAGACTACAAATGATCAGTTAGCACACTAAATGGCTTAAAAATGAAATATCTCAATCTCAAAACCTCTCCCCAACCAAGAAAAAAGGTTGCAAAGTTTTTGTTTTTTCCCCGCATTACATTTTGTGAATAAATACAGGGTGCTGTTAGAAAGTACAATTGGTCTTTTAAGGGGCTCCTGCTGTTAAGAAGTAAGAGTTATGGCCATACGCTCTGCACCCGATGCCAGTCGCGACCGGAGGGCTACATGAGTTTGGCGTACCTCACCACTGTGAGGGCGCCACTGTTTACAATTCATGTGTAGCATATCTGGCCACTGCCAGCATGCAGTAAAATAATATTGTGCCATTGTTATACCTGCTGTTTTGTTATCCCTACTTCTACCTGTCTGATACTCCCCTGACGAGTAACTTATATGAAACATATATGTTGGGAGCTTAAGAAGGGACAGGGTAGGGTTAGTGGCATAAGGGGTTGTACGGGATAGGAGCCGTCCTTCTTAGGACGATAACTCCGATACACCCTGAGTGAGGAGGGGTAGCTTGGTGCACCACTCAGAGAAGCTATAGGACTAAGTGCTCCCTATACCATATTTTTCTACCTCTCTGTTGATATTTTACCTATCCTCTAAATATAGCTATACGGGTGACCATCAAGTCATATAGATATAGATAAAGGAGGAACATTTTACATATGTGTGTCTGGTTTATATCCTTTTTTTTTTTTTTTTTTTTTTTTATATAATTTTATTCATTCAACAATATACATATATACTAACATTTACATCAGGAATCTGTCACATATAAAAAATCCGGTAACATATTCAAATGTAACAGGCGCAGGAGCCGAAGGTAAAACGCTATTCGTGTCCTTTACAGGGTCGGGTTAGATGCCAAGAGAGAAAGGAAAATATTAGTGTGGCATGTTTCTCGTCTCGGCTGTACTTATATAGCTTAATTAGACCTATAACCTGTCATTGGACAGGTACCTGGAAATCTCACAATCCCGATCAATTGTGACTATACATAAAATAAATCTAACAACAAATAAACATATAAACAAACTTTGTCTCCTGTTTACCGAAAAAAATATATAAAGTTAGGAGTCCTCCCATGACCAGAAGCATGTATGACAATGTACATTGGGATATTACTGACTATTCTTCCCACTACAGTAAATAGCTGATACATTCAATATGAATACCACAATATGTCCCAGTCCGGGGAATCATGTAACCTTAAGAGGGCCTAAGGTGCCCTTCAGGTCCTCTTCCAGGTACCATGTCGCTTGGCGAAAAGGAATCATAATATTTCTTATTTCGGTTGTTGACACAAAGTGACACAAAAATGATCTCCATTTTCGGAACAAAGGCCCAGTTAAATGTTCCTTATCGCGCAACACTAACCGTCGCTCAGTATAAAAAAGAGAATTAAGGGCCGCCAAGACGTCAGCGACCTGTGGAGGAGAGTTGGACAACCATCGTTGTAGTAATTGCAGTTTGGCTACCATTAATATAGTATGTGTCATTGCTGAGAGATGGTTACATGATTCCCCTGGAACATCTGCGTCTAGGGTAATGTGAAAAATAATTTCCACTGGAGTTAGTGGCGTAGTAAAAGTAGAGGTCTTTTTTTAATTAAGTTTAAGAGTATCTGTCCAATACCGCGTTAAACGTGGACAATGCCAAATGCCATGTAATAAGTCTGTCTTAGGCGCACTACATTTAGGGCATTCTGCTTTCCTATGTGGCAATTTTGGGGATGGAGGAAGTTCAAAGGCGTATATAGGATGGTGTAACAATTTAAGTTGGGTCTCTCTCCATTTCTCATTCACGATGTGCTTCCTAAAGTCGCGTATACTAGTAGGGAGATGAGCAAGAATATGTGGAGAATTAAGCGCCAAGGCCTATTTTTTCCCTATTTGGGTTGTATAGGAGTGCCGAAATGCCGAAATATTGGTCCTACGACTTTTTAGAGGTTGGAAATAGAGTTAATAGATGGCATTTGGAAGAGACCATCGAAATCATTTTCCAGTACCTCTAAGGATATATTGGTCAACCTTTTGGAAAAGTATGACACGATTTGTGAATATGGTAGGACATTCGTAGGTGGGATTTTATATAAGGTAGATAATTCGGGTAGGGTCAACCATCTCTTTTCCACTGAGTGCAACATGTCACCCAAAACAGTAATCCCTGCAATTTTCCAAGGTCTAAACATGGGGTTCTCATATCCAGGGGAGAAATCCGGTATACTCCACAATGGAAAGTGTTTAGAACATTTCACAGATAAACCATATTTCAAGCGCATGATTTCCCAGGCCAAAATAGTGTCCCTCAGGGTGAGGGAGTGTTTGATGGCCAGCGGCAGATTGGGTAGGGGACCATGTACGATGGCCATAAGGCTCCACGGGGCCACTAGTTGCCCTTCTAAAGGTGTATTAGTGTGGACACAGGTATCATGTTTCCAGTCCAATATATGTCTGAAAAGGCACGCCACATTATAGCTCCTTATATCTGGAAAATTGATTCCTCCCTTTTCCTTGGGTAAGATAAGTTTGGATAAAGCTATTCTAGCCTTCCCACCGGCCCAAATGAATTTAGTAAATGTAGAGGTAAGGGTGTTTATATCTGACCGCTTAAGGAGTAATGGGATTGTTTGTAAGGGATACAAAAGTTTCGGGAAGCATTTTAATTAAATGACATCTTGCTAGTAGTGATATAGGGAGGGAATTCCACCTATAGAGCTCAGGAGAGATCTAAATGCCCCAGCGACTCCAAAAGCATCTAATACTCTAGTCATCCATGGCCGTCTCAGGCTGTCAAAAGCCTTTTCTGTATCAAGGGTGACTAGGGTAGGATATTCTCCATGGTATGGAGAGAGGCGCACTCTGTCTAGCACTGCAATTACTGTACGTATATTAGTAACAGCTGACCTATGCTTAATAAATCCAACTTGTTCTTTGGCTATAAGGTGTGGCATTATATCTGAGAGTCTATCTGCCATGGTTTTGGATTGTATCTTTAAATCTGCATTGATTAATGATATAGGGCGATAGGATCCCGGATCTAATAAGTCTTTGTTTTGTTTGGGGAGAAGTTTAATATATGAAGTTTCAGATGAGACTGGGAGTTGTGAGCCTTGCATGGCCATATTATATAGATTGGATAGTGTATCACTAATTTGATCATTAAGAATTTTGTAAAACTCCCCTCCAAAACCATCGGGTCCTGGGGCCTTGTTGTTTTTCAGTGCTTTGATAGTGGCTGATACTATTTGGGGGGTGACGGGGGCATTGAGACTCCTCAATTGTTCTGATGTCATCTGGGGTAGGTGAATTTTATCTAACAAAGTTGTGTGAGGTAGTGGGTCAACTGAATCAGTATAAAGGTGCATGAAGTAGGATCCCAAGCGGTCACTGATGTCTTTTGGGTCGGTGAGAAGGCTATTTTTTCCTTCATCATAAAGGGCAGGAATGTGGTGGATTGGGTTGCGCCCTTTGGCTAAGTTTGCGAGAAGCCTACCGGCCTTGTTCCCGTAGCGACGCAATGTGGCGTCCATCTCAGACCTATAGAGTACCTCCCTTTGTGTCGCCTGATCATCAAATTCTTTCTTAGCACTCTCCCAGGCAGTTTTAGAGCCTGGTGATGGGATCTGTAAAAACAAGGTATAAGCATTACGCAATTTAGTACTAGCTGTAACATATGCTTTCATTGCTTCCTTTTTTTTTCCCCGTAACATAAGAAATTATTCGTCCTCTAAGGACCGCTTTTGCGGCATCCCAATACAATGAGGGATTTTGGATATGTTCTGCATTTGCCATACATATTCCAGCCACCAAGCCTTTAGCAACGATACGAAGTCTCCATCTGTGGACAGTGATGTTGGAAAACGCCACAACCAATCTTTGCCCTTAGGATGAATGTCCCTAAGTGTTACGGTGACCGGGGCATGATCTGAAATAACTAGTTGTTCAATCTGGGCATGAAGGAGTTGAGAATATAATTCTCGACTAAGCAGGATATAGTCTATACGAGACCAAGACATTTGTGTGGCTGAATAAAACGTATACGACCTCTCAGCAGGATTAAGAGCCCTCCAAGGGTCTATTAGTCAGGCGTGTTCCAACAACAGGGGGAGCACTTTTTCTCGTGGGGAAAAAGAAGTAGAGGAGTGATGTATCTTACTCCGAGATCTATCTTCTTGGGGATGTAAAGTAGAATAAAAATTTCTATGCAGTAGAATCATGACCCCTGCTTTACGACCTATCAAGGGTGAGCCCAAGACGTCTTTAACCCACAATTTTTTCATCCTGAAGTAATCAGTTGAGTCTAAGTGAGATTCCTGAAGGAGGGCTATGTCAGGCTTATGTTTCTTAAGATGACGCAAAATAAGCATGCGCTTTTGGGGGTAGCGCAGTCCCTTTACGTTCCAGGATATTACGCGCATGGACTAAGAGACCATTGGATTATAATACCCATCATAGGGTTATTAAACCTGTGAATTATTCGCATTGGAAAGTAGTGTGGGAGTTTTGCGAGTATAAATACAACAGAGGTAGGTATGTATTTAAAAGGCGTATGTCTGGTCATAGGAGGACTTACCAGTATCTCGGAGGAGACTGTAATAACAGAAAAAAAAAAAAATAACCGTAAATAAACAAACAAAGCGCCAGTAGATGGCTCGGGGGTCGGTGCAGGATACCATACCCATACATGCCAGCGCTCGTGACTTCACTTATCTCGGAGGGAGAACTAACCCTCACAATACACACCCGACTATATAAGTAGCTGAAACCCGGTTAAAGGAAGGCAGGAGGGGAAGGAGCGGGGGGGGGGGGGGGAGGATTGTTAGGGGATAAGGGAGGGGGGAGGGAAGTAGAAAAAGAAAAAAAAAAGGGGGGGGGGGATAGGTGGGGAAAAGAGGGGAATTAGGGAAGGGGGGGGAAGATGCTTATCGGTCATAAAGGTGCTATCTCGTTCACCGAATGGAGTTCATGTCCCCACAAGTTCATATGTAGGCCTCTGCTGCAATCACTGATAAGGGTTACATCCCAGTGATGGTTATCGCCAGTCTATAGAACCTGTGTCCCCATTACAGTGCCGAGGTATCCAACCTCTGTGCAGGGCGTCGTCTCTTCTCTGGGCTATTTGCATCAGATGATCCCGGGGCCTCCGTAGGCATGTGGTCCATGACCACCTGTTGGTCTCCATGGTGATAGTCATCGATGTAGATCGCTGCATCTCTCGGTGAGGTGAATGACTGGGTTGAACCATCTGTATGTATAATCTTTAGTGTATACTGTAGACAGAATTTTATGCCATCCTTAGGCAGTGTGGAGCATACCATGTGAAACGCACGCCGTTTCTTCGTGGTTTCTGCGGAGTAGTTGGCAAATAGAAGTATTTTGGCTCCATGTAAAGATAAAGGAGTTTTTCTTGCTCTAAATGCTTTAAGGATGTCTTCTCTATCATTAAAATCCAAGAACCGCATTATAACTTGTCGTGGTCTCATATTGAGCTCAGGAGATACATCTGGTGCTCTTAGGTTAGGTCCCAGGCGGTGCGCCCTCTCAACCTTCCGTGCAGATGATAAACCTAAGGCCTCTGGTAGGTCATGTTCACAGATTTGTTTAAGCTGTTGGGACTTCACTGTTTCGGGTAATCCCACAAGACGTAAATTATTGCGCCTCACTCTATTTTCCTGATCCTCCAACTTTTCTTTAAGCATGGCGGTTTCAATTTGCATGTTGCGCAGTTGAATAGTTACCCTGGAGGTAGCTTCTTCTACTTGCACTGTGCGTTGTTCTAGTTCACCTATGCGGGTTGTGTTACGGGCAACTTCTAGTTGCAATGCTTGCATGGAGGCTGACAGCGTGGTGACCATAGTCTCCTTCAAATCAGGAGCTAATCTCTCCGCTACCGCTATGGCTAGCTGTTTGTAGTTTATAGGTATTACCGTGGCTTGCGAGGTCTCCCCCGGGTTAGCCGTCTCTGCACAATCCAACACGGTTGAAAATTGGGAACTTTGGGACAAAAGGATAATGTCCTCTGGCTGTTCACTTGCCAGTGAGCAGTGTTCTGCCCTCAGAGATTCAGACAGTACCTGGGAATGCACCATTGTCTCGGCTCTCCCTGTTGCGCCCGCCATCTTGGATTGTCCTTGTGGCAGCAAGGCCTCGTGTGATGGCGCAGTCCCCGCTGTAGCAGTTGGGATCCGAGTTACAAAGCGATCCATACAAGATTTGCCTCCTCAGTAGCTCCGGAGGCTGCTAATAGTACCGGAGGATCTCGTCCGGGGTCAGCTTGCAGAGGTAAATGCGGGTATGTCGGGGTGGTGTGAGGGAGCTCCGTCCTGCACGTCCTCACATCTCCGTGCTGGAACCGGAAGTTGAAATTTTATGGTTTGAGATCCATCTGTGATTTAATTATGGCTATTAAAGCCTATGGTAGAAGAAAAAAAAACGCTAATGAAAAAAAAAATACTTTTTCCCCATGGTTATAAATGGGTTAACCAAGTAACTAAATAAAGGAAAGAAGCTTAGAAGTTGGGACTACATAGGTTGGTCTTTAAGGGAAATCATGAAATCCTTCAAGTGTTTTTTGTTTTCTTTAATATAAGTGAACTTAAAGTGTCACTGTCGTTATAACTTTCTAAATCAACAGTAGATGTGATATGAAGCAAGTTTGCAATATACATACGTATCATTTTTTTTTTTATTGTTATCATGCTGTAAAACAAAGCTGAACTTACCAGAAATCCAGGTTCAGTCTCTGGAAGGCAGCTCTATAACAGCTATACTTACCTGTATCCAGGTCCAGTCTCCTGAAGGCAGATTTTATGATTTGTGTTGGTTGAAAAAAAAACAAAAAAAAAACAGACTAAACACAGGAATGAGGAAGGAGGGGAATTTGTTAAATGTTCTGGATTGGATTATTATTATTTTTTTTTTTTTTATGTTTTTTTTTTTTTCCCTTCGGTCATGACATTTTCGGATTACCTTTTGAATGTTTATTGAGACTTAAAGGGGTAGTGCAGCGGTAAAAAATTATTCACAGAATAACACACATTACAAAGTTATACAACTTTGTAATACAACTTTGTAATGTATGTTATGTCTGTGAATGGCCCCCTTCCCCGTGTCCCACCACCCCCACCCGTGTACCCGGAAGTGTAGTGCATTATACATACCTGATCCGTGCCGACACGCGTCCGCCATCTTGTGCCAAACGTCATCTTCGGCCGGCCGGCCCGAACACCTTCGATCTTCCCGAGTGACGGCCGCGTCATCAGCTGCTCAGCCGCGATTGGCTGAGCATAACTGTGCTCGGCCAATCGCGGCTCAGCGGCTGATGACGGCTGTATAACTTTGTAATGTGTGTTATTCTGTGAATAATTTTTTACCGCCCCACTACCCCTTTAAGTCAGAAAGAGTGTATTTGGTATAACTGGCAATATGTTTTTCTTTATCTGTTGGATCTGCTATGTATTAGTAGGGACTCCATAATTACGGAGCCCTTCTCTTTTCCTTGTATTTTTGTATGCTCTGTTTTTAATGAAAAATGTTTATATAAATAAAGGAGTATATTAACACACACACAAAAAAGTAGTATATTATTGCTTGCTTAGTAGTATATTGCAAACTTGCTTAACCCCTTAGTGACCGCCGATACGGCTTTCTACGGCGGTCACTAATGGGCCTTATTCTGCTGCCATCAGCTTTTTACGGCGATGGCAGAGAATAAGGCTGCGGGGCCGGGACGGCCCCCACCCCATCCCCCCGGCTACCGGAGGTAGCTGAGGGGTTGGGGCAGTGTGTGGGGTCCGTCCCGGCCCCCCCCCTTACCGACGATCGCCGCTATTAACGTTATAGCGGCGACCGTCGGTAAAGAGGATTACCGGTGCTGCCGCCGCCTTTCATCTCCCCCCGCCGTGAATCTACGGCGGGGGGAGATGAAATAAGTGTCCCCCAGACCTCAGATCAGACCCCCCTAGTGCCCCGATAACTAACCCCCCTCCCCCGGCGGCCATAATTTCCAAGATGGCCGCCGCCATCGCTGTGAACCGACTAACGTCGGTTCACAGCGATGAAAGAGTTAAAATGAATGAAAGTCCCATGCTCTCCGCCACCGGAGGTAGCGGAGAGCATGGGGCAGTCATCGGGGACCCCCCTGTATACTATATACCGCTGATCGCTTGTGCCATGTGCTCCCGGCACTTTTTATCCCCTGTCACCATAAATGATTGGTGACAGGGGATAAAAAGTGATGTCCCCCCACCCCCCCTGTCACCCCCGTCCCCCAGTCACCCCCCCTTCCCCATTTACTCACCGGATCCACGGAGCTCCTTCCTCCTCGACGTCCTGGCTGGTTATGAAGTGCGCATGCGCTTCACAACCAGCCAACTCTGAAAATTTAAAGTGACAGAGACCAATTTGGTCTCTGTCACTGAACTATGATTACTGTGATAGAAAATATCACAGTAATCATAGTAATACAGTGAAAATGAATATGTAAAGTACAAAAAGTGACAAACATACAAAAAAATAAAACACACTTTTTATTATAGTAATAATTGCAGTTTACTCCCAAATTACCCCTTACCCCTCCCCAGATTAACCGTAACCACCGCACGTTGCCCGTAACCACCGCACGTTGCCCGTAACCACCGCACGTTGCCCGTAACCACCGCACGTTGCCCGTAACCACCGCACGTTGCCCGTAACCACCGCACGTTGCCCGTAACCCCCTCCAGATTGCCCGTAACCCCTCCAGATTGCCCGTGACCCCCTCCAGATTGCCTGTAACCACCCCAAATTACATATACCCACCCCAGATTACCTATAAGCACTTCAGTTTATCAGTAACAATCCCAGATTGTCTGTAACCCTTCCAGGTTGCACATAACCCCCCAGGTTCCCCGTAATCATGCCAGATTACATGTAACCCCCCCAGATTGCACGTAACCACCGCGCGTTGCCTCTGACCACGCCACGATGCCTCTGACCACGCCACGATGCCTCTGACCACGCCACGATGCCTCTGACCACGCCACGATGCCTCTGACCACGCCACGATGCCTCTGACCACGCCACGATGCCTCTGACCACGCCACGATGCCTCTGACCACGCCACGATGCCTCTGACCACGCCACGATGCCTCTGACCACGCCACGATGCCTCTGACCACTGCACGTCGCCTCTGACCTCCACACGTCGCCTCTGACCTCCACACGTCGCCTCTGACCACCGCACGTCGCCTCTGACCACCACACGTCGCCTCTGACCACCCCAAATTGCCAATGACCCCCTCCAGATTGCGGTGCCCATGTCAGATTACAGGTACCCACCCCAGATTGCCTATAAGAACTTCAGTTTATCCGTAACCACCCCACATTGCCCGTAACCACCCCACGTTGCCCGTAACCACCCCAGATTGTATGTAAGCACTGCAGGTTGCCCGTAACCAGCCCACGTTGCCCGTATCCACCCCAGATTGTCTGTGAGCACTGCAGGTTGCCCGTAACCAGCCCACGTTGCCTGTAACCACCCCAGATTGTCTGTAAGCATTGCAGGTTGCCCGTAACCACCCCACGTTGCCCGTATCCACCCCAGATTGTCTGTAAGCACCGCAGGTTGCCCGTAACCACCCCACGTTTCCCGTAACCATCCCAGATTGTCTGTAAGCAGAGCAGGTTGCCCGTAACCAGCCCACGTTGCCCGTAACCAGCCCACGTTGCCCGTAACCAGCCCACGTTGCCCGTAACCAGCCCACGTTGCCCGTAACCAGCCCACGTTGCCCGTAACCAGCCCACGTTGCCCGTAACCAGCCCACGTTGCCCGTAACCAGCCCACGTTGCCCGTAACCACCCCACGTTGCCTGTAACCACCCCAGGTTGCCTGTAACCACCCCAGGTTGCCGTAACCACAGCAGGTTGCCCGTGACCACCCCATGTTGTCCGTAACCACCCCAGATTACCTGTAACCACCTCAGGTTGCCCATAACCACCCCTGGTTGCCCGTAACCACCCCACATTACCTGTAATCTCATTTTTTTTATTTTATTTTAGTAACTGCGCTATTCTAATAACCATTACTAGCTGCGGTTTTGCTCCTGTAAATTGGCGCTCCTTCCCTTCTGAGCCCTGCTGTGTGCCCATACAGTGGTTTATACCCACATATGATGTACCGTTTTACTCAGGAGAACCTGCGTTACAGATTTTGGGGTACATTTTCTCTCCTGTTCCTCGTCAAATTGAGAAATTTCAAACTAAACCAACATATTATTGGAAAAATTCGAGTTTTTCATTTTTACTGGCCAATTTTGAATACTTTCCTCTAATACCTGTGGGGTAAAAATGGTCACCACACCCCAAGATGAATTCTTTGAGGGGTGCTCTTTCCAAAATGTGGTGACTTTTGGGGGGAATCTATTCTGCTGACACTACAGGGGCTCAGCAAACGCACCTGGCGCTCAGAAACTTCTTCAGAAAAATCTGCACTGAAAATGCTAATTGGCGCTCCTTCCCTTCTGAGCCCTCCTGTGTGCCCATGCAGTGGTTTATGCCCACATATGGGGTACTGTTCTACTCAGGAGAACCTGCTTTACATATGTTGGGGTGACATTTCTCTCCTGTTCCTCGTGAAATTGAGAAATTTCAAACTAAAGGAACATATTATTGGAAAAATTCGAGTTTTTCATTTTTACTGTCTACTTTTGAATACTTTCCTCAAATACCTGTGGGGTCAAAATGCTCACCACACCCCAAAATAAATTCTATGAGGGGTGCACTTTCCAAAATGGAGTGACTTATTGGGAGATTTTACTCTGCGGACACTACAGGGGCTCTGCAAACGCACCTGGCACTCGGAAACTTCTTCAGCAAAATCTGCATTGAAAAAGCTAATTGGCGCTCCTTCCCTTTTGAGCCCTGCTGTGTGCCCATACAGTGGTTTACGCCCACATATGGGGTACCATTGTACTCAGGAGAACCTGCGTTACAAATTGTGGGGGTACTTTTTTCCTCTTGTTCCTCGTGAAATTGAGAAATTTCAAACTAAAAGAACATAATATTGGAAAAATTTTAGTTTTTCATTTTTACTGTCTACTTTTGAATACTTTCCTCTAATACCTGTGGGGTCAAAATGGTCACCACACACCAAGATGAATACTTTGAGGGGTGCACTTTCCAAAATGGAGTGACTTATGGCGAGATTTTACTCCGCTGGCACTACAGGGGCACTGCAAACGCACCTGGCGCTCGGAAACTTCTGCAGCAAAATCTGCATTGAAAAAGCTAATTGGCGCTCCTTCCCTTCTGAGCCCTCCTGTGTGCCCATGCAGTGGTTTATGCCCACATATGGGGTACCATTGTACTCAGGAGAACCTGCGTTACAAATTTTGGGGTACTTTTTTCCTCTTGTTCCTCGTGAAATTGAGAAATTTCAAACTAAACGAACATATTATTGGAAGAATTCGAGTTTTTCATTTTTACTGTCTTTTTTTGAATAATTTCCTGTAATACCTGTGGGGTCAAAAAAGTCACCACACACCAAGATGAATTCTTTGAGGGGTGCACTTTCCAAAATGGGGTGACTTATGGGGGGTTTTCTCTCTGCTGACACTACAGGGGCTCTGCAAACGCACCTGGCGCTCAGAAACTTCTTCAGCAAAATTTGCATTGGAAAAGCTAATTGGCGCTCCCTTCCTTCTGAGCCCTGCTGTGTGCCCATACAGTGGTTTACGCCCACATATGGGGTACCGTTGTACTCAAGAGAACCTGCATTACAAATTTTGGGGTGCTTTTTGTCTCATATTCCTTTTGAAAATGAGAAACATTAATCTAAACGTATATATTATTGGAAAATTTAAATTTTCAATTTTTTTACTGCCTAATTGTGAATACTTTCCTCCAGCCCCTGTAGGGTTAAAATGCTCATTATACCCCAAGATGAATTCTTTAAGGTGTGTAGTTTCCAAAATGGGGTCACTTATGGGGGTTTTCAGGATACCAGACTTCTAAATCCATTTAAAAAAAGAACTGGTCCCTAAAAAAATCAGTTTCACGAAAATGTGATAATTTGCTGATAAATTTCTAAGCCCCATAACACCCTAAAAAAGTAAAATATGTTTACCAAATTATGCCAGAATAAAGAAGACATATTGGTAATGTGACTTAGTAACTAATTTATGTGCTACGACTTTCTTTTTTTAGAAGCAGAGAATTTCAAAGTTCATAAAATGCAAATTTTTTTAATTTTTCATATTTTGATGTTTTTCACAAAAAACACACAAAGTAGTGACCAAATTTTGCCACTAACATAAAGTGCCATATGTCACGAAAAAACAATCTCAGAATCGCTAGCATACGTTAAAGCATCACTGAGCTATAGGAGCATAAAGTGAGACAGGTCAGATTTTGAAAAATTAGCCTGGTCATTAAGGCCAAAACTAGCTGCAGCACAAAGGGGTTAATATCACATCTACTGTTGATTTATATTTTGAAAGTTATAATGATAGTGACACTTCAACACCTACTCAGTCTAAGCTTGGTTTACATTAGCTTCATGTCTTCTGTTCACATTAGAGCCATAACAGCTTTGCAGATGGCTCCTGGTCGTCTAGTTCAGCGTTTCCCAACCGGGGTGCCGCGGCACACTGGTGTGCCGGGAGAACCCGCCTGGGGTGCCGCGGGATCCCGGTGGGAAATGCACGCTGTCTCTTTAAGCATCCCGAGAAGCTATGACTATGAGCGGGCGGAACATTAAAGTAAGCAGAATATAGGAGCAGGAAGTGTCAGCATCCTGCTCCTATATTCACTCCCATAGGCTGCCGGAGCTTCATGCCAGCAGCCTATTGGAGGCCGGGACGTGACCTCTCCGGCAGGCGTGATGATGTGACGTCATCACGCCTGCCGGAAGTCCCGTCCCCACGGCTCGCAGAGGAGCCCGAAGAGGAGGAGGAGGAGACCTGCAGCCACACAGCGCGGATTAGGTGAGTAGGATGTTTGTTTTTTTTTAAGGGGCAGAGCAGGGGGCATTATTAGTTCATGGGGGGCACCTCTGGGGGCATTATTAGTATATGGGGGCACCTCTGGGGGCATTATTAGTATATGGGGGCACCTCTGGGGGCATTATTAGTATATGGGGGCACCTCTGGGGGCATTATTAGTATATGGGGGCACCTCTGGGGGCATTATTAGTATATGGGGGCACCTCTGGGGGCATTATTAGTATATGGGGGCACCTCTGGGGGCATTATTAGTATATGGGGGCCACCTCTGGGGGCATTATAAGTATATGGGGGCCACCTCTGGGGGCATTATTAGTATATGGGGGCACCTCTAGGGGCATTATTAGTTCATGGGGGCACCTCTGGGGGCATTATTAGTATATGGGGGCACCTCTGGGGGCATTATTAGTATATGGGGGCCACCTTTGGGGGCATTATTAGTTATGGGGGCCACCTTTTGGGGGCATTATTAGCTCATGGGGCCACCTCTGGGGGCATTATTAGTATATAGGGGCACCTCTGGGGGCATTATTAGTTCATGGGGGCACCTCTGGGGGCATTATTAGTATATGGGGGCTACCTCTGGGGGCATTATTAGTTCATGGGGGCACCTCTGGGGGCATTATTAGTTCATGGGGGCACCTCTGGGGGCATTATTAGTTCATCACAGCAGAGGATCCTACATACAGGGGGCACAGCAGCGGATCCTACATACAGGGGGCATCCTACATTCCTAGTCGCTTTACTGCACATAACACCAAACAGCGCAGTTACTTTGGGAGCCGACAGGAGGGAGAAAGGAAGTTGCTAGAAATTGGCGGAGCCTAAATTGTTTGTCTCGCAGGTTCTGAAGAGATGAAAAGTAGCTGGAAGAAATCATCATGGCGGATGGAGAGGAAAAGGGAAAGTGACTCCTCAGATCAAAGAAGACGTCACCTGTGAGTCCCTGTATGACGGTTTTCTTATTTTGTAGAACATTATTTAGTAGGGGTGCCGCGAGGAAATTTTTTTTTCCAAGGTGTGCCCCGAGGTGGAAAAGGTTGGGAAGCACTGGTCTAGTTGACAACCACGTTTCAGTATTTCCACAAATCAGTATAATGGTGTGTTCACACCTACAGGATCTGCAGCTGATTTTCTGCAGCAGATTTCATTTAAATAACTGAACGCCGCATCAAATCTGCTGCAGATCCTGTAGGTGTGAACGCACCCTTATGATATTTACTTTTTTTTTTTTCTCTATTAAATAATTATTTATTAATTTATTTGTTTTACTTAAGGTGGTGATCAAAACCAGATCTGGAGAAGTAATCTACCGCATATCACCGTGGGCAAAGTATGTTGTTCGAGAAGAGAAAAAAGTGGTTTACGACTGGGTTCACTGGCAACCAGCAGAGTCTTATGCAGTAAGTTGTTGTTGTTTTTTTTTTTTTTATGTCTTGGTCACTTCCACTCAAACTACAGTCTGTTAGAAGAATCCTTCTCTAGTAAGAGAGAAACCAGAATAGAATACAGGAAGTGAGGGTGGGGCTTAGATAAGGCTATGTACAAGAAGAGGGAAGAAAGTCTAGACTAAATACTTAAAATCTGTGAGACTGTCTGGGTCTGTGCTGTGCCTCGTAGGTAAATTACAACTTTACTCATCTCACCACCCATAAAGCTGTGAGCAGATCTCCCGTTTGTATATACATTTGTATGTACTGTTTGTACACAGTGCTGACCCTTTATTCTGTAGGCTTCTCATCATCTCTCTAATAAGCAACAGATAATTGCTTAGTGTAACCTTCCCTTGTGGTGCTGCTGTTTTAAGCTCACATACCACTTTGCAAACCTAGGGCATCAATAACCCCCTTCTATCCCCACATGTCATCTATAGTCGTGTACTGAAAATATCCTTTACCTTATCACCACTCTGAAGGGTGTTTTTTTTTTTTTTTTTTTACCTCAATTTAAGTCTGTGATGTTTAAGGTTTTATTTATTTATTTTCTATAAGGTTACTAAGGTTTCCTTTGTATAATATATTAATATTTTTCATAGATAAACTTACAATACTGTGGTTTTTATCACATCTACTATACCATATTCTTTCAGCGTAAATACGAACACCCAAAGAAGCCAAACAGCGTCCGCATTTATGAGTCTCATGTTGGAATTGCATCACCGGAAGGAAAAATAGCCTCCTATAAAAATTTCACATACAATGTGCTACCGAAGATAAAGGATCTTGGTAAGTTGAAAGAAGAATACTTTGTGACTGCCGCTTCCCTACATTGTCTTGTGATCGATAGATGTTCCATTTTCAAAGCAATAAATGTTCACCTTGTGTCATTTCCTCCAGAAAGACGTTTTATGGAAGGTAATACTCCTTATAGGCTCTTGTTGAGTGATACATTCAGTCTTAAGCTGCTATTCTTTTCTAGGTCCCTTCTTAGCCTTTGGTAATTCAGTTCTTTTATTTTTCAGAGGGAAGGTAAATGTTGTTTTGGTCTCGGACCTATATATGATAAACTGCCTTTATGTCTTTATTTTGTTTTTTATAGTTATAAATAGGCTTTGTTCACATCACGTTTGGTTATAACGTTCGGCTACCCTTGAATGTGCCAGACGTGTCCAGGCTTATATCGGGCTCCAATTTCTAATAATACATACTTGGTTATTTGTATAATGTATTTCAACATGCTAGCAAGACCCTTGCAACCCAAGACCCTCACAATCAATGGGTGACCACATATAGCATAGGCTACGTCTAACAAAGTATTGCAAAATTATTTTTTCCAAAGCTAAATGCCTTTTGCTATCCAAGGGGAAAGGTGAGAAAGGACACACCTGAAAGCCATACACCATTTTATGCCTGTACATATGTTCGTGAGTGTATACTGTTTCTTTAAAAATAACATATTTTATATTCTTGTAAGCAATGGAGTAAAGCTTATATTTAAAAAAAAAAAAAATTAAGATATGTTCTTGCCCAACAAATGTTATGAAAATTACTAATAGACACTTATACACACACACATATATATATATATATATTATTTATTTTCTGTAAAAAAAATAAATAAAAAAATAACAGCAAATTCTCCACGCAGGGAGCTCCACAAATCTGCATACAAAACAATCATTTCGTAACAAAATCCAACAGACATATGATACTAGGGCTGGGCGATATTGACCTTAATCAATATCGCGGTTTATCGCACATGTAGCCGCGGTAACAATAATTCAATGATAATTATGACACGCCCCTTTTTGCAAACCACACCCACACCACACCCACACCAAACTGACAACATTTCGATTAAAAAAAGTAAAAAAGAACTCACTGAGCAGCAACCCGTGGTTAGTCTATTATCATTATTATTAGTCATTATTAGGGGACCTGGACATGTATATACAGGTATACAGCCTCTACAGGATGTGTATACACAGGGGGTCACATAGGGGGTGGGAGGGGGGGGTGGCTAGGGGTGTATTACTATACAGGAGGTACATAGGGATGGAGGTACGGGTCTATACATGGGAGTGCATATGGATAGAGATGTATGACTATACAGGGGGGGATAGGGGATGTATGACTATACAGGGGGGATAGGGGATGTATGACTATACAGGGGGGATAGGGGATGTATGACTATACAGGGGGGGGATAGGGGATGTATGACTATACAGGGGGGGATAGGGGATGTATGACTATACAGGGGGGGATAGGGGATGTATGACTATACAGGGGGGGATAGGGGATGTATGACTATACAGGGGGGGATAGGGGATGTATGACTATACAGGGGGGGATAGGGGATGTATGACTATACAGGGGGGGGCACATAGGGATAGGGATGTATGACTATACAGGGGGGATAGGGGATGTATGACTATACAGGGGGGGCATAGGGATAGGGATGTATGACTATACAGGGGGGGCACATAGAGGTAGGATTGTATGACTATACAGGGGGGGCACATAGGGATAGGGATGTATGACTATACAGGGGGGGCACATAGGGATAGGGATGTATGACTATACAGGGGGGGGCACATAGGGATAGGGATGTATGACTATACAGGGGGTGTATTGGGGTGTATTACTATACAGGGGGGACGGATTGGGGTGTATGACTATATAGGGGTGTATTACTGTACAAGGAGCACAGGGAGGTGTATGCTGGGACCTGTAGTCCCCTCAGTACAGGGCTGTAACATAGGAGGAATAATGGGCTGCAGCAGGCAGGATGCCACACACAGCAATGTCTCCTATAACTTATCCTGCCTGCTGTATCCTGTACTGTACTACAGGAAAGCCGCCGCCAAGTGCTGCTGTGACATGGCCGCGTCCCTGCACACACAGGACAACATGTGCAACGCTCGCCGGCCGGGTGGGTGTGTGTGTGTGTGTGTGTGTGTGGGGGGGGGGGGGTGCTCGGACGGGACTGATGCCGGTCCCCCCTCCCGGACCAGTCCCATCCGATCGCCCCCACACCCGGCCGGCGCGGCCATATCACAGCAGCACTTGGCGGCGGCTTTCCTGTAGTCCCCTCAGTGTGCAGGGACGCCGGACCGGACGGGTGGTGGGCGCTTTGGCAGGACAGGTGCGGTGGGACGGAGCTTCGGACCGGACGAGTGGGTAGGGCGGACAGGTGCGCGGACCGGACGGGCGGTCACTTGGGGAGGGGGAAGGGGGGAGCATTCTCACCTGGACCCTGCTGCTGCTCCTCCACCTCCCGCTGATACCAGCGCTAGTGCCGGGCCGCTCGTGTGTGTGCGGGGGGCTCTGACAGGACGGGCGCAGGGACACAGAAATACAAAAATACCGCAAATACCGTCCTGGCCAAGTTGAAGTCGGTTAACCGACGCCAGTGACGGTATCGGTATTTTTGCGGTATACCGCCCAGCCCTATATGATACCCTATAACCCCCCTCCCTCCCCCACAGGCTGGCGAGAGGGGGGAAAAAATTGTTTAATTTAACCCTCAAGCCATTTACCCCATATTTGCAGATATTTTTTCCTGGGTTTATCCCTAGCGCCTGCTAGAATCTTTTCATAATTTTGTATCTTCCTCATTAGGATATACCACCAATCAAACACTGGGGGGGTGAGGTCCAACCAGGCTCTCAAAATTATTATCCTTGCCAAGAACAAAGCCTTAAGGACAAACAACTGATGCACTTCTATACCAATTGAGCAGCCAAGGATGATGTATTTTGCACAATACGGTATCACAACCTCCATTTTCTCCACAATACACTCAATAACCTTCTTCCAGAAACCTTGTATTACATGGCATCTCTATAGCATATGGACATGGTTTGCGCCCTCCTGACCACATTTAGGGCATATGTCATTAGCCCTGGTTCCAACTTTACATAAAAAGGTCAGATGATAGTGCAAGCGATGTAGAATTTTAAACTGTACCAGTTGATGATTTTTATTAACCCATAGCTGCACCAGGACGTTATTGAACGTCCTCGTGCCGCTATGGGAGTTCAGAGGGGGGTCGCGCGGCGACCCCCCTCTGAACTGCCGCGATCCCGGGTGCCGCATGTAGCCCGGGATCGCGGCTATTAGCGGGCACGGTCCGATCGCCGTGCCCGCTAATTAAGTACTTAGAAGCAGCTGTCAAAGTTGACAGCTGCTTCTAAATACTTACTGATATGCATCCCTGGTAGTCTAGTGGGGGGATCGCCCCCCTGCGGCGCGATTGCGGGGGGGCGATCCCCGCATCCATCCCGGGCCGGGGTCTGCTCCGTAATGGCGCTGATCCCGGCTCGGCATTCTATTGCTTTTGGCTGCAGCAGCCAAAAGTAATAGAACACCGATCTTATGGATTCATGCAGTATAACTATACTGCATGGATCTCTATGAGAGATCAGAGTGCATATACTAGAAGTCCCCCAGGGGGAATAACCCTAACCCCAGGGGGGCTTCTAGTATATGTGTAAAGTAAAAGAAAAAAGTATTTTTAATAACACAAAATCCCCTCCCCTAATAAAAGTCTGAATCACCCCCCTTTCCCCATTTTATAAATAAAAATAAATAAATAAATTAATAAACAAACATGTTTGCTATCGCCGTGTGCGTAATCGCCCGAACTATTAATTAATCACATTCCTGATCTCACACGGTAAACGGCGTCAGCACAAAAAAATCCCAAAGTGCAAAATTGCGCATTTTTGGTCGCATCAAATCCAGAATAATTGTAATAAAAAGCGATCAAAAAGTCATATATGCGCAATCAAGGTACCGATAGAAAGATCACATCATGGCGCAAAAAATGACACCTCACACAGACCCATAGACCAAAGGATAAAAGCGCTATAAGCCTGGGAATGGAGCGATTTTAAGGAACATATATTTTCTTTAGGGTATAAACCCACACACCGTATACGCAGCTTATTTACTGCTGCGATACGCAGCAAATACGCAACAAACACGCAACAAACACGCAACAAATACGCAGCAGATTAGATCTAAATAACTGGACACAGCATCAAATCTGCACCACCAAATCTGCTTCAAATCTGCTGCGTTTTTGCTGCGTATCTGCTGTGAATACGGTGTGTGGGTTTGTACCCTTAAAAGGTTTTAATTTTTTACAAGCCATCAAATCAAATAAAAGTTATACATGTTACATATCGTTGTAATCGTAACAACTTAAGGAACATATATAATGAGTCAGTTTTACCCCAGGGCGAACATAGTAAAAACAACCCCCCCCCCCCCCCCCCCCCCAATAAAAAAAAAAAAAAACATTTTTTTTTTCAATTTCACCACACATATAATTTTTTTCCGGTTTCCCGGCACATTTTAGGCAAAAATTACATCTGCCATAGCAAAGTACAATTAGTTGCGCAAAAAATAAGGGCTCATTTGGGTCTCTAGGTGGAAAAATGCAGGCGCTATGGCCTTATATACACGAGGAGGGAAAAACGAAAACGCAAAAATGAAAACTGGCTGTGTCCCCTAAGGGTTAATACAACATTTTCTAACGTTGCCCAGAATGTTGTCCCACTCTACGTCAGTTACGTCCCCCACATCTTCTTCCCATTCTAATTTTTTCTTACAGTTCATAAACCAATCTGTGTATAAATTTTCTGTGAAAATTGTGTATAATTTCCTCAATTCCCCTTTTCTATTACCACTCATCTTATCTACTGTCTCAATGAAACTAAACATTTGAATCCTCACTCTGTTACCACCCTCTAAAGCATTCATTACGTGAAATAACTGTCTATATCTTAACCAGTGAGACTCATGTAGTGCAAATTCTGACCTAATTTCCTCAAAGGATTTTAGGTATCCAGTCCTAAAGAGGTGTTCCACTTTTGTAATTCCATGATTAACCCAGAAGGAGTGATCACTAACCCTATCCAACTGTGTCAATTGTAAATTTCCCCATAAGGGGGAATAAGGAGTGTATCCAGTTATAACCAACAGTTTTTTAATTTTCCACCATACCTTTCCCCACATACGCACCATTTTCCATTCTTTATATAAGGGGAGTGACCACCTGTGGGAGTCCAGAAATTCATACAACGATTGGTAACTCCAATTCTAAATCCCTAAAAACCACCCCCCTCCACTCCCCTTTCGCTTTATCTGAAGCATTCTATACATAAAAACTTAAAGTCGGAAGTCCGGCAGAGACCAACCCCCCATATCAGTAGTAGACACTTAATATGGGAAACGCACCACTATGGACCCATACATTTCAATGGCCCTGTTCACACATCCATATGTGTTACAGAGCCGTAATCTGAGATGCAAAAATAAATAAATAGTAAGGACCTGCTATTAAAGTGCCGATCACTATCTGTCTATGTAGAGTTTCGTGCATTGTGGACATCCGTAGTGTGGTCTTCGTTTTTGACAAGTCATTAGGCATGAGAATTGGAAAGAAATGAAAGAATGCAGAAATGAATGATTTTCCTGTACCAGATGTCATAGATAAAGCTTGGAGTTATTCCTTTCTGCGGATGCTGTTGGAGTCTTTCTATTCCTCAAGTTATTTCTCTGTCCACATTGGTATTGTGGTCTCCTGCCTGCGTCAACCATCACATTTCAAGAGGATTGGTGCTTATGCACCACTCTACAGTTTGTCATCAGGTATGTCAAAAGTTATTGATCACATAATGTCTCACTGCTGAGACCCACTGCAATCAGGAGATATAGCCGGGTAGAAAGTGTGGAAGCAGTGTCATCCACTCCCTGTCTGGCCACTAATTCTGACAATGTACACTGCCGCTGAGCTTTCTTCCCGGCTATATCTCTTGATCACAGAAGATCTCAGGTAGGGCTGGGCGATATAAACGATATGCCAAAATATCGTCATCAATTCGGTTGACGATATGGATTTTTGGCATATCGTCATATCGCGATATACCACGGAGCGGTAGTGAATAAGCTTCTCACTTACCGCTCTGTGGTACCGCGCTGCAGGGCCTTCCGTTCACGCATTGTCAGCGCGCTAGCGCGCTGATGCGTGTGACGTCAGGTCTCCCAGTGCATGCTGGGAAGAAGACGCGGCCCGTCTCGCCTCACGGACTCCATCAGCCAGCCCTGCAGGAAAGGTAAGTAGCAGAGGGGTCGGGGGCGGGCGGCAGATGGCTTGGCATGGGGCTGATGATGGCCCTGGCTGGGGGGACATGATGGCTGGCACATGAAATGCCTGGAAAACAGTGAGGGGTGAGATGGCTGGCACCGGGGGGGCGGGGATTGGGGGTGCTGATGACTGGCGACGGGGGGCTGATGACTGGCGACGGGGGGCTGATGACTGGCGACGGGGGGCTGATGACTGGCACAAGGGGGGCTGATGACTGGCACAAGGGGGGCTGATGACTGGCACAAGGGGGGCTGATGACTGGCACAAGGGGGGCTGATGACTGGCACAAGGGGGGCTGATGACTGGCACAAGGGGGGCTGATGACTGGCACAAGGGGGGCTGATGACTGGCACAAGGGGGGCTGATGACTGGCACAAGGGGGGCTGATGACTGGCACAAGGGGGGCTGATGACTGGCACAAGGGGGGGCTGATGGCACAGGGTGGGCTGATGGCACAGGGTGGGCTGATGACTGGCAAGGGGGGGTGATAACTGGCACAAAGGGGGCTGAATGCATAGGGGAGGGCTGATGACTGGCAAGGGGGCTGATAACTGGCACAAGGGAGAGGGGGCTGATGACTGGCACAGGGGAGGGCTGATGACTGGCACAGGATGGGCTGATGGCACAGGGGAAGGCTGATGACTGGCAAGGGGGGTGATAACTGGCACAAAGGGGGCTGAAGCCTTTGTGCCAGTTATCAGCCCCCCTTGCCAGTCATCAGCCCTCCCCTCCCTTGTGCCAGTTATCACCCCCCCTTGCCAGTCATCAGCCCTCCCCTATATATTTATAATTATATATCGTGATATATTGTTATATCGTGCATGCATCAAATTATATCGTGATATAAATTTTAGGCCATATCGCCCAGCCCTAATCTCAGGTCAATAACTTTTGATCTGTCTGATGATATCTTAAAAGTTTTATTTTTAATAGCAGCGTCTTTTTAAAGGGGTTGTCCGACAAACTCTACTTGGGATTGTTAGCCAATCAGCCAATCACTGGCTCAATCGGGACAGCTCCGTGGCCACTGATTGGCTGAGTGGGCTGTCACTCCAGAGATGAGTTGTGAAGTTGTTGCTCTGCAGTTAGCGGTGGACACTGGGGGAGAGTAAGCGTAACTGCCCAGATTTATCAACGGGTGTAAAATATAGTACCAACAAAAAACAAAGTATTTATACCTGTTCCGCGCATATGATATATAGAATGTGAAATACTGTTGAAAAAGCCCTACACTATGGCCGTGTAACCAGTACTAACCTCCAGGTAGACGTTGTATCCAGATTGAGGTTTGTTAAGTAATCCACTGCCTCTGGGATAGTGTGAAAAGAAGCTAGCAATCCTCACTTCAAAAGGTGGTGTAGTGATTGTTGAAGAGAGTTGCAGTCTGTTTGCTCCAATTGAAAATATCATCTTCACAAGGGACGCACTCCGGCCGGTAGCGCCTGCAAGACTTGCAAAGTAAAAGTCTTTTGCTGGGTAGTGTGACGTCACACTACCCAGCAAAAGATTTTTACATTGCAAGTCTTTGGATTCTTGGATTGTTTTCTCGTGACACATTGTAATTAATGTTATTGTATTCGTTTGCCCAATATATTTAGTGTTTGTTGGGGAAAAAATGCAAAATGTAAAAAAAAAAGTAAAAAATTTGCAAGCAAGCTTACAGGTTTATGAGCAATTTTCAAATTTTCGTGAAAATTTCCAAAATCTATTTTTTTTTAGGGACCAGTTCATTTGTGAAGTGAATTGGAGCAGCCTGTTTGGTATGAACCCTAAAATGTCACCCCATATTAAAAACTGCACCCCTTAAAGATTTTATCGAGAGGTATAGTGAGCATTTTGACCTCACAGGTGTTTGAGAAAAGCGTTTCTTATTAGGACATAAAAATTAAAAGAATTTATCTTTTTCCATTAGTATTTTCTTTTAGTTTAAAATGTCATATTTTCACAAAGAACAAAGGCAAAAATGAACCCCGAAATTTGTAACACAAGTTCTCCTGAGTACAACAACACCCCATATGTGGGCGTAAACCGCTGTTTGGTCACATGGCAGGGCTCGGAAGGGAAGGAACGTCCTTTTGCATTTTCAGTGCAGATTTTCATGGAGCCATTTCTGGGTGCAACATGCGCTTGCTGAGTTCACCCCCACATGTGACCCCATTTTGTAAATTACACCCCTCAACCTAATCATCAAGGGGTGTAGTAAGTATAAGGACTCCACTGTTTGAGGAAAGTATCTAGCAGTGGACAATGAAAATGAACATTTAATTTTTTTTCCCAGTAACATTCATTATTTTTGGCTTGCAATTTAATTTTCACAAGAAAGACAGGGAAATAAGCTATCAAAAAACTTAATACGGTTTTATAGAACAGGTCGCTACGAATGCGGCAATACCAAATATGTATTTTTTTCCCCGTTTTTTTTTTTTTTTTTTTTTTTTTTATAATAATACATGCCTTTATTGGGGAAGGATCAAATGATCACTTTTTATGTTCTAACACTTTATTTATTTTTTTTTTACACTTTATTTTATTTTTTTTCCCTTTATTTTTTTGTTCTTCTAGGGGACTTAACACTGCCATTGTTAGATCGCTAGTATAGCACATAGCAGTACATCAGTACTGCTATGTGCTATACCTGTCAGTTTTACACTGACAGCCTGTGAGAGGGAGCCTGCAGCTCCCTCTCTGAGGAGGGTTCCATACTGGAGGTGCTGGGGGCCAAGTGCACAGCTCAGGCACACATCAGGACCCTGCAATTCCTAGTATGACACATAGCAGTACATCAGTACTGCTATATACTATACCTGCACTGACAGGTATAGCACATAGCAGTGCTGATGTACTGCTATGTGTCATACTAGGGATCGGAGGGTCCTGATGTGTGCATTAGAGTTGACAGGAGGAGGGAGCTTCCCCTGTCACCCATCAGGACCCCCGCAGTGCCATTGCGGGGTCCCGATGTGCTCCTGTTCAATCATGGCCCCCATTCTACTTATGCCAAACATTTACCCTCATACAGTATGTGGCCCCCGTTGTGTGTGAAATCAGGTTAAGAAAAGAAGGGGCTCCCCCTGTCACTCATCGGGACCCCTGCAGTGCGATCGCGGGGTCCCGATGTGTCCCTGAGCCTCCTGATTCATGGCACAAGCAACTGCTGCTACAGAAGCCTGTGAGATTGCGCCGCAGGCTCTGGCAGGCTGTCAGTTTTACACTGACACTTAGCCTGTGAGACAAATCCTGCGGCGCGATCTCACAGGCTTCTGTAGCAGCAGTTGCTTGTGCCATGAATCAGGAGGCTCAGGGACACATCGGGACCCTGCGATCGCACTGCAGGGGTCCTGATGAGTGACAGGGGGAGCCCCTTCTTTTCTTAACCTGATTGCACACACAACGGGGGCCACATACTGTATGGGGGTAAATGTTTGGCATAAGGAGACCGGATGGGGGGGCAAAGGGCGGCATGATTTAGTACATACCAAGCTCAGGAACACATCAGGACCCCGCGATCGCACTGCGAGGGTCCCGATGAGTGACACGGGATCCCTCTCCTCCTGTCAACCTTATAGATTCTGTGGTCAGTACTGACCACGGCATCTATAGGGTTAAACAGACTGGCGGGGCTTGGGTTTGTCTCCTGGCTGTTGCCAGGAGACCCTAGGTCCTGTAGGCGGCCGGGAGCAGTACACAAATCGCATGGTGCATGTTTACATTCATGATGTCCTGGGACGCCATAATGCGTTAAGTACTGGCTTTTCATGACGTCCCAGGACGTCATATTGGGGCAAGGGGTTAAGGTTCGTACAAAGGCGAACCATCGGCTTTTAATCCTGAATCGTGCTCCATGGTGAAGGTGTGTACATCCTGAAGACTGCCTTGAAAACATGGATATTGCAATACACCATAGGTTGTATCTATGTCTCCCAGGCGGTCCTCCAAATGTATCCAAATTCTCTACGGAGAAGGAGAAGAGCGGGATTCTAAGTAGATGGTTCTGCTTTGTATGAACCATAATAAAGCCCACTTAACTAATCTCCAGTGGAATTCATAGTTGCCCCAACCTTCAGTAGCAGGAGAGGAAACATAAGGACAGGTGCGCTTTAAATTGTTTGGTAATTTTTAATTATCAATATGGAAAATGTAAGTTGCATATGTATTATATACACAAATACACCCACACATTACAGGGCCCACTGAAGTCATCCTTTTTTTATTTATAATGAATAATTTTAATTGAAAGAAGCTGAAATAAACACCTTGAGAATAATTACAATCCGTTCACACTTGAGCAAGAACATTATGACAGTGCGTTCAAAATTCAGAAGGGAAAAAAAAAATTGAGTTTTCTTCTTTTTTGCTCTTATTAACCTGAAGGTTATTCTTTTACTGATATTAATCATTTCCCCGTCCGTTTGAAGGAGGATCTCTTTACTGACATTAAAGTTTTACTTAAGAAGGATTTGTTCTAACTTTTGTGGATTTATCACTTAACCGTTTTCCCTTCAGGTTTCCTTTATTTCATATCACAGAATAGCAGTTTAACTAAGTGACAAACGCAATGGGGAAAGAGAAAAAAAAGAGGAAAAACTTTTTTTTTTTTAATATTCGTATTTTCGTTAGGTGTTTCTTGTGCACAGAGTGATGCAAAAAAAAAAAAAAAAAAATTCTGTCTTTTATGTCTGTTCTTTTCAAGAGCTTCCTTCGGGGAATTGAATGTGATAAGGAATGTGTAATGATTAAAGATATAAGTACAGTGTGTTTGAAATGTATTTACAGAAAAAAACACGGTTAAGCGCACGGTATAGTACAAAACAATCAATTACTTCTGCCGCCTTTCATGATCTACCTTGTAAATATCAAAAGTGCACGTGAAGTTCAGGACATGCAGATGGGCATAGTTAATATTCAGAAGTCAAATTGGATTCGTATTTGCATCTTGCGTCTTATTAAAACAGAAAAATGCTCCGGTTTGGGCTTCTTTGGCCTCGCCACGCGACCTTTGAGTCATTTACATGAAGGTCATTAACATTAAAATATTAAGCCGGCTTTAATTTTACACAGCATCCTGCAATGCTATTTAAATTCTAATGAAAAATACCCAGTTTTAAATTAACTTGGATTATACACATAATTTTTTTTTCTACCGAGTATTCTCGGCTTTCTCTACTGTAGGGAGTTATGCCTATTACCTTTCGTTGCGTCTAGAATACTTTTATGTTTTGCATTCTGTTATTTTTTCTTCCCTCTTATTAATTTTATCCTGTTGCAACTTATAAATATTCATCGGTAAATCATAGTTTAAGTGAAAAGATTGCAGCATGGAATATTAAGCTCGATAGGAAAGTATGTGGGCTTCGAGCTTAGAATTGCGGAAAATATCAAAGAGGAGGAGGAGGGCGGCAGCTCCTAGAATCCAAATATATTTTTGGTTAAAGAAAACTTAGTTCACTGTTTTAAAGGGCAATTACAACACACTTGAGAATTTTAGTGGGGTCATTCTGCTATAATGTGCTTTCTGCACGTTACAAACTGAGGTATTCCACTACCGTAATTTCTTTGTTATACCGGATAGATGGCTCAAATAAGTGATGGAGCTCCTGATACCCTGCATTGTTCCAGATTCTTTTAGTCCCCTGCTCTTTGCCACGTGTTTCTGTTTCTGAGATGAGTTGTCCTAGCAGGACCAGGACACCACTGCAGCCAGTGATTGTCTACTTGGACTGGTCTTGGTAGCAGAAACAAATTGGGGAGAGTAGAGGACCGAAAGTTGCTGGAAAAGGACCTGAAGTATGTGAGTATCACTTATTTTTACTGTGTCTCAATTATAGTGTAATTTTTTTTATGATACAGGAGAAGTCTGGTAAAACATCTTATTAAAGTATTGTATTGCTACCCCCCCCCCAAATTATACAAATTACCAACATACAGTTCTTACAGAAAATGCCTATAATGAGCTTTTTTTCCCTGCACTTACTAATACATCAAGCCCTCACTTCCTGAATAACATGGTGATGTCACTTCCTGAATAACATGGTGATGTCACTTCCTGAGTAACATGGTGATGTCACTTCCTGGATGAAATGGTGATGTCACTACCCAACTCCCAGAGCTGTGCAGGCTGTGGCTGCTGGAGAGGATGATGGCAGAGGGATGCTCAGTGTTCCTACAGTGCCCTGTGTCCCTCAGTGTCCCCCTGCCATCATCCTCTCCAGCAGCCACAGCCCGCACAGCTCTGGGAGTCGGGTCGTGATATCACCATGCTATCCAGGAAGTGACATCACCATTTTATCCAGGAAGTGAAGCCTTGATGCAGTAGTAGGTGCAGGGGAGAAAGCACTTTATAAGCATTTCCCGTAATAAGTGTATATTGGGGATTTGTATTACTTTTGGGGGGGGGAAATACAATACTTTAATAACAATTTTGCCGGACTTCTCCTTAAAGAGTACTGTGTTATAAGCCAAGATACCTGACAGGTCAGGAGAAAATCCTCACCAAAAGTCTGGCCTCTCAAGTATCTCAGCTTATAACAAACATGACTCGTGGTCCACCATCCGATTTCTATTTATGATATCTTCGATAACCATGATGTTTTGCTATGTCATTTATACATGTCTGTTTGTATTCATCATTTTGATGGGGAGTTTACCTTTACCCTCATGCATGCCGATTTATCCACCACTCCTTTTCTTATGGATCTCTGCTCCATTTGGTTGTGACTTCCCACGTCCACCACCCCCTAGTCACTGATATGTTTTTATGCAACTAGTCCCATATATACCAGCTTTGTATGTACCATTACCATGTGCTTGATGAAGACCCTATTGGTCAAAATGTTGCTGAGTTATGCTCAGTTAAGGAATTAACTTCTTAAAGAATATTGAATTCTGTCTGACCTCCTTTTTTCTTTGTCTGATGTGTCAAAAGTTATTTTTAGTGATGGGTGCTCTTCAGGCTTACACCTATTTGACTATTAAGCAAATTGTCACACAAATTATAAACCCATATATCTCAGAAGTGGAAGGGCAATGACCTATCCAACTAATGTATTAATGTATTTGGTGTATTGACAGATATTTATAACATCTTTCTTCTGATTCCTTGCTGGCACTCATATTTATATGTTTTATTATTTAATTGGACAAAAGTAGTTTTCAAATCATACTGGTACCATCTCATTGTGTTTTGCTTTATTTTTTTAAAGAAAGCAATTGAGAATAGCAATGTAAGAGGGGGTGGAAACGGAACAGATTTATAAATTACTGATAGTATATGTGTGTCATATATTATACATATGGGATACAGATTGGATTTTTAGCTTTTATATTTTCAAACTAATAACTTAAACTAAAAAAAATAAATATATATACATACATACAGTTAGGGCCAGAAATATTTGGACAGTGACACAAGTTTTGTTATTTTAGCTGTTTACAAAAACATGTTCAGAAATACAATTATATATATAATATGGGCTGAAAGTGCACACTCCCAGCTGCAATATGAGAGTTTCCACATCCAAATCAGAGAAAGGGTTTAGGAATCATAGCTCTGTAATGCATAGCCTCCTCTTTTTCAAGGGACCAAAAGTAATTGGACAATGGACTCTAAGGGCTGCAATTAACTCTGAAGGCGTCTCCCTCGTTAACCTGTAATCAATGAAGTAGTTAAAAGGTCTGGGGTTGATTCCAGGTGTGTGGTTTTGCATTTGGAAGCTGTTGCTGTGACCAGACAACATGCGGTCAAAGGAACTCTCAATTGAGGTGAAGCAGAACATCCTGAGGCTGAAAAAAAAGAAAAAAATCCATCAGAGAGATAGCAGACATGCTTGGAGTAGCAAAATCAACAGTTGGGTACATTCTGAGAAAAAAGGTATTGACTGGTGAGCTTGGGAGCTCAAAAAGGTCTGGGCGTCCACGGAAGACAACAGTGGTGGATGATCGCCGCATACTTTCTTTGGTGAAGAAGAACCCGTCCAGAACACTCTCAGGGAAGTAGGTGGATCTGTCTCTAAGTCAACAGTAAAGAGAAGACTCCATGAAAGTAAATACAAAGGGTTCACATCTAGATGCAAACCATTTATCAATTCCAAAAATAGACAGGCCAGAGTTAAATTTGCCGAAAAACACCTCAAGAAGCCAGCTCAGTTCTGGAAAAGTATTCTATGGACAGATGAGACAAAGATCAACCTGTACCAGAATGATCGGAAGAAAAAAGTTTGAAGAAGAAAGGGAACGGCACATGATCCAAGGCACACCACATCCTCTGTAAAACATGGTGGAGGCAATGTGATGGCATGGGCATGCATGGATTTCAATGGCACTGGGTCACTTGTGTTTATTGATGACATAACAGCAGACAAGAGTAGCCGGATGAATTTTGAAGTGTACCGGGATATACTTTCAGCCCAGATTCAGCCAAATGCTGCAAAGTTGATCGGACGGCGCTTCATAGTACAGATGGACAATGACCCCAAGCATACAGCCAAAGCTACCCAGGAGTTCATGAGTGCAAAAAAGTGGAACATTCTGCAATGGCCAAGTCAATCACCAGATCTTAACCCAATTGAGCATGCATTTCACTTGCTCAAATCCAGACTTAAGACGGAAAGACCCACAAACAAGCAAGATCTGAAGGCTGCGGCTGTAAAGGCCTGGCAAAGCATTAAGAAGGAGGAAACCCAGCGTTTGGTGATGTCCATGGGTTCCAGACTTAAGGCAGTGATTTCCTCCAAAAGGAATTCGCAACAAAATATTTTAAAAAATTTTTTGTGTTTGGGTTATGTTTAATTGTCCAATTACTTTTGAGCTCCTAAAATGTGGAGTGTTTGTAAAGAAATGTGTACAATTCCTATCAGATTTCTATCAGATATTTTTGTTCAACCCTTCAAATTAAACATTACAATCTGCACTCGAATTCTGTTGTAGAGGTTTCATTTTGAATCCAATGCGGTGGCATGCAGAGCCCAACTCGCGAAAAATGTGTCACTGTCCAAATATTTCTGGCCCTAACTGTATATATATATATTATCAGTCATGTACAGTATGTACTGTATGTGTGTGTGCATATGTGTATATAGACGTAGGTGGCAGGAAAAAACCCTGCACATTCTGAACTGCTATTTTTAGGAGGTTTATTTCTTTGGATGTTGCTTGGGTAAAATGTTTTGCAGATATTTGCAGATATGATCTTTTTTTTATGTGTTTTGATACATAAAATGTTTTAGCATATTTGAAATTTCTATTTTTGTGTCCGTTTTTATTCTTTTGGTGCATAACTGCAGTCTTTTTTTTTTTTTTTTTTTTTTCAACAGGTTATAACTGCATACAGATGATGGCGGTAATGGAGCATGCCTACTATGCAAGTTTTGGCTACCAGATCACTAGTTTCTTTGCTGCGTCAAGGTATTTAAAAAAAAAAATGCACATGTGTAATATATTGTTAATTATCCATTAATATGTATAAACGGTCTCATTAGTAAATATACCCTGATACAGATGACATGCACAGAATAAACGGGACAAAAGCTTTGATGGTCTTTTCACACTTTTTCAGTGTTAAGCAGGATTCTACAATGTGTGTATAATCCTAGTCCTTTCTACTGCTGCCCTTTCTCTGCTGTCTTTAGAGAACATTTTTAGTACAGTAAGTCTCCACGAGATTTAGCGTACAGTAATTCTTTGTTCTCAGCCTGATTATCTGGGTATAAAGATGTGTGGATGGATCGTGTGATGGTGCTGCTCCCTTGATGGCTAAAGAACGGATTTAGTTTAGAGCATGTGTAAAAGGCAGTGCATTTTAAGGAGAGTACCACCTCCTTCATCAGGGGTTACACCATGTTAAACCATAAACTTATCACATTCAGATACAAGAAAGATGTCAAGAATGGAAGGCGGCGTAATTTTGAATGTTTTTTTTTTTTTTTTTTCTTTTTAAATAAAGGAGGCGTTTACACTATAATAAAATACATTCAGTGAGCGGCATCACCACAAGTATCTTCATATTGCATTTCAGGCACTGTATTACCCAATCAGAGACCAGGAAGGAGCTGATTTCCATTTGTTTTATTGGGCATTGTGCTCCAGTCAGGTTAACAAATCAGTACATGCTTTTTTAATTTAATTGGCTCTCTGCTCTGGTGAATAGTTAGGGATTCCAGGTAGGTTCTCAAGTATGGCTGTGATCACATATATCAGGTGGTCTGACTACCTGGTTTTACCAGAAACTGATGACAATGGATGGTAACAATTAGGGATGGTCCGAACCCTCCGAGGTTCGGGTTCGTATGAACCCAAATGCTCGGCATCAGATTCCCGCTGTCTGCCCGCTCCGTGAAGCGAATGGATACAGCGGGAGGACCGCCTGGGAAACTGGGATACAGCCTATGGCTATGGCTGTATCCCATTTTACCAGGCGGTCCTCCCACTGGATCCGCCCACTGCACGGAGCGGGCAGACAGCGTGAATCATTACCGAGAGTTCGGGTTCGTACCATCCCTAGTAACAATGCATCAGTTATCATCAGGCTTTCTATTCTTTTTTTTTTTTTCATTAACCATCAGTTGTTGGACACAACGGAAGGAGGAATGCTAGAAGATGTGCTCTTCCCATCCGGCATGTCTGGCATCCAGATTTAAGGTGTCACTGTTTTCTTTTTTTTTTTTTTTCCTTGCAGAAAAAAAAACAGTACAGGTGATTTTAAGAAACTTTGTAATTGGGTTTATTAGGCAAATATGCCATTATCTGCATTCAAAAAGACATTCCCCAGGTCTCCCCCCCCCCCCCCCCCTTTCTCATTCACTGCTCATTATCAGGAAATCTTTACATCAGTCGTGCCCTGTCTAACCTATGGAGAGGGGAAAGGGTTAGGAGGGAGATTAGTCGCCGGCAGAGAACAGAGGATTACACAGCAGGACCTGTGTGAGAGCCGGTATTCAGAGGTCAGTGCTGACTTCAGAGGAGATAGCCGGTGATGTAGCTGTAAATTATCTCTGTTGTCCTGTTTTGGTGCCTCATCTCCCCTAACCCCTCCCCTCTCCATAGAGAACAATGAAGACAGGGGGGAGAGCTTCAAATGCTTTTTCATGATGAAAATGCATTTTTCGGCTAATAAACTCAAATTTTCTTAAAATTGCGTGTCCCAATCAAATGAATGGGATCAGTTCAAACATCAGTAGCAAAGAGCCGTAGAGAAACACAGCTGGACCACCTGATCTATGTGCAGGGGGCCTAACTTGTAAAACCCTGTTATTGTTTAGTAGTCAGCATTTCTAAACAGATTGAAAATATTGTAACATAAATATAATTTTTATTTATTTTATTTTGTTTTCTATCACAATAGCCGATATGGAACCCCAGATGATTTAAAGGAACTAATTGATGTTGCCCATTCTATGGGAATCTCAGTCTTACTTGATGTTGTCCATAGTCATGCATCAAAGAACAGTGAAGATGGTCTCAATCAATTTGACGGAACAAACGCATGCTTTTTCCATGATGGACCTAGAGGAAACCATGATCTCTGGGACAGCAGGCTTTTTGACTATTCAAAGTAAGTGATTTTGACCTAACTAATACAATTTACTTTCATATTTCACTTGCTACTACCACTATCTTGTTCTTCATAATTTTATTTTGACCTTTTTTTATGGAAAGAAAAGCTTGTCTGTATAATGGCATTATGATTTTCTACTACATAAAAGGGAAAAAAAATAGTCTTTTATTGTTTTCTGTTACTACAGTATTGACAGTCCTATTCACTTTAGCCCCTAGCAGTGGTAGTCCTATTCACTTTAATCCCTACCAGTGGTAGTCCTATTCACTTTAGCCCCTAGCAGTGGTAGTCCTATTCACTTTAGCCCCTACCAGTGGTAGTCCTATTCACTTTAGCCACTAGCAGTGGTAGTCCTATTCACTTTACCCCCTACCAGTGGTAGTCCTATTCACTTTAGCTAATAACTCTTAACCTGATCCTGACCCATGATTTATGTACTGATGCTGAACCTGCTCCATACATGGATGGTCCTGGCTGCAATCTGCAGTAGCGACTTTGGCATATATATAGTTTAACGGCATGTCATGTTGGTATAGTTGCCTGATCAGCATCCCTGCAGTGTATATAAAGATTACAGACAAGTCATCTTGACATTCCTAGTCCTCCATTGCTTCCATGACAGATCTACTAATATAGGCTTTATCAGTAGAGCAGGAACCTTAGAAAAATACAGTTCCCATGCTTGGGCAATCACACACAAAAAATAATAAAAAGATTGCCCCCACAAAAATGCAACTGTTTTATATTTATTCATTTTTTTTATTATTTAATTTTTATTTCATCGAGCCATATATTTTTTTTCTGTTTTCTCAATATGTTATATAGTAAAATGAAGACTCATACTTTATAAGAGCAAAAACATTACGTAGCATAGAACATGAGGAGGGGGGAAAAAAACCCTTAAAAAATGGATAGCTTCCCGAGAGTGAAAAGGTTGAACATGCCAACTATTTGACATGCCCATACTTGTTACACAATACTATAAATGTTGATTAAATATTTATTTTGATTTTTTTTTTACCTTTATGCACAGTGAAAAACAAAAAGGGGAGAAAACAGATCTTTTTTTTGTTGTTGTTTTTTTTCTTCCAAAGCAAAATTTAATATGACCCCAAAAAATCTTGCGCTGCTGCATTAACACAAAAATTCTAAATCTTGAAAGCTGAAAGAGAAAATGTTCACAACTTATTTGTTCCTTGAGGGGTAGTACATTTTAATACCAGTTTCTTTGCTATTTTCAGGATCTTGCCGTCTTTTTCACTGGTAAAAGGTTATCACTAGGTGGCCAAATTACACTGTTTACTGCTCTGACTTCAGTAGATTTGGCAGAACCAATGTGACATTGATTACAAATGTTTACTTTGCGATTTCTGGCTTGGAAAACCAATGTACTGTACATACTTTATTTTTTTCCATTGCATACATTTGTAAAAAACTCAGATGTTCTGATTCCCAGTTGGTTTCTATGAACTCGCAGATATAAAGCGAGGCACGATATTGAAATTAGACAACACCCTTACTTGTTGTATTCTATGGATATTATTATATAGTTGTATTTTGTTAGTCTCACCTCTATAGGGATGAGCTGTCCAATTACTGAATGCTTAGGCTCCATCTCTATGATGTGGCATAACATTCTGATTGGTCGGGATGTGACTGCTGGGACCTTTCTGAATCATGAGACTCACCAAAACTCCTGACAGACCAATAAAGAGATCAACTAGAGGAGTGGAATCATACCTAAGCTCTCAGTCCTGCAGCTTTCATGCCCAAGATACTGTAAATGCTGTCCTACGCTCTGGGGGCCACTGCAAGTGGCCGAGAGGTGGGCTCTTCTTCAGTCAAAAGAAAAAGGCAAAAGAAGAAGTGATAGCACTGCCTGGCTCTCCAACTGAGGGCACTCGTGGTGTGAAGTGGACCATACGCAGGTGGTGCTCTTTTCTGAATATACACGTGTGGCAATAAACAGCTTAATGGTGCGTTCACACCTACAGGATCTGCAGCTGATTTTCTGCAGCAGATTTCATTTAAATAGCTGAACACAGCATCAAATCTGCTGCAGATCCTGTAGGTGTGAACGCACCCTAAAAGAAGTAATGAAAGGCACTCGCCATCGCTTGTAAGTCAGAACCATCCGGCTTTATTGCAAAAACGCAGGGGTAGCGGGGGAGTGCTTCATGCACCACTTCAGTACATGGAGCTTTCTGCATTTTTGCCCCTTCCTATCAGCTGTAGTGGCCTTTTCATTGAACGCTTTAACCCTTTGAACCCTTTTGAATGAACGCTTAAGTTTTTATTTATAAATGAGCTGCAGCTATGAAAGCAGGGAGCTCCATGAACAGTAGAGCCTGCCTCTTTGACACTTCATGGAACAGTATTTACTCAAAACCAAGGTATGGGTCCCCCTTCCCTCACCAACATCTTTATACGGATGTCCGATGCTCTTTGGTAATGTTAAACTGACAGATTCAGTCGAAGGGATGTAGCACTGGTTTTTTTTTTGCACTACTTTGAGTTTTCACTTTAAACAGTGCCGTCCTGGCCTTTGCAATTTTTTGCTCATCCGGGTGGTCAATGCCTTCTGAGCAGTAAAAATACAGTCAAGGGCAACACAGCTCTGCTTCTCCTTCATGATTTTTAGGGGTCCAGGAGGTTGGACCCCCACCAATTTTTATAAAATGATGGCAAATCCTAGCCATATGCCTGCCTTTTTGAGATTGGAATGCCCCTTTAAGCGTTAAGCGAGCTACTACAAAGTTCTCTTCAGAAAGTTCAAGTACATACTGTATTTGACAACATCCTTTGAAATTGGGCATGACTGATCGCAATCTTTTAATTCCATTTTTCCATATCTGTCAGAAGTAATGAGCTCATTGTAGAATCTGAGTTGTCAACAGTTTGTTTTCTTTTGTTCAGCTGCACACAGTAATGTATTTTTTAGTAATTGCATCTGAGTCAAGCAGAGCACAGGTAATGAGATTACTTGTTAAGTACGTTAAGGGTAAGGAGATCATCTCTTATGGTGCTTAGGTTCTGTCTGGAGATATTTAAAGCATCTAAATCTTTTAAGGCTTTCATTGTTAAATGACTGTGAGATGATAAATAATCCATGTATGGATACATAGTCTCCTGTGTTTCACATACAGCCGGCACTCTCTTAATTTGGATGCTAATATTAAGACTGAACATTAAGGCAAAGATTTATTTCGCAAAGGCTCTCGAAATGGTGCGTCCATTATTAGAAGTGTTGCAGCCAGATGTGTCAGCTGGATACACACACCATAACAATACACACAGCATAATATAGCTATTAAGTATTAGACAGTCTAAACTTAGTGTTGTACTATGATTATTATATTCACAACCCGTGCACAAGAAGGTGATGACACACGACTACAGTATCGGGGTTTCAATACAAAAAAAAAAAAGTGTGATTGGGTGTGTTACAGTAAAGGACTGTTCACTGCAAGTACTATTGCAGTGTACCAAATGAGCTACCAGGACCTGCTGTATGTAAATTATGTAAAATTTCAATCCCGACTTTATACTGATAACGACCTGATTCATTTTGATTATCATTCAGTAAATTGTCCCCAAACAGTAAAGTTGGTATGTGCCTAAAAATCAGAATCTATAGGTCAGAAACATGTTAGCCACTTCTTTTATATTGGCTTCTTTGTTTGTTTCCAGGACTTTTCACGTTTTTAACATCCTTACGAGGTTAAGTGGTTTAATAAAGGGTTTGTACGTTTTAATTTGATGAGTGCTGAACGATGCATATCATTGTTTCTGAGAATGCCACAGACCCATGTAAGAAAGGATATGCAAAATAGCAAAGCAAGGAGTCTTGATGCCAAACCAAATAATTTCTTCAAAAGGAAAGATTTCCCATCTGCAGACAGCTGTTTCGGAGTTTTTGCCCCTCTTCAGTGCAGAGCAGGGTGTTGGCTGTCTTGTGAGAGGTCTATAGACGTGGGTCAAAGGGGTACTAACTAAGCAATGGTCTGTAAGTCTCTATGCATCTTTATGACAAGTAAGTACCCCTTTGACCCACAGACCCATGTTGTCATAGCTCTTACTTACCTGTAAAGGGGTATTCCCATCTTGTAAAATTGGGCTCCTGGTACCCTCCAGGTTGTTTACATCAACCGAAGGTGGTGAAAAAGCAGAAAATAGCCAACTTGGGACAGTTATGCAATTTGCCTAACTTCAGTTTTATTTATGCAAGTTGTGCAAAAGGCATAGCCCTGCAAGCGACTCAGTTTACACAGCATGGCTGTATACACAGCATACCTAAACAGCATGGCTCGCAGGGTTGCTCCGTTTGTTCAACCCCCTTAAACATCAATGAGGGTTATGCAAACTGAATAACTCCCACCCTTCGGCTTTTTTTGGCTTCCCAATCACCTCCCGCAGCCACAAATAGGCTGGATGGCTTAGAACAACCTCTTCGGCCAGTGACACATTTAGTATCCATTTGTTGACACTTATCGGATCCGCAGCGTATTTTCTGCTGCAAATCCGCAGCAGATTTAAATAACTGAACACAGCATCAAATCTGCTGTGGATTTGCTGTGGATCCTGTAGGTGTGAACGCACCCTAAAGGGGTTATCTAGCAGTAGAAAAACATGTCCGCTTTCTTCCAAAGACAACATGACTCTAGTTGTGGTTTACGGTTAATCTCCATTCATTTCAATGGAACAGAGTTGCGAAACCCTACCCAAACAGGAGACAAGAGTGGTGCTGTCTGTGAAAGAAAGTGGCCATGTTTTTCTAACGCTGGATAACCTCTTTAAATATTACAACCCTTACTATGAAAACCTATGTGTACAGTATGTTGGCAGAGTGATATGTAGAATACATCCACTGTGTACACTCGCACATTGCTACAAGGCAGATTAATAAAGGTATAGTATGCAATGTAGCTGGTACCAGCATGTTTCCAATCTTCCATTCTCTCCACCTTTTTTTTTTCAAACTAATTCTATATTGGCAATTCAGATGAAGCTAGAAATTGCTTATAGATTTTGAGCATAGCCACATCATGTTTTCAGTGGCTTTTTTTTTTTATGCGTTCCAGAGAATCAAAGTTATGTCGCCTTATTAGTGCTGTGATTTACTGTGTATTAATAAGACATAGCTTTATAGCTGATAGCAGGCTGATCTATCATCTAAATTCTATGGCACTGAGATAATTTATAATGTGCTAAAATATTGATTACTTTTTTTTTTCTCTCCTCCCTTTCGCTTTGTTTCTGTGGACTGCTCATTATAATTCCACAAAGCTGTATGTTTTCTGCTGAGCAGAAGTGTCTGGATCCCACCAGGCCTGTATTGTAATTCTTTTCTTGGCACTGAAGCAATAAATGTATATAATCACACAGTGTGAAGTTGCATATATTATATAGTTATATTATATAGTTTAGTTGCAAGTCATATCTACAGTATATTGCTGCCTAAAAGGCTTTTAAAATTGTTGCCCAAGGCCTTCAGCATAACATAGGTGCGGGTCGGATTTTTTGGCTGATTGAAGGGGCCACAGTGCTTGGGCAAAGGCTTCATAGTTTACATGGGGTTTTATACTGGATCATACTCTTAAAGGGGTAGTTGACAAAAAAAAATTCTTTCAAATCAACTGGTACTAGAAAGCGCCAGAGATTTGTAATTTACTTCTATTAAAAAGTCTCAAGTATTCCAGCACGTATAAGCTGCTGTATGTTCTGCAGGAAGTGGTTTATTTTCTCCAGTCTAACACAGTGCTCTCTGCTGCCACCATGCCAGGAACTGTCATGTCAGAGAAAACCTCTCCTGCTCTCCAGGCTGGAAAGAATACACCACTTCCTGCAGGACATACAGCAGGTGATAAGTACTGGAAGACTTGAGATTTTTTTTTTCAAAGAGGTAAATTATAAATCTCTGGCTTTTCTGGCACCAGTTGATTTGAAAGAAACACCGGCTGTGCTTGGTGTTGTAGTTTTATCCTGTTCATTTGAATGGAAAAAAGCTAGCACAGCTGCTATGTTAAAGTATGAACCAGCATTAAACCCTGTGGCTGCAGCGCTTACAATTGACAGGGATGCCAATAGTCTGACCATCAGATATTTAGTATTGATAACCTATCCTGAGGTTAGGCTATCAATCTTAAAAGCCTGAACAACACCTTACTACATATCAAACTTGTAAGAAGAATCTACACCTTTTAAAACACCTTTATTGGAGAATTGAATGTGTACCTGAAATGTATCCCTATAGACTTCCTAATTTATGTAAAAGTGTCCTTTTTTCATACTATATGGAAGTCTCAGCTTTTAGTCCTAGTTATTTATTATTTAAAAATAAAGGGGGTAAAATAAAATTACCAATAATTTAAAAAAAAAAAAATGTTTAACCCCTTCCCTCAAAAGTCAGTAAATGTACTTACCTGCTTCAGATGCTCACTGTTTACACAAACAGTGACCGGGAGCTGCAACTAAACTTTAAGCTGATAGCTGACAGTTTAGTGTAATTGCCACTGGACCCCCAAAGGGGGTGCAGCATCGGCAATTTCCGACATTGGTGGATCAGTACGGATCAGTTGGCGTTGTAAAAAACACATAGGATTACATTTGAATCTCTGGAAAGAAAATGCAAATTTTAACTTTTCACTCTTACTTTGCAGTTATTCCTGTGAAATACCCAAAGGGTTAAATAAGTGTAGGAATGTAAATTTAAATACTTGAAATGGTGAAGATTTCTAAATGTGTTGAATTGTGGGGGTTTTTAGTATAAAGGTCTCTAAAATATACTCCAAAACTGAACTGGTACCTAAAGAATTTCTGAGTTTGAAATTTTCACGAACATTTTGAAAATTGCTACTAAACATTTACGGCCTCTAACATCCTAAGGCTGGGTTCACACTACGTATATTTCAGTCAGTATTGTGGTCCTCATATTGCAACCAAAACCAGGAGTGGATTAAAAACACAGAAAGGCTCTATTCACACAATGTTGAAATTGAGTGGATGGCCGCCATTTAATGGCAAATATTTGCTGTTATTTTAAAACAACGGCTGTTATATTGAAATAATGGCCGTTATTTACTGTTAAATGGCGGCCATCCACTCAATTTCAACATTGTGTGAACAGATCCTTTCTGTGTTTTTAATCCACTCCTGGTTTTGGTTGCAATATGAGGACCACAATACTGACTGAAATATACGTAGTGTGAACCCAGCCTAAATAAGTAAAAGCATGTTCACCAAATGCTTTTAAAATAAAGTAGACATGTTATAGATATGAATTAATAAATAATGAATGTAGTATTACTATTTTCCTTATTGGCAGAGACTTTCAAATGTAGAGAAATGCACTTTTTTTTTTTTACATTTTTAACAACATTTTGGAGTTATTCACAAAAAAATTCTAAAGCTATCAACTCAAATTTACCACTAACATAAAGTAGAATATGTCACAAAAAAACAATCTTGGAATCAGAAGGATTGGTAAAAGCATTCCCAAGTTATTGATGAATAAAGTGACAGGTCATATTCATAAAATTTGCCTTGGTCCTTAATAAACTTGATTAAAACAATATAATATTTCCAGATGACCTATTCCAGCACACTTTCTTTTTATTTCTTGAACTATATTTTATTGACATCAGTGCATCAGTTTTTCATTTAGTTTAGGTTTGCTGTACCTCCCTGATGGCTGAAGAAATAACAAAAAAGATTATGCCAAATAAAAGAATCTTGTCAGAACAGTTAAAGACTGATGAAAACTAATACATTTTGCATCAACTTGAGGCCCATAAAAATGAAAAGGTTTATGAAAGATTGATGGCAGAAAAACATTGCATAGTCCGTCCAGTCTGACGTTTTTTTTATTGTTTCTTTTTTATTCTTATCTTAGGTGGATATATGTTTATATTAGGCTTGCTTACATTTGTTTTTTCATTATTATTTATTTTTTTTTTAATAATCCAGATCTGGCTCTACAATAAATAGGACTGACACTTAAATGGTCCTTATTTGCAACACAAGTGAAAAATACAGACAACATATGGGTTACCGTCCGTATGTTGCTCGTATTTGCAGATCACTAATCTGGGAAGAAGCTGGCGGCATAATCTCCAGCCTTGCTCCATTATAATTTTTTTTTTTATTATTATTATTATTATTATTATTATTATTATTATTTTTACACCTTCCATTTGGATCCACATATACAGATCATATACGGATTAGGGATGGTCCGAACCTGCCGAGGTTCGGGTCCGTACGAACCTGAACTCTCGGCAATGGCTCCTGCTGTCTGCCCGCTCAGTGGAGAGGGTGGATACAGCGGGAGGACCGCCTGGAAAACTGGGATACAGCCATAGCCATAGGCTGTATCCCAGTTTTCTAGGCGGTCCTCCCGCTGTATCCACCTGCTGCACGGAGCTGCCAGACAGCAGGAATCTGATGCCGAGCATTTGGGTTCATACGAACCTGAACCTCGGCAGGTTCAGACCATCCTTAATACGGATGCATAGCAGATTTTAATTTTTTTTTTCCCCCAGAAAGCTTGACGACAATGGATCCCGTGATTTTGTGGGCAGCAAAAAAAGCATGTGTGCGTGACGTCTAAGGATCCTTTTACATTTGCAAATTTCTCAGCCACTGAGGACACAAATAAACAAGAATCAGAGACATCGGCATCAGAGACATCTCGTGCCTTTACTTGGCACGAGAAATTGAGGTGGCCAGACTGCACAAATGATGCTTGTATTGTTCGTGCAGCCCTTGAAACCTTGTTTTCAGATCACAAGCATCAGTGTATACTTACCATTAGTGCTGCTTGTGACATGCCATTAGGATCGCCGATCTTCCAGGTGCTGGCTGTATCTTCAGGCCCCACCTCTTTCAGAAGGATTGAGAGCTGCACTAGATGGGGCCTGAAGATACAGCAGTGGCCGAACTGGAGACCCAAGTACCGAATCAAAAGAAGAGCTGACGGGAAGTATGCACTGCTGCAGTTTATTTTTCAAATAAATTTCAGATCCTACTCAAAAGACCCAATAAGCTGAACACTAAGATCCCAATCAGTCAAAACTTTTTGACATGTCCCTCCAAAATGTCAAACACTTTGCTTTTAGAATGACATGGGCGCTATGTCTAATATGTATTTTCACAAAGGGCCACATTATGATGGCTAGACAACAGGGTCATATAAAGTCTTTTGGGGTCGTTCCTGGAATGCAGTAGTTGGTAACAACTACCAAAAGTGGCCCAAGAAAGGACATGTGGTTAACTAGCAATAAAATTAGTGGTGTCCAAGGCTCATTTTTGCACATTAGGATCGAAGGCTAGCCTATCTGTTGAAAAAGTTAGTACTGGAAATCTTTAGAGGTTTTGTAGAATGTTCCTTGATGGATCAGAGCTGTTTTGGTGGCATTAGGAGATCTACACAATATTAGTCAGTTTTTTTTGTGAGATATTGACTGGCCCGATTGTGTGTGCAAAAGAGAGGTTCTTACACAGTTCTGCAGGAACCCATCAGAAAGTCCTGCAGTGTACAACCAAAGTTCAGTTGTCTACAATATTTTGGCTCACCACAATGGAAAGACCTCAAATTGGTTTCTTTATGAAAATGAATACTTATTAGATTCAGAAGTATATTAATAACAGTGAAGTCTTACAGTCCTTGAATGAATCCATTAGCTGGAAAGGGTCTACTAAGTTAGCTATGACCTGAGTGTGTCATGAGTAATGCCCATAATTTACTTGTCCTTTTGTGGTCTCTTCTTCCTGAAGGACGCATTGCTCCCAAAATCTCAGATGTAATAAAAGAAACAGATTGCTGAACTCAGGGAGAACAGCCAAATGACAACACTGCCGGCTGCTAATGAAAGCGCTCAATGCAGTGAAGTCCTAGGTGCATTGCCCCCTGGGAAACGTGAGTATGCAAAAGAGGAGTCCGTGGAGCCTCATTGAAGAGTCTCAAAACACAGGACTAGCCAGATATCCCTCCGGGAAGGACCCAGCCAAGTGGCAGCTCCTGTTAGGAAACCACCAAATCCACCATATTAAGTGGCCCTATAAGTCAGTGTAATGACAAGGGATAAACCAAGGCTAGGTAACCATCCACAGACAGCTGTTTCGGGGTGTTGCCCCTCATCAGTGTGGAGCAGGATTCTGGCTAGGTGGGAGCAATGCCTAGTAGAGCCATAAAAGAAACAGATTGCTGAACTCAGGGAGAACAGCCAAATGACAACACTGCCGGCTGCTAATGAAAGCGCTCAATGCAGTGAAGTCCTAGGTGCATTGCCCCCTGGGAAACGTGAGTATGCAAAAGAGGAGTCCGTGGAGCCTCATTGAAGAGTCTCAAAACACAGGACTAGCCAGATATCCCTCCGGGAAGGACCCAGCCAAGTGGCAGCTCCTGTTAGGAAACCACCAAATCCACCATATTAAGTGGCCCTATAAGTCAGTGTAATGACAAGGGATAAACCAAGGCTAGGTAACCATCCACAGACAGCTGTTTCGGGGTGTTGCCCCTCATCAGTGTGTAGCAGGATACTGGCTAGGTCCTTGGTCCTTCCCGGAGGGATATCTGGCTAGTCCTGTGTTTTGAGACTCTTCAATGAGGCTCCACGGACTCCTCTTTTGCATACTCACGTTTCCCAGGGGGCAATGCACCTAGGATTTCACTGCATTGAGCGCTTTCATTAGCAGCCGGCAGTGTTGTCATTTGGCTGTTCTCCCTGAGTTCAGCAATCTGTTTCTTTTATGGCTCTACTAGGCATTGCTCCCACCTAGCCAGAATCCTGCTTCACACTGATGAGGGGCAACACCCCGAAACAGCTGTCTGTGGATGGTTACCTAGCCTTGGTTTATCCCTTGTCATTACACTGACTTATAGGGCAACTTAATATGGTGGATTTGGTGGTTTCCTAACAGGAGCTGCCACTTGGCTGGGTCCTTCCCGGAGGGATATCTGGCTAGTCCTGTGTTTTGAGACTCTTCAATGAGGCTCCACGGACTCCTCTTTTGCAAAATCTCAGATGGTCTTCTTTGTAGGCCTTATCCACGTAACAGTTTTTCTTTTGGGAACTCAGAAATTAGGATCAATGATTTCCTGGAGAAACCTTTTGTATGGCATCAGTGATGCATCCGTTTTGCATTACTTTTTGCAGATCCACCAAAACAGATTAAAGGGTAATGAATGGCCACGGGGTGTAATTTGTGTAAGACATGCTAGGCAATGCTGCACCGTGTAAATGCAGGTCCTACTTTTTGCAGAACGGATCTGATAAATTACCTTTTTTATTTGTTTTTGCTGATCTGTACTGACTGACGTGTGCATTAAAGATGCCATACCGATGGTTCTCCAGGACATCACCAATCCTGATTTCTGAGGTCCCAGAAGAAAAACTGAATGGCGGATGATTCCTTAAATGTCTCCATTAGAGACGAGCAAACTTTAAGTACATTCAGGTTCGTCCGGAACGAAACACTCATTTGATTATCAGTGGCTGCCTGGAAAACATGGATACAGCTATAGACAGTATCCATGCTTTCTAGGACCCTCTAGGGCTGCATCCAGTTTCTTCAGCCACCGGTAATCAAAAGCTGAGAGTTTGGGGTCAGACGAAAACCCAAACATACTCGAAGTTTGCTTATCCCTAGTCTCCACGTCTAATCTGTTAACAGGATATGTTGCATTTCGGCTGGGGGTAGACCCAAAGACTTCTTTCCTTACTAAAGGGGGTTGAGAGTAATTTAAAAAAAAAAAAGGGAGAGGCCATCCAATGGTTGAACTTCTGGGGTAGGGCAGGAGTGTAACATCCTTTTATACCTTTAGAACTCCAGACTTCTCAAGATGTGTTGTATTGAGAGTATTACACAAGATAATGTTGTCTTCCTTATTTTTCTCCCACTATATGGAATGTATCAGAGAATTTGAAATGGGACGATTATATTGGAGCTCAATGATTAGAGGAAGCTAAGAAAGCACATTATTAGGCTGGGTTCATACTACGGTTCCGGTGGATTCCATCGCTCGTACCCGCTTACTGCGGGCGCATATCCGCCTGTCCCGTTGTCATGTCTGTTCTTTCGGCGGAATCTGCCCGGCCATAGAATGGTGTCTATGGCATGGGCGGATATGTGCACCGCCGTGAACGGGAACGAGCGACAGAGGATTCACTCCATGAGGATTCTGTAGTGTGAACCTGCCCTAACACACATGCACAGTACAATAAATGGAAGAGTTTGTGGCTCCTACTTGAATTGCTGCCTCTGTAACACGAGATTTATCCCATTCAATCTAGGTTACCATTGTCTGTATTTGTACTTTTCATTCCAAAAAGTCAACTATGCTTTTATTTTCTTGTCATAGTAAACCTTCCCTTTATATATTTAATCAGGACAACACATCATTCTCTTTATATGTGCCCAACTGCAAGCAGACTGACAATGTAATTCACTCAAATGATAATCCCTTTGAATTTAAAAGTAATCTACTCGACAAAGTCGGAGCGTTCTACATGCTGTGTTTCTGTTTATTAAAATACCTGCAATTCACACCATCGGCAGAAGCCTCCTGCAATCTTCCTTTAGCAAATCCATAGGATCTTTATCAATTTAATTTGCAAGTGTGGCGTCAAAGTCATGGAACATAACAAAATGTGGCCATAAAATTAGCAGCGTGATGAAAGATGTATTTTTGTATATAGAGTGCACATATGTCCATTAAAATGTAGCCTCCCACTGAATGATCGCCCAGTTGTGCGCTAGCGTGACATAGCGACTTCATATTCGTACAGGTCCTGGAGTTAAATTATTTGACTTTGTTAATTATATTTTAAAGAAAAAAATGTTAAGTTTGTTAATGTTAATGTTAAGTTTGTTAATGTAAATGTTAATGTTAAGTTACTTTATTGTCACCGTGTTGGGTTATGATGTTGCATGGCTGAAGTTCTTGGTTAGAAATTGGTTTATTGTGTTATCTGAATCCATGTCCATAGGAATTACATAGATGTATGGCTGTAGAATATGTTCTTAAAGGGCATGGGCTGCATTTGTTTGTGTATGTTTTCTGAATGCAGAATTAAGCAATGTTCTAAATAGTCTTTCTACAGCTGGGATTTACGGGGGCCTCTGGGCATAGGTCCTGTCCATAGACAACCCGCAGGGCTGTTCTATGGCCTCCCTTCCCTGGTTGTGCACGCCTTTCTGGGATGGGGGTCGCTGACTGACACGGCGGTGAGTTAGTGTAGGGACCCATGTAAGCCAGGAGACCTGCACGCTGGTATATGGGGCAATATGGTTTAATCAAATTATATACCAACATCCTGGAGTTGGTTTTTAAATGTAGCTGAGAAGAATTAGTATCAGCCATAGGTGTGAGGTGCAGCGCTATTTTCTCTTCTTGTCCGCTTTCTACAGCTTTGCTGCTGTTAAAGGGGTTGTCCAGCGTAAAATCTTTTTCTCTTTTTCTTTCAAAGGAACTGGTGTCAGAAAGTTATATGGATTTGTAATTTACTTACTATATTTATAAGCTGCTGTATATCCTGCAGGAAATGTTGTTTTATTTACATTCAGACACAGTGCTCTCTGCTGACATCTCTGGCCGAGACAGGAACTGTCCAGGGCAGGAGAGGTTTTCTATGGGGATTACCAAATATACCTGATATCCCGCTCCTTCCTCTTACCTTGTAGATTTTAAACCTTCCCGAGAAGGGTCCTGTATCCCACAGTGCAATGATATCCTCTCACTTTGGTGACACAGCCAGGCTTCATTCTAATGGAGGTGCAGGGAGGAAATATCCTTACACTAAGGGTTGCAGGTTGCTCCGCCATGCTCTGGGTGTGTTGGATTGCAGATGCGGCAGGAGACATGCTGCTGCCCGGACCACTCATCTGCCAGCGCCAACTTCAAGTTTCACACTGTGGGGGACACCGCCACCAGCCATCCTAACTTGGGGGACATTACTCCAAGCCGCCGCTACACAGCCTCTGGCCCCCACCACAATCTTTAAACAGCTGCGCAGGGGACACACTGGCCAGCCTCCCGGGAGTCTGAGAGATGCCTCTCCAGGCTGCCGCTGCACATCCTCTGTCCCCAGCGCTGTCTGCTACATCCGCAGCTACAGTACCTTCATACAGGGGGGCACGCTGGTCTGGCTTCCGGGAGTCTGGAGGAGGCCTCTCCAGGCCGCCGCTGCAGAGCCTCTGGCCCTAGCCACACACACTCTGCTGTCAGCTTGCTGGGACTCCGGGGTGTGCTGTGTGTGTGAGTCTGTGACAGTCTCCTCCATGTACACTGTGCTGGTGTACATGTGCACTGTGGTCTCGCTCTATAAGGTGTTTGCACTGTGCACATATGTAAAGAATATACACACACACACACACACACACACACACACACACACACACACACACACTGCACAGTCGGTGCACTCTCTCTCTCTCTCTATACTCATATGTATAGTCCTCCATGTTTGGAGGACACTGTCACAGTATATTCAGACTCTGTTTTATCTCATCCATGTACACTGTGCTTCTGCTGTTTATACAGTCACTCTACTAACACAGTATATACAGCTACTGGCAGCTGGGGGGATAATACAGGGAAGAGTAGGGATAGATTTAAAAAAAAAAAAAAAAAATGGTTCATAATATAAAGAAAAAGAGATTTTATTTTTTTGCCCTATCGCCCAGCCTTACTGTGACCTAAACGATGTTCCATCCTGAAAAATGAATTTATGGAGAGTAAGCATTGTTTATACACTCCTTTCCTTATCTATTGCCCTCATAGTGTGACCATCACATTTATTGAGTTTTTTTTCCCACTGTTTTCTATGTACACGTCCATACTGGAATACCTCTTTAATTGTCACCATTCATAAGCGAGCTTGTTGAAGTCATGATAGGAATCTAAAACCTGCGTAATTTCCATCTATATACTAATAGGATCAGAATAATAATGTAGCAGATTTCTCTTTTATAATAACATTCAATATTTCTGCATTGTAAACAGCGAGGAATATGTCATCTGGTAATTATATATTACTACTAGGAACACAAGCCATTGCATTGTCACATTATGGCATACAACAGTTCTATTATACTCAATGTCACCTTGCCTTTTAGCGTTTTATTAATTAATATTCTGGGAAAGAGAAGCTAATCGCTGGTGGGGAACAGATTTTGCAACCAGATTATCAGTGTATAAAACATCATATTCCTTTCTCGTTTTTTGCAATGCACAGCCTGTTCAAGATTTACCTTTTAACTTCTCCACTTTCAATGGTTATCTCTAGTTTCAAGCCTATGGCAATATAGTGCTGAGCGTTGATTGGCGAAACACTTAAAAAAAAAAAAAGTAATTGTTTTATAAGAAGTATCTTTCAAGCAACCATATGCCCACACGTTTCACAGTACACCTCACAAAGTACAATGACATTTGGGAAATGAAAGCGAAAACTTCAGAGAATCTGTCAAGGTTGGAAATGCCAGAATGAACATTAATTTAACTCAGGTTAATAATAGGAGCAAAGTGGAGAAAGTGAAGTAAGTCGCTGGAGGGAAAGCAAAGATTTGCCGTTTAAAGAAGGGGGGAAAACAAGAAAAAGCCTAAACAGGTAGACAGTGGTTACCGACAGCATTAAGCTGATGAAGGCTGACACTTCTCTCATTGACTACAGGGCTTTTTCCTTCCCACTGTAGAAAAAGAGAATACGACCGTTTCAGACAAGGGTGGGCTTTGTATACTTGAACTGCTTGGGTGACTCTTTCCAAAAAGAAAAAGTAGATTCTGCACAGAACACTTTCTTTCTTAAAAGCTCAACAACAGGCAGGAAGTACTAGTAAGGTTCCTATTGGACGAAGCAATTTGATCACAAACAAGAACGTTTATTGTTAACCTGAAATTGTTCACTATATTACACAGAATGGTCATTACATAGTCATTACTTGCGGTCATTACTACGGTCGTTTATTCCATCTGATCCAGCAAATGAAGAAACAATGTGAAATTATGGTGCGTTTACACAGAGAGATTTATCTGACAGATTTTAAAAGCCATGAATTCACTAATTCATCTTTATTTATACAGCTGGGAGGTTTTAAGATTCTTGCTCTCCAATTTACGGTGGTGGATCGAAGAATATGGTTTTGACGGTTTTCGTTTTGATGGTGTTACATCTATGCTTTACCACCACCATGGAATAGGTAAGTGTGATGGATATCTTCTTTTAATCCTTTCATATTGTGTATTTTGTAAGTGAAGCTATGTTCTGTATTGTCAGATAGTCAGAAAAAAAACGAAAAAAAATAATAGGCCCCTGAAAGACTGACTAAAATCACTTTAAAACAAAATTATATAATAATATTGGCAACATTATTCATTCCACTGTGAGTGTATGCTGTAAGGGTCCTTAAAGGGGTGCTTCAGAAGGGGACAAATGCTTCTAAATTAACTGATGTCAGAAATATTTGTATATTACTTATATTTTAAAGTGATTTTTTTTAGCTGCTGTATGTTCTGCAGGAAGTGGTTTATTCTTTCCTGTGCTCTCTGCTGCCACCTCTGTTCGTGGCAGGAACTTTTCAGAGCTGGAAAGGTTTTCTATAGGGATTTGCTACTGCTCTGGACAGTTCCTGACACAGAGGTGGCAGCCGAGACCCCTGTGTCAGACTGGAATGAATACACAATTTCCTGCAGGACATACATCAGCTCATAAGTACTGGAGGACTTGACATTTTTAAATAGAAGTAATTTAAAAATCTGTATAAATTTTTTTCCTCTCAAGTCCCCTTTAAAGGGGCTGTATTTTATTTATTTAACTAATATATTTATTAAAATCTGATGTTTATTTATTTTTTAATAATAATAATTTAATATAATAATAGAAAATATTGTGCCATTCAATGTTACAAGTTGTCTACATACAGTTGCAGAGCAATTTCCCCGACCTTCTCCCGCCCGTCGCCATTGCTTGATAGCCGCTAGGTATCAGCCTGTACACACAATGGCCGTCACTCATTGGCGAGCGGAGATTGTGATCTGTTATCTCAGAGAACCAGAAGAAACGGAACAAAGATAAGAAATTAGGAGACAGACCTGATTAGAGCATAAATTCATAGTAGAATACTTAATATTGCCAATATAATTATATAATTTTTTTTAATGATTTTAGTCAGTCTTTCAGGAATCCTTTATTTTAATAGTTCCTGATAATTTAGAACTTTTAATGTTCTTGAAAGTTCTCTGGTTTTAATAAACAGATGTTATTATTTCAACTTTGCTTATGCTTTGTATCAGGAGAAGTTCCCCAGTTGTCCAGTATATTTTTTGTATCACTTTCTTGTGGATGTCAAGATCTTTGTTTGCAGTTTGTCGGCCTCCACTTGCCGGTGGTAAGAGTTAGGTATGATGGAAAACCCAGACCCCTTTGTTCTGGGAGAGATAAGCCGCAGTCAGAGTTCTGTCACGGCAGCTTACTCCTCCCCATAGAGATTACAGGAACAATTTGTTGTGCGGAATGTTCCTGTGTGTGAGGACGAAAGAGATGACTGATGGCCAAACAATTGTTATAAATTCAGACTGAAAGCGTAACTGTCATTTAAGGGTCTTTTTTTTTTTTTTTTTTTTTTTTTTAACAATAAATATCTATAGGACAAGCGATTTTAAGAAACTCTGTAATAGGTTTTATTTACCAAAAGAGTTTCCTTCTGTACTCCAAAAAACTGTTTTCCTAGCTCCCCCCTCACTTCAGAAGAAGCAGGATTTCTGTGTTCATTATGCTCTATGGAGCGGGGAGGGGCTGAGAGGAGTGAGTGAGTACGCAGGAATCCTGCACAGCACAACATCCTGCAATCTTCTCTCAGCAAGTTCCTAAATAAGCACTGACCTTTCTGGCCCCTGAATCCAGCGCTTTAGGTGCCCAGACAGTCTGCAAACAGCTGACCTTCATGTCTCTTCTTTCTGCTCACTCATCTCCTTCGGCCCCTCCCGCTCCATAGGATATAATGGACACAGCAGAACCCGTCTTCACTTGCTTCTCTGTAATGAAGACGGATTTGCCTGATAATGCACAGATAAGAATTGAAGAGGGGGGGGGGGATTGCTTTTTGAGTACAGAAAGAGGCTTTTTTGCCTAATAAAACTTATTATAGAGTTTCTTAAAATTGCTTATACTACAAATTTCCGCAAAAAAAAAAAAATGACAAAATGACAGTGACACTTGAAATGTCTATTTAGGAGGTTGTAGTAGTATTATGAAATTTTTGTAGGTCTGGTTTCAACATTTTAAAAGTTTGTAATCCACTTAAAGGGGAAGTCTGAGCAAAATAATTTTAAGATTTGTTATTGCCAAACAAAAGTTATGAAAATTACTAATAGACACTTATTATGGGAAACGCACCTATAGTGCATTTTCCCTGCACGTACTACAGCATGGCGTGTTCAGGTCTCTGTAAAGTTGGTGATGTCACATCACACATAAACTGCTGACTCCTGCTGCTCCAGTCTGTCCACCCGCTGCAGCAGGAGTCGGCAGTTTATGTGATGTGACATCACCAACTTTACAGAGACCTGAACACGTCATGCTGTAGTAAGTGCAGGGAAAATTCACTATAGGTGCATCTACCATAATTAGTGTCTATTAGTAATTTTCATAACTTTTGTTGGACAATAACATATCTTAAAATTATTTTACCCGGACTTCCCCTTTAAGTACTTTAACACCAACATCCATATATAAATTTCACATTCTTTTCGCTATATCGCTGCTCAGTATAGCTGACAGTAACTAGATTGTACTACATTTTTGATGGCTCTGAATTAAATTGCCCTTAGCCACTTACGTCTAACATGCCTGAATTTTACTAAAAATTTTATATTAAATGGTCTTTTAGGAATCACTTTGCTGAAAAAAAAAATTACATATTACTTACATAGAAATTGCTAATATAATAAATTAATGAAAATGCTTATTTCAGCTTTAGTCGTGGTCAGCAAAATTTTGAGCTGTCTGTGAGAAATTCAATTCCTTGAAATCGTACAACAGTCCGCTGGCTGATTCATATGCAGAGCCCTGTGTAGGATTATGTTACGTGGGCAAGGGATAAAGTTCATGCAAAAGTCACACACTTTGGTAAAAAGTTTTGGTTGGCACAGATTATAAGCAAATTCTTACTGGCACTTTTTGTTTGTGTTTCCCAGCCCTCAGTTTTTATGGGGAACTTTGATTTTCTGATATTTAATGTGACACTGTCACCCCCTTTTTCCATTATGACTTCTCTACACAGGTGTAAAGGGTAAATGTAGCAGTTTTCATACCTTATTTTTATCATACATCATGGTGCTTTTTCCAGTAAAAAATGATCTTTTATCATCTGCGGATTGTGCTCCCTTGGCAAAGGCTTCAAGGCCGCAGCTCAACTTAGTCCCGCCCACATTGCCAATATTTGCCGCACCCCTCTGTGATGTCATCAGTGCATAGGCCCCACCCCCTCAGCGGCCATTGGTATGGGCCAACCTAGAGGGGGTGGGGCCTAGAACTTTAGTCTGTGCCTGTGTGACAGTGACGTCACAGAGGGACGGGGCCAACAGTGGAGATGTGGGCCCGGCGAAGTGGCGCTGTGGCCTTGAAGCCTCGCCCAGGTAGCACAATCCGCAGATGATAAAAGATCACTTTTCACTGGAACAAGCACCATGACGTATGATATAAAATAAAGTATGAAAACTGCAAAATTTACCCTTTACTACCTTTAAGTCATAATGTAAAAAGGGTCCTGAAGTGTCATTTTAAAAACATTTTCCCACTGTAAATTAGAGATGGGAGCTATGGGAAAAAAAATATTACACACTCCAGATTTTGCCACCACTCTGATGTCCCAGTTCTACATTGATGTCACTTGAATACACATCACATGCACACAGCACTTCTTCTGGTAGGGGGACATCAAATTGGGGGTGAACAAAGGTGTTTTAATTCTTTGGAGTCAAGTAGGCAGTCCTGATAAGTGCAAACAAACATGCTTTATGGTGCGTTTACACGTAACGATAATTGGCCCGATCGTACGATTAACGATGTCGGAGTAACAATTTTTTTTTCATAACGAGCAGCGTTTAGACGGTACGATATATCGTACGGAAAATTCGTTGTGCGATCGTTTTGCGAACGCTTAAGCCTATCTCACACATTGGTTAAATCGGCGAACGACTGTTCACATGGAACGATTTGCGATTTTTTTTTTTTTTTTGCGAACGACGATTTGATAACATGTTGAAAGATCAAAATGCGCGATGTATCGTTCGTCGTATGATCATTCGCTGCGTTTACACGTACGATTATCGTTCGAATTCGATCGTTATCGCACAAATTTGTACGATAATCGTTACGTGTAAACGCACCATTATGCATACTAATACTGTGAAACCTTGGATTATAAGAATAATTTACAAAAATTTGTAACTCTTTTAACGAGCAAGACTTGATAAAATGAGCCCCCCCTTTATCCCCATTACTATACTGTACTGAGTAGAAAGCCCTCTCATTTTAACCCAGTGCGCATCAGTGTCAGGGACCCAGGAGAACTGTGGAGATCCTCCTGTGGAAGCGCACAGCTCAGCCTTATCTATTCTCCCTGCTGCTGGAGGACTGAGTGTGAGTGAGGCTGCGGCTCCCTACCACTCCGCTGTTCAGGCAGCCTAGATCCTGCGTACACATATGTAACTTTAAAGGGGTTATCCAGCGCTACAAAAACATAGCCCTCTCTTGTCTCCAGTTTAGGTGTGGTTTGCAATTAAGCTCCATTTATTCAATGGAACTGAGTTTCAAACCCCACCCAAACTGGAAACGAAAGGGGGAAAAGTGGCCATGTTTTTGTAGCACTGGGATAACCCCTTTAAGCATTCAGCATTCAACCCCTTTAAGCATTCAACTCCCAAGGGCCTCGTTCAAATGTCTCCTGCCGATGCCGCGTATAATCTCTGATTTCCTTTGACCTCTGAATTAACCCCCTCCAGGCAGCCGACACTAGTAACAGCAGGTGCCAGCACCAGCAGGTATGCAGCCACCTGGGGAGTTGTGTGTCGAGGGAGAGTTAACTGATTAACCCCTTCTTTACTGATAGTGTTCTTTATTGATACAGAACACCTTACTTACCTTATTTTTGGGTTGTGCAGTGAATCACCTGCATTTCAGTTATTTCTATTGTAAAATTTGCTTTGATATACAAGCGATTCGGATTATGAGCACATTCTCAGAACTAGTTATGCTTGTAATCCAAGGTTCCACTGTACAGGGAAGGCTTACTCCACCCCTAAACCCAGAATAAGCAGAGGAGGTCTTTATTCTGAATATTTTCCCACTATATACATTTTGCTCAGCGTGTTAATGAATTAAATTGCATTTTCATGGTGATGGGTAGAAAAAAAAAGTTTTTAAATCAACTGGTGTCACAAAGTTATTTAGTTATTTGTAAATTCCTTCTATTTAAAAATCTCCACTCTTCCAGTACTTATCAGCTGCTGTATGTCCTGCTGGAAGTGGTGTATTTTTTCCTATGTGACACAGTGCTCTCTGCTGCTACCTCACTCCATGACAGGAACTGACCTAAAAGGCAGAAGACGTTTTCTGTGGGCATTTTCTACTTCTCTGGAAACGCCCTTTGAACCTCTTTAATGGGGAACCTCTGTTTTTGGGGGAATGGGCAGTCATTGAGAGAATGGATTAAATCCAGCAGAGCTGTGGTGTAAAGCGTGTGGATCAGATGGAAATTAAACTGCAATCTTTGCTGTAATCAAACCTATAGAGTTAGATTGATTTAAAGGGGTACTCCAGGCTGGGGTCATTTTCAGTGTACGGCCGGGGAGGGGGTGGATATAGAAGCCGCCGGTCACTTACCTCCCTTGGTTCCAGTGCCGGGTTCCGGATCACGCCGCCCCGTTCTCCCTTCCGGCTGCCGCTTCTTGTCTGAGCTGTGGCTTGAGACGTGACATCTCAAGGCAGTTCAGCCATTCAGCGGTCGTAGCAGAGTCCCGCCCCAGTTGCTAGATGGCTGATCTGCCTTGAGACGTCACGTCTCAAGCCGCAGCTCAGACCAGGAAGTGGCAGCTGGACGGGAGAACTGGGCAGCGCGATCCGGGACCCAGCGATGGAACCAAGGGAGGTAAGTGACCGTCTGCTTCTATATCCACCCCCTCCCTGCCGTACACTGAAAATGACCCCAGCCCGGAGTACCTCTTTAAGACTACAGCGGCACTTTCTGTTGATAGAGAAGTAATTTGTTAATTATTTTTTCATCCATCTACAACAAAGACCTAGAAATAGGTGTAATCTGCACAATGCTGAAGAACATAAGATTTACTTTTGTTCTCTTTTTCAGGAAGCGGATTCACCGGTGATTATAATGAATATTTTGGCTTACAAGTGGATGAAGACTCCCTTGTCTACCTCATGCTAGCAAATTATATGATCCATTCTCTGTACCCAGACTGCATTACAATAGCCGAGGTATTTAACAATGCCGTATCCACTTGTTCTTATTTATTGAGAATTTTTGGAAATGAGTGCGGAGGGGAAATATTGATTCAGTGCCAAGTAATGGATGTGTTTGTGTGCTCGTGTAATCCTGTACAGATGCCAACCTTTTTTAAACTAATTCCAATACAGGACTGTGTAATACTGTTTTAATGTTTGGTTTTTGCTGTCGGAAAAAAAAGAAAACATGTTTAATGCCATCACGGGGCTGGCAGATAAGATTCGATTTCCTCACACAGATCTGACATTTTACATTGTTTAACATGTAATTGAATGTGAGCCCAAACGTGACATTCAAGGCCTTGATTTATTATACCTGGAATTGTCAGGGCATTGTATCTGCTAATTGATTTTTAATTAAAACAGAAGCAATTCCCAGCCATACAGGTATATGGTGGAGAAGGCTCTTTGTCTGCAGTTCTGTTGTTACAATCTCGAAATACAGCAGGCATGGCAAAAAGCCATCTGGAGCAGACATGTTTTGGCGAGATCTTCAAGGATCTTCTTTTCTTCTTGTCTTCTAATTGCCATACCGCCCTTAAACTCCTTACAGACTCTATTTGCTTACTCATTTTGAAGGACAGCTCTTTCTTTTCTTATTTTTTTTTTCATTGCTGCCTGGAGGTCTTCACAAAGCTGTGGACCACAGGTGTTTGGACTGACCCTGCGGAATGTGTCCACTGGAGAATATCCTGTGCACTATAAAGATGTCTTCAGTGCCCGGGTGGTAGAAGATAATTGCATACTCATCAGACTGATACAGCGAGAGGTTACAGTCTCCAGCACTGAAATTACGCAGCCTGCACGGGACTTTTGCTTTCAACAACTAGTGGGGCACTGCAGGAGCCCTAAAGGAAGTTACCTCCATACTTTTCATTTTCAACCTAACCAGGGCCACACCAACCTCCCCAACAGTCAGTCTGCTTTAGCACTTCTTCTTTTTGCCAGCTCAGAATGTAGTCTGTGCCAGGCACATCACTAGGGTGCCAAGCAGCTCCACATAAGCAGCATCCATTCAGGATGTTTTTGTCTTAACCCTTTCAGGACTAGTCTAATTTTGGCCTTAAAGAGAATGTATCACTTTGCTTAGTGATTTTTTTTTTCTTTTATCCTGGTGGCCCATTTTTCAAACCGCCACCTGGTTCTCTGGTTCCCGTCACTTTTACTTCTTTCTGATATGCAGTTCAGCCTGCTGTATACACTGGAGGCGGGTACAGTGCCAAAAATGGACTCCGCCAGTGCCAATCACATAGTGTGTGTGTCTCTCTCTCTCTCTCTCTCTCTCTCTCTCTCTCTCTCTCAAGCATAACCTGTTGATAGTTCCCCTTTAAGGACCAGGGCCTATTTTTTTTAAGTCTGACTTCTCACTTTACTCTGGGATGCTTTAACTTATCTAAAAATATTTGGTTAAAAACACTCTCATTTTAAAGAAAAATTAGCATTTTTTTAGCTTTAAAATTATCTGTGTTATCATGTAGTGATTTTATTGCTAACATCATTATGGATGTGGTGATACCAAATATGTGTACTTTTTAAAAAATTTTTCGAAGTGAATCCATTTTAATGTGGGGGATTTTGTGTAATATGGGGGGGGGGGTATTTGCTGTAGTAGTTTTTTTGTTTTCATTTTTTTTTTAATAAATATTATTATTACTGTGCCATCAGCTGATGGCAGGTATAAGTACACTGCCGATCTGATCAGTACTGCAGTGTATAATGCCTGTCAATGTTTCACTGACAGGCATAGCTGATCAGACTCCGTAGCCAGGACATTGAAGGCCTCAGTGTGGCTCTGGTGCTGACGGCCGAGACCCACTGCAGATAGCTCGAGCACTGCTTCTGTGCCTGTGCCATTCACTGCACTTAATTAACATGGCACAGGCACAGACTGTATTAACGTAATTCAACAGTGCAGCTTCGGAAGAGGGTTGATTGGTCTTTGGCTCTTATAGGGCCAATTCAAAGGGCTGCTCTGTGTTCTCTATTTTCTCTCTAACATGCCACTTACTCTTGGCAAATACCAGATAACCTGCAAAGAACATTTCTTATCACCCCCTGTACAAGTCCTTTAGTCTCTGACGCGCATGTTTGTATGGTGAGTATATCTTATGAGAGCCAATGCCTGACCACGGAGATTCCTAGCTAAGATTTTTAATCTAAAATGGTCAGACATGTAAGGGTGCATCTTGCTTCATTGACTTCTGTGATAAACAGAAGTGACCCTATTTAAGTGACCCTATCCCGATCTTCTGCTAAGAAATTAAGTTAAATTAAATTCAGTTAAAACATTAAGAAAATGTTGTAACTGAAGCACGCTCACCTGCTTTAAAGCAACTAGCAGACGTCAAAGCTTATGTAAAACCATGTATAACCACATGTATTTAACCATAGCGTCAATGCGATAGAGAAGGTTGCCTTTAAGTAACATATGATCTGTGCTAAATGTATTTGGCCGTAGAAGATACAAGAAACAACAGAACAATGACATCTCAGTCCCATTCATAGTAAGCACCTCTGAACTTGAACAATTCTCCTATTTGCTTTAATATCAGCAAATGTAAAACCTGCTATTTCTTTCCTGTTCCCACCTAGTTATTGTTCACATTAATTTCATGACCACTATTCATAACAACTTCTAAAAGGATTTTGACAGACCCGTTTATCTTGTAATGGCGACCATCAGATTCCTGTCCATGTTTGACACCAAGAATAGAGTTGTCAGCAAAGATACCAGAAACCTGGATAAAAAAAAATGATTGTGAATTGAGCAGAGCCTTATCAGTTTTTTTTGCCGTAGTCTCCTCCTCCACCACCTCGGATTAAAAAGTGGGCAGGATTTATTCCAGAAAGAGTGCATTGCAACTAATTTCTATTCAAGTGAATTAAACATAATTGCAATACAGCCTATGGACATGGTGCTGTGTCTTACCAAAAAGACCATAATTTTTCCTAGTTATGGACAGGTGGAGCATTACTGCAAAATCTCAGGTTTACTCCTGCACATACAACAAAAGACAAATAGTCATGGTTGGCATATACTTGAAAGATTGAAGTTGATACTGTATGTTGAATGCCCCCGTCATACTGTCAAATTTGTAAAACATAAAAGGGGTATGTATTCCTGATCCAAATCTTTTTTTATATGTTACTGGGGAGCTGATGAAAATAAAGAAAATACATGATACTCACCAGCTTCCTTTCCAGCGCAGTGCAGTCCAGCCTGCTCAGCCAATCACTGGTTGGGAGGAGACACTGCAACATCCAGTGATTGGATGAGCCCTGCTGAGATATCTTATCTCAGAGGTAGTGGTGAGCAGTGGGGGACTGGGATGGGTGTGTAATTTTTTTTATTTTATTTATTTATTTATTTTTTTATTTCTACCGCAGCAATATATAAAAAAAATATATATGAATATCCCTTTAATATATGACCATTTAAATAGATTATGAGAAGCAAGGAGACCTTGAATAGCCTAGCACAGATATTGTTTTTTAATTACTGTTCTTTTCCCATTTATTCCCTTTTTAGAAGATAAATATTCAGACATTTTGCATTGTATTTTTTTGAATTGTTTGTTCCAGTAGTTACTCTGGAAACTTTTTTTTCCCCCTCTGGATTTGCCCTTGATAAATAGCTGACATAAAAAGACAATAAGCACAGATTTGAAAATATTGCTCGGCCCGCTTACTTGTGACCATAATATTTTAATTTTAGCATGCTGCGTAAGATACAATGTAATGTCTGAAATCAATGGTCATTGAAATAACCTTGTTTCCCACTGCTACAGCTTTGCAAAAGAGAAAAAAAAAATTGGAAAGCGTTTCGATGTTCTTGCTGTGCAAGCAGGCAATATTAATTTTCTGAAAACTAGTCTTTTGGGGGAAATTATGTATCCGTACATGCTTCCTATTGAATTCTTATGCCAAGTTACAAGCTGAATGCAATCAAAGAATTGATGAATGATGAGTACATTATGGGATTATTGTAAAGCACACAGAGCTGAGTAATTTGTTTTTAATGTTTATGTTAAGTATGCGACTGGTATCATGCATCACTATAGAATGTAAGCACACTGGTAGATGCTACTGCGGGGTAACCCCACTGGGCTTCTCATTATGCCCTATACTGCTGCTTCTATTGTTTCTAGGTTGTTCACCCTATGACATTGCACAGCAGCCCTGAGAAGGATAGCCATTATGGTTTTCCTTACAGCTCCCAGGGGTTTTGCTACCCAGACTACCGAGGAGAAACCTATTTATTGATACAGCCTCATCTCCCATATCAGTGCTTAAGCAAAGTATTCAGAACTTTTTGCTGTCCTGCTTTCCTACACCTAGGGCTATAAAAATGTTGGTTAAGAATGGCCACTTTGGCCACTGTAATGGCAGTGACATTGGTTTTATGTTAACTGGTGGCAGAAAGTGCCAGAGATTTTGCCCCAAAATAATCTCCCGTCTTCCAGTACTTATCAGCTGCTGTGTGTTCTGCAGGAAGTGGCGTTTTCTTTTCAGCCTGACACAGTGCTCTCTGCTGCCACCTCTGTCTGTGACAGGAACTGTCCAGAGCAGTAGCAAATCTCCATAGAAAACCTCTCCTGCTTTCCAGACTGGAAACTGGAAAAAATACACCACTTCCTGTAGTACATACAGCAGTTGATAAGTACTGGAAGACTTGACATTTTTTAATAGATGTAAATTACAAATTTCTGGCACCAGTTGATTTGAAATATTTTTATTTATTTTATTTATTTATTTATTTTATGGAGCTATCCCTTTAACAATGTGACAAAAATATGCATGTAAATATTTACTCCCTAGTATTCCAGATTATGGGAATTGGTCTTTTTTTTATCAGCATGTAGATATGGTACTTTATGCCACGTATGCCACATGACTGTCAGATGACTGTAACTCCATCAAACCAACCAACCAACATCAAGGCAAATATTCTCCATGTGATGATATATTCTAACAGAGTACATATAAGCAGCAATATTTTCAATTTATGGTTACAGTAATAAACTGGCTTTCTCAATGTAAACATCCAAGCCTTGTCCCTTTTGCCTTGCCCTCTTTGAGTGTCTCCCTCTACCTAAAACGTATGTGAAATAGTCTCCTGATTTACCTTCATTGTAGTCACTAAGATTATTTTGCATGTTTTAGATGTACAGTACTAATAAAATAAAGAAAGGAGGAGAAATTCTCTCTGAATCATAGAAAATTTTCAAAATTTTCCTGGATAAAAATAAAACAGAATTTTTTTCTCTTTGTAAAATACAATATTAAAATAAAGTACCATTTTTATAGCAACACGTATGTGAATCAATCTGCGGATGGTTTTTGTGAATAAACACCAAAGTAAATGCAGAAACTCTTCTATTTATCATGCAAAAACTTTGTTTCCTTGTTTCTTGTGTCCTTATTTGAACTTTTTTCCAATTTCTTTGAATAATTCTGTTTGCTTACCTCCCTGCAGGATGTTTCTGGGATGCCAGCTCTCTGCTGCCCTGTAGTTCAGGGTGGTGGTGGATTTGATTACCGACTAGCCATGGCTGTGCCCGATAAGTGGATTCAGGTACATGGACATGCTATTTTATTACCAGGTCCAAAAACATTTAGTGTTTATAAGACGGACATTGGACACTAATATAGAAGAACGATTTCTGCTATGTAAGCCATATGTTCACTTTATTTTTAATGTAGATCCTGAAAGAGTTAAAGGATGAGGACTGGGACATGGGGAACATTGTCCATACGCTGACAAACAGAAGATATAATGAAAAGTGCATTGCGTACACTGAAAGCCACGACCAGGTAGTGTATTTATAATTCAGCATAGCAAAGATTCCTCACATGCAGCATTAAAACTAGAAACAAATATATAACTTTTTTTCAGTCGGTTAAATAAAGACTACGTAAACAAGGGTAAGTAGGGTCACTTTTCCCAGATTTTTTTTTTTGCCTTCCATCACTATTTTCTCAAAGACTGTTCATATTTTAATGAAAAAAAATTCCATGAGAGAAGACGACCTGCTGCTTTCAAAATTTCGAGAAACTTACATATCCATAATTCTAAAAACATAGCTGCTTTCTTCCAGAAACAGCACCACTTTTGTTTTTAGTTTGCGTGCGGCAGAGTAGCTCAGTTCCATTAATGTGAATAGAGTAAAGTTGTAATACAACATATATCTTGAGGACAGGTGTCACACTGTTTTTTTGCAGGAAAGCAACAATGTTTTTCAAATCCTTTCGAGAAGTTGTTTTCAGATGGTCAAGTTGTTTACTTGATCCCGACCAATCAGCTGTAGTCTGTTCAGCGTCCTAAAAGGAAGTGTTATGTTTTCCAGCAGTGCCACCACAGGCAAAATTAAGTATTACACTTCATGAAGTACATATATACTCATGCTAAGTCATATAATGTAAGACATACTCTTGTTTTGTAGGTCTCTTCTCGAGCTGATGACCTTGAATGTGACGCAATTCCCTAATAAGGGGCTTGTGGCATCACAGACAACCCCTTAAAACATGTTTTCTTGTAGATCTGATGATCTGCTAATGGGTCCAGCATCAGAAATCGGCAGCAAAACTGCTGCAGTGGCCAACCACAGGGCAATCATTCGGATGACTGATCATCCTTGTGTATGTTGTTTTGGCTCATGAGTGGAGGACCCCCTTAATAGGACATGCAAACTAGTTGTCTTTTGTGAAGAATTCTGTAATGGCAATCCCTGGTCATTGTACATATTTTCCCTATTATATAAAAGTATTATTCTTTTGCTCAACTTATTCAAGTTACGGCAAGCTGAGAGGCACTGGGGACAAATGGAGGCAGAATATTTAGGATACGTAGAGGATGATATATCATTGTGTGAGCAGGCAAGCATGGCAGGCTAGGTAATACTCAGTAATAGTGACATGTGACCACCCCTCTTATGTCAAATTAATTAGTTTTTGGAATTAACAACTATTACTGTATTATGAATGGAACAAGAGGGTAATGGATCTCCTGAACAGCTAATAAAACATTTGAAAGTTTGGGGTATCTCAAAAATAAACTTACAATGTAATGAGGAAATTAATATTAGACATGGATTTAATTCAATATCCTTGTATGGATTTAAAAAAAAAGCGAAAAACAAAAAGCGCAACCCAATGACCAATTTGTAAAACCGCCAGAGATTGTGACCATTAATTTCCAGCAGTAATTTCACACAAAACCTTATTTATCCTTCTCGTATTTGGCAGAATACCAAATCCTTTCACAAAAGATTCAGTTGAATACCTATCTTATTATGTACACTAATTTGCATCTTAAAGTTAGCCAGAGGAGCCCTAGACGAGAGACGCTATAACATCTGATATTTAGAGCAGTTACTCTGGTAAAGGGAGATCACGATTCAGATCCATTCGTGCACATCGTATTGTTTAGGCCATAAATGGCTATTCTCTACAATTATGTAAATACAATCTGAGCCCATAGACTCTGCTGCTCCGGCTAACAGGGGCCGAGTAGACACCAGCACTTTGCTTTTCTTTTCTCATTTATATTTTTTAGCTTTCTGTTAAAGAAACACTCCCAGATGTTGGAACTAAAAGCCGCATGGCTGTAGAGTGCCATTGTATACGCTGCCCTCTTGTTAATATTCTATAGGTTAAATACTTTGCTATACTATAAAAGTTTGCAATTCATGGGTGGAGTTACTATACATGCATTACAGGGCAGAGCTACAATATATAAACAGTAGATGCTGGTCTGCCCTAATTTACTCATTTAGCGGGACATTTATGAAGTCATTACAGTGCTGCCGCGATTCATACTGTTTCTTAAGTCCGATACATCATGTCATATAAGGGAAACAGCCCATGATAGGCTTTCACTGTCCGTGTTGTCCGTGTTTTATGGGCAGAACACGGAATGTGAAAATGCAGCTTAACTGTCACTACTGGATCAGCTGTGAATTTTTCTTGCCATTCGGAACTTAGGGTATCCATGATAATGAACTGCCCACTAACGAGACTGTGTGTGACCTCCATTAAATCAGAAAAGAAGCCGCACACTTTTGCATCACAACGCAGTTCATTGTCATGGATACCCAGGATTACAAGACTAATTCACCGCTGATCCATCAGGCACCGCCTGTGGTGAGAGGTACCCTTTTAAGATTTATGCATAATACAGTAATATCAATTCACCGGAATATGTAAGCGGGTCCCACAATGTTTTCTGATGTCCTTGATGATGTAATTGCTCAGGTGGCTTAGGTAAGTGGGACATAGTTCTACATGTATGCTCTAGGCCATATCCATATTTAATCTGTCCTTGGCTGTGCTCTAGGTATCTAGGGCCAAAATGAAATACATTTTCTATCTGGTCTGGAAGTTGTTGGCTATTGTCCAAAAATTAATACTGTACATTGTTCCTGTTCTATCCGCCAGCTAATAATTGGTGCTGTGCTAATTACAGGAGCCTGTGGCTTCAGACAATGACAATGTGCACCGTGTAGAAGGGAAACTTTTATAATTATCAAACTGCATAATGAGCCATTTAAGCTCCATACTCGCCCCCCCCCCCCCCCCCCCCCCACCGAATGAACAATTAATTACAGAAAGTTGGGGACAACTTTGTTTCTTACGATACCACATGCATATTTAACAAGGGATGAGCTGACGTACAGGCTAAGAGGAGTTCAAAGGGAGAGTAAACTTCTCTATTATTACAATGTGATGCAGTACGCTGTTTGATTTCTTATCCCGACTGTCATAAGGTTGTCTGGATTAAAACGTTTTGCCAAAAGCATTGTTCTCACTTGAGAACAAAGATTCAAGCATGATGACATTTAACATGCCCAATCCTCCTTCCCTCCCAACATCTGGTGAATGATCCTCAGACAGAAACCTAATATACATTGGATAGTCATATGGTCTTTTGCGTTTGGCCACCTTTAGTTTTTGAGCATGTTAAGACTCCTGTTTCATGTCGAAGTCATATTCATTTCCAGAAATTAAATAGGTTTTCTCTGGACTTTCTGTAAACCCCTACACCACTTGCACCACTCTCTAAATGACTGTTTTTTTTAGGATTAGCACCCAAACCCCCACATATTAAAAAAAAAGTCATTATGACATCAACAGTGGTTTTGTAAAAGGATTGGTACCTTTAAGTTATCATCCACACTAGATTTGAGCAAATCTTGAGAAGGCTCTGGCCCATCTGAGCCCACAAGTGGCTAGGGCTGTATCCATATCATTCAGGACTCACTAGGGCTGTATCCAACTTCTGCAGCCACAGGTGCATCAAATGCATCATTCTTGGGTTCAGATGGACCGGAGCGTGCTCGAGATTCGCTCATCTATAATTCGCTCCCCTTATGCTATAATTAGTGGGAGCAATGTATCAATGGAGACTCTTGAATGAGTACTTCATTAGAATTCTTTTCACTGATCTCCCTGAGCTCAGGGATTGCTGTGTTTTGTTGGACTACATTTTATTGCCAGAATCTTGCTCCACACTGAGGGCCAATACCCCGAAACCGCTGTCTGTGGTTGGATGTTTGGCTTTGGTATTTCCCTTATGTCGCAAAACTTGCAACTGAGTTAGGCTTTGACGCAAAAGGGGCCTACCTGGTATTTCCCTATTTGTGTCCCAGTACTCGCATCCGAGTGGGACTTAAGTGGCAGGGTGGTTTGGTGATCTCCCCACTGGGAGTCACCCCTTGGCACCAGGTTTTCCTTCCTTGGAGGTATATATGGCCATTAATGTGTTTTGAGACTTGCAACTGAGGCTCCATGGTTGAAAAGATAAGTATCAGGAACCCTGAACTTTAACACAGCAATCCTTTGTTCTAATTGGAGGTAAAGGGATAAACTGTATTTAGAAAGTACATATAAATTGAATACATGTGCATATTCACCTGCTGTGAGGTGGAGGGGGGAAAAAATCTATAGATTTTAGCTATGAGAAGTCACACAGCACCATAGTAGAGAAGGTAAAAGAACATTGCTAGAATCCTATCTTTAAGTAATTGAAAAGGCATTCGATTTGGAGATTCTACAGTCACCGCCTCTCTTCTAGTATAAGAGTGTATGCGAGTGTAACATGTGACACATAGTTTTTTTTTTTGTTTTTGTTTTTGTGGTAGACCCCCCCCCCCCCCCAAAAAAAAAAAAAAAAAAAAGAGGGGAAAAAAAAAATCATCTGTCCATCTCTATATACTGCCTTCTCATTGACTGTACATAGTGAAGATCTGCCAGGTTTGATCTGCTTTTTGCATAACTAATAAGAAATTTAGATAAATATTTTCATACTTGAGGTATACCTAGACATTAAGCAATGCCACTATAATAAGATGCAAAACCCAATATATAAATAGATAACTTTTTATTATACTCGGGTGCCTTTTAATTTTTTTTGTACCTTGATTAATTTCTTGTTTTGTTTTTCTATGTTGAGCTGTATATAAATATTTATAATTGTTTGTTTCAAATTTATTTTCCCAGGCATTAGTTGGAGATAAGACTTTGGCTTTCTGGTTGATGGATGCTGAGATGTACTCAAACATGAGTGTGATGAGTCCATTAACCCCGGTGATTGATCGTGGAATTCAACTTCATAAAATGATCCGACTGTTAACACATGCTCTTGGAGGGGAAGGATACCTTAATTTTATTGGTAGGTACAGGTATGTGGTGGGGTTTGCTAAAGCTTCTGAACGGTATACATATTGCTCTTTTTTTCTGTGTATTACTCAGCTGCTTAGCCTTGGTTATCGGTAGAATGTATAGTTGAAGCAAGGAAGTCCTAGGGAATTGAGTAACTTGAATATATACAGCATTAGACAGATATATGATCCATCAAGTTTTAAACTTGGTGTTGAATATGTCCATCTCAGGTATTTTGGGATGAGCACTACTTCTGCCTTCTAGCTGAATTGGCTAGGTAGACTACACATTTAGATGAAGTTTCTGACTGTCTTCAATCTTGAAGAAAAGCAACTCCTGGATTTACTAAGGGCATGTAGAAACAGGATTAGATACCCTCATAATGTCCTGTCCCTGTACCTAAAATCTGGTAACAAAAAAATAAGACACATGTACTTCTTGCTAACTTAACTCCTTAGACCTAGAATATGCTGGATTTTCTTAATCTCCAATGGCATAGGCAGATGCCAACATTCGTGTGCCATCATGATTACTCTCAGAACAGGAAGGTGCAATCCAGAGAAGTATGTAAGTGACCATGCATACACTGTACTGTGAGTGTATCTCTGATCATTGCAGCAAATGTGTATGGCATCTATGAAGTGAGTGATGTATACACCACCACTCACAAAGTATAGTGTATGTTCGTTGGCCCAAGTGCCTTTGCAATAAAATTGTATTTTTACTTTTTTATACCTTTTATAAAGCTGAACTTCTTAAAAGACGTTTCCATCTGGTGGTAAATTTCTTGCCCCATTTGTCTTAAAAAAAAATAAAAATAAGAAATACTCTAAAAAGTAAATAGTATGTGCAGAAAGTTAGAAGACCCAAAATGCTTCCGGGGGAAGGAGTTGAAAAGAATACATAATCAGAAAATGACCTACTGTTTAAATCAACTTTTTATGTTTAACATATTTAAAAATAAAATGGTGGTACTTTTTCTTTTACTATACTGTAGTATAAGATAATCCTGAAATCTTGTTTCCATTCTAACCACTAAGACTAAATCTAAGCTGATACTTCCTATCCTGTTTGTGAAGATGAGGAAGAGACTACTGGAAAGTGGGGAGTGGCTAAGCTGCTCTAGTCTTAAAGTGTACCTGTCATTTGGGAAAACTTTTCGCGTGTCGTAGGGACATGTCAAAAGTCTTGATCGGTCCAGGTCTGAGTGTTCATATCCGCTCCAAGAATGAGCAGGAGCGAATGCGCTACAGAATTTCTTCTCCCCACTCCTTCACCCGATCAGTAAGGGTCTCAACACTCCGAGCCGGACCGATCAAAACTTTTGACATGTCTATATAAAGTGTCAAAAGTTTTCCCAAATGACAGTGACACTTTACGTAAGATCAGAGCAACTCAGCTGCTCCCCTGTAGAATGACAGTTGTACAAGTTACGGGGCATGTCTACAAACCTGTCCCATAGAAAGAATGAGATCTGGAGATGTTCATTGTGCCTATGTCCATCAGGCTTGCTGTAAAGCGTAGCACTGAATGCTGTTAAAAACAACTCAGGCAGGATAGCTGTGTCCATAATAATGTAATGTAATAAAATAAACAGATGAGAAAAAAAAATCATGTTTCAGTATGGGGCTTTAATCAGTAATAAAATCAAGTCACCGGGGACCCCTAAACTAAACACAGTAAATAAGGTTTCTTCTTCTTTTTTGCTGGGAATCGTATTTATATATACACACTATTAGATGCTGCTGGTATTTTGCCAATACAAGAGCCATGTCGAATCCATTTTAAGACTAGAACACCAAGGCATAGCTGGAAAATACAAAGCATGCTGTATTTAAAATAGTGGAACAACGCATTTCACATTCTGTAAGATGAAACCGTACAGTATTTCCATTTTGTCATTATTTTTATGGAAAGACTGACCTTGAAATGTAAGACACATGTACCTAACATTATTGAAGTTGTTTTATTGCTGATGCTGAGCCCATAGCCACGGGCATTTATTTCAAGGCTGCCTCGACTGCTAATTTCTCAGCTTTTTTTCCCCCTGTAATTTGCATTGTCTCGTGTTGTCGCTAAGCGGTCTGAATCTTAACTATTTATTTTGAAAATAAATGATACATTGTACACAGCGAGCGGAAATTCTTATTAACTTGCGCCTGCATTAAGCAAGGGAACTTGTAGCTGATGGGAAGCAGCAGGCAAAACAAATGTGTGCTACTTTACTGGCTTAATATTTGCTTATGGGTAAAAGCGTATGAAATGTTTTGCCTTCTTGGTAAAAGTCAATTTTCTTACATGTAACAAAGATGAATCACTTTTTTAATCCAGTTTCCTGTTTAAAGAACTTTAAGCTTCACAAAATATGATTAGTGATCTAGCCGGCTGCTACTTCCCGAAGTGCAGATTATAGATCCCTAGAGGCAAATACATATCCGGTTGGGTGTTCTTAAGAAAACATTAGAAATAAAATAATAAAAAAAAAAAAGACATAAAAATTGGTGGGCAAAAGTCAGAAGCAAGTAGATAGTTTTATGGTATTTTTAATAAATGGACAAAACAAATTGTATGAATATAGAACCTAATATTGAGGGCACTTAGGGGATTAGGAAATACCTTGTGTTGTATAGCTTTCAGCAATTTTCTATGTAGTGCATATGCAGTATAATATATAAAATAAAAAATAAAGCAGGGGCGCTCGCATGTGCGGTTAGATCCTTTTAAAGTAGTATTAAGAATCAAAACAGCTCTGTATTGCTCACCTGGATCAGTCGTGATGTTTGCTACGACTCAAAATACAGCGTGAAAGTAGATGGGAAGTTACGTTACAAGTGGATGGCTTCCAGAGGCTCACATTCCCTTCAGGATCCAAGAAAAGAAAAGAGTCCAACAGAAAGTGAACAGTAACTCTTTTATTGGTGAAATTGACAACACGTTTCAAGGGACTTATTGCTGCCCTTTTAATCAGGACCTGACTGGTATGAGCGTCTCTGGAAGCCATCCATTTGTCTACTTCCGTCCTGTTGATATGCAGTATAATATCTGCATACATATACACACTAGTTCAATACTTTTTAGTTTGTAATACATTTAGACATCAAGAGTTTTGTAGATACCATTTTGCACAAAAACATTTGTTTGATTTTGCAGGTCGATCTGTTGATTTAAAGGGGAACTTTCAGCAGGTTAGAGAAAGAGGAAAGTTAGGGAAGGAGGAAGTTATGTCTCTTGCATTCCTTCTCGACACCATTCCCATGCTGTTTGCAATGTAATCCATGGTCCAGAGCACCGTAAGGAGCACTGCCGTGCCCACAGAGTGCTGATCCGGCCCCCTCCATTGATTATCACTAGAAGGAACAGGCCAGATAGTGCCATGGAGCTGGGGTGGTGCTCCTAACGAGGATTACACTGACAGCACAGGTTATATTGCCGAGGAGGAAGGTAAGAGACATTTATCGATCTATCTGTCTATCTATGGGATCAATCAGCAGGAAAGATACGTCTAACCTGCTGATAGTTCCTCTTTAACAGAGAACACAGCTTTTATTGCACTTTTCATAAGTTAGTTACCAATTTTTATGCTGATCTTTGCTGAACCAGGGAAGTGAAGTGTCCTGGCTTGTCAGCAGAACACCGCCTACAATCTCCCATTTGCTTTTGATTGACAGCTGCAATGCACTTTTGCTGGGTAGGACATAGTTTGATGCTTTTTGTAGTATAGGCTGAAGTTAAAATTGCAAGCATATGCAGCCCCAACTGTAAGCGTAACTGTCATTTCAATGTCATTTTTCAGAAAACATTAAATATCAACAGTACATGCGATTTTAAGAAACTAAAACTTTGTAGAAGGTAGGGGTCGAGAGAAGTGAGTGAGTATGGCGGAGAGAAATATCAGTTTTGTACAGCATATCACCCTGCAATCTTCTATCACCAAGTTTCCTACATAATCGTTGACCTTTCTGACCTCTGAATTCAGCCTTTTCGGTGCCCAGACAGTCTGCAAACAGATGAGCTTTTTCTCTCTTATTCCTGCTCACTCATCTCCCTTGGCCCCTCCCCCCTCCATAGGTTATAATGGACACAGCAGAACCTGGCTTCACTTGCTTGTCTGTAATGAAGACAAATTTGCCTGATAATTCACAGAAAAGAAGTCTGATCTACAGTAGCTTGGGTCAGATCATGTTTAGAGGCACAGTACTGGTCTTGGTTAGAGCTGAAATGTAGTTTTGTTGATGCAAGACATTACTGGACCAGGGTAATGTCCTAGCTTCTCACTTACAGACACACCCCGACACCTTCCTTCTGCTCTTCATTCACAGCTCCAAAGGTTCCTGTTGGTAAGGATGTAGTATTGTGGAGGAGACCACTAGAGCTGTCAATCAAGAGTATAGGGGTGTGGTTGGGAAAAGTTCACATCTGAGAAGGAAATCTCTAGTTCAGGAACTCATTAGGATATGGCATCTTGTCTTAGTATTAGCAAAAATGTAAATAAATGTGATTCTTCAGGGCCCGTTTAACCCCTTCAAGACCATGCCTATTGATGCACGGCTATCCGGGCCAAATTATTGCAGTGATTTGTTTTACAACCTCTTTTTTAGTTTTCCGAGATCTGTGTTGACAGGAGGAGTGCTGTTTCATTACATTTTTATGATGAAACATTCTGGATAGCCTTGCTTAAAAAAAACAAAACAAACTTTCTGAAAGCCCCGTTTTTTTAACCATGTTGTCTCCTGACACTGTGCATCTTGTTTTCCCATCCTTCTGCTTCCCTTCAATGCACTTTTCTACTCTCTGTATCCCGTCTTGAACCTGCGCCACTATAAGACTACATCTCCCTGACGCTGTGCATGGTCTTGGCGTCTTCTTTCAATGCCAGGTAACCCACTTGATCCCTGGCAATTCTCTACCCCCAGTGAGATGTGCATTCTCAATCTGTGCTTAGCAAACATAGCTTTGTGTACTAAGCACGGAAGTTCCAGGGACTCAAAATGGTCCTAAAAACGCATACAACTCGCATTGGTGCTGGAAATACTGCCCCACTATTGTTTTCTGATCGGCAAAGACATACTAGTAAGGCAAAGGGGTTAAGTGAACCAGAAAGCCAGTCACTAATAGGGGCATGTGCTAATAGATGCACAAACACCCCTAGAGAACTAGTACAAAGTTTACTGATCTCATTTCCTCTCCTTTTATCATGCTCAGAACACTAGACATGCAAGGATCTAAAGTATCCCACAAAGTAACGCTAAATTTCAGAGTTACAGGAGACTGATCACCTCCACAGAGATGATGGGCCATTTTCTTTGCAGAGAGGGTCCAGAACTCATAAACCTAGTGTCTGTATACATTTACTAAAATAAAGTTTCACTTTAAGGAAATCAGGGCTTACAGTTTAACCTGTAGTTTGTGTTAGCAGAGTATGTTTCGAGCTGTATTATCAGTGCTTTTTAATTCTGATATGTAACTTCATATTTATTTATTTTTTCAATAAAAAGTTATTATTGCAATAACTCCACGGTAATTGCTACGGTCTGCTAAAGATCATCCCTTAAAACAATAAATAAAATGTTCATTTTCAGATATTTTTGTTATTCATTAGCACCCTATTGTTTTAAATCCCATTAATTGTTCTCCCTGTCTCTTTGTCATTTTATAGTTTTAGAAGAAACAACTTAAAATTAATTACAGGAACACAAATCTCAGTGGTATGTCCTCATACTTACCTCCACATTATCCATGCTTCACATGTTGCTGTTACAGAGGAAATGTGAGGATAAAAGCTTTGCTATTTCTCTGTGGAGTTACTTAATTATCTTTTGCATTGTTTTAATCTATTGTTACGTCGCTTATGTGCCTGGAGTATGATTAAAGTTGAAATTTTTAAATCAGGATAACTGTGATATTGCAAAAAGTTTTCATTTTCTTTTGAGAAACTGCTGTTTTATTTTCGGAGAGAGAGCAAAGTGGTGTGGAGTTTGGCATCTTTTTCTTGTTACAGTTGAATGTTCAGTACAAAGGAGAGAGGGATCTTAGTAATGCTCGGGCACAGGATGAGACATTTGTCCTTTCACTCCTGTTAATGTGGTGTTAGAGGCCGATGTCAAAGTTTAAACTACAGACACAGTAGCTGAATGGGAATGTGTCACTAGACAGATTATCTGTTATTAGAGATGAGCGAACCTGGAGCATGCTCGAGTCCATCCGAACCCGAACTTTCGGCATTTGATTAGCGGTGGCTGCTGAACTTGGATAAAGCCCTAAGGCTATATGGAAAACATGGATATAGTCATTGGCTGTATCCATGTTTTCCAGACAACCTTAGTGCTTTATTCAACTTCAGCAGCCACCGCTAATCAAATACCGAACGTTCGGGTTGGACTTGAGCATGCTCAAGGTTCGCTCATCTCTATCTGTTATTTAACCCTGTAAAGGAGAACTCCAGCCTCTGTTTTTTTTTTTTTTTTTTTTTTTTTTTTTTTTAAACAAAGGGTATTAACTTACCTCTCCCTGTGCCTCTTCAGTGCTCCAGAATCTCCGTAGCTGCAGAATGCACAACCCGGCTCATGGACTGACCGCTTAGCCAATCAGTGAATGGAGAGGGCGGCCACTTCAGTCACTGATTGGCTGAGCGGGCTCTCCATCAGCCAGGTTGAGCATTTTCCCAAGTCGTGACGTCATCACAACTCGGGGGGAAATGTCTTCCAGTGGGGGTTCTGGGGCCAGTCACAGGGCGCATCCCGGGCTCAAGGGAATAGTAAGGATTTCTCCTTTAGGATAGCTTCAGACGTAAAAGATCTGCAGTGGATTTTACTCTGCAAATTCACAGCGAAATTCACTGTGGATCCCTTGCCATTTATTTTGTATGAGAATACATACTCGCAGCAGGATTGACATCCTTGCTGGGAACCCCCGAAGCAAGCCTAGAGCGTGGAGCCGGTACAGTATGCTTCGGGTTGGGGGGTTAATGGGTGGCATTTCTCATTCAAGTATGCAGCGTACAATCCACTTTAGATCTGTTACCTTTGAAGCTAACCTAAAGAACACAATGGATTATGGTCTTAAGGACGAGGCCAATAACGCTTATATTGTTAAATCTATGTGGCTGTTTGTGGCCTCAATTTTAGCGCCACAATCTCTAGTTTTCATCGGTACAATATTTGTATAGATTGTATAGTTATCATTGCTTTTTATTAATATATATATATATATATCTTAGATATATAATGAACTGGCTGGATAATGAATATAAAAATAGTAGGGCTGATTCTGTTAAACATATACAGTGACTGTACAGTTTTATCCGAATGCATGCACTTGAACCTTTAACAAATCAAATCCCATTTATTTGAGTGGGACACGCTGTAATAAAATAATTGGCTCATTGGCTTGTATAGATAGATGGTATGTGCAGTAACGTGAATACGCATATATCCCTTCCATAGAAACTTTTATCCAAACCAAATCATTTTATTCAGTTTATCAAATGACTTGAGTTATAAAAATGAATTATACGCCATTCTTGACAGTCCTGGGTTCTTGCCTATGTCTAGCTTTCATTTTGCCATGTACAGCAGTTTAATCATCTTCAGATCCTTGCACATATAAAAAGTAGATGTTCTCTGGGACTGTCCAGAGAGCAAGTCTTAAATTTTGATGTATCTATGAAATATATATAACTTCCATCCATCAAAGGTGTATATAAAATAAGGAGACACCGAATCTATAAATAAAATCTCCAATTATATAGATGTCCTTGTCTTTTTGCCCTATTTTAATTGAGATATCCACAGGAATTTTAGGTTTCAGATAAAGGAGAGTGCCAGGCTTATGGGAGTTTTTATTTAGGTTTTAGGCAATCACTGATAGCATGTCTGTATGGTCAGGTATAGTATAGTAGGTCTGTACATCATTGTATTACTAGTTTTAGGGGTTTCATTCCTGTGGCTATAAAATTTGAGTCCAATCAGAACATGGTCTATTCCCAATGCCATTGCCGTTACAGGAAAACATTAAGAGGCATGACTTTGGAGAACAACAAATTTAAACGCTCTCAGATCCAGGTAGATGGCTGCTATTTGGAGTGCACAACAAATACAGTAATTTTATATTTTCAGACTATTGTTCCCTACTGGTGTTGGAGTAGCCAGTCAGTGACCTCCAGAGCGGATTTCAGGTTCTCCTCTATAATCCTCTGATCATGGGCGTCAATCACATTATTCCAGTCCCAATGTACGTGATGTCCCTGTTGTCTTGCCTGCTAGCCCGCCCACTGCCTTCTTCAGCCCTCACGCTATGAAACTGTGATGTGACAGTGTTACTAAACTTATTAACTTTTGTTAATAAATGGGATTCAAAACATGACAGTAGCGTGAAGGTACCACAACAGTATGTGCTGCTGTTCAGAGGGCAGGTATTCAGCGTGGCACATGCGTCAATGTTTCAGAACAGTCTATGCACTGTTACAGAGAGGCATGTGGATGGGAGAAAATGAACAGTGTGAACACAGTCTGAACCCTGAAGGATGCAGAATGCTATTTCTAGTGATAGATCCAACTTGTCAATGGGGGATAAGCAGGGAGGGGATGTAGACATCCAGGAGAAGTAGTGGTGTGGGAGTAAGCAGGGCCGGGCCTTCAGGGAACTGCTGCCACTCTTTCTCAACAAAATGCTTGGGCACAGTGAGTAGCTTGGGGAGATGCAAGAAAGATTCCCTTTCTCTTATTCGCTACGTTCCTGATCAGGTAGGGCAGGCACCAAGTAGAGGGAGGTCTAGGGTATGGATGGCTCATTGACACTGCTCCTATGTATTAAAAAATAGTTTTTTTTTTGTTTTTTTTTCTTTTTGAAAGAATGGCACCAGGAGCTATCTGGACCCTCGAACCACTGAATGACCGCAGCAATGCAGCAAATTTGGGGGGTCGGGTGCCTTTAGGTTTGCTTTAATGTCCTGGATCACCCATTCATAGCTTTGTCACGAGATATTTTTTTTTTTTTTTTTTTTAATGATTATGGATGATAGTAAAAATAAAAGAAACCATACTTAACTTCCCTGATCCCCTGCAGTTACAGTTCTAACATCTCCCAACTCCCAACACACACCACTTTATTGTGGTTCCTCTCACACATTGTCCCCACAGAAATTGCCCAGTGTTTGGCTGAGCAGATTTGTTTGTTTTTCCCCTTGGCCTGGAATACCTTTAAAATATGTGAGAGTGGATATTTCTGTCTGCAATTCTTCTTCACATCAGTGATCCTGGCCACACAACATCAGATGTATTGATCAGTAGGTGTATGGTAGTCATATACCATATCTCTCTTTAGTGGTAAAGCTCCTTTTAACACATGGGTGTCAAACTCTGGCCCTCCAGCTGTTACAAAACTACAACTCCCATCATTGCTTTGGCTGTCCAGGCATGATGGGAATTGTAGTTTTGCAACAGCTGGAGGGCCTGAGTTTGACACCTTTGTTTTAACCGTAAGAAGTAAGTTTTTGTGATGCTGATTTAATGTATTTTTAACACTTGTGCACGTTGTTATTCTAAATGTAGGTAATGAATTTGGCCATCCAGAATGGTTGGATTTCCCAAGAAAAGGAAATAATGAAAGTTTTCATTACGCCAGGAGACAGTTTCATCTGGTTGATGATCAAATTCTGCGCTACCGATTTCTTTACGCTTTTGATCGAGACATGAATAGATTAGAGGAAAAGTTTCCCTGGCTGTCATCTCCTCCGGTAAGTGCTGCACAAAAATGTAATTTAATATTTTTTAATTTTCTTGTCATGTACCTTTTATATCTCATTTTATAGATGTACATTTGTCATTCTGTATATTGATTTACTGGATGGCGTGGATTATAGAGACTGTAGGTTTTAGTAATTAAACCCTGGTACATATACGTATTCTTTGTTTCTAATCTCTGTATATATTTTTTTCCAGTTTATTTGTACATGGTTATAGGGCAGCCAGCTAGCTTTAGCTGATATTAGAGAATTTCATTACAGCAACCACAGGGACCATAGTAGGAACCTGAAATGTTAAACATCTTCAACTGTCAGTATAAAGTGTATTAGGGCTTCCCGAGTTTCCGCCAACAATTATATTAGAGGCGACAGGTTGGGCATGATGGAATTTCACTGCCCAACCCCTTTGCTCTCTAAGAGATAGGCCACCACCAGGCCAGTCTGGCTGTGGTCTTCCCCTCCCCATACACAGGCCCTACAGTTATCAAAGGTATATGGCCACCTTTAGGGTGGGTTCACATTGAGGAATTCTCGCGGATAAACTCGGAACTCGCGGAATTTCTATGGCTGTACGTGCTCACCGACGCGCGCCTTTCCGCTGGCTCCATAGACACCATTCTATGGGCCGGCTGATTCCGCATCTTGCCGAAAGAATTGACATGTCACTTCTTTCGACGGAATGTGGAATCAGCCGACACGTGGACAGCCGACGGAATTCCGCGGCGTTTATCCACGAGAATTCCGTAGTGTGAACCCACCCTCAGAGAGGACAACTTTTAGAGATATTTAGACATTCTCTTTGACCTGTGGCATTCTCTGGCGAGGTCATTCTGATGTGAATGTAAGAAGTACATCATCTTTTGTGAGTGGTGGATCCTGTGTAGTTTGCCTCCAGCTTTATAATAGAGATGTTACATTTTATTTTAATCCTCTGATACTCTGCGATGACTACTAAATATTGAGCAACCTATCGGGATGCTCAGTGGCCATGGTGAAAACTGCAAGATTGTTTTAAAGTAATGTTCCCACCCCTATTAGGATACGTGCACCCTACGGGCGGCGTAATAGGATAGAGTCTATGGAACGGGTGGAAATGTGCGCGAGCGCCAGAGTCCGCGAACGGGTGCGAGCTGCGGAATTCCGCAACAGGTTTTCCATCACTATTCCGTAGTGTGCGTGTACCCTAAAAATGTATATAGACATAATGGGGGAGCTTTATCAACCATGAAGAAAGAAGAATGTCTGGCTCCAGATATCCAGTCCCATATCAAGTATCTTGGTATCAAGTTTAAGGGCATGTGGCCCCAAACATTTCGATCCTTTGGACTAGCAGTTTCTGTTTCATCTTAAAATAAAGTTTGCTTTTATAGGACTGGATATCTGGAGCCGGACATTCTTCTTTCCTCGTCTCTGCATTTGCTGTGTTCCATACAGCTGCCCCGTGCACTATCCAGGTTTCCCAGCGGAGGTTCAGTGAGCTGCTTTACTTTTACTCCATTTATCAAACGTAGTAAAGTGAAACTGGCTCAGTTGCCCCTAGCAACCAATCTAGATTCCACTTTTCATTCCTCACAGACTCTTTACACCGTGTTTGATAAATCTCCCCCAATGTTCCTGGGTAGAGTGAATAGGGGAAAAAAGGGTTCTCAGGAGCAAGACACACCATCTGAGCCATTCACTTGCCATTATGGGACACCACTGGTTGGCTGAGGCAACAGGTCCTGCTTCAGATCATGTGTATTCCTATTTCAGCATGTTATCCCCTATACATAACATTGGAGATAACAAGCTAACCCTGCGCTCCCTAAACTCGCAGAACTTTTGATGGCCCCATAGTCCATTAACGGAGATCAAGCAGAGGTGGCTTTGCAGGCCCGGTGAACTGCATTGTAGGGCAGTTGCATCCCTATTCTCAGCAATAGTGGGCGTCTAGATGGTCAGACCTCTAGCAAGCTGAGATGGGATACCCCTTTAAGTGTATGCTCCAAGACTCTATGGGGGAGATTTATCAAACATGGTGTAAAGTGAAGCTGGCTCAGTTGCCCCTAGCAACCAATCAGATTCCACCTTTCATTTTCCAAAGAGTCTGTGAGAAATGAAAGGTGGAATCTGATTGGTTGCTAGGGGCAACTGAGCCAGTTTCACTTAACACCATGTCTGATAAATCCCCCCGTGTGAGAATGCTTATTATGACAAGCTATACGTATAAGGCTTTAGTCGTATAATAAGGAATTGGCAGCGCTGTAACATTTGCAGGATCCAGGGTTTATTTTATTTTTGTTGCTGTAATGATTCATTCTGTTTTCTTCTTAGGCCTATGTCAGTGCTAAGCATGAAGGTGACAAGATTATTGTATTCGAGCGGGCAAATCTTCTTTTCATCTTTAATTTCCACCCTTACAAGAGCTTCACTGGATACAGAGTAGCAGTAAATACACCTGGAAAATATCCTTTATAAATTCTAGTATTTTTTTATTTTGTGAACATCACAGGATATAAAGCATTTTAACAAGGATGAGTTCACAGTACAATAATAAGGAAAATACAGGTTATTTTGGTAATAATAATGTTATATAAAGATTTCCACGACCCTACCGAGGGAAGAAGAAGAATATGTGGCAAATGGTCTAATAATTTACAAATAATAGAAATTCAAAGAAACTTCAATAAGCAAAAATGTACATTCACAGTAGTAAAAACTAGTTAGAGAAGGTCAAACATGCAGATGGGTCTTTTTTCAGTTTTTGTCTTGTTTTTAAGTGATCCCTAGGTGAGTGGCACAACTCTGACAACAGAAATGACTGTGTAGAGTCGGTGCTATTCAGTCTGAGTTCAGATATGTCAAAAGTTACTGAAAATGACCCCCACTGATCACTAGAAACAAGGGGCAGAAGCGATCAGCTGCACATGCTGTGCCCCTTTATTTCTTTTCTAAACAGCTATAGGGAGTGCTTATAATGTAAGTCTGTGGCCCATAGAGTTCCATTATAATTATCTATACAGCTCGTTATAGCCGTTTAGAGTGGAGATGAAGGGGCTCAATGCGTGAAGCTGTGCACTTCTGCCTGTTCATTAAAGGGGTGATCCCATCATCTTAACACTAGAAAAAATTTGTTTTATAGCGTATTTTCACAGTACATGGAGCCTGTTATATTGTCCCTGGTTACTAACATTCACTGCAGAGCTGATCTGGGACAGCTAAGACATGTCCTACAGCTTCCCAGTATCCAATGATCACGTGATTTACTGTATGGGAAGGGAATTAGGAAGCTTTTCGGCTCTTTACATAGGTACATAGTACAGTTGAAAAAAGACACATCCAGTCTTAGCTGTTTGTTTATTTAGCCCCTTATAGCCATGGAAATACTTTGATGTACTTTGGCGTTCATGTTACTAGAATTAGAAGCATTGAGAGTCACTGATTTAATCAATGCTATATTCGACCATTAAAAGGTTTTTGGGCTTCTGGTTTGTTTTTCTTGTTTTATTTAGCCTCCTTATTGAAAATCATAGCCTTGGAAATGCTTTCTTGTACTTTTGAGTTCAGGTTACTAGCATTGAGAAACCTTTAGTTGCACTGATCTAAACCCACATCAACGTTGTATTAATAGAGTTTGATATATAACAGTGAAGGATACAAGAGTTTGTGTTACAAAGTGAACTCTAGGTCGTAGAGCCAATAACTCCATATGACAAGAGTTTTGATCTTAAAACGCTCCATTGCACTGAATTAGAAACAAAAATCGCTATCCTACCTAATTACCTTCATATCTCAGTAAAATTGACTTACGATTCAGAATTTTAAGTTGTGGAATTTAGGTTATTCTCTCTCTACCCCCAAGGCCATTTTTATTCTAATTTATTTTCAATTTGTAAAAGTACGCACTGGTTCAAATACAGTCAATTAGCCAGGAGACGTAAAATTATCCAGTACTTTCATGCAAATGAAAGCTATTTGCGTGAATTAAATGAGTGCTAACATACAGTATATGAAAGATTAAGTATCCAAACTTATTACCTGCAACTTTAGGTATGTTACTTAGATGGCTCTGGCGGGTGTGCATTAAAATGTAAATGCGGTCCTCCTTGACATTTGTCAACCTAAGACCTAGATCTTCTAATGAGCGTATAAGGTCATTGTGAGCGAGTCATTGGTATGCGATTGTGGAGGATATAGACATTATGTTATAGTTGGTCAACCATAGACTGCAGTGAAGCATATTGATATAGCTGTTAATGACTGTAATGGCTTGGTGAGCTATAGTATAAAATCTGTGACGCCTCTTTTGTTTCTAGTAACATCTGCCTTTTATCCCCTCAAAATTATTGCTATTATAATGTATGTGCAGTACGCAGGGATGTTGCCAACACATTGAATTCTGCTGAAAACCTGTGCAAACATAATGCAATATGTTTACATTATTGATATATATCTCTTTCATTTAAATCTATTTTTTTTTCTCATTTTGGGATGACATTTTAGGACATAACTTGCCCAGAAGGGAATATCACCTATATCTCTATATTCCTAGATAGATAGATAGATAGATAGATAGATAGATAGATAGATAGAAAGAGCAAGTCGTTATATACAGCAGTCAGATAGAGCTACTGGAGACTGTACATTTCTTCCTATGTAGAAGATGGGAGCATCTTCAGGGTTCTGTGCAGATCACACACAATCTCAGAAATATAAAATGAAGCCGCCCTCACCTGTTGTCCAAAGGGGCAACTCATCCTGGCCCAGGTAAAGACCAGCACAGGACATGTAGTATCACACTATACTGTAGAGAATCACTACTAGACAGCCAACCAGTGCATGCACTTCACTAATACTGGGCTTTAACCAGTAAAATGGCCAGTTTCATTGGCTGATCATCTGCCGCAGATCCTGACTATCTTTAGCATTGTTTGTCGTGTCTGGTGTCCAGTTATGATGATCCAGAAAGGACCATTGTATGTTGAAAATATTGTATCTTGAGGCTATTGTGAGTTGAGGGATCACCGTATACTGTTGATAGAGCCAAATGCAGCCGGAAGCGCTGTAGAGCATGAATGGATTGACTACATATTTGTGTGGCCATCGGCTTCCTTTAGTCTGGGTTCACATGTACCGGATCGCAGTGGATTTCTCAGTACGAGTTAGCAGCGATATCCGCTGTGATTTCCGGTACTGTCATTTTGTAGGTGTTTACATACTCACAGCGGAATTTCCATTTTGTATGTACAGCTTCATCCCCCATAACCAGCCATGGCCCAGTGAATACTTTACCCGTCTGCTTTCTGGCCTGCTTCTGTGGCTTCTGGATCCAAAACGTTCTGCTCAGCCAATCAGTGGATGAGAAATACGATGCGATCTGGCGTGTGTGAACCCACCCTTAGCTGTGATTTTAGTTTTTCCCGTACTCGAGATCTGGGGGGCTCCAGCATTCCGAACCGCACGCACGCACACACACACACACTCACTCTTTTAGTTATACCCTATGCTGTGGACAGGGTTTAACTTTCTTTTCAGGATGGGAATACCCCTTTAAGGCTCACACTGTTCATACTGTGCATGTCTGTTTTCAGCATGTGTTTTCTGTTTTTATTGAGGATCTTCCAATAAGGTCATCAGTCAGAGCAAAAATAAAAACTTGAGCTCTTAACCCCTTCGGGACCAGGCTAATTTTCGTTTTTGCGTTTTCGTTTTTTCCTCCTTGTGCTTAAAAGGCCATAGCACTTGCATTTTTACACCTACAGACCCACATGAGCCCTTATTTTTTGCGTCACTAATTGTACTTTGCAATGACAGGCTCAACTTTTGCATAAAATATGCAGCGAAACCAGAAAAAAATTATATGCGCAGTTAAATTGAAAAAAAAAAACCCACAATTCTTTTTCTTTGGGGGGAATGTGTTTTCACGCCGTGTGTCCTATGGAAAAACTGACATGTTTTGTATGTTCCTCAAGTTGTTACGATTAAAACGATATGTAACATGTATTACTTTTATATTATCGGATGGCCTGTAAAAAATTCAAACCATTGTTAACAAATATATGTCCCTTAAAACCGCTCCATTCCCAGGCTTATAACGCTTTTATCCTTTGGTCTATGGGGCTGTGTCAGGTGTCATTTTTTGCGCCATGATGTTTTCTTTCTATCGGAACCTTGATTGCGCATATATGACTTTTTGATCGCTTTTTATTACAATTTTTCTGGATTCTGGATTTTATATACACTTTAATCTCTCATTGAGATCTTTGCTGTATAGTTCGGCACTCGTTTGTTTTCGGCTGCTGCAGCTGAAAACAATCGAGTGCCGAGCCGGGGACGGCGCCATCTTGGAGTGGTCCCCGGCCGGCTACAGTAACGGAGATCGCTCCTCCGGGACAACGTCCCGGAGGAGCGATCTCCCCCACTAGACACCAGGGAACGGCTGAATCCGGTAATCGGAGGCAGCTCTCATCTTTGACAGCTGCCTCCAATTATGTAATTAGCGGGCACGGCGATCGGACCATGCCCGCTAATAGCCGCGATCCCGGGCTATATGAGGCACCCGGGATTGCGGCGGTTCAGAGCGGGGTCGCCGCGCGACCCCACTTTGAACGCCCGCACCCGCACGAGGACGTACAGTCATTGATGACCTATCCTTTAGAATGGGCCGTCATTGTGTAGTTAGTGGGTACTTGATTCCCCGAAGCCCCACTATCACCGAATATATGAAGTAAAGCAACACATTGCTTGGACCATCTACTCATGCATTGGTACTTTGTACCATTTCTTCCACCTTGAGATGATATGGAAATGCTTTGCTTCATTGTAATGGATACTATGGGTAGGCTCTGTGAACAGTATGCTCAAGACTGTAGCAGGGAGCATAGTCATGTCTGATAAAGCGAAACAAAGATGGTCCACCTTTATGACTGACAAATTAGGGAACCCATGTGCAGAGCATTCTCTCTCAGGTCTGTGTTATGTGTCCCGGACAGCTGCATGATGCAGGTCTATGAAGCCATCAAGGAAGGATTGCCACAGAACTGGGGAAAGAGAGCTTGCTGTGCGCTGACTTTTCGTTCTCCTAATCGATTGTGGTGTGAATACTTAGACCCTGACCGTCAAAATTTTGTCTGTGGCATATCAATAGTTTTTTTTATGTAAGGACAAGTACTTTTTAACTAGGAGGAGATACTGTTCCCATGGTGTCTTGTAAAAGGCACATTTTTTTAATAAGGAACATTTTGTATTGCTTTTCAGTAAAGCTGGTTATTAAAGGTATCAGGGAATCTGTAAAACCCACAGCACAAATGGCGAGACAACCGAGTAGAAACTTTATTTGAGTTCACAAAGTCAATTCATAATTTCACTTCCTAAACATAGAATATAGTGTGTACAATAAATTTGGTACAAGGTGATAGAGGTGTAATGTTTTCTAGACTTTTATAGAATCTACTTTTGCTACTGTCTGCTATGGCGTTAACTGAGCGAAGGTCCTCCTATGACTGGAGAGGAGAGCATTGATGCATCTCTCTGCATATATTGCAAACTTTTTTTCCAAAGAAGCAAATTGCATTTTAACTAGGCTGGTTAATAACCTACATAAACTTTAAACTATTCCGGATATTCTACGGCCCTCATTTAATTGAGTTAAAAAGTAAATTGATCTGTTTAGTATCATTTGCATTCCTTTATTGTGCAGTTTTATGTTTCATTACGCATTCATGGCGTATTGTACATCACGTTGTTTGGGTATTTATATTTTAAATCTCTGTATAGGCAAAGTAATTTAATAAGTAATTAACCTTATAGATAAAGCCAGACTTTACTGCTGTCGTTTAATTTTGGCCGTACAGTACAATGGACAGACATTGAAGATGTAATAAACCTAACTGTAAGTCTAATGAAACTATAGAATGAGCTCTTTCCCTTTTTATGATGGTCTGAGCCGTTTCCAAAGCCTTCAGCAAATATTTGTTGTCTAATTAAGACTCATTTTAGATGATCGTCTTTACTTCAGAATAGAGCTGCAGAACCAATTAATCCACCAAATGATCCAATGACCCACTAAAAAAAAATACAGCACAACTTCTTGTCTGTGTGCATATAGGCAAGCTATTGGATCAGCTGGCAATTTTCAAGGTTTTGAGACAGATCTCTTTTTAGGAAATGCTTTTTGATGTTACCAAATAAGGCAAAGGGGAAGCCGATGCCGCAGTCCCTTTTTTTTTTGCACCACGGTCCTGTTCCCATGTACAAGGCCGTTCTACTCCTGGGCACCGGACGGGGGTGAAGCACTGGAGGCTGGCCCACCACCAGTGGGAGGAAACCCCCACCCCTCTATAACGGGGCTCCATTAGAATCAATGGCGCTACATGATAGAGGGGTCGGGGTTTCCTCCCACTGGGGCGGCCCGGCCCGCCTCCAGTGCTTCACTCCCTGCCCAAATAGCCCAGTTGTTGTTTTGTTTTTTTTTATAATGGAAATAAAAAAACAGACATGGGCAACAAAACCATGTTCTAAATGCTTTCATTGACATTTATCCAGCAGTTCCACCAACTCAGTAGCCAGTTATAGGGTCACAAGGTCATTTTGCAGCATGAAACCTTAAAGAGACTCTGTAAGGTTTATGGTGTCCTATCTCAGGGTAGCATAACCTAGAGACAGAGAAGCTGAACAGAACGATGTATAACTTACAGTGTTCTGTGCAGCTGATCCAGATATATCCTCCAGAATTACATGGACAATAACTAGTCCTCTCCATTATGTGTAGTATCAGTAGTCCTGGATATTCGTGAGAAGCAGAAAATTTAGCTCACCAGCTGCTGATTGGCAGTTATCTATCCATGCTGTGTGTAGTCAGTCACCTGTCAATCAGCAGCTGGAGAGCAGGGGGAGGGGTGTTGCAAGAATCTTATTCTCCTGCATATTAGGAGAACAGAGTGATGTAAGTAATACACCGATCTGTTCAGCATTTCTCTCACTAGTTTATGCTGCCCTCATTTAAGGCAGAATAAACCTAGTGACAGATTCCCTTTAAACCAGATAAATGTTTGTGGGAAATCCCCTTTCTGTGTCTGTGCACTTGGAATAGTTTGAGGGTGCTTTTATAGGTCCATTGTGATTATTTGTTTTGAGTAAATATTTTCCTTAATACCTTTATTCTAAGTATATGATAGCACTGGACACTGATTCTGAACAGTATGGAGGACATCAACGAATTAACCACAGGACAGAATTCTTCACTGAAAATGTTCCTCACAATAACCGACAATATTCCCTTTTGGTGAGTATCCTTTGAAAAACGAGTTCCACATACACCGATGAGCCATGATGTTAGAACAGTTCACAGGTTAAGTCGGCCACTTCTGATTATCTTGTGACGATGCTACCTGTCAAGGAGTGACATATATTAGGTAGCAAGGGACAAGGCTTGTACACACTAGAGCCACGCTCCCTCTTGACAGGTCCGGATGAATAAAAATGCTTGAACGCACAAGTGTTTCCTGTATTCCACTTCCATAGAGCAGCTTGTTATGGTGACAGAGCTGATTTAGTAAAGTTATGATCCATAAGCAGTGATGGCTTTTACATACAATTTATAATGGTCACTGTCGTTTAATTTACTTTATTTTTTTTTTTTTGCAGAAATCAATAGTATACGCGATTTTAAGAAACTTTGCATTTTTATCACGAAAAAGCAGTTTGAAGCTCTCCTCCCCCCCCCCCCCCCCCCCCCCGTCTTTATTGTTCTCTATTGAGAGGGCAGGGGTGAAGGCAGATGAGGTACCAAAACAGGACAACAAAGAGTTAATTTACAGCTGCATCACCGGCTATCTCCTCTGACAGTCAGCTCTGAGCTCTGCATACAGGCTTTCACACAGCTCCCACCGTGTAATCCTTTGTTGTCTGCTCTCTGCTGGTGACTAATCTCCCTCCTCCCCTTTTCATAGAACAGACCGTTTCTTAAAATCGCCTGGACTATTGATTTTTGCAAAAAATAAAAAAAACGACCGTGACACTTTGAGTTCATAATGGATAAAGCCCAACAGATAATGTGTCAAGAACCACATTACAGTCTATAAAAGTGCGTTTTTCTAAATCCTAATTCACTGCTACCTACCTACAGTCTGGAAATTGTCAAGCTGGCGGTGACCAGGCAGCATTCATATAGTAGATGCCTGTTGAGATTTATTGGGGTGCTAAACGTGGGTAGTTAACCTCATAGAAATCCAGTAAGATAAAAATACGGTTTTCCATGGAAGACCAGTTTCAGCAACATGATGTATTAAAATGTAACTATCATTTAAAGAATAAAACTTCTGACATGTCGTAACGACTTTTCAGAAGTTTGCATTCGTGGAAGTCCAGGAGCTGAGACCCCTGCTGAACGCTAGAACGAAGGGGAAGACGCGCTAAGCGACTATAAACTTCTAGAATGAGCATTCTGCGTTAAAATGGAAGCCTGTGGAACTTCTAGTAGACAGAATTGCCGGAAATTATATAGGCTCCCATTATAACTCTGTAGACTGCTCATATTAGAAGTTACAGGAGAGATGAAGGGGCAGAACGCACGCTGCTTATCGTGTCTGCCCCTTCATTCTAGTGATCGGCTGGGGTCTCAGCATCTGGACCCTGACCAATGCAAACTTCTGACTTGTCCCTATGACATGTCAGAAGTTTTTTTATAAAGACAATTAAATTTTAAGGGGGTGTCATAATTGCTATGTAACAATATCATCTAGTTGTAGGGGATGGCTAAACGTAAGTGTGAACAAAAGTGTATGCAGAGTGGTTACATATGCTGTGTGATGTTTGGTTTAAAGGGGTACTCCAGCGAAAAGCTTTTTTCCAGTAATTAAAACACATAACAAAGTTATATAACTTTGTAATATGCTTCAATAACCTATCTGCCCCCCCCCCCCCCAAAACCGCCACCAGGAAGTAAAGTAAACTCATTCTTACCTAATGATTGTTGACCCCAGGCTGTTCTTTAGCAGCCATTTTGTGACAATGACATCATCAAGAGGGAAGCTAAAAGAGATATGCAGGCGCCATAGGGTGAAATCCAGGAGAAAGGTGGTGAAAACAAAGGCAATTGGATTTGCTTACCTTATGATGTTGTACTCAAGCACAACATCTAAAAACACTCTCAGTGAAGAGAATGATGGAGGTCGAAGCAGCCACAGATTTCTCGGTTGCTGGGATCCTAAGCCACTAGGTCCCAACAGGAGAAGCAGAGTGGTGGGGTGTCGAGTCCCCGCAGTTGTCAGCGGTGGATGTAGATGAAACCTTGACAAGCGCTGGCCGACAGTAGATATGGGACAAAGTCCAAAGCAGGTACTACTAAAAGCACATTTATTTGTCTAAAGGGACAACACATTTCGCGGTACAGGGGACCCCTTTCTCAAGTCAGGGAGACATGCAGTAAACAGTAGTGAGCAGGCTGTTTAAATGCCAGAGGCTGGCAGGAAATTAGAACTTAGCCCCGCCCCCAGCCCATGATACAAATAACAGGATAAAAACATATTAAAAGGACCTTATTGATTAGGTATAAACAATAAGAGGGAGGAAAGCATTAAAATACATACAATTGTACAATAGTAAAAATGTAAACATAAAAATAGCAAATAGCTCTAGGTGATTTCAGGTGACCTGTTTGAGTCATGTGATGCCTCTTTTTTTTATTTTTTTTATTTATTTTTTTTTACTTGAGAGCGGTGGTAACTTATTAGGATGAACATTAGATGACCTGGTTGGAGATGTCAGGTTACCTTTTTTTTTTTTTGAGCGATGATAACTTTATTCAGATGAACAATGGAAATTGTATTAAAAAGAACAGGAATGAGATTGAGAGAGTTATTACTCTAACAACATTATCAACACTAAGACCCATTTTTAAAAAAGTGGATCGCAACAGCTATCTCAACTACACAAGTGCACATGCTAAAAAATGGAAGGACAACATACCATACAGCCAATCCAAGAGCATCCGGAAGAATTGTCCAAAGGATTCAGACTAGGGATGGTCCGAACCTGCCGAGGTTTGGGTTCGGCATCAGATTCCCGCTGTCTGCCCGCTCCGTGGAGAGGGTGGATAAAGCGGGAGGACCGCCAGGAAAACTGGGATACAACCTATGGCTATGGCTGTATCCCAGTTTTCCTGGCGGTCCTCCCGCTGTATCCACCCTCTCCACGGAGAGGGCAGACAGCGGGAATTATTGAACCCGAACTCTGTTCGGACCATCCCTAATTCAGACTTTTACTCCCAGTGCCAAATCTTAAGCAAGAGATATCCGAGAAAAGTTGTTAATGAAGCATTCTGGAGGGCCAACACACTCACCCAGAAGGATTGTCTGGAACCGAAGAAAGAAATGGGAAGAAGAAACAACATTGGAGAAGAAATGGGTTTCATCATGTCTTATAATTCAAATTTCAAAATAATGGAAAATATGGTAAGAAAACACTGGAGTATCCTTCGAAATGACCCTGTCCTTAGTAAAAATCATCCCCAGAGCCCCCAAATTCATTTATAGTAGGGCTAATACTCTAAAAAGCACTCTGGCACCAAGTAAGTTACTGCAAACTACGACCAGCCCTATCAGCACTCAAAATTCAAAGAGCACTAAAAAATGCTCCTCCGCTTGCTGTAAATGCTGCGAAAACATTCTCATCACCGGAACATTTCAAAGTAATCCTACAAAAGAAACCTTCAAAATAAAAACGGAAACGACCTGCTCCACCAACCATGTCGTTTATCTACTCACCTGTCCATGTGGTTTGCAGTATGTCGGCAGAACAACCATGTCCCTGAGAACCAGAATTAACAAACACCGCCGTAACGTCACCACCGTTTTTATGAAACATAGTGTTTCTCGTCATGATACTATGTGTCATTACAACGTTTTCTCCAGCTTCACAGGATGTCCGATCGACTGTATACCATCCAGTGCACAAAACCGATTGTTCTGGAGATGTTCTGGATATACAAATTAAATAAAATCTATCCTGGAGGACTAAATGAAGCATCTGAAATTAATCTATGAATTGTTCCATGAAGATCTCTTTTGTGTTTGATATGTGTTTTTACCCTGTTATGTGTATCATGGGCTGGGGGCGGGGCTAAGTCCCAATTTTCTGCCAGCCTCTGGCATTTAAACAGCCTGCTCCCTACCGTTTACTGCATGTCTCCCTGACTTGAGAAAGGGGTCCCCTGTACCCTGAAATGCGTTGTCCCTTGAGACAAATAAATGTGCTTTTAGTAGTACCTGCTATGGACTTTGTCCCATATCTACTGTCGGCCAGCACCTGTCAAGGTTTCATCTACATCCACCGCTGCCAACTGCGGGGACTCGACACCCCACCACTCTACTCATCATTAAGAGAGAGGCGGGTCTAAGCCCTGTTAAGACAGCCTCTCTTTGTCAGATTACTCTTTGTCAGGTTGCTCTGCTCTGATTGGCTGAGAAAGCTGTAAGTCATCTAACAGTTTTACAGAGTCAGTTAGACATCACAGGAAACAAAGTGCATCATGGGAAACCCCAAACCAGGAAACAAAGAAAAAAATAAGACACCAAATGGAGCTTTCAGGGACCTGCAAACAGCGGGAAATTAAAACGGGGACAGACTCAGGACAGATGGTAAGTGGGAAAACTATGTTTATGATTGTTTTTTTAATCAGCGCCGGAGTACCCCTTTAAAGGGGTTGGCCACTTTATAGTAAAATTGCTCAGTGTACAGTATTAGTAACTGTACTCACTGTATATACTGACAGCAGCTTCTTGTGTACCTCATAGAGATAAAATCAGACTCCCCTCCTCCAGGCTGTACTGCCCTCCTCTGTGGTGTTTTGACCCATAAGATTGCTTACATGGAGGAGCATGTGACCATGTCCCGCCCCCAGTGTCCACCACTGAGCCTGTATAGGTCTATAAAGGACACAGGGGACAGGGCATGGTCACATGCTCCTCCATGTCAGCCATTTTATGGACTGAAAAAAAAACAGAGCAGGGCAGCCCAGCCTGGAGGAGGGGAGCCTGATTTTAGCTCTTTGAGGTACACAGGGACCTGCTGTCAGTATATACATTGAGCACACTTACTAATACTTTGTACTGACCTATTGTACTGTAAAGTGGACAACCCCTTTAAGTGTAACTGAACATATACATGCAGCATCATTGCACCACCTACAGAAATACAGAATACCCTAAAGTATGTGTAAGTTGGTGGAATTAGAAATACACAAGAAAAGTGATTAGTATACCTCTCCCATTTCCACTTACCTTGAGACAATAAGGCAGGATTCTGGGCGGAGTCTGCAGCACGAGTTCAGCTCGGAATCTCCACCTGTTTTGCTCAGTGTGATCGGGTCCTAAGTGAATGACTGACTGTTACATATTGACGGTTATTGGTTTACATTGTTTTTATATTATCATGTCCAGCATGGATTAGTATAACTTGCATTACAACTCGCTCCCGATTTCACACCTTCTTGCTGAACAAGTGTCCAAATGCAGGACAATGCTGATTTTTCTTTTTCCTTTAAGGATCTGCTACTGTATACCACAGATATATGGGAATAACATGCAGTACATTTTGTACGTTTGAGAAGATTTTTTTTTATTTTCACGAACGGGAAGACATTTCAGACACCGTGTTATTGTACTCGACTCATTTGTTGCTCTGAAACTGTTTTCAGCTGCTAAAGAATTCTAATAGACGTGAATGTACTGCACCTTCAAGTGTTATTGATGAAAACACGCTTTATGAGATGTTGCTGGTTGCAAATGACTTGCTGCACTCTAGTGGCTAACATTTACCACTTCACTTAACATTCTGCCGGCTGCACCGTGCTTGTTATGCCATCGTAGTTACACAAAGAAGGTTTCTTAGTATTTGTAAAAGCTGTCTTCTGCCAACACATTTAATTTTCCTTTCTTTCTTTCTTTTTTTTCTCCCTTGAATTGTTTCAGGTTTACATTCCATGCAGAGTGGCGCTTGTTCTCCGCAATGTTGACAACTATTAAGACCTGAAGATGCATCTTTATCTCTTCTATGTGAGCTCAGGTCGTCATGAAGTAGAACAATTCACACAATGCGTAGTGTCATCGAATGTGCTCAAGGTTATTCACAATAGTCTAATGGATAAATAACTTGAACACAGCATCCTCTCACCTCATGTACTCAAAGATGATGCCAGACGCCAGCAAATGCTCGGCGTGTAGTACTGTCTGCCATTGCTAATTCACATTATTATGACGTGCTTTAGGCCCTATTCACATTATAGTTTTTGTTTAGCATAGACAGTGTAAATGCTGTGTACGTATGTACTAACCATAGACTTCTATTGACAGAGGCAAGAAGAAGGCTTTGGAACTTGCAAATACAAAATGCATCCTTTTTTTTAATGGACACAAAAATAAGGTTGACTAGGTTTTTGTGTATGTTAAAAGAAAACAAAAAAAAAAAACAGATTCATTTTGATCTGTTTTTTTTATAATGGAAGTCAATGGAAAAACGGATGCACACAAAGGCATCTGTTTTTTGCAAAAAAAACGGATGGAAAAAATGGATTGCAAAAACGTAGTGTGAACCCAACCCAATTGGTTAAGTTTCTATTGAGTTGCACTTCAATCTACATCTAATTTGTTGTGATCCATTATAGCTCTCTGTTAATCTTATACTAGCTGGCTTCTGTAGTACTTGAGGCTGCATCTCCATTCTCACCTTTGAATTACCTAATATGTTAGCCCCTTTGATTATGCCAATCAGTATTGTCATAGGAGACACTGAAGGAGAGTTTGTAAAACTGGTGCATAGAAAACAAAGTGGAGATGTCCTATATTGAAATGGTCTCTTGTATATTAGAACTGAATATGATTGGGTTATTGCTCAACTTTTCCTTTTCACCGGTTTTGATAATTCTCCTCCACTGATTAAAAAAAAACTTTATTGTGTTATGCAGAGGCAAGTCATATAATGTAGCTTATTCATAGTGTGCAGGTAAAGCTTATATCTGTATTGCACGGCTTTGTCAGTACAGTACTGCAAAGATTTAAAATGTTTCAGAGCTCCCTACATCAGAATTAGGGATGGTCCGAACCTGCCGAGGTTCGGGTTCGTATGAATCCGAACGCTCGGCAGCAGATTCCCGCTGTCTGCCCGCTCCGTGGAGCGGGCGGACACAGCGGGAGGAACGCCTAGAAAAACTGGGATACAGCCTATGGCTATGGCTGTATCCCAGTTTTCCAGGCGGTCCCCCCGCTGGATCCGCCCGCTCCACGGAGCGGGCAGACAGTGGGAATCATTACCGAGGGTTCGGGTTCATACAAACCCGAACCGAACTCCCAACTTGGCCAATCAACACTGTATTGAGTGATCTGCCCCTAATGAAATTACTGGTGTCACATGAGATCACATGATGCTACTGCGTGGTAGTGGTACCACTTCATCCAATAGAACTTTCCTCGCCTTCACAACAGATTTCCACTAAATCGTATATAACCTAATGCACTAAATCATAATGGTTAAATTAATCTTACTAAATAGTATTATTTTATGTTGTGTTGCAAAACAATGCTGCAAATCCTGTCTTGCCTTTTCTAGCAATGCGCATTTCATACTACTGTATAATCCACATTAGCTGCTAATTCAAACAAGACAATTGCACTTAAACTGTGTTAGTGTAAGTTCTTAGTTTGCACCTTACTAGCTTCTCCGACCTAAAGGGGTTCCTGGTAATTGAGGGGGGAAAATAGTCTAATAGTAGAAAAAAAAAATCCCTGTTACATCCCACTAAGCTTCAGCACTGATGCCTGGTTTAGCCACATGTTGCGTTTTTTTTGCTATAGCAATTACATCACATGCATCTATGTGACTGCCGACATCCACTGTCCTCAGCAGTCTTGTGCCGTATTTGCAGGCACCATCATGTGGATTGTACATAATGACATCGCTGCAGCAAACCAAACAAATTTGTACCAAAGATCACTGGAGTAGTGTGGGATTTTAGTAATTTTTTGTTTTCCACTGTTAAAAAAAAAAAAAAAAAAAAAAAAAAAGATTCTAATTCCTGGACAACCCTTTCTTAGCACTATCATGTAATTTAGACTGATACTGGACCACCATGTTAAGACTTGTTTCACTTGTCGAGTTTCTTGACTAACTGCTTTTTTCCCCCTTTCCTTTCTTAGGGCCCTTGCACACTGAGCAAAAGGCGAGAAATTGAAGAGGAATCTGCTTTTAATTTCTGCTTGAAATTCCTCCTATAAAATATGAACAGAGCAGTGTCCTATTATGTTTAATGTAATTTCCACTCTTCTGTTTACACTGCAGAATTTCCGAACAGATTTTTCTTATGCAGATCCGCTCTCCGCCAAAAGAAGTGACGTGTCGGCTAGAGGAATCCTGTAGAAGTCAATTAGGCTTGAATTCTGCTCCTATTCTGCCAGAGCAGAGTAGGGGTAAGTGCACACTGAGCAATTCTCGAGGAATTGAAGCAGAAATTTTTCAGGCAGAATTCAAGCAGAATTTAAGCCCCCCATTGACTTCTATAGGATTCCTCTGGCAGATCTGCGGCAGAAAATTCTGCAGTGTGAACAACAGAACAGAAAACCCATTGAACACAATGGGACTTTGCTCTGTACATATTTTACGGGAGGAATTTCAAGCTGAATTTCAAGCTGAATTCCTCGCCTTTTCCTCAGTGTGCACATACCCTCGAAGAGGAATTTCAAGCAGAAATCTTTCCTCTTCAATTCCTCGTCTATTGCTCAGCGTGCATGAGCCCTTAGTGATGCTCTAATTGAGCTTTAAATGGAATCTCCCAGCTCTTTGTCATGCTCAAAGCTCAAGTGTTGAAGAGGTTTGGCTGAGCCTCAGCCTGCCTGTCTTCCCCCCCCCCCCTTTCCTGCCTTGACTGATTGACTCAAAGATTTTGGCTTTGACACTGAGCCCTGTATGTCAGTCAGCCTTATTAAGGGAGGAAGTACGCATGCTATGGCCTGCCACTACTTTCTTGATACTTGACCTCTAAACAGAGATGACTGATTCCCTCTAAATTAAGACGGACCATTTCTAGGAATAAACTAGGGGCCTTTTCAATGTATTTATTTACAGATATTTTCGTGAAAAATATGATCTAGGGCTATTAAAATGGGAAAACGTCTGACACTGTGGATGACTCTGGTACAGGTTTTACTTTGAGAGAGGCTGGCACACCACTTCCACAGTCAACAGTGTTTTACATTGAAGTATAACTGTCAACATGCCTGCTGCCGGATCAGCGGTAATTTCCTCTCTTCGTCTGGAAGTTCGGGTCTCCATGGATATGAACATCCAGTAAGATTGCAATGCACACAACCCCTATTCTGTTCTAATTGGGGTCATGTGCATTATGGTCTCATTGCGTGTACGGACATAATTTTGAACGGCCGCTATTTTGAGACTAGAATACATCCGCAAAACCATGTTATGTGAACATAGCGTTAACTTTAATTTTTTATTTTCATTTTACCTTTATAATGTTTCTGTTTGGGTGGTTTACTTCTAACGCTTTTCTTTAAGACATTGATACTCCTCATATATATATAATTTTAATTTTTATCTTTTAAGGTACCAAAAACAATGTTAAAACATAGTCCATGGTGCTACTTTTGATGACAATGGTCCAGAATATATCAGTTATGTAACATGTATTGTCTATCCTTTGTAAAAGCAATATGAGTATTCTTTTGGAAATACGTGTGGTTCCCGTGGGCCATATTTTTTGACTCAAGTTACAACAAGACATTGACAAGTGGAATAGATTGTTGTTTATCCACACACATCACCATGGTATTCAGTAGAATATAGAAAACTGTATTTTGACATAATTACCAGCTGTTTCCAATAAAAAGTATACAAATGGATACTCTATCACATGCAATAGAAGGAGTTATCCAGGATTGCAAAAAACACAGCTACTTTCTTCCAACAACAGCACCACTCTTATCCTCAGTTTGTGGGAGTTATTGCATTTTTCCCCTAAGGAAAGCAGCAGTGTTTTATTTAATCCTAAATAACCTCTCTAATTGTTTTAATCCTTTATCTAGCACAGTAAATCCCTAAGCCTGAGAATACAAAGTAACTTCACAGCACGTTCAAAGCCACATCATGGCAGCCTGTGGTTCTTATACATCATTGTTCTGTAAATGCGGTCATAACGTAGCCACAGCTGCCCCCACAAACAAAAAATAAAATCTTTGTTAAATGCATGTTGGTGCTTATCTCATGCAAGGTCCCATCTAAAAATAAATCATAAAATAAATACTCAACCATCTGTAGAAAACTGTTTTGGGTTTGTTTCCCCATGTGAGTACAGACCACTACGTCATTATGTCTGTGGTCGGGCAGTAAAATTTCACTGCACCAGACCCCTATTTCCACCTACATTATCTGTCTTTAGAGATTTGGGAGGCCCCCATACATTTTATACTGATGACCAAACCCCCCACCAGTATTAAAGGGGTTATCCAGCTCTACAAAAACATGGCCACTTTCTTCCAAAGACAGCACCAATCTTGTCTCCAGTTCAGGTGCGGTTTGCAATTAAGCTCCATTCACTTCAATGAAACTAAGTTGCAAAACCTGCACCCAAACTGGAGACAAGAGTGGGGCTGCCTCTGGAAGAAAGTTGCCATGTTTCTTCCAGAGGCAGCCCTTTAAGTGTATTGGGACCTTAAAGCAAATATGTACCACCCAATGCCCCCCCCCCCCCCCCCCCAAATTGACGGTACTGTTATGTTACCTTACTCAATGCATGTCTGGGTCCCAGGGCCTGTTTGTGTCCTGGTGCCAGTACTTTTGCTAAAAACATCTTGTATTCCAGTGGCGCAGTATTAATGAGGCAGGGTCTAGGGCATTGTTGCTCTAGGCCTGCAGCGCCTCGCACTTCCCTGCCTCTCTTCTTTGTCCAAAAACCCCTGGGCTTCATCTTAGTCTCCAGCAGGCCGAAGTCAACAATGCTCTAGGCCCTGCCTCAATGCAACAATGGGATAAAAAAAAATGTCATTAGCCTGAATACTGGCACCAGGAGACAAACAAACCCCAAGACCAGTCATTCATTGACGAAGACATAGATTTCTTCCATCTGAAGAACTAATTTGCATACCCCCCTCCCCCATGGAACATTTGCTGAAATGATTATTATACTTCACCGCATTTATTTACCGTTTGCACATCCCCTAAGCTTAACTTTCATACTCATGCCTTTTAGTAGCTTCGCTCCCCAACCACAGGATCCTCTCTACTTCTGCTGGTCATGTTGTGATGCATGGACGTGTTGTCCATGATGATGCCCTGTAACATGGCCTTGTGATGTTTTAGATTTAGTAAGCAATGTTCTGCTATGGTAACTGTCCTCAAACCTTAAATAAAATGTTATTATGGACTACATGTCATCACAACACATAGCTTCCTCCTTAATTGTGACTATAAATTATGGCTCCATACTATGCAGCAAACATTCACTGTGCAAGTGTGTAATTTATTAAATTTCAGGACCGAAGATAGCAGAAATCTATATTTTCTTTGACACACAAGGTTTGCCTTTGGAGTGTGCATCTATTTTTACAGTATACTGTAGTGGTTTATTTTTCGCTAAACAAGTTTTGTAGTAGTTTTAATGTTGTTTATGGTCCTCACTAAGGTAATGATTGTCACTAGTCAGACATTGTGAAATTCCTCATTTAGTAACACTGTATTCTTAGTCTATGGAGGTCTGCAATCTGCAATGTCATGTTTATCCAATGCAATAAAACGTGAGAAATGCTTAGAGAATTTTCACCTAAATATAAAATTAAAATACTTAGAAATATCAATTCTTGTGTTGTATTCTGTGTGATTGATTTAAATTTGTTTAAATTACATTAATTTATATGACGTATACATGGAACAGAGTGGGATAACCCAAAAATTCTAACTTTATAGTACTTGTTTCCTGAACAGAACATTGTGATGATTAAGAATTGTTGGAAGAACAGGCAATGCCACAGATCAAAAGGTGACTTCTGAAAAAATAAAATTTGTAAATTACTTCTGTTTTAAAATCTCAAGCCTTCCAATACTTACCAGCTGCTGTATGTCCTGCAGGTAGTGGTGTATTCTTTCCAGTGTGACACGGTGCTGTCTGCTGCTGCCTTTCTCCTTGTCAGGAACTGTCCAGAGCAGTAGCAAATCCTCTCCTACTTTTAACAGCTCCTTACATCGACAGAGGTGTCCGCAGAGAGCCACTTCCTGCAGGCTACACAGCAGCTGATAAGTACTGGAAGACTTATAGATTTGTAAATGAGTTCCATTTAAAAAACATGTATGTAAGTGGCATGTTTCTCAATGCCAGTGAGCTAGCCAGACTATCTACTGGGAAGCAATAACCAAGCAAATGAAGGTCCCAAGTCAAGGAAACCACCCAAGCAAGGTATCCATCCACAGCCAGCTGTTTTGGGTTGTTGTTGTTTTTTTTTTTTTATTCAACCTTAAAGAGGTTATCCAGCATGGGGGCACTTTTTGGGGGGGACCAGGGAGGAGGTGGCTGAAATAAGACGCCCACTCACCTCCCAGGTTCCAGCGGCGGGTCACTCATCCCGGCGCTCCGGTTCCCGGCAGCTTCCTGGTGTCTGACGCCGCCCGAGACGCTACGTCTCAGGGCCGCTCAGCCACTCCGTAAAGGAGGCGGGATCCGGGCGGACTTCAAACGGATCCCGCCTCCTTCACTAAGTGGCTTTTTTTTCCCTAGTTGATTCATTTTTTTTTTCCCCCTCTGGTATACTGTACCTCTTTAAAAACAAAATACATCATAGTACCATATAAATTTTTTGCTAGCATTTCATCTTCTTCAAGACTGGTAAATTGTATATACATTTCTTTGACCAACAAATAGAGCAGAACGTTTGATAAGCCTGCACCCATAGGTCCTGATTTGTAGAATTTGCATTTTGTGGATTATAAAAACATAAGTTATTATCTAAGATTATTGGCATTAATATTAACTTGTACATTGACAAATTTGATAAACCTCATCCTGTTTGTTCAGATTTGCATTGCCAGTCCTATAAATAGTAGAAGTGTATGGACATTTATAGCTGCATTACAAAAAATAAAAACATATTTCCATTTACATGATCGCAGAGCAACTTACATGATGGTTTACAACTCTTCTCCAGCTGTGATATCAAAAGCTACACGAGATATTGTAGAATATATTAATATAATTAACATGCCGTTTGTTGTCAACAAATTAAGATTCCAGTCAACAGTCGCAGAATACTCAACAAAAACTGGAAATGGTAAAAAAAGAAAAAAAAAAAGAAAGGAAACATATGTTCATAGATTTTATCCTCTTGATTATTTATGTTGCAGCCAATGAATTATAAGTTCAACTTTAGACCCTGTTCACATCAAAATTGAGCTGTCAAGAATTTTTAGACATATGCCACTGGATATGCGTATGATGACGTGTCGCCTATAGGCTTGCATCCAAAATAAATTGTATACTCTGAGGAATGCCTATATATAGTCTAGCATTGTCAATAGGCAGTTTTATGCAGAAAAAAAGCATACTGTATCAGGATTATGGAAAACTAAGGGTAACTGGAGTGTACACTTGGGTAGTGCTTTGTTGGTATTGTTTTTGAATCCCTGCCCACACTGAGATTAAGAGCCTTGTGGGCGGTCTTATGAATGACTGACAGCCTTCCTTTTAAATAGTTAAAATGCAGATTGCTGAACTGCTGTCTGATTTCTTAAAGGACAACTCAGGCGGTCCCAAAAAAAAAAAGACTTAACAAACATAGATTATACGTATTCACCTTCCCTCCGGAGTTGATCTCAGTTTGAATTTCCCGCCAGCCGCGGTCTCCAGCAGCTTCGGTCAGCATCTTCACTTGTCCTTCACTTTTTGGTTCTTCTTTCCCATCATCCTTTGCTGCTCCTGTGACCTTGGAAGCAGGCCCCTGATGCAAGCTCTGCCCCCTCCCATTCATTCAACTCCTCTCCCACACTACTATGCCCATGCCAGAGGCTGGGAAACATTGCTCTATATGCTGCTGATGGGGATTTGTGTGTAGCTGACATTGTGGCCATAACTTTGCCTGCACACAAGTCCCGACAGCAGCATATAGTGTGGCTGTTGAGCGGAGCAGAGCAGGTTGAAACATGGGAGAAGGACATCACAGAGGAGCAAGGTGGCACACAGGAGCGGGACATTATAGAGGAGCAGGGCGGGGCAGCAAACCCTCGACAATGAAAACACAATGGGATTTGCTGTTCCTGCGCTATACATTCAAGCGCAGAACAGCAAATAAAGTGAATGGAAATGAAAAGACTGCTAGCGCACAGGCGCTTTGGCGTCCTATTCATTGGCTGTAGCCCATCAGTTGGTTTCTGTCTTGCTCAGCCAATTGCGGCTGAGCAAGTGAGTGATGGGATATCGTGACGGAGGGTTGGAACAGCTAGGCCGGCCCCCTGAAGAGTGACATCATTGACACCAGATGGTGGCCAAGGCTCATAGCTAGAGATGTGCGAACCGGGTTAGAGTCCATCCGAACCCGAACGATCGGCATTTGATTAGTGGCAGCTGCTGAACTTAGATATTATTATTATTTATTTAAAGAGCGCACTTAATTCCAGAGCACTACAGGGGTAACAAACAAAAACATTAGAAGAAACTCTTAAGGTTGTCTGGAAAACATGAATATAGCCAATGACAATATCCATGTTTTCCACATAGCCTTAGGGCTTTATCCAAGTTCAGCAGCCACCGCTAATCAAATGCCAAAAGTTCGGGTTCGGATGGACTCGAGCATGCTCCAGGTTCGCTTATCTCTACTCACAGCATGGTTGACAGTTATTATGTTAGTATACACTATTACACTTCTGAAGCAAGGGGGAGGAGGAGTGGAAACATGGGGAAGATGGACATACAGATAAATAGCACAAATTACAATGTTATATAACTTTGTGATGTGTGTTATTTAGTGGCGGGGGAATTCCCCGGGGTTGTCCTTTTAAGCCTAGAATGAGTAGGAATGAAAAATCAAGCTATACTGAATCTTTGTCCACTATATGTCAGCTCCACCTGCTGTGAGACCTGTCTTTGCCTGCATATTTATTGTTACCCGTGCCCTTAACTCCTATCATTAACTAGCAGTTATAACTTAATACACTGCAATACAGAATTATTGCAGTGCATTGTACTAGTGATCATTTCCTCTAATGGTCAATTCCAATGGTGGGGCTATAAATTAACCCAAAAAGTATTTTAAAATATACATTAGGTAACAACTTTCTTACTTAAGAAATAAATAAAGACAAAGAGGGGCATTTATTAAGTCTGGTGTTTGTTTGTTTTTTGCATGGCTTAAAGGGGTTATCCAGTGCTACAAAAACATGGCCACTTTCTTTCAGAGACAACACGATTCTTGTCTCCAGTTCAGGTGCGGTTTGCAATTAAGCTCCATTCACATTAATGGAACTGAGCAGCAAAACCCCGCCCAAGCTGGAGACAAAAGTGGGGCTGTTTCTGGAAGAAAGTGGGCATGTTTTTGTAGCTTTGGATAACCCATTTAAATATGTCCCCACAGCACAGAGGTTTGCCAGATTTATATAGAGGTGGAATGCCTCTGGCTGCACGCACCAGAGTGCGAACCAGAAAAATGTTAGCTGCGGTGTACACAAGAGGCCTCACCCCCTTGCTGCCGCACCCCACATTACGCCCCTACCTCGCCCCTCATACACTTTCCACAAAACAAGCATTTGCGCATAGATTTGTGAATAAGTGGGCCCTCTGCACCAGAAAGTGGCCGGTGTGCCATTTAATAAATGCCCCCCCCCCCCCCCCCCCCATAGTTGCTTCAATTTAGACCTTATAGGGAATTGTAGGATAAAATGTGTGTACATAGTGCCAGGATTGCCAAGGTGAGGCCGGCTCCCAAGGCATTTCGCTTCATCATTATTTTTTATTATTCAGGCAGGTAAGCTCCAACGCTTGGTGGTAATAAAAATAAAATGTGTATAAAAGATACAAATGCCATAGAGTAATATACTCTATATATAGATTGTCTACAGCAAATAGCACTCTGATTCTCTTCCTTTACCATTGATTTATATTGATTTTCATTTTTTTTTATTATATACAAGTTTCCATCTATAGAAACCTAGAGTATCCTCATTATAATATATACAGTGGGTCCTTGGATTACGAGCATAATTCGTTCCGGGACTGTGCTTGTAATCCAAATCCACTCATAAACCAATGCAAATTTTCCCATAAGAAATCACTGATATGCAGACAATTTGTTCCATACCCCCAAAATAATTATTTTGTTTTAATTCTAAATAACATGTAAAATTAATGAAACAAACAATGAGAAACAGCTGATGTCATATAATAAGTTACTGTACAGTATAGCAATCAGCATGTGGTGTATAATGTATAGTAAGTGCATAAACCTGAACAGCAGCAGTTTGTAGATACAGAATGGAGATGCAGATCCCCATAATGCAGTAGCGTAGTACAGGCTACAATAGAGAAGCAGGGCTGCTGTCAGAGGTCTGTGTGGGGAAGGGGGGGGGGGTGTTCAGCATGGAACAATCAGGAAGTGGGAATCAGAGCTATGCAGGAGGACAGTGACAGAAACCTCTCAATACAGCAGTGTTAATGACTGAGTGTAAGTGCAGGCACATTATAGCAGCAGTGTGTATAGCTGAGTGTAAGTGTAGGCACATTATAGCAGGAATGGAGAGGATGGGAAACACAAGGGCTGACAGACTTCAGGGAGCATGAAGGTAGGAGCAAAACATATGTGGCCACATAGAGACAGCACTCTCTGGGGAGAGAGGGGTTACAGCTATGAAGAGATCACCTCCACAGTCCTGTCCCCTGATGCAAGCCCCAGCCTAAAGTGGATCTGCTTTGGAAGGTGAGGGAGACTTCCTGGGTCAGAGTTCAGGGCTGTAGACCACACTATGCAGACCATGCCCCTCCTCCACTCCCCCTCCCACCCAGTACAGGGAGCTCTTAAACCGAGTCACAATTTTGAAAAACTGTGAGCTCTTCTTGCAAAATGCTCTCAATCCAAGTTATTCTTAAACCAAGGTACCACTGTATATATTTTTTTAACTTTTTATATTGATTTTCTTACTGAAACATGTTCACTTTTTAGGGCTGAAATATAAATACAAAAAAATATTGATACTGAAATAAGATGTTGAGAGTCCAAAGATTTGTGGCAATTTACTGAATATGTATTATCTGCATCCACTGGGCAAAAAGATTTCAACGGAGTGCACTGGATACCTGAACCTGGTCGTATTTGAAGGTCATGCGGAATGTACCTTTTTATTGTCACAATTAGAGATGAGTGAACCTGACGAAAGTTTGGGTTTGCACAAACCCAAAGGCACAAATCCCTGGAGCAGAATGATGCAGCCCGAGAACTGCCTAGAGAATGTGGATAGAACCTATGGCTGCATCCATGTTTTCCAGGGAGCAAATAAGTAAAGTATAACAAAAATATCATTAAATATAGCAGTGTTCATATTATTTATACCATAGAGCAGTGCTTCTCAAAGTTTTTCTACTGGAGCCTCACCCAACAGACCAAGGCAATGCCTGGGCCTCACCAAAGTATTTGAAAGCTGAAAGTAATGCTAGAGCTACCTTTCACCATCTTCCAAGCTCTATATACTAATAAAGCAGGTACTAAATTAATTAATAATGTTGCTAAAATAGAGATTTTTGCAAACTGCAAAAGGACTGTGGAGATTATAGTCAATTTTTTTGAAAACTGGCTCCCCAGCTGAGCCTCACCAACAACTAGGGGGCGCCTTACAGTTTGAGAAGCACTGCCATAGAGTGAACTTCATCAAAGGAAATCCAAAAAATGGGGGGAAATTGTGGTGTTCTTTATTCCACTGCACTGAAAAGAAAAAAAAAGGATTCAAAAGGAATGGAAAACACAAAGTGAAGTCTTATATTTCTCCTCCAGGCTGGATGCATTTCTTGGTTTGGCTATTCTAAAAACTGCAGTGGCATATTTTATTTAAATGAATGCTATGAGTTAAAGGGGTGTTCACAGCCGCCAAAATGACCTCTCTTTATGCTCCTTGTCTGTTTTCACTTGTTGCCTTGGGTGGAGGGGCGGGCACTTTCATGTTCATTGGCTGTTCTGGCAAGTAGCCATGTGATTCACTCATTCTATTTTCCAACAATTTATTGCAAAATGGCTTAAGGGTACAAACCCACTTGACGTATTTGCTGCGTGAATCAGTCTCAGTGAATCAGGCAAAACGCAGGTTGGCTTTATACAATTGTTCTGCATTAAAATACGCAATTGCGTTTTTTTGAAGCGTGAAGCTTGTTGTTAGCAAAGCATCAGTTGTTAACAACCTGTGCGAAAAACGCATGTAGCTTCATGCTTCAAAAATACGCAATTGCGTATTTTAACACAGAACAATTGTATAAAGCCAACCTGCGTTTTGCCTGCTTATTTTTAAGACTGATTCACGCAGCAATACGTCAAGTGGGTTTGTACCCTAAAGGAGAATTGTGGGCAAGGTTGGGTTTTTTTGTCAGAGTGCTAGGGGATGAAAGAAATAACATACAATTAACTCCCCGGCTCCAGCACTGATGCCGGTATCCTGCAGCTCCGATCCCCTGCCGCTCCCTGGTTAGAGAGGGGACCTGGAACGTGATGTAGCAGGACCACGCTAAGGCTGCTGACTGGCTGAACAGACCTGACACGTCACATCGCAGGTCCCCTCTCTCATCAGGAAGCGGCAGGGGAGGATACTGGCATCAGTGCTGGAGCCAGGGCAGTAAGTGCATGTTATTTCTTTCATCCTCCCTGGCACTCTGACAAAAAATCCTGCCCAGAATTCTCCTTTAAAGAAGTGACATGAAAAAGAAAAAAAAATTCTTTCAATAGAATAGGTAGCTTATGAGTGAATATCTTGATTCCTATGTTGTATTTGGTCTGTTATGTATTCTAGCAAAATAGTGCCGCGTACAGTGCAATGTTTTTCTCTACAAAGACACCTCAGTAGAGCTAGACAAATCCTATTATCATTCAATGGGGTCCGTCGGGCACAGTTGGTGACAATCATGTTATGGATCTGGCAGCACATTCGGGTTTCTAAACAGACGCCACAGCGCTGAACAGTCTTACAATGATTGGGGGGGGGGGGTAAAGACTATTGTGTATTTTGGTAATGTCTGCCTGTTTTGTTCTATTTTCACAATGTGTGTAGTAGACTATGTGTACATGTAAAGAATAAAACACTAATGGTCTACAGTGGTTTATCAAGCTATAAAACACAACTATTAGATATTAATAGTTATGAAGGACATTTTTCTCAAACTTTTTTTAATATGCTGGATATTGGGGCTTTGGGAAAGGCTTTTTAGATTTTTTTTTTTGTTCTTTATACTATATTGCTTCTTCTGTTCAACAGGTAGTCAGTTGCTCTTGGCAAATACTGAAGGTGAAAAAGACTAGAACATCTTATATTGAATTTTAGGAAGTTATGTGTCACAGGGAAGACAAACAAGAACAGACCTCAGAGTTAGGTCCCCTGTGTCTACGAAAGTGATCTTTATTTTCTAGCTTTATATTTCATTAATCCCTGTCTGACAAAACATCATCTTTTAACACTTTAAGGGCAGGAATAGCTATATCATAGACTCCTTTTAATGCCCCATCCCTAGTTGTTTTCCTAGGGTAGTATTATATTATATTTCAATTTCAAAACCCACTGTTCGTAGGCACTTTCTGAAGAACTTTGTTTCTTTCATGTCAACCTGAGTTGCCTTTTTTTAAGAACTCTGTTGATAACAGCACTGTAACAGTTTTGAAATAAAACTTTTAACTAGATTTAAGCTTGTTGAACAAAAAGTCAACCTTACATTGTCCTTTCACTCTCATCCAACTTTTTGACCAACTACAATCTGGTTTCTGACCACAACTTAACTAAAATTACCTATAATCCACCACCTGCAAGAGCATTACTTTTGTGTTTCTCCTACATCTTTCCAACCTACATCTAGTCAACCTACTCCTTGTTACAAGCTCTTACCTTCATGCATGACAAACCCGGCCCCTTCTGTATTTCCTCTTGCCTCACCAGCTAAACATGTAGGGGGAGATTTATCAAACTGGGGTAAAGTAGGATTGTCTCAGTTGCCCCTAGCAACCAATCAGATTCCACCTTTCATTTTTTAAACAGTCTGTGAGGAATAAAAAGTGGAATCTGATTGGTTGCTAGGGGCAACTAAGACAATTCTACTTTACACCAGTTTGATAAATCTCCCCCTTAGTGTCTTCTTACCTTGTCCTCTGTTGTGTCCCCCAAGGCTCTGTCTTGTTTCTAAGCTCTTCGCCTGGAACTACTAGAATACAAAGACTTCAAGTACTACTTTTAAATAGATAACACTGAAATTCAACTTCCTGTCTTTCTGGTACAGTTTTTTTTCTTTAATCTCCCGAGTGTCCATTATGTCCTTGTGCATTTTAAAACTCAACACAAGAAAGCTGAATTGAGTGTGGAATTGATACCAAAAATTCTACTTTGGCTTCATCTGACCTCATGCCCTTCTCCCATGTCTCTGGATCATCAAGATTGGCAAACTTCAAATAGGCCTGGCCATGTGTTGGTGTGAGCAAGGGGACCTTGTATGCCTTGCAGGCTTTTAATCTATGACAATGTAGTGTGTTACTAATGGTGATCTTTCAGACTGTGGCCCCAGCTTTCATCAGGTCATGAACCAGGTCTTTCAAACGTAGCTATGAGCTGGAGCCCCAGACCTGAAGAAGTCATTGTGGGATTCTTCCAGATCAAGGACAATCTAGTGTTTATTCAGTTTTCTAATAATAGTTGTTGCCTTCTCACCAAGCTGTTTGCCTTTTGTCCTGTAGCTCATCCCAGCCTTGTGCAGGTTTACAGTTTTGTCCCTGGTGTCCTTAGACAGCTCTTTAGTTTTGGCCATGGTGGAGAGGTAGGATTGTTATTGATCGTGATTTCTTTTTTACTTGGTCTCATTTAAAGTCTGTTCCTGGCTTTGTATTGAATAATAGCAAATTAAAATGTGAACACACAAACATAAGCATTTTAATATATTCAATTGGTTATCCACAGCTAAAAAAAAATAAATAATAACAGCATACCTACATTCTGGCAAGCACAGCACCACACCAGTCCTCAGTTTACATGTGGTATTACAGTTCAGAGTACAAGAGTGGAGTTGTCCAAGAAGAAAAGCGGACATGTTTTTTTCTAAGCCTGCATAACCCCTTTAACAGAACTGATATTAACCACCAAATGACAATTGGCAGCTAAGCAAGAAGGAAAAGTTATGCAAAAAGGTACTATAAAGTTTTAAGAAATCTCTTGCAAATGTTATTGTTCAAATAACTATAATCATATCAAAATGCTTTTGTTTATTCCTACAACTTATTCTTATCAAGCGTGTTAACATAGTCTTATTTATATGCAATGCTGTTATTTAAAGCACGGTTGAAAAATCAAATGCATGTATGTCAGCAAATCTGTTGTAAGCCTGTCTTCATATGTATATATGCAGATATGTTCAATAATGTCTTTTCTTTAGTTAAAGAAGTCAAGGTCGGACTTTTGTTTTTCAAAAAAGCTGTGGAGGAGGTAGCTGAACTTACATGCACCTGTCAAAGAACCACCCCCACCCCCCTCCAGCGCTGGGGTCTGTTGTTTTCCGCTCTGGTTTCTGGTCCCCCGGCCACTCTCTAGTCTGAGCGGAGACCCGGGTCTCTTTTGAAAAAAAAAAAAAGGATTTAAGGATTCAAATTTCTCAAGAAACTCATGCAAGACAATATCACAACATGTTAATGCTGAATGTATCCATAGACTTCTGTAAGACCAAGTAATGTCTGTGTCCTTTTGGCATACGTTTGCACAGTATGTGTTAGTATATCTTAGTACCTTATTTTAAATGTACAGAGAAACAAAAATATTAAACAATCTGCAGACTGCATAGATTTGACATATATGTGGGAAGTAAATGCAGCCTTACAAGCTCACGGAGGAGTGAATCCTGTACACTTGAAGAACGCTAAATCTAAACAGCCTTGTAAATTATTTTTATTCTTTCATTTTCAGACAGCTAAAGCGGCAGGTTAGAGTGTTCCTTGGTTCCCTTTCTTATCATAGAGTCAAATACAGTTTTGTAAAAAGAACTGAGGAAGCCTGATTTTTAATTTTTATTTATTTTTTTTATTTTTTTTTGGGGGGGGGATAACTATATGACCACTACAAGAGGCATATTAAGCACTAATAAAAGAGGTAGTTTTGTGTTTCATTTAACTGTAAGGTTAAGAGATAAAGCAGGAGGTGGGGGAAACTCCAACAAGAATATATAAACAAAATGTGACCTGTTGGTGACCATGAGGACTAGAATCGGGAAGCAAGATTACTGTTAATAATGCACTAGATTGTTATGGATTAAAATCCTGCAGGGCATATATCCAGGCCCGTGTGAATTTTGCCAATGACGATTTGGTTGGGAGAAAGTCATGTGGTCAGATGAGGCCAAAATAGGACTATTTGGTATCAACTCCACTTGCCATGTTTGGAGGAAGAAGTGCAACCCCGAGAACATAGTTCCAACTGTGACGCATATGGAGGGAAACATCATACTTTGGGGGTCGTGGCTGGGTCTTCTAGCATGAAAATGATCCAAAACACAGCCAGGGCAACTAAGGAGTGGCTCCAGAGAAGTATTTCAAAGGTCCTGGAGGGGGCTAGCCAGTCTCCACACCTGAACTCAATAGAAAACCTTTGGCTATGCAGCATGTTTATTTTTTAACCCAATGTCCGAGTACCCCTTTCAATGGATTGGCAAAATTCTTTGTCACAAAAAGCCTATGATGGACAATTTGAGATGTAGGATTACATTGCACCCACAATGGGTTTTCCATGTACACAGAAGGGCCAGGGCACCCAGAGTAGGAGTTTTTGTTGTGAAAGTTCATAAAAGATCTACAGCACAATACCCCTAATGACATCCTTATGCCTTAAAACTTATATTGAGAGAATAACAGTATGGAGAAAAAGAGTCTCGCACTCACCAACTTCAAAGATGCAGGTGGTTTAATTCAGACACATCGGAGCATATGCAGCAGGGAGAGGGAAGGTGGAATGGCAGGTGCGTTCACGGAGGAGCAACAATGTTTCACGCCCACTGAGGCGCTTCGTCGGGCTAGGAACAGCGTGTACGTGAAGGGGAGGTGCATATATACAAGTGAACAATAAAGTTACAAAAGTATCAATAAAGTTACAAACAAGTTACGGTACAAATAAACATGTGGCAAAACATCAAAGGAGGGTATTAAGGTCGTTCCTCTCATTGAGGCCACAAGGTCCCGTGGCGTCTAAACGTAAAATCCACAACGTCTCGCGTTTGAGAAGGAGCTTAAGCCTATCCATGCCTGTGGTCGGGGGGTTAACCCTTTCAAGGCCGATAAAGCGGAGTAGCTTTGTGTCACCAGAGTGTGCGGATCGTACGTGTTCTATTAGCCGAGGCACTCCCTTACCCGTGCGCACAGAGTACATATGCTCTTTAAACCTAGTCCAGAGGGGACGTTTGGTTTTACCTACATAGTACCTGTGGCACGGGCAGAGGATGGCATAGATAACGTGAGTGGTCCTGCACGTAATAAAATCCCGGATGAAGCAGTCTTTACCCCCTAAGTTGATGAAGGTGAGACACAACATCTGGGGGCAATATTGGCAAGTGCCACACCGCTTATTGCCTTCCGGCAAACAGCGGTCGAGCCAGTTCCCTGGTCTAGTGGCCTGACCTTCTTTGAGGGCATCTGCTATGGTTCTGTTTTTCCTAAAGGTGATAAGTGGCTTGCGATCCGCCACCGTTTTCAGGTCGCTGTCCTGCTGCAGTAGGAACCAGTGATTTTTTATAATCTTCATCACAGTGTCATTAATGTTACTATTTTGTAAAGCAAATGTAAATCTTTTTGTATCTGCACTGAAGGTTTTTTTGGAGTGACCGCTGGATCTAGAACGGATGAGGGAAGATCTATGGCGGGCATTAGCCTTAGTGAGGGCCTCATCCACTAAAGGTCTGGGGTATCCCCTATCTAGTAGACGAGATTTCAAAACTGTAGCCTGTTGCTGGAAGCCCTTCTCGGTATTGTTAATACGTTTAAGGCGCAGCATCTGACTGAACGGTATGGAACTTTTCACTTGAAGAGGATGAGAGCTACTAAAATGGAGGAGTGAATTAGCGGCCGTTTTTTTACGAAATACTGATGTGTGGAGACCCTGAGTCGTGGCCTTAACCAAAACATCTAAAAACTCAAGGGAAACACCACCGAAACATGAAGTAAAAATCATATTACATGTGTTTTTCTCATTCAAAAAGGTGACAAATTCATTAAATTTAGCAGCTGTATCCTTCCATATCACAAAAATATCATCAACATAACGATGGAATGAAACGATATCTGTGATAAAGGGATTACAAGGTGCAAAAATGAAATCCAACTCAAATTGTGCCAGGAAGAGATTGGCATACGTGCAGGAGACCGGCGTGCCCATCGCAGTGCCGGTCTCCTGCCGATACCAATCTCCCCTGTATGTGAAACAATTATTGCCAAGTACAAATAATAAAGAGTCCCGAACAAAACGTCTAAAGACAGGTGACTTATCCAGGCGACCGAGGATACGATCGACAGCCTCCACACCCGCATCATGGGGGATGCGGGTGTAGAGGCTCTCGACGTCCACGGAGGCCAGGGAATAGCCAGGGAGCCAGTGCGTGTTCTCCAGGACTTGCAAAAAATCATTAGTGTCCTTAAGATATGACACAAAGCAAGACAAAATGGGGCGTAAAGCCCAATCAAGATATTGGGACAGACCCTCTGTTACTGAACCGACCGCCGAGACGATGGGACGGCCCGGCGGCCGGCTCAGGGATTTGTGGATTTTGGGGAGCAGGTACCATTTAGGTATCCGGGGGGACTCAGGGATGAGCCGCTCAGCCGTCTTAGAGTCAATGGCACCGGTACGCACATGAGTGTGCAAAAGTACCCGGAGTTGCTCTTTAATCCTAGAGGTTGGATCTCTCTCCAGTCTCGTATATGTGGTGGTGTCCTGCAACTGGCGCATGGCTTCAGAGTGGTAGCTATCTTGTGTCAGGATTACTGCAGCGCCACCCTTGTCTGCTCTGCGTATCAATAGGTCGGGTCTGGATTTGAGCCAGGAAAGAGCCCGTCGTTCCTGGTCCGTTAGATTGGGCGCAGGAGATGGGTAGACAAGAGCTTTCACGTCGCGTAAGACTGCCTTGTGGAATAAGTCCAAGGGGCTGCCTGGAGTCACCTGAGGGGTAAACGTGGAAGGATTTCCACCTGTAAAGGGACCTTCAGTGGATACTGTGGCTTGGAGTGTCGGGTCTAAGGTAGCGTCAGTCAGAGTGACTAAGTCAAGCAGGCAATTCTGTTCCTCAGTATTGAAGGACGAAGGAGGAAAGAAGCCCAAAGGCCCGATATGGTACTGAACTTCCAATGGAGTATTTGGATTAGTCACATGCTTCTGAGTGGAGAAAAATTTGTGGAGATTCATCTTCCGTACAGCCTTATAGAGGTCACTCTCAAAACAGGTCAGTGAAAATTTTTCATTTAAGCCAAAATTCAGTCCTTTGTTTAGGAGGGATTCGCAACCTTCAGGAAGGGGTATATTAGTGATGTTGACCACCGCTGGGGGGTCTAATGCTTGCGCCACGATACCTGCTTCCGTTTGAACGGACCCCTGTATTGGCCGTTTCCTCTTCTTACCCCCCCTGCGGGTTGGGCGCCTAAAGGGGGTGCCGACTGACTATGACTGGGGCCACTATCTGACTGACTGGACTCAGAGTCGGTTGTCCAGAAATCTGGTATTTTGCGTATAGATCTTGATCTCTTCTTACCCTTCAGATTCCAGTCAAAAATTAGCCCTTGGTCGTAGTCAGTTTTATCACGGACAAACTTCTCCCTCTTACGCTCCTTGATGTCAGCTTGGAGGGTGATGAGGCGTTTGTCTAATTTGCTGAGGAACAGTGCAGACTGTGCATCAGGGAGCCGAGTGCGATATTCAAGTTTGCTCTTCAGCAACTCAGTGGTGATGCGTTCGTATTCCATCTGACTTTTACTTAGTACAATTTTGGTCAGGTTTAATGCATGTTGGTGGTGCGCTTCTAGACCTTGTGGCCTCAATGAGAGGAACGACCTTAATACCCTCCTTTGATGTTTTGCCACATGTTTATTTGTACCGTAACTTGTTTGTAACTTTATTGATACTTTTGTAACTTTATTGTTCACTTGTATATATGCACCTCCCCTTCACGTACACGCTGTTCCTAGCCCGACGAAGCGCCTCAGTGGGCGTGAAACATTGTTGCTCCTCCGTGAACGCACCTGCCATTCCACCTTCCCTCTCCCTGCTGCATATGCTCCGATGTGTCTGAATTAAACCACCTGCATCTTTGAAGTTGGTGAGTGCGAGACTCTTTTTCTCCATACTGTTATTTGCCCGTCTTTGTTTTGCCTCTGCACCGCAACTCAGTGGTAAGGACACCATCGCTGACAGCTGCGCACCTCCTGTCCTATCTATCCTGATTTAGTGTGCCCCATATCAGCGAGTGCCGGACACCGTTTCTCCCCTCACTATATTATATTGAGAGAAGCTGGGACAACCCATCCAGATGTACCATGTTTATATAACAATAATATTTGATTTTGCTTTTTTTTTTTAATCAGATTAAAATAGCCTTTCTTAATATTTAAACCAAGTATTCAACAAATTTAAGATCTAAAATAAAAATAAATTTAACAAAAAAATTAACATTTATATAAAAACATAAAACTTCGATTTTACAGTGTGTTTTGCAGAAATGTAATCCTTGTAATCCTTGTATATTAATTCCATACAGTTTTAGCACTAGCTGAGAGGAGAAATCCTCTACAATGACACATACCTTCTTTGAATTTATTGATTGAGACAAGTGCAGCATCCATCTAAATCCCAGACAAAATCATTAATTTCTCCTAAAGGTCAGTGAGCACTTTCATAAAGCGTACTAGCCTGATATCTGTTATCTCTAAACTGGTGGTTAAATATATGTCCTATCACAATATCGCAGAAATATTGTTTAAAGGTTGAAAGACACCAAATTTAGAATAGAAAAATTGTCTTTAAAGTTCTACTCTTTACTTTAGAGAACAATTTCACACTTTATGAGTGACTTATGCCTTTAATTCACCATATGGTTACAATAAGGGATTGCTAAGCTACTAACGCCTATGGTCAATACTCTTGTTTTCAGAAAATGTAACAGATTAGTTTTTACTAGTTGGAGTAACAGTCTTCAATAAAAATGTATTACAGCCACTAGACTACACTGCCCCATTTGGTAGTAATATGTTAAATGGGTTATCTAAGATTAGAAAAACATGGCTGCTTTCATTCTCAAAATAAAAAAAAACATCACCACCCAGTCCTCAGGTTATATCTAGTAATACAGTTTGAATTCATTTACTTTAATGAATCTAAGCTGCAATACCACACACAAACTGAGGACAAGAGCATTTTTTTTTATCCTGTTTAACCACTTTAATCAAGGTAGTTGCATTAAAGGGGTAGTGCGGCGCTCAGCAATTATTCACAAAATAACACACATTACAAAGTTATACAACTTTGTAATGTATGTTATGTCTGTGAATCGCCCCCTTCCCATGTCCCCCCACCCGGAAGTGTGGTGCGATATACATACAGTACCTGACGCGTGTCGACCCCTGCCTTCTGTCGATGCAATCTTCGGGAGGCCGGCCGACTCGCTGCAGTCGTCCCGCATGCCGGCCCCCCTCTGCAACGTCATCAGCTGCTCAGCCGCGATTGGCTGAGCATAACTGTGCGGGGGTGGGGGGACACGGGAAGGGGGCGATTCAGACATAACATACATAAAGTTGTATAACTTTGTAATGTGTGTTATTCTGTGAATAATTGCTGAGCACCGCACTAACCCTTTAAGTTACACAATAAAGATCTATAGAGTCAATTTGGCTTTGAAATATATCTGTACTCACCTGCCTCAGTCACCTTCTGTTTGCTGGTTTGACAGTGTTCTGTCCTTATTTTTTTTTACCACTTTCTGGTTTACCTCTTGACACAAAGTGCTTTTCAGCCAATTACTGCCTGCGGTGGTTCCTTGCCAGGCCTAGTCTGACAATCTGCTTGATCGGGCAGATTCCCAGTGGACCACCTTGTGTCTGCTAACTTTCAGGATGTATTCCCTGCACTTTCTGGGTGCTTCTGTGTATGTCTGTCCAGTGTGTTATGATTTCCTTCCCTATATTATACAGTTAACCGATCCCCTTTAGCAAGGGGTTGAGAGCACAAGGACCCTTCTTTATTTGGATTGATACAGAAGATGCAGCTACCAGCCAAGCCTGGTATGGCAGGTGGCAGATAGCCACCCTTTGTGCAGAGCTCAGTAGCAGCTCCTTGCTGCATGCTCGGCACATGACAGGATACGGGGGTGGGGGCAGGAAATCCTATTATCTTGCTGGAGATCAACCACCAGACTCAACATGCCTCATAGAGGGTTTAGTGCATAAAGATGGGGAAAGGTGATCCCGTAGACTCCAATATTTGCCCTGCTTAACTGCCCTACATATGCCCTAGTTTTCCCACGTGTGCCCTTCTACCTCCTCCATGTGCCCTGCTGTTTCCCCTATACATGCCCTTCTCTACTCGTATGGTTTTAAATATTTCTTGAGTTCAGAAATACCTAAAATGGCAGAACACCCAATTACCAAGGGCAAAATCTGCAGGTATTTCCCTTTTCTTATTTTCATTTTAGAGGATATCTATTCAAGTAAATCTCATCGACTATGCATAGTACTCTGCAGTATTGCACTTGTATTTTTCATTGAAGTCGTGAAATATTCAGGTTTTAGAAATCATTAAAGTATTTCTTCAAGTTTTGAACCTTCCAGCTTGTATAATGATAATGTTGTCTTAACCTCTCTTCAGACTCCATCACTAATGTATCAAGTTTCTGCAGTAATTGATTGCAGTTTTGTCAAATGGCTTAGAAGTGACCGGCCAGTTTCCACCTTTAGTCGAGTAATGAAAATAAGTTTTTGAAGCCGGGCTCCCCTAATTGTCTTTGGTGCTAATGTATGTTTGTCATATTGTGACTGAGAGAACATTAATGTGTGATCCTCAGAGAGAGGTTTCTAGTAAGGTTATAATTTAGTAATTTAAAGTCAGGACTGGGCTAATTCACCTGTTGTCTGCTCTACCATTTGCATATGTGTATCATTTTGTAGTGTTATTTCAGTTTATTATGTACAATAGCATAAAGGATAAAAAACATAAATAAAATAATACTGACCCAGAACAATTGATAAATGGCATATCATCAGACGAGGAGCATATATGCGATAAGAGCAGTTATATAATATACAAGTTTAAGTGCAATGGTTACTGTATATAACTCCAAAAATATGAAAAAGCAAAAACTTACAGGACTCCCATGCCTCTGTTCACACTGTAGGTTGCACGCTTAAGTACAGACAAAAAAACAAAGTCCAACAGCAACCTACAGGTGCAAGTGCTTACCGTATATACTGGTGTACACACTATAAAAACCTGCTCTATAGATATTAAAAAATTAGGATCTTGGCAAACTATTTGATCAAACAGAGTGTACCATGTCACCACATTAAGGTGTCCTCAGAGACATGGTCCTACTCTAGCATTCTCACACTAGCAATGGCCTCTTCTGGGCTAACAATAAGCCTACAACTAGGCAAATAGGAACCAAATCTCTTTAAATAGCACCCTTGGGACATGGGTGGAGTGCTATTCAATGGGAGGTAGTCTACACCCTCTAGTGTGAGAATGCAAGAGTAGGACCATGTCTCTGAGGACACATTAATGTTGTGACATGGTACACTCTGTTTGATCAAATAGTTTGCTAAGATCCTCATTTTTTAACATCTATAGAGCAGGTTTTTATCGTGTGTATGCAACCGGCGATAATGGTGGTGGTGGTGGGGTTGGGGGGATGGATTTCAAATGATGCATTTAGAACATTTTATGGAACTTTTTGTATATGGTAAAATTAAAAAAAAAAGTGGGTAAAAATGCTTAGAGGTGCATTGCAAATAAGTAGACAGGATTCCTAAGAAATACAACATAGCCTTAAACTAGTAAGCAGGCTGAATGACCAAAAATGTCTGCCGAGTAATTACTTATGCTACAAAAAGTAAATAAATATTATAATAATGACAAGCAAAGGAGGCACAAAGAAGTACACAGAATTCCCAAGAAACAAAGCCCACTACAGTACATACAGTAAACTGGATTACAACTGATGGTAGCTAAACCCCCATTCCAGAGATGATGCCAGCTACTATGACCATTTTAGAAGTAAGCCTTTTGATGAGGGGAACTGGCTAAATGGGATAATGAGGCAATCCTCACCTCTAGTACTTGACACATTTGTATGAGCTTAGCCTTATGTTGCCTTGTAGTACCCCTATTTACTGAATATCACATTTCAAGCATTTGGTCACATGCATTGAATTGCATTTACCAATATTTTATCATGTAACTCAATATTCTTATTTACACAATTCCAGTTGAAGCATAAATTACCTATATGTCTCCATAAATCTTTATGATGCTCTCCTTAAGAACACATACAGTATTTCCCTTTTGATCTTACCACAACGGGTCTCTCTGTAGCCCCATCCTAACCACCTTTTCAACAAACGATGATTATTGTAATGGGCTGGTATGGTGTTTTTTTTTTTTTTGTTTGTTTTTTCCCTTGTTCTTTTGTATGAACAATTAATTATGTCTAATCTTCACTTTAGCTGTTGCCCTGGTCCTAATTAAAATATTGATAGCATACTGCTCTAACTTTAATATTATTATAAATTTATTGATTCAGTTGCAAAGACAACAATGGCTGCTCACAGGTGCATTCTCTATTCTCTCAGAGATTCAAAGTCATAGAGGGTCTCAACCTATCTCCACCTTTTTATTGAAATATCCATACAATCTGCATGGTACAGGCAAAATGTACAGCAAGTATCACGTGTATCAAAGAAAAATTAATGACTCGTTTCATAGTCATAGCCTCTATGTATAAAAACTGCAAGATCAGTCAATTTCCAGTTTTCCTTTGGGCCATGTGATGCAGGCGCCACACTTTTCTTATACTCTGAAACTTTTACGCACATTGATTCAGTTGCATGGTTTTCTGTTGCTTGTACTATTGGAATATTGGAATCAAATCCAACCAAGTATAACATTTGCATAGCGTTTGCTTGCTCTCCCTATGTTTCTGTAATTTTTTTTCAATTACTAGAGCTTTTATTTCCACACTGAAAGGTTAAATGGCATATGGCATCCTAGGTACGTGACCCTAACATGAAGGGGGGGGGGGTGAAATTACATTGTGAGCACCACTGATGACAACCCGCAATGGTAAATGATTAGAAATCATCATAGTAATGTTATTTAATTGTTTCCTTTGTACAAAAGTTCAGTCTCTGTGGGTTGATTGTCCATGGTATATTGCCTAGCTCCCAAAGCTTGTTCTTACATGTGTCCTAGAAGCTGTCATTGAACAGAGTAAGCCACATACCCCATTACATACTACTCTTACATCTCATACATTGTATAACTATTGGAATATAACAATTAGCCTAATTTTATTTCCCCATAGGAAGCAAGTTCATGTTTGTATCACGCCTCTTGTTAATAAAGATATGCTTATTTATTTAGTTAGTTTGTTTGGCATACTCATGAGATGTCTTTATTGGATGGATGTTTCTATCTAGAACTGATGCTCAGTATTGAAAATAATTGTAATTCTCCTGGACTGAACTAATGTGTTAATATCTCTAAATCCTTAAAAGGGATTATTGGGATTTGGATGTTGATAGCTTCACCTGAGTAAAAAGCCGTCAATATGAACACCGTGATGAAGGTCTGAATCCCATAACACTGATGATGGGCTACAGAAGTCTGCTGAGCACCATGACTCTTTTATAGTTTATAAGATAAATCTCAGTGCATTTAGTAGTGGCAGTGCTCGGTAACTCAGCTTGTTGCTGCTCAGTTCCATTCAAGTGAATGTGCCTCAAAATGTATGGCGCTGTGCGGGATGAGCAGTAAAACTGCCCCTTTAGTAATGACCCCTCCATTAAGCTGTCAATTAAATGGTCAATTCTCTGGAAAAAGGGCTTGTTTTCAGGGTAGGTCTTATTTTTGGAGAAACCCGGTATGGCCCTACACTGTACACTATAGTAAGCCATCATACTGTATGTCCGACTGTTGTTAGACTCCTAAACTGTCATTTAACCTGCAGTTAGGCCTCCATACGAGGGATGAGCGAACTTTTGAAAAGTTCGGCTCGGTTTGATCCGGCGAACTTTTGTGAAGTTCGGATTTGTACGAACCGTACCTAAAATGAACCTTGCTAATAGTGATGAGCGAATAGTGAAATATTTGAAAATTCGATATTCGTACCCATATCTCCTGATATTCGAATATTTGATCCCATTAAAGTCTATGGGAACAAGTATTCGATTATTAAAAAACATCTATTCGACCACTTGGAGGTCACTAAGTCCACAATGACACCTCAGGAAATGATGCCAACACCACTGGAATGCAACTGGGACAGCAGGGGAAGCATCTGACACCCCAAAATCACAGGTAATAAAGTCACAAGTCGATGTTATACAGGTAAATTACCTGGTTATTAGAGATATAGAGTGAATAGTGAAATATTCGATTTGATTGGTTTAAATTCAAATTGCAAACAGCAATAGAAAGTGCCCCCGCACCACGCTTCAACTTGCCTCTCCGACTGGGTCAGTTGGTCACTCCACAGTAGATCCGGGCTGCGAGAAGGTGCGCTAGGCCAATAGCAGCAAACACAAATCTTGCACATAGGTACTCATAAGAGCAGAAAGTCACGGCACCCTTCTTCTTTAGCAGCAATGTTGTTTATTCAGCCAACTGGTGATACAGCGCTGTCTCACCAGTTGGCTGAATAAACAACATTGCTGCTAAAGGAGAAGGGTGCCGTGACTTTCTGCTCTTATGAGTACCTATGTGCAAGATTAAATTCATAGCTCCCGATATCGGATTATTTGAACGAATATCGAATCCCATTATAGTCTATGGGAGAAAAATCCTTGGGACCTGGAAATCAATATTCGACGAATTGGAGGTCACCAAGTGCACAATGAAACCTCAGGAAATTATGCCAACACCTCTGGATGCATATGGGACAGCAGGGGAAGCATTCATGGATGCCTCTGAGGCTGCTTAATCGCACCATTACGCCAAATTCTGGGCAACAGCATGGCAGTGATCACGCAGTGAACCATTAAAACAGAGGTAGCATATAAACCATCCCAAAATTGGTGACTGCAAGCAAGGTTACTGTGTATTTCCATTCAGTGACAGCAAAAAAGGACACTGGGTGTTTTCATTCATTGACAGTAAACAAGGCTACTGGGTGTTTCCATTCATTGACAGAAAAAACAAGTTTACTGCGTGTTTCCATTCAAATATGTAGTAGCAAATCTACAAAGGGAAGTGCAAGCACTCTGCTCACCAAGTGCTTTGTGCTGCTGATACACGCTAGACTGCTCGATCTAAAAAAAAAAAAGAGTAGTACTTGTGTTCATCTAGTGCTACGTGCTGCTACATCATACAGAAATACACCGGGTGGTACAAGCAGGCCGCTATGCTACTATAAGGCACTCTGTTTACCAAGTGCTACATGCTACATAATACAGCCGTCCAGCTGTCCTATAAAATATTTATACACCCTTTAATAACCAGGTAATTCACCTGTATAACATCGACTTGTGACTTTGTTACGGGTGATTTTGGGGTGTCAGATGCTTCCTCTGCTGTCCCAGTTGCATTCCAGTGCTGTTGGCATCATTTCCTGAGGTGTCATTGTGAACTTGGAGACCTCCAAGTGGTCGAATAGATGTTTTTCAATAATCGAATACTTTTTCCCATAGACTTTAATGGGATTGAATATTCAATCAAATATTCAAATATCAGGAGATATGCGTACGGATATCGAATATTCCATATTTGTTATGAACTTTCTCAAAGTTCGGTTTGGTGACGAACCAAACTTTTTGCGAAGTTCGTAACAAATCTGATTCGTTACGGTTCGGTTCGCTCATCCCTACTCCATATTATGTACTTCGTCCTTTGTAGTTTTTCCGCCATACAGTGTACATCCCCCTCTGCAGGTAGTCCTCATACTTTATACCTTCGCTCGCTGTAGCTTTCCCACGTACCCTCTGTCCTATGCCCCCATATTCAATGTTCCTTACTGTGCATCTTCTGACCACTCCTGCCTCCCCTGCAGCTTGTGTTCAGCTGATGGAGGGGGCAGAGCATAATAAGGCTGACACTGATTGGCTGATGCTTAGCCACCCAGTATCAGATGTTATCTGGTCAGCTGACTTTAACTGGGGCTTATATTTTAAGTTTGCTTCAAAAATAAAATGTAGGTATATCTTATTTTTGGAAAAACACTGTAGTACTTGTGATCTTAAAATCCATTAGGAAAAACTCTTGAAGTAAATTATTTTCTATATTTTATGTAAAGGAAATTCACCAACAATCAAAACTTATTTCCAAAATGGTTTGTACATGTAATTTCTGTTGATACAGATACAAAAAAAATACATGGATCCAAGATTTATTTTCATAATTAAGGACGATATTCATGCTAGAAACATTATGTGCAGCATCATTTTTGTAGATATCATCTTTACTGACCATCTTCTATAATTCCTTTTGTTTGCTTTTTTTTTTTTTTTTAAGAACAGAATCAATAATATCTTTTCCACCAAGTACAGTAATTGTCATTCACAATACACAATAGGATGCTGTGTTTCGCTGGGTTCAATAAAACTTGCAGCTTTATAATATCTAAAACAAGCCATTGTATTATTTGACAGCAGGTACAATAACAATATAGCATTAAGAGATCAAAAATTATGAGAACTAATATACTTCATGTTCCCAAAAGGGAAAAAAAACCTCCTACAATTGCTACTTTTGTGCAGAGAAATATAGATACAACAGAGGGGTTTCATTGCTACTAGCAAATTAATAAGGCGGATTTGAAATGTGAAATTATAGCATGCTACAGTGTGGGTTTAGTATTGTTCATTTTTCAGGTGCCAAAAGTTTCATTTTCTTTAACTTATTTAAATTCACTCGCATATCAGTGTTTTCTAGCAACAGTTATAAAAGTTTACTGACGGATGTCTGCGGAGACTTTGAAAGACAAACTGGGTCGCAGCTACTAAAGCTTTCCTGGTAGAAAACATGTTTATTGTTGCAACTAGAGATGAGCGAACAAGGTTCGGGTTCTAGTCCATCCGAACCCGAATGTTCGGCATTTGATTAGCGGGGGCTGCTGAACTTGGATAAAGCTCTAAGGTTGTCTGGAAAACATGGATACAGCCAATGACTATATCCATGATTTCCACATAGCCTTAGGGCTTTATCCAAGTTCAGCAGCCACCGCTAATCAAATGCCGAAAGTTCGGGTTCGGATGGACTCGAGCATGCTCCAGGTTCGCTCATCTCTAGTTGCAACCCTTTATACTGTTTGTGCTAAGAACTTACCTCTCCATGCTGTGATGCCATGGGCGTTTGGCTAGTCTGATCAGGCCAGTTCACACAGAGTAAAACAGGTGAAATTCTGCAGTAGAACCCCGCCAGCCTCCATATCATACAGGATATCTATGGGAGGGTTCGTGCGCCTCCTCTCTCTGCATGGAAGAATTGACATGTCAATTCTTCTGAGCAGAGAGGCACGGAGAGAGGAGGCGTGCAAGCCCTCCCATAGACAGCCAGTATGACACACCAGTTTTACTCCATGTGAACTTGCCCTTATTGTGTCTTGTATATTTGTCTGTTTCTACCCTGAACTTTATCCCCTGCACATAATTTGGTGTAGAGACCGCTGCCCAGTTGGGGGCTGCCTGTTATGGCGGACCATCCAAGTAGGTAGAGCAGGGCCACACTATCCCTACCTACCCTGACCTTTCTTTTATAACCTCATGCCCATGTTCCCCACCTATAGGTTTCATAGTAGCAAGTATGACTTCAGACTACACCACAAAATAAAAAGCACTTATCATACTCTCACAGATCAAAAGTACCTTATTACCTTGAAGTAAACTGTGTTTCAATGTATCTTTAGGTATTAAGTACAAAAAGCAAATAGTATGGTTGAGTCTTTATTCTGGGAGATCTCTATGCCCTATTGACTTTTGTTTTGTTATAGGACCTATCAGATTTTAGCACCTAAGATCATCTACACAAGGTATAGGAAAATGTTCCAGGGCACACAACTGGTGATGGTATCCTGGCTGATGGCTTTTCTGTGTACTTTCATGTTGGTGTGATGAGGACAGCAGGACTTAAGGAGTTCATTGCAAATGTATAACTTTGATGTACAAACTACTGTAACTTCATCCACAAAATGGAGGTAGGGAAGCTTTAACAGCTTTTAACTACAGGATGACCACAGTACATCTTGTCAGAATGGCAAAAGTAGGTGAATCACCTGTCTAAATAAAGGGTCAAAAAAGGAGAAGTCCAGCAAAAAAATTTAATATAAGTATGTTATTGCCCCTCAAAAGTTATACAAATCATCAATATACACTTAATACAGGAAATGCATTTAAAGGGCTTTTTTCCCTGCACTTACTACTGCATCAAAGCTTCACTTCCTGGATTACATGGTGATGTCACTTCCTGGATAAAATGGTGATGTCACTTCCGATATAACATGGTGATGTCACTTCCTGGATAAAATGGTGATGTCACGACCCGACTCCCAGAGCTGTGCAGGCTGTGGCTGCTAGAGAGGATGATGGCAGAGGGATGCTCAGTGTCTCTTCAGTGCCCTGTGTCCCCCTGCCATCATCCTCTCCAGCAGTCCCAGCCCGCACAGCTCTGGGAGTCGGGTCGTGACATCACCATTTTATGCAAGAAGTGAAGCCTTGATGCAGTAGTAAGTGCAGGGAAAAAAGCACTTTATAAGCATTTCCCGTAATAAGTGTATATTGGTGATCTGTATATCTTTTGGCGGGCAATACAATGCCTTAATAAAACATTTCGCCGGACTTCTCCTTTAAGGGGTTAAGATACAAATTCCTTACAACATTGCAATATGCTAGTAAAACCCTCAATAGGCCACAGTACACGTCACAACTCTGGGTGACAACGTCACAACCACTGGGTGACAACACAAACACATATAGCATACACATCACTGGACAGAGTGACAGAGTATCACAAAATCATGCTTTTCTGATAAGCTAGTCATCTCATGTCTCTTTTTTTTTATTGTGCTGAAACAGGAGTCAAAGTAAGGAAGAGGATGGATCTGCAAATGTCTGTCCTGTCCTAATGAAAGGTTATCAATGTTATTTCTCCGCAAATCCCTTTAATAATTTACAGACCTCTTTTCACATGATAGACATAATGCAACATGGGCGTCACAAAATGTTCTACACAATACATTATAGTTGTGACTGTTGATGCTTTGATCCAATTTTGTAATCATACAGAAAACAGAAGTAAAAGGGGATACGTAATTAATGTGCTTTTTTTTTTTTTAAACATCCACTTTAACGCCGCCAGAGGAAATGAGATGAAAGAGCCAGAAAATTCCCAGAGCTAATGTTAGTATGCAGTCATTTTTCTTAATGTATTCCCACCAGTGTACATCTTGATGGCCCACTCCGTGCATTCTTGATTCTTTTTTTAAACTATGCCCTCAAAGCTTTTTATCTGTTTTTTTTTTTTTTTTAAAGTATTCAATTCTAACACATATAAAAGCCTGACCGTTTCATTATATGTATATAAAAACATATGCAATGAGAAGTGGCTCAGATATTCCTAGAAACAGATGAGATTGGGTGAAGCATGTATTTGATCACAGATAATGTTCCCCTGCTCCATGGGCCCGGCTCACACTGAGCAGTTTTGCTGCAGTTATTGCTTGCATTTTAGAAACACATGAAGCGATTGCACAAATTTGCACCACATGATTCTAACGTAACGATTTTTCTTGTAATCGCTCCTAATTGTTTTAAATTGATTGTTCCAACTAGAAAGAAAAAATATTGGATTGTTATAGGAAAAGGAGAGCAACCTTTTACTGTGGATAGATTAAGATGCATGAGGCAAGCCTCACGAGTAAGCCAGATTTATCTTCTGTAAAAGGTGTAAAGTAAAAAAAAAAAACTTCCAGATTTTTTTATGACTTCCATAATATACATAGTTAGGGTTAATGATATTGCTTTTAAGAAGAAAGTAGAAGTTTGGCTGTTTAAATTTTTTTTCCATCCGGAAGGGATGGGGTGGAATATAACAAACTATTAAAACTCACCTCTACCTGTACCTCTCCAGCGCTGGATCGCAGCTCTGGAATCTTCTGCAGAGTTAATGTCACAACCAGGTTGATGGACTGCCTGCTCGGCCAATCAATGACGTGGCTGGGATGCTGCTGCAGTAACTGATTGGCTGAACGCGCTATACAGTGGTGCCTTGGATTACGAGCATAATTCGTTCCGGGACCGTGCTTGTAATCCAAATCTACTCCTAAACCAAAGCAAATTTTCCCATAAGAAATCATAGAAATGTAGACAATTAGTTCCACATCTCAAAAATAATGATTTATTATTCTGAATAGCAAGTAAAATAAATCAAACATTTAGAAACAGCAGAATATGGGATATTATAAGTTACTGTACAGTAATGGAGAGGATGGGAAACACAAGAACTGACAGAGACTGCAGGGAGCATGAAGGAATGAGCAGGACATATGTGGGTACATACATGCAGCACTCTCTGTCCGGGGAGAGAGGGGTTACAGCCTCCACAGTCCTGTCCCCTGATGTAAGCCCCAGCCTGAAGTGGATCTGCTATGATTTGGAAGGTGAGGGAGACTTCCTTGGTCAGAGTACAGGGCTGTAGACCCCGCTATGCAGACCATGCCCCTCTTCCACTAGCTCTCCCAGCCAGTACAGAGAGCTCTTAAACCAAAGCAAAGCTCTTACACCAAGTTACAATTTAAAAAAAACTGTGAGCTCTTAAACTAAATTGCTCTTAATCCAAGTTACTCTTAAACCAAGGTACCACTGTACATAATTGTGACATCAGAACTCAGGGGGAAAATGCCTTCCAGATGGGGTTCTGAAACCTGTGGACTGGCGCTTTGTGGGCACTGGGAGTGGTAAGTGATGATTGTTAGGTTCTTGCCTGCTCCTGCCAGCTGTGAAATTTTTTAAAACTACTGGAATTCTCCTTTAATATAGGCTGAGGATTGCAAAATATTGTGCGCCAATCCCATGGATTGATGCTTGTGGAGCCTTTACAATCTGGGCCCCTTGAACGATCCCTCAAATATTTGTGTGGCCCTATAAATGATTGGGTAAAGAAACAGAGTCACCATAACAATTCGGAGCAATGGTGTGGGACTGGGGGTGGGGAAGTTAATAATGTTACACAGGCAGCAATCCATATATTTTTAGTTAGTTTAGAATACCCCTTTAAGGTGGTTGGGTCTCTGGAGAGGGCACCATATTTACCCTTCCTACAGGCACTGCATGTATTAGTGACTGCACTATGATGTTATATATGATCTCCATAGAAATGTTGGCATGTAATAGCACTTTTCTTTTGGCTCAGCAGAACATGCACATTATTTATAGAAACCATAAGGCTATAAGCAAGTACCAGACACCTATTAATTTTAGTTACCTGTGGGGAAAAAGACTTTGGGATCAAAGAAAATCAATCATAAAGCTGATTAGATTTGCGGCTCCTGCAGCGCCACCACAGGGGAAATGAAGGATTACACAGTGGCCATACTTGTTCCTCTAGAGTAACGCACATTATATAGCCATTTCCTCTTGAGGTTAAGGATGAGAGTTTTACAGCAGGGGCCTCTCATATACACTGCAAAGGCTATTGGCCATGACATCATTTAAGTCTTATCTGGGCTCAAACTGCTACCAGAGACTTGAAATGGAAACTGTCATGAAAAACTTTTGACACGTTTGAGGGGCATGCCAAAAGTTCTAACGGGCGTGGAAAATTCTTTCATATCAACTGATCCCAGCAAGTGCTAGAGATTTGTAATTTATTTTTATTAAAAAAATCTCCAGTCTTCTGGCAGCTGTATGTCCCGCAGGAAGTGGTGTATTCTCTCCAGTCTGACACAGTGATCTCTACTGCCACCTCTGTCCATGTCATGAACTGTCCAGAGCAGTAGCAAATCATCGTCATAGAAAACCAGTCCTGCTCTCTAGACATGAAATAATACCACTTCCTGTAGGACATGTAGCAGCTTATAAGCACTGCAAGATTTTTTTTTAATAAAAAGAAAATTACAAAATCAGTTGATTTTTTTAATTTTGTTTTTGTGATCTACCCCTTTAAGTATCTGTTTTAGCCACTGGGCGATCATTGTTATCATTGTGCCCTATTGTGAAGGTAGGTAACACATTTGTTAATATAATATATATTGCACAGTATATAAACATAATTTTCACTTTTATAACATTAACTTTATCCTGTTTCTTTAACCTAACGTTGAATCTAAATCTAATCCATATTTCAGCTATGTTTTTTTCTTTTCTATTTTTTCGGCGCCACCAGATGCAGAACCAGCCTGAATATGATTATCCCATTGAATAAATTGCCTGATAAAGCTCACTCCTAGTTAAAGAACATGCTGACTCTCCCTTACCTTTTCCTGGAACTTTACCTCTTCGCAGGCAGGAATCAAGCACTCGATACAAACATCCAAAACTACAGGAAACTCGCTAATAATGTCACATACAGTTTTATCGTCCCTTTTCTGAAGCCAATGCATGACGGGAGGAGCCGTTTCCTGCTATTAAACCCATTGCTGTCATATCCCAAAAGACTATTTTCTTCATGAGCATCGCAATTTGCCGGAAAATTGGTATTCAGATGTAGAGAAGTGTCTGAAAAGTATTTATGGGATCGCGTTTGTAAGGCAAAATAGTTTACTTGCAGATGTTATTTAAAGATGGAATCCGCCTTTAATTGCAAATAATTTAAATAGGACATTAGAAAGACAAAGAGTCTCCCGCCAAATGATGGTTCTAATTATTAGCGGGATCCAATTATATTTACTAAAATAGATGCAATCTTAGCGGCGGTATCAAAATATGCTAATACTTTACAAAATGCATTTTAGCAATGGAAGTGCTCGCGTATGAGCAGCAGTCATTTTTATCCCAAAAAGATTTTGCTCCGGTAGCTGCAGCCATATATTTATGCCCTCCATTTACCTTAGGGAATATACGGCAAAATTTATATTTTTTATGCAATTATCTGGAGGCGGTAAACATGATTCACTTGTATAATTTTCAAATGTGCTTAATAAAACAAGAGACATTACAAGCAGGTTTGGAAATGTTCTATTTTGTTATTAGTAAAGCTCTTGTTACACAAACCATTAGTGATCCTGGGAGCAGTCATGAATAATGGAATCTATATCCAGAGGCTTTTTGCATGATGCTGCTTAATTATGTAAAGTTTCTTTATTTCTTAGCTTGGCAAATGTTTTCTGTGATTATTTTTTTTCTGTGCAGGTTTGCTAGTCTCTAAAGCTCTGAGTGCAGGTCTGGTGAGACTGGGTTAAGATGAAGATCATCTGAGACCAGTCTATGTGTTAACGTAATACAGGTGTATTTTTTATTTTTTAATTATTATGGTGCATTTATACAGAAAGATTTATCTTTCCTTTATGACCTGTTCCCTGACTTTGGCTTTAAAAATCTTTCAGTTAAACATAGGATCATAGAAGATGGTTGTCAGGAAAAAAACATTGGCTCCTTCTAGTCAGGCAATTTTAAGAAACTTTGTAATTGGGTTTATTAGGAAAAAAAATGCATTTTTATTATGAAAAAGCAGTTTGAAGCTTTCCCTCCTGTCTTCATGGTACTCTTATGGAGAGGGGAGGGAGATTAGGTACCAAAACAGGACAAAAAAGAGTTAATTTACAGTTACATCACTGGCTATCTCCTCTGACAGTCAGCCCTGACCTCTCTGACCTCTAAATACCGGCTTTCACACAGCTCCCAATGTGTAATCCTTTGTTTTCTGCTCTCTGCTGGCGACTAATCTCCCTCCTCCCCTCTCCATAGGTTAGACAGGGCTCGGCTGATGTAAAAGTGTCGAGATTTCCTGATGATGAGCAGTGAATGGGAGAGTGGAGTGGGGGGGGGGACCTGGGGAAAGTTTTTGAATGCAGATAATGGCATATTTGCCTAATGAACCCAATTACAAAGTTTCTAAAAATCGCCTGTACTATTGATTTCTGGATTGATTTATATCCTTTTTTAGGTGAGGTCTCCAGAACTGGACACAGTATTCCAGATGTGGTTTTACCAGAGCTCTATACAGCGGGATCACAACCTCCCTCTTCCTATTGGTTATACCTCTAATTCTCTCTGTGTAAACACATCATTAACACATCATGTGAGTCCTGACCCCTGAGTGATGAGCCAAATTAAAAGCACAATAGATTCCAGGCATACCTTAAGGTCATGTTCACAGGATGCACAAACAATGGCCATTCCGCCGCGAACAGCCATTGTTTAACAATACCTACTGCCAGAATTAATGCTCATGATGATTAATTGAATTAAACAGTGGCCGTTCACTGTTGAACGGCTGTTTGTAAAGTGTGTTAACATAGCCTAAAGCAGGGGTGTCAAATTTGGGGCACTACAGCAGTTGCGAAAACTACAAAATCCCATGAAGCCTGGATGCCAAAGCTTTAGCATGATGGAAATTGTGGTTTTGCAACAGCTGCAGGGCTGCAAGCTTGACGTCTGTGCCTTAAAGGGGTTATCTATGCTTGAAAACCATGGCAGCTTTCTTCCAGAAATGGCAGCACTCTTGTCCTCAGTTTGGGTGTGGGGTATTGCCAGCTCAGTTCTACTCAAGTAAATGGAGAGAAATTGGAATACCACACACAACCTGAGGATGGGTGATGCTGTTTTTGCAAAAATGTAACTGGGTTTAGTCTTATTTAGTCTGGAGTCCTTTCCAGTGCCAACATATAAGTCTCTTTGTTAATTATGTGAATAAGGGTCAAGTGACCTGGAGATGTTTGAGATTGTTGATCATCAAAAAATCGCTTTGTGTAATAGTACCCTAAGGTTATGGCTCTCTGGCTATAGCAACTAGAGATGAGCGAACCTCGAGCATGCTTGAGTCGATCCGAACCCGAACTTTCGGCATTTGATTAGCGGGGGCGGGCTGCTGAAGTTGGATAAAGCCCTAAGGCTATGTGGAAAACATGGATATAGTCATTGGCTGTATCCATGTTTTCCAGACAACCTTAGAGCTTTATCCAACTTCAGCAGCCCCGGCTAATCAAATGCTGATCGTTCGGGTTCGGATGGACTCGAACCCGAACCGGGTTCGCTCATCTCTAATAGCAACACAAGAACAAATGATACTTCAAAGGGTTTTTTTTTGTTTTTTTTTGTGAGCAAAGTAGTTAGAAAGCAATAATCTGAATTTGGTACCACCATAATTGTACCAGTCCTTAGAATCAAATGAGTATTTAAATGATACAGTGAATGCCTTAATGCAGAATCCAAAAAATTGCAGGATGTAAACCAAGTGGCTGATAACTGTTAATTTAATAGTTATACCAAGACAATTTCTCTGATAGAATAGTGCCCACACTCTAGTAGTGTCCAGTCATTGCCATTTCATCCAAGATGTTCCTGTTCTCCAGTCTTAAAGGAGTTGTCTGATCTAGTTTTTTTTTTTTTTTTAAATATATTTTTATTCCATTTTTCATTTTTAAAACATGACATTCCAAGTAACACACACAACTTAGGAGACAAACATAACTAAAGCACTTACATCTTTAAGTATTTCCTTACCCCCCCCCCCCCCCCCCCCCTTCCTGCGAGAGAAACCCTCCCGGCACCTCAAAGTCTCAAAGGCAAAATAGAAAGTACAAAAAAAAGAAAAATGAGAAATGAGAACATACGGACAGCAGAGCTCCCAAGGATAAGGTACCACCCTGCTCCTGGTCGTTTATCTGCTCCCACCTCCTATCGCATCACACTTGCAGTCTCCCCAAGGAGCCCGCCAGAGCCGCGTTCAGATACCACCCAGTCTGTGTGAAAGGGGACACCACCTGTTTAATCTCCTGGGGGGTCAGGAAGGCAGTAATAAAGGTTTTCCATTTGGAGAAGAAAGATTTAGTCATCTTCTCTTTGTGTTGCTCCGTTTCCAATTGGTCCATCCTAAGATAATATTTAACCTGGGTAAGCAATTCAGGCATGGTAGGCATATCGGACGTAAGCCATTTAGCCAGGAGACATCTCTTGGCTACTAGGATAATTATATGTAATAATCGAGACATGGGCCTATCCTCGGGGGAGACATGCAAAATGATAGTTTGTGCATCTATAGTTAGTCTCTGATTCAACTTATGTTGCAATAGGGTAACTAAAGATGCCCAATATTGGGCCACCTTGGGACAGGTCAACAAACCATGCATCAGATCTGTTCCTGGAGAGGAGCAATTAGGGCATGCCGTAATTCTGTCAGGATGGGAGGGTGTTTTTGCAGCGTAAAACCATAAGTAGCGTGATGTAGGATCTTGAAGTGAGTTTCACGCCAACGTTCATTCACCACTGCGCTTCGAACAGCCTCTCATCCCTGCAAAATAGGCTTTAGTAAATTAGAGGAGCCTAACTTCCTCTCCCAATATGCAAACACTGATCGGGCAGTACTAGATGTGTCCGTGTTTTTAAGGTCCTGGTATAGGAAAGATAATGAATGTCCTGCCATCTCAGACCCCACATAGCCATCTAGAATTCCTATCTCACATTCCTTAGACCAGTCTCGGAGTCTGGAGGACAAGAATGAAACTACCTGATTGTATGCTATGAAGTGGCCTTGTGGCAACCTATGATGAGCTAGGACCTCAGGCCAAGTCAGTAGACGGGATTCTGAATCATGCAGAACATCTCTCACTCACTCTATTCCCCTCGTCTTCCACAGCCTAAACATGCCATTCTCTCTTCCCGCCGGGAACTCCACATGGTCCCATAACATCATTAATTTGCTGACCTTATGGGGTAATGCTATCTTGGTTCTTATGGTCTTCCACGCTGCAATAGTGTCGGTGAAGAGGACACTCTGCTTAAGAGAGCGGGGAAGAGCAGAGAAAGATGTGTGCAGCAAAGAATTTAGCGACCATGGGGAGGCCAGCCTGCTCTCTATAGCAATATTGGAGAGCCCCTCCGAGCCCCTGAGCCAGTCTATCCCGTGCCACATTAAACAGGCCAGATTGTATAAACGTATATCCGGTATGTTTGATCCACCTTTTTCCTTGGCTAATACCAGCTTTCTATATGCTATTCTTGGCCGTCTACCCGCCCATATGAAACTTACAAACGCTTTTTGAAGTTTCAGAACATCCAGGTGTTTTAACAATAGAGGGACAGTTTGGAGGGGATACAACAATTTGGCAAAGGACATTATTTTGAGGAGGTGGCATCTAGCCAATAGAGGTAGAGGGAGATGAGACCAGTGATTGAGCTCAGTAATGACTTTCTGAATAATAGGAGGGAAATTCAATGCATACATGCAGTGGCGCCGCAATGATGAGGCGACCTGAGTCGTCTGCCTCAGGCGGCGCCACCAGCTGTTATCATGGGGGCAGCCAGTGGCTTAGCTACCACGGTCGCAGCGGTCGCTACCGCGACCGGGCCGCTACCGAGGGGGGGCCCGCGAGGCCCCCCCCTGCCACTGTTCTGCCCGCCTCCCACTCCCTCTTGTGACCGCAAGCAATGTTTTGCCTGCAATCACAAGAGGCAGGCTGGGACGGCCCGGCTGACTTGCGGGGCTGGGAGCATCTTGAGGGCAAAAAAACAGGTCCCACGAAGCTCCGCCCCCTCCGCTGGAAGCCCCGCCCCCAGCCGCGGTAAGCCCGCCAGCGCGCGTGATTTTTTAGTTTTAAAGGGCATGATGGGGGTGTAGTGGTATGATGATGGAACAAGAGGATGATGGGGGTGTAGTGGTATGATGATGGAACAAGAGGATGATGAGGGGTGTAGTGGTATGATGATGGAACAAGAGGATGATGGGGGGTGTAGTGGTATGGTGATGATGATGGAACAAGAGGATGATGGGGGTGTAGTGGTATGATGATGGAACAAGAGGATGATGAGGGGTGTAGTGGTATGATGATGGAACAAGAGGATGATGGGGGGTGTAGTGGTATGGTGATGATGATGGAACAAGAGGATGATGGGGGTGTAGTGGTATGATGATGATGGAACAAGAGGATGATGGGGGTGTAGTGGTATGATGATGGAACAAGAGGATGATGGGGGGTGTAGTGGTATGGTGATGATGATGGAACAAGAGGATGATGGGGGGTGTAGTGGTATGATGATGGAACAAGAGGATGATGGGGGTGTAGTGGTATGATGATGGAACAAGAGGATGATGGGGGGTGTAGTGGTATGGTGATGATGATGGAACAAGAGGATGATGGGGGGGTGTAGTGGTATGATGATGGAACAAGAGGATGATGGGGGGTGTAGTGGTATGGTGATGGAACAAGAGGATGATGGGGGGTGTAGTGGTATGATGATGGAACAAGAGGATGATGAGGGGTGTAGTGGTATGATGATGGAACAAGAGGATGATGGGGGGTGTAGTGGTATGGTGATGATGATGGAACAAGAGGATGATGGGGGGTGTAGTGGTATGATGATGATGGAACAAGAGGATGATGGGGGTGTAGTGGTATGATGATGGAACAAGAGGATGATGGGGGTGTAGTGGTATGATGATGATGATGGAACAAGAGGATGATGGGGGGTGTAGTGGTATGATGATGGAACAAGAGGATGATGGGGGGTGTAGTGGTATGATGATGGAACAAGAGGATGATGGGGGTGTAGTGGTATGGTGGTGATGATGGAACAAGAGGATGATGGGGATGTAGTGGTATGATGATGAAACAAGAGGATGATGGAGGTGTAGTGGTATGATAATGGAAGAAGAGGATGATGGGGGTGTAGTGGTATGATGATGATGATGGAACAAGAGGATGATGGGGGGTGTAGTGGTATGATGATGGAACAAGAGGATGATGGGGGGTGTAGTGGTATGGTGATGATGATGGAACAAGAGGATGATGGGGGGTGTATTGGTATGATGATGGAACAAGAGGATGATGGGGGGTGTAGTGGTATGGTGATGATGATGGAACAAGAGGATGATGGGGATGTAGTGGTATGATGATGGAACAAGAGGATGATGGGGTGTAGTGGTATGATAATGGAAGAAGAGGATGATGGGGGTGTAGTGGTATGATGATGATGATGATGGAACAAGAGGATGATGGGGGGTGTAGTGGTATGATGATGGAACAAGAGGATGATGGGGGGTGTAGTGGTATGATGATGGGGGTGTAGTGGTATGATGATGATGGAACAAGAGGATGATGAGGGTGTAGTGGTATGATGATTAAGGAACAAGAGGATGATGAAGGGTGTAGTGGTATGATGATGAAAGGGCAGGAGGATGAAGGGGGTGGTAGTATTATGATGGAGGTGTTTGTAGTATGATTATGAAAGGGCAGGAGGATGAAGGGGTAGTAGTATGATGATGGAGGGGCAGGAGGATGAAAGGGGTAGTAGTATGATGATGGAGGGGCAGGAGGATGAAAGGGGTAGTAGTATGGTGATGAAGGGGCAGGAGGAGGGGACAACATGGGGGGCATCTGTAAGGGGGATAAAATGGGGGGCCATCTATATGGGGGATAACATGGGGGGCATCTATAAGAGGGACAACACAGGGGGCCATCTATAAGGGGGAAACATTGGGGGCCATCTATAAGGTGGACTACATGGGGGGTGTATACAATAGGGCATGCACAGAGGGGGGCATGTACTGTAAGGGGGGTCACATAGTGTCAGGGCTACCTACTAAATGAGGATGTAAAGGGGACAGTACAGATGTGCAGTTTTTAGAGAGATGAGGATGGTGTCAGTGTGAGGAGCCTAATATGTCTGTCTGGCAGATTCTGTGGATTCATGGCCCAGAGAAGTTCTCATAATGGCCCAGGGCAGATGGAGAAGATGAAAAGGGAAGAACTCCGATCAGAGAAGATGTCCCCTGTGAGTCACTTGATATAACTGCACTGTAATGTATATGGTGTATAGATCCTGTGTACAGTGCATCCACCTCTATATGACTGTATGAAGTGGTATTGGTCAGATATGTACAGAGGATTATATTCAGTAGCAGCGGTGGTGTTAGTCAGTATGTGGTGGTGTTAGTCAGTATGTGGTGGTATTAGTCAGTAGCAGCGGTGGTGTTAGTTACTATGTGGTGGTATTATTTGTTACTTGTTATCTGGTACTGTGTTTTATTGGATTTAGTATACTGGATTTGGTCAGTAACAATATGGTGGTGATGGTTGTGGTGTGGCGGTAATATTTCCCCTTGTGTACTGGTAATATTGGCAATATTGGTCTCAGTAAACAGGATTTGTTTAGTAACAGTATGGCGGTGATAATATTTCCTGTATACTGGTATTATTGGTAATATCAGTCTTGAGATATATATATACCAATAGCATCGAGATAGGGGGGGCCCAAGTTGACCTCTTGCACCAGGGCCCAAGAGACATTAGCTACGCCCCTGGGGGCGGCATTCAGTGGCAGATAATAATATGGGCAGCCGCCCACATTATAATCCGCCACTGATTGTACCATGTACCGGAGACCCCCGCACCCGGAGAGCATCTGTAATTAGATGCTGGGAGCGGGGGAGACTGTATTCATAAGCGCCACGCTGTAATGAATCAGCCCCGCGGTGCTGTTACTACAGCGCGGCGCTTATGAATACAGTCTCCCCCGCTCCCAGCATCTAATTACAGATGCTGTCCGGGTGCGGGGGTCTCCGATATCGGCATTCCCTGTCCGTGATCCGTCAGGATCACGGAACGTGGGAATGCAGCCTTAGTCCCCCGGCTGATGTGCGGCTGCCGGAGGTGTCCCATCCTGTCCCCGGCAGCGCGCGCATCAGAGAGCTCCCTGTGCGCCGGAAGTCACAGCCACAGGCGCACAGGGAGCTCTTTGATGCACGCGCTGCTGGGGACAGGACGGGACACCCCGGGCAGCCGCACATCAGCTGGGACCAGACCAGAGAGGCTCGACGGGGGAACGGATGGCAGGTGAGTTGTGTGCTGTTTTTGTTTTATCTGCTGTCCATCTATAAGGGGAAAGAGGGGGACCATCTATAAGGGAAAAGAGGGGGACCATCTATAAGGGGGGAAGAGGGGGACCATCTATAAGGGGGGAAGAGGGGGACCATCTATAAGGGAGAGGGGGACCATCTATAAGGGGGGGGGGAAGAGGGGGACCATCTATAAGGGGGGGAGAGGGGGACCATCTATAAGGGGGGGGGAAGAGGGGGACCATCTATAAGGGGGGGAGAGGGGGACCATCTATAAGGGGGGGCAGAGGGGGACCATCTATAGGGGAGGAGAGGGAAGAGGGGGACCATCTATAAGGGGGTGGGGAAAGGGGGGACCATCTATAAGGGAGGGGAGAGGGGGACCATCTATAAGGGAGGGGGGAAAGAGGGGGACCATCTATAAGGGAGGGGGAGAGGGGGACCACCTATAAGGGGGGGGGGGAGAGGGGGACCATCTATAAGGGGGGGGGAGAGGGGGACCATCTATAAGGGAGGGGAGAAGAGGGGGACCATCTATAAGGAAGGGAAAAGAGGGGGACCATCTATAAGGGAGGGGGAGAGGGGGACCATCTATAAGGGAGGGGGAGAGGGGGACCATCTATAAGGGAGGGGGGAGAGGGGGGGAACATTTATAAGGGGGGGCAGAGGGGGACCATCTATAAGGGGGGGGGAGAGGGGGACCATCTCCTAAAAGATCAGCACCCTCCTCTCCTGACATCCTCTGTGCTGCTGGCACTTCTCCTATAGGATTAGCACCCTCCTCTCCTGACATCCTCTGTGCTGCTGGGACCTCTCCTATAGGATTAGCACCCTCCTCTCCTGACCTCCTCTGTGCTGCTGGGACCTCTCCTATAGGATTAGCACCCTCCTCTCCTGACCTCCTCTGTGCTGCTGGGACCTCTCCTATAGGATTAGCACCCTCCTCTCCTGACCTCCTCGGTGCTGCTGTGACCTCCCCTATAAGATCAGCCCCCTCCTCTCCTGACATCCTCTGTGCAGCAAGGGACCAAACATTATGTTTATTGGGGACAGCAGTGGGGGGGGCAGTAGTGGATTATAATGTGGGCGGATTGACGGGGGGGGGGGCGTCATCCTATAGTTCGCCTCGGGCAGCAGAGAGGCTAGAATCACCCCTGCGTACATGGAGTGGGGTGACTTGCCTATGGTTATCCCTAAATACTAAATATTTAAGGTGAGACTGCGATATCTGCACATGGACAGGTAACTGATATCTGTCTAGGACTTCCTTAGGGGAGAGGTCCAAGAGGGTGCTCTTTGAGACATTGACTCTATAGCCAGAATATTTGCCAAAGGTTTCCAGTAACTGAAACACTAATGATAAACCTCACACTGGGTGTTCTAGGAACAGCAGAAGGTCATCTGCAAACAATCCCATTTTGACCTCTCCCCCTCCCACCGTAATACCCCCTATCCCATTAGCAGAGACCAGATATCTAGACAAGGGCTCAATAGCCAAATTAAATAGGAGGGGGGACAAAGGGCATCCCTGTCGGGTGCCCTTCCCCAGCCCAAAAGGGGCCGATAGAAACCCCGCAGCTGCAAAAATATCTGCATAGTCAGACAAATAGCTATGTCTCTTTTTCCGGGCAGACCGTCTGCCCCCTGGCGTGGAAGTGGTAAAAGAGGTAGTAACCAACACATTTTGAACTAGATAACCGGTCTCTAAACTATAGAACAGTGACCCTGACAAGTGGGCATATGAACACCCCACACAGGGCCTCAATGATTAGCCATATTGTCCCATTCCAGCGTTTCAGATGGAGGACAAGGAGGATCGCCGTCTCCGCTTTTCTTTCGGAGGGCATCGGCCCATAGAGGAACGCTGTGTGATCTCCGTTTCCCATTCTGACTCCCTAGGTCTCCTCGGGCTTGCACTTTCGGGATGACGTCTGGTAGATGGAGTTGGGTCTTGACGTCTGGGGGGATGCGAGGAGAATAGATGCTCTAGGCCTTTCGCCGCCTCCTCAGGAGAATGGTATGTGGAGTAGGACCCGTCGTCATGGAATACTCTCAAGGTGGCCGGATAAATAAGTGCGAATTTCACTTGGCGATTGTAGAAATCAGAGCATATCGCTGAAAACGCCCTCCTCTTGCGGGTAGTTTCCACCGAAAAGTCGCTGAAGATAAGTAATTTTTGTCCCTGTAGGACCAGGTCATCTTTATGGCGCCGAAACGCCTGCAGCACCGCCATTTTGTCAGTGTAATTCAAATAGCGCACGATGACTTGGCGTGGTCTATTTCTTTGGGACAGGCCTGGAGCGATGCCCCTGGTGGGTGCCGGCTGCACTTCTGGGCACAGGCGATGTGCCCTTTCTGCTCTGCAATCATGAGCAATATGCAGTAGTTTAGGAATGTCCACCTCGCATGAGCCGCAACAGATCCCTTGCCGCCACGTTTTCGGGCACCCCCAATATCCTCAAATTATTTCTTCGGGAGCGGTCCTCTAAATCTTGCAGTTTCTCCCAAAGTCTCTTATTATCACTTACCAGGGCCGCAATTTGAGAGTCTGTATTTTCAGTAGAGTCCTCCACTATCTGCAGCCTGGTCTCAGCCTCCTCCAGCCTTTCCCCCTGCTTCATCACATCAGCTTGCAGCTGCTGCAGTGTACTGGCCACCGTTTTAGCCAGCGTCTTCTGTATATCAGGAGCAATGTGGTGAGCAACTTCCCTGGCGATTCTTTTATAGTCCATCTGGGACATAGGCTGCTCCTCATCTTGCTCCGACATCTCCTCCTCAGATAGACCCGCTTCCTGAGAGCTGCCCGACTCCGCCATCTTGAGCCTCCGGGACGCCATCTTGTTCTGCTTGCCAGGCGTCTTTTGCTTAGATTTGACCCCCATCTTCTGCACAAAAGAGTCCATGCACCTCTGTGCCGTTATCGGTGTGGTATCGGGTCACTGCCGGGACCGTGGTGCGGGTAAGTTATGCCGGTTAATGCCAGAGGGACACAGAGCTGCTCCTCCTCACGTCCTCACAGCATGGCGCCAGAACCGGAAGCCCGTCTGATCTAGTTTTAATGGGTGGCCTGTAGAGATGAGCGAACCTCGAGCATGCTCGAGCCCATCCGAACCCGAACTTTCGGCATTTGATTAGCGGTGGCTGCTGTAGTTGGATAAAGCCCTAAGGCTATGTGGAAAACATGGATATAGTCATTGGCTGTGTCCATGTTTTCCAGACCAGTTTCATCCAAGTTCAACAGCCCCCGCTAAGCAAATGCCGAACGTTCGGGTTCGAGTCCATCCGAACCCGAACGTTCGGCATTTGCTTATCTCATCTTATGCTCATCTCTAGTGGCCTAGCCACTAGACTATAGATAGATTGACTGGAAGTAAACAATGGCCAATGGAGTAGCCCCAAGCTACACTGCTTATTCAACTCCTGAAGTTATGTAAATAGCAGAGCTCACAGGGCTATACCATTTGCACAACTCCTATTATAGTCAAGGGGAATTACGCAAACAGGCTTAGGCCATGTTCACACTCTGTATGACACACTGTATACCGCCTGGGTAATCTTTACCGCCCCTGAATTCAGATGTGCCTGCATCCAAATTCCCTGCTGCTCACAACGAGACGTGCGGCCGATGCCGCACGCTCCAGTGTGTGAACTAACAGGGTTTTCTGCGGCCGGTACTTATTGAATAGCGGCCTCAGAAAACTTACATGTCAGTTTCTTGCGGCGCCACTAGGGATCCCGGCCGGAGTGTATACTATGTGTATACTCTCCAGCCAGGATTTCATAGAAGGCAGCACTACATAAGCTAAGTAGTAATCACGGCCATTGTAACAACATCCGTGATTACTACGTAGCTTACGTAGTGTGAACATAGCCTTAATGGGGTTTAGGGTTTATCTTTGAGATGCAGATACCCCTTTAATGGTGCAATAAACATTGACGACTTTCACAGCCCATACATTTGCCGTCAGATTTCCTTTAAGACATTTCTTACATTACATATTTTATCAATTTTTTAAAAATAAATTTACAAACACCATTTAAAGTAATTTTTCTCCCGTCCGTGCACATTTCCATTACGTTTTTCCTTCCATTGGTTCACACAATCTCATAAAGTCTTCGGCATTATATTTGGAAACATGAAGCAATCGGGAAGAAAATGATTTTTCTGATTGCCTGGGATACCGTAATTAAGATGTCTCATACAAACGACCCTCACTCAAGTTATGATGTAGAAGACGTGGCAAAGGTCAGCGCCGTTCAGTGTGTATATGTATGAAGTTTTAATACGGACAATCACATCTTAACACTTGCATTATTCATCATGTCTGTCAGTGCGTTAGAGCTATAGTGCAACAAAAGAAATGCATTTTAAATAACCTGCTGAATGATTATCATTGATTTCCAAGTTCGCGCTAACATCGATCCACTACCATATGGAGATAAATGTATTAACAAAGAGGTTCATTGCCTGTGACTTAAGAAAATGAAGCAATTTTAGGAAACAGGATTCAGATATGACTTTAATTTATCAAGGTCTGGGATGTAATTTCTGAAATGCTATGTCGGCATGCCTATAGTTGTAATCGAAAATTATTATTCATAACGGAAATAACTATTCTAAAAATATTGTCGCGCCGAACATGTATTCTCATTTAGTTGTTTTTTTCCCCCTTCTTTTAAATGGCAATATCATTCCGTCTGCTACAGGAATACAAGTCATGGAGGTCAACTGGAAAATATAGCTAAGCCACGCACGTACAGTCACGTCCTTCTTTACCTTTCCTTATGGCTAAATGCATCGGTACATGTGTTTCCTGTAGTTACTAGGGGAAAAAAAACATTATTTCCGACACTGTCAGGTGATGTACTGTATATGCTGTATGCGCCTATGTGTGGCCGCCCGGTGGTTATGATGAAAATGACAGCCTCTTACAGATTTTGGCAGCAAGTTGCAATAAGGTTTTGAATTTGAAAAACAAGAAATTGGACACAAGATAAGGTAAGGGAGAACATTGTACATGTAGGTGACTTTTTTTTTTTTTTTTAAAGAACTTTATGGTTTCATAAGATTAACTCTTTAGAGTGGTCTCAAGCCCCCCATGGTAAACAACTATTGCGCATGTTATCCATAACAGTGGTTGGCACCAGAGCAGACTGTTTGTCAGTAGTAGCCCCCCACTTGGCCTGGAGCGGTCCCCCAGTACTCCTTCATTCTCCCAACTTCCCGGCACACAAGTGATGTCACTCATTTGCAGGGCTCTGGGGAACTGAGCTGGGCCTTTCTGCAAGGGCACTGTAGCAGTGGCGTGGTCTCCCTTTTATTGTTTATTAATTGTTTATTAATGCACTGTTTTGTTTTGTTTTTCAAAGTGCTATGTGAGCATAAAGGAAAATAACAGCAACATCACAGCAATAAAGGGATTACCTAGATACTGAGCTGCTGCTGAGATAAGAGGGAAGACTTGATTTACTTTTTATGGACAGTGTAGTGAAGAAAGCAGTTAGGCTCAGAATTCAGAGTTGCTGTCTTCCCTGCTCATAGCAGTAGTTAGGCCCTGTATCAGTGTTCTGTCTGTTTTTCAATTTGCTTTGATGACTTGTAATTTTATTTAAATTCTTTATCATTTGTGAAGCACTGTGGCTTAATATATAGCAAATATATTGTTGTCATGATACATATTTGACATCTACTCTTTGGTACTCATGATTGGTTTGACTATTGATGAGCAAATTGAGTTTGAATTAACCAGATAAAATCTCAAAATATATGATCAAGGCAATAAGTTAAACATTTTCCAAATTCCACAATAATACAAATATTTCTTAGTAGATTTATTCTGAATTTTGACTTTAGTGGGACTTAGTACAGAAGAAAAAATCTGCAACATACTGTAAATGACCTGCTGAAAGGTTAAGGTGTATAATGAAGGTCAATTTCCGTGAGAATTCTGCCTAATTTTGAGATTTAGTAAAATGTCACCCACTTAAAAAAAAAACATGTTCACATAGGGCAGATATGCTGCAGATTCTCCTCTGCAGGTCTATGAGTAGAAAACCCACACTGTCCTATTTGCTCCATCAAAATTAATGGTCTGAGCATAGTACCTGTTAAATGATCTGGCAATTGTTTAAAGGGTCTTTCCAGGTTTCGAAAAATACAGCTACTTTCTTGGAAAAGCAACATCGCTCCCTGTCCTCAGGTTGTGTGTGGAATTGCAATTCAGCTCCTTTCACTTAAAAAAAAAAAATGAGTTACAAAACCACGTCCAATTGGAAGACAAGAGTGGTGCTTTTACTGGAAGAAAGCAGACATGTTTTTCTAAGCCTGGAAACCCCCTTTTAGACTCCAGTTCCATCTAACGGAATTGATCTGATTATAACTAGGGATGAGCATAGATTAGCATAAGAAAAGAGCCAGCCTCCTAAATTAACCTAATTAAGATTTACCTGTATATAAGGAGGCTACAAACTCTGTGGAATTTACTCTGGAGAGTTGACTACTGGTAGAAGCATCGTGGCATAAGTGCAACGGGGCAAAAGTGAGTAGTTAAAAAACTGCAGTAGTTTGAAAACAGCAGGAGTTTGGTAACTGCAGGAGATTCTTTTGTTTTTTTCAGTACTTGCTTTCACCTGTTCTTAAATGATATCTGGTTTGGTGCAGTGTAGTTCTTGTTTGGCTGTAGTTTTCCATAGAACCCTTTGGGACTTGGGGTGCTGTCCAGTTTGCATGCAGATTTCTGGTTTACGTTGTGAAATTTCTAGGCTTCAGTCCTTAGTCTGTACATTTCAATCTGATGTGAGGAGACTATCCCAGCCAGGAGTTGCTGTGCAGCCCTGTTACCAGCCACCTCTTCCTCAAAGACCTCAGAGGAAAAGAGCGGTTTGGAAAACAGTTGGTTCAGGTAGGTTGCGAGCTGAAGCATAGCACGTTTGGCCTCTCTGTGCAGAATAGTTTTAGTGTTCTTGCTGATATAGATAGAGATGCTGTTGCTGTTGGAGACATGGCTGCTCAGGTGATTTCCAATGGGGATGTTGTTTTGGATGGGCCACTGAGGGCAGAAGTAAAGGTTAGTAAGAAGAGAAGGCATCTTCTAGTTGGTGACTCGCTTGTTAGAGGTGTTGTGGTAGGACAGGAGGAGGATGTGATTAGAGAGGTGAGATGTCTCCCAGGTGCTACTGTCAGGAGGGATAGGAGACGGATTGTGAACATTGTGAAGGCTGCTAGTATAGACAGCAAGGTTGATCTGGTGGTTCATCTTGGAACCAATGACTTGTCCCAAGGAGATGTGGATTTGGTTAAAAAGGTATTTCAAACTTTTAGTCTGGAGCTGGCCAAGATAACGGATTCTGTGACATTTTCAGAGGTTTTGCCGGTCTGTAATCAGAACAACAAGGCATGTCGTATCTCAGAGTTTAGTGCATGGTTAAGGCAGTGGTGTAAGGCAGAAGGTTTTGGGTTTGTTAGTCATAGCTTTTGCAAGTGGTGCAAAAAGGAGATGTTCAAGAGGGATGGTTTGCACCCATCACACATAGGTACACAGGTACTTGGTGAGGAATTCAGATTGTTTTTGGACAGACATTTAAACTAGATGAAGGGGACAGAAGTATAATAGAGGAGGAGGATTTCTGTCCCCGACCAGTAAAGACAAATAAGTGTATCCGGATTGGTGAAAGCGCAGTGGTTGGTGCTGTAGACACAGTGGTTGGTGCTGTTAATGTAGTTGTTGGTGCTGTTGACGCAGTTGTTGGTGCGGATATTGGTGCTGTAGATGCAATGGTTGGTGCGGTTATTGTTGGTAAGGAAGATGCTGTTGGTGCGGTAGATGAAGTTGGAAATAAAGGTATTATGAAGTTTAGTAATCTTCGGGCAATGTGTACGAATGCTCGCAGCTTAGGAAACAAGATCTGTGAGCTGATGGCCATTATGTCTAGAGATGATTTGGACCTTGTTGCTGTAACAGAGACCTGGTTCAAAGAGTCTAATGATTGGGACATAGTTATACTGGGAAATATTTTGTACAGGAAAGACAGAGAAGAGAGAAGGGGAGGCGGGGTAGCCATTTATGTTAGGGATAGTCTTAAATCGACAGTCATCCAAAATACATATAAAGAGCTGGAGACTCTCTGGGTTTGCATGCAGTCCAAAGAGGGATCTGTTATTAGGATAGGTGTTATCTATAGGCCTCCGGGGCAAAGTGAGGACTATGATAATATGCTGATGGATGAAATTACTAAAATGCCATTAAAGGGGGACATTGTAGTTATGGATGACTTCAACATGCCGGATGTGGATTGGAATATCCCTTCTGCACTTACATGTAAAAGCAAGTATGTAATGGAGGCTCTTACAGGGGCATCTCTAAAACAGCTAGTGAAGTCACCAACCAGAGGAGAGAACATTCTAGATTTAGTATTTACTAATGTGGATCGGGTGTCTGAAGTTAGAGTGGAAGAAAATCTAGGTTCCAGTGACCACCAGTGTCTATGGTTTGACGTACAAACTGACTACGTCCAATCCCATACTACAACAAGAGTATTGGATTTTAGGAAGACAGATTTTAATAAAATGGGGGAGTATTTAGATAAAGAATTAAGAGGGTGGGATAAAACATCGGGAGCGAGCACTGAGTGGGCAGAATTAAAAAATGCCATATTAAAGGCAACTAGACTATATGTACGAGAAGTTAGCAAAAGTAAAAGGAAGAAGAATCCATTATGGTTTACTAGAGAGGTTAAGGCCATTGTAAAAGGAAAAAAGGCAGCGTATAGGAAGTATAGAAAGACTGGAAATGAGGCTGACATATAAAAGTATACAGAAGGAGGCAAAGCAGATTATAAATGCTGCTAAAGCCTCAAAAGAAGAAGAAATGGCAAAATCTGTTACTGCGGGGAATAAAACCTTCTTCAGATTTATAAGTGACAGGAAGAAGAAGAAGAATGGCTGCAGCATTACTAAAATAAGTAATGGGGAGAATACATTTATCGATGGAGATAAGGCGGTCGCTGACTATTTGAATACTTACTTCTGCTCAGTGTTTTCAGAAGGCGGCCTTCACAATCACAGGATGGTTGGATACAGCATTGCCTCCAGCTATATGTGTTCAGCTCCAGTATTTTCAGAGGCTGAAGTTGCAGAGGAACTGAACTTGCCCGTTTAAAGCTGAATAAGGCGATGGGTCCAGATGGGATCCATCCCAGGGTTCTTAAAGAACTCAGATCTGTGATTGCTGCCCCCCTGACAGATCTGTATAACCAATCCCTGCTAACAGGAGATGTCCCGGATGATTGGAGAACAGCCAATGTTATACCAATCCACAAGAAGGGGAATAGAGAAGAGCCCAGTAACTACAGGCTAGTGAGCCTGACATCTGTAGTAGTGTAAATGATGGAAACTCTTCTAAAAAAGAAGATAATGGATCACCTAAGAATCAACAATTTGATGGATCCAAACCAGCATGGCTTTACTGAGGGCCGATCATGTCAGACTAATCTCATTGATTTCTTTGATTATGCCACAAAAGTGCTGGATGAAGGTGGTGCTGTGGATATCGCCTATCTGGACTTCAGCAAAGCTTTTGATACAGTTCCCCATAAAGAGCTGATAGAGAAGTTGGAGAAAATTGGTCTAAATCCCTGGATAGTTCAGTGGATTTTTGGTTGGCTGAAATATAGATATCAGAGGGTTGTTGTTAATGGTGTATATTCCGAACAGAGACTGGTTACAAGTGGTGTGCCACAAGGGTCTGTTCTGGGTCCTATTCTTTTTAATATGTTTGTAAGTGACATAGGAGAAGGGTTGGTAGGTAAGGTTAGACTGTTTGCTGACGACACAAAAGTGTGCAATAGGGTTGATATTCCTGGAGGTGTCAGTAATATGGAAAATGATTTAGCTTTACTAGATAAGTGGTCCAAACAGTGGAAATTGAAGTTCAACGTTTCCAAATGTAAAATAATGCACTTGGGGAGGAGGAATCCTCTTTCCGAGTATCACATCGGCAGTACTGTGTTGGAAAAGACTTCAGAAGAGAAGGATTTAGGGGTAATGATTTCTGACAGCCTTACAATGAGTCACCAGTGCAACCAGGCGGTGGGGAAAGCAAATCGTATGCTGGGGTGTATAGCTAGAGGTATAACCAGTAGGAAGAGAGAGATTGTGATCCCGCTGTATAGAGCTCTGGTGAGGCCACATCTGGAATACTGTGTCCAGTTCTGGAGACCTCACCTAAAAAAGGACATTGATAAAATAGAACGGGTCCAAAGACGGGCTACAAAAATGGTGGAGGGTGTAAGGCATAAACCATATCAGGAAAGACTTAAAGATTTGAATCTGTATAGTCTGGAGGAAAGACGGGAAAGGGGGGACATGATTGAAACCTTTAAGTATGTTAAGGGACTAAATAAGGTTCAAGAGGGAAATGTTTTTAGTAAAAAACTGAGCTCAAGAACAAGAGGACACAGTGAGAGGTTAGTTGGGGGAAAGATCAAGCAATGTAAGAAAATATTTTTTTACTGAAAGAGTAGTAGATACCTGGAACAAACTTCCAGCAGAGGTGGTTGGTAAATCTACAATAACAGAATTTAAACACGCCTGGGATAGACATATATCTATCCTAAGATAATAAGAAAGAAAATACTAAAAGGGCAGACTAGATGGACCCAGTGGTCTTTTTCTGCCAACAATCTTCTATGTTTCTATGTTTCTATGAGCGAACCGGCCGAGGTTCGGGTTCGTATGAACCTGAACTATCAGCTTCTGATTCCGGCTGTCCCCCCGCTCCGTGGAGAGGGTGGATACAACCTCGGCCGGTTAGCTCATCCCTAACTATAACCCATGTTCTTTATGGTTTAAGCCATGTTTACACAATGTAAGTAAAGTATTAATCACGGCCGTTGTTGCCGATTTGCATCTGAATTCAGCAGCAGTGAAGATCATCCAGCCGACACTGCAGTATCGGCCGGGATGATCTTCCGTAACACCAGCCTTTCTGTGACCCGACCGGGTCATAAAACGGCCAGTGTTATACGTTGTGTGAACATGGCCTTACATTGTAACTTTCTAGCTAAGGAAATTTTTGGAATGTAAATTATGACAATTGCCTTGGAATATGAATATATGCATAGAGAATACATTGTTAAATAGTCATAAATTGTATAAATTGGATGACTTGATACCTATGCAGCCTCAGTAAGCTTGTTTTCCATCTATTTACAGCAAATGATTGAAACACCTCATTTGTCTTATAAAAGTGACATTTTCGCTGAAAGGCCTCATATCACTTTTACGTTTATGTGTTGATTACTACTTGGTTTTATCACCTTTCAGAACTTTGGAAACAATAACTTTCTTTTCAAATTTATTTCCATAAATCCTGAGTAAATTGCAAATGGTTTATTTAGTTTAAAAAGAAATATCATATTCAATGCATTGGACTCATTGACGTTCTATATAATGCATTCCATTCATTGACAAGATATATATTACATTCCACTCACTTTCTCTGTATTCCTATTTCATTATTTAATGGCCTTCACAATGTGTTCTTACTGCATATACAATGTTATCAAGAGATAATTGACACATAGATACCTGGCAAGATGCATATGAATAGGTGTCTAGTATTATTGGTCTTTATATTCAGATCAAAAGGATTTTTAAACTTTGTAATTAATGCATGTAAAAACATTGTGATTACTGCCACTTTTTTATACACTTCTATCTTCCTAGTCACAGAGGTTCGCTGAGTAAAGAAAAAAAAAGTGAGTGAGACATTTTTGTAAAATTTGTTGATCCAGAAGAAAATAAAATTTAAATGAAATTATCCAATTAAAAATTCCATACGTTTTAATAGTTATTTTCAAATATACAGTAATTGTACTTACACTTTTATGTAATGTGGTGTCAAGAAAATCATTTTATATATGTCCAATTCAATTTTTAAACCAAAAAAAGCTTAGAAGGGGACCTGTCACCACTCTAGACCTCTCCTTTTTAGCAAATACATCTAATATCCATGAAATAACAATTCTGGAACATCTTCTCTTACAGCTCTGTGATGTGCTGTTCCTCCGTTATTCTTGATAGAAATGTATCACTAAGTAGCCAACTGGGTGTTACCAATTGGGGGCGTGTCCCTGAACTGTATGGTATTATCCAATCAGAACTGACAGTACCAGACAATTTAGTGTCTTGCCCCCTAAATACCCAGGTGGTTACTGGATTGACACATCTGTATTATGGCCCTAATTCTATAGAAGCACTGTATGATGGACATGTGTACACCATAATACAAAACTGTAGAGGCTCCATGAGTTTCCATAGAAGAGCCTAACACAAAGCTTAATAACATTACTGTGACTAATGTCATACAGATGTAGCCAGGGTTAACATGATCCCTGACTCAACAATTGTGTCAGGGAGCTATGCTAAGTCAATTAGAGTGTTGAGTTAAATGTGTCATTGTGATCAAGTTAACCCAGGCTACATCTGTACATGCTGTATGCCACCAGCTAAATAGATCAAACACTTACTTTCTAAAACCCACGGCTTAACACTAAGGCTGGGTTCACACTATGGAACCCGAGCACAGAATTTCCGATGGATTCCGTAGCTCGTACCAGTTCACGGTCGTGCTCCTCTCCACCCATGCCATAGACACCATTCTATGCACGGGCGGATTCCGCATTTCGCCGAAAGAATTGACATGTCAATTATTTCGGTAGATAGCGGAATCGGGCCGCCCATAGAATGGTGTCTATGGCATAGGCGGAGAGGCGCACGGCCGTGAACTGGTACGAGCTACGGAATCCATCGGAAATTCTTTGCTCTGGTTCCGTTGAGCAAATAGAACATACATGGTGTATGTAATTGACATATTAGTAGGTTAAGGAGGACGCGTAGTCAACCAGAAAATAAGATGTAACTGTCATTAAATATCCTATAGTGCCCTGTTTACATATCCTGTTTACAGTTTCTTGATAAGCCCTTCTGTACCAGAGATATGTGGGCTTGTAGTTCATCTGACAATTCAGTTAATAGTCAGATGGGCGTGAACTTAATTTTTATAAGCAAGGGAATATCAGTTGATAGGTGCGACTATACAGTTAAGGGGTAGGTATTAGGCATACACATCCCTCAAAGTAAAATATCCCCCACCCACCCATCACCTGATATTCAAACCCTTTATTAAAATTAAGTTCACGTCCATCTGACTATTAAAGTGTCATAGCGACATGTAAGAGGTTTGTATTGCAGGGGTCCGGGTGCTGATACCCCTGCCAATTGCTAGAACAAAAGGGCAGGTGCATTTACCAGTGCATGCCTGCCCCTTTATCTCCACTCTCACTGCTAAAGTAGCGGTTGACGGAATTGTGTTGCCTATGGAACTTCCAGCAATTGCATCTACTGGAAGTTAGACTCCATTATAATTCTGTCCATAGCTACTTTACCAGTGAGAGTGGGGATGACGGGGCAGAGCTTGCACTGCAAAGCACTTCTGTCCCTACGTTCTAGCAGTCGGCAGGGGTCTCACCACCCGGACCCCCACCGATACAAACCTCTGATATCTCGCTATGACATGTCAGACGTTTGTTGTAATGATAGGTATGCTTTTACTAAATCGTCACATTTTGGGAATTGAAGGGCTTATGAACTGTAATGAGGTGTATAATCTGGGCAGCTACTTCCTGATAGTTACATCACATTTTTTGGTGCTTGCTAACATGTCCTCTTTAACCCCTTTTCTCCTCAGCCACTTCTCATTTTTACGCTTTTTTACTTTTCTCCTCCTTGTGTAGAAAAGGCCATATTTTTCTTGCATTTTTAACCTACAGTACAGACCTTTTTACCATGTGAGATCTTATTTTTTGTGATACGAATAGTAGTTTACATTGACACACTTTACTTTTCCAGAGAATATGCTGCAAACCGCCCTCCAAAAAAAATCTTTGTGTGGTGAAATTCGGGGGTGTCATCTTTACCCCTTTTAACCTGTGGTAAAACCAACATGTTATCTATGTTCCTTAAAGGGGTAGTGCGGCATTGAACATTTATTCACTAAATAACACACATTACAAAGTTATACAACTATGTAATGTGTGTTATTTAAGTGAATGGCCCCCCCCACCCTGGAAGTGTGGTGCATTATACTTACGTATTCGGTGTCGACCCCGGCCGCCATCTTGGGTTGACGACGTCATCTTCAGGAGGACAGCCGGACCGCTCCAGCCGTCCCTCATGTCGGCCCCCCTTTGCCGCGTCGTCAGCTGCTCAGCCGCGATTGGCTGAGTATAACTATGTCGCCAGCGAATACGTTAGTATACTGCACCACACTTCTGGGGTGGGGGAAACACGGGGAAGGGGGCCATTCACTTAAATAACACACATTACAAAGTTGTATAACTTTGTAATGTGTGTTATTTAGTGAATAAATGTTCAACGCCGCACTACCCCTTTAATTCAGTATTATTACAACAAAACGCAATATTTATACCTTACACAACTAAAATTTTATCTTACTGTTTTAAAAAAAATTTAAAACGTAATGGGGGAAATGTATCAAGGGCTTTGCACCTATTTTTAGGTGAACAATTGGATTTTTCGACCATTTTTGCTCCAAGTTCTATCTATGAACTAGCATTCAATGGGCAAATATTTTTTAGATGCAACTATTTCTTAATCTGCCTGTTTTGAGTATTCACCCAAAAATTTGCATAATCCAGGATTTATGCCTAATTTATCATTTGTGAAAAAAGTTGCAAAAACTGGTGCACTCCTACAATACATTTGGTCAGTACCAGATAAATTTGTTTGCATCTTTTTTTGCGACCTTTTCACTTAGACGCATTTACTATGTGCGACTTTTCCATAAATCACACAAGATATTCGAACAAAATAAACCCCAACCCACATTAGAAAAGTCAAACACACTAGACTCAGTAAATGTCCCCAATGTGTTTATTATTTGGTCCATGGTAACTATTTTAGGCATAAGTTTTTGCACCATGGTCTGTACTTTCTATCGGTCTTTCTTGCTTATATTTGACTTTTGATCACTTTTTATTCACATTTTTCTGGGTGTGATGTTAACAAAAATTTGCAATTACTATTATCATAACCACCAACAGTATGTGATTGATATCAAGTGGCTACAAAGAGCCTACAGTCTGGATTATGATTAGGACTATAAAAAGTCTCCATGTGAATCATTGCTCAAAAATTTTTGAACACATGGGCACATTTTTCCACAATAACTGGATACAAATTCAGAAATAATACAAGAAAATAACCTACAAAAATGTATTCTAGGGGAATATAGCAGTTTAAATGTTTACCTAACATGACCATGTTCAAGGTTAGTTCTATTGTGAACCTTTATAAAGGGTAAATCTAGAAATACTAAAAAAAAAAAACAAAAAAAAACACAACAGGTGGTAAAGACGCTGCCATTTTCTTGTACAAATCATCATGTTATATTTGTTTTAATCTTTTGGGCAAATATTTAAACATTGGTTAACACGAAAGGTTCCTACGGCTGCGATTCCTCCAATAAACCATTGTTTGTTCCTTTCTGCTGTATAACATAATCTCAGTCTGCATTAGGCTTTATCCCCAACTATGTAAAAAGCTTCAGAGTTTCTGCTGCAGATTCCATTAGTACATTGATATCTCCTCCCATTGCTTTTTATTGCATGAATAGTAATGAGGTGTGGCAGCAGCTATGGGAGGAGATGTTGGTGGGCTGGGCCGCCTTCTGTGCACCGGACCGGCTTATCAGCATAGAACCAAAAACAGCCATATCTCAGGAACGTGTCAGTGGTTCAATGGTAGACTGGTGCTGTTGGAATCAACATTTTAAAGGGAGGATAGATGGAGACTACGGATGGTCCGAACCTGCCGAGGTTCGGGTTTGTACGAACCCGGACTCTCGGCAATGATTCCCGCTGTCTTAAACCTCCATGGAGAGGGTGGATAAAGCGGGAACACCGCCTGGAAAACTGGGATACAGCCTATGGACGGAGGTTTAAGACAGCGGGAATCATTGCCGAGAGTCCGGGTTTGTACAAACCCGAACCTCTGCAGGTTCGGACCATCCCTAATGGAGACATATATTACAAGATTTTGGCCAAAAACGTCCCTTCCTCAGTAAGGGTATGTCCACACTGTGGAATCCCGACAGATCATCCATAGCTCGTCCTTGCTCGCGGACGCGCACATCTCCATTGGACCCTTAGGCTTCATTCTATGGTTTGCCAGATTCTGCTGTCCTCCTGAAGAATGAACCTGCTCATACTTCGGGCGGAACGGCGGAATCTGCCAAATCATAGAGTGAATTCTCTGGGGCCAGAGGAGATGCGCACGTCAAAATTTTGGCATCAAAATTTTTCTCTTACACCAATATGATATCAATAAAAACTAGAGATCATGGCACAAAAAAATGGAAAAAAAAAGCACCATGGCTCTTAGAAGACAAGGAGGAATATTGCTTCAATTTGACCCGAGCATCCAGGCACCAATGACCTTGGTCATGAAGAGGTCAATAGATTCTGTGTCTTACAGTTAAAGGATACCTACCATTACAGACCTCTCTGTGGGAGAGTGGGAAAACTTGCAAAATTGGTATCAAATACTTATTTTCCCCATTATATATCAGCACCCTTACTGATAGATCTGCTTTAATAATATATCTAGTAATGGTTCTCTTTTGTGTCCTATGTTGGTTTATACTTTTATATTGATAGAATATTCTATAGATTTGCAGCTCTTGCAATAAAGAATCCTTTTTGCAGGTTGGAGATTGAACCTTTTTACTTCAGCCACAGATGATGATAAAAATGAACATTATTTTCACAGTATTTTTTCATATGAGCAATTTAACAGCTTGTTCATGTCCCATAAAAATGTAGATTGCTTCACATCTGGTACAAATAAACTACTTCAGTTCTAATGGATTAGCAATATTGTTCTGGAGTTCTTGGTACTGGTGTATTTCAGACCTTATATAACACTTATTGTTGACTTTACATGACTTTAAATATTGCATTTCATAATGTTTTGTTCCTGGTTCTTGTGCTATAACTATGTGCAGTAATTCTAATTTATAAAGGGCAGATTTCCTTTTAATATTACCCCCTTAACCCCTTAGTGACCGGCCTATTTTGGTCCTTAATGACATTGTCATACTTTTTTTCATTGCAAGAGTCGCACCGTTGTTTTATTTTTTGTCCACATAGTCATATAAGGGCTTGTTTTTTGCGAGACAACTTATACTTTTTATAGCCACCATTATAGGATTCATGAAACCTATTGATTAATTTTTATTAACCCTTTTTTGGAGGGATAATAGAAAAAATGGCTTTTATTTTTATAAACTTAAGCTATTCAGCGCTTAAAAATAACATAATAAGTGTATTCTATTTTTTTTAAACTGTTACCACTTTGGTCAGATAGAAACTATCTTCCGGAAAAAAAAAAAAAACTGTCACCACATTGCAAGATCCACATACTACTGATATCTGCAAAAATATTTTAAATGAAAGTTACACTTTAGGGCCAGGTTCAGACTATGTAACTGTGCGGCTGTATTTGCGGCTATAATTGTGCGGCGGTATTTTTGGTGGTTCATGCGTACGCTAGAAAGTATAGGATATACGGCTGCACAGTGCACACTATGTATGAATCTACGGCCCAATCGTAAACGGACCCGTAAAAAATGAACAAGACCATTGTTTGCGGCTGGACATGCGGCCGTGGATTGACAGGCGGTCCATACGGAGTACTTCAAAAATAGCCGGCAATGATGCCGAATGCCGATGCCTCTAATAGTTAATATATTAAATTAATAAAACACATTTTCTTTGTAATAAAGTCCCTTTCGTTGGTCAATAATTTAATTCTAATGAATCCATCATTTTGCAATTAAATATACTGTTAAAATAAATAGATATATAAATAAATGTATATTTATATATATATTTATTTTTTGACAGTATATTTAATTGCACAATGATGGATTCGTTTTAATTAAATTATTGAACAACGAAACTGAATTTATTTCATCGAAAATGTGTTTTATTAATTAAATATTAATTAGTACAGGAAGCTCCATAAGCCGTTAATTCATATTGCCGGCAAAAGAGCTTTCTGTACTAATCATCACTTTACTTTAATGAAAACATCAAATGTTTCTTCTAATTATGTTATCACAATAGCATTATTAGAAGAAACATTTAGAATTATATGTGCGCTCAGCTGATTGGCTGATCGGCTCAGCGCACATATAATGAGTCGGTCCGCAGTACAGTGACTTCATTGTGCTGCGGACCAGCGAAGAGACAACATCGGGGTGAGTATAGAGCTCTCCCCACCCCCTCCCCAGCATCCCCCTTAACCCCTTGGAGGCCAGACTGATGTCAGACTGCACCCATCCCAGCAAGGAAGGGGTTAAGTGACCCCCCTTCCTTACTGGTATGGGTGCAGTGCAGGGGAGGGGGTGGGGAGAGCTCTATACTCACCCCGATGTGTCCTCTTCGCTGGTCCGCAGCACAATGAAGTCACTGTGCTGCGGACCAGCGAAGAGGACACATCGGGGTGAGTATAGAGCTCTCCCCACCCCCTCCCCTGCACTGCACCCATACCAGTAAGGAAGGGAAGTCACTTAACCCCTTCCTTGCTGGGATGGGTGCAGTCTGACATCAGTCTGGCCCCCAAGGGATTAAGGGGGATGCTGGGGAGGGGGTGGGGAGAGCTCTATACTCACCCCGATGTTGTCTCTTCGCTGGTCCGCAGCACAATGAAGTCACTGTACTGCGGACCGGCTCATTATATGTGCGCTCAGCCAATCAGCTGAGCGCACATATAATTCTAAATGTTTCTTCTAATAATGCTATTGTGATAACATAATTAGAAGAAAAATTTGATGTTTTAATTAAAGTAAAGTGATGATTAGTACAGAATACTCTTTTGCCGGCAATATGAATTAACGGCAATATGAATTATTATTTATTTAAAAAAAAATGCATAGGGTTCCCCCTATTTTTATAACCAGCCGGGTTAAAAACCAAACAACAGCAGCCTGGTAACACCAGGGTGGGAAGAGCCATTGTTTTAGGCCCTCCCCAGCCTAAATCTTACCAGCCTGCTGCCGCCCGGTCCAGGAGCGCCAATTTTGACGCTCCGGGACCACTGGCACCCGACTCTTCCCAGTACCCCTGGTGGCATTGGGTACTGTGGTAATAATGGGGGGGTTAGTGTTAGCCATTTTATACCGGCTAACACTAGGCCCCGACTTAGTAATGGATTCCGTCTATTAGACGGCTTCCACTACTAAGTCTATAAAGTAAAGAAATAAAGACAAGACACAAGTTAAAAAAATTTTTTATTCAAATAAACACACCCCCACACCCCTCATTGACCATTTTATTAAAAAAACAAAACAAACAACCGCTGGTCATCGACGTAGTCCACGGAATCCGACGTAATCCACAGGATACCGATATCTGAAAAACAAAAAGGGAGAAACACACAAAAAACACACAAACAGGAGCACAACACCCATCATTGTGAGCGGTGTTGTGCACCTTACAGTATGCAGCATCTTTACAGATCGCTGCTTACAGTCTGGCCCCCAAGGGATTAACCCTTAGGGGACACAGCTACTTTTGGTGTTTATGACACGGCCAAATTTTTCAAATATGACATGTGTCACTTTATATATTAATAACTCTGGAATGCTTTTACCGATCCTTGTGGTTCCAAGATTGTTTTTTCGTGACATGTTCCACTTTATGTTAGTGGTACATTTGGGCCGATACCTTTAACTTTTTTTGAGAAAAACTTCAAAATGATGTGAAAAATTGAAAAAAAATAGCATTTCTCTACATTTGAAAGTCTCTGCCAATAAGGAAGATAGTTCTACCACATAAATTATTGATTAATTCATATCTATAACATGTCTACTTTATGTTGGTAGCATTTGGTGAACATGCTTTAACTTTTTTAGGATTTTAGAGGCCGTGATTGTTTAGTAGCAATTTTCTAAATTTTGGTGAAAATTTAAACTGGGAATTCTTTAGGGACCAGTTCAGTTTTGAAGCATATTCTAGAGGCCTGGATCCTAGAAACCCCCATAATTCACCCCATTTTGAACTCCTCACCCTTTGAAGTATTCAAATTGACATTTAAAACAGTTTTTAACTCTTTAGGCATTTCAGAGGAATAACTGCAAAGTAAGTGTGAAAAGTAAAAATTATTATTTTCTTGGCAGACATTCCAATTCAATCCTATTTCTTTCATACCGCACAGCTATAAAAAGTAAAATGCAATAAAACATTTATTCCTCTGAATCTGCAGTTTTTACAAATACCCCATTTGTGGGTGTAAACCGTTGTGCAGGCGCACAACACGGCTCAGAAGAGAAGGAGCACCCTTTAAATTTTGGAGTGGGGATTTGGCTGGAATAAATGTAGGAGACCATGTTACAGTTACAGAGCCCCACTAGTGCCGAGACAGTGGGAACCCCCCATAAGTGACCCCATTTTGAAAACTACACCCCTTAAAGAATGTAACAAGGGGTACAGTGGGCATGTGGACCCTACAGGTTTTTCACAGTTTTTTGCAAAAGTGGGCCGTGAAAATGAAAAATCACATTTTTCACACTTATACATTGGTGAAACCTCAAATTTTTCAAATTTCAAAAAGCTTAGAGGAGAAAAAGCCCCCCAATATTTGTAAAGCAATCTCTCCTGAGTACATAAATACCCCATTTATGAACGTAGAGTATTGTGTGGGCGTACAACAGGGCTCAGAAGAGAAGGAGCACCTATGTCTGTGTGTGCACGGACGTTTACTGACACTTACTAATGGACACTGACTGACGCTTACTGACACTCACTAATGGACACTGACTGACGGTTACTGACACTTACTAATGGACGCCAACTGACACTGACGCTTACTAACGGACGCTGACTGATGCTTACTAACGGACACTGATTGACACTGACGCTTACTAATGGATGCTGACTGACACTGACGCTTACTAACGGACACAGACTGACACTGACGCTTACTAACGAACGCTGACTGACGCTTACTAATGGACGCTGACTGACGCTTACTAACGGACGATGACTGACACTAACGGACGCTGACTGACGGACACTAAGATCTCCCTTATTACTGGGAGATCACAGGGGAGGGGGTACTTTTTATTATATGTATGTGTGTGTGTGTGTGTGTGTGTTTTCTACAGTATATGGATGCAGGCTCTGATCTCCTCACAAAGTGAGTGATCAGAGCCTGCATCCATGCTCTGCCAAGATCAAATACTGTGATTGGCAGCTCTGATCACAAAGTTGCCAATCACAGTATATAGCAGCATGTACCAGCGTCATCACACAGACGCTGGTACATGCTGCTGCTGCAGCACTGGCTCCCCGTTCCCAGAACTCACTCTAAGCTTGGGGATCCGGGGAGCCAGTGCTGCCAGGAGGAGGTGGAAGGAGACACCTGCTATGACCCCCTCCGGTGGCAGCGGCTGCTGTAGCGGCGATCCGGGGGGGGATCATGCTGCAGCAGGAGGGGGACCCTCCAGCACAGCGGCAGCGGCGGGAGGCAGGGGTATGGCCCGGGGGGCTGACACGGCAGGGGGGCGGGACATCGGCAGACTCGGCAGGGGGGCGGGACGGATCGGCAGCAGCTTCCCCCGGATCCCGGAACTCAACAGAGACCGGGACCCGGGGGTTTACCTTTCGCTTCACCGGTATCAGTGGATCGTTACCGATCCACTGATGCCGGTGATTGGCTGTGCTGGACACCTTCAAAGGGTCCAGCAGCAGCTACACTAAACTGTCAGCTATCAGCTGACAGTTTAGTTTCGGCTCCCGGTCATTGTTTGTGTAAACAGTGAGCACCGGGAGTCGGTCAGTTATAGTACGTCCTGGTGCGGAAAGTGACCTCCTGCCAGGACGTACTATAACTGCCTGGTGCGGCTAGGGGTTAAGGGAGGATGTATTGCATCCCCCTTAACCCCTTGGGGGCCAGACTGATGTAAGACTGCACCTATCCCAGCAAGAAAGGGGTTAAGTGACCCCCCTTCCTTGCTGGGAGGGGTGCAGTGCAGGGGAGGGGGTGGGGAGATCTGTATACTCACCCCAATGTGTCCTCTTCGCTGGTCCGCAGCACAATGAAGTCACTGTGCTGCGGACCCGCTAATTATATGTACACTCAGCCGATAAGCCAATCAGCTGAGCGCACATATAATTCTAAATGTTTCTTCTAATAATGCTATTGTGATAACATAATTAGAAGAAACATTTGATGTTTTAATTAAAGTAAAGTGATGATTAGTACAGAATGCTCTATTGCCGGCAATATGAATTAACGGCTTACTGGAGCTTCCTGTACTAATTAATATTTAATTAATAAAACACATTTTCATTGAAATAAAAACAGTTTCGTTGTTAAATAATTTAATTTAAACGAATCCATCATTGTGCAATAAAATATACTGTCAAAAAATAAATATATATATAAATATACATTTATTTATATATATATTTATTTTAACAGTATATTTAATTGCACAATGATGGATTTGTTAGAATTAAATTATTGAACAACGAAAAGGGACTTTATTACAAAGAAAATGTGTTTTATTAATTTAATATATTAACTATTAGAGGCATCGGCATTCGGCATCATTGCCGGCTATTTTTGAAGTACTCCGTACGGACTGCCTGTCAATCCACGGCCGCATTTCCAGCCGCAAACAATGGTCTTGTTCATTTTTTACGGGTCCGTTTACGATCGGGCCGTAGATTCATACATAGTGTGCACTGTGCAGCCGTACATCGTATACTTTCCAGCTTACGCATGAACCGGAAAAATCCGGCCGATGATTTACCGCCCGCAATACAGCCGCACAGATACAGAGTGTGAACCTAGCCTTTGGAACTAATACTCTTTGCCCTAAATGATCACCTGTAAATCTCTCCATAGTGCTGCACCTCCATACATCTCCTCCCTCATCTCTGTCTACCGCCCTACCCGTGCCTTACGCTCCTCTAACGACTTAAGACTAACATCCACCTTAATCCGCACCTCTCACTCCCGTCTCCAGGATTTTACCCGAGCTGCACCAGTTCTATGGAATGCATTACCCAAGACTGTCAGACTCACCTCCAGTACCCAAAGCTTCAAATGTGCCATCAAAACACACCTGTTCAACCAAGCTTATCAGGGTCCCTAATTTGACTGCTACCCAACCCTTCCCCCCCACACACACATGCACACATACACATGCCAACATTTAAAGGGGTTATCCAGCACTACAAAAACATGGCCACTTTCCCCCTACTGTTGTCTCCAGTTTGGGTGGGGTTTTGAAACTCAGTTCCATTGAAGTAAATGGAGCTTAATTGCAAACCGCACCTGAACTGGAGACAACAGTAGGGGGAAAAGTGGCCATGTTTTTGTAGCGCTGGATAACCCCTTTAAGCACTTAGACCTGCACATTGGTGCACCCACCCTTACCTACAGTGCCTTATTTATAAAGATGGCCAGACCATAGTAACAATGAAGCACTTTGACCCTCTGCCATTTTGTTTCGCACCCCCTCCTAATAGTCTGTAAGCTCATGCATGCGAGCAGGGCCCTCACTCCTCATGTATGAATAATTATATGTATATCTCTGTGATGTCTGACTTTTGTCTATTTTTATACCCCCAGAATTGTAAAGTGCTGTGGAATCTGTTGGCGCTATATAAATAAAAATTATTATTATTATTATTATTATTATTATTATTATTATCAGATTTAGCAGTGATCACTGGAATAACACAATAAGTCATATTTCTTAAAATTCAGAGTATGTGCTCAGATTTCTCTATTTGATGTGGTTTGTATCTGTGTCTTACCCTAACAGTATGGCTTCCTTTGTACGAACATTTTTTTTTTTTTGCTGTTGGAGCACAGACCATTTATTCTCATTAGTTTTAGAGTGTGGGCCCCCCTGTTGGCTGCTACACTTCCAGATAGAAGACCACTACAAGATCCTTGTACGTCATAGTAATCTATCTGATCCACATTAAAGCTTAAAAACTAACTTCTACTAATTTATCCTAAAGATAGGGATCATTCATCATAGGGACTATAAGTGATAAACCCCATCCATGACATGCCCTATTGCATAGTGACAGATTCCTTACACCACAGAGCCGAATTTCAACATATCTAGCTGAGCTGATTTCTATTCTTTCCTTTTTTTCTTAAATCAGCTGTACATGTAAATATATGACATTTAGTAATATATCTTTGTCATACTCATGCTGTGAAGCAGAAGAGAGAACAGGGAGGTTGAATGACCAGAGCTCGCAGCTGTGACTTACTGGGAATAGGCTTCCCACGCAGCAGGCATAGAGAGAGAAAATGTAGATATATCGAAACAAACAGAGGGGAGTTAAATGACTAAACTGCGCTGGTAAGACAATATATCCGGTATTACTGCACTATTGTACACCAGCAACTATCGAAGGAGTGGTAAGATGGGATATTGCTGAAATCAATATTGTAGTTAGGCAGTTTTCTACCTGGTACAAGGATTCAGTGTGATGCTCCCCCCCCCCTTTTTTTGTTTTGTTTATGCACTGAACCTTGAAGCACTGCAATACCAGGTCAATGCCTGGAGAGGACAGAGCAAGCTCTTTTTCCATCTCCCTGTTTTAAAAATCCATTTAATATATGGTCCCCAGATAGGGGACGTATCAGATAATAAACTGATAAGAACAGATACTACACTTGATCTTAGCCAAAAGGCTAAGAAGCAATTGACACTCCCCTTTTCTCCACCCCCTGTACACATTTCAAGAGCATCATGTCCATAAAATATAAGATAGATAGATACACCTACTATACCATACATATAGTAATGATATACACTACAGACATATATACAGTACAAACACGTGACACAAGCATACATATTCACATTACAAACACATACCTGTTTATACGCAATACTCACTTACTTTTTCACTTTTCCTGCCAATGTCTCTTTTGGTGTGGACGTCTTGTAAAGGGAAACTGACTGCAGTGCATACTTACCTTCAGTGCTGCTGTGTGATCCAACATATTTATTTGTGTCTGTGACACTGTCAGCTCCCTCCCCGCTTTCCTGCCACAGCTGTATCTTCAGGCCGCTGCCCCGCCTCTGCCGGCTATCAATCATTCTGAAGGAGGAGGGTGGTGGTCTCACTACACAGCATTACCATGCTCTCAGTTTCCCTTTAAATATATATTTTTTATGTTTTTAACATGCTATGATAAAATTGGTATTTTAATACTTCCTATAGATTTCTCCCTTTTTCTCAGTATCAATTCTCCTGAAGGTGAGTGTCATAAATGCATGTGGTGAGTCAAAGGTAATTCCTGCACCACTGGGAATTATGGGAAAAAAGGGATATGCAAAATAGCTCACACCAACTTGGGAAGCCTTCAAGCCAGTGTTTCATTCCATCTAGGAGTCTTAGAACATTGACTGGGGAGGTTTGCCAGGCTGAAAATCTCCCCAAAAGGAAAGACTGCCTATCCACAAACAGCTGTTTGGGGGTTAATGCAGGGGTATTGGCTGGCCGTCGTGCTTACTGCTGTATGTACACAGTGCTACTTTGTAATTTCTACCTTCCTTTAATTTGTCAAAAACATCAGTAGAGCTTGGTATAACCCTTTCTATGCCATAGTACTGCTATTTCTTTCCTTTATGCTTACATAGCACTTTACAAACCCAGTGCATCATAAACCCTTCTTCCCTCACATGCCATCTACTACAGCACTGTGTAAACCATTGCTTAACCCAGCACTATGTCATGCAATACCAGAGAGGAGTATGTGCTTTACTTTGGGCAGAGAAGTAAGAGAAAAGAGTCCTGTATGTGTACTACTGGCAAACCACTCAGCTCTGGTGCCACCCCTAGAAATGGAGAGAATAACAGATAGTTGTGTACTATGGAAAAGACTTTCAGAGACACTGAAATCCCATTGTCATTACTCTTAAAAGCTATGTCCACACTTGGTTTAACAGCGTCCGTGGCATAGCATTGGACGCTGTTTAACTGCCAGCTGCTGTATCTGTATCGGCTGCAGGAGCGTTCTTTTTTTTAACATTGACTTGCAGGCACCGTTGGGTGTGCCGGCAAATCAATTAACCATTCACTTCAATGTAATGTGCGGCCGCCGCTCCACATTAAATTGTGTGAGCACCTATAAATATCAGATGCTGCTCACTGAACAGCGTCTGGAAATAAAAGACTGGTGCATTATTCCCACGCTTGTTTTAAAGAACGGTCGTTAACATAATGCTGTGTGAACACATCGGGTGGCATTGCATTGACTGCAATGCAATGCCGCCTCCGCAGTAAAGAACGGATGCTAATACCATTGCAATCAGCGTCCGTTCTTTACTAAAAAATTAAGTTGTGTGAACATACAAAATCCTTTGTAACTAGACATTCCAAAATTATCTGTATAATGATGTTCTGCAGCAGCGCAACAAAAAAACAAAACAACAACAAAAAACTTATTAAAAAAAACAGTCAATCAATTAATAACAAAGGGAAAAAAATGTTTTCGAACGAGCAGCTGTTGACAGGCATCAAAGCAACGCCTTTGTGGTCAGGTTATTTAGTATCCAGACAATAGAAAATGTTATATAGATGTCTATTACATGTCTAACAATACAATGCCGTTTATATTCTATACACTTATTCAGTATCAATAGAGTTTTCTGTTTAGGAGCAGAGCCATCAGCTAAAGAAATGTTACATCCCATATGTCACGTTTTATCATTCCACTTTCTAAGCGTTCACTACAGCATCAAAACCAAATGAACCTCTCATCATATAACCCATAACTGAAAAGTCCTTCCCATTCCACATAAATTTCCAGCTGAAATTTCCTCATTTTCTAAAAAGCATTATAGCACCATAGCAATGAGCTCCTGTAACTTCCCTTATTCATGCGAGCGTTATGACAAATGGCACTATTCTCTATTAATGTAGCATACTACTGAAGGCTATAGAAACTTAAGGCAAGTGACAATGACTTAAAAAACAGTCTTGAATATCCATAGGGAGATCTAGTTACCGAGTCTTACGTAAAAGACTAGGCAGAGAACTTTATTCCCATTATTCACTTGCAGATAGACATTTTCCACTTTTCAAGTAAAGTGCATCTAACATTATAGACTATAAAATATACCATAAAATAAATTGAATGCCAGCAAACTCTTAGCCGAATCCAATCCTGATCTTTGGGCGCGATTGCTAGACAACATAAATAATGTGATATATGCAGGTTATAGGAAGTATTAAAACCAACCCGCAGTAAAACTTCTTAAGACTCCGAACCTCCTGTCTCCAGAATTAACTTTCTTTAGAGAACGATTGTTATTTAAATTAAAGCCGCCTTCGGTAGAAATTGACACCACAGTTTTGTTCTCTAATAAAATTTAGGATGTCGTTACCTTACGGAGGAAACAGCTCCAATAGCTTTATGTCGGTTGTAGACATCGGATACCTAAGTATCATCTAAAAACTCTGAGATTGAAACACTCAACATGGCACAGAAAAAATTGCATTTGAGACATCAGGTCCGGAATAGTGCAGCCCGACACTCACCCCAACCACTGTCACCACCTACTTGGATGGTCCACCTTACGCGGTGGCTCCCAAATGGGTGACAGTAAGAGCATAAGGCTTACACTATATATATGGCAAGTCAAACAGACCAGCTCAGAACTAGACTAGCCAAAGTCAGAATTCAAAAGAAAACCCCAAAACAAGCAAGAGGATCAGAAACAAATCAGAATCTAAAACAGTAACAGTGATCAAGCCGTGGAAGAGCAGGGCGTCAAGTCCAAAACAGAATCCAAAAGCAGAGGTAGCAAACAGTGATAACCGGAACAAATGGCATAGCTATCATAAGGGCAAACCACACAACTTGTATGGGGCCTGTGCCCACAAGGGGCCCACAAGCCCCGGCCCTTTAACTGTGAGTGTTGGTGATGAACACTCATAGTTAAATTCTGCTGTGCTCTGATTGACAGAGCAAGAGGCTGTTGGCTTCCTGCCCTGTCAGTATCTCTTGTGGCCAGAGACAGCATTTCACCTCTAGCCACAAGAGCCTCACTCCTCATACACATACTTACCTGTCCAGACGCAGTCCATAAGTGTTTGTTATTCCAGCTCTGCTGCGTATGAGTGAAATCACTTTTGTGCTGAGTTGCTGGGCAGGCCAGGCCAGAAGAGTGTGTTGGAGGGCATAAAGGATCCATGGGGCTTCATTAATCCTAGCTACATTCCTGGTAGAAACTCCAATCACAGGTAGCTATTGCCAGCAGCTATTTAAGTAAATCTGGCATGGTTAATCAGTGTGGGCACCTCACCTGACTGGCCCACCATACCCTCACACTGATAAGCTGACCAGCCATGCCATGATCAGAGCTGGTCGCCAAGATAAAGGAACAAAAACAATGGTTCTGACACATAGGAAGTGCCTCCTCAGCCAATCACTAGTCAGTGGTGACCCACAGGAAGCTCTGAACAGCAGAAGTGGCACCAGTGAAGTAGCACCTGCAGTAAATCGTCAGAGTTCATTTTTTTTACGTTTTACCACCAGTTGTTACTTTTACAGATATGATGATTTGATGCCCGAAGTCAAGTGCTTTATCACAGAAGGCAATTCCAAAGGAAGTGAGAAGCACTAGGAAAGACCTAAAGGCTAAGCAACAGGAGATTATGTACTGTATATATCTCATGTCTCATTCAGGCCCCCAGTACCATGCTCCTCCACCAACTTTGTTTGTAACCTGTGGTATCCTGGGGCATACATGCCATGTCTTTAGAGAGTAATCACATTCTTCTCATGCAGTATATTTAATAGACAGTGTATGTTCATGGCCTTTGGGCTACTCTGATGTACAATATAGAAATGTATAATTTCCTCAAAATGTCATAAAATAACATAAAATGCAGGCATACCAAAGGCATTATAAAGCAATAAGGCCAAAATAACTCTGATTTATGGAGCACCACAAATATATTATGTTCATGTGGGAAAAAATAAAAAGTATCAAATAAATTATTGGTGATTTTTTCCTATTCTATATTCTTCACAATAAAGATATAAAACAATAACGGAGAGACTGATATAAAGTTAAAACTGGTCTAATTGTCTAAAATTAACTTTTGTATGATAAAACACCTTTGCTCCAGGTTACTACTAATGGGTCTTCAGTCTGAAAAGGGGAAGTCCGGTAAGGTACTTTTTTTTTTTAAGGAAGGCAGGTAGGAACTTAAAAAAAAAAAAAAAGCTCAACTAACCTCTCCCTGTGCCTCTCCAGCGTCAGATTGTAGCTCTGGGACCCCCTCTGGGCTCTTTGATCTTCTCCCAGCAGATGTCATGACCCAGTTGATTGACTGCCTGCTAAGCCAATCAGTGACTGGGATGGGATGCCTCTGCAGTCACTGATTGGCTGAGCCAGAAATTCAAACTCCCCCAGAGTCCTTATGTTGTCACGATGAGGGGAAAAATGCCTTCCAGCGGGAGTCCCGGAGCTGGTGTAGTGATATGGCATGGGCACGTAGAGAGGTAAGTTAAAGTTCTGTATTAACTTCCCCCTTCCCCTGCCAGGTGCCAAAAGATAAAAATGGCCGGACTTCTCCTTTAAAGGGAAACTATCAGCAGATTAAACGAATCTAACCTGCCCCCTACTGCGCATTGGGTGCCGAGGAGGAAGGTATATCTCTTACCTTCCTCCTCAGTGTCGTTACCATGCTGTTAGAAGTGTAATCCTTGGTCCGGAGCAACCTTAGGAGAACTGCCCTGGCCCCAGAGCACCGATCTGGCCCGTCCACTCCTTTGATTATCATTAGAAGAAGCGGGCTGGCTCAAGCGATTGTCTAACCTGCTTATAGTTCCCATTTAAGAGTACTACAGAGCTTGATTTTTTTTCTGTTGCTACTTAGGCTGTGTTCATACATGGCATTTATTTTACATTAATGTGATTTTACCAATGTTTATCAAATCCATCTTTCCATTTTGTGCCGAAAATAGAAGAAATACTAAGAATACTAAAAGGGCAGACTAAATGGACCAAGTGGTATTTTTCTTCCGACAGTTTTCTGTGTTTTACACTGTACATTGGGAATGAGCAAGTCTAATTTGGGGTCACCATAGTAGATGTATTAGATGACTATGGCCCAGATTTATCGAAGGGTGTAAAAAATAGACTGGTGTAAACTGCCCACAGTAACCAATCATAGCTCAGCATTCAGGTTGCTGATTGGTTGCTGTGGGCAGTTTACACCAGTCTATATTTCACACCCTTTGATAAATCACCTCCTATATGTTATATACCCTTCCAGCCAGAAGACATTTAGTGACATTAAATACCAGGCTACCTCTGGCCATAAGATTATGATTTGCTATTAGAAAACCAGCCTAGTGTGACCTGGTACAGCACAATATCCACATAATAATAAACACGATACTTACAATGAAAGTTCTCACTGTATAGTCACATTTAGAGGCATAACGGAAGTGGCCATTTACAGAGTAAAATAATGAACATGAACCTGAGCGGCATGATGAGTAACATACAGCTTGTCATAGAAATTACTGTTTAAGCTACTTATGTTCTATTGTCTGTGGTAAATTACATGTCATCAGCCAACTCTATAGTGTTCATGCTAATGGCACTTTGTTCTTCTGTCATGATTATAGAGTCTGACATTTCTCTATTCAATAGTAGTAGTTAAGCAGAGGTATAGATCAGGGGGTGGGGGTGGGGGACCAGATTGCAGATAGGTAGTTTAAGTGTACCTGTCATTAAGGAAAACTTTTGACATGGTAAGAGTTTCGATCAATCAGGTTCTTGCTGGCCAATGTAATGGAATAAATATACTGATGTATTCATCTTAAGAAAAGTTCTCCTGGCATCTAAATAAAATCTTTGTTGCCCCAACCCTCTATGAGTCCATCAAAAAAACTTTTTAAAAAGATTTTGTAGAATTTTCCTCTACTCAAGATAAGGGAATAGCAGAGATCTTTTTTGGAGACTGACCCTGTCCTTGAAAGGTGAAGTCAAAGCTTTATCTAAAGATGTTCATAAACCTTTAGTAGCCGTCATCTGACCACATATTTGTTTTGCTTGCACTAGGATCCGTACCTGAGGACAGTGACGTCACTCAGAATCCCGTGTTGCCACACCGGCCAGAGCATCTGCCCAGTTCAGAAGATTTCTCCCCGTTGATCAACTTCTCTACACTGCACAGAAGCTGGACATGGATTCTGGTTGAATTACGTTGATATCGACAGTCATGTAAGTTAACACCTACTTTCCTATTTGTACGTACTGTATACAGCATGGGTCTCCAAACTGCGGCCCTCCAGCTGTTGCCAAACAACAACTCCCATCATGCCTGGAAAGCTAAAGCTTTGGATTTGGCTGTCCAGGCATGATGGGAAATGTAGTTTAGCAACAGCTGGAGGGCCGCAGTTTGGAGACCCATGGTATACAGAGACCAACAGTGACTGGGTTTATATCTACAGAGTGCATCTGAGATGCTGGGCTTTGGCATCGGCCCTGACACTGAAACTAATTCAGCACTGACATTCATATAATTTTATACATATTAGCCCAGCTGGACACATTGTTAATCTAAGACATTAGGGATTCTCACCTTAAGAGATTCTGTATCCATTAGATGTTACAATTCTGACACAGCGCTTGACACGCCCTAGGATAGCGCCAGGAGCGCACCCCTGCAGACCATACCCCAGCGACGTTGAGAAAGATCCTGGATAGGATCGAAACGTCCACAGTCGCTATAAAACCAAAAAAATTGTCTTTCTAAAGAAAGTATTGTTATTTTCCTGGCCTTACCTTTTTGCACGCTGTAAATAAACTTATGAACACTTTTTGCATATGAAAAACGAGTGCTTTGGATTCTTCTTTGGACAATTCTGAGCAGTGATGCCGAATTGTAAACAGTGGCACCCGCACAGTGGTGAGGTACGCCAAACTCACGTACCCTCCGGTCGCGACTGGCATTGGATATGGCCATAACTCTTTTACTTCTTAAAGGGGAACTCCGGATAAGGAAAACTTGTTTTCTAATAAAAGTACATTAAAAGTTATATAGATGTGTCTATACAATGTATTACTGTATCTGTACAGTTCTGCCACACTGGTAGCTGATAGAAATCCAGGAAGTGAAAAAAAGTGGCCCCTTTGCCAATTCACATTGTCTCCTGCTCCTGCTGCTACCCCCCCCTTCTCAGGAGACAAATCTTCCATGCCTTTGTCTCACCTTGTGTGTGTTTGCTGATGATGCAGACAGGGGGCAGGGTGTGATGTCACAGGAGGCTTGGCTGGATAACCCAATCCCATGACTGATTCACCATCTCTGAATGGCCAGAAGCAGCTGCTGCGCTAATTTTACTTATTGTGATGGGGGGGCTGTGATGATCACATGAGGGAAAGCATTGCATTCTGGGAAATGCTAAACCAGAAAGAAGAGAAACACAAAACAGAGGACCCCCCACAAACAAATGGATTTTTGGTAATTTCAAAACTGGGATAGATAGGTAAGTAATGCGTAATGCTTCTGCAGAAGTTTCATTTTTTTTAACCTCTACCTGCAGTTCCCCTTTAATATGGGGACAGCATAGGGGGGATTTTTACTATGGGGCAAAGCACAGGGGGGATTATTACTATGGGGGCAGCACAGGGGTACAGCAGGAGGCATTATTACTGTATGGGGGAACAGCAGGGGGCATTATTACTATATGGGGGCACAGCAGGGGGCTGTGGGGGGCAACCCACATACTTACTGACTTTACTGCACATGACACAAAAAAGTGGAAGTTGTAAAAGTGCGGAGCCTAAGATGTTTGTCTGGCAGGTTCAGACGAGACAAATTGTTGCTGCAAGAAATCATCATGGTGGTCCGGGCCAGAAGGAGAGGAAAAGGAAAGTGACACCTCAGAAGACAACGTCACCTGTGAGTCAATGAATTACTTTTTTTTTGCCCTAAGTTGAAAAGGGTTGAATAACACTGCTCTATGACATTATACGCACACTGCTTCTCCCTAGCAACATAAGCACAGGTGCTTTTAGCAAGATTCGCCCTGCAGTTTTAATTACCTAGAAACGGCCCTTGGCACTATACTGCCCTGTTTGGGAAATTGTTTAATTTTATAGAAGTATGGATTCTGTTTAAATCTATACATTACACTGGATCAGCACTTGCAACTGCATATCGGCCGACAGTTATACAACTATACTGTATATAAGCATTATTTGCCCATGCGGTACCGACCATCTATATTTGATTGATCCACTAACATATATATGTATTTTATATTGCCCTATAGCCTAAATAACCCATTTAAAGCAGATGCACCAGCTTTAAGATCTCTACATCAATAGACTTAAGCCGGCACAGGGATGCCTCTGTCCTTTTTTTGAATTATGGCCCAGTTCCCGTGCACCCGATCTCGATCTATTGTTGGTCAATGGCCCGGCCTGAAGCACTGGAGTTGCCCCCCACCTGCCTCCAGTGTGATGTTCTGCCCTCCCCTCTGTGACATGCTCCAATAAAATCAATGAAGCCATGTCATGGAGGGTTTCGTCACACTGGGGGCGAGTTTGCTCGCCTCCAGTGCTTCAGGCTGGGACAGTGATGGGGAATAGATTGGCGCTGGCGACGTTCTATTGATTTAAAAATCTTAAAGCGAATGTACCAGCAGGTACATCGCTTTACCTGAGATATAAGGCACCCAGTTCAGACTGTTATTGGATTAATCAAATATAGATGGTCAGTACCATATACTACTACACTACTATAAAATACTGTAGTTTACTGCGTATAAGACTATTTTTTGTCGCAGGAAAATCTTCTCAAAAGTCAGGGGTCGTCTTATATGACACGTGACGTCTTATAGGGCTGGTGCTGAAAAACTTTGGAACTGGACTGGAGAATCTGGGGTCACCGCATACGGTGGGGGGAGCTGAAAAACGGCTGCATCCCCAAAGTATGTGGTGACCTAATGAAGGGCAGAGCAAGCTGCAGGCGTCCGGGGTATAGAAAAAAGAGATACGCACCTGAAAAACACACCTCATTCAGCCGTCTGGCCCGTCCTTGTATCCTGCCGGTATTACTTTACCTCCTTCTCGGTCTCACAGATCTCGCCACTGTCTGATGTTTTTTATTAATTTTTATTTAGTGCGCGTTGGAAGAGCAGTAGTCTTATACGGCGAGTATATCCCAAAATCTCTATTTTAACTGGAAAAGTTGGGGATTGTCTGGATAATACGGTAGAGCAATTTTCCAAATAGAGCAGTGAACAATTGCTAAAACAATCCATTGCCATGTACCATAGTGAATATCAGAGTAACTATAATAGTGCTGGTACTTTCTAGAGTGCATTTAGTATATCCAAGCAGTTAAACAAGCCACGAAAAAAACATATCCGTGCAACCTACAGTATCTAATAAAATGTGGATGTTCTGCAAGTTTTTGAAGCCATAAGATTAATACATAAAGTCGGCTGAACACTTTCTAAAGTGATATCTGGGTCATTAAGGCCATGTCCTGCCCGTTATCCCTATTTGTAATGCTTCCATATTATTGTCATGTAAGTATACATTTTCTCATTTCTCACTTGTTATGTTATTTTGCGATGCAATTTGAAGGTTATTCTACACAAGCAAGCATCCATAAACAATTTCATGCCTTTGTGGAAAACTATTTATTTTCATTATTCTTGGGAACTAAAGTGGACACATTTACATAGATAATTTGCATTTTAATCCTTGAATCTTTCCCTTCTCTTCAATAGGTTCTGAGTTTTTGATAGCCTGTTAGAAACATCATCACATTCATTTAAGTAGATGATTTTCATGCTGAATGTGACCTCTCTCGGTGTGTGGAGTTAAATACTTATACTTTAATTATGGACTAATAAAGATAAAGAAATCAATAAAACTAATAATATATAAATAAATGAGATCTGCCACTCAAATATAAAAAGGTTCATCAAATGTACTCTAGATTTTCCTTGAATATAAATTAATCTCATCCTAGGGGTTCACCAAACAAGGAATGCATACTTCAATTAGGTGGCTGTCAGGATATGGGATCAGGAAGACAAAAGACAGGTGCAGCCCTTAAGCTTGCGCCTGCTCCGCTGTCCATACCTAATTGCCTCAACAGCTCTAATTGCAGCGGACAACTGGTCAACGGCCCCTAATGCTTTCTAAGTGTACACACGGAACAAAGACAAGACAAACGGAACACAATACAACAGGGTCAGGGGTCCAAGTCAGCAACAAGAGGGCGGCGCAGTACAAAACCTGATCCAAAAGAATAGTCAAAGCCCAAAAGCCAGAAGTCAGAATACCAAATACACAATGCAGGAATGAACGCTAGGTAAAGACACACTAGCAAACTAGGCTCTGTTGCAGGCAAAGCATGGCAAACAGGGGAGGATACTTATGGGGCCTGAAGTCCCAGCCCTTGCGGCCCAGCAGTCCCAGAGCGTGTGTCCCAGCCCGTGCGGCCTGAAGTCCAAGAGCATGTGGCCCGGCTCCTGACAGCGGCACAACATACATGGGGGGGGACATTTATCAAGACTGGCGTACGGGTACACCAGTCTTAAAGTCCTGCCCCCTTTTCCCCAGCTCCTCCCCACTGTTTCGTGCCCTCCCTGCCCACCCTTCAGGTTTATGGGGTATACAACTGGCACACACCATGGAAAAGGGGTAAATCTTCCCCTTATTCATGGGATACGCCAGGGGTGCATGATGATATATTTTCCCTATGGTGTTCATACCAATCACTATTTGCAAGAATTGGTCACAATTGATGAATTGTTACTGCAATGCTACTTGTAAAGTATCCTTGGAGCACTTCTGTACAATAAAGCACACCAAGGGGCACACCATGGCAAGCAGGGTGGGTTGCTAAAGTGTATTTGTTTGAAACTGACAAACAAAAGAAGACTTTCCACAGTATCACAGGAAGGTGATCACAACCATGGCCTGATGGATATTGATGGGAATGATGGGAAATGGGGATGGGCATAGTGGGAATTAAAGTTTTTCAAAACTGGATAACCCAAGGTTCCCCATCCCCTGTTCTAAGCAATTATCAATTACAAAATATAGGGAGGTAGGGATGGAGTCTCATTCAGGAGGCAGCACTGTGCAGACAGTATGAACACATGCATTTACACAATCTGTAGCTGTCTGTCACTTTATAATAAGGAAGGCTTGATTTTAGCTTTGAGCCACAATGTTGGACACTGTGGAGTAGACACATGAATTGGATTCACACACAGTACATACTCTGTCCCAAAAAATCATAACTATTTCCCACATGGTTACAATTAGTGATAAGTGAACTCTCTAAATGTTCGGTGTTTGACTGCACCCAAATGCTCGCCATTTGACTACTGACGCCTGGAGAAGTTGTATGTAGCCCTCCCAGGAAAACATGGTTACAGCCATAGGCCTGTCCTGTTTTCATGGACTCCATAGGGCTGCATCCAACTTCTCCAGGCAGCAGGAGTCAAATGCTGAGCATTTGGTGGGTTCATGTATCACTAGTTAAAATAGAACCACTAATTTAAAATTTAGAGGTGAAGTCCATTGTCTGAGTTTTTTCCAACAGAGCTGCTATCCCACATTCAGGTTTCCGGTCCCCCAGCCGCTTCCTAGCATAAGCTAAGCCCCATCCCACTTCCTGGGGTTCCATCTTGATCCACTGCTGCTAGAGATGAAGACCCAAATCTAAGAATTTGACAAAAATTGGACACTTTTTTGTCCCCCCAATCACAGCTCAACTTTCATTTCTCAAAATGGGTCTGTGATCAGTTACCATCTAGCAGTCTTTTTTGCCCAAATGATAAATCTGGGTCAAAATTCCCCTAACAGCAGTTGGATAGCAGCTTTCAGTAGACATCTAGGGGCCATGAATATGTGGCTTTTTTGTGGGGTAAAGAGTCATTTTTGGTAAATATAGGTAAGAGATAAAAATAAAAACGCAGGGGTATATATTACCAGCGCTGCCAAAATTATCCAAAGATAGCCGGATGTAGTAAGACAATAGGTTTATTCTTAAAAGCACAACTATGACGCGTTTCGGAGACTATTAGGTCTCCTTTCTCAAAAAATAAAGTGCATAACAGTAAAGGTACAGGAATCGTTTTAAATGCACAAAAAAGGGCGCCAATCCCGCCCCTAATTAGCATTTTTTTTTTCTCCCCATCTTTATGGACACAACAATGCAAACAATAGAATAAATATAAATAGCATAAGCTTTATAGGTATAGTAGTACATATGAATTGGAATAATGTAAATATATATATATTTCTCAAAGAGTCCATGAACATGACAGATGATCGCCGCGGTAGTGGTACGGGATAGCCGGCAGGACGCAATGCAGTTCGCTGAAATGTTAGGTCATGTGTTACTCGTTGGCCAATGACGGGCCGGGGGTATGTAAGGTGGCATCCAATCAGAATAGCCGAATAACGGAAAGGGTAACACTGGAGAGCGTCGCCCGTAGAGAGAGCGTCGCCCGTAGAGAGAGCGAACTGGTGGATAAGTTTGCTGGAGGTAGATACCTTCTAGAGTAGTTTCAGAGAACTCGTGGTGGCTTCAGATGTCACATAGAGCCGAGCGCTGTCAAGTCGGGTTCTCCGGTCACGTGATTGGCCTGGACCAATGAAACGTGGAGGTGTGTTAGCCGTAGTCCAATCAGCTTAATGTAAACAAAGGGCCGGCATCTCTTCTGGAGGAGGTCTCTCGGTGCGTGTAAGGATGGTAACAATGTTACAATCAAGTTGGATGACCATTTGAATAAATGCATACTGCTAGTGAATAAACAGATGAATAAATAATGTTGGTTTGTTAAAAGAGGGAGCATGGTGTAGTGGTCAAGAGCTGAATGGATATATAAAAAATTTAAATAATATATGAAAAATATAAATAATATATAACATGTGATATAAAAATATATGACAGTATAAAAAATTGTATAAAAAATTGTATAAAAAATTGATATGGTGTCAGTTATATATGTATATAAAAAAGGGGAATAAGTTAGAAATAAAAATAGATGATTAGTAGATGAGAGGAATACAGTGTGGCTAGACCCGCACACATACATACACACATATACATATATGTGTGTGTATGTATATATGCACGCACACACACCACACATGTGGAACGATTTTGTAGATGAATAAAATTAATTGTGTACGTTCTCGATGTATTCATTCAATCCTTGTGGGACCAACGTTTTTAGTTTATAAATCCAAAAATTTTCTCTTTTGCGCAAGCTTTGAAATCTTTGACCGCCTGTTGGAATCTGTTCTATAGGGAGAACGGTAAATGAAGAAAAATTACTATGGTTGCAGATAAGGGCATGCCTAGAGACACTGTGCAATTCGAAACCTTTTTCTACGTTGCAACGGTGATTGTTGATTCTGCAACGTAACGGCTGTGTGGTGCGGCCTATGTACTGGATGCCGCATGAACACTGTAGAAGGTAGATAATGAAGGAAGAGCTGCCGTTGAGATAGGATTTAATTTGGAACTCTTCACCCGTTATCGTTGATTTGAAAGAGCGAGTTTTGTTGAGAATATTAATACAACATTTACATCTGTTTTTACCACATTTGAAGCTTCCGAGGATTTCGAGGATTTTTGGTAGGGGGGTGATATAGCTGGAATGGGTGACCGGTTTTAGTTTACTGGGGGCTAAAATGTTCTTTAGAGCACGAGCCCTTCTGAAGGTTATCTGTGGTTTCTTGGGGATGATATCTTTGAGAAACGGGTCATGGCCAAGGATGTCCCAATGCTTGTTTAGGATGGATCTGATGGTCTTGTGGTCTGCTGTATACGTAGTGATGAAATTACAAGCGAAGTCAGGGTTCTCCTTCAACTTTTTATGATGGGTCTTGGGAAGTAGGTATTGCTCCTGACTGAATGATCCAGCTTTTTTGTATGAATTTTTTATAAGAGAAGCGGGGTAGCCTTTGGAAGTGAATCTTTTAGCTATTACACTGCTTTGGGATTTAAAGTCACTATTTTTTGTGCAGTTCCTACGGATCCGGCGGAATTGGCCGTAAGGAATGTTGGTTAACCATTTTTTATAGTGGGCACTGTCAAAGTGAAGGTAGCTGTTGCTGTCTACAGATTTAAAGTATGTTTTGGTCATAATTTTACCTTCTTCATGAAAAACTAGGATATCTAGAAATTCAGCATTGTTCTTATAGATGTTGTAAGTAAACTCGAGCCCCCAGTGGTTCATATTGAGGTCTGTGATGAAATTTTTGAGCTGCTCCTCTGTATCATCCCATATGATGAAGATGTCATCGATATACCGACAGTATAGGGTGCAGTGTGAAAAGAGTGGGTGTCTATAGATCACCTCATCTTCAAAGTTACCAACGAAGAGATTAGCAAAGCTCGGTGCGAAAGTACTGCCCATCGCAGTACCCCGTTCTTGACGGTAAATTTTCCCATCAAAATGGAAGATGTTGTGTTTTAATATGAACGTTATGGCATCAAGGATGAATGTGGCCTGTTCGGGAGGCATAGTGTTGTCCTGAGTGATGAAGGTGGATACTGCTTTCGTTCCTAGATCATGATCAATGACTGTATATAAGGATGAGATGTCCATGGTAAGGAATAAACAGTTTTCATTCCAACTGGCCTTAGTGATACGGTCAATAAAATGGGTGGAATCTCGTGTGTAAGATGGTAAATTGGTGACATGTTTTTGTAAAAAGGAGTCCACATATTTGGATAATTTGGATGTTAGGGAGTTAATACCTGATATAATTGGTCTACCTGGTGGATGAAGAGGGTCCTTATGAACTTTTGGGAGATAGTAAAAAAGAGATAGAGTAGGTTCAGAGATGGAGAGATAATCTGCTTCTCGTTTAAGTAAAACTCCCTCTTGCAGTCCCTTCTGAATGAACGCATTGTATTTGGTAGTGTAAGAGGTGAGGGGGTTAGATGTTAGGGGGCTATAAAATTCTGTGTCCGACAGTAGACGTAGGGATTCCTGAATATAGTCTTCTCTGTTTAACAGAACTATTCCCCCTCCTTTATCTGCATTTTTAATAATGATGGAGGTATCCTGTGCTAGGTTTTTAATAGCTAATCTCTCTGTTTTGGCGAGGTTGTTAGCGTATCTGGTAGGTCTAGAAGAGAGGACTTCGAAGTCATTTAGAACCATGGTAGAAAATGTTTCAAGGAAATTACCCCTACTGTGGGTGGGGTAAAAGATGGATTTTGGTTTAAGACCACTATCTAGTGGGGGAGGGTGGAGTGAAGATTCTATGGTTTTGTCTGGAATGGGAGGACCATTCAGATATTTTAAATTAAAATGTCTTTTTAGGGTCAACTTTCTGATATAGGCATTCAGATCTAAAAACAGTTGAAAGTCATTGCTCCTTGTGGTGGGACAGAAATTGAGTCCTTTTTCTAAGACATTGATTTCAGTTGGATTGAGGGTGTATCTGGATAAGTTGAAGATTTTGATATTGTCAGTGGAGGAGGGATGATGGAAGTCTATAGTGGTTGGCTTCTTTTGTTTTTTCTTTCTAGCCTTCTTGTGGTTGGAGATACCTCCTCTGGATCCTCTCTTTCTTTTCTTTTTCCACCTATTGTTGGGGCAATGTGTACTACCTCCTGAATTTGTTGCAGAGGTGCAACTGGTAGTGGAGCTAACGGAGGTGTGAGGTTGACTTGAGTGGGAAGGCCTAAAAAAGACGTATGATCAGGAGATGTGGTAGTGTTAATGTCCGGATCAGTAGATTCGGGAGCAAGAGTAATGATAGTGGAAACTAATGGAGTAAAAAATTCCGATCTGGGAGATGTATTGGTGGGTGTTTGTGTGTCTGGATGTAGTGTAATGAGAGAGTCATCGAAGATGGGATCTTCTTCGAAACGTCCGGATGGTAATGGTGGTGGTAAGAGGGTGCCTCCTGGTAAAGCTTCCAGTAGTTCAGTGGGAATAGTGGAAACCGAAACTACTGGAGCGGAGAGGGGAACTGAAGGTCGGGGGGGTGTGATGTGTGAAACAGTGGAAGAATGAACCTGTGTGGGTGGATTGGGAGTGGTGACCGTAAAATTAACAGATAAGGATTTGTTGGATATGGACCATTTGGTACGGGGCTGGGGAACAGGTGGTCTGGGATGGAATGAGCGAGGAGTGTGGGTTCTGTTGGTGTGACGAGGTATGGAGCCCACAGGGGGGTTATTGGGTGTCCTGGAGGGGGGAGGAAAGTGTCTAGGTGGGTCGCCATTGGAGGGCCTGGAATGTGATGCAGGTCTGCGTCGAGCAATTTTGGTGGATTTGAGCCAGAATTTTACATTGTTAGATGTATAATCTGTACGGTCCCTAGAGAGTTTAGATAATTTTTTATGGGATATTTCTTTTTCAAAGGTTTTGATTCTATTGTGGATATAGGTGTTATATTTGGAATACTCAGGTAGATGTGTATACTTGGAGAGATTTGTGATACAGTGGTCAATTTTATCAGCAACTGTGCATAGTAGATTGTTCCTTTTGTTTATAAGAATGTTCATCAAAATAGTGGAACATTTGGCTAGAGCCAAGTCCCATTCATTGCATAGTGACGTGTCATCGGGGAAAGTAGGAGACACCCTTAGTCTTAGACCCCTAGGTATGATATTTTCAGAAATATATGCATTCAAAAAAGTACTGTCCAATTGGTGTAAAATTTCTGCTTTACTTAGCTTTTCGAGTTCATAGAAGGAGTCCTTCATTATCCTGAGTTGGTGTTCTAGGTCCGATGCTGAGATGGCGTTGGTCGATGGCGAATTTTGAAGTGTTGGGGAGTCTTTTTTGGAAATCAAATTCTGGAATAGTCGATTTCTTTGTCCCAAACGTTCTTCTTTTAGATCCATATTTGAAGTAGCACGTGTCGCCAGAGAGCCGGTGGGTTAAGTGGGAAACCCAGCTGGATGCTCCAATGATCCAGAAATATATGGAATAAAAGAAAAGGAAAAAAGGCCCGGCGCCTCGTGTAATACTGACAAATATATAGGATGATTGAGAGATAGAAGGTTGCTCACCTTGTTGCCCCTTGGGCTTTGTGCGTATCACCCCTCACTGTCCGTGGGGGTACTGGGGGTCCTGTGAAAGGTCCGAGGTATGTGGTGGATAGGATAATGGCTGCTGAAGCTGATGATACCCAAAAACGGGTTACTCCCAAATGGAGGGGCCCGTGAGGACAAGTATAGGTAAGAGATAAAAATAAAAACGCAGGGGTATATATTACCAGCGCTGCCAAAATTATCCAAAGATAGCCGGATGTAGTAAGACAATAGGTTTATTCTTAAAAGCACAACTATGACGCGTTTCGGAGACTATTAGGTCTCCTTTCTCAAAAAATAAAGTGCATAACAGTAAAGGTACAGGAATCGTTTTAAATGCACGAAAAAGGGCGCCAATCCCGCCCCTAATCAGCATATTTTTTTTTTATTTTTTTTTTTCTCCCCATCTTTATGGACACAACAATGCAAACAATAGAATAAATATAAATAGCATAAGCTTTATAGGTATAGTAGTACATATGAATTGGAATAATGTAAATATATATATATTTCTCAAAGAGTCCATGAACATGACAGATGATCGCCGCGGTAGTGGTACGGGATAGCCGGCAGGACGCAATGCAGTTCGCTGAAATGTTAGGTCATGTGTTACTCGTTGGCCAATGACGGGCCGGGGGTATGTAAGGTGGCATCCAATCAGAATAGCCGAATAACGGAAAGGGTAACACTGGAGAGCGTCGCCCGTAGAGAGAGCGTCGCCCGTCCTGCCGGCTATCCCGTCCTGCCGGCTATCCCGTACCACTACCGCGGCGATCATCTGTCATGTTCATGGACTCTTTGAGAAATATATATATATTTACATTATTCCAATTCATATGTACTACTATACCTATAAAGCTTATGCTATTTATATTTATTCTATTGTTTGCATTGTTGTGTCCATAAAGATGGGGAGAAAAAAAAAATAAAAAAAAAATATGCTGATTAGGGGCGGGATTGGCGCCCTTTTTCGTGCATTTAAAACGATTCCTGTACCTTTACTGTTATGCAATTTATTTTTTGAGAAAGGAGACCTAATAGTCTCCGAAACGCGTCATAGTTGTGCTTTTAAGAATAAACCTATTGTCTTACTACATCCGGCTATCTTTGGATAATTTTGGCAGCGCTGGTAATATATACCCCTGCGTTTTTATTTTTATCTCTTACCTATACTTGTCCTCACGGGCCCCTCCATTTGGGAGTAACCCGTTTTTGGGTATCATCAGCTTCAGCAGCCATTATCCTATCCACCACATACCTCGGACCTTTCACAGGACCCCCAGTACCCCCACGGACAGTGAGGGGTGATACGCACAAAGCCCAAGGGGCAACAAGGTGAGCAACCTTCTATCTCTCAATCATCCTATATATTTGTCAGTATTACACGAGGCGCCGGGCCTTTTTTCCTTTTCTTTTATTCCATTTTTGGTAAATGAAATGATCTATAAATATGTTATAAATCACACAGAGGCAAGTTACATGAACTGACAATAGCAATTTAATGCAACCACCAGGGTACTTTGTTGGATTTTTTTCACTGATGTCTGAGCTCAGTGATTGCTGTGTTTTAAAGGTTTCAACATCTGCTTAGAAACTGGCCCACTTATAGTACCTCCCCTACAACACCTCCTTTTTATGAGGCAGACCCAACTTTCTTTTAGATGAGGTGATGTACATCCATATCTTCAGAATTGTGTCGTTTTTCTTTTTCTTTGAACAAACTTAAAAGTGCAGGTAACACCAACAGTTTCGTTTTTTTCCCCCGCCAATAAAGGGCATATTTTAGGCACAACAAGTATTTTTATTGGCTTCTTATGTGGGTATAAATAACATATCATAAATGTTTGTTAATTGAAAAAATAAAATAAAATCCACATTTTTTTTTTTTTACTTTTATGTCATTCAATGTGTATATGAATGATACATTAACTTTATTATGGGGGTCAGCAAAATTATGGCCATGCCAAATTTATATATTTTTCCAATATGTAACAGTGTAGTAGGCTCTCAAGAAATGGGTGAAATAATATTATAAATGTAGCTGTAATGATTTCAACAAATATTTAATACTGCAATTCATAAACGGCAATAATCTAGAAGCATAGAAAAATAAAAATACAATGAAATAAAGATACACGTATATATCTGATAAAACGTCCACATGGACAATAAAAATATCCAATAAATGGTGGAAATGTATATATATAAATATACTAAAAAGAGAGCCAAGTGGTGAGCACCGCGCCGGGCCCAGCGCGGTCACCCCACTTTAATAATGGCAGTCCCGAGTCACGGTTTTTAACCTAGGCTCGTATTGTTGTTGAGCCGGTGTACTTGTACTTTAGATAAATAATACTCCTTTTAGAATGAGATCATGCAAGGCAGAATTAAAAGACAAGTAAATGGTGGTGGAATATCCACCTCTCACCCTGCTGGTGATATCATCTGCAGTCAAATGCGGTATTGTGATGGTAATCCGTGAACCAGTCTCTGCAGTCAGCTTGGGAGCCGTGTGATCGTGGTCTAGTGCAACTATGCGTTGACTTGAGTTGTTTGTGGCGTCCGCGTGGATGGAAGCGCGCGCTCCTTCCGGCTGATGTTGTGTAGGGTGCCAGGAAAATGTGGCTCCGGTTCGGGATCTGCGTTTGTAAACTTAGGTATAGTTTCTAGAAGGCTCTGTTATCCTGAATTCCCAGGACGCGTTTCAGGAGATCTACTTGCTCCTTTCCTCAGCAAAAGGAATCTGGAGAGTTATCCAGATTCCTTTTGCTGAGGAAAGGAGCGAGTAGATCTCCTGAAACGCGTCCTGGGAATTCAGGATAACAGAGCCTTCTAGAAACTATACCTAAGTTTACAAACGCAGATCCCGAACCGGAGCCACATTTTCCTGGCACCCTACACAACATCAGCCGGAAGGAGCGCGCGCTTCCATCCACGCGGACGCCACAAACAACTCAAGTCAACGCATAGTTGCACTAGACCACGATCACACGGCTCCCAAGCTGACTGCAGAGACTGGTTCACGGATTACCATCACAATACCGCATTTGACTGCAGATGATATCACCAGCAGGGTGAGAGGTGGATATTCCACCACCATTTACTTGTCTTTTAATTCTGCCTTGCATGATCTCATTCTAAAAGGAGTATTATTTATCTAAAGTACAAGTACACCGGCTCAACAACAATACGAGCCTAGGTTAAAAACCGTGACTCGGGACTGCCATTATTAAAGTGGGGTGACCGCGCTGGGCCCGGCGCGGTGCTCACCACTTGGCTCTCTTTTTAGTATATTTATATATATACATTTCCACCATTTATTGGATATTTTTATTGTCCATGTGGACGTTTTATCAGATATATACGTGTATCTTTATTTCATTGTATTTTTATTTTTCTATGCTTCTAGATTATTGCCGTTTATGAATTGCAGTATTAAATATTTGTTGAAATCATTACAGCTACATTTATAATATTATTTCACCCATTTCTTGAGAGCCTACTACACTGTTACATATTTGATTTCTATTTTTATCCCGTTAGCGCCGGGACAGTAGTGCACTCGATAAGGGTGGTTTCCATTTCTATGGAACAGGTGTAGCAGACCTCCTTCTTTTTCTTTTATATATTTTTCCCATTTTCTTTTTTTTTAAGTTTTTGTTTTCTCATATTCCATTCCATTATTCTATAATTTAATTGTGGGTTAAATTATCAATTTTGATTTACTTGTCTTTGATACAACATGCTGTGACCTGTAGTGTTTCAGTTATAGCTATATGGCTATATCCTTTTTTTTGTAGAGACTAATCTTCATTTCTGTAACACTGCAAGATGCCGATGACAAGTTTAGTTCTGCAGTTGTAGCAGGAACCTACCTGGGGATCATACAGACCGTAGACTGCTGAACATATCCATGCCTTGCATATAGAAAAGCTGCAGAATTAGGATAGATGCGTTTGGAGCTGAAAAGATAAACCCATATAAAAATGTACTGCCCCGGAAAAGCAGGATGCTTAAATGTAATGAAGCTGAAGTCTTGGGGGATTGTGTTTCTTTCATTGCCATGTCTTCCCTAATGAACTCATTTAGATTAGAAAATGGATTTAATATTTTATTGAAATTAACCTAAGCCAGAAAAGAGGATTACAATGTCTATCCATAAATACGGCCATATTATGGAGTATGGTAACGTCTTACATGAATATTAAGCAAAGGGAGAACATTGTTACTGTGCCAAGGAGAGCAAACTCATTACACTTTCATTTAGCGATTCCAGGTTTGGTGTAATTAAATTCCAGCATGGCGGAGGTAACACAACAGTTTTTGAACTTTCAAAGTTAAACAGGAAAATATTTGCTAATTATTTTTCTTACCTTTGTTATCAGAGGATACAAGAAAGCAAACTTGTTTACTATTTAAATGGAGCAAAATGTTTGCCGTTAAAGGTGAAGTCCAGCGGATTATAAAGTCTGGCAGCAGACAGGGGGGAAATCGATAACAAGTAATAAATTACCTCTGTCCGTCCACATGGTGAGCGGCAGGACTGGCCCCAGGACCCCCGCTAGCCTCTGGGATCTCCGGGAGGGGGGGTACATGTCAGTACCCGGCTGAGGGACTCAACCAGCCAGTGACTGGGGTGGGATGCCCCTCCAGTCACTGATTGGCTGAGCAGCTAGTCTACCAGTCGGGACAGGCCTTTTCCCCTAAGTTGTGGTGATGTCTGGCCTCCGGTGGGGGACCCAAGGCCAGTCCCACCACTCACTGCGGGCATGGGGAGAGGTGAATTAGTAATTGTAATCAGTTTCCCACCTGCCTCTGCTGGCTGCCAGATTTTATAATCCGCCGGACTTCTCCTTTAAGTTGGCCATGCACCATCAATAACTAATGGTCGAATGATTGTTTGGCCATCAGTTATCTCTCCCATCCTCTCCGTACACAGGAATGTGAAGCTCTCTGGTTGTGGATTATCAAAAAAATTTGTTGCAGATTTTCTACATTGCCTTCCATAAAATAAATACCATAAACCAAAAGAAAAAGACTTAGAGAGAACCGTATTTTTTGCCACTTTACATCCCAAAAAACATGGAATAAAATGCAAAGTGTGACGCCTACCCTAAAATACTACCAATAATAAGTACAACTCCTTATGCAAAAACAAGCCCCCACATAGCTCTGTAGACAAGAAAAACCTATATATATATTTTCCTGACTTTATTCCATAACTCTGGGTCTTGTTTTTTTTTTTTTTTTGTTCTGGGTTTTTCTGTTACTAGAGACAGAAATTCCCTGACAACAAAAATGCGAAAAACAGACTGCAAAGAAGGTAAACACCTAGTGGCCAATACTTTAGAACATATTTAAAGGGGGACTATCAGCAGGTTAGATGAATGTAACCTGCTGATAGCCCCTTATAGAAGGTATGTGTGTTACCTTCCTCCTCAGCGCTGGTAGGCGGAATAATCTTTACTCCGGTGTTAGGAGCACTGCAGCGTCATTAATTATCATTAAAATGAGCAGGCCAGTGATGCTGCGGTGCTCCTAATGGTGCATCGGAGCAAAGATTACACCTACTAACAGCGAGGGACTTCCTCAGTTTCCCAGGCACTATAAGGTGCTATATTGCTAGATTTGTCTAACCTGCTGATAGTTACCCTTTAAGGAGTCATTTTTGGAAAATGAAATGATTTAAAAATCACTATGGTTATAAATGGAGTGACCATTTAGGTAAGTGTACGCAAAAAATATTTTCCATTCTCATGAAAAGCAGCACAAAAACCTAAGACTTCATTTTATACTATTGTTGCATATGTTTCTAATCATTTATTATTTCAAGAGCGCTCATTCAAGGTTTGCTGTTTAAATGGTTTCTGCCCTATAGTGAAAGATTAGCGCGCTATTGTACGAGTCTTGTAGCATACAGTAATTTTTATTTGATTGTGAGATGTGAAAAGCAAGGACATTAGTAATCTCTCATTAGCTGCAGCTTTTGTTGACAAATGTGAATTTTGCCAACAAATTCTCAAGGTACAAAGCGATAACAAATCTCCTTGTGCTTCGTGGCTCACATTATTAGAAACATTACGCAAACAGTTTTAATTCAACATAATGTCACCGACTCGATATTACCCTCTTGTTGGCAAATGATGTGATTAAGAAACAGAATCTAGTTTGATCCATCGTACCTGTTCTACATATCCCCTATTTTAGAAGTTTTATTTAGTTTTGCATTATTGATGTTTTGTTTTTTAATTTTAATTTTTTTTTAACTTTATTTTGAGATTTGGAAACTGAGCAATAATTTACTTTTTTAAAGGGCAATGATCAGCCCTCCATTAGATTTTTTTTTTTTTGACAGTTAATGGAATTTCATTTTCCTTCATTGACCAATAGTTTTCCCAAAAATATCTACCAAAAAAAAAACAAAACCAAAAATTTTGTCTATTTCGATGTCTACGTATTCTGTCAAAATCCAGTGCAAAGCTGAGGTAACAATGTGACAGTGCACGGAAAGGAAGGGGGTTCGGAGTCATGTAGAACTAACACGTAGCTAAATAAATATTGGGGGTGTTTGTTAGCAAACTGCTAAGAATACGGCATAGACTAAGGCTTTGTATATTTGCATATCTGCTGCGGAAGCAAATATCAAAACAAGTGATGGACTATGAGAAGCGGTGGGCGTTATAGAAGAAAACGCTTATTACCCCTATGCGTTGCCGTGGGTTGGCCGAGCTCCAACGCTTTATGACTAAATCTTCGTTGCCTAAACACACATGCAAACGTTGTATTGTTCTATCTACAGAACACTCAGGCTTTCTACTGTAACACTGTCTCACAAATACAACATGTCATAACTAGAGTAAAACCAGCCCCCTGGCGCCGACTGCAAATCTCCAGATGTCGGGCATATAGTGGTGGTGTATTTGTGATTGTCTGGTTGCCCAGTACATGTGGTAGCGTAGAGATCTCCCTACAGCGATTATAGATATATATATATTTATGTAACGCCCTCCCAAAAAATTTTTAACTAAAAAAAACAAACAATGAAATAACAGACACAAAAGGTGTTTTGTGCTTTTACAGAAACCGGTGGCTATTATACAACTAATTATAATACCAATAGTTTTCCCACATGAAAAACTAATATAGCAGCCTTGAAATTCTTTGCAAGTTTAGAACCACGTAACAAAAAAACAAAAAACACAAAAAAAATGCAGTTGTCCTATGACAGTAAAAAAAAAAAAAAAAGTGAAAATTGTTCTAAAAGCCGTTTGTAGACACAATTCTAAGCTTTTGGAAGACACCATTTTTTTAAACTTAATTTTATGAACAGGATTCTGGGAGGAAAAAAAAAAACTAAATAAAAAAAATTAGACTGAAATAAAATAGTAAAAATGAATGTCTAGTGTGCCAAGGATGTGAAGGAAACTGGATGAAAACGATGATGGTTAAAGCAGAGGAACCTGTGACGGCAGATACATGGCGGCCCCAGAAGGGACGCGAGTGTCTGCGCGCGGCAGTGGTGGTGACTTATGGGAAACTGAAGAGGTTACAGAAAAAGCAGCTTTTTACAAAAACACTAAAGAATATTTAAAGTGACCGTTGCACTTTCGTGTTTCATTTTGTTCTTGTAGACAAACTTGGTGCCGACGGCCGGTTGTTCAAGCACCGATGTAAGACTTGAGCAGTTTGCATACAACGTTTTACTCCAGACATGGACAAGACAGCCACTTTACCAGTGGGGGGGTACGTAGCTGTCAGCTGGGGTCCCTTGGGCTCTGTATGTTGGCACAGAGACGGGGTGTGCTCCTATGGCAGTGTGCTGAGGTGTGGTCAGCAACGTACCTGCTGACATGGCCATGGTGGTCCCAGCAACCATACCCATTGTGACTCCATTGCTTCGTGGTGCAGCTATGGGAGCCGGGTAGATTGCTGAAGGAATGCTGTTTGGTTGGACCACAGTGGTGTGGTGGATGACGTGGGGCTGTGCCGCATACACAGGCTGAGTGTAGTATGCACCCTGGGCATATAAGTTCTGCTGTGGGTAGGCACTTCTGATGGGGTACATCGCTGTTTGGTAAGGGTTTGGTGATGGAGAGTACGGTGGTGGGGCACTGTTACTCTGGGCAGGTGGGACTTTGTATGGGGTGCCAGCGGTGTACCTGAATGCGGCAGAGGAGGCTTGGTAAGTCCTGTTCTCAGTCCCGGAATCGACCGGAAAATGGAAGGTGCCCTCAGTGGTGCAGGATGAGGAGGGGGTCTGTGGCCACGCTTGTTTCATCAGGAGTGTAGCTGGGGCATAGCCTGGGCTGCTGGTGGCGTACATGTTGGGATTATAGGAAGGAGCGGCTGTGGGGTATCCAGCGGGGTAACCTGCGTAGGTCATGTTTTTTGCATTTCCATAGGGAGCCCCGGGCAGACAGGGCTGTAAACCGGATTCATGGTGGAAGACTGAGATCTCTCTTCTACACAGATGAATAATCCCGGATCCTGCTCAGATCTGAAGGCAGCGGATTCACACAGAACCAACAATAAAATGAGAGGATAATAAAAGTGGATCAAATCGCTGTCATCTTAGTAAGTAGTTCAAGAATTAGTCCAAGAGTACAATTCCGCCGTGCGGCCCCGTTCAGATCCTCCGCCGATCCCAGTAGTGATGGTGTCGGCTCCGTCCTCTGCTGTGTGTGAGGGATGAAGGAGGAGACGCCGGAGAGAAGGAGGACCAGCCCTCCATTAGATTATTCTTAATAACTTATCCACTTAAAGAACAAGCCAATTTTCATTTTTGCACTTTTGTTTTTCCCTCCTTTTTTTTTTAGCGCTTTTTTTGCTTTTTTTTATTCTTTCGGTGATGTTGGTGTAAAGGCTATAGGTAGTCACAGAAATGCACAAAGCACTTCAATTACTCTATACTGTATGTATTATTGTGTGTAGCCAGGAGATGGTGACAGAGTACTATGTAATCTAATACTTTTCTATGTTATCATGCCACATACTAGTGTGTAACTATTGTGGCCTGGGTTTTTCACCAGTACCCTGTGTAATCCCCTGGTTGTTGTTTCTTTGTATAGTTACCAGTGATGTGTGATTTTACATAAAAAAAAAAAAAATTACATTTGTGCAATAAACATAAGTTGCTTCTCCATTTGATTGTGGTGTTGATCAATTTGTAGGATATATATATATATATATATATATATATATATATATATATATACACATATACATGATTGTTGGGGGATAGAGCCATACCCCAGGAGGACTGTGCATTCAGTGGTGTGTTTTCCGCGGACCCAGCCCTCTTTTTGTTTTATATATATATATATATATATATATATATATATATATATATGCAAAAAAAGGGGTCCGTGGAGCCTCAGTTACGAGTCTCAAAACACGGGAATAGCCAGATATCCCTTTCTCCAGAGAAGGAAGCCCATTGCCAAGGGGTGCCTCCTAGTGGGGAGAGCACCAAACCACCCTGATACGTAGTCCCTCAGGTCCTCACTCTGTTGCGAGCTTTGGGACCTAAATAGGGAAACACCAGGGTGGCCCCTGTATAGAGTTTTTGGATCTAACACCCTAAATGGTGATACATTCTGAGGGCTATTTTTTGGGTGTGCAAACAGTATAACAATATGCAATCAGGGCACCCTACGCTACTCAATGATAATAATATCTAATTTATTGTGTGTGTATGTGGGGGGGTTGGCTACAAGTCCTCTTTAGACCTATTATATAAGGGTGCGCTTCACCCTTACATTTTACAAAGAGCTACAGGGACTTCAAGGTTGACGTTTCCCTAAAATATCCTTAAAAATTGACATCTAGAATATCTGTCCATACATGTTGCACACGTACACTAAATATTAGAGATAAGGGAACCTCAAGGACCTGAGTGTGCGGTATTTGATTACCCGTGGCTGAAGAGGTTGGGTGCAGCCCTAGGGAGTCCGGTAAAACATTGATATAGCCTTTGGCTTTTTCAGCCACTGGTAGTCAGATGCCACATGCTCGGGTTTGCTCATCTTTACTAAATATTCTTATTGTACCTTAAAAGAATGCAATGGCACAACTTTTATTTTTGGCAGGATTTTATGTAAACTATCACACAAACTGTCAACAAAAACGTTACAAGTGGTAACTTGCGGAAGAATTTGATTCCTCACTCACCAATGTGGAGAAAGACCAAATGGGTATAGTCTTCAAGGAGATGTAATTTAAATGGTCCTCCATACAGTTCAGCATGGAGATCCAGCTGACCCTAGAGATTGCATCGGTGAGGAAATGTCCAATGCCCAACAAGTTCTGTACACAAGCCCTATTCTAAGTAACATTGCCTATTTTCAATGGGGCTGTCCATGCCAGGCAATTCTTCAAAGTGAGGACCATCCTCTAGTTGCATTTTTTTTTTGTCAAATATGAATAATTTGCTAATCAAAACATTGTAATTTTGTGTTATATTGTAATTCTACAGGGCATTACATTTGTCTTACTAAAAATATAATAAAGAAATGAAAACACATAATGCAAATGTATATATGCTACTGAGCAATCGAGACACTTGTTGGCAAACATCTAATTTGCTTTAGAACTTTTTTCACTGTTTTGCATAAATATGAGATAAATCAAACATTTGTTAATTCTGTCATTTACCTAAATGCCAGTCCGGCGTACACTGCAATTATCTAAATCAACAAACAAACATGAGCTGACGGCTCACCGTGGCAGACGAATATTCCAAGAAAACTTTGTAGATAACCCCATGACTGGTAAGAAACAGAGAAATCACTATGTACAATTACACATTAACGCATTCAACTCTATGTATAGTTTTGCTTTACAGAGGTTGATTGGTATTTGAGAGATGTTTAGTCGTTCTTTGCATTGAGGACCTCTTGCAGCAATTTGAGAGAACTCTGAAAACACAGTAGAAGCCACCTAATCATCATTTACATATTTACCATAAATGCCTATAGTAAAAGTAATTACATATTTTCTACCTCATCATCATTCAAGAGGCTAATCCTATCTTTATATTCCCAAGGGAAAAAAAATGTCTGTCTGCATACCTCAATGTTGCTTTAGCTACATGAGTAGCTGTCGTGCTAAAAAGGGATCAGGACGATATTTTGAAAATAGCCAGAATCCTGTAAATCCATATGCCTAGACTGAGTTACCTCTGGGAGAAACCTGGAGTAAATATATAGTCCAAGACAAGACCAATGTGATGTCCTCTGCAACTCTATTACAATAGCCTTGAGTCTGTCTCACACTCATTTGCTCACTTTCAATTGTTTTCCCTCCACCTCACAGTCTACGCCATAGCCTTCCACCTCTGTAAACATGACCCATAAGTGAATGAATCTATCGTGATCCCTTAGAACCCATCACATCTTCATAGAAACTTTGACAGTATAAACAAAACTCTAACAATTTAAATATTATTACTACTGCACCAACATTTTTCAAAAGTTGCTTGTTTATATTTTTTTAGCCATGCGTCTACATGCAGACGCACCGCAAACAACATACCTCTCACAGGTGACCCCATAACCCTATAATACATTTATGTGCTAAGCCTTCTTATAGTTTGTGGCTAGCAGTGGGGTCATTAATCACAAACATCCAGACGAGGTGAGCTAGGTTGACCTATGGCTGACCTATAAATCATGTTTACATCTACGAATGCAAACCGTATAACTATTAATATTCTGCATCAATATGCCATTTGCCTCAGGATAGTAAAAGCAAATGATATAGGGGTGGGCATCTACGACATTAAGTCTATTGTATTAACTATCATTATGTACTATGGATCATTTAGCATTGTAAGGCTAGCTGCCAATAATAAAGCGTCAATATGGTTTATTTATAAACTTCATGACATCTGTAAATCTAAATAAACAATTTTCCCAATATATATCCACCCTGGCATTGGGCTCAGGTACTGTAATTGATTTCCTCCCGGAGTCTTAGCAAGCATAAAAGGCAAACAGTAAATTTTTCATTTGTTCATCTCTGTGGAGCAACTGTTTAGAGTAGATATGTTTGATTAATGGATTTAATTTGTCCTTTTATCCTTTAGACAGTTTTAGTAATATATTGGTTATCACAGGATGGGAAGTAGCCATTTGGTGGGACTACTTATTGTAGTGTATTTCATCAGTGTCAAACATGTATTCCAACTTTCACTTTGCATCTTTAACCTTTGTGGTCTAAGAGGATCTTTAATCAATCAGTGTTAAAATTCCCTTAAAAAGAAAATGAAAACTCCCAGTCAGCATTTACAGAACCACAATGTTACTGCACAATTAGTTGTAACTTTTTTTTTTCCTTATATGAAAAGGATGAGGAAAAAAAAAAAAGGGGCAAATACTGGGATGACCAAATTCCCTTTTATTGTGAAAATAGGTTTTTATTAATTTCTACCTACTGATTTTTTTTTTAATTAAAGAAAAACAACTTAAAATGTTAAACTTAAAATGTAAGCGTAGAATAGTTATTATATGAATAGTACAGGTATAATAAACAAAGTGATGTCATAGCACAACAATAAACACAGTGAGGTCATAGTACAGGGATAATAAACAGTGATGTCACAGTACAGGGATAATAAACACAGTGAGGTCATAGTACAGGGATAATAAAGTGATGTCATAGCACAACAATAATAAACACAGTGAGGTCATAGTACAGGGATAATAAACACAGTGATGTCACAGTACAGGGATAATAAACACAGTGAGGTCATAGTACAAGGATAATAAACAGAGATGTCATAGCACAACAATAATAAACACAGTGAGGTCATAGTACAGGGATAATAAATGGTAAAGTCATAGTACAGGAATAATGCACACAGTGATGTCAGAGAACAAAAGTAATATGAACTGTGATGTCACAGTGCAATGATCATAAATAAATTGATATAGTACAGAGATAATCAACACAGTAATGTCTCTGGGAAAGGATAAGACATATGATAATGTCACACTACAACGATAAATAACATAGTTAAAAACACAATAATAATAATAATAATACACAGAATAATAAATGTTAATTCAAAGCAAAGGAATATTATATGCTAAGAGGTAACAACACAAAAAGGATTAATCTTGATGTCACAAAACAATAATAATAAGCAGTGATGTCACAGCATAGGGAAAATAATCCATCATATCTCTTATAGGTGATAATGTATAAGGAATGTCATTGTACATAAATAAACTGCCTGATGGTGTAAAAGGCTTTAGCGGTCTTCTGCTCCCTAGACAACACATTTAAAGGGGAACTATCAACAGGTCAGACAAATCTAACCTGCTGATAGCCCCCTATTACGCACAGGGAACGGGGAGGAAGGTATGTCTCTTACCTTCCTCCTCTGTGCCATTTTTGTGCTGATAAAAGTAATCCCCGGTCCGGAGCACCATTAGGAGCACTGCCCCATCCCCAGAGTGAGAGCGACTTGCGCCTTCTAATGAATGGAGTGGGTGGGCTGGCTTGCACTCTGTGGGCAGGGCAGTGCTCCTAACAGTGCTCTGGGCCGATGATTACTCTGCTAACAGCACAGGAACGGTTTCAAGGAGGAGGATAAGACACATACCTTCCTCCGTAGCACACCGTGCGCAATATGCAGCTATCAGCAGGTTAGATTTGTCTAACCTGCTTATAGTTCCTCAATAAATTAATTTACAAGGTACTGTAAAACTCAGAAGTACCCCTGTCTTTAATAAGTTATCACAGTATAGCCTGTGTCCAGAGCAGGGTCAGCAGGTGAAAGAGAAGAGGAATGGCTTAAAAATCTTTACCGAGCCTTATTTGTAACTCTGTGGACCGTACCATATGACAGTACTATTTTGGAAATATATTTATATTCTGTCATTCCCATTTATTCTTATTTTTGTAGGCTTGCGAATACAAAGCTCCAGCTGTGTTTTGTGACAACCTTCCTGTAAAGCAAATGAGGTTTGAAGATCACAGTTTCTTGCAATCTATGTATATATTGCAATGTGCTCTGCATTGTTCTATAGCTTGGTGTAAGCAAGGACAGGCTTTGGACTTTTTTTTTTTGCTTTTCCTCTCAGAATTTAAATTTAGATTGCATCAGCCTGAAATGTATACCTAAATTACCTGTATACCTAAACTAGGTCCACAGGGACATGAATTTTAGGCTTTAAGCATGGCATATAGAGACCTGTATAAACAATACAAAATTATACCAATGTCCACTAGAAATGGATTGACATCCCACTAGTGATGAGCAAGCATGCTCGTCCGAGCTTGGTACTCGATCGAGTATTAGGGTACTCGATGGTACTCGTTACTCGGACGAGCATCTTGCGATACCCAAGAAAATCTCAGGTAGCTACTACAAGGCACAGCGACTGGCACTACGGGTGAACGGGTAAGTAGTAAATGCGGTCCTGGAGGTAATTTGGATGGCAAGAAAGATTGTCAACTAGGGGTGCACCTCACTCTTAGAAACCAAGTACATATGCAAATAGTTTACAAGCAAAGATATGAGGAGGGCACTCACCGTTTTGGTTCACGTAAACTTTATTTTCTTTCTATCAGAACAGATAAAAGTCCAATATTCGTAAATGGTTACATCGGACAGCTTCCCACACCAACACCCTCTAGCTGATTGCTACAGCTGTTTCGTGCTTCCGCACTTCTACAGGCACCGCCCCCGCTAGCCAGACAATCAACTACAAATACTTGCAGCTAAACATGTGACCGGAGTAAAGCAGTATCAGATTAAAATAAAAACATAAAATTGCAAACATAGTTACTCATCCAATGTATTGCAGGAACATACTCAAGTTGATTCTATCATTGAGGCCACCTTCTCCTTGTGCATTTGTGGAAATTATCTATTTTGCTTCTCTTTGCAGGAGAATTTTTTCATTATCACAACCACATTTAATGTGAACACGCTCTAACCCTATAAACTTCATTTCTTTTGCATTGTTATTATGAACATCTCTAAAGTGCTGTAATAATCTAGGGGCGCCTTTACCCGTTCGTAGCGAACGCACATAATCGAGAAAATCTCATCATCCGTTTCCTGTACGTTTGGGCGCTATTTCTCAGCCAATAAACATGCAGGAGACTCTTTGGTACATCCAGCGATCACAGGGGACCCATACATGTCTAAAGCAGCGATTGGTTGGCGAGATCAGATGACCCTGCCATATAAAATGCGCAGCCGGCAGTACTCGCTTTAGATGCATGCTGTGAGACATTAGGGAGAGTGCTGCTGCTTCTCAGGGAGACCGTCAGTGTAGGATTTAGCGTTCCAGTAGGCAGGGAATACTAGCAATACAAAAATACAAACAAACAGGGGACATTAGGTGTTGCATACAGACCCCTAAGAAGTGCTTAGTGTACTCTTTTTTTTATTTTGGGGCTGTTGGTCCTGCTGTACTACATTGGATTGCTGGGATTTGTAGTACACCTGCATAGAACTTCACTGGTTATTGGACGGGGGTATCACAGCGTGTATCTAGGTCCAGCCATTACCAGATAGTACCGTACAGCCCCCCCTAAACTAGTGGGTACTACACTGTATTGCTGGGATTTGTAGTACACCTTTTTATAACTTCACTGCTCATTGTAAGGGGGTATCCCAGCGTGTATCTAGGTCCAACCACTACCAGATTGTACCGTACAGCTCCCAAAAACTTGTGGGAGCACAAGTATTTTTCCTGATTTCTGTATTTCATATGCAAGGCCTATCTAATTTCAATCACATCACAACTGCTTTCACAGAGTAAAGGGTGTGTCAGAGAGTGTGTCTAGGTCCAGCCACAACCACATTGTACCGTACAGCCCCCCTAAACTTGTGGGAGCACAAGTATTTTTCCTGATTTCTGTATTTCATACGCAAGGCCTATCTAATTTCTGTGGGCCAAAGAGCGGGGGAGAGGATGGGGTGGAGCAGGCAGCTTGTCAAGGGGCAGGGGAACACTCTCCAAGGCCTTTGACAGTTCGTTGGCACCCCAGCAAGACTGTGGGGGAGATTTATCAAAGGGTATAAAATTTAGACTGGTGCAAACAGGCCACAGCAACCAATCACAGCTCAGCTTCTAGCTCTGGTCAAAGGAAAGAGGAGCTGTGATTGGTTGATGTGACCAGTTTGCACCAGTCTAAATTTTACACCCTTTGATAAATCTCCCCCTATGTCAACCGTCCCCAGTCTAGACAGTGTAGGGGGGAAGCCTTCAGGAAGATGGTGAGGGAGTACCTTGCTGACCATACCAATGTCCTTACCGATTACTCTGCTTCCTACAACTACTGGGTTTCAAAGCTGGATATGTGGCCCGAACTGGCGCTTTATGCTTTGGAGGTGCTGGCTGCCCTGCCGCTAGCGTGTTGTCAGAGCAGGTCTTCAGTGCAGCTGGTGCCATCATCACTGATAAGCGCAACTGACATCAAATGACAGCGCTGACATTTATAAAAACGAACAAAGCCTGGATTTCACCTGAATTCAACTGTCCACCCGGGGAAAGCAGCTCAACATGAAGATTCTTGGTATCTCCTCTCCTCCTCCTCTTCCTTCAATTCTCAGCCAACAGCCAGGTCTTCTTCCACCATGCTGGGTCTGGCCTAATTATTGGGAGGCTCAATTGCTTCCTCACTCACTTTTAATGGTTCTCTGTGTCCTCACTGCTATGCTCTGACGTTACACTACATCTGCGGAGGAGCTGGACTGGTTGCTGGGGGCCCGCAGATCGCGCCCCCGCCAACCAGCCAGCTGTTTTATTTTATTTTTTTTTGGTCTAGGCGTGGCCGGGGCCTCACCACCCCCGGTCGAGAGGCATCAGGTGTACCCTTGATTGTGACTGACAGCTGACCTAGCCAGTTAGCTGTCAGCACCCGGGTTTATGTCCACTAAATATCCCAGCACCTGGACTCACTCCAATTTTTGGGAGGCTCACTAGCTTCCTTACTCACTTTTAATGGTTCTATGTGTGCTCAATGCCATGCTGTGTCTGGCCTAAATTTTGGGAGGCTCACTTACTTCCTTACTCACTTTTAATTGTTCTCTGTGTTCTCACTGCCATGCTCTGACATCACACTGTCTGCGGAGGAGCGGGACTGGTTGCCAGGGGCCCGCTGATCGCGCCCCCGCCAACCAGCCAGCTGTTTGATTTTTTTTTTTCGTCTAGCCGTGGCTGGGGCCTCACCATCCCCGGTCGAGAGGCATCAGGTGTACCCTTGATGGTGACTGACAGCTGGCCTAGCCAGTTAGCTGTCAGCACCCGGGTTCATGTGTAATTAGCAGTGAGCTTGGTTGCGTGTGACAAGGGGCGGAACCTGGTGGCGGCTCTGCAACTCGGCAGAGTCACACATGTACCATGCCTGGCCCACGTCTTCAACCTAGTGTCGCTGCGCTTCCTTAAAACTTACCCCAAGGTGCACTGCATCTGTGCGCATTTCCGCAAGTCAACCAGTTAAACTCACCCCAAATGCTACAGTCAAATTTATAGTCAAATTCAATTCCTTCCTTGTCTTCTCCATTTCGAACCATAGTATCTGTGGATGTCATCTTATCTTACAGGTGTCCTCTGCCATTTTTTCACCAGTACCTTCATCCTTTTTCCGATGTTGTAGCCGTTTTTAAGGCAGAATTGACCAGAGCAGTAATGGACATCCATGTTGACTACTGCTGGGCCTTTACTGGCATCCATGTTGACTACTGCTGGGCCTTTACTGCCATCCATGTTGACTACTGCTGACTACTGCTGTGCCTGCCCTTGCCCCCATGTTGGCTACTGCTGGGCCTTAACTGGCATCCATGTTGACTACTGCTGGGCCTTAACTGGCATCCATGTTGACTACTGCTGAGCCTTTACTGGCATCCATGTTGACTACTGCTGTGCCTGCCCTTGCCTCCATGTTGGCTACTGCTGGGCCTTAACTGGCATCCATGTTGACAGATGGTGTGCCTGCCCTTGCCTCCATGTTGGCTACTGCTGGGCCTTAACTGACATCCATGTTGGCTACTGCTGGGCCTTAACTGGCATCCATGTTGGCTACTGCTGGGCCTTCACTGGCATCCATGTTGACTACTGGTGTGCCTGCCCTTGTCTCCATGTTGGCTACTGCTGGGCCTTAACTGGCATCCAAGTTGGCTACTGCTGGGCCTTAACTGGCATCCATGTTGGCTACTGCTGGGCCTTCACTGGCATCCATGTTGGCTACTGCTACTCCCGGGAGTTCTCTGTGTGCTCAATGCCATGCTGTGTCTGGCCTAATTTTTGGAAGGCTCACTGGCTAGCGCTTTTACCTTGTTCACTTTGTCCTTACCTCCATGCTGTGTCAGGCTAAATTTTTGGGTGGTTCATGATAAGCTACCTCTGTTTTAATGGTTCCCTGTGTTTTCAATGCCATGCTGTATCAGGCTGAGTTTTTGGGTGGTCCCTATGCCTACCTCTGTTTAACCAGGCTGTTGCACAGAATTAGGCATAATGGTGCCATTAGGCAGCCTCAGCGGCATGCATACATGCTGCTCCTGCTTTTTCCTTTCCATTTCCGTTGCATTTCCATCAACTTCTGAGGTTGAGAGGTTTTCACACGACCTTCCCTCTACCGAACTTGAGTCTCCTGCAAAAATACTCGAGTCCCCTATAGACTTCAATGGGGTTCGTTACTCGAAACGAGCACTTGAGTATCGGGAAATATTCATCTCGAGTAACGAGCACCAGAGCATTTTAGTACTCACTCATCACTACATCCCACCCTTTAGGATCTGTATACCACATTACACTGTGGAAGAACTCTAAAAGATAAAAACTTATAATGTTAAAAGGCTGTGACAAATATAGGTATGATATACATAGATAATGGAATCAAGGTTGTATGGACAGCAATGCAACTGTCTCCTAATGTATCATTCTGTACCAAGCAATGAGTGGGGAACTGCTTTGCTATCAAACCAGCTTGTGTTTGGACCACAGAAGCAGACTCTAAGGGCTGTATTACACAGGGTGATTATCGTTCATAAAATCATTAGATCGTTCGGATTAAAACGATAATCATTTCATGTGTTAGCAGGCAAGGATTAAATGACCAACAAGAAATCAGTGATCGTTTGATAGAAGTTCGACCTGTTTTCATTGTTGATCGTCCACAAATCGTTTGAACACCGTTTTGTGTACTAACACGTTGCTCGGTCATTCCCTGGCCAGGAAAGGACAAGCGCAAGAACTACCGTAAGTAACGATCAACATACTTTGTAATAGGGTGAAAGATTTAAGATAATTCCTCATAGTGGTTGTTTCAGATTGTTTATCGTTAATCGCCGAGAAATCGTCCACTGTAATACCACCCTAAGTGCCTTCTAGGTTTTCACTCTTTATCCTGCTACAGATGAAGAAACTGGACTTTTACTGCTTGAGGGTACCAGGCCACTTCACAAGCATGGTACTGGTATAATTTAATGACTGGCCCAGTGAAACAGATAGTACCAATGACACCAGACACCAGGGTTCAGACAGGTAAATGTGGTCAGCAAACTGGGTCTTACACTGGAAGGTCAGCACAGAACTGGGAATAGGATAAAGGCATAGTCAACATAGGCAGATGGTCAATCTATGCTGCACAGGTTTAGGTCAGCAATACGGGTTGGCAGAAGAGTCAGAACAGTACCAAAAAGGTCAAGATAGGGTCCAAGTTAATACACCTTCATAATGACCAAGCATTGTTAGTTCTTTATGTCCAGAGTATGTTGAATGGAAAATACCTATAGTGTACTTGTCTAAACACTTTTGACGTGTCAGGGACATGTTGAAAGTTTTGATCGGTCCAGGTCTGAGTGTTCAAACCTGTACCAATCATGAGAATGTGTGGAAAGAGGAAAGAGCTGCAGCGTGATCCACTACCCACTTTGTGTCAGTAAAGAGAGTCGGGCTGCGTAGACTTGCATTAGAAGCCTTACTCATCACATGACACAGAGCTTAATTTTTTTTTTTTTTTATGATGACATGTACACTTTAAATACCAATTTTTGAGATGGGATGAGGGTGAGGAAGAATAATGGATGTGCAAAAAGTGTAAGCATCTGCACGCTATTTCTTTAGTACAGCAGCATTGCAGTAGCTGGCGGAGTGGGACAGCAGAAAATGGAAAGAAAGCAGTGTGCTGCTGGAAGACACCAGAGGGCCAGGCTTGGCAGTAAGTAAGGAGAGGACCAGAGACCAGTGCAGGCATAAGAGGTACATTAAGGCCCTATTCCACGGAAACGATTATTTGCCGTACTCGGCAGATATCGGCTGTTACTGACGATAATCATCCCGTGGAATAGAAGGCAACGATCAGACCTCGTTCATGTCGGCTGATCATTGCAGTCGTTTGTTTTTCAACATGTTGAAAAACAAACGACTGATACAGCAATATGCTGCCGTCGCTCCGTGGAATAGGAGCGGTGGCGGCAGACACTTCTGTATGCTATAGGCTGCCCGGAAGATCTAGCGATCACCCGGGCAGCCCCCATGCAGCTCCCCCCAGCCCTTTCTTGACTCACCCGCTCGCTGCTTCCGCGTGGAATAATGGTGGCAGTGAGCGGGGAACGAGGAGCAAACGAGCGCTGAGAGCGCTCGTTTGCTCCTCAAGTCGGCCCGTGGAATAGGGCCTTTAGTCCTAGGAGAGCGCCCTTTGTCCAGCCCCTGAATGGAATAAAGGCTGTGGTTATGGGTTAGCTACAAGATAAAATGTCCTAAATGAGCAAGCCTTTCTAATGAGCAAGGTGGGCAATAGTAGGCAACGGTAGTCAATATATAGTAGTCAGTGGTCCAATTTCTTAAAAATGTTAACGTGTAATTTATTCCAATGTGTATCGCCACATTTTCAGATTTAATTTGAAAAAAAAAAAGTAACAAACTTTTGATTTCTTAATATTAAATAAAAAATGTTTCCTCAGTGATAATAATAATTTGTTCGATATATATTTGCTTTCCATACGTGTGATCTTGAATTATGTTATTTACACTAAGAAATACCTCTGAATTTTTTGACTAACATTGTCAATAGATTCCGATTTTGTTGGGTTAGTCATATCAAAGGGACCCTACTTAATATGCGAAATGCAGAACTAAAACTAATCTTGTATCTCGGCATGACGTCTTCTGTTGCTGAAAATTCAAAGTATCTTAGTTTTTTCTTAATTAAGTTAATCTGTGTGGCTGTTTCCCCAAACATATGGTGCCACAGCTAATATTTTAAAAGTATGCGAATGCCAATACATATGGTATATAGTTATAGAGTAGACAAAATTTTCTGTCACCATGCATATTAAAATATAGTAAAAATAATGGAATTTTAAAAGCTGTTAAAAAAATGTAATTAAAAGGGGTGAAGATATTGGTGACCACTCTTAACGGAAAGTCGTGAATCTTTGACTGCAAGGAGATTTCAACTTGAGCCGGCTGTCAATCTTTCTGAAAGAGGCGGGGTGGCATAAAGACAAGGCGGTGATTGCAGAGGAGAGTAGGCGGGGTCAGCCAAAAATAAAGATCCTTTTCCCCAAAAAACTCCAGATCACACAGTAAAGAGGAAGGTACCTGTGGGATGCCGCTCAGTAAATAACTGGAAACTGGCAGCAAAGATATAAACATCCTAATAAATAAATGCTATACGTGCACTTAAGTAATGAAAATATGCAGAAGTGCATAACATACTTATAACAGCATATTTCTTTCTTTGAATTATAGAGTGATGTTAAGAAGTCAATGTTAGGACTAAGTATTATTTTATGCTTTTCCAAGTTTCTCTGCTTTATAGTCTGTGTACTTCTTGCAGGTCCACAGAGTCTCTACAGGAATCCAGTACAGATGCTCTCTTGATGCTTTATCTCTTGCTCTGTTCACTTAATACGTCTACTTCAGACTTCTAGCTCTAGAATACACAGAGCTAATTAGTGACAAAACAGCAAGACATTGTCTTGGAGGACTGCGAAGAGTGACAAGCCACTGAGGCTGAAGTAGACAGACTAGCGAAATGGACCACTACTTAATTGTACGTTATTAGAATATTTATCATATGACTAAACTATTACACTTCTACAGAAATGTTACATAAAAAAGTTACATAAAATGAATTAATATATTGTGAATATATCTATACTGAATAGTCAAAGTTAGGAGTATGGGGTGAAAAGGAAAAAAGTATACTGTATATGCTGTGATGTGAAGGTATGTAAAAAGAAAAAAAAAGTAATTTGAGTGTTCTGATGTCATGGTGTTGAATTTACGTCACTGGTAATTTAATTTACGTCATAAGATTTTGACTTAAAGCGACTCCGTACCCACAATCAGACCCCCCAAACCACTTGTACCTTCAGATAGCTGCTTTTAATCCAAGATCTGTCCAGGGGTCCGTTTGGCAGGGGATACAGTTATTGTCATAAAAATAACTTTTAATCCTAAAGCGCTGTGTATAATGGCCGGGGCTTATATTTGTACAGTGATGCCTTGGATTACGAGCATAATTCGTTCCGGGACTGTGTTTGTAATCCAAATCTACTCTTAAACCAAAGCAAATTTTCCCATAAGAAATCATTGAAATGCAGATAATTGGTTCCACACCCCAAAAATAATGATTTTTTTAAAATTTTGAATAACATGCAAAACAAATGAAACAAACATTTAGAAACAGCTGAATAGGTTATAAGTTACTGTACAGTGTAACAATCAGCATGTGGAGTATAATGTATAGTAAGTGTATAAACCTGAAAAACAGCAGCAGTTTGTAGATACAGAATGGAGCTGCAGATCCCCATATTGCAGTAGCGTAGTACATCAGGCTAGAATTACCTCCACAGTGGATCTGCTATAATTTGGAAGGTGAGGGAGACTTCCTGGGTTAGAGTATATTGCTGTAGACCCCACTATGCAGACCATGCCCCTCCCCCACTAGCCCTCCCACACAGTACAGGGAGCTCTTAAACCAAAGCAATGCTCTTAAACCAAGTCACAATTTCGAAAAATTGTGAACTCTTAAACCAAAACACTCTTAAACCAAGTTACTCTTAAACCAAGGTACCATTGTATATGCATTAGGCTGGCACACCCTCTCCGTCCTTCCTCCCCACCCTCCTCATTATTAGGAATGATCCAGGAACATTTACTGCTGTTTGAGCTTTGCACAGGTGTATTAACGATCCAGCCCATGTGCCGGGCTGCCACAGGTGGGGAATAGGAAGCAATCTGCCTGGAGTATTCCTAATAATGAGGAGGGTGGGGAGGAAGGACAGAGAGGTGGTGCCAGCCTAATGCATATACAAATGTAAGCCCGGTCATTAGACATAGCGCTGCAAGATTAAAAGTTGTTTTTATGACAATAACTGCATCCCCTGCCGAACGGACCCCAGGACAGATCTTGGATTAAAAGCAGCTATCTGAAGGTACAAGTGGTTTGGGGGGGTCAGATTGTGGGTACGGAGTCGCTTTAACTTAGGCCCCATATGCACATTTACATGTCCGGCTTCTTCCTGTCCCATCCTGCACTGAGAGTGCACAAGTGACATCACTTGTATGCTGAAGCCCTGAAGAGGAGAGAGCAGCAGTGTTTAAGGGGTTAATAGCGGGCGGCTGCACGATTTCGGCAGCCCATCATTGACAGTGAGGACTCGGCTACTGCTAATTGATAGGGTAAAGGTCAGAACTTTACCATTCCAAAACACAAATCTTCTTGTCTCCTAGATGGGCTCTGTCATTAAGAATCATTTTGATTCATCGGGGTCTGAGTTTTCAGACCATCACGAGGACGAGAGTCTGTGTGCAGCGCATTCACTCTTGGTCACGTGACCTAGACAGGACTTTTAATGCAAGTCTATGGGGTCTGTCTTCTGATTGATCAGGGTCTGAACACTCAGATTCTGACATGTCAAAGTTTTTTTTTTTTTTTAGTTTTTTTAATGACAGGTACACTTTAAGCAATCTTTAGTTGGTTTATTGTCTTGTTGCATCACCAAACATCTCTTCTTCAGCCTGAGGTCATGGATTGCTGCTCTTTCATTTACCTTGTAAAGTGTTTCGATACATCTTTCAATTCATTGTTTCCTCTATGATCTCAAGGTGTCCAAACCCTAAGGCAGCAAAGTCTTCCCGAACCACAAGGCTCCCATCACCATGCTTTTCAATTGGAAATTATGTTCAAATCTAGGATTATGTATTTCTGCCAAAAAATTTTGCCAATTTGCCAATTCTGCCAATTTTTTTTTTCCTATAGCATATTTTGTAGATAGGTGATCTTGGGCAACCTTGAGATAACATGAAATGTTTTTTCTTGAGAACAAGAAAATCACTGACACATCACCTTTTGAAGAACTTAAAATATAGGTTTGGTCATGGTATTGTTTTGTTTTTTTTTGGCACGATGTCCAATGTAGAAACCATCAAAAACAGTTGGTTTTACAGTATTTCCCTATTATTTTAGTTTTATTTGTTTAGATTTATTCAATAAAATTTAAATCCAAGACAGACAGCCACTTCAATAACTGATACCTCAGCGTCCACTTTCTGTAAACCTAGCAAACATGTTAGTAAAAAGATCATGAAATACAAAGTAAAAGTGTTATTAGTTGTCAAAGTCTAAGAAAGAAAACAAAGAAAGGAAAAAACACACTTGAGCTTCCTCCATGCTCCTTCAAGCCTCTTAAGAGCTCTTGAGCCGAGTTTTGAGGAGCTTTTCTGTACATTCGCCTGAGGAATGTCCCTTATCGGTGACTTAATCAAAGCCTCGCGTCTCGTTCAAAGTTCTTGGAAGTCTTGAGAATGTAATATATATCAAAAATGTTTTTGGCAAAAAAACAAAAACAAAAATATCTTGCGTTTTCCATTTTTAGTGTCACTTTAAATAACTTTGAACATTTTGCAATCCAACCGTGATGCTCAGAAGGAATAATTACTGTCCTTTTAACCACCACATATCAAAGGCAGCCAGGACCTATGATAACTCCGCCATTGATGAGCATTTCATATCATAGAATGTTTTGTTTTGTGCATTGCCAGTCTCATCTAATTGTTAAACACTTTATTTTATTAACAATGCTCCTATTCTTTTCTTTGGTTTTGATGCGAGAATTTTATTTATTTTTTCTCAGCCTTCATCACGGAAGCAATGATCCTTTCTGACCTGGATAGTGTAATTTCCCCTTAGGCAAGCTTTACTACAGATATCCTGTATCTCTTTTTTATCTGATCTTGCCACTGATTCTTGCAACAAAGACTTTTATTAATATTTATGGCAAGTCCTAAGGGACAACTTGTTTTTTAGGGAGGATTGTTGTACTGAATAATTATTAACCATCTGTGCAATAATTCAGATCCCTCTTCCCTGAATTTCAGCAGAGAGATCCATAGTTGAGCATCAGATGTGAGGATAGCCTAAGGGAGTTTGTTAGCTTTAAAGAAAGGCTCATCTTTGTATAATCTAAAGGATATATAAGGGGTTTTGTTTAATACTGTAAGTAAAGCTTGCAGTATATAGTTAGGAAGATTTGTTGGTACAAAGACATTGACTTTGTACCCCTGTTGTCTGCACATCAATAATTTTTTATAAGTAAAACCTGTTTGTTTTTATTGATGCCAAAAATCAATCAAAGTATATTAAATCAGTAAGACCTATAGCAGTTCCTTGTTGGCTAGGTGGAATGGGTCAGTAGGATAAGACCCAAAATCCAGTCTTAAAAAAGTTACTTGAAGGTGGTTACGAAACGGCATACCAGCCACATGTTGCTCACTAGCCTCTCTCTTTTGGCTCCCAGTTACCCACCACCATTAAGTCCTGGACCTAGTATAGGGTAGAAGAGGTAGCAGTCATACCAGGGCCATGGTGCCTGATGGAGTCCCAAGGTACTTTTGCCCAGTAGCAGATTATAATAGAACAGTTTCAAGTGGTAGCCCGGGGCCCTGAGCTCCTGAGCCCCCCAAACAGACTTATACTTTCAGTGGGTTATTATCTACAGGCTACAGTTTTGCCATGATTTGCATAAAAATTGCAGCTTTTTACCGCAATCTTGCACAAATCAGGGCAAAACTGCATTCAGGAGACAATGCAGTAACATTAGAGAACATACTGAAGGACCTTATCATGTCACAATGACGTCACCACAGTTCATTTACAGGCTGCATTATGGAAGAAAATGACTAAAGCTAGTGCCGCCATAGTAACAGTGGGTTGGGGGCGGGGGTCAAGCTTGGTGAACAGCCCAGGCCCATAATAAAGATAATCCACCCCTGTTTATGCCCCATAAGACGTCAGTAATTTGAAATGAGTGCACATAGTAGACATGGGCCATGTTACACATTTGCATTGAAAGCTACTGTACAAGTTATCCTTGTATTGTTCTGGAATGCAGAACATCTATAATTACTTGTCTTCTTTAGAAGTTTGAAGGAGATCCACATTATGGTGGCGATGGTAGTAGAGTAAAGAGTACTAATAGAGTATTACTATCTTGTACTGTAAAAGAGTTTGGCTGTTCCTCTTCCAGTTTTAAACCTCCCGCACAGCTGTTTCTATTTTACTTAATAACTATGTTTCAGCTTATATATGACAGCAGTGATCATTACCACCTCTTTGGTTTATTTGGTTAGTCATAGAACTAATTATATTCCTAAAAAAACCTGACTTTCTGACTTTATGCAAGTGTATCTACAAGAGCTGATACTGTCCTGAAGGCAAAGGGCTGTCACAGCATTTTAATAACTATTATCATTTTTAAAAGACTTTTGTTACTGCTTTTGCACAGTGCCGTGTCTGCACTATATTTTTATAGGGGCACTGTGGCCAGCAGATTTTCATGTGTGTTGCTATGGTGTCACATCTGATATTGGTTAGGATCATTTTGTAGAAACCGTGACATGACTAGCAAAATATTATGTATTATTAGTATATTGCCTACACCACTCCACGGGCAAACAATGGGAGATAATGGCAGAGCAATACAGCTGTGCAGGTATTACGTAGCCCTATAACTTGGAACAGTTCAAGCTCTGACTCAAAATTCATTGTTGAATTTTGGAGGAATGAAGTCAAGAGTGGTAGGAAGAAGAGTCGGACAGGTGGCATACGTCTGAAAACTTAGCGTCTGTCACTGGTTCAAGTAGAGTTCAGGCTGGGATGGGACGGGGTGGACACAGATAGAGAACCCCTTAGCTCGCCCCCCCTGATGTCGCTGCTTCTTGCCTTAAACAGTCCTAAACGACTGTAGGCAACTACAGAGACTGTCTCTCACCTGCAACAAATTGAAACACGGAAAAGAGACAAGACAAACAAACACAAGGAAGGTGAAACAGGCAGGGGTCAAAACCAGACGAGCAACGGTGCAAAATCAGAATCCATGTAGCGAGGTCAAAGATACAATAAGACAAAACCAAAAAACCTGGAATAGCAGAACAGAATGAAGACCCTGGCACGCTTCCAAGGAAGACTAATAGCAAGCAAAGAGTTGACATACTGAGGAAGTATATATAGGAGGTCAGGGGTCCGGTCAGAACGTGATTGGAACAGAGTTCCACAATCCAGCAAGAGTGAGCGGAGAAAACAGATGTCAATCACCTAACCAAGACAGAGGTTAGCCATGAAGTGACCAGAAGGAGCTCAGCAGACACGGTGTGGCGGGTTAAATTAATAAGCAAGGTAGAAGGAGTAGGACAGTGTTCAGACAAATGCAAATAACACATGGCCAAAAGTGCAGTACCACTCCGCACCAGGTCCGTGGAAAAGTTTCACAGGACTGGATCAAGCTTTTACAGGCTTCTGGAGTAGAGTGGCACAGCGTTCAACAAAGGCAGCAGGCTGACAGGTGACGCCCAAGCCTAATGAGGCGCTTTGCTAGTACTGTAAATTCGCTCATCGCTAATTGTGATTTTTCCTGCTTTATTCCCTAACAGCCCTATATGATTCTAGCAAATTAGCTTGTACAGGAAATTTACCTTGTTACTAAGTCCTGCAGCCAGCAGAATACAAACTTTTCTCAACTTTTTTTTTTTGCTTTTAAAGTGGTATTCCACTCAAACATAACTTTTTATATGTTGCTGCCCATGATGAGACTAACAATTTCTTCCATACTTGTTATTATCTATTCAGTCTCCTTCCTTCAGTTCTCAGCTGCTGATTTCTGCGGAAGAAACAAAAATCTGTGAGTGAGCTTTTCTCTCTGTTTCTCCCTTCTCCCCCCTCCCTTCTGTGATAGCTGAAGTAAACAAGTCCCTGGCAGGCTTTATCTGCAACATTGTAGCTTCTTAGTAATGTTGCAAGGGTTAATCACTGCGAGTTAAAAGGGTTATCCAGTGCTACAAAAACATGAGACATTTCCCCCTCTCTTGTCTCCAGATTGGGTGGGGTTTTAAACTCAGTTCCATTGAAGTAAATTGAGCTTAATGGCAAACCACACCTGAAGTGGAAACAAGAGAGGGGGAAAAGTAGCCATGTTTTTGTAGTGCTGAATAACCCCTTTAACCCCTTAAGGTCAAAGCCAATTTTTGTTTTTGCTCTTTTGCTTTTTCCATTTTATGTTTAAAAGTCCATAGCACTTGGATTTTTTCACCTAGAGACGTATATGAGCGCTTATTTTTTGTGAAACCAATTGTACTTTGCAATGACAGGCATTATTTTTCCATAAAATATGCTGCGAAACCGGAAAAAAAATCATTTGCGCTGTCAAATTGAAAAAAAAACAAAAACAAATTTGTTTTGATTTCGGGGAGTTTTGCATTTACGCTGTTCGCCCTTTGGTAAAACTGACTTGTTATGCATATTCCTCAAGTTGTTACGATTACAATGATATGTAACATGTATAAAAAATACTTGTAAAAAATTCAAACCATTGTTAACAAATATATGTTCCTTAAAATTACTCTATTCCCAGGCTTATAGCGCTTTTATCCTTTGGTCTATGGAGCTGTGTGAGGTGTAATTTTTTGCGCCATGATGCGTTCTTTCCATCTGTACCTTGATTGCGCTAATACGACTTTTTGATCACTTTTTATTACATTTTTTCTGGATTTGATGCGACCAAAAATGCACAATTTTGCACTTTGGAATTTTTTTGCGCTGACGCCGTTTACCGTGCAAGATCAGTAATGTGATAATTTAATAGTTCGGGCGATTACATGCGCGGCGATACCAAATATGTTTATTTGTTTATTTATTAATTTATATTTGTAAAATAGGAAAAGGGGGGTGATTTGGACTTTTATTAGGGGAGGGGATTTTTTATTAATAAAAACACTTTTTTTTTTTTAACTTCAACTAGAAGTCCCCCTGGGGGACTTGTATATACACAGCACTGATCTCTCATAGAGATCAATGCTGTGTATATACACAGCAAAGATCGATTAGATCATTGCGACGCTGAGGCCCGGCACGGGCAGAAGAACGGATCCCGTTCCGTCCCATCTGAGATCCGTCCCACTAGACACCAGGGATATGAAGTGTAAAGCACTTCAGTGCAGCTGTCAGGTTTGAGAGCTGCATTGAAGTGCTTAATTAGCCGGCATGGCAACGGGACCCGCGCCGGCTAATAGAGGCACTGCCCGGCTGCAGATTGCAGCCGGGAGCGGTGCCGTTCAGAGCGTACCAGGTACGTCATGGGTCGCTAAGGGGTTATTCAGCAACTTTACCTCAGAATACCCCCCCCCCCAGCATTACAAAGAAGCTACAATGTTGCAGATAAAGCCAGTCAGGGACTTTTTTGTTACATAACCTGTCTCAGAAGGGAGGGGGGGGGGGTGGAGGAGTAGGCAGTGAGAAAAGCTCCCACACAGATTTTTGTGTTTACAACAGAAAGCAGCAGCTAATAACTGGGGGAAGGAGATTGAATAGATATAAACAACTATGGAAGGAATTGTTAGTCTCACCATGGGCAGCTACATATCAAAAGTTATGTTTGAGCAGAATACCCCTTTAATTTTTCCAGGTGCAGGCAGGGCTTTAGAATGTGTTCTTTATTTTCAGTTGACATACAGTACTCTGCAGTCTCTGGTGGTCAGTGTGGCTTTGGGTTTGCACAGATTTATTTGCTTTGCAAAAGTTATTAATTTATTTGTTTGCCCTTTGTTTATTTCTTAGTATATATTTTGAAAATAATATGTTCATAAAATGTCATAATAGACTTTGCGGAACATTCACATCATTACTTATTTATTTTATTATGCTGACTATGATCGGTTGATTTTGGCTGGTTTTAATAGAGACAGTATCATTGTGGAATATGGAAACATGTGAAAAATAAACCTTAATGATAGATACACTAAATATTGTATGCTCCCTATTTCACGACTACATAAAGAAGAAAAATACACGTGCATTCCATATTTATATGCAGAAGACATTACCTTTCCTTTCTTGGCATTTTCATGTTCTTTTTGCTCAATAAAAAGTTGTACTGAATACGTAATGCAATAGGTTTCACCAATTTACTTGCAGGGACACCAGAAGACTAGGTAATTTACGGTTGCTCCATCAGGAATATATACTGTATTGATTTCCATAATTGTCCTGGAGAAATGAAAGTTGATTGTAGTTAAATGTACAAGGCCACTGTGGTTTTCCGCTCAGCTGATTATCTGTTCATTGGTAGTACAAGGGTTTGTGATGGGACCATAGCTGCCTCAAAAGACGCTAATTTTCTCATCCAATATTCATTTCTAGTTTCATTCCCCATAAGAGAACCTTATTTTGAAATCTTTTGCAAGTATTTGCAGTGAGGAGATAGTTTTTTAGTAAGTAAGATGCTTTTTAAAAGTAAGATAGTTGTTAGATACAGTACCGAAAATAAAACTATTAAAGTAATCAAAAAACCATCACCAACAGTTTGTTAGCCCCTTAGGACTTGTAATTCTCCATGCATATAGGAATATTGCTAGTTTTTTTTTTTCATAACTGCTATTGCAATTATAGACCCAGGAGTATATATGATTCTCTGTAGCAGTTATCTTAATTACAGGGAATTTATTATTATTATATAATTATTGTTTAAATCTAAAATTATGTTTAAAGGGGTATTCAGAGATAGAACATATCCCATTGGGAAAAGTGTTAGATTAAAGGGGGTCAAATTGCTGGGACCCCTCGTAGCATGGCGTTGTACTTGGTAACTTCAGAGACAATCAGGGGTGTAACTATCACAGTAGCAGCCATAGCAACTGCTATGGGGCCCACCACATCAGGGGGCCCCATTGCCGCTCCTACAATACACAGGCCCCCCTAAGTTGTCATCATTTGCAGCACTAGGTGGGATCCCTAGCTTCTCAGGTTCACCTAATGTCCCTTTAACTGCAAGCACTGCGGGCACTTGCAGTTATAATTAGACTTGACGGTTGTCATGAATGTGCCTGGGATGAACTCCGTGCGCCCCTCAGCTCATGCTGCGCGGCTGAGATGGCGCTGATATTCAGTGTTTTGTATGTCTTGAGCAGTAACCTGAACCTTGTCTGAACACTGCTCTATTTCCTTCTGTGTGTTCAGCCACACCCGCTTTGCCTGAGATACTCCTGGCCACTCCGGAGTTAACTCTGATGCTGGTTAGCTAGTCTGACAGACTGTTCTCCCTGCCAGTCAGGTTGCTCTTGCCCCAGGTGTTCTGAGGAGATTAGGGGTCTGGTCCAATCAGCTCCTGCACTGGACCTCTGGTCTCCTATATAGTGTCTGCCAGCCTGCCTCTGACTGCGGATATTGAGCTTGTCTCTGCCTGGTTCTGTGTTTGCTATTCTTGCTCTGTTTATTCTGACTCTGCTTTGTATTTCTGACCTTTCCTGCTTGCTGCCTGCCCCTGACCATATTGCCTGTTTATTGACCTCGCCTTTGGAGTGTGATTTTGTACTTTTGCTGCCCGATTGTTGTGACCCGGACTGTCGACCATTCTTTATTGTGTTTTGTCTGTCTGTCTTGTCTTTGTGTCCCACCTAGCCAGTGCAGGGACTGACGCCCAGTTGCTCGCCGCCATCTTAGGGCGGATTGTGGCAAATAGGTAGAGGACAGTGGGCGGGGCTGAGCTTAGGGCTCACTGTCTTGTCTTGTCTTGCTGTCCGGTTCCTGACAACGGTTCAGTGGTCAGTGAAGAAGGGGGGGGGGGGGCAGTCAAAAGTTTGCTATGGTGCCCAGCCATTTCTAGCTCCGCCCCTGGAGACAATGAATGTACAACTCTCTTCTCTATTTAAAGCAACAATTCAGGGCATTGCTCTTAAAGCGATTCTGTACCCACAATCTGCCCCCCCCGAACCGCTTGTACCTTCGGATAGCTGCTTTTAATCCAAGATCTGTCCTGGTGTCCATTCGGCAGGTGATGCAGTCATTGTACTAAAAAAAAAGAAAATGACAACTTTCAACCCTTAGACGACCCAGGGTGTATAGTTACGCCATGGAATACTGTCCCCAGACGACCTAGGGCGTAACTATACGTCCTGGGTGTTTCTCCGGCTATGAAGCGCACTCCGGAGCGGAGCGCGCTTCACAGCAGGTGGGGGCTGGCTGCAATCAGCAGCCGGGACCTCAACGGTAATGACACGCTGCAGCGATCATGCTGCCGCGTACCATTAACTCCTTAAACGCTGCGATCGTGGCGCGACCGCGGCATTTAAGTGTAAGTGACAGGGGGAGCCCCCTGTCACTTACCGATCGGGACCCCCGCAGTGTGACTGCGGGGGTCCCGATCGTTAAAACGGACCGCCTGAGCTCTCTCACCTTTCTCCGTGCGGTCCGATCGGCGCTCTGGTCACTGAGCCTGCACAGACAGGCTCAATGAGCATAGCGCCGATAACACTGATCAATGCTGTGCCTATGGCATAGCAATCATCAGTGAAGAAATCAAACAAATGTATGTAAAAGTCCCCCAAAGGGACTTCAAATGTGTAAAAAAAAAAAAATAATTAAAAACACCAACACACTACCCCAAAACCCCTCCCCCAATAAAAGTCTAAATCACCCCCATTTCCCATTATATAAATAAAACATATAAAAATAAATAAACAAATTAACATATAATATACTGTAGCGTGCGTAATTAAAATTAAAATATTACAAGCGTCATTGCGAACGGTAAACGGCGTACACGAAAAGAGGAAAAAAAGTGCGCGGATTACCAATTTGGTGTTACATTATATAAAAAAAAATGTACTAAAAAGTGATCAAAATGTCCGATCTTCACAAATATGGTATTAATAAAAACTAGAGATCATTCCGGAAAAAATGACACCCCATACAGCCTCATAGGTGAAAAAATAAAACTATTATAAGCGTCACAATAGGCCCATTTTATTTATAATTAATTGCCAAAAAAAAGGATTTCATTTAAAAAAAATATATAACATTAGAGAATCTGTGTAAACCTGCCTATGGTTGTGTTCAGACTGACCTATAGAATAATTGTATCATGTTGCTTTTACCATATAGTGCATTTCGTAGACACAGGAACCCCCCAAACGTTACCATATTGCATTCTTTTTTACGATTTCACCAATTTATATCTTCATAAATAATATATTTGGAATTCCATCATACATGTTATGGTAAAATGAATGACGCCATTACACAGTACAACTATTCCTGTAAAAAATAAGCACTTACATGGCTTGTAGATAGAAAATTGAAAGTGCTAGAGCTCTTACAAGGGGAGGAGGGAAAAACGAAAATACTAAGATCAAAATTTGCGCAGTCCACTGGGTCATTTTGGGCCTGGTCCTCAAAGGGTTAAACTGGCAGCCCCGTGCCCAACGGTCGGGGCTTACATTGTGTATGCATTAGGCTAGTACAACCTCTCTGTCCCTCCTCCCCACCCTCCTCATCATTAGGAATGCTCGAGGCAGATTGTCTCCTATTCATCAGCTGTGTCAGCCTGGCACATGGGCCGGATCGTAAAGTGCATGTTCAGCATGGAGAAAATGTTCTAGAGGCATTCCTAATGATGAAAAGGGGCAGGAGGAGGGGAGGAGGGGTGGTGCAAAGTTAGGGCACAGATACTCCCGTTTGGCACGGGCTGCAAGTTGAAAAGTTGTTTTTAGGGCAATGACTGCATCACCTGCCGATCAGACCGCAGGACAGATCTTGGATTAGAAGCAGCTATCTGAAGTTACAAGCGTCTTGGGGGGGGGGGGGGGGGTCAGATTGTGGGTACAGAGTCGGTTTAAAGGTGTTATCAGGGATTATAAAGCTAAGTATTCAAACACAAAATAGCCCTTTAAGTTTCAAGTTTTTCCATTTTTCAGTTTTTGCTTCATATTGCTGTCTTATATATTTTTCTTTAGTATTGCACCCAATGAACCCTCACTATAGGCTAACACTTCCTGCCACATTTCACTCTTTGCAGTGTACACTGTGGGCAGGGTCAGCAGTTATAACATTATCACCATGGGGCAGGATTGCAATGAAAGGGTAAGATTACATTGTTGATAATAAGTAACTGAAACAGAATAGATCCTTCTTGGTGTAGTGACCTCTGCACATCTCACAAAGCATGCCGAAAACACTCTTCCATACAAGTCAACAAGGAGTTTTAGTTTTTTGTGTCTATGTGCCTAGTAAAATAGCTGCAGCTGCTTTTGCATCAGCTTGGGAAACTTTTTTGTAATTTTAGATTTTTCTCAAAATTCTCCATTTTTCTACCTATATTTTAAAACAATGCTGGAATATTGCAGATTTTATTCTCAGCACTAGGTCTAAAATTAAGCTGAGACTTCCTGTTGGGGGCTGGGTTCACACTATGTATATTTCAGGCAGTATTTGGTCCTCATGTCAGGTCCTCATAGCAACCAAAACCAGGAGTGGATTAAAAACACAGAAAGGCTCTGTTTACACAATGTTGAAATTGAGTGGATGGCCGCCATATAACAGTAAATAACAGCCATTATTTCAATACCACAGCCGTTGTTTTAAAATAACAGCAAATATTTGCCATTAAATGATGGCCATCCACTCAATTACAACATTATGTGAACAGAGCCTTTCTGTGTTTTCAATCCACTCCTGGTTTTGGTTGCTATACAGCCTCACAAATACAGCCTCAAATATACATAGTGTGAACCCAGCCAATATTGGGGTTGGGGGGTGGGTTTTTTTTTTTCGCCGTTCGCCCTAGGGTAAAACTGATGTTATATATGTTCCTCAAGTCAGTACGATTACAACTATATGTAACTTGCATAAGTTTTATTTTATTTGATGGCTTTTAAAAAATTAGAACCTTTTTAAAAAAATAAATGTTCCTTAAAATTGCTCTATTACAATGCTTATGATGGTTTTATCTCTTGGTCTATGGGGCTGTGAGAGGTGTTATTTTTTGCACCATGATCTGCACTTTCTGTTGGTACCTTGTTTGCGTATATGCGACTTTTTGATTCCAAAGTAATTTTGCGCTTCCTCTGTTTACTGTGCGAGATCAGGAATATGATCATTTAATAATTCAGGTGAATACGCATGCGATGATGCCAAACATGTTTATTTATTTATTTATTTTTATTTATTTAGAAAATGGGAAAAGGTGGGTGATTCAGATTTTTATTAGGAAAGGGGATTATTAATTATTATTAATAAAAAACAGACCCCCAGCCAGACAGTGAGCAGGAACCACTCCTCTGTGATTGGCTATCGGACCGTGCCAGCTAATAGCTGCTACAGATAGCTTACGGGATCGCTGCGGTTCAGAGAGGGGTCGCGTGGCCCCTCTCTGTAATCTTACCCTTACTTTTCCTCTATTTTGTATCCACTCTAGGGTTTGGCTATAATAAAATGCACATGTGATTGAAGCCTGATCTGTAAAGTTACATACATTCCATATAACTCTTACCATGAACCAATACAAAACCCAAATACTCCACACAACCACACAACATTTCAAGCCAAACACAATAATGGAAAGAGTCACGGCCTAATGCCTACAATTCTATAACAGTAGCTGGACCCCAGGCAATGTGGGTCAAGGACCCCTAACCATACAGGGCACAAACATAAAATTAAAACAATGGGGCTGTTGATGTAACCCCATGGGTTGTTGTCCTGATCAGAGTATAGAAAAGTGCAAGGCATTCTGTCACTATATTACAAACTTTTGTTCTAATTTACACTGGTTATCTGAGTTTTGTGATTCTAGAAATTGCACAATATATCTTATAGGGGGTCAGGGCTCTGTTTGTCAACAACAAAGCTTTAAATCCTATGTTGTACACAGTCATAAAGTAAAATTATCAAATTCCGTCCGCTTCTAAGGGGAACGGACTGCATATGGTTTTATATGGCTCCCACTGAACTATATATTTGTTAGATGGCCATCTTTTCTTGTTACGGTAATCCAGGAGAACAGCTCAACTTAGTAAAGATAAATAACAATCTGTCACATTGCAACAAGTCTGAAAGTGCATTTAGAAAAACCATAAAGTGCTACAATGAAAGCGGCTCTCATGAGGATCACCCAGCTGCCGGCCAACTATGTGTGTCTAAACATTTGATTTGTTCTGTAAATAATATTAGCCTTCAAAAATATTATTCACCTCGGGGAAACTGACAAGGCAGGTAGTTAACCCTTTATGGCTTTAGTGCCGGTGTAAAAATTCACATTTTGGAATACTGAGTTCCAAGGCCATGTTCGCTCACTGTAAAAAACAAAGCCTGCTGGTTGACGCATTCAACTGACCGATACAGCGGTATCGTCCGGATGAAGATAATTTTCTTTATTTGGATTGTGGGCACATTAGGGTGTGTCTGCAATTAAAATTCCTATTGAAATAAGTACAATGTATGGCCGTGACAACGGCCATACATTGTGTGAACAGACTGTGAACAATGGCTGTTTTCATCACTGCAACTAAATAAATGGAGACAAACCACTCACAGAGTGGTGTAGGCACCAAACAACTGATCAACATGGATGCCAGGCATTGACAGCCGCCAATTTGTATCGGACGAGCTTTCCTGTATATGAACTATTCTGTAAAAACTACCAGTCCTTTTTCCCTGGAAACCCTTTAACAACCCTTAGCCTCTGTGCTGCCTCCTATACACTATGGGGGACATTTATCAAACATGGTGTAAAGTGAAACTGGCTCAGTTGCCCCTAGCAACCAATCAGATTCCACCTTTCATTTTCAAAAGAGTCTGTGAGGAATGAAAGAAGGACTCTGATTGGTTGCTAGGGGCAACTGAGCCAGTTTCACTTTTCACCATGTTTAGTTAATCTTCCACTATATGCTCACTAAAACCAGTATCCTGCTATCTTATTTAACTGCAGCAAACCTTCAGAAGTTCCCACACCAGCAATGAGCAGTTTAACCTGTGATTTCAACCATTTCTCTGGCCAGAAAGCCTGCATTTTTTTCCATCATTTCCTGCTCACTCACCCCGCTCCTTCCTCCATAGGCTTGTATGGGCAAAGTAATCCAGTCTTCATTCTACAATCAATTGCTTTTCCAGATAATTAGATGGCAGCATGGAAAATAGCCTTGTGAGTACAGAAGAAAGCTCTTTTGCCTAATAAGATCTGTAAAAAAAAAAAAAAAATCTTATATTTCTTATAGCTTCAAAATAAATTTTGGGAAATACTCTGCAAATCTATTGTGTGGGTACAAATGTTTATACAATGTTTTTTAGGCAAGAATGCAGCCTTATTTTCATAATTACGGCCACAAATAATTACTACTTATCGTATTTATCATAACATGGCCGTACTTTCTTCGTTGTGTGAACAGAACTTGAAAATCATTGTGGATTTGATGACTGGCCTTACACTCGGCGGTCCAACTGCCGAGCCCCCAGCTTGGATAGTTTAAAGGGGTTATCCAGCGCTACAAGAACATGGCCACTTTCCCCCCTACTGTTGTCTCCAGTTCAGGTGCGATTTGCAAATAAGCTTATTTACTTCAATGGAACGAAGTTTCAAAACCCCACCCAAACTGGAGACAACAGTAGGGGGGAAGTGGCCATGTTTTTGTAGTGCTGGATAACCCCTTTAAGCATATCACAAAAAAAACTTGGGTTTGTAAGAATCTGATTATTTAATTTTGGAACAAATTCAGTTCCTTCCAAGTGACATTTGCATGTCTCTGCTTTTTTTTTTTACTATTAGAAAGTTGATCCTTCATGGGACGGAGGCAGAAAGGAAGAGCCTGTTGCCTGCAGTTCTAAGTATTGGCTGCATGCACATTTTCAGAAGATGGCCAGTGACAATATGCCAGCATAGAGGAGTGCCAAATTATATTAAGGACCTGGGGGTGGGGGGGGGAGGGGGTCAGAAACAAACTTTTAGGAGCATGTGTCTTATTATTGTTGCCTGACTTTATTGAACTGCTTTGCAAAAAAGAATGGACTTATAACTGGACCACTGGATAGCTTGGTATTGTCAGGGGAATAATCAGTAGTGTTTAAGGAAACTGGTTGTGGCTTGTGGATTGCACTTATATGGGGGTACCTTCTTAGGCAGACAAGGAGGTACATGTTTTCTTGTTTTAAAAGGGGTTGTCTGGGGATAATTTTTTAAATCTATGGATTGGAGTGGAATAAAAAATAAAAACAACAAAAGGGGACACTAGCCTCTCAACAGCTGCCTGCTCAACCAATCACTGCCCAAAGTACCACCACCAGCTATATGTTTTTTTAAAAATAATTATTATTCCTAGAAAACACTCTAATGGCACTAAGAAGTCCATGTGACAGTGTCAGCTATCAGCTGAAAAGCGTGAAACTGCCTGCTGGTTGTCCGATGGCATCTTTTTAGTCGCTATTGGCTGCCAGTGTGAACAGGGGATGTGCAGCTGATGGCCATGAACTTTAAGATGTCTGATGAAAATGTTTATTAAAGTATTGTATTCCCCCCAAAAAGTTATACAAATTACCAATATACACTTATTACGGGAAATGCTTATAAAGTGCTTTTTACCCTTCACTTTCTACTGCATCAAGGCTTCACTTCCTGGATAACATGGTGATGTCACTTCCTGGATAACATGGTGATGTCACTTCCTGGATAACATGGTGATGTCACAACCCGACTCCCAGAGCTGTGCGGGCTGTGGCTGCTGGAGAGGATAATGGCAGGGGCATGCTCAGTGTCCCCTGTCATCATCCTCTCCAACAGCCACAGTCCGCACAGCTCTGGGAGTCGGGTTGTGACATCACCATGTTATCCAGGAAGTGAAGCCTTGATGCAGTAGTAAGTGCAGGGAAAAAAAAGCGCTTTATAAGCATTTCCTGTAATAAGTGTATATTGGTGATTTGTATAACTTTTGGGGGGGGGGCAACACAATACTTTTCGCCAGAATGGCATCATGAAAAATAGGTTAAAAGGCACTACAAACTCAAAAGGCGCTTGCTTGTATCCTTGCATGGCCCCGTATCAGGTTATGTAAAAGGATCCTAAAGTGGACGCAATGGTTGTCAAAATTACAACCATGCTTTCAATTACACTTAGAGGTATCCTTTTTTTCCCCTCTGAAATAAGTTACTATAACTAAAATAGTGTGATGAACAAAAACACTTAGTCTTATTTAATCAATATGAAATCCATGGAAGACTACAGGACAACATTACTTATGCATTTCTGACCATTAAAAAATAGTTTATCCTTCAATAAAACAAAGTGTTATTATTAGTCTTTGGAGTATCTACAAGTTGCCACTGGGCACACCAGTCCATGGCCCGATGCTATCCTGTTTTCCTGATATTAAGACATCCCCTGAAAATAAGACCTAGTATAAGTTTTGCTGAATTGCTAACTAAAAGGCCTCCCCCAAAAGTAAGGCCTAGCAAAGTTTTTGATTGAAAGCATGAACGCCGAACAGAAAACCAGGATATGCAACTGCCGCCATTATCCCCTACCTTCAGAGCAGCTGCATGCATGACATGAAGACTCCGCCTGCTGCAAACTCCGATCTCCCCTTCTGCAGCTGTCACATGTAAATGTGCAGGCAAGGCATCAAAAGGCCTGTTGCCTGCCACCATCCCTGTTGTTCCCTACCACCAGATGTAGAGCTGCACACAGCCTGCTGTTATATCATCACCTACTGCCATACAATATGCTGTCCCTGCTGTGCTGTACAAGTGTGCTTAGGTGAGCTCCCCCTGGATGCCGGAATCTGCCATATTGTACGCTCTGCCCCTTCTGTACAAGTGAATTCTTCTTTGTGGAAAAATAAGACAGCCCCTGAAAATAAGACCTAGCGCATGTTTGGGAGCAAAAACTAATATAAGCCTATGTCTTATTTTCCGGGGGTTGTGCTCAGCTTTGCTTTGCTAAATACAACTAAAAGATAATTATCTCATAATTTTACATTTTTAAACAATGATTTTTGGTGACAAAATACAAATATATATTGCATGACTCAAATGTATGTGTGTCCTTGGCGAATGCTGAATCCAGCTCCTGTCTGATATCAATATCATAGCTGTTACATTGTCAGAGTGAGACTTTTCTTCATATAAATATTAGCCTATTGTTTACTAAAATCAAAACAATAAAAAATGGGAAAAAAGAACAAATCTCTGCTACATTTGGTGGCAATACTATTAACATTACAATGTAAAGTACAAATAGTTAAAAAGAGAAAAGTAAGGATGATGTTGGTGCGGAGTGTGAAGGCAGGTTCATATTGTGGCCTGTGTCTCCCCCCAGAGGATTTACTTCTCAATGCCTGTTTATAGTATTTTTATGAAACATATTGAAGGATCGCCTTTTTTCTCTGACTAACTAAGGCAGCCAGTATGTTTTCTTTAACAGATAACATTTCTTTTGGGGAAGAAGAATTCAGGAAAAGCTACAGTACAATATTCTTGCAGGGATAATGAAGTATGTGAAGTCGGAAATACTATAAACCTACTGGGATTGGTTCATTGTGTCCTTTACAACAATTTAAAATTGTCCAAATAATTTATTATTATTTTATATTCATGGGTAAATAAAAAGTACAGAAAATAATTAGCACACTTTATTCCTGACCAGTCCAGCGTGTCCGTGAATTCTTCTTATTTACTGTGTGCTACATAGGAAAACAATACCATACCAGTCTCTTGGTTCAGGCAGTTTAGTTACCGGTTACCCTTGCTGATTTAGAGAATGAGGATCTGCTTAGGCTGCATTTACACGTCCCATTAAATTGTCCATTGTTAAAAATAATTCAAGTGAATGCAGCCATTCACACGATCCGTGCCGCGACCTCCCTCCTTGAAAAAATAAGACTTGTCCTTGTGCGGATGGAGGCACGGATCACCCACTGCCCCATAGCAGAGATGACAGGAGCGCATGATGTGCGCTCCTGTCATCGCATATGACTACTCACCTACTCCCCTACTCCCCTGTACCGGCTGGCTTAAATGTTCTCTAGAAGTGGCCTAGACTATGCTGCCTTCCTCTCTCGGCAGCGTAGCCAGGGTTGAGGGGGTGGGGGTGCGGCTGCACTGTTAGGGGATCTGTGCCGTGATCCTCCTCCGGATGGTGGCATGGTTCATGTGAATGAGGCCATGTACTTTTGTGTATGGGCATCTGAATTATTCTAAATGATTTAAACAATTGGGTGGTAGTGAGGGCTATTTGCAGTTGAGGCTACTTTTCCATTGAACTCAGTGTAGCATTTATGCACCATTGTTCCTCTGTTCGGTAAAGAAAGATCATAGTCATAGGACAACATTTAGGGTCCTTTTACACAAACAGATATCTGACTGATTTTTAAAGCCAAAGCCAGGAATGGATTTGAAAAGAGGAAACATCTCAGTCTTTCCTTTACGGCCTGTTCTGTGTTTATAGTCTGTTCCTGGCTTTGGCTTAAAAAGATAAATTGGTCAGATATCTGTGTGTGTAAAAGGACCCTTTGAGGCGATCAATAGCATTTCTGTAGACAATGAATGGAGGAGCAGTGGAGTATGTCTGCTGCCATTCCTTAGGGTGCGATTCTGTGATGCAGAACGCCCAGTGTTATATATAATGTGAACCTGGCCTTAAATAATTAGAGACTCCGTAAAGCATGTCTACAGCCGACAGTCAGTCAAGATGGAGGATCAGTCCAGGCGTGAAGATTTGTTTCTCACTGATGACACCATGAATGCTGATAAGTTAGGCTAGGTTCACACTGCGTTTTCAGCATCCGTTTAACGCATCCGTTTTTTGAAAAAAACGCATAAAAAACGGATTGCAAAAAACGGATTCATTTGTGTGCATCCGTTTTTCCATTGACTTCCATTATAAAAAAAAACGGATTCTTTTTTTTGACGGACCAAAACGGACAAAAAAACGTTGCTGACCTTATTTTTCTGGACGTTAAAAAAACGGATCCGTTAAACGGATGCTGAAAACGCAGTGTGAACCTAGCCTTACTAACAAATTTTACTACCACATGCAATGTGCTCCAGCAAAGCTGAAACAATACATTCTACAGCAAAACAACAACTCACTGACAAGGTAAGATTATCAAAGGAGCTACTCATTCTCAGAATAATAAACCGGTTAACCTACGGCACAGACAAGGAAGGAGCTTCATGTAAATAAGATTGCTTGCATTATGGGAAGGAAGAAATACACCCAACTACTGGTGAGTGGACACTGAATATTAACAGTGTGATATTATATTACAATCAGAAACTACTTTTTTAGGCTATGTTCACACAACACTTATTTATGACAAGAATAGACGTTTTCAATTAAAACTATGGACGTGTTTTTCATAGTGAGATAGATTACATTAAAGTCAATAGAAACAACGGCTGTCGTTCACACAATGTATTGAATAACGGTCATTGAAATAATTGACATGTCGATAATTTCCAGCTGTTGTGCACTGATTTCAATGCAATTTTGAATGATACAACGGCAGTTGTTGGACACAATACAATGGCTGTTGTTCTTGAATACAAAACAACAGCCATTGTCCATACGTTGTGTGAACATAGCCTTAACCCTTTAAGGATAGAGACAGTTTTCATGTTTGTGCTTTCGTTTTTTCCTCCTAGTGTTTAAAAGGTCCCCTACAGACCCATATTAGCCCTTATTTTTTGTGACACCAATTATATTTTGCAAATGCAGTCTTAATGTTTCTATACAATATGCTGCAAAACCAGAAAAAATTATATGTGCAGTGAAATTGGAAAAAAAAGGTGCAATTTCTTTTATTGTGATGGGTTTCATGTTCACGCCATTCGCCCTATGGTAGAACCGACATGTTATCTATGTTCCTCAAGTCAGTACGATTAGAATAATATGTAACTTGTATCATTTTTATTTTATTTGATTTCTTTTAAAAACTTAAAACCTTAAACAAAACCAAAAAACTAAATGTGTTTAAAATTGCTCTATTCCCATCATTATAAAGCTTTTATTGTTTGGTCTATGGGGCTGTGTAAGGTGTCATTTTTTCCACCACGATCTGTTATTTTTTTTCGGTACCTTGATTGCGTATATTTGACTTTTTGATCACTTTTTATAAAAAAAAAATTCAGAATTTGATGTAAATAAAAATGCAAAATTTTGTACTTTGGCAGGTTTTTGCGCTTACGCTGTATACCGTGCGAGATCAGGAATGTGATAATTTATTAGTTCTGGTGACGACTAGGGATGAGCGAACCATCGGGAATCTGCGGGCAGGATCTTCCAGGGAATTCAAGATACATTCCCTGGATTCCCTGGCCGCAGATTCCTGGGAGCGCAACTATGCACCCGGGATCGCAGGCATCGCATTGGAGCAAGCGGCTTTTGGACCGCTCATCTCTAGTGATTACGCACACGGCGATACCAAATATGTTTATTTATTTATAAAATGGAAAAAGGGCGGGTAATTTAAACTTTTATTAGGGGAGGTGATTTTTTTTATACACAGCACTGATCTCCCATTGAGATCAATGCTGTGTATATAATAGAGCACTGATCCATTAGATCATCTATTGTTCTGGTCTGCAGCAGACCAGATGCACTGATTGCCAAGCCGGGATCAGGGTCATTCAGACGCTGAGCCCCGGCTGGCTCAGTAGAAAGAATCTCCCCTCCCCAATCGCATTGGGGGGGGGGGGGAGATCCCCCCACAAGACACCAGGGACAGGGGGACAAACACTATTTAAATGCAGCTGCATTTAAATAGTTAATCAGCCGGGGGTGGCGATCGAAGCCAGCAGTCTCCAGCTGCACTTAACCAGGGACCGCAGGGTGCAGAAAGGGCTCACGCCGAGAGCCCTTTCTGTATACTCGTCATGAGTCGTTAAGGGGTTAAACTTTATTCTGTCCTTTTTTGATTCTTAGGGTGCATTCACACAATTAGGATCCGCAACAGATTTGATGTCGCAGATTCGATGCGGTGTTCAGTTATATAGTTACATTGATATCCGGGCCATCAAATCTGCTGCAGAACCTGTACATGTGAACGCACCCTTAAAGGGATGTTTCAGGCCTAAATGAATATATACAGTATACATATATATATATATATATATATATATATATATATATATATATATATATATATATATATATATATATTACACACTCACCGGCCACTTTATTAGGTACACCATGCTAGTAATGGCTTGGACCCCCTTTTGCCTTTAGAACTGCCTCAATTCTTGGTGGCATAGATACAACAAGGTGCTGGAAGCATTCCTCAGAGATTTTGGTCCATATTGACATGATGGCATCACACAGTTGCCGCAGATTTGTCGGCTGCATATCCATGATGCGAATCTCCCGTTCCACCACATCCCAAAGATGCTCTATTGGATTGAGATCTGGTGACTGTGGAGGTCATTGGAGTACAGTGAACTCATTGTCATGTTCAAGAAACCAGTCTGAGATGATTCTAGCTTTATGACATGGTGCATTATCCTGCTGAAAGTAGCCATCAGATGTTGGGTACATTGTGGTCATAAAGGGATGGACATGGTCAGCAACAATACTCAGGTAGGCTGTGGCGTTGCAACGATGCTCAATTGGTACCAAGGGGCCCAAAGAGTGCCAAGAAAATATTCCCCACACCATGACACCACCACCACCAGCCTGAACTGTTGATACAAGGCAACCCTACCATCCGAATGTTGCAGCAGAAATCGAGAATCATCAGACCAGGCAACGTTTTTCCAATCTTCTACTGTCCAATTTCGATGAGCTTGTGCAAATTGTAGCCTCAGTTTCCTGTTCTTAGCTGAAAGGAGTGGCACCCGGTGTGGTCTTCTGCTGCTGTAGCCCATCTGCCTCAAAGTTGGATGTACTGTGCGTTCAGAGATGCTCTTCTGCCTACCTTGGTTGTAACGGTTGGCTATTTGAGTCACTGTTGCCTTTCTATCAGCTCGAACCAGTCTGCCCATTCTCCTCTGACCTCTGGCATCAACAAGGCATTTCCGCCCACAGAACTGCCGCTCACTGGATGTTTTTTCTTTTTCGCACCATTCTCTGTAAACCCTAGAGATGGTTGTGCGTGAAAATCCCAGTAGATCAGCAGTTTCTGAAATACTCAGACCAGCCCTTCAGGCACCAACAACCATGCCACGTTCAAAGGCCCTCAAATCACCTTTCTTCCCCATACTGATGCTCGGTTTGAACTGCAGGAGATTGTCTTGACCATGTCTACATGCCTAAATGCACTGAGTTGCCGCCATGTGATTGGCTGATTAGAAATTAAGTGGTAACATGCAGTTGGACAGGTGTACCTAATAAAGTGGCCGGTGAGTTTATATAAAACTGCTGTATTTTAGATGTCAAGACCCATATGCCCATATACTTTTTTCAGATTTTTCTCTTTCTTCTGGGATGTCTTGTATGTTTACATGTCACATTTCCTCTTTCAGTCTCTTCTCCTAGCATGCCTAGTGGCTACGCATTAATTTAAGATCCACCCAGTACTGCCCGCTTCCTGCACTAGACTCCTCCCACTATACCCTCCATTATCTTTCCACACAGTCCTCCACCTGGGTACTCTCTCACATGCTTCTCCCAAGTGTCAACAGTTCAGTGTTATGTTTTGCCATCACACACACACACATCTGTATATACTGCGGGAGCTTAGTGCTGTAGAGCAGGGCAAACAGCAGGAACGGCAGTCAAAAACAGTGACACAAACTTGTTTAAAACAGAGATGCCCCTGTTTGTTTATTGAAGCCAAACAAAATACAGCCCTTACATACAGGCACAAAATAACATAAATCCTGCTCGTCTGAGCTCTAACTTATGTGCGGAGGATTAGCTCAGTAGAGTGCGGGATTGCAGTGTGAACATCAGTCAACAGGCTCAAACGAATAAAGTTCTAGTACAGGCTTTGCCTGCGTTTATTATCCAATACAAGAAAGCAAATAAACAGCCTTGGTGTTAGGCATAACACAAAATAAACTCTGCTTGTTCAGCACTAACTTAAAGGAGAAGTCCGGCCAAAATTATTTTTTTATATGTTATTACTGATGGAAAGTTATACAATTTTTTAATGTACATTTATTATGGGATATGCTCATATACTGCTATTTCCCTTAATTTAGTGTATCAGGAAGTGTTAGAATCACGAGGAATCATGACGAATGGTGTAATTCCTATGGAGTGTCCAGCAGGGGGCGCACTATATATAGAAGTCAATGAGTACCATTGACTTCTATATATAGTGCGCCCCTGCTGGACACTCCATTGGAATTACAATGGATGTGTATGTATATGTAATATTCAGTGTTTTTGATTGAATACATTTATGGAATACTTTGGGGAGCAAGTGTCCTTGCTCCCCAAAGTATTCCATAAATGTAATCAATCAGTACATCACAGTAAGCCCGCCGAACCGCCGCCGCCCGCCCGCCGAACTGCCGCCACCCGCCCGCTGAACCGCCACCACCCGCCCACCGCTCTGGACTACACTCAACTACTACTCTCATCACCTGCTCATAGCATGGGGAGTCAGCCATCAGATAGTGTAAAGTTTGTCCGGATCCCAGAAGAAGCAGGAGGGGGCGATCTCATTGCGATATAACCCAGCTACTACCTCCCATCACCTGCTCATGCTTTGAGCAGGTGATTAGAGTAGTAGTTGAGTGTAGTCCAGAGCGGCGGCAGCGGTTCGGCGTGCGGGTGGCGGCGGTTCGGCGGGCTTACTGTGATGTACTGATTGATTACATTTATGGAATACTTTGGGGAGCAAGGACACTTGCTCCTCAAAGTATTCCATAAATGTATTAAATCAAAAACACTGTATATTACATTTACAGTACATACACATCCATTGTAATTCCAATGGAGTGTCCAGCAGGGGCGCACTATATATAGAAGTCAATGGTACTCATTGACTTCTATATATAGTGCGCCCCCTGCTGGACACTCCATAGGAATTACACCATTCGTCGTGACGTCACTGGTTCTGAGAAAATTCTAACACTTCTTGATACACTAAATTAAGGGAAATAGCAGTATATGAGCATCTCCCATAATTAATGTACATTAGAAAATTGTATAACTTTCCATCAGCAATAACATATAAAAAAATAATTTTGGCCGGACTTCTTTAAAAGAAGATGGCCCTGTCTATAAGTTACGACTAGCTGCAGTCGCATGAACATAACATAATGCATATAGTCCAGTATTTACCCTGGTCAGGTATATGGCTTCACCTGAGGCTAGCAGCCTTCCAGCACACTCAGCTGCACCCAGCCTCTCTCTGTCCATGGCTCTGAAAAACTTTATAGAGCTGCTGATGATCCAGTCTCAGCACGTGTGGTGCCTGACGCCAAACAATATCTAGAGTGGAGGAAGTGAAATGGACAGCCCCACTACCAAGCCTGCCATCCATTCCTAAAAAACAGGCCCAAACACATTTTATCAAAACATCCCATGCAACTACCTTTGCTGGAGATCACATCCCTGGTTTTTCCATGTCTCAGATAGTGAGACATGAAAGAGGTTATCCAGAGCTACAAAAACATGGCCACTTTTCCCCCTACTGATGTCTCCCGTTCAGGTGCAGTTTGCAATTAAGCTCCATTTACTTCATTGGAACGGAGTTTCAAAACCCCACCCAAACTGGAGACAACAGTAGGGGGAAAGTGGCCATGTTTTTGTAGCGCTGGATAACCCCTTTAACTTCCCTCAGTCTTATGGTGCGTTTACCCAGACAGATTTATCCGACAGATCTTTGAAGCCAAAATCAGGAACAGACTTTAAACAGGGAACAGTTCATAAAGGAAAGACTGGGATTTCTTTTCAAATCCATTCCTGGCTTTGGCTTAAAAAATCTGTCAGATAAATCTCTGTGTAAACGCACCATTAGTAAATGTAATAGATGAACCCAGGTGAAACATAGCGACCAACCAGGATTAACCCCTTCAGTGTCTCACATATCCTCCCCCTCTGCTCAAACCTGTGGGGGCGAACACCTTTAGCCAATAAACAGTGGGTTCTAGACCATGCATCAGCATTCCCTTGTAGTTTACCAGCCCTGTGCTCTACAGTAAACTTAAAGTTCTGCAGTGTGAGAAACCACCTTGTTACCCGTGCATTTCTCTTTTTAGTCTGGCCCATTCAGGTGAGAGGGGAATGGTCTGTTACAAACCTGAATTTTCGACCCAGTAGGTAATATCTCAAGGTCTCTAGCGCCCATTTTATCGCCACTCACGCTCAACGATGCTGTAATTTCTCTCTGCGGGTGTAAGCTTCCTACTAAAATAGGTGACTGGGTGCTTTTTACCCCCAACCTCTTAAGACAGGACAGTCCCTAAACCAACATCAGAAGCATCTGTCTGTACCAGAAACATTTAGATGAAGTCGGTAGTAATTAGGACTGGCTCTCTACAGAGGACTGATTTCAACTTTTGGAACACCCACTCAGCCTTTTCACTCCACTTTACCATAAGGGGTCTACTTCCCTTGGTTAGATCTATCAGGGGAGCTGCAATGGTGGCAAAGTTAGGGATGAATCTGTGGTAGTAGCCCACAATACCTAAAAAAGCTCTCACCTGCTTCTTAGTCACTGACTGGGGCCAGGTTTGGATGGCCTCTACTTTATTAACTTGGGGCTTTATGACACCTCTTCCTATTATGTACCCCAGATAATGTTCCTCCTTCAAACCCATCGCAGCCCTGAGAGAATCAATTACAGCCTGTACCTTTGGCAAGTGACTTTCCCAATCATCACTAAAAATAATGATGTCGTCTAGATATGAGGACGCATATCTACGGTGAGGTTTTAAGACAACATCCATCAATCTTTGGAAAGTGGCAGAAGCTCCATGTAGCCCAAAGGGAAGACAGACATACTGAAAAAGACCATCAGGGGTAACAAAAGCAGTCTTCTCTTTGGCGCTGTTAGTGAGTGGTACCTGCCAATACCCTTTAGTCAAGTCTAATGTAGAGAAAAACCTAGCATGTTCCAGTCTCTTTATCAGCTCATCAACCTGTGGCATTGGGTAAGAGTCAAATTTGATACCTCATTCAGCTTTCTGAAGTCATTGCAGAACCTCAGTGTCCCATCTGGTTTAGGAATCAGGACAATGGGACTTGACCAATCACTCTTTGACTCTTCAATAACCCCAAGGACCAACATTTTTCGGACCTCTTCTGATATGGCTTGTCTACGAGCCTCAGGTACCCTGTATGGTTTCAAATGGACCCGTACCTGTGGCTCACTTACAAAGTCGTGTTTAATTACTGAAGTACGCCCAGGGACTTCCGAAAACACATCACTGTTCACCCCACACTTTACTGAAACACCACTATTCAGCACACCCACAGCTGAAAGAGATTCCATATCTTTCCAGGGTTTGAGCAAATTCACATGGTATATCTGCTCAGGCTTTCTCCTGCCAGGCTGGTACACTTTGTAATTGACCTCCCCCATTCTCTCAATTACCTTATAGGGCCTTGCCAGAAACTTACTTCCTACAGTAGGTACCAATACCAACGCTCTGTCAACCGGGTTAAAGGTCCTGACTTTAGTTGTCCTGTTATGGACCCCACTCTGTGCCTGCTCTGAAGCACCATATGTGGGTGTCTTTGCTCAGTAGAGTGCGGGATTGCAGTGTGAACAGCAGTCAACAGGCTCAAACAAAGTCCAAGTACAGGCTTTGCCTGTGTTTATTATCCAATACCAGAAAGCAAATAAACAGCCTTGGCGTTAGGCATAACACAAAATAAACTCTGCTTGTCCAGCACTAACTTAACAGAAGACGGCCCTGTCTATACGTTACGATTAGCTGCAGTACCATGAACATAACATATTGTATACAGTCCAGTATTTACCCTGGTCAGGTATATGGCTTCTCCTGAGGCTAGCAGCCTTCCAGCACACTCAGCTGCACCCAGCCTCTCTCTGTCCATGGCTCTGCAAAACTTTATAGAGCTGCTGATGATGCAGTCTCAGCACCTGTGGCGCCTGACATCCCTGGTTTTTCCATGTCTCAGATAGTGAGACATAAACTTTCCATATGCTGCGTTTACACGGAACAATTCGCACAATAGCGATGGAATTCGAACGATAATCGTACGTGGAAAAGCGGCGAACGATCAAGCGGCGAGCGAGAAATCATTCATTTTGATCTTACATGTTCTAAAATCTTCGTTTGTAGTTCGCAAAAAATTTACAGATCGTTCCGTGTAAACAGTTGTTCACCGATTTTACCTATGTGCGAGATAGGCTAAAACGATCGCAAAACTATTTTTCCGTACGATATATGGTTCTGTCTAAACACTGATCGTTATAAAAAAAAAAACGTTACTTCTAAATAGTTTATCGTACGATCGAGCAAATTATCCTTCCGTGTAAACGCAGCATTAGTCCTAGTAGGTGTAATAGCTGAACCCAGGTGAAACATAGTGACCATCCAGGATTAACCCCTTCAGTGTCTCACACTTAGCACAGCAAACCACGGCTACCCAACATTGAACCACACTGGTATCGTACCAACTTGTGTTGTTCTAAGTCCCAGCAAAATCTTAAGCAGCCCTGACATTCTTCACTCCCAGGAGAGACATCGATGCACAGCCACCACCCTGTATACTCTGTGCGTCCTCTCATGATGCGAGTGATGAGCGGCCTCCAGCACCTGGGCTGACTTGGGCCGCAATCCTGGACAGGCCAGGAAGGGAATGACAGGTCCCACTACCAACCTGCCTGTAATTCTATAAAATTCCAGGCACATTTACAGCCACTACAAAACAGTCCCATAGCAAGTCATTTGCTATGGGTTTTTAGCTTTTCTGGATTCCTCCATATCTCACCCAGCTTTCCCTGGATAAGTAATGGACTTCCTAGAACCTAGTATTCACATATGACAGGTATCTCTGGGAGATCTAGTGATTCACGATCACCATTCCTGTCACTTTCTCACAATTCATGTACAGTATTGTCTGCCTACCCATCTATACATCTACAGATTTGTATACTCTAGTGGGGATATTTATCAAAGATGGTGTAAAGTAAAACTGGCTCAGTTGCCCCTAGCAACCTATCAAATTCCACCTTTCATTCCTCACAGACTCTTTGGAAAATGAAAGGTGGAATCTGATTGGTTGCTAGGGGCAACTGAGCCAGAAAGATGACAGCTGCCTCCGATTACCGGCTGCAGATGATCGGTGGTGGTATAGTGGGGAGATCGCTCCTCGGGGACGTTGTCCCGGAGGAGCGATCTCTGTACCTGCTGCCAGCCGGGGACCGCTCCAAGATGGCGCTGTCCCCAGCTCGGCACTCGTTTGTTTTCGGCTGCAGCAGCCGAAAGCAAACGAGTGCCTATCTCATTGATCTTTGCTGTATAACTATATAGCAAAGATCTCAATGAGAGATCAAAGTGTATATACTAGAAGTCCCCCAGGGGGGCTTCTAGTATATGTGTAAAAGTAAAAATAAAAGTGATGTTATAAGTAAAAAGCCCCCTCCCCTAATAAAAGTCAGAATCACCCCCCTTTTCCCATGTTATAAATTAAAATAAACAAATAAAAAAATAAATAAACATGTTTGCTATCGCCGCATCCATAATCGCCCGAACTATTAATTAATCACATTCCTGATCTCGCACGGTAAATGGCGTAAGTGCAAAAAAATCCCAAAGTGCAAAATTGCATATTTTTGGTCGCATCAAATCCAGAAAAATTGTAATAAAAAGCGATCAAAAAGTCGCATATGCGCAATCAAGGTACCGATAGAAAGTAAACATCATGGCGCAAAACATGACACCTCATACAGCCCCATACACCAAAAGGATAAAAGCGCTATAAGCCTGGGAATAGAGCAATTTTATGTGACATATATTTGTTAACAATGGTTTGAATTTTTTTACAGGCCATCAGATAAAAAAAAAGTTATACATGTTATATATCGTATTAATCGTAACGACTTGAGGAACATACATAACAAGTCAGTTTTACCCCAGGGCGAACGACGTAAAAGCACAAACCCCCCCCCCCCCCCCCAAATAAAAGAAATGCGTTTTATTTTTCAATTTCACCACACTTTGAATTTTTTTCTGGTTTCTCAGTGTACTTAATGCAAAATTTCAGCCTGTCATTGCAAAGTACAATTAGTGGTGCAAAAAATAAGGGCTCATGTGGGTTTCTAGTTGAAAAAATGCAAGTGCTATGGCCTTTTAAACACAAGGAGAAAAAACCGAAAATGCAAAAATTGAAATTGGCCGGGTCCTCTAAGGGTTAAGAGAAACTATCAGCAGGTTAAAAGTCTCTTACCTGCCGATATGTCCCTTTAACGCACATGGCACTGATATTGGAGGTAATTTTCTTACCTTTATACTCAGCACTGTTTTTGTGTACTTAGTTTCCCGTAGTTTAATTTATATGCTGATGAGGTGGTGTGGTGCACCTTGGGCGGGACTACTGCACCAATCCACCCTGGCCACACTGCCACTTCTAATGAATATTCAGCTGGAGCTCTGCAGTGAGAGTGCCAGATGAATATCCATTAGAAGGGGCTGTGTGGCCGGGGTGGATTGGTGCAGTAGTCCCACCCCCGGTGCACCACACCACCTTATTAGCATACGGCTTAAATTAAAAAATACAAAAAAATGGTGTGAGGATAAAGAAAAAAAAAATTACGTTTATCCTGAGTGCCCTGTGGGCTGTAGCGACATATCAGCAGGTTAGAGATTTCTTTCGTGAATTTCGGATCAGTCCGAACCGAACCGAAAACGAACCTTGCTCTAACGGCTGAATAATTGCGATAGGGTATAGTTTCGTTTAGTTGCATTTGCTATTACAATGAAAAAAGTGGGAAAAATTTTTTCCAAAAATAATGAGAAAAAAATAAATAATAATAATAATAATAAAATTAATAAAATATAGTGAATAAAATTGCCAAAATAGTGAAAAAAAATAATGGAAAAAAAAGTTTACAAGGAGGATGCGGCAGCACTTGATTGCACCCAGGCCAGTATTGTTGAGAAGAGACAAGTTGAGCAGCAGGAGGAGGCAGCAGTTGATTGATTCCAGTCCAGTATTATTGAGGAGAGGCTACTTGAGGAGGAGGCAGCAGTTGATAGATTACAGGCCAGTATAATTAAAAACAGACTACAGATGATTATATTTCTATTTTTGTTCCTCGGCTTACAAAGTTCTGACAAACTAAGTCTACTTACTCCTACGAAGCAGGTTCACTGGCCATGATACAATTGCATCTAGGGGGTCACGTGATTGTTTTGAGAAACAAAATAACAAATGTATAGTTTTTTGTTCCTATGTGTATATGCCAAGGTTATTTCGCCATTTTCTGTATTTTCACATCTGAAGAGTGAAAGCAATTCACTCAATTAGCTTATTTAGAACTGTGAAGGCAAATCGAAGGAGGCAGATATGGTTATCGATAAATTACTCATCTACGTTTATGGACTAATCTTACAAGTAAGTATTTGATAACGCCTTGCCATTAATGAGTTAATAAATGTTGACATAGGTGGAGTTCTAACAGCTTACCGCTTTTTGGATTATCATTGTGAGTCTGAGAAGCGATGTGTGTGACAGTCACTTGATGTATTTTTTAGAGTTAGTGTCAAAATTAAATGTACAGGTCTGGTCTTCGAATATATCAGATATCTGTTCTCAATAATGCTTACATTCTGTTCCGGTACTTTACATTGCTTCATTTTATATATGTTTTGTTAAAGGCTCTTTCCTTCCTAATTTCTCAATTACAAGTTAGTCATGAATGATCTTTATTTATGACGAAGCTAAATGTTTATTATGGATTTTTGCCCCCACCTATTGCCCTGTGTGACTACTTTGGTCACCATACATTGCTGATAGTAGTTGACGTCCCTACGAATGTGTGTAATTCCTATGGCTTGCCCATAAGGGTTAGCGCTAAATCGCACTATACATTTATATTTGTTAGGGTACAAACACACACACCGTATACGCAGCAGATACGCAGCAAATACGCAGCAGATTTGCAGCAGATTTGGGGGTGCAGATTTGATGCTGTGTTCAGTTATTTAGATCTAATCTGCTGCGTATTTGTAGCGTATTTGCTGCGTATCGCAGCAGTAAATAGGCTGTGTATACGGTGTGTGTGTTTGTACCCTTAGGCTATGTGTCTGTGTGAAACATAATGCAATGTATTTCCAATTGTAGCCAATGTGCCGCTAATTATGTTTGATTCGCTATGTTTGTGTAATATCTCTTCCAGGAATTTTCTTTGTTTGATCACATGTTGCTGAGAAACGAGGGTGTGACTTATGGTTTGTGTTAGCGAGCTGCCCGTGCAGCTAACTCACTCCCCCATCCCCCCTCCGGATTGTGGTGTCGAATTCACTATTACGTTATGTTTTAAATATTTGAGGCTTACACTATGACCACATGATGGGAGTAGTTGTGTACTGTGTATATGATATGGGCCGGCAGCAGACATCATGGAGGGAGGGAGAGGGAGGAGGGAGGGAGTTAGCAGCACGGGAAGCTCCATAACCCACCCACATAAGTGACGTCATATTTAGTCAGCAACATTGCCTCTAACAAGGAAAAAGCCTCGACTAGCTATTACCTTACCAAGCGAGCATTGTTTGCAAGAGGTTTATATTATTTATTTATCTTTTTATTAAGGTCCATGCTCGGCCACTGCTATGGGATGGCCCTGCGCCTGGGTACACAAGCCGGCTAAGGCGGAGTGCCGCATGGAGGGAGGTTGCCCGGATTGTGTACCCAGATTGGGACAAGCATAGTAGATTACAGAAGTTGATCATTGGTAAGTTATTTACCCACTATGTCAAACAAGAAACTCTACTGTTATGGTCACCTGACGCTCATATATTACTAATGTCTGTACGTTTTTTGCTTCCAGCCAAACATGTGGAGACCAGGTGGTCCAGTGTGAGGGACAGATTTATCAGGGAGCGACGGCAGCTGATGAGGCGTGGGGCCTCACTAGAAGAACTCGGCTCTTTGCGTTTTGCCCCAATGCTGCATTTCATTTTGAATGCCAGCAGACGGCCCCAGTAAGTGTGTGTCTTAATTGCATCTGTCCATGCTAGGATCAGATGATGTCAGTATTAGTTCAGTCTGTTATGTGTGCAGACATATAGACATGTGTTACGTAGACAGAGATTATATACATCGAGCTTCCTGCAGGGGGACCTATATATTTCTGGAACTGGATAATAATAAAGTTACTAACAATAATTCTCCCCCTGCTGTACACTCAATATTCTTTATAAATGCAGCGTGTCCTAACTGGATACTAAAAATTGTTTAATAAGTCGATGATGTAAGACCTAACTGGAGTTCGATTTAGCTGCAAAGCACGGACAGGATAAATGGCGAAAAATGTGCCCCAATGATTACATATGACCTAACAATGTCCCACTCATTTCTCAAGTGAGATTTTTAGGGAGCCAAGGGCTAATTAGCGCAAGATGTGAGAATAAATTACTATTTCTTTACAGACATATTATTTTCCCTGAGCATCATTTTTGGGGAGCAGTGTGAGAATGTTGATCAATAGTCTAGATTATGTGCAAAGGTAAGGCTAACACCAGGGGCATAACTAGAAATGGCTGGGCCCCATAGCAAACTTTTGATTGCCCCCTTCCCCCGACTGACCACTAAACGGTCAAGTGAAGTCATAACTACATAACTGCTAGCTCTGGTCAGGAGTACTTGCAGTTAAAGGGACATTTGCAAAACTCAGGAGACCAGCAGGGCCACCCGGTGCTGCAAATGATGACGGCTCAGGGGGCCCAGTGTATTGCAGGAGCAGGCCATGCCGCTATGGCTGCTATAGTGGTAGTTACGCCCCTGGCTAACACATTGGACATACTGGATAAAAAAAGGACACAAAAAGCCTAAGTAAAATCCTGCATTGGATGCATATTGGTTCTTGAGAATTGTTACAATGTTGCTAACATGTTTGTAATAACAGATTTTGTCCACTGTTCATTTGTCAGCAGAGATAAAGAAGCTCAACAAACAGCAGAGGCCTCATCTGACGGGGGCACGCACCATGACTCCACCACCAAGAGGCCAAGAGGGCCCTGTTGAGCCTGGGCAGGGAGACGAACATCTGGCTTGACGTTAAAGAATAAATTGTGGGCGGCCTGCACTCCCTCTTATACTAAGGTTGTTGTTGGCATAAATGATTGTGATTAGTGGTCACACACCCTCTGCCCCCCCCCCAACCACTATCCTGTGCTTTATACTATTTCGAGCATGTAATAAAGATATTTTGTGATATATCAGTGTTTGACTATTTTCTGGATATCACAAGTTTTTTACTTCCTATCTCTGCCTATCTCTCTCTCCCTCTCTCTACCTCCCTGTAAATATCTACTAGTTTGCCTATCTACCTATGTGCTTTCCCTCCCTAACTAGCACGGAGCTCCTCTCTCTCTCTGCAGTCTAGACACACAATGAGCAAGAGCATGGACGCTCAGGCACTTCCTGTTCCTGTAGTGACGTCACACACCTTGATATTCACATAATAAAAGTATAAAAGGGATTATAGGAGTAATAATTCCTTATATCCTCTTCCATTCTGTGAAAACAATAGTTTTGCGACGCCGTTGCGGTTTTAACGAACTTCGTCATGAACTTTTTGAAAGTTCGGTTCGGTACCGAACCAAACTTTTTGCAAAGTTCGTAACGAATCTGGTTCGTACCGGTTCGGTTCGCTCATCCCTACTTGTCACAGTTAGGTCTTTAAGATGGTATAGTCCCTTATGATTCCTCTCCAGATTTTTCCTTTCTTTCTTAACTCCTTCATGACCCAGCCCAAAATGACCCAAATGACAGTGCCAAATTTCATCTTTGCGTTTTTGTTTTTCCTCCTACCCTTCTAAGAGCTCTAGCACTTTTATTTTTCTATCTACAGGGCCATGTAAGGGCTTGTTTTTTTCAGGAACAAGTGTACTTGTAATGGCATCTTTCATTCTACCATAACATGTATGATGGAACCTCAAAAATATTATTTATGAAAATATATATTGGTGAAATTGGAAAAAAAGAATGCAATATGGTAACTTTTGGGGGTTCCTGTGTCTACGCAATGCACTATACGGTAAAAACAACATGATACCATTATTCTATATGTCAGTCCAAACACAACCATATGCAGGTTTACACAGATTTTCTAATGTTTTTTTTTTTAATGAAATACTTTTTCTCCCCCCCCCCCCCAATTATTAATAAAATGGCCCTATTGTTACTCATGTCACTCTAGTTTTAGTTTTAGTCATCATTTTTTTGTGCACCATGATCTCTATTTTATTTTTAATACCATATTCGCGTAGATTGGAGCTTTTCATCATTTTTAATTAATCGTTTTAATGTATAATGTAACAAAAAATCAGCAATTCTGGTGCTTTTTTTCCCCTTTGTTGTTCACCGTATGGGATAACTATTGTTATATTTTAATAGATCGGGGGGTGAATGAAATTTTTTTTTTGGGCCGTTAACACACTGCGATCGCGCGTCATTAGCTGCGTTCACACTACGTATATTTCAGTCAGTATATGTATATTTCAGTCAGTATTGCAACCAAAACCAGGAGTGGATTAAAAACACAGAAAGGATCTGTTCACACAATGTTGAAATTGAGTGGATGGCCGCCATTTAATGGCAAATATTTGCTGTTATTTAGAACAACGGCTGTTATATTGAAATAATGGCAGTTATTTACTGTTATATGGCGGCAATCCACTCAATTTCAACATTGTGTGAACAGATCCTTTCTGTGTTTTTAATCCACTCCTGGTTTTGGTTGCAATATTGACTGAAATATACGTAGTGTGAACACAGCCTTAAAGTGATTGTACCACCAGGCCCAGGCAGAAGCACTGGACATGGGCCGACCCACCCTTAGTGGGAGGAAACCCCAGCCCCTCCATGACGTGACTCCATTAGAATCAATGGAACCCTATCGTAGAGGGGCGGGGGTTTCCTCCACTAAGGGTGGGTCGGCCGCCTCCAGTGCTTCAGCCTGGGCCTGGTGGTACAATCACTTTAACCCGTACCCGTACGTCCTAGGTTTTTAGGGGTTAAACTATTGGTCTGGTTGGTCTGTTTTTTGTATTATTGTATCACCTATAGATGATTTGACTATAATCTTTTTTTTTAATTTTTTTCTTATAGTACTTTCAGTGTATATCCTTGTCTTATGTCCACCATCTGTGTGTGGTTGTCTTTGCATATTCTTTGCTTTACCCAAAAGAGTAGCCAGTATTTTGGCTTGTGAACCATGGTAATGCTGGAGTGTGGTGTTATATGCAGGAGCTAGATGTTGTGGTACTGCTACGGCAATTGTCACAGGGCTCAGAGTGGTAATTAGCTCTCCTGAGGTACCATCACACCCTCTCTTGTAGTGTGATCACACGCAACTTAAGCCCACAGAGTCAGGGATAGTTGCACAATGTGTAAACTACTTTAACATTCCCTTAAAGGCTTAAAGACTGAACAATAGTGACAGGGTGGACTACCTGGGGGGGGGGGGGGGGGGGGGGGCTGTACAATATGCACATCACTCTGCTTACAACCCTGGCTACAGTTGTGGTTACTTGAAAGAGAGAATAAGCCATACGGTGAGGAGAAATACAATAAAAAGTGATGGGTATGTAGAGCAACACATCCAGTAGTATGGGCGCCAGAGGGAACACTGTCTGGAGCTAATCTTCAACTTAAAGTGACTGTACCACCAGGCCCAGGCTGAAGCACTGGAGGAGGGCCGACCCACCCTTAGTGGGAGGAAACCCCCGCCTCTATATAATAGGGTTCCATTGATTCTAATGGAGTCACGTCATGGAGGGGCTGGGGTCTCTTCCCACTGAGGGTGGGTCGGCCCGCCTCCAGTGCTTCAGCCTGGGCCAACAGAAATTCTGGAAACTTGATCCTATAGAAACATTATATGAGGCACTGGCCGGAGAAAAAGGCCTCATGTAGGATACTCTCTGGCTGCGGAGATGGCTGCATACACTAGGCAGTTAACTGGAACACTAAAACTGACTAACCACAGGTGCTCAATAACTACTTATCTTATGCTGTAGGGAGAGGGCTCCCATTGGTAGAGGGGACCTGAGGTAACTGGAGACAGAACTGGACAATGACATTAGGAGACAGTAGAACTGGGCTCAATAGGCTATGCAGTTAAGAGAGATACTATAGCTGGGCAACCTTTACTGGAATAGATCGACCTAGTGGTGACCTGACAGACTAATTCTCAAGCAGGTGGCATACATAAAAAATTTACTTAGTCACATACATTAAACATACATTAAACCTATTACATACTCCTCCAGCATGTGTTTGTTATAAATGAATATCATAAAGTGACATCTACAGACCAAATGCGGTAATACGTCATTCATCATCAGATTAAACCCTTTATACCTGTAATAGAGACATAAGTAGTGCTGCCTGACACAAATACATATGGCAGTAGTAGACAAATAGGGTTCTGAGACACTGCAGGAGCACACACTCACTGTATATCCAGACTATTACAGTATATTGTTCGTCACTTATACCACTGGAATATGTAATGATTACCTTAAAAAACTAGGATCAGGTTCTAGGTTCTAATTTGGAAATTAGGCCCCAATATAAAGATGTGCACGTGGCCTATAGTTACATCCTGAGAACAAGACTAAGGAAGCTTCCTCCCTTTGTCTGCAATATGACTGCTCTTGATCACACTGCTTAAAGGTCAAGATTAGAGATGAGCGAACCTGGAGCATGCTCGAGTCGATCCGAACCCGGACTTTCGGCATTTGATTAGCAGTGGCTGCTGAAGTTGGATAAAGCCCTAAGGCTATGTGGAAATCATGGATATAGTCATTGGCTGTATCCATGTTTTCCAGACAACCTTAGAGCTTTATCCAAGTTCAGCAGCCCCAGCTAATCAAATGCCGATCGTTCGGGTTCGGATCGACTTAAACCCGAACCCGGTTCGCTCATCTCTAGTCAAGATCCTTTTAACATGCTTCAACCTAATAATTTCTCCATTCATAGGCTGATTACTGGCCCTTTAACCCTTTGAGGACCAGGCCCAAAATGACCCAGTGGACCGTGCAAATTTTGATCTTTGCGCTTTAGTTTTTCCCTCCTCCCCTTCTAAGAGCTCTAGCACTATCAGTTTTCTATCTACAAGGCCATGTGGGGGCTTATTTGTTACAGGAATAGTTTTACTTTGTAATGGCGTCTTTCTTTCTACCATAACATGAATGACGGAATCCCAAATATATTATTTATGAAGATACAAATAGGTGAAATCGTAAAAAAGAATGCAATATGGTAACGTTTGGGGGGTTTCTGTGTCTACGTAATGCACTATATGGTAAAAGCGACATGATACTATTACTCTATAGGTCAGCCCGAACACAACCATATGCAGGTTACACAGATTCTCTAATGTTATATATATTTTTTTTTTATGAAACCCTTTTTTTGGCAATTAATTATTAATAAAATGGGCCTATTGTGACGCTTGTTATATTTTAATAGATCGGACAATTACACACGCTACGGTATATTATATGTTTATATATTGATTTTTATATGTTTTATTTATATAATGGGAAAGGGGGGTGATTTAAACTTTTATTGGGGGAGGGGCTTTGGGGTAGTGTATTGGTGTTTTTAACTTTTTTTTTAAATACATTTTAAGTCCCTTTGGGGGACTTGTACAGTACATTGATTACTTTCATTTTAAACAATGATCATTGCTATGCCAGGCTCAGTGACCAGACTCGGACCGATCGGACCGCACGGAGGCAGGTGAGAGACCTCCAGCCGTCCGTTTTACACTGCGGGGGTCCCGATCGGTAAGTGACAGGGGACTCCCTCTGTCACTTACACTTAAACGCCGTGGCCGCACCGTGATTGCGGTGTTTAAGGAGTTGGTGTCACGCTGCAGTGTGTCATTAACGGCGAGGTGCTGGCTGCTGATTGCAGCCAGCCCCCACCTGCTATGAAGCGCGCTCTGGAGCGGAGCACGCTTCATAGCTCAGGACGTACCGATACGTCCAGGGTCGTCTGGGCTCAGACTTCCAGAATGTACCGGTACGTCCTAGGTCGTCTAGGGGTTAACATGAGACGATTATCAACAAATCCTGACAACTAACAATTGGCCCCAGTAAAAACCTTTTTAATGAGCACTGTCTCCTAGAGATAGATCAAAAGTATTTAATGATCACTTGTCCCCAATTGATTGGTGGTGGTCTGAGCATTAAAACCTCTGCCAGTCAAAAATTTTTACATGCCCCTGTGACATGTCAAAAGTTCTATGCAGTGACAGGTATACCTTAAACAGCTAGATTTATCTAATCCCCATTGTTACAGTTGGAGGGAATTAAATGCTTAAAGTGTCACTGTCGCTATAACTTTCAAAATCTAAAAGAGCAAGTTTGCATTATACAGTCATTATTATTTTTGTTGTTATCATGCTGTAAAACAAAGCTGTACTTACCAGAAATCCAGGTCCAGTCTCCTAAAGGCAGATTTTCTGACTTGTCCTGGTTAGAAAAAAAAACAAAAAAAACACAGACTATACACAGGAATTCCGGCCAGTACAGAGAGTCACATCTCAATATGTCCATCAATCACATGACTGCCTTCTCTCTGTGAGCACTCAGATGGCCTGTGATACACACGACTTCCTGTTTTTTCACTGTTTCCTGTTTTTTGAGGGAAAAAAGTCAGAAAACAGAAAGTGTCAAGTTTTCTGTGAAGAAAAGGTAAATGTACAAACTTGCTTTATTTCACATCTACTGCTGATTTAGATTTTGAATGTTATTACGACAAGTACACTTTAATTCATCACTGTAACCTACAGCTCATCAGGGCAATGTTAACACTGATCAGGAAGGAGGCGTGAATGGTAATATTTATTCCAGGATTGAGAAGCGTGTAAAAATAATAAACATGCTGTCCGTCAGTCAGTCGCCTCAGCAGTGTCCTGTCCTTATCACTAAGTGGCTGAGCAGACAAGTCTTGTGGGGACATCATGGCACACAGCCCAGAAGAAGCAGAGACCACCGGGGGACCAAGAGCCTCAGTATGGCAGCTGTGAAAGACCAAAGAAGTTGAGAAACCATTTTTTTTGGCCAAATAATCCCTTTAAGCCTTTCCCCTTTTTATATACTACACTGTAGTATACCCCGTTCGTCAAGTCAAACCCTTGTCCAGTGAGAAGCAAAATGTTTCTAGAACAATAAATATGGCACACGGCATGTGTGTTAGGATTCTGTCACATTGTCTGACATTTACTATAAAGCACCAGAATTTTATCACCACATTATTTATAATAATAGTAGTATACTATATATAGTATAATGCGTCACACTTGACACATTTCATTTCCTTACACCATTGCATGTATGTTCAATATTTCTAGAACTTATCATTTATACCTATAAGGCTGGGTTCACACACAGTATACTTTAGTCAGTATTGTGGTCCTCATATTGCAACCTCTACCAGGAGTGGATTAAAAACACAGAAAAACTATGTTCACACACTGTTGAAATTGAGTGGATGGCCGTCATATAACAGTAAATAGCTGCCATTATTTCAATACAACGGCCACTGTTTTAAAATAGCAGCAAATATTTCCATTAAATGGCGGCCATCCACTCATATTCAACACTAGTTGAACAGAGCCTTTCTGTGTTTTCAATCCACTCCTGGTTGAGGTTGCAATATGAGGACTACAATACTGACTGAAATATACGTAGTGTGAACATAGCCTAAGGATGTAGATAAAGTTTTAACTGCTGTTTTAAAAGTTTTTACCTTTTGACCATTTGACTTGTTTCCTGCCTGGAGTTTCGCTTTAATCTCACTAATGTCAGCTTTGTGGTGAAAGATAAAATATTGGTTCATCAGATCAAAAAGAATCTCCTTTGCTTTGAGAGAATTAACGCACTGAGAACGGTTAAGGATTTGTTCAATAGACAAAGGGCAGTTTCTGCAGAACGTTTTATCCAGAAAAGACAGAAATAAGTTGGTTTCCATAGGAACGGTTGCTTTTAACATAGCACATAAAGCACAATCTGCTGTAGATAAGATACAGGTATAATAAGGAACCCCATGGCATGTTCTGTTTAGTGCCGGAAAGAATGAATGAGAGGGTCATCTAGCATTTCTCCACTAGATGGCAGCATTAGTATAGAATCTGTGGACAAGAAAATCTCTGTCTTTATTAGGATACTTTATATAGAATAACATTTTTCTGTTCTGTAACAGACTGTAGGAAGTTTCTATAAAAGCTAATAGCTGAAAAGTACAAGCCTATATTATAATGCAGAACCTATAGGTGGAATGCACAAGCCTATATTATAATGCAGAACCTATAGATGAAATGCACAAGCCTATATTATAATGCAGAACCTATAGGTGGAATGTACAAGCCTATATTATAATACAGAACCTATAGATGGAATGCACAAGCCTATATTATAATGCAGAACCTATAGGTGGAATGCACAAGCCTATATTATAATACAGAACCTATAGATGGAATGCACAAGCCTATATTATTAAGTAAAACCTATATTACTGTGAAGTACCATTGTAATTATCTACCTCTTTATTTATTTGTATGTATGACAAAAGCCATATATTAGAGAAGCAAGGTAAAGTTAAATGTACTCTTTATTACTAGCACATGTGCATATAGCATAAGAAAATATGATGCATCCAGACTTTAATAAAGTAATAGTATCTACAATTTAGTTTACTCTTACCATTCTTTGAACTTTATTCAATTCTCCAATTGCACATGATATGAATTAAAAACTGTATCATATCAGCAAAAGCCTCAACGGGCTGCAATATACATAATATCCACTAGGGGGCCACATATAGAAACATGTAGCATAAACATCTCCCAACAGAGTTATGTTTTTTGATAGGTTAGTGATCTAGTGGCCAACATTTTGGGTTATGTTAAGGCATGTGGAGAAGCAGGGGAGACACACCTGGCCCATATAGTGGGGAAACTGTCAGTTTTGTTTTACCTCTAGCATGACTGGTGTGGTTGTCCCAATGCGGCTTCTGACTGACCAGAGAAGCACACAGTTACAAGAAAACCTACAAGCACATATTAATACTGGCAGGTGACAAGAACAAGAATAACAACTCACTAATAGATGACTGGAACTTGGCATGGATGATGACACAAACGAATGATAAAGATTGTAGTCAGGAAAGAATTGAAACAAGATGATGAAATACAAAGGACGGAAAATAACTAGCTGCCCATAATGTTTCCCTAGATCATTTCCCTGCAAGCTAACCTATGTTAAGACAAACTCGGCCTTACTGTCACTGCCATGTCCCCATGGAAAACCTGGAATACTTCTCCCTAACAAAAACAACAAGCAGGTGTTTAGCAGCAACCAGTGGCGGTCTTTGGCACCAAGCACCCCAAGCGATGGCTTGGGGCCCCCAACATCCAGGGGGGCCCCCACGCCCCGCTCTTGTGCTCAAGACCCCTGGACAGGGCCGCTGCCCCGCTAGCTGCCATCTGAACTGTAACTATGAGCACTCGTAATGAGCGCTCACAGTTACATGCAGCACTGACAGGGTGGGAGCCATTGTCTCCCTTCCTGTCAGTCACTCTTGTGGTGGCAGGAAGTGTTTTCCCTGCGGTCACAAGTGGCCGCTCTGTCCTTGTGGTGCCGGTGCTCTAGTGACATCACTGGAGAATCGGCGCCAGGACAAGGGGAGCGCAGCCTCTTGTGACCGCAGGGAAAACCCTTGCGGCCAAAAGAGTGAAGAGAAGAGGGGTCTATATACTACTTGGGTCAGCACACAGGGGGTCTATATACTACTTGGGGCAGCAGAATGGGGTCTATATACAACTTGGAGAGCACACAGGAGGTCTATATCCAAGTGGGGGAGCACACAGGGGGGCTATATACTACTGGGGGAGCACACAGGGATCTATATACTACTGGTGGGGCACACAGGGGGTCTATATTCTACTGGGGGAACATACAGGGGGTCTATATACTACTTGTGAGGCACACAGGTGGTCTATATATAACTGGGGGAGCACACAGGGGTCTGTATACTACTGGGGCAGCACACAAGGGGTCTATATAATACTGGTGGGGCACACAGGGGGTCTATATACTACTGGGGGAACCACACAGGGGGTTTATATACTACTGGAGGAGCACACTGGGGTCTATATCCAAGTGGGGGAGCACACAGGAGGTCTATATCCAAGTGGGGGAGCACACAGGGGGGCTAAATACCCCTGAGGGAGCACACAGGGGGCCTATATACTAGTGGGGGAGCACACAGGGGGTCTATATACAACTGGAACAGCACACAGGAGGTCTATATACTTCTGGGGGAGCACACGGGGGCTATATATAACTGGGGGAACACACAGGAGTCTATAAACTACTGGGGGAAGCAAACAAGGGGTATAAACTACTGGGGGCAGGACACAAGGGGTATATACGATTGGGGGCAGCACACAAAGAAGAACTAAAGAAAGAAAAACTAAGAAAACTAAAAAACTAAAAAAGAGAGAACTAAAGAACCAGAAATAAGACTGCAAAAAAGTACTAGAGATATACAAGCAATACTGAGATAAAATATATAGAGTATACATTATAATCCATTATAATGTATCCATTATAATGTATACAGTATACATTATAATCTGCACAGAACAGAAAGTCAGGAGTTAAAAAAAAAAAAAAAACCTAATCAGAGACTCTCCTCAAAACAATGTATGGCTAGCAGTCAAGATTAGCTGATCCAAACCAATAGATCAGAAATGAGACAACGGCCTAGCAACTACCCCAAAGAGGATAACAGACAGAAGAAGAGGATGACTCCTGATGTTGATAACACAGATGTAGTAGAGCTGGATTTGTGATTTGTCATAGCAAAGCTCCTATTTACCTATAACACGGTATAAGGTAATATCACACGCCCTTTGACACATAACAAACTAAGCTTTGCTATATCTGTATATGCCAAAGTTTTAAGCAATATGAAAAATATCTTACTTTAAGATAATTTCATACATAACTTGACAAGTTGTAAGGGTTGCATCCAACCCTATTGCCAGAAGGAGCCCAAAGGCTTCTCTGCCACATCAGAAGGCATCAGAATTATAAATGGTATATAATAAGTGGGGAGCCCTGTTATAGTTCTGCATTAAGGCTTTAGAGCTTCCCTCTCAGTAGCAGTACTACAAAGCATGCTGGTCTGTGATTGTACTGGAGTAGCGTCTCTTTGTTCAGTCTCTTCTTCAGAAGGTTCTTTATGCTCCGTCTTTACACCCCCTACATGAAAACGACTTCTAGAAGCAGCTCAATCAAAGTCCTCCTCTCCTGTATTGTTGAGCACTGACTTTTGGAGTGAGGAATGATCATGGGGCTTTAGTTTACCAGCTCACTGGATGAAGCACAGACGGAAGCTGGGTGGATGTTTCAGAAATCTTTCATGAAGTATGTGCGGCTTGGTTTTGTTGTATGATGCATAATGTTTTATTTATTTGTTTCTTTGTTATTGTTAGAGCCTCTGCACAGTTTCAGAACAATAGAACTTCAATAAATTTCCGATGACAAGAGATTTTGATTTTTTGTTTTTTATTCTGTCAATATTTGGATGTAAAAAATAAACACAGCTTCCTGGACGCCCTCAGACCAAGCGTAAAGTGCTTGCTAGAAGAACAATGAAATACAATCTTGTGTCACTTATATTTAAGATGTCCTCAGGGCAGACAATAGTATTTGCTATTTTTTCCGTTAAGTTGTTTTGTGGATGTGCAATATGAATGAAACCTGGTACCACAATAGGTTTTAGTCAGAAGTGAATTCAGGAGGGATTCCAGTAGGTCAATCTAGATATGTGACCAGGAATGCTGGTGTTGCCATTGGTGATGTTGCCAGCTCTTTCGATTTGGGTATCATAATAGCTGTCGGCTTTAGAATTGGAAAAGAGTAATATGAAAATCTGGTTGAAATCTGTTTCACTGGACACAACTGTATCCTCAGGCTGGATTTACACAGTAAAATAAAAACAAAAAATGGCAAACCTTCAAACATTGGCAGGGTTGGACTGGAGCTGTGCTGTTTGCCAGAAGAACACAAACAGCTACTTCATCCCTCAGTTGCCTGTTCAATCTATGCCATGACATAGTGCTGATAAAAGTGCATGAAAGTAATGATTTACACAGTACACTACTATAGATGTAATGTGGGGGAGAAGAGGTTACTGATGCGCTGGTGTTTGCAAGGTGTTATGTGATCAGAAATAAAAGAAACAGCAGGAGCACAGCAAAGAATGGGTTACACTAAGCACAGTGGACAGCAGATTGCAGGAAAGGAACACACAAAGTAGGCAAGACTTGAGTGGTGTTTTTCTGGTATAAATAGTAATTTTTTTAGGGATTTACAGATATACTAGGAATCACATGGACTCAATGATATGTGAAATGACAGTGACCATTCAAGCTACAATTTAAAATCTTAACAGTGCTGCAGGGTGCACTGCAGGGTGATGCAGGTAGAGTAATGGCATCCTCCTGCCATCATTATCATGCAACAGGAGAGGAAGCCTAGGATTTAATGTGTAGCAGTGACTGGTTGAAAGGGTGGACGCATTGGCATTGAAGGTGGGTGGATATGTTTCAATTCAGATGCTTCCTGTAAAAGCAAGAATCGAGAAGGGATCATAATGATGGGCTCAACCAGATGGAGAGGAAAAGAAAATTACTTAAAGGGGAACTCCGGATAAGGAAACTTTGTTTTCTATTAAAAGTACATTAAAAGTTATATAGATGTGTCTATACAATGTATTACCATATCTGTATGGTTCTGCCACACTGGTAGCTGAGAAATCCAGGAAGTGAAAAAAAATGGCCTCTGTGCCAATTCACATTGTCTCCTGATCCCACTGCTCTCCCCCTTAGGAGACAAATATTCCATGCCTCTGTCTCACATTGTGTGTGTCTGCAGAGGACAGGCTGATGCTGCAGACAGGGGGCAGGGCGTGATCTTCCAGGAGGCTTGGCTGGATCCCCCAATCCCCTGAGTGATCCACCATCTCTTACCAGCCAGAAGCAGGTGTTGATTGTGCAGAAGTGTGCAGTGAAATTAGGGCTGTGTTCACACATGTTGGAGTGTCATTGCAGTACTGCAGCGTGTTTACAAAAATGATGCAGTACCACAAGTAAATGATGCTAAACGGCAGAGAGGATCAGAGCCTTATTGTGGAGCTCAACGTCAAAGATAAAAGATTCTTAATCATAATATGTGTGTGGAAATTAAAAGAAAAATTCTAAAAGTTCTTTACTTCCAATATCAGCGTTACAGGTAGAGAATACAGCGCGCTGTGTGGTGTTACAGGTAGAGAATACAGCTCGCTGTGTGGTGTTACAAGTAGAGAATACAGTGTGCTGTGTGGGGTTACAGGTAGAGAATACAGCGTGCTGTGTGGTGTTACAGGTAGAGAATACAGCGTGCTGTGTGGTGTTACAGGTAGAGAATACAGTGTGCTGTGTGGTGTTACAGGTAGAGAATACAGCGTGCTGTGTGGTGTTACATGTAGAGTATACAGTGTTCTGTGTGGTGTTACAGGTAGAGAATACAGTGTGCTGTGTGGTGTTACAGATAGAGAATACAGTGTGCTGTGTGGTGTTACAGGTAGAGAATACAGCTCGCTGTGTGGTGTTACAGGTAGAGAATACAGTGTGCTGTGTGGTGTTACAGGTAGAGAATACAGTGTTAGGGTGAGACTTAAAGGGGTTATCCAGCGCTACAAAAACATGGCCACTTTCCCCCTACTGTTGTCTCCAGATTGGGTGGGGTTTTGAAACTCAGTTCCATTGAAGTAAATGGAGCTTAATTGCAAACTGCACCTGAACTGGAGACAACAGTAGGGGGAAAAGTGGCCATGTTTATGTAGCGCTGGATAACCCCTTTAAAATAAAGTCTCTCAGCTATACCTGGGTGCTGCCTAATCAGGGAAGTGATGTGACAGCTGTCCGTGAGTATCAACCAAGACACATGAAAAGCACCTTCAGTGTTCAAGCTGATCTGATTTATTCAGTGAAAATCTTAGTTATATCTTAAAAGAAGAACTTGGAAAAAAGGTAGGAGGACACAGGTTGTTTACATATTCTGCAAGAGCTGCCATGATGTTTTTCCCCGGCTGTCCTTGCCCTTATCTATAGTCAAGGATCCTCAGACCCTGAAGTAAACAAAAGAGCTGGGAAAAACAAGTTCTCCTTGTAATAAAAGATGGTAAATAGACAGAGCGGGGGCCTCTTTTCCAATAGTTGCCTACACAGCATCAAACACATTTTAAGACTATAGAATGGAGGAACAGAGACAAAATGTCCTCTCAACTCCACAACAGTTTGCTGTGTGGTGTTACAGGTAGAGAATACAGTGTGCTGTGTGGTGTTACAGGTAGACAATACAGCGTGCTGTGTGGTGTTATAGGTAGAGAATACAGCGTGCTGTGTGGTGTTATAGGTAGAGAATACAGTGTGCTGTGTGGTGTTACAGGTAGAGAATACAGTATGCTGTGTGGTGTTACAGGTAGAGAATACAGCGTGCTTTGTGGTGTTACAGGTAGGGAATACAATGTGCTATGTGGTATTACAGGTAGAGAATACAGTGTGCTGTGTGGTGTTACAGGTAGAGAAAATAGTGTGCTGTGTGGTGTTACAGAGAGAGAATACAGTGTGCTGTGTGGTGTTACAGGTAGAGAATACAGCGTGCTGTGTGGTGTTACAGATAGAGAATACAGTGTGCTGTGTGGTGTTACAGGTAGAGAATACAGCGTGCTGTGTGGTGTTACAGGTAGAGAATACAATGTGCTGTGTGGTGTTACAGGTAGAGAATACAGCGTGCTGTGTGGTGTTACAGGTAGAGAATACAGCGTGCTGTGTGGTGTTACAGGTAGAGAATACAGTGTGCTGTGTGGTGTTACAGGTAGAGAATACAGTGTGCTGTGTGGTGTTACAGGTAGAGAATACAGTGTGCTGTGTGGTGTTACAGGTAGAAAATACAGCGTGCTGTGTGTTGTTACAGATAGAGAATACAGTGTGCTGTGTGGTGTTACAGGTAGAGAATACAGCTTGCTGTGTGGTGTTACAGGTAGAGAATACAGTGTGCTGTGTGGTGTTACAGGTAGAGAATACAGCATACTGTGTGGTGTTACAGGTAGAGAATACAGCGTGCTTTGTGGTGTTACAGGTAGGGAATACAATGTGCTGTGTGGTATTACAGGTAGAGAATACAGTGTGCTGTGTGGTGTTACAGGTAGAGAATATAGTGTGCTGTGTGGTGTTACAGGTAGAGAATACAGTGTGCTGTGTGGTGTTACAGGTAGAGAATACAGCGTACTGTGTGGTGTTACAGGTAGAGAATACAGTATGCTGTGTGGTGTTACAGGTAGAGAATACTGTGTGCTGTGTGGTGTTACAGGTAGAGAATACAGCGCTGTGTGGTGTTACAGGTAGAGAATACAGTATGCTGTGTGGTGTTACAGGTAGAGAATACTGTGTGCTGTGTGGTGTTACAGGTAGAGAATACAGCGTGCTGTGTGGTGTTACAGGTAGAGAATACAGCATGCTGTGTGGTGTTACAGGTAGAGAATACAGCGTGCTGTGTGGTGTTACAGGTAGAGAATACAGTGTGCTGTGTGGTGTTACAGGTAGAGAATACAGCGCTGTGTGGTGTTACAGGTAGAGAATACAGTATGCTGTGTGGTGTTACAGGTAGAGAATACTGTGTGCTGTGTGGTGTTACAGGTAGAGAATACAGCGTGCTGTGTGGTGTTACAGGTAGAGAATACAGCATACTGTGTGGTGTTACAGGTAGAGAATACAGCGTGCTTTGTGGTGTTACAGGTAGGGAATACAATGTGCTGTGTGGTATTACAGGTAGAGAATACAGTGTGCTGTGTGGTGTTACAGGTAGAGAATATAGTGTGCTGTGTGGTGTTACAGGTAGAGAATACAGTGTGCTGTGTGGTGTTACAGGTAGAGAATACAGCGTACTGTGTGGTGTTACAGGTAGAGAATACAGTATGCTGTGTGGTGTTACAGGTAGAAAATACTGTGTGCTGTGTGGTGTTACAGGTAGAGAATACAGCGCTGTGTGGTGTTACAGGTAGAGAATACAGTATGCTGTGTGGTGTTACAGGTAGAGAATACTGTGTGCTGTGTGGTGTTACAGGTAGAGAATACAGCGTGCTGTGTGGTGTTACAGGTAGAGAATACAGCATGCTGTGTGGTGTTACAGGTAGAGAATACAGCGTGCTGTGTGGTGTTACAGATAGAGAATACAGTGTGCTGTGTGGTGTTACAGGTAGAGAATACAGCGTGCTGTGTGGTGTTACAGGTAGAGAATACAGCTCGCTGTGTGGTGTTACAGGTAGAGAATACAGTGTGCTGTGTGGTGTTACAGGTAGAGAATACAGTGTGCTGTGTGGTGTTACAGGTAGAGAATACAGCATGCTGTGTGGGTGGGACAACAATTAAATGATAAAGTAATGCAAAAAATTCAGTAACTGCAACAATGAAACTGCAATGTGGGAACACAGCCTAGAAGTTCTGCAATAGATTTGGGCAGGGAATGTGCAGTGTGGGGGACTGTGATGAGCAGCTGAGGGAAAGCATTGCATTCTGGAACCTGTAGTACTGTGTACAACTGATAAACCAGGAAGTGCAGAACAAACCCCCAAAACAAATGGATTTTTGGTAGTTTCAAAACGGAAAATAATGACTCCATTATTGTGTTAATTGCTCTTATATATAAATAAAGTTAATTTCATAACGTACTTGCCGGAGAGTCTCCTGAGTCTCTTCTTTAGTTTCTAGCAGGATCTTCACATTCGAAAGGAAAGGTGAAAATTTGCAAAACAAAACAACAAAGAAAAGAGCACATATCTGCACGGAGGGAGCATGAGAGGAAGTGAAACACATAGTGGCCATATGTATAATGTTGAATTCAACATATAAAAGAGACTACAGTATATTGCAAAACTGCTTGTGATCACATCCCCTATTGGTTTCTTATTTTTGTTTTGTCACAGTGCCGATAGCTCAATAGCTTCTGATCTGTAGCAGAGCGCTCATCTATCCTTTGCCATTTATAATCCTGGCGTCTTCATGCGTGGCTTAGAAATCTCTGAATGCCTTTAGGCACTATGGGTCCAGTGCAACTACTACTTCTGCACTCTTATATGCTGTAGCTATATCTCTGGTATTGCCTTGTTCAATATAACTCATGAAGAAGCCAACACCAGAGACATACCAATATGGAAGTTCAAAGGTCTAACAGCTCTTAAAACCACACAGTTAACTTTCTAATAAAATCAGTATTTCACTCAAATTCCGGAAGTGTATGCCAAGCCAGAAATCTCCCCAGAAGGTAAACCTAAAAGATTTCTGGCTTGGCGTTTATCCCCAACCATGGTCTAAGACTCCAAATTGGAGAGAAACACTAACTTTAAGAAAAAGCTACCTTGAAAAAGTTGTGTAGGAGTTACTTTACATATCCTATCTTGCCAGAATTGTCAGTGGAGCATGAATGTCCATGTCTTTATAATTTTTTAAAAGAATACTTCATAGGGAAAAAAATAATAATAACTAGTTATACAGATTTATAAATTACTACTATTTTAAAATCTTACTCTTCCAATACTTATCATCTGTTGTATGTCCTGTAGAAAGTGGTGCATTCTTTTCAGTCTGACTCGGTGCTGTCTGCTGCCACCTCTGTCCATATCAGGAATTGTCCTGAGCAGTAGAGGTTTTCTGTAAAGATTTGATACTGCTTTGGACAGTTCCTGATGTGAACAGAGGTGGCAGCAGAGAGCACTGTGTCAGACTGGAAAGAATACACCACTTTCTGCAGGACATAAAGCAGCTGATAGGTACTGGAAGGCTTGAGATTTGAAAAGAGAAGTAAGTTATAAATCTGTATAACTTTCGGACACATGTTTCCTTTAAGTGGAAATATTACCACTTTGGTCTCAAAAAGCCATATATGAAGATACCAGTCTTAAAAATAACACATTACATGCAACAGCTCTTCTACAGATATTTAATCGGGGCCCTTCAGTTGCATTTGCCTGATACTAACCTGTGGATCATTTATGTAGATAAGTAAAGTTTAAAAAAAAAAGTGAAATGGACCAAGACAATCTTCCTGCAGTGTTATACACAGCTCCAGACTCTAGTTCACCGGAGCATTTAAGAGGTGTAACATCCCATTTATCAATCTTGTAAAAGAGAAAATAATCTCCATTGAAACATAACTAAAATATAAAGGCGAATATAGACCTGTCCTTCCTTAACTTTTCTCTAGACTCAACCTATTCTGAGATGTATGGTGTGAGATTTCCAGCTTTTCCCAACAGCTGTATATACAATTTGTGTATACGGTGTGTATGTCTATGTGCTACATCCAATCACTGTTATATAAATGAAGCCTTTATAGTATTCTTAGATGTCTTGATTTTTTTGTTGAATTAATTCAATAACAAACTATAATCATTAACTTAACTAAAGGAAAGGTAAGGATGGACACATACTCATTCATTTCTATTATATCAATCATATTTGTTACACATTGCAAGACCAGCCCAGAAAGAAAAAAAATCCTTGTAGGGTATGTCACTTTATTTTGATATCAATACATGTCACTGCTGCTATCACAGTTTCATAGAATATAACATGGATTCTTGTCCAGTAACTGAGGCAATGCAGTTTATTTTTCTACATTGCCACAATGGGCCTATTGCTACATATGATCAAAAACTTTAATAAGGTTTTATTAAAGTTTCTCTCCTGTGATTTCTCAGGTAGAATATTTATATAATGAAGTATAGTTACTCCTGCTTTCTGCATAGACTCTCGGCCAAGGGATGTATTCTGCATTGCAGTTGGTATTAAAAGTGCAAATTATTGTTCTGTGTAGTGTAGAGTTGTAATAGATCACCCTGTAGTGCCCAACAAGCTACGTTGCATTCAATTTTCACAGGCTTTTTCTGTGTAAAAAATAATAATAATAAAAAAGTGGAATACATTGAGTGTTGTATTATAAAGATATTTGACTTTAGAAGCAATTCCATCATATAGTGTTCAACGGTGCATCATATGTCACCACACTTAGAAAGGACATTTATTAAGGTCGGTGTATTTGCTTGCTATTCTTAAATTAGGCTCCACTCCAAATCATCCTGCCAGATTTACTAGGAGGCATGCACCTCTTAGAAAATCCAATGGGGCTTGCATCTGCCGCACGGCAGGGGCAGAAATCTACGCCCTGCTGCCTGTAAACTCTGCTCCGAAGAAAGGCTAGATTTGTGCCATGATTTACGGCAAACGTTAATCATTATAAATTAGGTGCAGGAGGAGGCCACGTCTTGCCATGCCCTCTGCCGCCCATCATGCAAGTGGGCCACGTGCCACAGAGAAGACCCAGATCTTTGCACAAATTGAGTGGTTTATGCAAAAATCTGTGCCTTTTCCCATGTGTTGGCGTAATCGTAAGTCTCCTCCATGGTGTGGGCTAGAGTTTACCTTGTTTGATACATTCTGGAGACCTGACCTAACTTAATGACATTAACTTGTTCTTATAGCAGTTTTTTTCCCCAAAGATACAAACAAATAGACACCATGCGATATGCTTATTTATATGCACAATGAAGGTGCAACATATGTTGAAATGCTAATTGGACTGTTTGACTGTTTGACGAAGAGAAAACCATCTGATCTACTGTTAAAAAGAAGTGTATGTAAGGCAAGGTTCACCCTGTGTTTTGGCATCTTCTCTCACTCTATCAGTGTTTGAACGTTGAATTTGAACGTGCAGAAAAACCTGGTCAACCACGTTTTTGTGTACATTAAAAAAATGTAAAACAAAAAATAATCCATTTCCATCAGTTTTTTTTTTTTAATCATGTAAGTAAATTTAAAACTGATGCTGCAGGATGGCATACACATGCATCTGTTTTGAACCATTCATTTTTGCATTGGTTTTTACTAGAGATGAGCGAACCGGGTTCGGGTTCGAGTTGATCCGAACCCGAACGATCGCATTTGATTAGCTGGGGCTGCTGAATTTGGATAAAGCTCTAAGGTTGTCTGGAAAATATGGATACAGCCAATTACTATTTCAGGGCTTTATCCAACTTCAGCAGCCACCGCTAATCAAATGCCGAAAGTTCGGGTTCGGATCGACTCGAGCATGCTCCAGGTTCACTCATCTCTAGTTTTTACCTTTTAATGGATAATACAGTGGGAAACTCAGTGGGAACTATTCTAGGCAATGTTTTGGGCAAGCTGCCGTTAGGACAAAAATGTGCAACTTTTTACTGTTTTAGGCTGGGTTCACACTACATTTTTGCAATCCGTTTTTACATCCGTTTAAAAAAAATGGATGAAAAAACTGATGCATTTGTGTGCATCCATTTTTATCCATTTTTCCATTAAATTCCATTAAAAAAGAAATAAAAAACAAACAAACATCAAAACGTATGCGTTTTTTTTAAAAGACACAAAAATTAGGTTGACTACATTTTTGTTTACGTTCAAAAAACCTTATCCGTTTTTAACAGTTTTTTTTTTTAATAATGGAAGTCAATGGAAAAACGGAACATGCCTCAGTTTTTTCCAATCCGCTTTTCATCCATTTTTTTTACAAAAAAAAACTGATTGCAAAAATGTAGTGTGAACCCAGCCTTACACAGCTTAAAAAATGAGGTGACTTTATGCCACTTAACTGATTTAACATACTTTCCATCAGAAATTGATAAGCTGGAGTAGATTTCAAAGTATGGTATGAAGTATGGTAGAAGTGCTATGCACTGTGCTCTGTAAGAGGGGCAGTGGGTAAGTATATTTTATTTTTCTATTTAGCACCTACTGAGATGCAAAAATCACAACAGGAGAACAAGGAGGACAGAAGAGGTACTGTTTCTGGAAGAAAGGAGCCGTGTTATTCTAAATTTGGATACCTCCTTTCAAGGGGTAGTCCACTGGGGAAAAATGTATGAACTGGTGTGAGAAACAAAATTGTAAATTACTTCTATTTAAAAATCTCATCTTTAAAAATCTTCCAGTACTTATCAGCTGCTGTATGCTGTGATGTATTCTTTCCAGTCTGAGTGCTCTCTGCTGCCACCTCTGCCTGTGACAGGAACAGTTGAAATCAGGAGAGGTTTTCTATGGGGATTTGCCACACCACTTCCTGCAAGACATACAGCAGCTGATAAGTACTGGAAGGCTTGAGATTTTTGAATACAGTAGAAGTATACAGTATTATGAATTTGTAACTTTCTGGTACCAGTTGACCCCTTACAATTCATGTCCTCTGTGCACCTAACAGCAAATGTGAATATTGTATAAAAGTTATTATACCAATGAAGCAACAGGTCAAGTTAATACCATGGTAACAACGTTCCTTATACAGTAAACTATTCAGCAATCTTAGTGGTTTTTTATAGTGAAACTTAGTGGTGGACTTCCTTTAAATGAAATAAGTGTTTTTAGATTTAAATGCTTCAAGATCAACCAAGAAATGCCCACATCAAGGAAACATAGCATACTATTTTTTGTTGTTGCAAACATTTTTAAAAAGTTGGTTGATTAACATTAATAAAGGGGTAGTTCAGAAAAAAAAAATATTTCAAATCAATTGGTACCAGAAAGTGCCAGAGATTTGTAATTTACTTCTATAAAAAAAAAATCTCAAGTCTTACAGTACTTATCAGGTGCTGTATGTCCTGCAGGATGTCTTGTATTATTTCCAGTCTAGAAAGCAGGAGAGGTGTTCTATGGGAATTTGCTACTGCTCTGGACAGTTCCTGTCAGGGACAGAGGTGGCAGCAGAGATATCAGACTGGAAAGAATACACCACTTCCTGCAGGACATACAGCTGTTGATAACTACTGGAAGACTTAAAGTGTACCTGTTGTTATAACTTTCAAAATCTAAATCAACAGTAGATGTGTGATATAAAGCAAGTTTGCAATACACATTCATTATTTTTGTTCTTGTTATCACGCTGTAAAACAAAGCTGTACTTACCAGAAATCCAGGTCCAGTCTCCTGAAGGCAGATTTTCTAACTTGCGCTGCTTGAAAAAAAAACAGACTAAACAAAGGAATTCCGGCCAGTAAAGAGAGTCACAGCTCAATGTATCCATCAATTACATGATTGCCTTCTCTCTGTGAGCGCTCAGATGGCCTGAGATACATAGGACTTCCTGTTTTCTGTTTCCTGTTTTGTGAGAAAAAAAGTCAGAAAACAGGAAGTGCCGTGTTTTCCATGATAACAACAAAAAAAAAAAAATAATGAATGTAAATTGCAAACTTGCTTTATATCACATCTACTGATGATTTAGATTTTGAAAGTTATAACGACAGGTACACTTTAAGATTTTTTTAATAGAAGTAAATTACAAATCTCTGGCACTTTGTGGCACTAGTTGATTTAAAAGAAATTTTTTTTAACCCCTTAATTTCCCCACTAAAATGTGCCCAAAACTATATGCAAAGTATATGCATTAATTCCAATAAACAAAGGCTGCAGGTAGTTGCTCGGTTATAGACACCTGTTCTGCCGCCATGGTAAATGAGCGTTGCTGGATGTTGTGTATGAAAACAGGTTTTAGCAGGTCCTTTCCGTGACCCATCATCAGTAGATTAGAGAGTAATGAAATAATGGCAAAGCAAAGAAAAGTGAAGCCCATTAAGTGTGAGCGCACACGGAGATGCTGAGAGCAGCACATTTCATGTTTTGTGTGTAATCTATTTGAAATTCACAATGACACTTTCTATCTAATCATCTTTCATGCCGCACAACATTTTTTCCCCGGCACTTTATCTGACATTTGTGCTTAAACAAGGAAGAACGCCCGCTGACAGTGCAAAATTATGGGACGCTAAGCTTCCAGATTACTATCTACATTAGGAGCGTACTTGTATACAAAATGTACTTGTGTACGACGACTGTTTGGATGCGGCTGAATGCCATTTCTGCTATGTCACTGCATAAACAGGATGAATTGTGGGATGCATTGGATGCATATAAAAGGAGCATTATGCATACGGTGAGGATGGATTTATCAGCACATTGTTGGTTATTTTATACAGACTATGTTAATGCTCACTAAATTGCTTGGATAAGGTAACCTTATGTATGTTTAATGTACTGTTTATAACAAATGGGGCATCAGGGCCCTGAAAAATGACTTGTAAATAGACAGGAAGGAATTTGTTTAAGATGTGCTCCACTGTCGATTTACCAAGAAAAATCCATGTTTCACTGATTTATGAGGTCTTTCTTGTTATTTTCAATCTCTGCAATAGTCCTAGGTCTTGATTTGCCTTTTTCGGGGCAAGAAAAGGAGAGATTAAAGGGGTAGTGCGGCGCTAAGAAATTATTCACAAAATAACACACATTACAAAGTTATACAACTTTGTAATGTATGTTATGTATGTGAATGGCCCCCTTCCCTGTGTTCCCCGCCCCCGCCCGTGGACCCGGAAGTGTGATGCACTATACATACCTGATCCGTGTCAACCCCCATCCGCATTTCTTCTGACAGTGATGTAATCTTCGGGAGGCCGGCCGACCCGCTCCTGCCGTCCCTCATGCCGGCCCGCCTCTGCCGCGTCATCAGCTGCTCAGCCGCGATTGGCTGAGCATAACTGTGCTCAGCCAATCGCGGCTGAGCACAGTTATGACGCGGCAGAGGGGGCCGGCATGAGGGACGGCAGGAGCAGGTCGGCCGGCCTCCCGAAGATTACATCACTGTCAGAAGAAATGCGGACGGGGGTCGACACGAATCAGGTACTGTATGTATAGTGCATCACACTTCCGGGTCCACGGGCGGGGGGCGGGGAACACGGGGAAGGGGGCCATTCACATACATAACATACATTACAAAGTTGTATAACTTTGTAATGTGTGTTATTTAGTGAATAATTTCTTAGCGCCGCACTACCCCTTTAAAGTGTTTGGGCCCTGTTATACGGAGCGATATATGGCCGAATCAGACCGGATCAGCCAAATATTGTTCTGTGCAATAGAAACAATGATCAGCTGATAACAATGATCATCGGCTGATTGCGTATTTAGGTCCAACACCAAAATCACGATTGAATAAACTGTTAATACAAGACCTTTCCCCACTCCGGTTCTTCTCCTGCCCTCTGATTGCTTCCTGTTGCTGCAGTTGCAGCTTCAAAGCGGTCTCTGAGCTGACAGGCCACTCAGCCAATCACTGGCCACAGCGGTCTTAGTCACTTATTGGCTGAATGGCTTGTCAGCTCTGAGACTGCTTTGAAGCTACAGCCATGGTGCCTGAAAGCAAGCAGAGGGTGGGAGGAGACCGGGAGCTTGGAGAGGTAATGTAATAACAGTTTAAGGCAAGGGCTGCACTGACATCACTAACGATGTCCGTGCAGCCCTTGCTAAACGATTAGCCGTGCAATAGGCTCATATACACTATTGATCGGGCCATCATTGGTCCGTCTAATAGGACCCTTACAATGTCCAGATGGTTGAAGTGACCATGGCCATTCTCAAGCATGTCAGTAAACTACAGTTGGCTGATTTAGCTAATGTGTATTCTAGTTCATAGTTTTTGCTAATCGTCTAAAGAAGAGAGCGATAAGGGTACTATTACTGTACTTCTAGTAAGTCCCATAGTATAATAAAAGCAGGGGTGTAGGGGTACAGAGGAGGCAGACACCATAACTCTGCTTGACAAGTCCTCTCTGGTTGAAGCGTTGCTGAATTGCACTCGGATATGCAATAAAAATTTGAAGATTTTATTTGCACATACTTGAATACTGTTGGACTTTCTTGTCTACCTATGTCTCCAAACGAGCATTTGGGTTTTCTGGTCTACTGGCCTACTACTGGATTAAAGTATGCTATTGGACTTTTCTTCTTTTTTGTACATCATCAGATGATCATATCCACTCAAACATAACATTTAATATGTTGCCGCCTGTGGTGGGACTAACAATTCATCCTATATTTAATATGTATTCAGTCTTCCTCCTACAGTGCTGAGCTGCTGCTTTCTGCTGAAGACACAAAAATCTGTGAGTGAGTTTTTCTCTGTCTTCCTCTCCTCCCACCTCCCTCCTCCCTTCTGAGATGGCTGATGTAAACAAGTCCCTGACAAACTTTATCTACAACTTTGTAGCTTCTTTGTAATGCTGGGAGTATTATTATGAGGCCAAATTGCTTCTGAACTCACTGTGATTAACCCTCTAGACATCACAATGTTGCAGATGGGGACTTGTTTACATTATCCATCTTGGAAGGGAGGGTGGAGGAGGGGAAGAGAGAGAAAAGCTGACATACATATTTTTGTGTCTTCAGCAGAAAGCAGCCGCTCAGGAGACTGAATAGATGATAACAAGCATGGAAGGAATTGTTAGTCTCACCATGGGCGGCCCCGCTCTGAAGACTCGTAGGTGGCCCTGGACGTACGGGTACGCCCAGGGTCATCTAGGGGTTAAATGTTTTCATGAATTTATTAATTTTGCCTATAAAATAAATAGATTTTTTTCTTATGAAATATGACCTTTGAGGCTGAATGCAATAATCTCCTTTGCATAGCATATTTCTCTTTCTTGATATCTATATATTGCTGTCACCTTTCTCTGTTTTCCTGACCTTAATGACAATGAGAATATGAGAAAGTTTTCTCTACTGTACAAGAAGTGGCAGTTAAAGGAGAAGTGCGGCCAAGTATCTTTTTTTTTTTAAGGCAGGAATGGGGGGACACACATAAAAAATTTGGGGATCTCAAACACACCACTGCAGTCACTGATTGGCTTAGCAGCCAGTCCATCAGCCCTGATGGCCATCCCCCCTCCCCCTGAGTCGTGACATCATCACAATTTAGGGGAAAATGCCTTCCAGTAGCAGTCCTAGGGCTGGTCATGCGGTGGATGGCAGGCACCGGGAGAGGTAAGTAAAGATTGGTTATTATATTCCCCCCTTGCCCTTGCCTTTAAAACAAAAAAGTACTTGGCCGGACTTCTCCTTTAATTATAAGGCCCAGTGGCCAGAGCAATAACTGCAACCTGAAGATATTTATACAACAGTCTATATGAACATAATTCAGTGCAACCCAGTCTACAGCCTGATGCAGCCAGATAGCACAGCCCATTGTCATACACATTATTATACCCATAGTGGCATATACATTTCTTCTATATGAAGTGTCCAGGTACAGGCAGCTAGGATTTTATGTGATAGTTTATGTATCCTATCGTCCACCTTTAACTTTCTGCAGTGAGTGTGCGATATATGAAAAAAGTACACTCACGTTTCAGTAGTCTTCATCTTGACTTCTTTATTTTAGCAGTAATATGTAAAGTTCGGCTGTGTGTGGTCAGAGCACTGGAGATAGCTGGAGGTTTGGCGTCCTCGCCCTGCCGCACGACGTTTCGGAAGGCGGGGCTTCCTTAATCATGCGCACAGGTGCGCGGTTCCCACTCAGCTTAATCATGAACACAGGTGAGCGGTTCCCACTCAGCTAAATACCGACGTCTGATTATACAAAGATATAGTTATGTACATAAAGACATATAGTTATACAACGACATAGCACAGTGGTATAGATACGTGGACGACGTGTTCCTACTATGGAGAGAAAGTGAGCAATCACTGATGGATTTTGTGTCATATCTGAACACCTGTCACCCCACGATAAAGTTCACCTTAGAACATGATATAAGTGAAATTCATTATTTAGATGTTCAAGTGACAAAAAAAGAGGAAGGGTTTGACACCACACTATATGTCAAGCATACAGATAAGAACAATCTGTTACATCGTACTAGTCACCATCCACCTCAAGTATTTGATAGCATAGTGAGAAGCCAAATGCAAAGAATAGAAAGAATAGTGAGTACAGAAACAAATAAAAAAAATATGTCAAAAACAAATGAAAAAGAAGTTTCAACAAAGAGGGTATAAACACAGAAAGAAGGTAGATGCTACCAGCTCCGTAAAAACTTGTATGTTTATTACGAATGCATCTTAAAATAACAAACAAATAAAAGCATAGCAGCGCCGATGCGTTGCGAGGTGTAACCTCTTAATCATTAAGCCATGATTAAGAGGTTACACCTCGAAACGCATCGGCGCTGCTATGCTTTTATTTGTTTGTTATTTTAAGATGCATTCGTAATAAAGATACAAGTTTTTACGGAGCTGGGAGCATCTACCTTCTTTCTGGACTTTGAACGAGTAACGGCCTGCGATACTACTCTACGTGCTCCTAACCTGGAGAGAGTTCAGAGCACATGCACCACGCTGAAGGGGTGAGCTGATTCCATATCTCTTTAGGGTATAAACACAAACAAATAAAAAAAGCTATGATGAAAAAGAAACCACAAGACACACTCAAACAGAATCAGCAGAGACAAATATTAGTGACTACATTTGATCATCATATCCCAATAATAAGAAAAGCTATCAATACATTTTGGCCTATAATGCAAAGAGAACCCAAATTTGGCAAATTATTCCAGAATAAACCCATGCTAGCATTAAAAAGAGGTAAAACGATAGCCAACAAAATTATAAAGAGCGACATTAAAAAGAAAAAGGTGAACAAACAGACATTTTTGAGAACACAACGCAAAGGCACATTTAGGTGTCTACAATGTCAGAATTGCACATCGATAATTAAAGGAAACGAGATCCAACATCCGACACAGGGTTACAATATGAAAATAAAGGGATTTTTTTACATGCAGCACAGAAAAGGCTATATACATGGTCAAATGCCCGTGTGGGAAAATATACGTGGGGCAGACAATGAGACAGGCACGGGTAAGGATAAATGAACACACAGCAACGATTAAAAACAGAAAAAACAATGGAAGAAGAAAAAACTAAACATGGAGAAACGAGTGTTGCTAGACACTTTAAAGAGGCAGGTCACCACATATATGAGCTGAAATGGTGTATACTTGAAGAAATACAAACTACGGGTTCAGAAAATAGAGACAAACAGCTGCTACTCCAACGGGAGACCTATTGGATAAAAAGGCTAGATAGCATCGAGCCAGTGGGTTTAAATGAAATATGTAGCTTTAAAGCATATCTATAGATGTCATCCTCCCTAAGTAGACAACGTAAATGTATTAGTATAATACTGTTATTTTGCTAGAATACGTTATTAGATTGAATATGTATAAGCTGTGCTATGTCGTTGTATAACTATATGTCTTTATGTACATAACTATATCTTTGTATAATCAGTCGTCGGTATTTAGCTGAGTGGGAACCGCTCACCTGTGCGCATGATTAAGGAAGCCCCGCCTTCCGAAACGTCGCGCGGCAGGGAGAGGATGCCAAAGCTCCAGCTATCTCCAGTGCTCTGACCACACACAGCCGAACTTTACATATTACTGCTAAAATAAAGAAGTCAAGATGAAGACTACTGAAACGTGAGTGTACTTTTTTCATATATCGCACACTCACTGCAGAAAGTTAAAGGTGGACGATAGGATACATGAACTATCACATTGTTGCATGCCAAAGAGGTGGGAATTGGCTGTATCCACGTTGATTGCTCAATACTGAGCTTAGCTGTGGTCTGAAACCAGACATTGCGCTTTGTTGAAGCTAGGATTTTATCCCTTCCAGTAACTCTTTACAAAAAGAATAACTCCAACCTCCACAAAGATACATTATATGGACAAATGTATATGGCCTCATCTTGAATTTGGATGTTTCATCCAGTCCCATTGCCACAGGTGAAAAAAAATTCAGCCCCTACCAGTACATCTGTAAAAGTATAGGTGATTCTAAAGTGCACACTGAATTCCATTGTGACACTGTAATAGGAGCCACGGAGTGTGAAATTTCTTCATTTCTAGATTTCCTACAAATAACTGAGAATGACATAATAAAAAATTGAGGACTTTAGGAACCAAAGCAGTACAGCTCCAAATATGCAGATCACTGAGCCAGGGTCATAGGGTGCTGAGGTGCATAGTGCATGAATGTACATGAATGGGTATAGTGGTTTTATATCTTTTCCAAGCCCCAGCAAAATATATTTTTTCACCAAATACAAGAATACCCCTTTAGTGCTTCCACTTACCCAGACATTTTGGACAATTCATGCAAAACCGAAAAAGTTTACATGAACAAAGCATTTATATATGTGGAGGACTGTGGGCTCTCAGATTGCCCCCATCTGGATCAGAAAGCCAATCATTTCTTCTTACAAAACTGAAAAGAATAACCTATTCTGAGGCGTCTATTGGTGGGCTCTATAGGAACTGCATGATCTTCCTTAAATGATAAGTTAAGGTGTACCTATCATGCTGGCCCTGTGCCAGATAAGCGAGGAGTTGCTTTGTGAAACCGGAAGTTAGGGTCTCCTTAGATACCAACACACTGCATGCATGCAAACTCCCTTGGATTAAATGGGGGGGGGGCACACACAATATTGTTTTATAGTTTGTTTGTATTCAAGGATACACAAACTTCTGGTTTCACAGAGGAACTCCGGCACAGGGCCGGCATGACCGGTACATTTGAACTCTTTTATATATTATATATACACCAAGTTCACATAGGGTATTTAAACATTAAACAACAGCTGTTGTTGCCAGTTTGCAACAATGTCTGTTGTTTACTTACAGCGGCCGATTGCATTAACCCTTATGGAATCCCGGGCGTAGTGTATACACACTGTGAACACTATGGGCGGGATTCCATGCGGTCTCACAGAAAACTGCCATGTCTATTTTATGCGGCCACTATTCAGCAAACAGTGGCAACACAATGTAAAGTACAGCTCCTGGACGTACTTTACATTGTGTTCTTTGGCTTAATGGAGTGCGCGCACACACGAATGTACCAATTAAATTGATGTGATGTTCACCCGGCCAATACTGCAGTATCAGCTGGGTTTAACATCTCAGACAGCGTCCGTTCCGTCACGCCGCCGTGTCACAGAACGACTGCTGTTTTGCCATGTGTGAACATGGCCATAAAGTGATAAGTAATAAAATAAATATGAATGTGATTCACCATGGCTTTACCTCCTTTCCATTTTCTCGTATTGCATCTCTTTGTTTATTGTCTTTGTGTGACGAGAAATCCTCCGCTGCTGCTCTTCTTCAGGGCATTTTTCTTCCCGCTTATAGAAATTGTAGTTACTCTTTTCCTTCCCCCTCTGTATTTGATATTTCATTTATGGCACCTTTTAAATAATCTAAAATATGGTTTTTAGTAGAACAATGTGATGGGGGGGGAGGCTGTAAAATATTAATATCCCTGAGCATTATAGTAATGAGTATGTTGATGTAGGCTCCTGTTGTTCGGAGAATAGGTTGTGTTGCGATGTAACCCCCCCCTCTCCTTAATAAGAGAAACGATTGTAAAGTTTATAATGAGTTAGATAGATATGGAAATCATAAATGCAATCCGGCACATTTCATTTCGCGGGGCGATGCATTGTAAGCTAATTACACAAGCTGTTGACATAGAGGAAAGATTCTCGGCAGTACAAATACATTGTTTGATGAATAAATTGACAGAGTATGTGCTGGTTTTAATTATTCTAGATCCCATTAAGCCATTACAGAAACAGCTTTACTGTATTATAGAGGAGTAGCAATATTTACTTGTTTCAGGCATAGGGCTCTTGTTACAGTTCCAATTACTGAAGCTGCCAAATTTTGTTAGTATAATTTAATAGGCTGCATATGAAATGCACATAATTTAGAACATAACTTGTAAAAAGAAGCTATGATATACAAATGAAGGCTGAAATATGTTTTGTGTGTCTTTATTGCCATGTATTATGAATATTATGTGTTTTTCCCCCACTGGAATATCTGCTTTCCTTACTACATACTGTATATCGAAAAGTCATTTAACAATGAAATCTAATGCTTGGGTCTATATTGCTTATGAACAATTGATACTTTGAATGATAAATTAGAATGCTTTTGTTTGGTGCTTTTTCCGTTCTCATTTATCACTGTGTTGCTTGTGTTTAGGACTTGGAAAGTAAATTGCAATGATTGCAATGATCTTTATCAGGCATGGGTTACTAGAGGAAAGGGGTTAAGGATTGGAGGTCAACCCAACATAGTGTGGAGGATTCAATTATGGCTCTTGAGTCCATTAAAGGGTCACGTGTGACATGACCTGGTTAAGGGGAAAGAAAACATATATGTGGCTAGTTTGTACCGCTCACAGATGAGTTCTGAGAGCTGCTTATTTATTCAGTATAATACAGGGGGGTCAAAAGTCTCAGCGCACCCTTTTATTTCAGAAACGAAAGGGATAATTACATATCTGAATACCCTAGCAAGTCATGGGTGAGGGGTCTATGTTTTAGGCTATGACCAGAACACATGGCTGCAATCTTGACAGCAGCCATATTGGATCAAGGGCCAGTTTTTCCAATGGGTAGGTGGTCATGTAGCATATAAGGGAGGATCATAATGGTCTTAGATATTGAATTTATATATTTCATAGGCTTCAAGAGTTTTAAACACAAAGTTCTAACTTTGGTTCATAACGATTAGATCTAGCGCCTTCAGCCCCGGGTTAAGTAACATCCAATATGGTGGCTTTCAAGATGGTGGCCATGTTCCATGTTTATCCTTTATAAGGCAGCCATAGAGGATAAACATCTCCTGACAGAGTATCACAAAATCATGTTTGTTTGTTTTTGTAGAAAAATGCTTTTATTTTCTGGTACAAAGAGTCAAAGAGGCCTTTTAAGCTCATGAAAAGCTGCAAGCTGTAATGTTTACTCCCTGCTTGATTTACACCAGGAAGCTTAGGGTCATATTACATGGTCCGATTACGGCCCGATCATTTTAGTAAAAGACTTTGATCTGCTGGATCGGCGCTCGTTTACTGGACCAATTATATAGGGAGTGTATCTAGGAAGGGATACTTTAGGGTGAGTGGCATTAAGGGGTAGTACGGGGTAGGGGCCGTCCTTTCTAGGACGATCACCCCGCTACACCCTGAGCGAGCAGGGATAGTGTGGTGCACCTATAGGGAGCTATAGGGATTGTTACTCCCACCACCTATCTATACACAAGGATCTTCTCCTCTGGTATTTTACCTATGTACGGACCAATGCACTTTATTCAGATGGTTTACATAATGATATATACATTTTTATGAACTTATATACTGTCTATGAATAATTATATTGCACTGACTGGCGTCTGTATAGGTTTATACTGTTAAGTTATAGGCATGTGGACTTCGGGTCCAAATATTTGATGGTGGAGGTTTTTTTGAGCACATTTTTGGTGTGGTATTTTTTAATCGATTATTTATTAAAGGTTAAGTTTTATTAGGATCCTAACTGTGATTATTGTTGATTTTGAGGATTCCACATATAGTCAGATTATACCTTCTGTACTGTTCTGTGATTATATGGACCAATTATATGCAGCAAGGGCTGCATGAACATTGTTAGCAATTGTTAGCCGACAGGCCGCTCAGACCCTGCAGCCACCGGGAGTGGGAGGCTGCGGACCACAGGAGAGAAGACCAGAAGAGGGGAGAAGTAAGGTATTAGGTGTTTGGGAAATCGTCAGCCGTCAGAAGCACATCGCTATTACACGTAGTGATGCGTGGTCGGCGCCCGACGATTTTAGCTTTAAACCTAAACCAACGGTCAGCCGATGATCTTTGTTTCTATTAGACGGAGTGATAATCGGCCGAATGGGAAAATATAGAATACAGGAAAAAAAAAAAATAATAATAAATATTTGCAAAGATATAGGAAATCACCTCCCCTGCTGATTTAACATTCTTTATTGGTAAAGGCATTGCCATAGCAATTTTTTTCCCAGTGTTTCCATTTTTAGGTTCCATCTCCTAATTTTCATTTGCCAGTTGAAACAATGTCTCCTATACACCAGACACACACACACACACACACACACACACACACACACACACACACACACACACACACACACTCACAAGAGAAGATCCTGCCCCCATATACACATTAATATAGCAGTACTCAGCATTAAAGCTATGAATCAAGCACTGGGGTTAAAAAAAAATACTGAAGAAAACACAGAGGAGCACACATAGAGGGACATTTATGAGAGGGATTTGCCCTTTCTCCCTGGTGTACGTTTGCCGTATCCCCTGCTCACCCGATGGGTGGGTAGTGGGGGCTTGTCAAGGTGGGGAGGAGGCGTGGCCTCCAAAACAGTGACACCAGTGGACCTCTCATGGTGTATTTATGCTGAAAGCGCTGGGGTGAAATATAACTTTCTCCCTTCACTCCTCTCCTACCCCACTGCCTTTTCATAGACTTCTATGGGCAGTTGTAAGCTAAAACTTTAGTGACAATCTATATCAAGATGGGGAGGGCGAGCAGGAGTGGGAAGAAAAAAAAAAACAGACAAAACCCCAATATATTATTAAGGTTCTTATATTCCCTAATGCTATTGATGTGTGTAAAGTTTGTTGAAACGTCAGTGCTTATTCAAGGTAATAAATTTCCATTTTTTGTGTTTGTTTCTTGAACAATATATGAAAATCAAGGACTGTGCTGGCAGATAAACTTATGCACACTTAATAATATTTATTGCACAGTTGGCCTTGACGATTGCAAAACATTTTTATTGAGATTACCAGAATCTGATCATTTTAGAGCTAAAAGGCTAAAAGGTAAATCAAAGTTTAAGGCATTAAGCAGCTTTTGAAAGAGAAATCATGGGGAAGAGTGCAAAAGCTCATGGACCACTTGGTTATTTACACTTAGGGTGACAAGTTGGGTGCTTGTACAGTGGGTCTTCATTTTATCATAATGTTTGGACTAAAAATTTTCTTCTGGAATGTTGTGATAGATGCTTTATCATGCTGAGTATACAAAAGATCCCTTTTAAGACATATTTGGACGTTTTGAACTCTTAACCAAAACCAGTATTTTGTCCAAACACAGCACAAGTTGTAATTCTTTCAGTTGTGCCTTGGATTACGAGCATAATTCATCCTGGGACTGTGCTTGTAATCCAAATCCACTCTTAAACCAAAGCAAATTTTGCCATGAGAAATCACTGAAATGCAGACAATTGGTTCCACCGCTTAAAATAATGATTTTTTATTCTGAATAACATGTAAAACAGATGAAACAAAACAATGAGAAACAGATGAATGTCATATTATAAGTTACTGTACAGTATAGAGATCAGCATGTGGTGTATAATGTATAGTAAGGGCATAAACCTAAAAATACAGCAGCAGTTTGTAGATACAGAATGGAGATGCAGATTCCCATAATGCAGTAGTGTAGTACAACAGGCTAGAATACAGAAGCAGGGCTGCTGTCAGAGGTCTGTGTGGTCACATGACATCAATGGGGAAGGGGGTGTGTTCAGCATGCATCAGGAAGTGAGAATTACAGAGCTGTGCAGGAGCACAGTGACAGATACTTTTCTTTACAGCAGTGTGTATAGCTGAGTGTATGTGCAGGCACATTATAGCAGCATTGTATATAGCTGAGTGTAAGTGCAGGCAGATTATAGCAGAAATGGAGAGGATGGGAAACACAAGGGCTGGCAGAGACTGCAGGCAGAATGAAGGAATGAGCAGGGCAGGGGTGGGCACATAATTGCATCACTCTCTGTCTGGGGAGAGAGGGGTTACAGCTATGAAGAGATTACTTCCACGGTCCTGTCCCCTAATGTAAGCCTCAGCCTGAAGTGGATCTGCTATAGTTTGAAAGGAGAGAGAGACTTCCTGGGTCAGAGTATAGGGCTGTAGACCACCAGGTGCAGACCATGCCCCTCCCCTCCCACCCAGTACAGGGAGCTCTTAAACCAAAGCAATGCTCTTAATCAAAGTTACAATTTTGAAAAACTGTGAGCTCTTCTTGCCAAACGCTTTTAATCCAAATTAATCTTAAACCACTGTAATTATTCTCTGAGTTGGTTCCACGACTGTTTTGGCTAAAAATACTGGCCAAATTACTATGAGGCAGAAAAGCATTACACTAAAGGAGAAGGGGAGTGGTGGGAGAAAGATATAGAGACCACAGGAGCTTTCATTATTATATATGACCCCAGTGTGTGGGCAATCAGAAAGTCACACAGACCTACAGTATTAAAAAAAAAAAAAAAGATTTTTAATGATATTACCGCACAGTGAATACTGTATATTTAATATTTAACACAGTATTTTTGCTCATCAACCAAAACCAGGAGCAGATTGAAACCAGAAACAGAAAGGCAATGTTCACACACTGCTTAAAGTGAGTGGTTGGCCACCAGTTAATTGCAAATAACAGACCTTATTTCAAAACAAAGGGTGTCGTTTTAAAATAATGGCAATTATTTGCCATTAAATGACGGCCATCCACTCAATTTCAACCATGTATGAACATAGCCTTTCTGTGGCTTTAATCCGCTCCTGGTTTTGGTTGCAAGATACTGACCAAAAATGCTGTGTGGGGGAAAAAAGCCTTATGTTGCCGTGAATTGCCAAAGGGGAGTGGCCCAGACATGCTACAACTCTTTAGCACTTCATCATGAAATAATATTTTTTGCACCAAAAAAAAAAAGAAGAAAGAACAAAAATGAAAAAATGCTAGCTGTAAGAACGATAAACAAAAAAAAACAAAAACAAGACAACTGGGCAGTAAGGCCCAAATTGGCCTGGTCACTCAAATCAACACTAGGCTTTTATTATCTAGTTCTTTTATCCCATAATGCTTTCAGTTTTCTATATCATTTCAGTATCCAAGCTCAGCTCATCCCCAGCAGCCACTTTTCCCTCAGACCGGAGAGTAATGCGCGCTTTCGGACCTTCTTATCGGTTCTGCTTGATTAACCATTTACCACTTTGAGAACTGGTTACAGGAAATTCTCTTCATATAATAGGAACCTTGGTTGGCTCCATTAACTGGAACAATTGTATTTTACTCTCCTAAATCCCTTTTTTTTTAATTTTTTTAAAATTTTATAGCTAACCATTTAAAATGCAACCTTTGGCACTTTTCTACTGCAAATGACATTTAATTAAATAAAGTGCTTTCAACGTTTGTGCCAAGAACACCTCATGTCACCAGTGTGCTTAACTTATTCATTATTAACATAATGGAAGAAAAAAATACACATCATAATGAGAAAGTATTACCATGTCATCCACATGGATTGCTGCGAACACAGCCACAGTGTATTACTAATAAATTATCATTTATTGTAATATGGAGCACAATTATTGTTATGAATTTAATCACCTCTAAGCCATAAATCTGCAGCGTCAATATGTTTTATGGATTCTACAAACAAAGGAGGCAAAGGGGCATAGTTATAAGCGTTTTCCTATAAAAGATTCTTAGAAATCCTTGCATTGTATTCTTTAGCTAAATTTGCTAATATTTAGTCGCCTGGAATGTTAGGTGGAAAACGGATAAAAGAGGGGGCCAGAGTTGGTCCATTAATGGGGCTCTAATAGATGTCAAAGTAGTTGGCATGAAGAATAATAGCAGGTGTTGGCTAGTTCAAGATTAAAAAAAAAAAAAAAAGAGAAAGAGATGAGGAAAGACAAAATCTATAGTAACTTAAAAAGCTACATACAATAAAGGGGTTGTTTGGAAAAAGAAAAACAAAAAACTTTCAAATCAACTGGTGCCAGAGATTTGACATTTACTTATTTTAGAAAATCTCAAGCCTTCCAATACTTATCAGCTGCTGTATGTCCTTTATATGTCCTGCAGAGAGCATTGTGTCAGACTGGAAAGAATACATTACTTTCTGTAGGACATACAGCAGCTGATAAGTGCTGGAAGACTTTAGATTTTTTTTATAGAAATAAATTACAAATCTCTGGCACTTTCTTTGCTGAACAGGTTTTAGCGGGTCCTTTCCGTGACCTATCATTAGTAGATTAGAGAGTAATGAAATAATGGCAAAGTGAAGAAAAGTCAAGCCCATTAAATGCGAGTGAACGCGGAGATTCTGAGAGCAGGGATATCCAGGATTAGCAAAGAACAGCTACTTTCTTGCAAAACAGCACCACCCCTGTCCTCAGGTTGTGTGTGGTATATCAATTCCATTCATTTCAATATGAACTGTGCTGCAAAACCCACACCCAAACTGAGTATAGGGGTGGTGCTGTTTCTGGAAGAGAATGGCCATGTTTTTCTAAGCCTGGTTATCCCCTTTAATGGATTTAAATGTACTTACAAAAGGTGATATAGCATGTAAAGGCTTATTGGTTATATATAGAGATGAGCGAGTGCTAAAATACTGGGGTGCTCGATACTTGAGACAAATATTTCCCAATGTTCGGGTGCTTGTTTCGAGTAACGAACCCCATTGAAGTCAATGGGAAACTTGAGCATTTTTGCAGGGGACCAAAGCTCTGCCCAAGGAGCGTTGCCTGAAATCCTGGAAACATCAGAAAATGATGGAAACACCACGAAAATGGACAGGAAACAGCAGGGGAAGCATGTATGCATGCCTCTGGGGCTGGCTAAGATGGGCAAGGCACAAGTTAGGAAAGCACACAACTAGGTACAACTGGGAAGACTTTTGGTGTAGTCTATGAAGTCTTTGTGTACCAGCTGTATGTTTTAGAACAGCTGTTACACTGCACACTGCACAGCCAGGATAGGTGTAGCTGCACTACAGATCCCAGCAAGCAAATGTACAGCAGCAGCAAAAATGAGTACTGAGAGAACTTTGGGCAATTTCTTTGGGGTCTATGTGGACCATGTGCTGTCCCCTTTCTGGCACCAGTCACTCTGCACAGTGTGCAGCCAAGATGGCGGTAGCTGCACTACAAGTCCCAGCCAGCAGCCAAGAGGAAGCAAAAAAAAAAAAAAGTTGTAGCTGTTAGAAGGACTGTTCTTTGGGTTCTTCGTGTCAGATTCCTGCCTAACAGATACTATTATTTCCACCCTAACACTCTTCCTGACAGACAGCAGCTCTCTCCCTAAGCTCATCCAGCCTTCTTATATGCCCAGGTCATCTGATCTGGCCAGCCAATCGCTGCTATTCATACAATGAAGATTGGAGCCAGCGTGCATGCAACAATTATATGATGATGAAAATGATAAAGAAGCAGGAGATAGACTCACTTTTTGCCGTCTTCATATTTTATTCATTTTCTTTTTTTTTTCATATTTTATTCATTTTCTTTTTTTTATTTATTTTCAGCTGAGGAGGCTTAGGAGGTCTGCATCCACGGAGTTGGCGTGGGTCCTGTCTGCCACGTGACATTTCGAGGGCGTGTCCCTCTTACTCATGCCTTACAGGGACACGCCCTCGAAATGTCGCGTGGCAGACGGGACCCACGCCAACTCCGTGGATGCAGACCTTCTAAGCCTCCTCAGCTGAAAATACGAAAAAGAAAATGAATAAAATATGAAGACGGCAAAAAGTGAGTCTATCTCCTGCTTCCTTATCATTTTCATCATCATATAATTGTTGCATGCACGCTGGCTCCAATTTTCATTGTATGAATTTATCGGTGACTAGTGGTGGTCTACAATTGTCTGAGCCAGACCCTCTATATGGTTCACATTCACAGACTTTACCTGAACAATCGCTGCTATTGACATGTAGGGTTCCCACGTAATGCTACAAGCTCCCAAAGACTCCCTGCATGATGATTGGCTGAGAAAAAACTGCCAAACGTACAGGAAGAGGAAGATGCTATTGCCTTGAGTATCACGAGATGCTCGTCCGAGTAACAAGCACCATCGAGTACCCTTATACTCGATCGAGTACCAAGCTTGGACGAGCATGCTCGCTCATCACTTGTTATATGAGATGAGGTAGTCCAAAATACTTTCTGATAAAATTGTGACAACAGTAGAGATGAACAAACTTCGAGTATGTTGCTTTTAGTCTGAATCCAAACTCTCTGAACCCAAACTCATTTAACTACTATGGAGTCCTAGAAAACAGAGATACAACCTATGGAATATGACTGCAGTAGCGGTCTTTGGCACCAAGCACCCCAAGCAACCGCTTGGGGCCCCCAACATCCAGGGGGGCCCCCACGCTCCGCTCTTTTCTTGTGCTCAAGACCGCTAGACAGGGCCGCTGCCCCGCTCGCTGCTGTCATCTGAACTGTAACTATGAGCGCTCACAGTTACATGCAGCAGCAGCACTGACAGGGTGGGAGCCATTGGCTCCCTTCCTGTTAGTCACTCTTGTGGCCGCAGGAAGTGTTTTCCCTGCGGTCACAAGTGGCCGCTCTGTCCTTGTGGTGTCGGTGCTCTAGTGACATCACTGGAGCATCGGCGCCAGGACAAGGGGAGCGTGGCCTCTTGTGGCCGCAAGGGTGAAGAGAAGAGGAGACGCTTGGACCTAGGTGAGTATAAGTGTTTGTTTTATTGTGTTATATACTATATGGGAGGGGGAGCACACAGGGGCCTGTGTAACTGGGGGAGCACACAGCGGGGGTCTATATAAATGGGGGGAGCACACAGTGGGGCTATATAACGGGGAAGACACAGGGGGGGCTATACATAACTGGGGGAGCACACAGGGGGGCTATAGACTACTGGGGCTTCACAGAGGGGGTCTATATACTACTTGGGTCATCACACAGGGGGTCTATATACTACTTGGGGCAGCAGAATGGGGTCTATATACTACTGGGGGAGCACACAGGGGGTCTATATACTACTGGTGGGGCACACAGGGGGTCTATATACTACTGGCGGAAAACACAGGAGTCTATATACTACTGGTGAAGCACACAGGGGGTCTATATACTGCTGAGGCAGTACACAGAGGGTCTATATATAACTGGGGGGGCACACAGGGGTCTATATACTACTGGGGCAGCACACAGGGGGTCTATATACTACTGGAGGAGCACACAGAGGTCTATATACTACTGGTGGGGCACACAGGGGGACTATATACTACTGGGGGAACACACAGAGGGTCTGTATACTACTGGTGGGGCACACAGGGGGTCTATATACTACTGGGGGCAGCACACATGGGGTCTATATATAACGGGGAGCACACAGGGGGTCTATATAAAACTGGGGGAGCACACAGGGGGTCTATATATAACTGGGGGCAGCACACAAGGGGTCTATATACTGCTGGAGGAGCACACAGTGGTCTATATACTACTGGGGGAGCACACAGGGGGTTTATTTACTACTGGAGGAGCACATAGGGGTCTATATCCAAGTGGGGGAGCAAACAGTAGGTCTATATCCAAGTGGGGGAGCACACAGGGGGCTATATACCACTGAGGGAGCACACAGGGAAGCTATATACAAGTGGGGGAGCACACAGGGGGTCTATATACTAGTGAGGAAGCACATAGGGGGTATATGTAACTAGGGGCAGCACATGGGGTATATACGACTGGGGGCAACACACAGGGGGTTTATATACAACTGGGACA